>NC_045640.1:30139734-31514734 GCF_009829145.1 Chiroxiphia lanceolata
AGTGAACATCTAATAATTTTAAACAATGGGGGTTTGTTTGGGTATGCACTATTCAACCGTCCAAAAAAACCTCAAAAAACAATCCCCCGAAAAATACTACAAACATCAATTGAAAACTAAAATCAATAGTAACACGGTACTTATGATACTCTACTCATTATCCAGAAAAATTAAGCACTAAGACCAACCTCATGACTAATTGAGTTGTTGTACTGCACAATGCTTTTTGCCAAATCTCCCCTTACCACAATTAAACTGGACAACTGGAATGCAGAATGAATTATAAGCTTACAAAATCTGTACAAAGAAGCATTACACAAAGCAAATATGGGGAAAATGAGAGAAAACAACTTCATTTTTGAGGAAGAGCCCTCCTAAAGTAAGAGTAGAAGGTCAAGTAGTGCAGAGATATCGACTGCTATTTCTTGCATTCCTCTACAGCTTGTAGCATTTGCTCCCTATTGTTTGTGAAATCTTCTGAATAAGTTAGCATATTTAGATGCAGTTCTGGTCTCCTCAGTTTAACCTTAATCCCTTTAAATCCAGAGAAATGACAAGCACCTGTTGCACTATAGGAATGGGATATGAATGGGACCAGAGCTATCTGTGGAAGTCTATCTCCTTTGTCTTACAAGTGACATGAAAGGCCCTGTTTCCTATGGATGGAGGGTTAAAATAAGCATTTTATTTCCATTCTTTGTATTTTACTTGTTGCTGCTACTTCTTTCTCTTTATGTGAAACTGAGTTGAAACAAATCCAGTTGAAATGAATTTAAGTGTAGTCTGATGCTGGTTCTGGGGCACCTCTTCACTCTTGCTGTTAGCCAAGTGTTGTGGCAATGTTAGCACTTCTGCAGGTTGTGCTGCTCTTAGTTATATGTGAGAACTAACTTTGTTGAAGGTAGAACATTATTTCTGTGTGACCACTGAGCTAGGAGTTTCAAGAAGTCTATATATATTACATAGTTTGAGAGGTTTCAGTCATAAAATAAAGAAGTATTTGTGCTAAATATGTTGATGTTTATTTACAATAACTGTGTTTGTCTGTGTTACACTGAGAAACCTTGTAAGGGCAAAACAGATACAGGCATACAGGCACATGCTCTCCTCTTAGCACCCCAGTCTTTTTTGTCGTCTCTGCAGGCCAAGTAGGCATTCCATACTGAAGCTTGAAATGCATACACATCACTTCTCTGTTTCTTTTATTGTTGTCCATTTGTTTTGTCTGATTAGAATAGCAGGACTTGCCTCTTTATATCAGTACACATGGGAGGTAAATAAATTTCTGAAAGGTCATGTCCCATTATAAATGTAATAGCTTAACATTACACATTTTCTATTTTACCTTTTTTTTTTTCCTATAGCATTATGCAACAGAACAAGCATGCAAATTGTGCATTATTCTTTTTATATTGAAGAAATTCTGAAGAAGAAAACATAGAACAGTTTGGATTGGAAGGAATCTTTAAAAGTCATCTAGTCCAAAGTCCTGCCATGGGTAGGGGTATCTCATGAGATCACACTGCTCATCCAACCTGTGCTTGAACACTGCCATGGATGGGGCATCCATAACTTCTCTGGGTAACCTGTTCCACTGTCCTATCACCCTCGTAGCAAAGGAATTCTTCCTTATACCCAATGTATATCTACCCTCTTTTAGTTTTAATCATTTAACCCAATGTATATCTACCCTCTTTTAGTTTTAATCCTTTAACCCTTGCCCTATCACTGTAGGCACTGGTAAAAAGTCTTCCTTCACCTTTCTTATACACCCCCCATCAAGTATTGAAAAACATTAAGAAAAAAATTTAAGAATTTAAGAATTAAATTAAGTAACAATTAAATAAAGAAACTTAAGAAATTAAGAAAACGATTGAAAAACATTAAGAACATTAAGACAGCACAAAGTGATGGCCATCCATATTAAATAGTGAGAATACGCTAGTATAAATATATTAGTATAAATTTGGAGAAGAACAATATCTCAAATACTTTTGCCTTCATTATTCAAAGACATGAGTTTATTACTATAAAAATAGTTCTTTAATGCAAGTGAATATTTTAAAATATTAGTGGCCATAAATCACAATTTAGCTTACTTTTAAATAATTGTAATTGTATTCTGGGTTTCAAAACCTGTGATGCATTTAGCATTTTTTTCACTATCAATGTGAAAAGCTGTATGTATTAATTTTCAATACAGTTAGAAAACTCCTAATGCTCTACATTACAGTGCAAGATATAACCTCTCAGAAAAATAAAAACCCCAAACTTTAAAAAAAAAAAATACTGGAGCCAGGACAACATACAGCATAAATGAGAGACAGATAAGTGTACTGTGAAGACAAATATTTCCATGAATTATTTTTCTATTTCTTCTGGGACGTACAATTACATAAACTTACCATAAGCAAACATTTGGATAAGATCAAGGCAATCTAGCATGTTTATTAACAGAAAAGGTTTACAGTTTTTCAGAGAAGCATTATAAAAGACAGGATGTTTCAAAGCAATCACACACAAATATGTGAGATTTTGCCAGACAAATGAAGCTGCAAAAGTTGATATCACTTTGTAAGTATTAAAAATAATGACTTTTATGCTTAAACATTTTCTATGAGTTATTACAGGGTAGCATTTCAAATATCTATTGCAATCAAACAGTTCTTTCTGTGAAATGGAGGCATAAGAAATCCTACTTTGAAATTGAGTTTGGTCTCTACCTTGGGAGTTCTAACACTGGGATCTGAATACCTTGATTTGTCAAACTCCATTTGGGATTTTAAATAGTCAGAAAAATTATCATAAGTAAAACTGTCATTCCATTAAAGTTAGGAGCAAGTCTTTAATCTCATTCTGTGATTCTATGATTTAAGAATTTCATTTGCAAAACCTCAAGAGTAGATTATTGCTTAACTTGATAATAAGATATCCTGCTTGCTTTAATAAATAAAAAAGTTTGAATTTCCTGCATACATGACATCTCTTTTGCCCATGACAATGTGTTCTTCAAGCATGGACAAATGCAAAGTCTTCAGAAGTAGAAGATACCGATCTTCATTGCCTCTTTGCATGGATTTGCATACATATATACATGCCATATGACCCATGTGCCAGGCTGTGTCTCACCTATTCTCACCCTACACTTGTATCTAAATAGCATCAATCACATGATTTGTCTTAGAAGACATCTGATGTGGTGCATACAGACAACTGTAGGCAGCCTTTGCTTGGACTGCTAGCGTGGATGTCCTTAGCGTATTCAAAACACTCAGAACTGAAGTTCTGAGTGACCAATCCTTGTTTCTTCCATCTTTTTTAACACTGTCAACCACCACACCAACAAATAGATTCTATGTTTTTTTCCCTATTAATAATAGTAATGACAGATCTAGTTTTCACTGTGATGTGAAAAGATGACTAGTTGTTAGTAAGAACTTCCTCTTATTAACACAGAAAAACGTCCTTTGTTTTCATCTAGATCAAGCTCTTGATACAGCAGGACAAACTTAGTAAATGTTATTCATCTTAAATTCCTTCACCTCAAATTTTATTGCAAACCAGTTGTGTTTTACAATCCTTATCTAGCTTGATCCTCATTTTCTGAACTTCTTGTAGGCCTGCACAAGCCTTGGGAATAACTCTGAGGGTGAATTTAAATTTATATTTGTAGTTCAGGTGTGAATCTGTTGAAGATTATCTCCAGATCATTCCCGCTTATGCTGCTTAATTCTCAAAAGACATGGAAACCTGAGTCTTTTCTAGTGAAACTAGATGGGCTCCAAAAGGTATTCAGTTCATGGGAAATACAATTCAGGATAATAAAAGCATGGTTTGTGTTTTATCACTTTCACCTCAAAACTTTTAACTTTCTGAAGCAGACCACAAGGTTTAATCATTTTTCATTAATGAGAAAATGCATCCTAAAAAGAGTGTTTCTCATAAGCAGTTTGATATCTACAATGATATAAAACAGGGAAATGAGCCCAGTAGGCTGAACAGAAATCAACAAGAAAGGCAGCCACATAACCAAATGCTACTGCTGCTGCAGAAAAGCAGATTTTTTTAGTTCACCGTCTGGAGTCTACTGCTGCCAAGCACATCTTGTGAGTAGTCAGTGGTACTGAATCCATTGCTGAGGCACATCACCTAAGATGGCACAGTATTACACAAAGACAATTCTCTAGTACCAGCAAGAAAGACTAACTGAAATTACATGTGTCAATCCAATCTGGAGAAGTAAGTTTGAAAAGAGCTGCAAAACTGCAGCTCTAAAGTTTGGGCAAAGCTCTTAAAAAATAATAATACTAGGGCCAATAATGGAATATTTTTGTTGCATTGTTTTGTATATTTTTCTTTTGGGATATTTGTTTTCTTTTCAGGTATGTCCTATTTACATTATCAATACACAGCTTTGGTATGTGGTTACACACCAGATGCTAATGTTTTAAACTATAAAGGGATGCAAATAAAACAAAAGTAAATTATACCATAGAGTCTATATTCTGTTCTCTTTCACTGTTTCTGTTCTAGCTTACATGAGCATTAATCTGTATGAATTGAGTGAAACATCAAAAACAACTAATATAATAAATAATTCATTCAGTCACCAGATTATTCCCTTAGTTGTAATTCTACTAAGATCAAGGTCATATTCATAAAGATTTTAGATTTCTCAGGCATAGTCATTATGAAAGTAATCTAGATGTCACAATCAGAGGGCTGTAAAAGGCTTCTTTGTAAGCCTTAAGACATTATCTGAGGAGAGATGTGCAAATAGTAGCATTCTGTCTCAATTCTATTTTATTTTCTTACATTGTATAGTTTTTTACTTGCTGACTTAAAACAGGGGTTTATGACTAGAAGAGATACCACTACTTATAAAGTCCAGTCCCTTGACCATCATTAAGCAGTAACGTTCACTCAGTAAGGTCTCTGATTTTATCATCCTTTCAATGTCAGGCGCTGGTTTTATCCAAGAACAGCCAGAAACGTGTAACATCATGAATATTCACACACATGGTGTGGGACTATTGATGGAAAGGCAAAGTGGAAAATCACATCTACACTACAGTGCAGTTAGCAAGTAAGTAAATAAATAAATAATGTTCTTGGCAGCAGAAAAGGGTCATCATTTTTCTAAATTGTAAATGACTACATCCTTGTCATAAGGGACAGTGTGTGTTTACTCCTTCCAATGGCAGACAGACTCTGATTTAGACAGGAATTGACTGCTAAATTCTATTAAATTCTATTAAGAATCAAGACTATTTCTCCAAAATAATCTTGGACTGCAATGCACAGTTAGGTGATGCAATAGAAACAACTCGTTTGTACATTGCAGCTGGCCCAGGTTCTGCTGGTTCTGGACACTACCTGATTGCATCACCTTACCTGGTCTGACATTACCAGCGGGTGAACAACAAGACTCCACTCACCTGCTTCTCCAATTCCTGTCTGATCACATGAAAGAAACAGATACAGATTATCTTGTGAATCTCTGGCCTCAGATTCTTGAATTACCTCATCATGTAAGGTGACCTGTTCTTAAGCTCTTGCCAAACAATCAAGTCTTTCCAACACTGCAGACCTGTGCAATGGTGTGATATGGTTAATGTATTAAAATTGTTATTTTCTCTAGTGGATTTTGATGTGTGAATGCAGTTAAGTATGTCCACAAAAAAATGTAGCAGTCCAGAATACACACAGAAACAGTGATGTACAGGAACTGCAACTCTATCACCGGAAGTTATTTGGATTTCAAATTACTTCTTATTTTCTAGACTGTAGAGATTTTAATTCATCGCAACACCTTTTACCCCCAAAATAGCAATGTTCTCTTTAACTTCTCATTTTCAGAGATGGTTCATTCTTCAGTACAAGTTCTGAAAATTAAGGTGGTGGTGATTGTAGTTGGGAAATGTGACACTAAGAGGGTCAAAACGCATTACCTGAGTTTTATATATACAAGCCGGTATCAGACTTATATGATCACATCTATTTTTGATAGCTTGTACAGCAAAGACCACATCCCAGAACCTTTACACTATTTTTATATAGTGTGTCACAATGTACTGGTTTTATGCATCAGAGCACAGAAAAAGGAGTTTACATATGGTTACTGCTTGCCAGGTTTCCAAGTTTCTTCTCCTTTTGATACTGCCAGTAATCCTTTATTTCCACACACATAATTTTAAGTTCCACTGTACTGGCATTCACTATAATCTGTGCAGGATTCATTTCAACAGTACATTCAAAACATTTATTTTCACTCATGAAAATCATCTTCTGAATATAAAGCACCAGAAAATCTGTATTTAATTTAATATATTAGCATTACTACTATTCAGTCACTTCAAATATTTTTGAGTGTTATTTTATTTAGTACTGGAGTAAATTCTGAAGTATAACTTCCTGAATGATAATCCATTATTCTGGTTACCACTATTATTTTGCCTTTCTAAAAACAATAGTGGTTTTCATTGATGAGAAATTCATCATATTTTCTTCATTCTCGTATTTGAATGTGGTTTCTCATAGATATGTGGTTTCTAATATATATGCGGTTTCTAATATAATATTTGAATGTGGTTTCTAAGATGTCTTGAAGATTTGAGATCTGTCTTGTATCTAAAGCTCTGCAGCTTCCTCCTCCTCCTATTTCTGATATATATATATATATTAGAAAGTTTTATATATATATATATATATATATATATATTCAGTTATATATATATTCTGAAATATATTTCTGATCCAAAATAACTGATAAGGTTTATCCTTTAAACAGGACCTAGCTATGGTCCTTCACTGAACTTTCTGTGCATATTCTCTCTGTGAATCATTAGTGATGCAGCATAATAGGTTGTAGAATATTTTTGAGAAAATGTTTCCCTTTTAAGTTGCAGCATTATCACCCTTATTCAGCAAAGAAGTATAAGTCTCTGGAGTGTAAAAAAAATGGAAAGAAACTTCTGCCAAAAAAAAATGCAAATAACTATCCTTTTTACTTTAGATACTTCAAGAAGAGAAAGGTGGCATGATGATTTGAAAAGATTTCAAAAATTTCTAAAGACCAAAGAAATCCATCAACTATATATTAAGGAATAATTACATCAACCTTTATTTTTATTTCAAGTTAAGAGGTTTTTTTCTGAACTCAGTGTGGATTATTTATGACTGGTCTACAAAAATGATTCATAATTTTATGGATGCTTTGATGTCACAAGAGAAGGAGTGATGTATCACAAGAGAAGGAGAGGTCAGCATCATCAACAGTGATCCTAGAGCATTCTTCAACTGAGAAAAAATTTGGTAAGATACTGTTACTGGTAGGAGTAGGGAACAGAATCAATGCCATGGTGCATGAAGGTGAGTTCACATTAAAGACTCACATTCAGCTAAAATAAGTATTTTAAGATTCATGAGATAATTTTATTAAGCCCAGCCATAGAACCAGATAAACCTCCATTTTACTATAGTAACAGAAGAGGACTGACCGTATCTGTTCTTCATACGTATCTTGTCACAGATAATTTGAAAGACAATGGATGCATTGGCTGATTCAGGTAGACTTCTGTGATTCCCTATGGAGGAACATGAGATAGGACTGCAGTATAATTCTGTCAAGAGTACATGATAAGGCATAATTTCACCAATACACTGCCAGATAGTTGCAGGATAAATAGGAGGATAAATCATCAATCTCTATTTCTCCACTACACTACGCTAGGAGATGAAATGATTATCAGATCTAGAGTTCTCTGCCATGTTATAGTTGACAATGGCATCTTTGAGATCTCTATGAAAACAATATTTATAAATATTTTAGCCCATTTTTTATTTTCCACTATTTATTTTGTTACTAATGCCTAATATTATTTTAAGCAGTATATTTAAAAATCCACATTTTTCATTAGTTCAGCATTGTCTTACTGTGGGGATTTAACAACAGAGTGAAACGTAATCTGAAAGACAAAGGAGGCTCTAAAGAATGGAAACATGACTGCCCTGTCATGTTTGCACATGTACAAGCTTTGTACAACCTACTGTTTTAGTTGCAGAACTCCATCCTATGTCACATTTCTTCCTGCAGTGAGAGAACTACCACAAAAGGAAGTGGAAGTCTCCAAAACGTACAGGTCATTATCATCATCATCATGGCTGGGCTTCGCGAACGAAGATTTGGGAAGGGCTCTACCCACATTTGTTGCAAGCACGCTGGTGGCTAAAAAGGCCAATACGAGATAGACAGAATTGTTTTAAAGGAATTTGTTATATTTTTCCTTTTTTTTTCCTTTTGTTCCCCTATTTTAATAATTTCATAAAGAATAGGAATTCAAAAATTAATTTAAAATGCTAAGTTCAGTAAGCATTCAAATTAATAGAATCATAGAAAGGTTTGAGTTGGAAAGGACTTTAAAGGGACCTAAGGGCCCCATCCAACCTGGCCTTGCATGCTTCCAGGGAGGGGGCACCCACAACCTCTCTGAGTAATTTGTTCCAATGCTTCGCCACCCTCTGAGTAAAGAATTTCATCTTAATATCTAATCTAAACCTGCCCATTTTCAGTTTAAAACTCTGCTCCTTGTCCTGTCACTATCTGCCTGTAAAAAAAGTTGTTCTCCCTCCTTTTTATAGGCCCCCCTTAGGTACCAGAAAGGTGTCTCCAGAGCCTTCTCTTCTCCAGGCTGAACAACTCCAACTCTCTCAGCCTGTCTGCATAGGAGAGGTGCTCCATCCGTCTAATCACCTTTGTGGCCTTCTCTGGATCTCATCTAAGTGGTCCCCATCTTTCTTGTGCTGAGGACCCCAGATCTGGATGCAGTACTCCGGGTGGGGTCTCACAAGGGCACAGTAGAGGGGAATCACCTCCCTTGATGTGCTGGTCACTCCTCTTTTGATGCAGCCCAGGATACAATTGACTTTCTGGGCTGCCAGAGCATACCGTAGGCTCATGTTCAGCTTTTCATCTATGAGAATAACCCCAAGTCCTTCTCTGCAGGGCTGCTCTCAGTGAGTTCATCTGCCAGCCTGAACTCATGTCTGAGTCATCCTGACCCAGGTGCAGCACCTTGCACTTGGACTTGTTGAACTGCATGAGGTTCTTGTGGGCCCACTTTTTTCAAGTTTGTCCACGTCTCTCTGCTCTTGCACTCTAAGAAAAGTGGTCTTAAAGAGCTGCCAGCTCTGGTCAGCCCCCTTGTCCTTAAGGACAGTTACCCAGGGGATCTGGATCTCATTCACCAATTCCTTAAAGAGCTGGAATTTTGCTTTTCCAAAGTTGAGGGTCTTGAGTTGGCTACTCGCCAGGCTCAGGCTTCTTGAGATCATAAACTCAACCAGGGCACTACAGTTCAGGCTTGCATCAGTCTTAACTCCTTTAATGAGCTCATCCACACCGGTGAGCACCAGGCCAAGTAATGCCTCACGTCTGGCTGGTTTGTCTAATATCTGAACCAGTAAGGTGGCCTCCACGCTCCCGGGGTCTCCTGGGTTGCTTGCAGCCAGCTGCATTGCTTTCCCAGCAGACACCCGGATGGTTGAAATCTGCCATCAGGATGAGAGCTTACGAGCGTAATGCTTCCTGTATCTGAAGCAGGAAGGCTTCATTGACAGGCTCCCCCTGATCAGGCAGCCTATAATAGACCCCCACCATCAGGTGTCCTTTGTGAGTCCTGTCCTTACCCACAAGCTCTCAGCCTGTTCACAGCTGTTACTCGAAGGCAGCTCTTCAAAATCCATCTGTTTCTTAACATAGAGGGCAATAGCCCTGCCCTGCTTCCCAGCCTATCTTTTCTAAAAAGCTTGTAGCCCTCAATTGCAATGTTCATTCCATCCCACCATATTTCTGTGATAGCAATTAGATCATAGATTTCTAATTATATCATAGTTTCCAACTCCTCCTGCTTGTTACCCACACTTTCATGCATTGGTGTAAATTCATCAACAACTACATAAAGCAAAGCAAGTATATGTAATTAAAATCAGTCAATTCTACTTTGAGCTGATAACTGCCAGAAATGGGAAAAAACCAACCAAACAAAAAATACCAAGCAATGAAATCTACTAAACTGAGGATCTAGATATAGGTGTTGGAAACTATCCTTAAGTTTTTTTCTATTACCTTTCCCTGTCTAGCCATTACCTAAAGTAATTTGAAGTTAACTTGAAAGAATGTCACCTTTAAAGATAATAGCCAGCACTCAACAAAGTAAGATTTTTATTCACTTATTTAGAATACCAAATCTGACTGCAGAGTCTAAAGAAAATGTTAATGATAAAGAAAAATTTTGTGTTAATTTGTACAGTGTAATCTTATCCTTGTAATTTATATACTAGGTTAAATATATCTTTCTTTCTAGGATTTATATGGTTCTATGGCATCAGTTTTGACGAGAAATATAATACTAGATATAAATAATTTCAGCATGCAGTACATTTCCAATTCAAAATATTAAAATAACCAAATATGAAAGACTGCAATGAATTAATTTTATTTCCAGCTCTGTATGCAATAAACTACCAGAAAACAGGTTTTGTAAATATTTTACATGAGAATAAAATTGAATTATGTACCAGTATTGTGAAACAGACTAAATGGAAACCTAACTTTTAGAAACCAAATTTGTTACAGACTCAGGTGAAATACAGGTCAATTTTATGAAAACAGACAGATAGTTTTTCCAGGTATTCAGTAAAAACTGTTAACCTGCACCATCTGATGCCTCCAACATAATCAGGAATTTGTGCACACTGCTCATTAGCTGTTTGCCATGGTGGTGGTGGGCCACACAGATTCATTCTCCACACCCTAGCACTTGAAAAATCTAGAACGACTGTTTAGCAGTCCCAGGTGAGTTTTCTGGTAGCTGCTTTAATGGGCACTTAGGACCACTTGATTCCATCTACTCTGGAAATTTAGAATTTAGAAATTCAACCCTTAATGTGATGAAATGGTCAGAATTCATACATTTCTTCAAAAACAGTTTCCACACATAAAGAAAAATATAAAAAAAAAATCATGAAATATAGATGATACAGAAACTTAAACTTCTAAGAAAGCTTCATTCAGAATTTTTCAACCAGCTGAAAAATACCAGTGCTGCCTTGAAATGCTATAGAGAATTTCTGCTTAAGGCAACACTAGAATGTATATTCTCCCTTATGAAAACTGGATAGTTAACATTTAAAGAGAATTTCTAAGTAACTGAGATATTTGCATAATTTTAACATCTAAAACTATCTCATTTAAGATATATTTCTTTTGTAGTGATATAGCAAACATTCCTCCTATATCAATTTTTAGTGCCATGTAAGTGTGCATAGAGACAGAAATATTTATACTGTTTCTATTAATTTCTATCAAATGCCATAGAAGCTAGTTTGTGTCGTACCTTATATATGATATTCTCTGATTTGTTCAGTTAAATGACTACTATTATACAGGTACCAAGTATTTTGTCTTATCTTTTATGATCATTTAGTAGCCACATGAATCTCTGTAGTGTGATAATGCAAATTCTTTGCTGTATTAAAGATTTGTTGGGAAAAAAAAAAAAGCTAGTTTCATTCATTCAAGACTTAGTATTTTTTATTTAATTTGTTCTCCTCTGATCTAAGCACAAGATGATCTACCTAAAATCCAAACCAGATCTTTTTCTGCAATTTGTTTTTAAAATTTCTCTTAGGTGCTTGATGTAGCAATTGCTTCAACCACTAATATAGTCTCCCAGATAAAAACACACACACACAACATTATTTTTTTCATAATTTTAACAAGAGTGGTTTACCCAAGAGCAATGAGGTGAATTGAATTGGCGCTGCAAAGACTTTTTTTTACTGCAGTTACATTAATAATCTAAACCACAGAGCTGATGAAAACCTTGGTCATCTATTTCATGCTAAAGAAATGTTAATATAACACTTTCTTATTGCTCATGGACATATTGCACAATCTCTATTCAATTCTTTGATTTTTAATCTGGATGACAATAACCTACACCACTACAGCTAAAACACTCTATTATAACCCCACAATTCCCATTTAACCTATTTGTACTGATGTCATTTGAGAAACTGTCATACTTCTATAACAGATTAAATAAGAAGTTGGCTTCTAGTGATGGATCACATTTTCTGTCTTCTGGTCAGAGTGCTAGAACTTACTGCAGGATTGAATTGGTATTCGAATAGCACTGCAGTTTAACCTCAGTTTCACTTCTGGGATTAGCAACAGACAAATTTATAAGGAAAAGGTTCTTATTTAGGGCAGGATTTGATATTTCCAGATACAGTTAGTCTGTAAGTGTCCTTATTTAATTTTTTTTTCTCTTCTCTACTCTTCTACCATTTGCACTAGAATTGTGTGCCAGCATATCATTTGAAAAGAAGGGACAGGATGAGTTTTATATATTTCTATAAGAATAAGGAAGAAACAAGCCTGCAAATATAATTCATTTCTACCTTTGGATTTTTCCTTTTCATATACTTTTAAAGAGTCATGTGTTCTTATAACAATACTAGTTAGAAATGCAACTTGATTTTCCAACTCTAGTTGGAAAAGAAAGCTATGTTCTAACCATTCTGCTGCCATGGGCAGGGACACCTTCCACTATACCAGGTTGCTCAAAGCCCTATCCAACCTGGCTTTTGAGGTGTCTTCCAACACAAATCATTCTGTGATTCCATGAATGTTTGTCCTAGTTAGGACAGCTGAGACCAGTTCATCACTGGATGGGTGTAACCTAAAACTGTGTATTCTATAGCCTTCCATGCCATTTCCCAGAAACTGTTATCAATGAACCATTTACGCCATCTGCACATAGAGCCTGACTCCTCAGGCTATAAACTAGGTGTTAAGAGGCCTGAGAGATAGGAGTTGCTCTTGTCCTCACACCCATTTAAGGAACCCCCTGCCCTGAGGGAGGTACTGAGCATTCCTGCCTGAACTGGAGGATATATAATCTTGGAGTCTTGGGACCTTTTTAATCACTCATGGGATCCAGAGGAAGACTGCAGATCACCACTCTCAACCAAACTGCAGATCACTGCTCTCGACTGGACTGCAACCACCACTTTTCAACCAGACTGCAACCATCACTCTCGACCGGACTGCAATCACCACTCTTGATCAGACTGCAACAGCACTCTCACCAACAGCTTTTCCCCTCTCCTTTTCCTTTGGACTCAGGGGGCCCAAACAACACCACTCTGTTCATGCCCCAGGGTGCTGGGTTATATATTTGGGTTTTGTGGGTTAAAACCAATTGTTTGCCTGTATAATCGTACTTACTGTATTATTTTATTAAATTGTTATTCTGACCTATAATCTCTCTTTTGAGTCGAGTTCATTTCCCCTGCTGGTTTACCTTTAAACCAGAACAATATTCTAAATATATTGTGTTAAACTCATTTGTAGATGACAGTATTTAATATTCCAACTACAGAAAAAAGAGGTGATTTAGCAAATCACACATGATTAAAGTAATTGTTTCTATAAGCAAATGATTGATTCTGTAGATGGAAGGGGAAGCAGATGATGTAATTTATCTTGATTTTAGCAAAGATTTTAGATATATTCTCCCACAGCATCTCCATAGCCAAACAAAGTACATGTGGACTGGATTAGTGGACCATAAAATTAGTGGAAAATTGGCCAAACCATCAGTACCATCAGAACAGTCAAGGGGGAAACTTAAGAGGACCAACACTGGTAAGCAGCGTCATATGATTAAGCAGTACATCACAGGGCATTAAAATCAACCAATGCCAAACTTTTTGTCTAACAGCCATTACACTGAAAATCTAATATTCTGCCATTGTTCACACAGACAGAATGATGTGACAAAGTCCAGTAACAAACTGGACTGTCTGAACAGTGTGAGGAGACTCCATACTTGCTCTTTTACTTTCAGAGTCAGGCAGGGAGACTTAATTTGGGCAGTATAATCAAGCCTTCTATGTCAGTAGTTTAAATCTATGTAAATAAGTATCTGAGTGTATATAAAGTATATATGGAGTTTTATAAATGTCATATGCTTCTCATTATGTGTAATTTATGACCTGTACATAATTTTTATCTACTTAGTGGAGATTTAATCCTTCTAAAGGAAAATACAAATGAAAATTGTCATTGACAAAAAGGAACATTTTTAAACATACAGCAAAATAGAAATAATAGTTGGATTTTAATGGGATAACACAGGCCATCTTACCTAGGTGGATATTACATCCTGCTAGCGTTTGATTAATATTCTTGAGCACTTTGTGAGCGTTCAGAAAAAATAATCAATAGATCATCAAGGATGAAGTCTGCAAAGAGCTCACACAGAAGTTCATAAACTTGAAAGATTTCAGTGGCCTATAAGCAACAGTGAACACTTCCTACTTTTTAACTGTAATCCTTACTTCCATATTATGATTAAAATGTAACCAGAGAAAGGGTCAAACAGAGTAAAGAAAAATAAGTATACTCAAATACACAGCATATACTCTCTAAGCAAATGTCACAATATTTTTCAATGAGCTGCTGTTTAGGCACAACATAACACTCATATGCTGAGTTGGAAGGGATCCACAAGGATCATCAAGTCAAATAGCACTGCATAAAAGTCACACCATGTACTTGAGAGTATCATCCAAATGCTTCTTGAACTCTGTCAGGATTGGTGCTGTAACCACTTCCCTGGGGACCCTGTTCCAGCACCCAACCACCCTCTGGGTGAAGAACCTTTTTCTAATATCCAACCTAAACCTCCCCTGACGCAACTTCAGGCCGTTCTCTTAGGTCCTGTCACTGGTCAACATAGAGAAAAGTGTCTGCCCCACCTCTTCTCATGAGGAAGTTGTAGACTGCAATGAGGTCTCCCCTCAGTCTCTTCTTCTCAAGGCTGAACAGACCAAGTGCCCTCAGCCACTCCTCATATGGCTTCCCCTCAAGGCCCTTCACCATCTTCATTGCCTTCCTTTGGACACTCTCTAATGGCTTAATGTCTTATATTGTGGTTCCAAAAACTGCACAAAATATTCAAGGTGAGTCTGCCCCAGTGCAGAGCAGAGCAGGACAATCAGCTCCTTCACCTCCCTTGAACAGCATATTCTTCCCATTTAAATAAGCTGTTAAGTTCTAGGGATTTTAGTTGTATGGTTTTCAATGAATCAAGGCAAACACTTCTAAGTGGATACGGATATGGCCTGTCAAACTGTCAAAAAGCACTGAAAATATAAGATATTTCTGTTTCAAAGCAGCAATCATACAACATTGAGAAAGAAAGGAGAGTATTACTTCTCTTCAGACACTTATTATTTTCTATGGCTTGCATCACTATTTATGACTGTTTAACTGGAAGCTAATTCTCCAACATTATTGGGTAATTGCTGCACAAATTGCATATGCTGAAAAACTGTTACAGCAAGATCATTAAAAAAATGAAACACTCAAATCTTAGGGTATCCTGAGAAGTATCCTTTTTCCTTATAGTAAATTATTTTAAAACTTTAGGATCAAGTCTTATTATCCTTTTCACTCTTGAAAAGTGGTCACAATAAAATAATTTCTACTACAACATTTAGCTTAAAGTCTCTTCCTTTTGATCTTCCAACTTCACTTACATTTAGAACTTGGTTATAATATTGGTTATTGGTTATAATATTATAATATTATAATTCTAATATTGTAAAAGCTAAAAATCTTAATGAAAGTCGAGTAAATTACAGATACCACAGAGAATTTTAGAATCTGTTCATTAATTCAGTATAGATTTTTTTTAGAGCTTACAGAAAACATAAAAGCACAGTTCCTTAAGTTCACATGAAGGTAACATAGGAGCACTCAAAAAAATACACCCTATTTCAACCATGTATAAAGAAATTACTAATCTGTTCTTCCAAATAACATTACAAATGTCTGTGGCAAAACATTTCTTTTGCCATATGGAAATGAGTG
Organism: Chiroxiphia lanceolata; assembly: GCF_009829145.1. Taxonomy (NCBI): domain Eukaryota; kingdom Metazoa; phylum Chordata; class Aves; order Passeriformes; family Pipridae; genus Chiroxiphia; species Chiroxiphia lanceolata. The sequence goes on from NC_045640.1 coordinate 30,155,681, forward strand.
TTTTATTAAAATTTCTTAAGTAAACAAATTTTAGCCAATGCTATGGCATTGAATCATTTTTAGCTTCTGAAGAAATTTCCTCATTGTTCTGTTTCTATCAATTATTGACTGAAAATGTATATTCCATTGCTTTGCACAGATTTGTATTTCTTATACTACTGAACTTGTACAGCCTTTTCTTTTACGCAAAGTGCTAGATCCTACTTCAGAAATTCTATTTCAGGGTAGTGTCAAACCAAAGGAACACCTCCGAAGAGAGACACGCATACACCCCACTTGCTCCCTCTGTACACTCATAATTCCTTACTCTTCACAGGGATACAGAGAACTCCTAATCTTTTTATAAAAGTTAATCTCAAGTGAATGACTAGGTCTCAGTGGACAGAATGATGAAGATAGAGTAGAATCCTATGAAGAGACTTCCTAATACTAAATCACATAAAAGAGAATATTGCTCCTTCTGAAGCAGAATTAGTGCCCCAAAAAAGTTTTCAGAGTTGCAAATGAGCAGCCTACCTTCATAAAACAGCCTGAAAATAAAACAAAAGGAAACTACAGTGTAAGATGGCAGCTTTGAAACCTTACTCCTAGCAGAGAACAGTAAGCTATTTGTTTTTCTCACTATGCTGAAAAGCTTCTATTAAGCTTGAAAAAACTTTTAAAATATATGTTCAGTGAAGAAAGATATAAATTGCCCACCATACAAACACTGACTGTAATCACAAGATCTTTTCATGTTAGTGTGACAGCCATGGACAAACCCTGCCATATATCTGCAATTCTCTATTTTCATTTGAATCAGAGAGCACCAAAAACACAAATCAAGATCTCTGTCAGACTCTACAAAATCAAATGGGAAAGAGTGGAAGAGGAACACAGGAGACCTGGGAGACGCTTGTAGTAGCAGCCACTGGGCAACAGTTGCTGTATGCAGCACTGACTTACATTGGGTCAAGATGAGGTCTCACAACATGAAATCTGCAGCAGCAGCAGCTGCTGTTCCACTTTCTATTTTTCTCTCCCAGACATTTACCATGGAGAAAATTAGCTGAGAGAAGTACAAAAAGAAAAAAAATTATACACATAAAAAAATGAAAATAGTTAATTTTCCTGATAGTTTCTTACAGTTCCTGATTCTGTGATCCAATGCAAAAAAAAAACAAAAACAAACCAGCAACAACAACAAAAACCAACCAATGAAAAAAAACCCAAACCAACAAGCAACAATTATTGACATCAGAAGAACTGCACAGCTAGCCTACTGTGTTGGGACAGGAACATATATTGGAAGAGAGGAGAGTATACGTGAAAAGGGTATGGTTGCTTAAAATTTCCTGTTCTGGCATTGGAGTACAGTGCAGAAGCGACATTATTCCTTTTTATAAAATCAAGAGAGCAGAGGTTTACAAGTGTCTAAGAAGTATGACTCCATCCAGCCTCAGATTGTAATCCTGAGAGAAAAGTGACCTGATACAATAACCCATGACAGCTGAAAAGCAGTTCTGACACTGTCCCCCCATCCCAACTGCCAGTGCTACTCAGACACTATGACAAGCACAATGGACTCATTACTCTGGTAAGAGAACATGAGAGAAGAGCTGAAGTGGTCATTTTTGCATGACTGTTCACATATCCAAGTGAACACTTTATGAATAAATAATTGTGATCACCTATATGAGAGTTTAAAATATTTAAGTCTGGATACATGCATTTCCAGTAAACCAAAAAAGTATTTTAAGCTTGCCTGTAGTTTGTGACTGTGAAAGTTGGGTTTTAACATGTATTTGTGGACCGTCTTTTTGTTTGAGTGCACACTGCTATTAGCAGGTCATTAACTGAGAGCTATTGCCACTACCAGAATAGACTACATATAGACAACTCACAAAGCAGCAACTAAAAATTGGAAGCAAAATTACATAAAAAAAAATCTAACTTAAAAAAAAATCAGGGGTCATTTAAAATCTGAGGATTCACTGTAGTAAGCTTTTCTGTGGTCAAAACTAAATAAAATAATACAAATTCTCACAAAGAAAATTAATGGAATTATATGTGCCATTGATGTAATCCCAAGAAGTGCATCCCATTAACTCAGATATACTTGTCATTATTCAGGTAACTGCAAAATTTTCAAGTAATAAAAATTTTCCCATGAAAATACAAGATTACTACAAAATGAATTAGAAATGCTGATTTATAATTTAAAAAGATTTCTTCAGAAATATTGGAATGCATGATCAAACACTTTCAAGCTGCTATATAACGTTCTTTGAACTACATCCCATAATTGCATTGTCAGTGCCAGACTACTGGATAGTTTTTAAAAATGGTGAAAAGTTTGTTTTAATTTCAGTAGGGAACAAAAAAAGTTTATAAAATTGCAAAATATTTTACTCTGTATCCCTCATTTATTGAAATTCATTTTTCTCTCTAGACATTTTTCAGTATTTTAAAAAGAAGTTTCATATTGTATTTCACGTGTATTTTCCTGCTTGTAATCATTTCAGTGCACTGATTCTAGGACTACCCAGAAAAGAGTTTCCATAGTAGCAGAGATGAACTCATGACTCCATGAGGTTTCTATTCAATAAGATTATGTAATAGATCCTTATTTCTGCATTCCTTGCTGACACCTTCTAAATGCTCTTCTAGTCTTCTGACAGCTTCAACTTTTCATTCTTTTACTGTAATCTCATTAATCTCTGGGTTTTCTCACTTTAAACTTAATGCCTGATATATGAAGTTAGATAGTCTTGTTTACAAGGAATCGGAAAGGAGCATGTCAAGTTACAGTACAGTGTGAAAAACAATACACAAAAAAAGAAAAATATAAAATCAAATTATTTTTAATATAATAAGGTTATGAATTAACTTTTGTTTATGTGCTGGAACATAAGGCTAAGTTTTTTCATCTAGTGAGATAGAGTAGTAATGGCATAGGGGAACTTCTGTGACCAATATGATGTGAAATCGGAATAAAAAGAATAAACTTCTTCTCATAAAAGCGATGCTGCTTTTTACGAATCTGGTTTTCTTCGATGTTACAGTAAGTAACCCCTGGAGGACAACTGGTTGGTTGTAATTCAGCAAGCACCATGTTCACAGCAAAACAGGCAGCCTGAAGAGGTAAATTTCCTGTCTTTGCATCTGCACTCCACACTCACAGTTCACCACTACCAGCTGTACTCCCTGGTAAACTGTGCTTTTTTTATATAATGGGGTATTTCAGTCAATTAGCGATACAAAAATTCAACTGTAATGCTAAAAGGGTGATGATTACAAAGTTTGGGCATGAATTCACAAGCCGATATTGCTACTCTTGTGGCTCTCCCCTGTCTTTACATTCTGATAATTTGGCGGTATCAATGAAGATTTATGAAGATCATGTGACAGTGTTGATCATCATCTCACCACCTTTCCTCCATGACATGTGAAAAATATCAGAAGTAACTAGCTGGAAGTCAGAAGGCAAAGATACAAGAAAAAGCAATGTCACTTATTAGCCCAACTGGTATAGTTAAAGGGATAAACTCACACGCTGAAACAAACTCACACTGAAACAAAAGCAAACGCGAATCAGGTACAACTATTTTGACTCTAACATAATTACGTTAATTGGCTAGGTAATGTGAGAGACAAGTGTGGCTGGCACCCATGCAGAGGAAGAGTTATTAGAAAGGGAATAAGTCACTAGCTTTGGAGAAACAAAGAAAGAGAGAAAGGTAGTAATTACCTACAGAAAATTAAGGGTCATCTGAAACAGAGGCGTGAGGAAAATTTTAATGTGTCATAAAATTGAGATTTCCATTGAGTTTGTTCTTTCTGTATTTTTTAATCCTGCTAGCTTTAGTTACAAGATTTATTTGCTGAAGATATTTTGCAAGTTTAGTTTAGAATTAGGGATCAGAAATAAAGTCAGAAATGGAACAATTTTGGGACAAATATTATCCCACTGTTCATAGTGTTGCATAGTTAATAATAAAAAGTTAATTTAAGATTGAGCCACTGAAAGTACCTGTTATTCTCTCACTTCAACATTAAGAAAGCGAAGCATATAAAATGCAAACACTGAGTGATATGAATTAGGAAGAGTTTTGCTTGATTAATAATATACATTGTTTTCGTCTTAATGTTTGAATTGCTCAGAACAACTTTTCCACTGGAGGATGTGCTGGTAAACCTGGTTTTTTTCCAAAGTGGATTACTTGTGCTCCTCTAGTGAGCAGGACTTTATTTGATCACAGTGCTAAAGGGCACTATGAGAACAGACTGCCTCAAATCAGCCATCTATGATAAAAAATTAATACTAACGAGGAGTTAGCCTTTTGTGCCATTATATTTACTACCTTAGATATTATACAAAATAGTAAAATTTTTGTTGTTCTATGTGTATTTTTTTAATTACCTAATTAGCTTTTTCATTTATAAATCTCTTTGTGTAAACATGCTTAAAAATTAATGCTTGTCACCATATCCAGGTTTTTAACCTTCCTGAGACAGCTGACTGAATCCTCTGCAAAATGTAACATTCATTTTCTAAATGCAAATTTTCCCGGTCCAGAACAAATTTTGTTACATTCACGTCAGTTGTTCCTATAGCTTTCTATGATAAAATCTCTATCAGATCTATTCAGATTGCATTAATCTATTAATTTATTTATCTTCATTGTTTATTAAATTTTACTTACATCGACAATACATTAAGAAGACATGTTTATTGACTCAGCTGGAATATATTTTCAACAGATTATTTCTCAAAGAATCAAGAAAAACCCTATTGCTGAGTCTGAACAGCTCTGTTAGTACATGCTTGTTACATGTTTATCCATGTGAAATTATATCTAAAGTTGTGATATTCCATACAGTGTTTAATTCGTCTGCAGTTTCTGATAATCACCCACAGTTCTTAACTGACATGAAACCGAAACCATCATCTACTGACTAATTACACTTCCATATGGTTAACATGGAACATACAGAGTAGTGACACTTCACTGAATACTGACTGAAAATTTCTCTCAGACTACCTCAGTGAAAATTAACTTTCAACTTCAGGAATGATAATGGAGAGTTTTATTTCCTGCTCTTGTATTTCAGCTTAAGATTCATAAATATTTGGGCCTATTATCTTGAAGAAAATAACTAGTAAGATAGTACAAAAGCCAAAGTAGTAATGGGAGGGAGGAGATACACTGTTCTAAACAAACAAACAAACACACCCTAATCTTGTTTGAGAAATCATTTTCTGAGTTGTTGTTCTCAAACATACTGAAATTCTGTCAATTCCATCACCACTGCCACAGACACTCTCCTGGCCAAGGCACAGAACCCTGATTCCATCTCACCTTTCCAACTTAAATTTCTGATTCTTGGGCAGATAACTATGATTACTTTCAGTTCCAATACTCTCCTAGGGAAAATGTCTGTAGTACCTATGTCTAAGCATGTCTCTTTTTTGCCACGTTTCCAGATATATCTTTGCATCAACATATGTTTAATGATCAGTGAAAATATAATTTGTATTATCTCAGTATCTTTAGTATATTGCAACCCTTAATTTATCCCTACTTAATAAATCCACTACTTTGGCGGATTATTCAATTTGGCACTTTGAAAATCCAAATTTTCATTTTCATATTGATTATAATATTGTACCTTATCACAAAAGGTGGTATGGTACTTTACAGAAGGAAGCCATATGAGCCAGCTGAAATCTTCAATGAATTATGAACTTTGGTATTAATATCCTGTTCATGAATGACTTGTAGCATTATCTGGAGGAAGGAACAAGGGTGATCAAGAAACACTAAACAATATTTTACCCACTTGGCATTACTTTTTACACAAATTACACTACTTTTCAAAGCATGCTATTCTTTGCTTTTCATCCTGTATTTTTCCTGGTATTTCAGGATCGAAGAAGGCTAAATTTTGTGATGCAAGGTGTTAGAGCCAATTTTGTCTTCTCTCTATTCCACTATGGGTGTCGGTGTTAAACCTCTCTTGTCTTTCTCCAGCTCCATCAACTGCCACATTGCTATCACATAGCCCTCAAAATCTCAGAACCTTAAATCTGTAAGATGGGAGAGTATTGGGGAAGCACTACTATACAGTTGCTCTGGTCTACATTCTTTCCTACACAAGCATTATTTGCTGTTGTCAGAGACAAGATATTGAACTTGGGTCTCTTGTATGACAATTATGTCATCAAGTAATTTATCCCAACAATGTTACTTTTAGGGAAGGTCATGAAGGAACAGAGGTTTTCAATAGTTCTCCGTCAACTATGTTAACTCTCTCCATATCTGTAGCAAAAGTGCATATAAGAAAGTTAGAGACAAATGTCTCTGTTAACAGATAGATTTCAAAACACAGTGTGTTTGGTTAAGTAACAGTATTTAAATGTTAAAAATCAGCATGTAGATTATTGGGACAGAGAGAAGAGTTATTGAAGTTTTAAATGAAAATTGGATCTTTATTTGGATGAATCAATATTTTTCCTATGGAATTAAAAAAATAAATTGTAGTGCTTCAAGTAATAAATGTAATTGTAGCAATAAAGTAATCTATTTCTGTATATCCTCTTCTAAACTGTGCATTACAAGTTGTTTACTTAAAATTAATTTTCAGTTGTGAGAATAACTTGCAATAATAGTTTCAATCCTTCAAATGAACAGAGGAATACATTACTATAGATTAGACAACACATCTTAAAAAGCAGCAGAATTATACAACAACTAGTATTTCAGGTGTTCTCTACTCAGCCTTAGATTTTATTGTGAAACCATGATCATCAGATATTTGCAGAAAGGGAAGACAAACACCTGATTTGAGCAGTCAACCCCCATGTCCATAGTCTCTCCACTAAAATTTCAGAAATCTTTTGACCTCACACAGAATGCCAGGGGTCAGCTTGCACAAGCAGCATGAAATCAGATGTGTCATATTGTTCAGCATCTGTTCCTAATTTTACACAAATGTTTCCCTGGAAAAAACAGGGCTGTCAGCATCAATAATTCTATGCTAATCCATCAACTTTTACCTATATTTTGTCTCACTAATTATACTTCTTATTACTTATTTAGTTAGCTATACCTGGCTAATGAGGCTCAAATCAACACCTAGAAATTGTCAACTTAATTTGCATTGAGATGATATTTTTTCTTTTCTCTCTCTTTCCTTCCTTTTCTTCCTTTTAAATCTTCTCTCATTTTCAAGACTCAGCCTATATTCTCCTTTTTCCTCTGCCTTACTATAAGTCTGAAATCACTTCTTACTAAAGATTTCACTAAAGACCTTTCTCTCTTTTTATTTATATCCTCTCAATTTTTGTAGTATCTTACAGAGCTTAGAGACAGTCTTATCATATGTAATAAATATTTCTGAAAGAATTCTGGCATCCAGCAATTGTGTTTATTTAATGTCACCACCACATCATGAAAGATCATAATGGTTAGAGGCCAAATACATTTCTAAATTAATATAAAATTTATAGCCCTCTATTAATTGGACAAAGTAATAATGGAACAACTAATGAGTACCTTCTAGATATTTCAAGCACTTTTAGCATACTTAAATATTTCAAGATACATTTAAACCTATAAATCATATAAAATTGAATGTGCCATGTACTTCATGCTTCTCTGCTAACACATACAGGCCACATCTACAGTGGCACTGTGAAAACTTACACATAAAGAACACATTGCCAGTATTACTAAATATGCTAGCATTTATCTCACAGTTATATGAAAGGTAATTATAATTTTTAAGAATACACTTGTATTTCCTCTAGAAGAGACTTTCAGAGAAAGTTAACCCAAGTGCCTACTTTCACTGAAAGATAATAAAGTATATTCAGTATATATTCAGTATAGTTCCATGTGAATAAAATGGCAACTCACTTCAACAACCCAGTTTTAGGTATATTTCAGAGTACATCTCTGTGCTTATAAAACTTTGCATAGTCCTACATTAGACACTTAAAAAGAGTAAGGAGTACAGTTATTGGTTTTGTCTTGCTTTTCATATCTTCCTTTTCCCTTTTCTTTCTTTTTCAATTGCTTGCTCTATCCCACTTGTTTTTGACACTCATTTCCTTTTTCTTTATTTTCCAAAACTATACTAGTTCATTATTATCAGAAAAGTTTTTTTAATGTTTATTTAAAGACAGTTTATTACTAATAAAATGACAAAATCCATGAAATAAAGTAAGACATCAAATACCTGTGCAAGAACTCCAGGTGGTGTCTCATGAGAATGGAGTAGAAGGGAGAATCACTTCTTTTTATGCAGCCCAGGATCCAGTTGGCTCTCTGAGCTGCACACTGATGGGTCATGTCAAATTTCTCATCAGAAGAAAAGAACAGACCCCCACATCCTTCTCCTCAAGGCTGCTCTCATTCAAGTTGGCTTTCCGATAACTTCCATTTAGAAGTAATACATCATTAATATTCACAGCTAAGAAACTGCAAAGAGTGCTAAAAATCAAACTCCGATTTTCATAGTCCTTGTCCAATGATTTATTCAGAAGACTAGAATACTTCTTTCCAGTACATCATTCTACTAATGCTGTCACCATTTTAATTTTAGAGATCTAAAAATCATGTATTGTTTTTCATTTTGAAACATATTGCTTCCTGAGGCTAATACATCTATTAGCTAAGAAACCTTTTTTATATGAAATATGGTCTTTATTCTTTATTTCAACTTCTCCGTCTCATAATTCTTTTTCAATCTCATAATTTTTTACCACACTAGTTTAGTCCTTTCTTCTCCCTCACATTTCTTCTTCCCTTGCACATCCTTTCCTGCACATCCTTTAACTTTCACTTTGCAGCATGATAGAATTCAAATGTATATAACAGATTCTGAAGTATAGCTATATGAGTAATTCCACTGGCATAAAATTAGAGTAGTTAAAGTATTTTATTTCTTGGAGTTTCTCTCCTCATGCTCATCACTACTATATGACTATATTCAAGTAGCATACAAGTAATATCGGTTACATGGCAATGAGTGATATTGATTAAGACAATGGATTGGGGGAAAATAAGAAAACAGTTAACACTTGATCCAGAGGAGGGCCACCAAGTTGAGCAGAAGGATGGAGTACCTCTCCTATTAGGAAAGGCTGAGAGAATTGGGATTGTTCATCTTGAAAAAGAGAAGGCTTTGAGGTGACCTAATTGTGGCCTTCCAGTACCTGAGGAACTGAGAGGAAAGATGGGGCAAAACTCCTTACAAGAGCATGTAGGGACAAGACAAGGTGAAATGGGTTCAAATTGAAAGAGAGTAGGTTTAAATTAGATATTAGGGGAAAATTCTCTCCTGTGAGGATGGTGAGGCACTGGAACAAGTTGCCCATAGGAGTTGTAGATTCCCCATTGCTGAAGGTGATCAAGGCCAGGTTGGATGGGGTTCTGAGCGACCTGGTCTGGTTGAAGGTGCCCCTGTCCATGGCAGGGGAGTTGGAACTAGATGAGCTTCAAGGTCCCCTTCCACTCCAAAACATTCTATAATTCTGTGATGAATCTATGATTCACTTATGAAAGTGAAAAAAAGGAAACATAGTTTGACTTATTTTGTCATTACCTGAAGACTTATGAAGTTTTTGCTGACTCATGTACTCTTAAAAATTTGATAGACCTTAGAAGGCTGCTTTTACACAGGCGTATTGATTTGGGTTGCTTTCTAAGGAAACTAATCTAATAAAAACCAGGAGAAAGTTGAAGCACTTAACATAAAGACCATTTTTGTCAAAAAAATAAAGACACTGAAAATATACAAGGCTTTTCTGCTTTCACATTACATTAAATTTAGATTGGAAAGGTTGTTTTGTCTCTTATACTGAGTGGGTTTTAGTTTCTGGGTATTTTTGGAAAATGACCACCTCAGATACCATTAATACTGACACCATACCTCTAACGAGCTGTATGTGGATCAGAGACTGTTTTCATTTCCTTCAGCTGATAGTTGAATAAAAACTATATATAAAATTATATATATATAAATTATATATAAAATTCCATAAAGAAATTATTGGAGGTGTTTGGGGGTTTTTTCTAGTGTTGTTAGCTTCAAGATTCAGTATGGAAGATATTCTAGTATTCTGTGATGATACTCTGTTTCAAAGAGATTAAACAACTCCAACCACATAGGCAAAGTGAATTAAAATTTTCATTATATTATGTTTCTATAGCTAAATCTTAAAGTATATCAAATCTGATTGTATAGAAAATCTTCTGGGAATCCTTGCTTGTATATTGACTCAATCACAATCAGAGGGCAAAAAAGGAATGAATATTAATATTCAGCCAGCATAAGAAAGGCCGTCTATGATCCGCATGTGTACTTCTGTAAGTATACACGTGTGTTTCATACACACGTATGAAAACACAAAGGGTTTGCCTACACCAGAATGGAACACACACATAATGGATTCTAGAAAGACAGAGATAGCTGAAACATGCTTTTGCTTCCCTAACTTGTTGCAATAAACGGCAATTAAAAAATAAAAAAAGTAAAGCAACCTCATCTGAGCTACCCATATAGTGGCCTCTTCCTTGTAGATTTTACGGAGGGATGGAGAGAGAGATCTGAGAATAAGCACAGATATTATTCTAGGTATATGGTTTATTTTTTTAAATAATTTTAAGTGGATTTAATCCATTGTAATAAACTGTAAAAAAATTATTTATAAAATAACATCTATTACATTTTGCTTGACAAATTTACACAAGTGCAACAATGTGTTGCCTAAGGTATTATCTCAAGCCAAAGGCAAAAACTGAACAAACTGATCAATGTTTTCTATTCAAGACAATACAATAGAGATTGTGAAGATTTTTTCAGAATTTATACAAACAATACAAACATAATTAAATTTGTAAATGTGTATAAAAATGTCTTTGAAATTCTAACTTAGAAAATACCCTAAATGTATGAACACATGGTTATTCTAATAGCTTGCATTGTTCTTTTTATCATCTCTTCAGAATTTATCTTAATATGTTTGCAAAATTATATGAAGGAAGATATTGCTTGGAAATGAGCAATAATTTACAGATCCAAATTCAGTATTTAGTTTGACAAGATACCTCCAGTACTGAGAACCACATCCTCAGCACTGCTTTCATAAAATCATAAGAATTCTAAGTAAGACCAAAAGTCACCATCAAACAGACATCCAAACATATAAATAGGATATTCAGATAAAGGCTCTTTTTTTTTGTAAATCTCTTGCCTTTGGCAATTTTGATAGTTTTGTGGTACATTTTGCTTCTATGTGTTTGCCCTGATGCCTTAAGCCCCTAATGGTTTTTTATTTTTCTAATATTGGTAAGCCTTATAAGTTTTATAAGTAGATTCTAAAAGCAGCAACCCTCCCTCCTTTGTCCCTTGTCCCTTATCCTTTTCCCTCTAGCACCCTTGTTTACACATTCCTTAACCCTCTTACCCCATTCTGTGCTCCCCATATCAATCCTACCCCTGAATCTAGCAGAAATGTTTAGTCTTTTGTCAAGGCAAGGCCTAGATTGTTGGCAGAACAGCATATCTGGGCCTAAACCACAGAATAGGTCAAGAATTAGGTAACTATGTACCCTTTGTGCTCTGATGATGGTGAAGATGATGAAGCAGGTGGTCCCGAAATGCACCCCAGACCCATTTTAAGGGGGTGGACCCAGGGCGGTCCAGAGTAAAGGCCACAGGGTGGACACATTTGGGATTGGATGGATGGTATTATAAAAATGTAACCTCTCGGGTACAGGGGCGCGCGTCCTGTAACATCTTAGCCTTGGCAAATAAACCCTTTCTTATCTCACCCCTAGTTAACTGCTCTGGAGATTTTTTCAGCACCTAAATACCACGGCAACAGCCCAATCAGTTCTTAAACATCTCTAAACTTTTTAGCATCCACATTATGTGGTGAAGTGCTCCACTGATTAACTACAAATGATGCTGCCAGAGTAGAATTTTTCTTTTCCCCAATTTTTCACAACTCCTCTCCATCCAAGTTACTAACCACCACAGAATGTTCCCACTGAGGCCTAAACAGCTGTCTCTTCTCTATAGCTCATGTTCAACCTGCTTCCCCACTTTATGGCCACTTTTTCCTAGCTGCTTTATTTCCCCAGACTGGCCCTGGAATTGGTACCTCTAATTATTACTAAATGAAAAGGAAGGTAGAACATTTGTGTCCCTCACATACATAACTAATGTACAATTACTGATTTTCACTATCCTGCCCCATCACAGATATCATTTGTTTGCACACTTTATTACTCCACCTCCATGAGAAATGGTACTTCCAGCATCATGCTTTCAGTCTTTAGAGCCTTCATGAGTCATCACACACTGCTCTTCAACACCCCTTATGGCATAATATCGGTTTATCCTACAGCTGTTATTTTCCACAGTCCACCCAGCATACTATGCATGTTACGCACAGCAAATACTGTATTCAATAAAGAAATAATGGATCCAGAATGGTGTTTTTACAACAGGAACAGACATAAAGCTGTGCAGGATGGCATTTTTCAAAAAACATGCTTGTTATCAAGACTGACTTACAATTACTTTTGAAAACCAAGGCATTAACTGCTAATCTGAAGCTTGAATCTTCTAGGTTGTGTGTATAAAAAAAATACCAGGCATTAAAGCACATAAAATACTACACAGAAGTGTGAAAAAGGTTATAGATATACTTCTAATCACATTCAACAGAGTACATTACCAGGTAGTCAGATGGTTTGATGCTACAAAGCTGTCAAGTAAGAATTTTGGAAATTTTCTCTGTAATACAGAAAGATTACTTGATGTAAAATTATTATTTAGGAATATCTTTTTTGTGTGTAAATTAATGATTTGTACACTGTGAGCTTTACTCTGTTATATACACTGTTCAGCAATACTCTTCTAATCAGTTTCAGTTAACTAGAAAACAGTATTATGAAATTTATATAACTGGACTAGTTAGATGGACTATTTAGATCTTCTGTCAACAAACAGTAGTAGCCTGCCAGAATATTTCAGCTGAGCTTATAACTTTGAGAATCTGTGATTATATCTTGTTTTATATTCTATATTTATTGTTATTTTCATTGAAGCAATGGTTTAAATATGTTCAAAATTTTTAAGAATATTTAAGAATTAACAGCTGTTTTGTTGTACTTTTACTTTATACGTGACTCAGGTTTCACCTGAACACTACGGTATCTGAAGTATTTTATTCACACACACTATGAATCCAAAATCCATTAATATTTGCCTTCAGACTATAAAAATATTTTGTTAATAATAATAATAATAATAATAATAATAATTTGTAATAAATTCCTTCATCTGCCATTGAATTTTATTTTCTTATAAGTAAATGCTTTGTTAACCTTCAGCAAGCTACAGGTTACAGGTTTATTAAACCTTAAAACAGAAGTATAACAGTCCTTTGACAGTAGATGAAAGCTCAGATAACAGAATATTTATTTTTCCACAGTTCATATTAAGAACTGCAGATCAGAAAACTTTGGCTAAATATCAGAAATGCTGTGAGGGTTTATAGAAAGCATATCCCCCCAAAGTTCTATATCTGCCACAGATTTTGCATTGCCATACTCTTTGCCTTTTTTTTCTGTCCAACAGGACCTGCCTAAGTACCACAAAAAATTGTGATCCTTTGGTAGCCATGACAAAGGGATTTCCATAGTAGCATCCTGTACATGGTGTTTCTTTAAAGTAAAAGAGGACTTCAATTTAAAGAGCTGTGGCAATTATTTAAATTGAGGTCAATTATAGAAAGAGAACTTCATCTAATTTATAATAGTTTACCTATTTCATCCGTTTGACTTAAATACCAAATATGTTTACCTACATCATTAATTAAAAAAGGAAACAAAACACAAAGGAACAAAAAACTAACCAAACAAGAACTAAATCAAACAAAATATCTGACCAGACATTAGAGATTACTTGATTTCTTGGACATGGATAGTTCTTCCATTCAAATCTTTCCTACAAAGGTTTTCGCTGATGGGTCCAATAAAAAAATAAAAATAAAATTAATAGATTATCATAATTTATTCTCAAGAAGGAAGGCAGATCACACCTACAAAACATATCCAGTTGCATTCTTTTTAAGAGACTCTACAGAAGCAATCTATTTCCTCTTACTAGGATCTTTCACTGTGGCCATAAAAACCAGAAAATATACTGTAGGGTTTTATTCCCTGTATGTTTTCACAATATTATTATCCTTCAATCCAAATGCATCAGGAAAAGCTCAGTATGCAAGCTTGCTCTCTGCCCCAACCTTTGTTTTTTCACAGAATCACAGAATATACCAAGTTGGAAGGGACCTACAAGTTATTTTAGGCTTTAATTCTTTCCATCTCCAGCCCCCATTGATTAATTTAACAGAACTGTTTTACATAAGCAATCATTCCAAACCACAAAAGAGAAATACGATCTCTGAGCCCGGTGATGGAAATGGAAAATAACACAGCAAGGGTTAAATATTAATTAAGTTAAATCAGTTTTTTCCCATTAAAACTTCAGAAGTACTGTAAAGATGCAATTACTAACTTACACGAGATTCTAGTTTGAGTAACTATATACCATCTTTTACTTTTAAAATCTTATTCCTCTTTTATTAACAGTTTCTCTTCAAGCATCCTATGGTATCTATATTAAAATTACACTCAAGATAATGATAATAATCAATAAAAAATTTCTAAAGCTAGTTAAGTAATAAGGTGATTAAATTTACTTTGCAAATCATTTATGAAATTTAAAACTGAGAGAAAGATAGTGTAGAACTAAGCTTAAAAATCAACCCTCTCCCTTTATAGTTAGCATTTTAATTATAGAAGAACTAAAACAAACATGAAAACCACCAGGAAATTCAAACGTAACAGTTTACCTCCCTCTTGATAAATATAAGTGTTGGATGTGTAAGCTTATATCAGTAAGCTCATACCAATTAGCCTGGAGAACAAAACCACAGGTGAATTTCTTTTTATTTTTAACTACTTAAATGGATTTTTATTTTAAAATGACTACCATAAAAATGAACATATTTTTTAATAGTTATTATCATCATTAGGTAAATAAATAAAAATGTCAGAGTATGTGCTTTAACATACAATGTGAAAAAATTATTTAAAAGTGTCCTTTGGATTGCATGTTCAGCCAATAAAGCCAACATAGATATTTGTCTCCTCTGCTACTTCTGTGTAGCATGACCAGACCAAAAAAGAAGGCTTAAATTAATGGTATGCTCCTGAAGACAATGAAAAAAACAAGAAAAAGCTCCACCTCTAAAAAATGTAATAGAAGTATAATTTGAAGATGACCAAGTATATATTTTTTAATTTCTATCTATCTATACATCTACCTTTATTTACCCTTAGTATTAAAATATCATCTCTACTGAGCAGAGGAGAATAGGATAGCAATTTTGATTTTCATTCTACAAAAAAACCTCCTGTTCTTTTTGACTTGTGCCATCAACAGTATATAAAAAGATGAGTTAAAATTTGAATTAGTCAAAGTTTCTTTATATTAATTCTGATTGTATTTTTATTATATTTATTCCAATTAGGTTTTGTTGAAGCAGATAGAAACCTGTTACCCTCTTGCACATCCTTGCTTTTATAAACCTGAACTTTGAAGCTAACATGAAAAGTAAACATAGTAACTAGAATTTTCTGTTTGGGAAAGCATTTCTTGGCATTGCTCTGCTGCTTAGACAGATGCAAATGAGGTGAGAGGGAAGAAAGACCTATAAATAAAACCAATTCCATGCATCATAAAGATGCACATTCTGTTACTAGAGATGTTAAAATATGTATCTGGGGTTTTTTGTTTGGGGTTTTTTTGAAAGATTCAATACACCCAAAACTCTCAAGATCTTACACAAGGTCATACACAATTTGTTTTGTTTTACTTAACTGAACATCACAGTAAAATGATCATGACTATGTTATTATCATGATGGACACTGATGTGACAGACAGAGTATGCTTGGTCTTGCCTGCAATAATGAATCATTAGACAAGCTCTGATGGACTAGGCTTTTCCAAAAAGACGGCCAAATTTATATTACAATCAAGACCTTTAGGACTGTGTATTAACATTGACTTTTATTTTGTGCTGGTTCCTCTACTTCTACAATATGTCTGGCAATATCATTCACATTCTGTTTTTATTGGATTTCTTGATTTTTATACCTAGTAGTATAGTAAAATGTGACTGTCAGGCATAAATAAGACATCCCCATCAGTGCTGCATCTTTTGGGTAAGGGTCTTTAAAATTTTTCTCCTCATTCGCTGCAGGACAGACAAGCACCTTATTCAAATTTTTTATTAAAAAAAAAAAAAGTCCTTGTATTTGATTCATTATTTAAGCCTGTCTGTGATTTCAACAGCACATCTAATATCCTGACTTATAAGAAAGAAGAGGGAATAATCTGACACATAAGATACTTATCACTATGTATTCCATCTTATCTTTCCATTTCTTTTTTATTATAATTCCTAGATGTACTAGGTCTAATTTAGGCTAGATTTACATGAGTACATTCTGCTCCTATACACAGACTTGTATTTATTTCAAGATGGAAGATTTGTACAAATAAAAGCAGGATTCCAAGCATAGACTGTAATTTTTTTATCGCAGTCTACACTCACATAACTAATCCCAATAACAGAAAGGAAAGAAGAAACTCTGACATATATCATTATTCATAGAACTGTTGGTGCCTTCAAGTAACTAAAATTTGTTCAAGTGGTTTGATATCTCTCCAATCACCGCTAAATAAACTTAGGAAATATTATTGCCAATATTATTGGCCCAAACTATAAAATTAACTCGGTCTGATTTAGTTGCCCTACTTGAGACAAACATGCTGATGCATTAGCCTTCTTTTCTTTCCATGTAATGACTTTCTGTTGATTATTTTCTTGAACCCCAATACACAAAACTAATTTCTTTTCTCCTTTTTCCCCCCTCACTAAAAATGACTGCACACAATAACACTCTTCAAACATCTGCTATTCAAGCTATGCACTTGGACAAATCTAAGTGTCAGAACTACCTTACTCGATAAAATTTTACAAACGCAAAATTTTATTTATGTAATATTCTCTTGAAAAATCTCATTTTCTACAAACACTAATGTCATGCTTGAATACACATGGAAAGGAAACACAGCTAAAAGCCAATAATGGAAATTAAGTTAATTCAATTTTCATGAAAGCGAATATTTTCTGAGATATTTGTTCCAGCCTATTTACGGAGTAAATGATTAAGAATAAGCTGTCCAGTAAACATTGTTCACTCAGCTTAAATACATTATTATTATTTCACAGGAGGTAAATGTCCATAAACTGAATATATATATATATGGTTTTTTTCATTTTCAACTAACCTACCACATCAATTTAAGTTGTTGTTTCCCTCTTCTGTACATTCTGTGGGCACGCTCAGTGTCCTTTTTGAATGTTAAGACCCTTATAAGAGGTTGCACCAGTCATGGTTTAATGAACAATCAGATTCACTCCAGTGAATGGTAGAAGAAAATGAAGCCATCCACACTTAATTTGAAACATTGGACAAGCTACCTGTGGCATGCTGATCTGCTGACATGGCATAAAGGTACAAGTTATGAATCTGTGTCCCTTAAGCTGACTCTAAATCAGTCCTGACACTTCATGAAACAAATCCAAAGCAATGAGACAAATGAGCAAGAAGTAACCTTGTACAGGCAAACATCCCTTTATGTTCTCAATGCATGTCTATAAAGTAAACATTGTTTATAGATAGTTTTCCCTATGAAGTCAAGACCTGGATAGTACAGTACAATTTTCCAAAGCCACTGCAAGGTCAGGTTCAAATGCCTTAAACAATTGTACAAATCGATTATGTTTTTCTACAGTTAATTAAATCACATTTTTACAAGGTTATATAGGATCCAAAGTATTTATTTTGTTTTTCTATTGGGAACTTTACTAGTATTCTGACATTAAATCTGCATGACCAAATAAATATAAAAATGAGAAATTAATTATATTTCATTCTTTCTTCATCAGAGATAATTTGTAACAATGAATATCAAAATGTACAGATATATATCTCAGGAATAAAATAAATATTTAAAATCTGCATTCAGCCACCCAGAATCAATAATGTAACCTGCACATTAAATGACGGCAGTTCATATTTGCTGAGAAGTGCTATTAAATAAGATTGTTTTAAAAAATATCTTCTTGCTTTTTACCAAAAGATTTTTTTGCATGGGATGCCTAGTACTATAAAATACCTAACAAAATATGTTCAACAGTGGCTAGACTGTTCATGCAAACAAATAGGAGACTGCAAACTTGACTTCAGATTAGTTGCCTTTCCATTGTGACACAACAGATTTTATATTACTTACTATACAGTCAAGTAAACCTACACCATACTTGCACTGACACTGATATTTTTTCCTCCCAACAAGTGCTAGGAAAGGAGGTATACATTACAGGAGGTACATATATAAAATGAGATTAAAAAATTATTTAGAAAAACAGTATTAGGAATACCTAAAATGAATTCTGTACTGTACTCAGGAGAGCAACTATGTGAAATGCTCAATATAGACTAAGAATAAATCAGTTCATTCCTACCTACTGCACTCCAAATTAAAGAGGACAAAAGTTTTACAAAATACCCTCCAGCTCTACAAAGTTGTGCTTTTACATGAATGTTAAAAAATGGGATGAAAAAGTCCAAGTAAAATTAACTCATAGCAAGATTCATTTGCTGACATGCTATGAGTAAGTGTTTGAATGAACTCACAGGTTCATTCAAGAAGCTGAAGTTTGTTTTCCAGTGCAACATAAGAAGGAGATGAGAACAGAGTTATATAAATAAGACTTTGTCTGTGTGTGTCTGTATACATGTGCATGTGCACATGTGTATGGTTTCTAACACTCATTTTAGCTAGCTGAAAAGTTTTTAAACATTTTTTCAAATGAATTATAACCTGAGCAGAAAATACTCCTGAGGAATATACAGTTATTTCATAGGAATTTTCAGTTAAATTTGTTACAAAGATGATATGTAATGTTTGAAACTAAGAAATAGTAAGTTAGAGGTCATGTATCTATTAAAAAGAAACATCAGAAATCATAAGAACTAATAGCCCATGGGTAGAACACTTACCTGGGACATGATCTACATTGGAGACTGCATGAATTTGTACCTTGGTCTCCCATATCTTGACTAAGTTTCTTATCAGAAATAATTAATGATATTGCCTGCTCTGGGCTGGAACTTTCTCACTACAAAAAAACAAACAAAAAAGGAAACGAGCTTTCTTGCATTCATCCCAAAATGGGACACCTAGTTCTTGAAAACTAGAGTACTGATGCATCTAGAGAAATAGCTTTCTGTCTGGTTAAGAGATAATAAATTTTGAAAATGAGATAATTTACAGTTTTAAATATATTATTGACAATAAATTATTGCCATTAAAATAAGTTAAATCTGCAGATGTGACAGAAAATATTTATTAAATATCCAGCAACTGCTACTATTACTATTTATTCAAAACCTAACAACAAACTGCTGCCTTCATCAAATGAAAAAAGTTTTCTCTTCGCCAAACAACAAAATTATTGTTGAATAGAGAAACATACAGCTGTAAACTTCATAAATTTGAAATGTCAATATGCTACAAACTGGACATGTCTCAGAAATTAGCTAAGAAATGGAAAAAATCCTTGTCTTAATTCTATTTGAAGTTTTGTTAGCTGTCATGGGCAAACACTATCTTCATACATAGATCAGCAGAACCAACTGAACTGATAACAGAATACTGTTTTGAACATCACATAAAGAGATACAGGTGACCAAAGAATCTTAAAAGCCTAACTGTTCATATCACTCTCATGCTTGCTGAGAAATGGACAATGACTATACAGTATAGTTTCAAAAATAAATTATTTTCATTTTCTTCAGTATGCCAAGACAGTTTGCTATACATCTAGATAAAAACATTGAACATAGCTGCTTTAGTTCTGAACCACTAAAACTTTTAGTATTGAGTTATAAGTTTAATGGAAAAACTGTACTTTTAAAGAAGTTGTGTTTTCTCTGTCTTGGATATTAAGATCAGAAGTGTGTATGTGTCTCCAACAACATATTAAGTTAAATATTTGAAAGATTTCCTCATTCTTGCACAGCAACCAAAACCCAGGACAATATATTTCTGTTTACTGGTGTGTATTAGTAATTTTAATATAATATTATCATTCAGACTTAGATTTTTGCAGATCTGAAAGTTTCTAACTCTAAAAGTCAAACTTCTAAAGGAATATAAGGACAACCTATAATGATGTGCAGAAGAGTTAATGGTTGCATATATCTGTCTAATTATATATATGCTGTCACATAAAAAAAGAAACCATGTTTAGTTTGCTTTTGTGTCTTCCAGTAGACATTCAACTTGCAAACTACCTGCTGTCCAAACAATGTGAAGCCAGGGCTAGGCAGCCAGCAACAAGAGCATGTTCAGTTGTGAGCATGAAACATGAGTTTTATCCAGGAAATAAACTGCTCCGCTTATGTCTGAAGCTAAAGTGGTGTTCAAATTCCCTCGAGAAATAACTGTCTCAACCCAGATGATAAGTTGTCTCATTACTGATCTTAAAAGTACTTCCCATCGTAGTACTGACAAGTGGAGCCTAACGTATCAATACAGACAACATTGTGCCAAGACAGCAGTCAAAACTCACTGGAACACTGCAAGACAAAATATCTGAAGTGGATAACGGCATTCTTAGAGGGGGTCACAAAATAAGTCTTTTAATACATGGATTCCTAAGGGGAAATCAGAATATGGAGACACACAAAACCAAAAGTACAACCAAAACCAGTAAAATAATTTGGTGCTTATAGTTCCTAGGATATGTGGCTGTTATGAGCCAACCCAAAAGAGACGCTAAGAAATAAAGGGGTTCGCACTGGCACTTTCTACCATTACAATTTTTTCAGCTTTGCCAAACTCCAAACTTCAATAATGTAATAATAACATCATATTAAATAAATGTCAATATCAATGCCAATTGTGTACATATCAGAAAGTGTATAAATGTCCAGTTATTAAATGTCTCCCCCACCAAGAGGGGGACTTAGGTTTCTGATTGCCCCACGTTATTTTACAATGTCACTTCATAGCAGTAAGAGGACTATTTCAAACTTGTTTTTTAAAACTAATTTGAAACACCTGCAGAAAACTTTCAGTCAGGTATTTCTACACTGGTATTTGGTTAGTAACAAAAATGCATGGTAAATCTCTTACTGAGTAATTAATCAGATTGACAGAGGGTCAATATACTTCATTCAGTAACAGCTATATGAAGAATAAATTATATAAAATTGTAGTTCTACTGAGGTTAGAATAACTTAAAGATGGTAGAAGATAAAATTTGTATCAGAGAATATTGTTCAAGTGATTAAATCTTTAAAAAAACGTAAGCTAATCACCTATGTTATGGTCCATGCAAATACATGACAACAAAAACGAAGGCACAGCAAAAAACATTTCTTTCTTTACAAGCCTTTAAATTTGATATCTATTACATATGTGAAGTAATCAGGATGTTATAAATATACAATATGTCCATATTTTACACTATGTTATGTCACTGAGTTATGACTTGAGTGTCCTATACTTCGTGAAACCCCTAGTATACTAATTGTGCGGACACAAAAAAAAGTAACTAACAGCTTTGAGCTTCATTAAGCACATATAACATAGACTAAGTGAGAGGTAATTACATCCTGATGGAAATTGAAAGACACACATTTCATGGGAGAGCCTGTGAACCATGGCAAGGTTAGTAAAAAAAAAGGAATTTATAGATGTTCCATGAAATTCAAGCCTCCTAATATTATTATTTTGATATTGACAAAAGTTACAGATTTTAGTTTCTGGCTTGATTTCTCCAATATGTTTTGCACATCTCCTTTAAAAATCAGGCTTAAGAGACACGAGGAAAGTTGCGTTCATTCTTGAAGACAGCAGTTGTTTACTTTTCAGGAAAGCATTTCATACAATAGGTGAAGTTTAAAGTTCAACCATGTGATTCAGAGATTTTGATGCTTCCATTAGGGGACAATGTAAGAGACTGTCACATTATTTTATCCTTACCACTCAGAACAGAGTGGATCCACTTGATGCTCGCAAAACAATAAAGAGCTTTATTTCAATGATGAGTTTAGGTCAAGAATTATTTCTGGGTTAAGTTATGGGCAGACCATTTTGTTCAAGGTCAGATCTTCTGCTAATACAGCATTATGAATCATTACTTTCCACGTAAACCCAGGATAGTATGGTATGTCCTGCTGGCCACACTGTTCTTGATGCAGGCCAAGATGCCATTGGCCTTCTTGGCCACACATGTATCTTTCTAAACAGATGACTGGACAGTGAGGTACCAGATCTTGAGTACACATTAAAGGACAGTAACACTGAGCTACCAGTGGGGCGATATCTTTCAAAAAATTATTACTATGTCTCTAATTCCTCTAGATAATATTCCTTCTGGTAAAGCTCAACTGGAGTTGAAACTGCCAGAAATACAGGGAACAATAAAAAGAGGTTTTTTCAAATATATTAATGGCAATAGACAGTGTAACAATAACATCAGCCCATTACAGGATGAGGATGGCCACCTCACAAACAGGAACAGAAACAAGGCAGAGGTGTTTAACCTTTACCTCAGTCTTCAACACCAATGACAGACCAAGGGGGTCTCAGTGCCCTGAGCTAGAGGACCATGACTGTGAGAATGATCAGCTCTCAGTCAGCCCTGAAATTATGTGGGATCTGCTGATCCAGCTGGATCTCTACAAATCTATGGGGCCTGATGGGAGTCATCACAAAGCCCCTCTAGATGATTTTTGAGCAGTCTGGGGAATCTGGAGAGGTCCCAGCTGACTGGAATCTGGCAAATGTTGTCCCAATTTTCAAGAAGGGCAAGAAAGAGGACCCTGGAAACTACAGGCCTGTCAGTGTCACTTCAGTGCCTGGTAAAGTTATGGAGAAGATTATTCTGGGAGGTATTGAAAAACACCAGAAAGACAATGCAGTCATCATTTACAGCCAGTGTGGCTTCATGAGGCTTCATGCTTATCAAATCTGGTTTCCTTCTACGACAAGGTAACCCACCTAATTGATCAAGGAAAGCCAGTTGATGTAACCTTTGAATTTCAGTAAAGCTTTCAATTTTGTCTCTCACAGTATCCTTCATGTCCAGCACCCAGCTGGATAAACACATCATGCAGTGTGTGAGCAATTGGCTCACAGGTTGAACATAGTGCATGGTGTAACATCACACTACTGACCTGTCACTGGTGGGGTTCCACAGGGCTCCATTTTAGGCCCTGTGCTCTTCAACATCTTCATAAATGACTTGGACATAGAACTGGAAAGGATACTAAGCAAGTTTGCAGACAACACAAAACTGGGAAGAGCTGTTGACTCCCTCAAAGGCAGAGACCCTGACAAATTAGAGGACTGGGCAATCACCAACCATATGAATTTCAACAAGGGAAAGCATGGGATTCTGCAACTGGGATGGGGCAACTCTGGATGTTCATACAGACTGGAGAATGAGATGCTGGAAGGCAGTGCCACGGAAAGGGACTTGGGGGTCCTGGTCCCTGGCAAGCCGAAAATGATTCAGCAGTGCCCTGGCAGTGAGGCCAACCATGTCCTGGGGGGCATCAGGCAAAGCATAGGCAGCTGGTCAAGGGAGGGGATTGTCCCGCTCTGCTCCGTACTGAGGTGGCCTCACCTTGAATATTGTGGAGTTTTGGGCACCATAACATAAGAAAAATATGAAGCTATTGGAGAGCATCCAAAGGAAGGCAATGAAGATGGTGAAGGGTCTTGAGGGGAAGCCATATGAGGAGCAGCTGAGGGCACTTGGTCTGTTCAGCCTGGAAAAGAGGAGACTGAGGGGAGACCTCATTGCAGTCTACAACTTCCTCATGAGGGGAAGAAGAGGGGCAGACACTGATCTCTTCTCTATGGTGGCCAATGATGAAACCCGAGGAAATGGCCTAAAGTTCTGTCAGGGGAGGTTTAGGTTGGGTATTAGAAAAAGGTTCTTCACCCAGAGGGTGGTTGGGTGCTGGAACAGGCTCCCCAGGGAAGTGGTCACAGCACCAATCCTGACAGAGTTCAAGAAGCATTTGGATGATACTCTCAGGCACATGGTGTGACTCTTGGGAATGGCCCTGTGCAGGGCCAGGAGTTGGACTTGATGATCCTTGTGGGTCCCTTCAAACTCAGCATACTCTCTGGTTCTGTCATTACCTTCTGTTTTGCTCATCTGACACATATTATATGAGGGCAATTATTTGTAACTTGTATTCACCTTTCAACTTTCGGACATGGTACATTGGAAGAAGAGATTGTAATCCCTGAAAGTTTCTCTACATTTCCTAGTCATCCTACATAATCTCATAAAACGAAACTTGGTCAGCTTGCCTTTACTATGTTTTTACACAATTGTAAACAAACTATATTTTCTTTTTTAATTACTTCTTTAACAAGCTATTCAACATCTGTCCTTAAGAACAATTCACTTCAATTCTGTCTTACCATGAGATGAATGGCCTTACAGAAAATCCTGTTTCTTCTCTCTGCATATAAAAAGAGCATGGTATAACTAGCTCAGATTCAGAATGTGACTTTTCTGTGCAAGGTCAGTATATTCAGAAACTTTTCCAATTGGAAACTTGATCTCAGAAAGGCTTTTATTATGCCAAATTGCCAGTGGCTGCAGCTTTATAGTTAAAAATAGAAAGTCAACAGCTAATATAAATTAACAGTGTTGCAATTGACAGCCAGCAATGACAAACTATGACCTGGCTCTTCATAACCCCTTAAAGTGGTGCAATTACTATTGTTTCTATAAAAAGCTCAACACTGGCATATGCCAAAACAGGAAATAATTTAAAATAATGTCAAAATGTCAAAGTAGTCCAATTTCAGCAATTATTTTATCATGGCTAGATTCCCCTTTTGGGTAAATATTCTTTAGGCTTCTAGTTGCACTTCTGATTTCCTATCACTGCCCAGTTATACAAATAAAATTTCTTGGTTTATATCTACCTATACGTATATACACATACATGGAAAAAAAATATACATATTTCTAAGCTATTGCATTTTTTGTAGCATGTATTGCAATAGCATGTATTGCTATTGCAATACATAACTTTAGATTCATAAAATAAACTATTTTACTCTCAAATATCTGCCACCAAGAATGTGACTCCTTCGGACTTGATACAAATTTCCCACTCATGCTCAAATGTGCATGTGAGGACATAAGCATGAAGATATTATTGAACTTTTAATATGACAGTCTTCTAGCAGCCAATTTTTGAATGCATATTCCAATGTGATACTAACTAGTCCAAGCAGAAGACTACCATTCCATGAATCTGCAGAAGAAAACTCATATTCTTCTGTGTATAAATAGCAAAACCTATTCGAACAGGATCAAGGAACAGTGTTTATAAAAGCTGAAACAATTCATTTTCTGTACTAGATTCTTGCACTGATTTAGTGATTCACCATAAACTTTTAACGTTCTAACAAAGCTTTGATGTGCAGGAAAGAAAACTATTTAAAACCTACTTTTTTTTAAATTTTGTTTTAAAAAGATTGCATAATCAAATTCTAAGAGCTTTAAGCTGAATAGTACTATAATAGCTTCTACCGTGGAAGGTCAAACATTTCCTAGATATGGGAACAGTACTTTCAAATATTCTGTTGGAATACAACCTTCTGCACAGAGAAAAATTCTGTGCTTTGTAAAACATCTTCTTATCCTATTCAAATGTCCATTCTCAATTCTCCTCTGGCGTAGTAGCAGACCATTTTACTGAAGTGAACAGTTATGCCTAAATATATTTCTTGTACAAATCAACAATTATTAATAAACAAAAATATATATGGATGTCCTATTTTGAAAGTGCATTATGACAAAAAAAATAAAAAAGAAAAAATAGAACCAAAAAACCAAATCCAGTCCCTGCCTCCAAAAAAGGCAACCCCCCAAATCTTCTCACCGACTCTTCAGTACATGAATATTAAAGTTATACAGTTGTCAAAATATTAATCCAACATATTCATCCACAGGTATTTGCACAATACCTCTCACCAGACAACAGTCTCAGATAACTTAATGCATTACAGAGCATTAACAGATTTAGGACAATTTTAGACATATGTTTGATGCTGCTTTTGTTGGCTGTTTTTTTATTTCCAATAAACTAATGGAGAATAGAAAAGCTCTGTGACCATAGGAATTTGAAATTTATAACAAATTACATCAAAATATGGCTTATGAAGGTCAAAATCCAAAGAGAGAGATTGCACTGATCCTAGCAGAAGCACTACTATTTTAAACTGTTGAGAGTTCTATCTTTTATTTTGATGTACAAAAAGACACTACTCTGCTGCCAACTAGTATGCACTTCTACCAGTTTCCACTAAACACATTTGTTCTTTCAAGTGTACATCTGAAATACAGATTTGATAACACTTTGATGATATTAAAGATTCCAGACAGAGACTGTCTCAGAAAAGCATGTGACTTTTAGACCCATCCACTTTCCTATCAACACCAAAACAGCTACTCTAACTTCTAGGTGAAACACAGTCGAAATTGTCAGTAAACTCTAAAAAAAATACTAAGAACAACAAAAGCTAAAAAAGGCACCATATGTTGATCTGAAAAAACCAGTTTCCTCCTAGGAGAGATACCACACAGAACAGATATAGTAAACTCCTACTGATTATTATTCAGTGATGACAAGAAACCAAAAGATGTTTGGGGCAGTCATCATGACATTTTTGGTTGGGCAAATAAAAAAAAAATCTAAGATCTAGATAGATTTTCAGAAGATACGATTAACCAAAAGTATCTGAATACAGGGCACCAGTTCACTCACTGCAGAATATACACAAAAGGTATAAATACCTGAAGTAACACTCGAAGTATATATGATTTTTCACCAAAAATTACAAGATTTCTCTATAACATGATACAGGAAAAAAGAAATAAAACTAGCAGTTTGTACTTCAAGAAATGGGATACATAAAGTTACTAAATACTTACCACTGTGAAATTCATAACCTTCAAAATCCATATTGTCATTGCTAAATTAACAATCATGGTAACCAACAGCAGTAGGACAAAGAAGTATAAGCACCTCTTTCGCCATCCATAAATCCCTACTGGGTAAAACTGAGGTTGCTCAGTCCTTGGAAGGCTGTTCTGTTGTGTTGCTAATATATACTGCTCTCGTGTCATCTGGAAAAGAAAGATGTAAGTATAAGTTAGCACATGAGAGACCTGTTTTTCATATATTTTAGTACATGGAGATTATCTGAGAATGTATAGAAAATCAGTTCCTCTGGACACAGAACGGATGCATTCATCTAGTATTAAGCACATCAATATTATTTTACCTACGCATTTATAAAGAATTTGGTGGGTTTTGTTGATTTAAAGTAAATCTTTGATTTCTATTTCAAATTATATTTGCATTTCAAATTTATCAGCAAGAAACTTTTAAAAATGGTAATGTAGTCCATGCATGTATCTCACACTCTGTTTCTGAATGTTGTTTTATTGTCCTTTATAAGATCATTCAGGAAAATTTTTGTTCTAGTTTTGGCTGAGGTAAAAGTAATGTTCTTCATATAGGTTACATTTTTTCATATAAATAAAAGAAAAATCTCATCTTTCTAAAATACATATTTAATAAATGAAGATATCAGTTTTTATTATCCTTAGTAAATTAAACTAATAATTGATATAATTATACATACATCCTTATTTTACAAAAACAGAAATTCATTTTGCCCTTTAAGAGATACAGATACTACCATAATCTGTTTTATTTCTGAACTAGTTTAAGTTCTTCTAGCACATGAGCAAGCAAACTTTCTAAAGTTACTATTAAACTTCTTTAGAATAAAAATGTTTATGGCATTTAATAAGGAACCATTTAAGATTTTTTACATCCTTAAATTTCTTTTACAGATATTTATATTCATATTCAGCTGTCACATTGGCTTTAGACTGGAAGGTGTTAACTTTTCTCCATGACTTAAAAATTAAATTAAAGCAGTCTCATTCTGTTTATGTAAGAGTTCATCCTGAAATATGCCCATTAAAAATGTCAGCTTACTAGGCTTTGTGCTCAGGGGGAGGAAGAAAACACAAACCAAAAACTATCCAAAACAAACAAATAAACTCCCAGCAAACTCGTAAACCAGACAAAACAATCAGTTTTGCATTTAAAAGCTGCCTTTATTTTCCCTAAAAGAAAGCAAAAAATGCACAAAAACAGGTCAGTTGATTCAATGAGAAATAAAAACCAGATTAGATCCATTTGAAGGATCAAAGAAATGCTGATTTCATAAGATTTTTAAAATGTGGAGCTCAAAAATATTTATGTGAACATCTGTGCTGCTAGATATTTATCCAAATCAACACTCTCGAGGTTTTACCATTCTTCTTAGTGAATGAGATATTAATGGAATAAATTAACTCACCGTGAATAATTAGAGCCACAAGTCATAGAACACATACTCATATTGCAACAATATATATATAACTAAGTCAAAACAGAAATAAAAAAATTTATTAAGTAGGTTTTAAACAAGTTAGTAAACAAGCATTTTGTAATTTTTATTCTTTTCAATCAGAATTGCTTCTCTTTGCCAGCAATTTCAATTACATGTAATGTAATCAGTTTATTTATGTAGTAAACCATTACAAATACATTTCCCTCAATGACATTTCTCAGTCCTCCCAGGCTTTAAGACCTTAGATCACCTCCTTATCACATCCTGGCAGTTTTCATCCTAGTTGTGTTTGAATTCCTTATGAATCCAGAAACAGAATGCATGAATGAGTTAATCAGTGTGAGTTTCCACACATTTATTTAGCCATCTGTTACAACAAAAATGCATTATATGACTATATTTTGAGATTTTAAGTAATTAGTATTTTTAATACCATTTCCATTGTCTTGTGATCTAACTTTTATATTACCTATGAAAAATATCATTAAAAATAGTTGAAAAGTAGCTTCTACATTGTGAGAATGTCAGAAGTAGCAATGGTCCTAAAATTATGAACATGGTCCCATGGAACAGACCCTTTGCAATACAATCACTAAATAAAATGACATTTTATTCCATCACCACAGCCAGGTATCATCAGTTCCCTTAGTGTATGCTGTTCAACTGTGTGAGGCTTGGTGAAGCAAGCTGTTCTGCAGTCCATGGAGGT
This sequence comes from Chiroxiphia lanceolata, assembly GCF_009829145.1. Classification (NCBI taxonomy): domain Eukaryota; kingdom Metazoa; phylum Chordata; class Aves; order Passeriformes; family Pipridae; genus Chiroxiphia; species Chiroxiphia lanceolata. The sequence goes on from NC_045640.1 coordinate 30,185,051, forward strand.
CCACACTGCAGCCCATGGAAGACCTCATGCTGGAATAGCCAGAGGTGCCAGAGTTTGTGACCTCATGGAGAGCCTGTGCTGGAACACGATCCTGTGAATCTATGGACAGGAGCCCACATGGAAGGAGCAGGTTTTCTGGTAGGACTTGTGACCCTGTGGGATGCCCACACTGGAGCAGTCTGTTCCTGAAGAACTGCACCCCATGGAAAGGGAGCAGTTCATGAACTGCTGGAGCAGTTCATGAAGAACTCCAGCCTGTGGAAAGGATTCACATTGAAGTTGATGGAAGACTGTTCCCATGGCAGGGACCCCACAATGGAGCAGGGGAAGAGTGTGAGGAGTCCTCCCACTGAAGAGGAAAGAGTGGCAGAGACAATGTGGGATGAACTGACTGCAATCCCCATTCCCTATCCTCCTGCACCACTTGGGACGAGGAGGTTAAGAAAACTGGGAGCAAAGCTGAGCCAAGGAAGAAGGGAGGGATGGTTGGAACATTTTTTTAGATTTGTTCTTATTTCTCATTATCCTATACCTGGGTTTCCAGAGATCAATATTGGGCCCAACAATGTTTAGTATCTTTATAAGTGATTTGAATGATGGGCTCAAGCGTACCCTGATGAAGTTTGCTGATGATACCAAAACTGAGTGAAAAGTGGTTGCTTCAGAAGGGAGAGCCATCCTGCAGAAATACCTACATAGGCTGGAAGAGTGGGCTAACAAGAACCTTAGAAAGTTCAACAAAGACAAATGTAAGATCTTGCATGTGGAAAAACATAATGCAGGAGTGCAGCACAGCCTGGGATTTACCCAGATCTGTGGAAAGATTGCACTGGAGAAGTATCATAAACAAGGTAAAGGAATCTATCATAGCAGCGGAAACTACTTAGTCATGTCAAACTGCAACTGAATATATTTTGCAAGTGTTTATTTTCATCTATACCAACACTTTCTTATCTCTAGCAGAACCATAACAAAATGGTTGTGCATATTCACTAGGCACAGGTGAATCAGAGTAACCATACAGCATAAAATTTAGACCACAATCAAGCCTATTACCTTCAAGCTATTGATATTTTAGGGCCACAGGGTACTGTTGGAACACATACCTTAGACTTATAAAAGTAATTAAAGAATGGAGAAGAGACATTTTACAGTTTCAGAGTTTATTTAGTCTTTGGTAAAATCTCTTACAGAGGTAAATTTTCAAAGCAGAAAAATGAAAGAGAAGACCATTAGAAAATGTACTAAACCTAAAAGTGAGATCGTTGATATAATTCCTGGAGATAGGGTGGTGATCTACTTAAGCCAATGTAACAAAAACTGTTTAAAACATAATTATGCCTTTCAAGTAATTCTCAAGGCAAATATAAATTCATCTTAATGGATAATGGCTCTTTTCTTCCAAGAAAAGAGCCTCACGGAAGAAGAACCAGATTTGACAGTATGGAATGAAACAGAGGGATTACTGTTCTTAACTAAAAATGTTTCATCAAACAGGAGAAATAATTCAGTATTTGCTCTTAACATCTGGGCAGTCAATTTCACTTTCAGCTTACTGATTTTCTGAAAAGAAAATGATATTGTGTTGCATATTTTAAATAGAGGAAATTTTACTTCTGGATCATCTCTACATATACTCTAAACCTATGTTGATTGCATTTATCTTACCTCTTTTTTAAAAGTAATCCAAGAATGCAAATAAATGTGTTAACAAGTTTTGTAGATTTTTTGACAATTGGAAAAAAAAAAAAAAGTGGTAAAAGATACATTTAGATAAAATAATCGTAAGTGGTAAGGGTGCATAAAAGGGATGGGGTGTCATATGGTTTGAGATCCTGGATCCGAATCTCACTGAAGTATTGATAGGGGCTGGAACCAAATCAGTGTGAGTGTGTGTGCGCACGTGGGGAAGGGCTGTGCCTGGACCTGCAGGTCCATGGTAAGGCCTGCACATCAGGCCTGTGCTGGGAGCACATGGCAGAGCTGAAGGCAAGGCTTGCAGCCCATGCAGAGCCCATGGCAGAGCTGCAGGCCCTGCAGCCGGGCTGTCAGTCAAGGTAGACCTGCCTGGTAACCTGCCCACACCACACCCCTGCAGCCTGTGACTGGCTACAGCACAACTCACTCTGGCCTGGAAGGGAGGGGAAAACTATAAATACGCAAGACTCAATGCAGTCTCTCTCTTCTCCCTCTCCAGCTGGCACCATGTGAATCATTGAATCTTGTTGGTAACTGTTCTCCTCTCCTTTCTCTCCTTCTCTCTTTCTTTACCCCTTTTAATCTGTTTTCTTTTACTCTTTTCCTTCTCTTATGGGTGACTTAAAACCAATGAACTGTGTTCTACTAAAGCTGATATATGGATTGGTTTAGTGGGTGTTTCCTGTGGAATGGTCTTTGGGCTGAATGCTAGTGAAATGCTTTTTTCTTGGTTGTATTTTACTCCTGTAAAAACCTTTTGCCAAAATATCTTATTTTTCACACTAAATTAAAAAGAATTTCTCTTAGAGAAGAGTGTACGACTCTTTTTCCGGGTGCTAATTAGAGGTTATAATGAACCAAAAGGCTTTTAAAAAGTCTTAAATACAAATGGAACCACTCTGGGCAGTTTATAGCTTAATCCGGAATGCAACATATGGTAATACCATCCCAGTAATGGAATTAAAAAATTTTTCTTGAAGTGTGGTTGACTGAATAAAAAATGAAGTTAACGCAGCAGCTTCTCCATGCCATACTGAGGAGCATGCCAGATAATGCCTAAAGAAATGAAGATGAGTACAGAAGAGCATGATTATACTTAAAAGAAATAGCAGAAGTTATCAGAGGGCTTTTAAACAGCTTGATATGGCTTTTACATGCTTGAAAACCAGACAATCTAATAAAAAACTGGTATCTCAGTAGGGATGAGGAAAGGTAAGAGGTAAGAAGGAAATTTCATAAATTATTTTCTAGGATAACTACAATTTTCTCCTAAAACAAGCATTCTTATCTTGTAATGAAGACTCAGATTCTAGTGCTTTTCCTATCCTAAACCTATGACTCATGCAACTAATGCTCTTTAAAACAAACAGTATCTGTGTTAGCATCATTGTATATATGAAGAATGAAAGCTCAGGGTAGGAGAAAAAAAACTTCTTCACAAACAATGAGCAAACTAGTGAGAAACTGAAGTCTCATTACATTGCCTTTCATTTGGAATTACTTTCAGGGTTTTTTTCTGTTTTCAAGGCAATACAAGTTTGAGGGAATTACAATGAAAGCTCATCAAAAGTTAGTTTTTCTAACTCACGTTCTCTCCCAATTTCTTTTTAGCTTTCTGAGAAGCTCAAGTTGAACGTCTCAAGAGTTTCACTATCCCTGCAGCAAATGCTGTAACTCAGATTGCTTAGAGACCCACAGCATTCTCTAATCTTACTCAGATTTTCTGTTAGCTACAGTTAATAGATTTCACTTGACAGACCTTTCTATTAACCAACCTTTCACACTCCTACCTTTGAGAAAATTATTATTCAGTTACAGATTTTTTTAAAAGTGTTTAATAAAGCCTGCCTACATGCCCAAGGGTTTAGAACAGAATAAAGAAATCTATGTTAGAAATATCAATACAATGATTAAAAGTGATTTGAAATTTTCAATGAAGACTGCTTTTATTGAGAACAGGTTGATTCATTGAAATTTATCGAAATAAAATGGAAGATTAGAGGGATGGCATCAGACCACCAGACATTCACCCACAGGTTGGAGGGAGAGAAGAACTTTTCTAAGAACTTCCAACATTTTTTAGAACATTCAACATTTAGAACTTCAGCATAATTATTTTATTTTCTATATTTATATATGAAACAAAAATAATGCATTACTTACTTTCATAACTATTTTTTTTGTTACATTTCTTATTAAAAAGGAATTCCCTACATAGGTATATCAAGACTGAAGTGAGAAACTAACCTTAATGATGATAGAAATATAACTCTGGGAATGATTTGATAGTTTTTATATTATAAATGTAAAATGTTTATTTAAAGCTACAAGCAATGTTTAATTCTGACAAAATATTATCACAAGAAGTACTTAGGAATATCAAAAAAAACCCACAAAGAAATCAACATCTAATTTGACCAACCAAAATCTTAAGTAGTTTACCACTCACATCATGAATCAGATAAGTAAAAAAACCATATCATTTTTGCCACCTCTGGTATTGTAATTGTAGCCTGGAACACAACAATGCTTTTAAAAATTTTCATTACTGATTGATTATCTGTGCATTATTTTCTTAATTCATAGAAAGAATAAAAAACATAAAAGAATTTTAAAATATAAAAATACAAAAATACATTATGACAGCATCTAGATCCAATAATGATTTGGGTTGTTAAGGAACATTTTAGCAATCAGATGAGCTGTAGAGCTGAAGAGATAGAAGAACTATAGCTAGCAGGGAAAATTCTTCACATCAGCATTTACAGGAAAAAAAAATCAAACCCAATCTGGTCATAACTAGCCATAGCTCGAGACATCATATAGTTTATTTACCATAAGCAGCTGTCTCTCTCCAGTCACCCTGATAGTACCATGGCCTCTGGCCAGCAGCTCATGCTGTGGACAGCTCTCTTTTTGTATGATGCTACTGCAGGTCATTCATTTTGCATGCCCTCTACAGAGTATGTGGTATTAAGCTTACAGCTGAAAACAATTTTACTGTTTTCTTCATAGACTTTAGCTGAAAGTCTATCATATATAGTGAAAAATGCATTATACAGAGCAGGAAGTGCTGTAAGAACCATAACACTTCTTATGCAGCAAATACACAAATACTTAGTACGTAACACCGCAATCTTAGCTCTAAAATCAAGAGTTTGGATGAAATCAATAGGAAGTTCAATATAATAACAAATATAAAGATGGCAAGCAAGTTGTATCTTTTGGAAAGGTCTTATGAATGAAAGGATGGATTTTTTTTGCAAAGCTTTTAAAATGCCAAGCAGCTCTTGTTGTCACTTCCACTATATATTAAAGCAGATGAATTGTTCCTTCTCTTCTGCAAGGGTTTGGTAATCTACATACTTCAAAAATTAACAGAAAAAGATTGTATTATCTTGATTTAGTTGGGATCATATCAACTAAGAATAGACTGACAAGGTATTAGAACTGCATTATTAGAGAATTAAATACTGAATGGAGAGAGCAGCTTCCTCTGAAATCATCTTTATGTGGGCTACATCTGACACTTGTGAAGTTTTCTCCTTATTGTACTAGCCATTCAAGCCTTTCAAAGGCAACCAAAACCATATCAGCAACTGAACCTAGTACAAACAGTCACTGGGCAACAAATTGGTGGTCCTATATGATAAAAGCCTTATCACTCTATTTTATGTTGTCTACATGCAATAGAAATCAGTGTTAAATCCTTATTGCTCTAATGGACAATTTTTTATTTGTTGGATTTTGGTTTTTTTTTTCCTGTGTAATATAATTGAGATCCATCACTATTAAAACTGCTTCAGTAGCTCAAAAGCATTTGAAGAGTATGGTTCTTCTGAGACCTGTACTAAGGTATCTCATGGAGTCACAGGATGAAGCAGGAAGAGCTCACCTCTCAAGCAGGGCTGCCTAGAGTAGGTTGCTCAGGACCATGTCGAACTAGCTTTTGAGTATCTGCAAGGATGGAGACTACACCAGCTCGCCCTCACAGTAAAATATAAACTTTATTTATCACAGACTACTTTTGTCACAGAGGTGTCAAATTTTAGGGTCTTCAAGATTCTAATCTGAGAGTTTGATGCTTTTTTGGTTCAGCCATGGATTTTTGTCCTGGTGACTTTTAGAAATGAAGGTAGAACTGTACACAAAGCTCCAAAATTGTGTTTTCTAATGAACATATTTGGAAATCCCTTTCCACTCTTGAAAAACTAAAGGAAGAACATGCAAATAACTTCAGTATCAAGCTGTATATAAAGTCAGTTGATTACATAATTTATGTGATTTGAAGTTTAATAATTCAGAAGAATCTGTTTTTCTTCTTGGCCACAAAGTACAGTTTTGTCATCAGTGTCAACAAGTCTTAAGTCAGTATGTTTTTACTGACAATTCTCTTGGCTTTATGATGTCAATTAGAATTCCATTTTTTTGCTAAGTCAATACAATTAGATTACTACAGAGACTTCATTACAGCCACAGGCAGGACAGCAGCTGAGGTACACAATTTTCTCCCTATGATGCCACTGCTCACTAAACAGTTATTATAACAATTGTCTATAAAAGGACAATAAATGTTTGCATCTTCAATAATGTTCTCCAATAAAATTATCACTTCACAAAAATGGATATCAGTGACCTGATACTATTACCATTATTACTCAGTGTGAGCATTTATGACTGTTATGTTTAACATATTTAATTGTAAAGTTCACTGCACAGTGATCTTCACAGCATGATAACAAAAATAAATAATCATGTAATGAATAGAATCATATCTTCCCCACTGTTCTGTGACTTGAAATGTTTCTAAATAATAATATTATTTAGAATGTTTCTAAATAATAATATGCTATATTATTCTTAAGGAAGCTGAATTCAAATCCAGGCTTCATGTTTCCCTGTAATATGCCTTTTTAAGTTACATTTTCAATAATCAACCACAACAATTTCAGTATAATTTCAGTGTATTTTTAAAAGAAGCTTGGGTTTCAAAAGCTTACTCATTATTTTACTTTATTTAGCTTTCTAATCATCTAAATTTTCATGTGGTGTTTGAGAATAACTTTTAAGGTGTTTTATCTAGATACACTGGCTACATAGTATATTCTAAGGATAACCTTAATCAAATTAAGTGGGATCACAGAAGTCCAGTGACAGCAACACAAGATTCAGTATAGCTGTGTTGTCTTAGAGAAAAGCAGACACCTAAGGAGACAAGCAGATGATGAGTAGACTGTTGGAGTCCAAAAATTTGGACACCAGAAAAGAAACTGCTAGGTTTAAACAGAAAACTCTGAGTCACAGAAGCTGGGGAAAAACCTCCATTTGAGGGCCAGACCAGATGTCACTTGTTTGGAAAGCTCTGCCAAGAAACAGGGAGACGGTGCTCTGATGTTATCAGACCTCTTCATAAAACCCATTTTGTTCCCCCCTTTGCATGTGTATTCTCTGTTTCCCATGCATTTTGCAATCCTGAATACCTTTCTCCCCCCAAGAAATCCCCCAAGATAAAGTAGGGTTTTTCCTGTGATGTAATTGTGAGACCCCAAGATTTGTTAACCTGAGTTTTTCCCTTATGTCATCTTTGTGAAACCCCCAATTTTAACAGAATGAATATGCAAACCCCCTGTTGAATATGTAGACCCTAAACCCTTTGAATATGAAGTTGTAAGTCCAATAAAAGCATTCCAGCTTCTTGCCTCCCTGGGATCGTCTTAGCTTTATTGACCTCCGTAGTAGACTGCTGAAAGATACAATAGCATACTGCCGTAGCAGCATCTGTGATAGCTCTCTGGACGTCGTCTCAAATATTCCTACTACTAGATAAACAGATAAAATTTGTCTTACTGAATAAATTCTAAAAGTTTATTACAACAGCAACAGTCAGGAAGATCATGGTAAACCATTGGATCTCAGTTAAAAAAACTTAACCACTTTTCTATTAATCCCGGTGGGCCCTCATGCCTGTTGCTCTACATATCTCAATAAGGCATGACATATACACAAGCACTAGGATCAGCACTTTACATCTGCTCAGCTCCTTCTCTTAAGGCCACTGAGGAGATAAGATGAAGAACGTCTTTGCTAAGGATATTCCACCATGAGAAAACCTGGCAACCACATCAATGGAAGATGGCAGGATCAATATTTCAGTAGCTTGACAAAAACTGGCACTGCCTTTCCTCTGTTAGTGATACATTTCCTTATATCAGTTTTAGCAGACGGTGACAAAAGTGCAATCTTCAAGAGTCAGGAAAGAAATTTTAAGAGTGGCAGATTCACGAAACTCAGCTAGACTGGAAGAAGCAGGTGGAATGAACACTTCAACCACGAGAGGAATTACCCTCTTTAACTAGTTCATTCCTACCTGTAGTTTGAAGTCTAAAATTTGTGTGGTGGGATAATCACACAAATTTTGTGTGAATCACACCACATTTGTGTGGTGGGTATTACACAATCAAAGAGAAGAAAGATAGAAAATATGAACCAAAACCTGAATTTCTAGAAAGATGAAAAATAAGCTTTTAACCACTGTTCCTTTTCCTCTTTTTTGCATACATGTGTAGCACAACTCTGCTGTATGGCTGGAAAACATACCTGTAGATCTAAAGTCACAAGCATGGCTCTTCTGGCCTAAAACACACAACTCTGTTCATTCAAATTAAAAACACATGGGTCAGATATCAAAGAGTACAGAACAAGTCACATTGAATAAGTGCTATGATATGAAGAACAAGAATATCACTTAAAAAGAGAATGATTACATTTTGGATTTGACTTGTATTTGTTAAGCTTCTTCAGTAATTTAAGTAGGCAAAGCTACACTGAGTCTTTAATTCACCATTTTAATCTTGATGTGAATTTAATGGCCTCATATTCAAAATTAATAGAGCCCCAATCCTTTCAGTAGTAATCAATAATGATATCAATATGTAAACTAAAGTCTTGGTGTCACAGGAACACAAGCATGGATCAAATCTTACTGCTATCCACAGCTCTAAAAATATAAGCTAAAACAGTACAGGCAGAGAAGAATAGAATTTACCTTAATGGAAAAAAGATAGATCAGACTGACAGAATTAGATTTAAGAATACACACTCACACACACACACACACACATATATATATATATATACATATACATATATACACAGTACTCTCTAACTTTATAGCACCTACCAATATGGGGTCCTGCTCCAGTCTAAAATAATAACGTTTTAAAATTATAACAACAGAAATGTTTTATCATGGAATAAATATTAACATTTTGGGCACCACCACTGTGATAACAATCATGAACAACTCAATACTTAAAATACTCTGAGAATACAGATTTCAGTTATTAATCAATAATTTTACCATGTATTTCATCTGATACCATAAAGCAACAGAGAACACCCTAATTTCCTTGTGCAGACACCAGGAGTCTAAGATGAAATTAGGACCTCCATTGCTTAAGTTTACATGGTTTTAATTTAATATAATACATAGGACCAAGAATCTTAATTTGTTTCCCTTTTTTCTTCAGCATTTCCTCCCTTACATTAAGCTCCCTCATCTTGATTGTTACTAATGGATATAACTGTTCCCTCTAATTGGCAGTCTCATAATTTATCAACATGGTTTCAGAGTGATCACCTGTACCTGTGCCTCCCTCTTTATAAACAATCTCCATGGCATCTTAATACTGTAGCAAAAGTCTCCTCATCTTTCTAGCGTCCACATAACCAATGACATCTCACACAAAAGTATCCAATACCAAGAGATGTTGAACATGGGGTGCAATTTTTAAGTGAAAGTAACCTTCAGAATCATCTTCAATGATAAAAACAGCATTAAAAACACAACAGTGGAGTAACAACTGCATTTTACTACATGAAATTTGAAATTATTGTTCTCTGTAGCTTTAAAACTACATTTACTTATAACTAAATAATTCAGTTCTATGTTTTAAAGTGCTAGAGAACTTCGATTTTCTTTTCAAATTTTAGTTACTTAGGAATAGGAGATCTAAACTCCTGGATCACCTTGGCACTATTTTTCATCAAAAATGGAACCTGACACTTTATTTTATTATTAGAATCATCTCCACAATTTCACTTTCTCCATTCCTGTTTGCATTTGCTTCTTCCAGAAAATGCAGGCAGAAGCACATTTATTGCCAGTCAACCTGTTCAGATTGAGCAGGATACTTAGCACTGAGGAAGGAAGCTCAACCACATAGAAGTCATTTCCTTACCGAAAAGTGGTTCCAAATACTTACTAATAATGAAGACATTTAATATGTAATTATTCAATTACATATTTCTTCCACATTAATTAGCTAAATTGGCAGTACTGAGGTACTGTTTTTCACTTTTTTTTTTCTTTTTAACGCAATGAATTGGATGATGCCACTCAATTTCTGGGGTAAAAATCTTCAATTCTTTCCAGCGCTGTGGGAAATCTAGGGAGATTCAGGTGGTCATCTATATCTCATCTTTACTATATTCAACTACTTTCATTTCTTCACTGGAGGGAACTGGGCTAAATCCTTTGATAGTCTAATGCAGGTGGGGGGTTTTCCTGACTTTCCTCAAATGACTAATGAAAATTAAATGAGACCCACCCCACAGAAAATGTGTTCTCTCTGACGTGAAAATAAAAAAGAATCAATATAGCATGATGAAGAGACAACTGATTGGAATTGAACAAATGAAGCCTTCTTTTTATACTAACAAGAGACTGAAGGAGGAGCCCAGTGCCTACACCACTCTAAGATACACATAAGCACTGTTGGAAGAACAGAAGGAAAAATAACTGCTCTTCACTGGAACTCTACTGAGGCAGCTTTATCAATAGACAGTGTGCAGCTGCTTGTCCCTGCAAGAAGCTGGGGTCAGCAAAATGGAAAACTGACAAACATCCAACACTTGATTTGTTAGAGACTGTACTCCGATGCCATTACTCAGTCTGATTCTTGTGAACAGGATATTCAAGGGAGAATAAGTACAGCAGAGAGAGAGACTGACAGACAAATGATCTGGAAGAAGAAAAAGACTGGAAAACATAGTTTTTGAAGATGCTAGTGTGGAGATCGCTATAAAAATACAGAAAAATGAGCAGATGTCCTCCAGAAGTCCATTTTAATCCTACCAATAATTCAAACTGGAATTTATAACTAGTTAAATATCCATTGGTAAAGGGGAAAAGCCTACTTTGAGGAAGTGCTGTGAGGAAGACTGGTATGATGGTTATGCAGAGGAAAAATGTATGTAAAGAAAAAAAAACACTAAAAAAAACCAGAAAAGGGACAGAACTGTGGCTCAAGAAGCAAAAAAATTTGCAGTAAAGAAAGGACTGGGAGAGAAGCCAAGCATTCACTGTTAATATTGGCAAAAGTTAATTCTCTATGTATTTTGGGAAGGCAGCTAGCACATCAGCAGAAAACACCTTTGCATACCCTAGAAACTGTCTGTGACTGTCAAAAGCAACCTTTACTGAGCACAATCCAGGAAATTAATGAAATTTCCATCAAAGATCCTCAGCCACACAACAACAAAAACAAAAACAGAAAAAAAAAAGGGGGGGGAATATTACTTCAAGAGTTTGCTTTTACCACCCTATCACACTTATCAATAAGTGAAAGTCTCCAGTTTCCTTTAGATAAAAACTGTTAAGATTAATAAGAAATCTGTGTTATTCTTTAGAGATAATTTGACTACTGTAAGCTCACCAGTAATTAAGAGTCCTTCATAAACACTCTCACCAGCATCTCAACAGTAATGATGGGGTTCGTGACAGAGACAAGATGCTGGAAGCATGTTGGAATCAGAATCTCCCATTTCATTAACTACCCGTATCATACTTCACCCATGTTTGCATCAATGAATCAAACTGTCTGATCAGAAATGTTCAGAATAGATCCTGTCTTACTTGTAGCAACCAATGAGTTTGCAGGGTTTGCAAAAATTCAATTCAGCATACTGAAATTCTTCCTTTATATTTCTGTTACAGAATATGTTCTACAAGGAATCCCTAGATTTTATATTTCTGATCAACCAACTTACTGATAATTGACATTAAAGTCTGAAAATAAGAGTTTCTAAACTGACAGAAAATACCTACTGCAGTGATGTATTTTTCTTCAACAACACTTATTTTTGGTGGACACATGTTATTTCTTAGTCTATTTTCTCTTCTTTATGCAAACTCTTGGTCATGCAGCCTTTACAGACATCCCACTTCCAGACATCCATGGACTTAGGATCTTGACTTAAGATGCAATTCTCTCCCCCATCTGCTAAAGCAACAGCATTTTTAGGGTTCCAAAGCCTTCCATTCCTTGCAACAACATAATAAACACACTGAAAATAATTAATGCTTATAATTATTTTCTTGAATCAGCCTCCTTATTTATCTGAAATATTGTATGGATTTTGATCAGTCCTCTTAGAAATTAAATATCCCAGTCATTGTCCCTACTCTCCAAGCTGTGACTTCTTCTTCAGAGCAAGGCATCTTTTCCTTTGGCATGGATCGATTTCAAACCTTTCACAGGCAACACCAGTTGCAGACACCTAATTCCTCAGGTAAGTTAGTCACACATAGAAAGCATTTTCTAGTGGAACAAGCAGTGGGTAATTATTTTACAGTGTGAATAAATGAACCTCTATGTCTTCCTAAAGTCTTTATGTACTGTGTGACAGACTACATAACATACTATGTGACATTCACAACACAGAGACTTAACAAAACAGACTGATTCTTCACTGTGCATTTTTTCAGATTAACCAAACAAGATGTTTGACAAATGCCATGCATCCAGCCCATATATGCCTGTGTCATTATGAGAACAGCTTTCTTGGACACCTGAAAAGGTTCCTGGGACCTGCAGAAATACAAAAATCTCTCTTCTTTATTATTTCTCTTAAACATTAGTGATTTGACATTTATGTGAGATTTCATAATACTACTTGGTAACCCTATAATTTGCTGTTGGATTATGACTGCCATTTCATGATCTGTGGTCTAAATCTCATGCAACATTACTTAAATCAGCACTGTTTCTGAAAACAATCTCTTTCTGCTTAATTTTGAAAATGATTATTGAAATTGCGTTCTTTTTTCAGCCTCCTATCTCTTCATGTGACCCATGATCAGATTTAAAATCTATTTCCATCTTTGTTCACTTCTTCTAGTATTTAGATTCAAGATGACTAATTTGCTGGAGACATAGCATTTTGTCAAGCAGAATTACATGCAACTAGAGAATCAACATCCTTGCTGTCAATTGCAAAAATAATTAGAGTCTACCACAAACTATACCATATAGAGGGACTATTTAAAAGAACACGTAGTGACAGGACAAGGGTGAATGGTTTCAAACTAAATAAAGGTATGTTTAGAGTAGACAAAAGGAAGAAATTCTTTACTATGAGGGTGGTAAGACATTGGTACAGGTTGCCCAAACAAGTCATGGATGCTCAATCCCTGGAATTGTTCAAGATCAGGTTGGATGAGGCTCTGAGCAACCTAGTGAAAGGTCCCTCTGTCCCTGTCAGAGGGGTTAGCTAATTCCTGATATGTGGATTTCCCATGCTTGATTTGTATTTCCACAGACTCTGGTAACTATTCTTTTACCTGACTTCATAGGAACCACTTTATCTGATCTCTTATGAGTTAAAACTGAAAAGAGAAACAAAACCAGGAATTCAGAATCACAGTGATAGAGGGGTTAGAACTAAATCACCTTTACAGTCCGTTCCAAATGTCCCAGGACATTCTGGGATGGTTCTACGATTCACCAGCAAATTTACAAGTCCCATATATTCAATCTTAGCTTTTTTGGCACAACCAAATAACAAAAGGAAAATACTTAATAACAAACTCCAAGACATTCCAGTATCATCCTTGTGGTAAGATAGAAATAAAAAAACATTAGCCTAATAATGCATTACTGGAAGGTACACTGATAACTATGAAAAACACAGTCTAAAACTTTTAAATATACACTATAGGATTCTATACACAACAAAGCTCTTAATAAACTAATTTAATTTGCAGAACTGAAGACAAGGCATTCCAGACTGAGGCATCTGGAACATGCAAAAGCATTACTCTAATCTTATAACTTTGCTGATGTTGGTAAAATTGCTGCCCTTCATAAAGTAGTTAACTAATAATTAATGGACATGGCTTTTATACATCAGTTACTTCAGAAAACTCACATTACCTGAACAAATAACTAAAATGGTACTATTGTTTTGGAATCAATACAAACGTGGTGTTTTTAAAATTTAGAACTGAGAATTTTAAAGGTTAGTACTATATAAATACAGAAAGAAGTTGGCAAGCAAAATCTCACTGACTAATCAATAAGAAAATATTTTCTTGAAGACTTGATTTTATTTGGCTGGGATTTTTTGTGATTCATGACAAAAATGCATCATTGGAGACAGGAATTAGTTTGGTGACCATCAAACTGTTGTGCAATCTTACACCACAGTAAGCCTCCAAATGAGTAATCAGCAGACTATCACTGTGATTCTGAATTCCTGGTTTTGTTTCTCTTTTCAGTTTTAACTCATAAGAGATCAGATAAAGTGGTTCCTATGAAGTCAGGTAAAAGAATAGTTACCAGAGTCTGTGGAAATACAAATCAAGCATGGGAAATCCACATATCAGGAATTAGCTAACCTATACACTGAAATTCTCATGATGAGCAGTAGAGTAGGCCAATGAAAGAAAGTAGTAACAAGTAAATTTACATTAGTGCTCCTAAACATTTTGCAAAACTAATTTCCAGTGCATTAGCTGTGATATCATATAAGGTTAATTTTCTGAACTGATTAATGTATTACCTGATTGAATGCAGTAATTGTGACTCTCTTACTTAATATTTTCATTAAAAACTTCAGAGAATTGGTACACAGCATCATTTATTCACAGACATGCCAGTGAAGATAAGGAAAGGGTGTTCACAACATTTTAAAAATCCTAGCATTATGAATACTAAAATAATCATACAGCAATTTTTTTATTTCAAAATGCAAGCTGATTCTCAGAAGAGAAACTGAGAATAAAAAGTCCATTGTTAAGTGGGAAAAACTATTTTAGGAATCATCAAAGGAACCAGGAAAAATGAGGCTGGGGGTGAACAGGAAAATTTCTGTAAGTAGAGAGTAGAGAGTGTCTGGCACAGAAAAGAATAGGAACCATTTTCAGAATTTGTAGTCAGAAGTATATTCTGGAGGACAGTAATAACACTATTTTTACACCTCAGAGAAGACAGAATTCTAAATACTTAGTTTCTGATACTTCACAAAGAATAGGAAAAAAAGAAGAAAAATAACTGGACAGATAAAAAAACCCCAGTTATCTTTGGTTTTGTAAGTGAGTATTAAGACTCAATCACTCATGCTCACAGATTCTAGCTAGTGAAGTGCAACAATTACCCTACTCTCTTTTTAAATTTCCTAGAAGTGCTTCACCTTCCATGCTCATCACTGGAAACTGCTATTGGAGTAGTGAGGCATTGCACAGCTACTTGTTAGGCTGCCTGATGAAGCATGATTCCTCATCAAACCTTCCCAGTGTATGTAAAGCTTACTTTGAGCTTTGCCAAAATAGTGTAGACTTCTTCCCTTCTGAAGCCTCCTATAACCAGGCACAAGGCTGGCAGTCAACTCTGACCACTTCCACATTTGTACACCAAGCACACGTTCTATCATCAATAGCTTCCTTTTGTTTTCACTAAGCCATCTTGGGAAAATGTAAGAAAACATTTACAACGAACATTACAAATGTAGATGTGACAAAGAGGAATGTCATATCTCAAGTACTGATTCTCCCTGAGCCTACAATGCCATTCATTTAGAGAAAGAAAATACTGTACTATTCATGTGTAAACTTATAATATGTACAACTAGGATGAAAAAGTAATAACCACCTCTTCAGGACGTTATGACTGGATAAGGAATTTTATTTATTTAATCAAAACTACTAGAAGAAAGTGGGTAATCAACCCCTTTTGGAATTATAAGTCCTAAAATGCCATTAATTTGCCAACATGATCTAAAGACATAATTTTATTTTTTTTTAACTTCAGAGATAGACTTACTACTTTATTTTAGAACAATAGGCCTGGCTTTTGTAGTCAGCAAACATTTCAACCCAAAATTTTAGTGATGTTATGGCCTGCTAAATTAAAAATATCTATACGTACTACGTTACGCTAGTCCAATTTTAATATACCTACGCTGAAATCAAACACTTATAGTGGATAAATCAATGTAACAAACAAACAAAACAAAACAAAAAAATCATAGTTACCACTATCATTCATGTTAAGTTTCCCTCAGAGAGCTTAGATTGATCTTCTTGTTTATGTACGAAGCATCTCATTTTATCAAACAGCCTTTTAAATTTCAGACAGACCAAAAAATTGAAACTGCTGTATTTCCCTGAGCCCTCTGTATAGGAAGATATTTCACCTAGTGAATACAAAAATTTCTCTTTTCATTCTTTACCAGTTTTGGCTGGGCTAGAGTTAATTGTCTCACTAGTAGCTACTGTGGGGCTATGTTTTCAATTTATGATGAAAACAGTGTTGATAACACAGGGATGGTTCTTTTTTTGTTATTGCTGAGCAGTGTTTACACAGAGCCAAGGCCTTCTCTACTTTTCGTACCACCCCACCAGCAAGGAGGCTTGGGTGCACAAGGAGTTTGGAAGGGACACAGCCAGGACAGCTGACCCCAGTTGACCCAAGGGATATTCCAGACCATATGGCATCATGCTCAGCATATAAAGCTGGGAAAAGAAGAAAGAAGAGGGGAGATGTTCAGAGTGATACCATTTTAATTCCTGAATCACAGTTACACATGATGGGGCCCTGTTTTCCTGGGGATGGCTGAACACCTGACTGCCTGTGGGAAGCAGTGAATTCCTTATTTTGCTTTGCTTGTGTGTGCAGCTTTGGCTTTACCTATTAAACTGTTTTTATCTGAACCTACCTGTTGTTTTCACTTTTCCCTTCTGATTCCCTCCCCAGCCTGGCAGGTGGGAGAGTGAGTGAGCAGCTGTGTGGGGCTTAGTTGCCAGCTGAGATTAAACCACAGTAGTGGTGAAGTTTCTGCATTATACTTAGTGTAGTAGAATGCAAAGCGGTGCAATTTAAGCTTATATCCATTTAATGATGAGCAGCATTGTTCCTGTAACTGGTTTGAATTAATATGGATAAAAGTTTAGAAGAAAAAGATAAAGTTTTAAAAAATTGTGCTTAAAGGGCATATTTATTGCATCCTTTAATTATAAATAGCTTCAATTATGAAGTATCTATAGCCAAAAGAAAATGAAATAAAGTTCTACTTGACCATAGTAGAAAATACTATTGAAATACTCTTTTTGAAACGCTGACAAAATTGGTTAACTTGTATCCCTCCTTTGTGCCTTATGCATTCAGCCTATAGAGAATGAGTCATTCTTGCCTTAAAAGTCAAGTTTATGGGACATCATCTCATGAGATCCATGAAAAATGTTTTCAAGACAATCTGGCACATATACAACTAAAAGTGAAGCCTCTGTCCTAGAAATGGAATGGATTTAATATTGTGGTTTAAATTTCTAGGTCAGGTGTATCAGCATACACTGATTATCTGACTCCTTGGAAACATAGTTCCATGTAAAGATTAAGATAAAATTCTTACCTAAGAAATTCTTTTTCTTTGAGCCAGAATTTTTCTTTCTACTCTTTTCATAATGAGGCAGATTATTCAAGATATTATCTACAAAAATATATTTACAGTTGCTTTATATTTGTTGGTAAAGATTTCCTGCTGCAACTTTATTCACTGTGCTGTTTATTCATTTGAATCATTTATCACATTATTCAGTCTAAACTGGTGATACAATCTTGCAAAGGAAAGGAACTGAAAAGCATTAAAGGCATCTACAGCTTGTGGTGGTTTGGAATAAACAGAAGAATCAAGTCCCCCACTGTATCATTATTTCATTTAAACAAAGATCTATATGTCCTGAACCTTTTCTAAAAAAGTTATTTCAAAACCAGTGGGAAAAAAATGTAAACGCCAATGGGTATTGAGGACGTATACCTAAATATGCACACATACTGAAAGCAACAAGCCAATGTAGAGTCCTAGACAAATGTCATGTTTCACTTAGTCATTCAAGTTGCAAATTCCAGTGACACAAAGCAGAAAAAATTAAGAGATTGAAATTAAATGGCCAGACACTGCTACGGATACAATCCTTGTATGCCACTTATGCACATCTTGCCAATCCAAACGAAAGAGAAAGAAGAAAAGAAAGAAATGCTTCTGTGTAGAAAAGAGAGAAACCACAGTTGTTTTCTGCCAAACTGCCTAATTCTACCTATAGCATCACACTCAGGGAGATCCCCAACTATATATTATTCTACACTCCACAATACAAAAAATAGTAAAATACACTTTAGCTGTATTTCAGTTATTGCACCATCAAATGAGTTATGCATGCTATAAAAGTTACAACACTGAACAAAAAGAAGGAGCAAGGAGCGAAAAAATACATAAAAGCATCATACCAAGGAATTTAATTTAAGACGATTAGGAAACACAGGTAAAAAAAGAAGCAAGCTGTTTCTATGCAAGAGTGACAGACTACGAAGAGATGCCTCAACTTAAAATCAATACTGAACGGTGTTCTGGTGTCACTCTCCAATCAACAGTGTACTTACAACATACTGACAATCGGTTTTTGACCTGATTTTGTGCTCTTGAAACTTCTGTGTTTCCTCCTGTGCGTCAGTACATTTCAGTAAAATATACTTTTATATACCTGGCTGTATAAAACATGTAGAAAGCATAAATATGGTATAAATTCAAAAGCCTCTAATAGCAGTATTTCACTACAGGATATTGCTTTTGCAGATATTCATAGTGTATTCATGATTCAGGAGGATACTATTATGAATAGATATATTCACAAGGGAGCTGTTAAGATCTATCACTGTTTTAATCAATATAAGACAGTTTTCATATGTGATCAGTTGGTTTAAACAAAAAGCACATTCAAGTCAAAATTTCTGAGGTTAATTAGCTTACAACCTATGGATTTTTCTCTTCATACAAATTCCGAATTGGCACAAGTATGTCTCAAAAGCATTACCACAGTGGTATTACTGTGGAAAAATCCCCATCCTACACTATTCAAAAACTGTTCCTTGTAGGCATTTCTTCCGAGCTTAGATCTAATGAGTTGTTGCTATTTGAAAATTAGACGCATTATCAATATTTTGATACAACAATTAAGTGTTATAACACCTTAAATATCAACACAGTGTTGCAAGAAGTATTTAGCTTTGTCTTTTAATACATATGACCTTAAAATAAAACACACCATCTGAAAGTACGGCTTACACTGATAAAAGCTGCAACACTCTACACTGTCCAGTTTTGATTCAACAACTGCCAGATAAAACTAAAAGTGTCCTGCTGATCAGGAATAATTAGAAATAATTAAGTTGGGCAAGCACAAGATCAATCTCAATGCATACTACTGGCAGGAAGACAGGAGGATCCTTAAGCCCCTAAACCCATCATGCCCACTCCGCTCCTTCTCATATTATTGTTCTGATCACTCTTGTAATTTGGACAAAAATTTCAACTTATTTTCAGAAAAACAAGGAAGCAGTGAAAACAAGGAGTCAAGGAAAAGAATAAGAGAGAACAATGAGCCCAAAATTAGTTAATTAGTTGTCACATTTGATTCAGGATATATCTAACCCTAATAAGATCTGCCAACCATGAACATACTTTAAAATGGTCTAGAAATGAAAATCCAGTCTCCATCTGTAGCTCTATTTCAGAGACATCAGCATCTTTGCTTTTTCCAAAAAATCTGATTTTGCAGGAAAACTTCCAAATTTAGTGACAGGGCCCTCCAAAGTACATGTACATGTTCTAATAAATCCTATTTACTTAAAACAAACCAACAACCAACCAACAAAAAACCAAAACCAAAACCAACCAACCAACCAAACAAAACAAACAAAAACCCCTACCAACAAAAGGTGCTTCAGAAACAAGCACAAGTAATTAAATAAACTATTTGTCCTTTTTTCATAAAGGAATGTACTCACCAGAGAATACCTTCCTTTGGAAAGATAAAACCTGATAAAACCTCTACTAAATAGATCCCATTAATACTTGATCCCTTTCTAAAATATGCAGTCAGAATTATCCCGAATATAAATTTTTCATTAAAAAAGCACAGTAACATTATGATAATTTTCACTGTAAATTATCTGCTGTTCCATATTAAAAGATACAACACCAATCCATTGTTGAAAAAATGGGTAGAAACTTGAATAGTAGTGGATGAAATTTTTAAAATGCAATTTATTAAACTGATCTTTGTTGATGTAGTATTTTAGTCTACAGAGATTTTGGTAACACCTTCCTGACAAGGAAATAAGAGTGTTTTATATTGTCTGAAAAAAGTGAAAGGGGAAGGAAGGGTGGAGGGGAAAAAAATAAGGGAATTTGATACTACTTCTGTTTGTGCTGTTGCAATAATAGCCTCTGCTCTTTATTTCAAAGGAGCAATCTGCAGACAGCTTTTTGTTCTTTGGGTAAACTGTTCAACAGCAGCACAAACATCCCTATAAAATTCAGTGCAAGAGACTGCCCCATATTTTGAAAGTCATTTTGGAACATCTGGAAGAGCTTTCCTTCATTAAACAACTTCTTTAAGGAAACAAAGTTTGAAAATTAACATCTGCATTTCAGCTTTGGAAGATTCCATAGTGGGAAGTTTGTTTGCTTTTAAATTAAACTGCATTGTGAAGCCATTTTCTTAAATAACTGTGCAAACAGAGACCTAGCGCCTGAAGCCACTAAAGGACGCAGAGTTGCCCTTAGCCATACAGATTGCTAATGCCATGGGAGTTTTTGTTGTTTGTTTTTGTTTAATAATTACTTAAAAATCTAATAAAGTTGATGAGGAAATAGGTGCTAATTTTCAACTGAAACATTATCCAGAATGAGATTGTTTTTCTTATGATGGTCTGATTAAGGAACTTCAGAATTTCAAGTAGTATTTTTAGGAAGAGCTGTATCCATTTCCCTGTTATGCGGTACTTGATGCATTCCAAATGTTTCTTCTTCCCATTTAAGCCTCCTCAAGACAACTTGAGAGAGAGACTTGAAAGGTAATGCATTTCTTTCTAGCCATATTACATTTCCTTGCTTGAATTATTGTGTTGTTTTGTATTTGACAGTTGAATTACCTGTCATTAGTTATGACAAACTCTTTTAATTTATGCCCTATTTTCATTCTGTTAATATTTCAGACAGATGTACAAGATTTTACGATGCTATACACCAGGTGCTGCATAAGGGAAAATGAAGTAATTAGGTTTTTTCTTCCACCTCATCTTTTGTACGACCTGTAGCTCCAAAGAGAAATATGAAATGGTATTTAGAAGTATTTTACCTCACAATGTCCTGTACCTACTTTCTCCCTAATATGATCACAGTTTAAAAAAATAACCAACACATGGCTGTGGTTTTCCACTTAAGAGAAGTATATTGTCCTACAAAACTCTATTTGTCAATGGGAGCGTCTAGCTAGTTAAGACATATATAAGCATGCTAAAGGTTTAAACAGGGTGTCGTGGTTTGACTGACCCTGTCCCCCTGAAGCTGAAAGATGGGTAGCTCCAGGTGGATTTTCGATGCAAACAGCCAATCGAAAGCTGCAGTAACACCTCTGCAAAATAACATATTTGATAGACTGGAAGAGAAGCTTATTGCGCAATAGGAATTAGAGTCACGAAGTAGGGAGGGGCCGGCAGGCCTTGCGTGGGGCCAGGCCCTTCTTCCCCCCCTGGCTGGGACCGCAGGGGGCCCAGCACAGTGTTAGAACTGGACTGGGCCCCGTGGTCAAGGGCCGGGGGGGTTTCCCCCACTGCAAGTGGGGGCAGTGGAGGATGCTGGAGTGGCGGTGGTGGCCCAGCGCAGCGTTGGAGCAGTCGGGGCCAAGTTGGGCCCCTAGCCAGAATATGCAACAGCTAGAGAGCAAGAGAGAAACTCCCCGGGAGTTCTCCATCTGCCCTCACTGCCTTCCCTCATTGCGGGGAAGGGGTGGTGAGGAGCTGGCTGGGCCCTGCAGCAGCCACGGAGTAGCCGGGACGGGCCAGAGCGGCAGCCATGACACTGGAGCAGTGGTGGCCCGGAGCAAGCCCCTGCGAAGAAGTGGTGGCAGCGTGCAGTACACAGAGCAGAGCGGGCCTGGAGTGGCCCAGACGGTACCAGAGGCCAGCTGGAGCTGGATCGAGAGATGCGGGGGCACCCTGCAGAGAGAACTTCCAATGGAGAGAGAGAAAAGCTACCCCGGAACGTCTTGGGGTAGGACTTAGCCAAACACCAAGAAACCAGCGACCCAGGGAGGGGTGGATCCTGCTTGGAGAGAGGTTCCCTCAAGAGCTTACTTCTCCAGGAAGGGACCCCCATGCGGAGCACGGAAAAAGAATCAGAGTTTAAATTCCCTGTAACACGTGCTGAAGACCATGGTGAGGCAGGCTGTCCCCCTGCAGCCCATGGATGAACCCTCGGTGGGAGCCGAGCAGTTAGAGGCAGAGTACTGAGCCCCCTGCACCTCACAGAAGAGAGAGAGAAAGAAATAAATTTTTCCAGCTACAGCGAATCGGAGCTGTAATCCTGAGAGTGAAGGAGAGACTTCTCCTCCTGGACTGATATGGGGGGAGGAGGGGTGATTTTGTAAATACATAGGTTTGTCATCATAGGAGAAACTAGTTAGAATTGTGTTGTATATATTACTTTTTAGTTTCTATTCTGTTAGCAATAAATTTTGTTATTATTTCCCCATGCTGAGTCTGTTTTGCCTGTCTGTGAACTTTAGCAAATTGGTGGGGGGGTTGAAAATTGGGTCCAGAGTCAAACCACGACACAGGGACATATTACTCCTCCTTGCAAAATCACAAGCTTGCCATGGGCAGAACCACAGCTCGAGCGCAGGGTATCCCCTTAAACATTAGGCCTACATGACAAGCTTTAAAATATCTGAAAGAACTTCATTTATCCAAAGAGCTTCTGAAAGCTATCAGAGAGTAAAATCCTCTTCATTAAACAACTATTAATTTTGGCATTATTAATTCCAGCATTATCACTACTTAATTACTAACCACTAATCTTAAAAAGCTTTGAAACTTAAATGCCATAGAGAATTGCAATAAATTAATCACTGTAATGAAAAATCATGTTACCTGCATTTTTTTCCTTGATTAAACAACTACTTTAAGGAAACAAAGTTTGAAATTTAACATCTATAGTTCAATCTTCACCTAAAATCACTGAAGTTCCTTGGCACTTTCTTTTAACAAATCAGTCATTTCCTTCTACTTTCCAAATAGTCAATACTCATTGAAATTCACTAGATGAATTAGAAACAGGACACACATAAAAATGGAATTAAATATGTTAACATACGTTCAGCCAAGAGGAAAGTACATAACAAAGCTCTATCTCCAACTTTGAAATGTGAAATATGACAAAAAATTCCCTGAGCAGTAGTTTGATTTGAAGCTAATCAGTACGTGAGCACCACTCAAAATAACTTATCTCACTAATCTAACCTAAGTTGTCCATCTGACAAAGGTGAGTTTAACAATGTCAAAAGGAGTAATATGGCAGAAGCATCATTTACTACAGGAGATTTCTTGACTTATCATAAAACACTGGATAGAAAATCCAACTCTAGCATATTCAAAGCTGGTTAGTATTTGTGCAGAATTACATATATTTTATCCTAACCTATCTCATATGGAATTGTTTTCAGATAATGATGCTTAATTGATGGCCTGGAAGATAACAAAGCACAGGTAGTCCTAACACTGAGGCAAATTTTGGTGGGAAAAAAAAAAGAGGAGACTGTTAGTGATTCAAAAGATACACTCCTACAAAAAGTCTTCCCAATTCAGCTTATACTATTTTCCAGCTCTTATATTTTATATATTTAAGATTGGGTCTTGCATCTAACTGTTGCTAGCATTTTTCTGTAACTTTTCCACTTCTTATACTAATGTACACACAACAATGTCCCTATGTTTTGGTAATACTCACAAATAGCCTTAGAATAAGGTTATATCCTCAGTTTTATCTGATTTTTCTTAATTAATTTTCTTTGTGAAAACATCTAAGAATGCAAATGGAACTTTAAAAACAGAACAAAAACAACACAAAACCTCACAAAACCAAAAAAACCCAAACAATGAGTAACTAGTCAGAGACTTATCAAGTAAATAGAAAAATAAATAGGGAGAACAGAGAATCAGTCTGTTTTCTATCACCTCTCCCCCAAAAAGAGCTGTTTGACAGTTTAACAGTGTCTATGCAGACTATTAGATTGATAGGTAAGTTAGGTGTTACACGCAGTCTGAACAGTATTCACTGCAAAGTACCAACTGGAACTGCAGACCTGCTGGCAAAGCTCTGCAATGTCACTGTACAAAGCTGAGACAGTAGGACAGCTTCAGGTTTTCAGTGCAACATCCGTCTGTAAAGAATGGATTTTCTTTACAGAGTGACTGGAGGAACTACAGACCACTGATCCTGACTTCCCTTTCTAGCAATCACTAAAGACTCTGTAATACAATGTAAAGTCACTAGCTACACTGACAAATATGATCTATCGGAAGGATCCAGCATAACTTCTGCAGATGGAAATCCTGGCTTGGAGATCTTATGAAGGGCTAGGAAGGTATCAGCAAGCACACAGCCAAGGGGAACCAGTAGGCAAAAATTATTTAGATTTTCAGAAAGGCACTAACAAACTTCCACAGCGAAGTGAGTTAGAAAAGCTGAGCAGCTATTAGATGAAGCCTTTTGTTAAGAGTAGTACCGGTTTCATTCAAGGCCTTCATCAATGACTTGCAGAGGGCAGTACACTGTGCAGTCTGCATCTGAAGACAATATTAAGATTTTCTGAGTAGTGGTGCAACTCCTGAAGACTTTGCTAAATCAAATGGGTGTGATGATCTTTATAGCTGAGAACTGTAAGGTAATGTACCTATAGAAGTTAATCCAAGCCATGCCTATTGTGGTGGTTTGAAAAACCTTTTCTCTGAGATAATAATGGTTTGCCCCGCTGATAATACTGGACCAATCAAAAGTCCACATGTGCCCTATGGAAATTACATACCCACAGAAACAGAAGAGAAGGTGGTGAAGATAGTTTAGAAGGTAGGTAGCCATGATCTGAGCCACGAGGAGGCAGGGGGCCAATGAGCCCCTCTGGGGGCCAAGGACCCCCAGCCTCCAGCTGAGGCTATGGGAGACCCGGTATAGTGTCAAAGCTGGACTGGGTCCCGTAATCAAGAGCTGGAAGAGTTTCCTACTGTCAGCAGCAGCAGAAGACAGCGGAGCAGTCCTGAACAGAGACAACAGTGGCTAAAAGCCAAAAAGATAGCCAGTAGCAACAAGATAACGTGAAGCCAGCTGAGAGATGCAGAGGTGTTCCTGCAGGAGGGAGAGCTGGCAACAAAACAAAGGAAAACTCAACAGGGCTGTTTTGGGGTAAGGCTGTATCACTTTCCCAAAACTCAGTGACCTCCTGAAGAGGACTTCCAAACCCTTAGGGAGTCCCAAAATGCAGCAGCAGCTAGAGAGAGAGAGAGAGAGAGAAAGGAGCTGAAAAACTCGGAGTTGTCCTGAGAGCTGAACCAGGACGGAATGCGGAGGAGGTGGCCTTGCCTTCTGCTGCTGCTACTGCTGCTACCATGCTGGCGAGCTGAGACAGAGCAGACGAGCTCTGGTAAGACTGAACTGAAAGCTATCTTAAATGCTCTAACCCAAGAGAAGTGAAGGTCTCCAAGGAAAATCTCGCAAAGGCTTGGGCTCGGGGTTGGAATTTCCACAAAGTAAGAACAAAAATCCTGACTGCCATACTTAAATCTGCTGCCTTAGAGAAATGAAAGACACTAACCAGTGCCACAAAAAACTGAAATGAAGGAACTGTGGCCTGAGGAGTGACAGAAAGATTTTTCTCTTTTCTTCTTAGACTTTTATTGAAGAAAAAGAGGAATTTAATTTAATGTAAATATATATATGTATGTAAATAAACCTTTGTAAATATTTTCCCCTTCCCCCAATACCAAATAGTTGTGTTTTGTCTGAAAACTCTCCACATGAGGTGAGGAAGATATCAAGTCCATGCCATCACCAAACCCTCTCACAGGGGCAAATTGTGGGAGGGGGCTTGAACTTAGAAATTGGATTCTTGGGAGTTTCAAACCACCACGCCTACATAACCATGAATTCAGATCTAAGAGTAAAATGAAGGAAAGAAATCTAGGAGTCATTAGTGATGTTTCTCTGAAGTCATCAGCACACTGAAAAATAATGGGTGAAGTAAACCAATAAAATGCTGGAAATTATTTAGGAATAATTTTGAGAATGTAGCGTTATCTTGACCCTATAGAAACCTCTAATTATTGTTTCTCTGCATCCTACTGTTTGCCTCAGATTTGCTGCATAAATTTAAAGCAACAGCTGTTTTATAATAAATAATGAGCCATATCCATATTAAGTTGTTTAGGCTGACCCCACAAATGAAATAGTAAGTTCAAAATTCATATTCATCACATCAGTAAAATGAATGTGAGCTCTCAAACATTTAGCTAATCTGAAGAATGCCTCTACTGCTTCCTTCAAAGTAACTTTCTTATTAATATTAAAGAGTTTTACATAAAAAAATAAGGGGGGGAGGTGAAATTGTCATATTTTTGGTAATGGATATTTTAACTAATATAAAACTGTAAGCATTACAGTATAAGATGGCTTCAGGGAAAAATAACTGTGACTTGATATAACATGCCCAAAGAAATAATTTCTATTAGTAAAATGATGAAGTCAAATATCATAACCACTATCCAATTTTCTGAAATATCTAAAATGTCATTTAAGGAAAGAACTACTGTGATAAGTGAGATGAGTGGTAATATTCTGAGAAGAAAGAGATAAAACCCTGTGCATATGGAAAAAGACCATCGAAAATAGTGAATAAGTTATTACCAGAAGAAAGAAGTGAAAAAGGGACTCTCACTAACAATCAATATAATAAATAACATTCATTACTTTTATGTTACAGTCATCTTATTACCATTTAATTTTACACAGATTTCTAGAGATAAATGTTAAAATTATTGTATAAAATGGATGACGGGGAGACAAATTTGAAGAGGAAAAAGGTATACGATACATACACACACACAAATATATATATATATATATATACACACAAACTTATATATCACATTCATACTGAAATATTTTATGGGAAATTTTTTTAAATTTGCATCCAGAAGTTAGAGCACTTCCCCCCAAAACTAAATATTTCTCATATCATTTAATATCATTTCAACCTGATACTGACATTATTTTTATCGTATTCCAGCACTCCACTTATGTACAGTCCCATACTATTTAAAGAACACAAGAGTATCTAAATAGACAGACTACTGAAAAGATTTGCAAACACTCTTAAATTGTATTTATTTTCTGTACTTTCATATAAATGCATGTGTAGAGAATGAGGGCACAAATTACCAAAACTAGTTCAGTTCTAAACTTTACCAATAATATATTATATCCCTTTCGTTATTGTTTTCTAAATAGTCTTAATTGACACCAGAACCTGCCTTCTCATCCTATAAGTAATAATTTACTTCAGTTTCTCCATGTGACAAAAGTTATTGTTGCACAATCTGTGTTAATCCAAGTCAACTAAAAACTACCAAGAAATTCTCCCCTATCTTTATACTCAAAGAATCCTTCAAAAATTCTAGTGGACTGTACTCACAGCTTATTTTACAAATGCTACACTTTTTCCCCCCTGATTTATTTTTTTTCATCATGCAAAGTTCTAAAGAATACCATTTAAAATCTCTTACTCTAACAGTCATAGATATCTGTAAGCAGATTCCCTGAACTTTGCTGTTTCCTACCTCAGTTCTTGGTGGGGGTTAGAACTCCCTTGCTGGAATTTCATTTATTGGAATTTGTGAGAATTAATGATAATGACTATCAAAGCTGAAATTGAAAGTTGACCAGCCTTTGGGACAGTGAAGAATGTTTATTTCTTCATGGGTGCAATAATTAGCAGCACAGCCAATTCCTTTTTAGAATCACAAGACTCAATTTCTTGCCCAGAGCTACATGCAGGGATGAATATGAATATTAGATTGTGCTGATGGCCATTATTTACCTATATATGCTAGTTCTTCACATGTGCCTCTGCGTAGTGTTTTGCATAGCATAATTTGTCTTTTATACTTGGAAAGTCAAGATTTCTCTCTCACTCAGAAAAGGAAAGCTCAGTCAAGCTGGAGAGTGATGGACAATGCTCTCTCACCTAACTCCCAGCTCTTTCTCTGGTTAGGAAAGGATATTCACAGTTCACTTTACAATCTTCTAAATGCACTTTATTCATGAAGTATCCCTCTGTCACGAAACTATTTTTCAGGGCTTTTAATTCCTTCTTTTTTTCTCCCAATTAATTTTAAAAATACACTTCCTACTGCCTACCAGCATTACTGAAGCTCAGCTACATTCTTAGGGGGATGTGAAGAGACTATAAATTAGCCTGTTCTTTCACTACTCTTTATTCATTGAGTCAGTGCCAGAGCACTATGTATTCTGCCAGCAAGAGTGCCTAGAATTCTAGGCTGTAGAATCCACATGAGACAAAAAAAAAAAAAAAAGAGGCCTCTCAAGAACATAACCTAGGCTGTTCCCAGAGCTGGAGAGACAATGAAAAGCAGACCACTTGAGAAGAGTCATGGCTTAGATATCCAACTGGGCTCCTCAGTAGAAAGAGAATAAAAAAATATTCAGCTATAAAAAAGATCATAAAACATTTAATAAAAATATAATATTAAACAAATGAAAAATAATTCATTGCTCTTTCTCAAGTAATATAGCACAATATAACAGGATCCCCTACAAGAAGAATATTGGCAGTAATATTTCAGTTATACTACCCTGATCAACTGCACATTACATAGAGTCTCTTAAACTATGGATAATTCTTTTCAATATCACTAACTGCAAGTATCTACAGAAAAGAAGTTGCACAAATCCAGTTTTATTTGTTCTTAACACAATTGTGGAGGTAGATTTGCAATTCTAAGCACAAAAAAATTACTAAATAATTCTTCCACAGTGGTGCTCATTTGCATAATTAAAAGCTGGTAACTCTTCGTTCAGTGTTCATTTCCTTTACCTACTTGTAATATTCAGTTTTCCCAGCGTACGTAATTAAAAAGGCAAATTTACAACTTATAAATAAATAATACTAATCACCATCTAGTGTAAAATAAATCAATTACTACTGAATTTTCTGTTCCTTTGCACTGCAGTTAGCTGCATCCCCATCTACATAGAAGCACCGAGAAAAGTTCTGAGGGGAGTTTAGAAGGTGAAGGGTATGTATTTTCCTGTTATCCATGACACAAATGCAAAGTAGTTCTGCTCCCGATTTGTGCTAATCAACTAGTGTAAGTATACTGAACAATATGTACAATGTGCGATAAGCAGAGAACCACATGATTACCCAGACCTTTTCAGTATGTTTCCTAAGGAAAAATATCTCTCCATAAAGAGACAGAAAGCATTCCAGACCACACCCCCACACACACACAAACACCAACTGTACTCCCATCTAGCTCAGCAGTGCAATTCAGTCATTTCAATGAGTTCTCAGATTGGCAGCCTATTTATTGAAAGTTTTCTCTATTACAGTAACAAAAGATAAGCACCTTGTCATGATAAATCAGTTTTAAGTTGGGATGTACTGCCCTCTGGAAGTCACGCACTGTCCAGTGACAAAATATGAACCATACAGAGAAACTAAGCTTCTCTCAGCTCATCATTCTGTGACAAATGACTGAAATTGTTGTAGTAATGAAGTAGAATACCGGAACAAACCAAAACAGCAGGAAAAAGGCATTAGTAGCCCCAATACACCTCCAAACATGCTTAGAAAAAAAGAGTTTCTCGAGTACTGAAGGAAAATACAAACATAATTTGTACTAAAATATATGTTTACATCTAAGTATACTATATGCATAATATTCTGTACAGAGCAAATGTATAGAAACAATATACAGATTATAGGAATAAATGAGTAAAAAACACTGCAATGTGGTTATGACTTTGAATTCATATTTAGAAACTTACCACCCAATTTTCATTTGAATGATATCTCAGATCTTTAAATTTCCATTCTTTACAAACCTTTTATAGAGGGATAAAGTAGCTTAAGGTAAAGTGAAAAAGCAACGTTGCTTTCCCATCACCGTCCCACTTCCTTGCAGCCATCATAATTGCAGGCTTTGAGACTCACTGACAGCAACACCAGAATAGGTTCCCATGAGCTCTTACAAGTCTGGGTATTTTCTTTGGTTTGTTTGTTTGTTTGTTGGTTGGGGTTTTTTCCTAAACCTATCTAAATCTATTTATTTTCACACTTTTCTGGGAATCTCTAAAGAACAGATGGTCATAACTCTCTAAAACTTTATCAAATGGTCTTTCTCAGATTTTTGTAACTGACATCTTCCTACCATGAGTATCTTTTGCTTTCCCTCCAACTGTATTGCATTCTGAGTATTCCTCCTTTTATGTTTCATTTTTTTTCACTCTATACAAACTTTTAAACTCCTGCTTTAAGTTTTCAATTTTGTTATTTGCAGCTCTCATTGACTGAAGGTGTCTTGCAGCTATGCCTCATTCAAACATATTTTGAAAACATGCTCATTTTGAATCACCTATCAGTCAAGCCAATATTAATTGAACACTGAAGGCTTTTGGCACCCTGACTACATGGTAAGTTTTCCTGTTTTGAGGGATGTGACCTTATCAGTTTCTTAACAATGGCAACATGATTAAAATCAATAAGTCTCGCAAAGTTCTTCTAGTAAATGTGTACTTGGTGGAAACTGACATTTTTTTAGCAGGTCAGGAATTTTACTTTCCAAAACCAGAAGAAAGCCCACAGAAATGCAGCACTGTAATTCACCAACAGAAATGTGTCAACTGTTGCAGCTCAAAGGGTGGGGGGGGGGGAAGGAAAAAAGGAAAAAAAAATCAATTCTAGACGAGGCATTTTACTAGTAAAAGCATCCTAAAGTGCATCAGCAAATGAAACTCTTAAAAACAGAGTCTTATCTATTAACTTCTGCAAGATTTTCATTAGACACCTGAATAGAAGCTAAAATGCTGAGGTTTTCCTGATAAGATGACAAATACTTGGTTCCTAGATTTTGAGCAATGACAACAGAATTATATTACTGCAACTGAAAAAAAGCAGGGATGAGCTGTAATTTGTTAGTCTGCTGTTATGGAGTCTCCTTGTCTCATCTTTGTAGAGCTAAAGAATAATGCCTGAACATAAGAAAACTAAATAGAAAACTAAATCAAAACCAGATACCCTTCATTGTAAGCTATATATATACTGTTGATCAAAGAAAAGAATGAGAATCATAAAATGAAATATGATTCATAGGAGTCAGACTGAAAGTTGTTATATGTACTACATTTTCTATAATCTTTTCTATAGACGTTTCATGATTCTTTCCTTGTGTACATGATGTCATGACCTAGAACTCAATTCAGAATATAATTTTAAAGTTGTGTAACTATTTTATAATTTCCTCCCTTAGGTAAAGGTGGAGGAAAAGTGGAATTGATCAGAGAAATATAAACTGCAATCTGCTTTCTAGGTGCAAGCAATCAGATCTTATAATTCTTGCCTAAGCAAAGTGAACAGAAAGTTTTTCTAGCCCAGGAAATTAATATTTATATATATACAT
This sequence comes from Chiroxiphia lanceolata, assembly GCF_009829145.1. NCBI lineage: Eukaryota > Metazoa > Chordata > Aves > Passeriformes > Pipridae > Chiroxiphia > Chiroxiphia lanceolata. The sequence goes on from NC_045640.1 coordinate 30,216,619, forward strand.
ATGTGTTAATATACAAAGAAATAAGCATACATTTAATTTAAAAACCTCTATTACGTAAGCTAAAGTCTTCATGAACATAACTGAAAAAAATCATAAGCATCTTGTCTGAAATGAGATTGAAAGCATAAAATCATTAATTATGATACAGAAGAGACAAAGTATTTAAGAAATAGCAGCATGACATATCTATTAAAATGGTAAAAGGATTTTAATCTCAGAAATTATTGCAAAGGTGTTTGACACTTTCCTGTAGAGTGAAATCTAAAAGTTTTAATGGGCATTGATACTATTAAGGAAACTGTGTGAGAAACTTCAGAACATTAATATAGATTCTGGATAATTCTGATAATTCAGACATGAAAGACTGACAATTCTGAAAGGACGGGGTCAAAAAAGCCTAAAGTTTGCATAAATAAAAGAGCAAATTAGCACAAGAGATGAGCAGATTACACTGACATTAATGAGACAAAATTGTGGCAAAGCAGCTGTCAGAGTAATCATGAAATCATTAAAGTGTAATATAATATAAACACATAATTTGTTACAACAAGCAGCTGATATTTTATTCTGATGAGATTTAATTCATCATTTATAAACTTAATTAAACTTACATACATTTTGGCTCTCCCACAGCTACATATTCAGCAGCAGGTCCAAAGGAAATGCTGCACTCCCACAAAAACTCAGAAATGTAGCTTGTATTACTATCCTACATCATACTCAGTGCCTAGCAGTGAACAGCCCCAGATTATCCATTATCCATGCCTTGGGTCCGGCCCAAGGTGCCTTCCTCTCCCTCTCACTAAAGGGGACATAGCAGGTAAACCTCGGCTTTGATTTCCAAGGTCAGTGGGAAAACTATTTGCATTACAGCACCTAACTGGAGGGCAGATGTGTCACATATGACATTGTAATTAAAAGAAAAGCCAGTATATTCCAGCAGTTGATCCACTGATTTCACAACTAGTACTAATCATACTTACAGCACCTATACCGAGCACAAATTTCCCTTCTGCTTTTCATGTCCATTTGCTAAAGAATGAGCAAACAGTAGGCTGAATTTACACTCTGATAAACAAAACTCCTGTCAGACATTTACAGACAGGCTGTTCTAGCAACCCCAGAAATAAACTGAGAATCACAGAAACAAATTATCAAATAATATTTATAATTTCTCTAACTTATCACTTACGATTTTCTACGGGTAATGCAGAAAGGATATGAAGTATCCCATTTCTGTGTAAGAATTATTCTCTTTCTTTCCAACATTTTGACGATGAAAGTCTATATTCAAAGTACCGTAAAACTCACATTCATCTGCTTTTTATTTTTATTATACATAGACTTCCATCAAGAACACTGACGTGGTATTCAGAAACAGAATTTTATCTGTTTTATTCAGCCTGTAATTAGGCTATTCCTTTCTTAAATGGAAGTTCTCATAAAGTACAGATATGGAACAAAGAAAAACCATGTTATAAACTATATTGCATGTTAGGAAATAAAAGTGTCAGACACTATATTTTGGACTAGACTAACAAAACACCAAATTACACAAAACTACTTCATCTGAAGCCTCCTCTAAGATTAAAACTTTGAAGAAAACTGTATATAAATACAAGGTCGGAAATAGGTGTCACAACTGACAGAACTGAAAGGAAAGCTTAAAATTCACAAAATTGTATTAAAATTGATTATTTAATATCAGTCCTTAGTTACTGAGGCAAGTATGAAGCATAAGTAAGAATATGATTACTAGAGATTTGCTTCCATGCACAACATTCAACAACCTTCATTAATCATACCCACGAATATTATTGTTTGCATATTCTTCCTCACTAACAAAAAAGCTTTAAAATTTAAAAAATTAATAAAATAGGCTACCTCTGAAACTTATATCATAAAAAAATAAAACTACAACACCTTAATGAAGACTCTGCCATTCTTTTGACCACAAATGACTTCACTTTGTCCTTATCTAGCACCCCAAATGTTAGGTTTTTTAATTACGGAATTCAGATCCAGATATTACCTCAAGTCACACTTGCAGTGAGCTGAACATTAAATCCCATACAGAAAATTAGAAGTCAAATCCTGGATTAATTTTTTCTTCACTCGAGTTATATCAGAGTGAAAGTTCACAATTAGAAGTAAATAGTAAATCATGAGAATGAGCCTTTGATGGTAAATCATAGAAGCAGAACTAATCAGTAATAAGTATCAGCAACCTAAGTAATTTTAAAATTGGTATGTGGGGTATAAACTAGGAATATTCTTCAAACTTAAGCACACATGCTGTCAAAAATAAAGCTGATTGTATGGTAGCAATCATGTCAGAAATTATTTATTGGTAACTCCTGTTTTGTATAAGAATGATATGAGATTCACAGTATGGTTAGTAATTCAGCAGAAAAATCTGGTGGAAGACATTCACAAGGTATATTAGAATTACAAAAAAAATAATAATTATCAGTTCAGATACATCAACATTCCCTGTATTGTCTTCATTCAAATATAAAAAATATAAAAGAAATGGCCTGCTTTTTCTGTTTGTTTATTTGTTTGCTTTTTCTATGTGCATCTGTGAATCCTACTGAATTTATTCTCAGAAACCTGCACATTTTCCACGAATCCTTAGTTTTTCCACTTGGCTCTTCCAAGAAATTCTGTATAACTCATGCTCTAACTAATTTCACATATCATAGTTATGTTCAACCTCACAGATTTAACTTTAACTCAACTTGAGCCTCAAAACCATTAATTTGAAATTCAATACTTTTGGAAATTCATGGTAGTACAGATTGTTTTCAAAACTGTGTTACGTTTCTTCATCAAATCCCTATTGATTTGAAGCTCTTCCACTGCAGCCCCAGTAACACTTTATAGAGCTTCCAGCCCGGAAACAAAGTTATGATGAAAGATGGAAGCTGGCAACACTTTCTGCTGCCTCACATCTTTGTTTTAAACACAAACAGCTGTTTAAGAAACTGCTCAGAATTGTAGCTTCTCCCAGACTTCTACAAGAACCTCTAACACAGAGTGTTAAGATTTTTTTAAATGCTCACTTCCAGCTGCTCTCAGGTTTCATTAAAGGCTGGCTAAAATCTCGCACTTAATAGCCCTTGTCCTTGAGCATTTAAGAACCTCCTACGAGAAGATTCGAGTACATATTCAGGGTCCAGTACAGCAAAAAGCTTCAAATTAACTCTGCAATAAGTACATGGCAACACTTCTAATAAAAAAGCTTTTGAATCCTATGACAAACCAGGTAGTTCAAAAAAAAAAAGAAAAAACTCCAACCAACCAAAGGAAAAAACCCACACACCCCCACAAAATTCCCTGAAAACACACTTCAATATGAAAAAATATATGCCATTTACTCTATCAATAAGGAATCAAATATTTCTTTTATTAAACTGTGCTATTGTTAATAGCAATACATAACAAATAATTCTCTTCTAAAGCTTTCCAAAGCAGCATATTTTTCAAGACTACTACTCAGTTCTGATATGCCTTGGAGTGACAAAATGAATCAAAACTCATATCCTGACTGCACACAAACCTCAGCATTTCTCATTATTTTTTCAGTGGTTTTTTTTGCAGGGTTTGTTTGTATGTTTGTTTTTTCTGAATGCATTGAGGAAGTCATCATCAGACAGGACATGTTTTCTAAATCGTCCTGAAAAAAAGGAACCATCCTCATAAAAAGAAACCATAAGTCACAGACCAGACTAGGTGTTATTAGGTGAAAGACCCAGACCAGTATATTGTACTGGCAGAAAAATAATCAATCACAGAAACATCCAACAGTACTTCAAATATCCAAGAGATTCTAAGAAGTCTTGTGCACAGATTATGTTTCTAAGGATCTCTATTTACATACACTTCTTCCTTCACCCCCATGGTTTACACAGGAACTCAGCTTCTATCAACTTTCAGCTGGCATCATTCTCAGTATGTGCTAGAACTCCAGCAGTGCAATGAATATGTCCATTAGAAATGTAAAACATTTCTATCTGTGTAATAGTAACATGTCTGAACTGGGCAAGTGAATAGAGTTTATACTGCCTAAAGATACATCCACTCATTTACCGTGTACAGAGATCCAATACTGACATACTAAACCAGAAACTAAAATATAGTTTGTCTTCTCTTGTTGACAATCTAGAGAAGTAAACTACACTGAAAAATGCAAGTTACAATCAGAGATACCATTTTCACACACTAGATCCTGCCATGGGCACTGGCAGGGGTATATTCTGCCTCCCAGTCATACCACATCAAAAACAGGGATCATAACTGCTACAAAAAAAAAATCCTATAGCAAAAATCAAGTCTACAATTCATACATAGCAACTTAAGCCTCTCTCCATGTCTCTGAGCTGGCTGGTAAAGGTCCATACATCAAAAGCATTAGTACAAGCCTCTTGCAAAATGCTAGTCCTTCAGTCCTTCCAGCTGGTTTTGTACAACCACTGTGTACAGTTGATAACATGTATTCGGAATTCACATAGAGGCAAAAACGCTATACATACATAATAAATAAATGCAACTCCAAAGTAAGTTTGTGTAGCCAAAGATGACATTTCTTCAGGAAATACTTTTATAGGTTTTTGTCACAATATTACAGCAAAAATTACTTGTGAGTGTTTATGCAGGAGTCCAGAAGACAGAGAATCAATCATTTCTATACACATTCTCCCTCGCTGAGGCAGAATTGCAGATCATAGATGAACCATTGCCTTGCCTCAAATCCTTTCCATCATCACAAACAACAAAGCACAACTATTTTGCCTACTTGTTGAATTTTTGTTTGTTATGTATGCGTGTAGAAAGACATCGAAGGACACTTGACAGTATGCATTCTAGAGAAACAAAAATGAGAAAAGCCCAACAACCAAAAAACATAATTCCCGCCTAAGGGTCATAAATGCTATTTTCAAAGCTTTCTGCAGACAGATCTGATTGGTAGCAACTTATGTTAAAGCTAAAAAAGGACAGTTTAATTTTTCATTGCACACTACTTGGCTGAAATCAAGCACCATCTCAGTAACACTACAAGCTATATTAATTAGTTTTCTGTTTTGTTCGGGTAACATAAGCTCTTTCCTGAAGTATACTTCAAAATTCTTAACAGTTCTATTGTGAGGGTGCTTACCTTTTAAAAATCTAAATTCCAATGTGAAAATTAATTGCTCTCCTACTTTTGAAATTGAAGTGGCAACCTCTGTCAAGCTCTACCATTCTGAAATCCAGAAAATAAGAAACCTAGGCAAATTATATAGAATTTAATAAGAGCACAGAAATACTTCACTTACAAATTAATCAAAAAAAATGTACCCGAAGTACCATTTATATAATTTGGAAAACTTAACAGGTATTTTGTTTCATTGATAGTTAAAAAAAGTCCTTTCTTATTCAATTACAATTCATACCTTTTTCAAAAGCCCTACATAAATCTAAAACAAGCAACAAAAAAGGTAACCTCAACCTGTGCGACAACAGGTAAAGAAATCAACTGCAATGACAGTTAAAGAAAGTGTTATCCAAAAATACAGAATAAGTTTCATTTTAATTGAGAGCATACTTTTTAAAATTCTGTAGTTAAAGAAAGGTTCAATAATTGCTTAGAAAAGACAGTGTGTGAAAAGATTATAAATGTTATTTTACATTCAATTTTGTCCAGAATTAGAGACATGGGCTAAATCAAAGTCAGTCTTTAAATTCATTGGCAATCAGAAAGAATTTAAATTTTTTAGAGTAAATAAAAAATTCACAAAATTCTAAGACAGGACGAGACAGATCATTTTTCCCTGTTCACTTATTATGTGTTCCATAAGTTAAAAAGAAAAACTATTTCTAAGTGTACTCCCCTCCCTTACTATTCTAGTAAGTTGGGTATTTCAGTACTAACTATGGAAAATGATACCCAGGCCTTCAGAAGTGTTACTATTTGAGGCTGAAATTTTATAATTGTTTCTCATTTACAATATATTGGCATAAAAAGAGATAAGTTCTGAGACTAATTTTTGTGGGTACAGTTTTCAGCTGTTATCACTCATATCAAAAACCAGCTATTCACACAGCAGCTGTCACAAATAAATACAAGAGTAATTTGTTACTGTGAGTGGTTTAGAAGTGGGGAAAAAAAAGTACTGGATCCTAGTAATTTCAAACTGTTGACCATACTGTCATTCTCAAATTTAGAAAATAACTAGCAAAATCACAAGAAATGAGAATTTTCCTAAAAATAAATTGATATTAACAATTTGAAACTTAAAAAAAAAAAAGGTAAGATTCAAGAAGACACTGTGGAAATTGGTTCAGTGGGGGTTGCATAGCAACAAAAGAGGTATGCCACAGTGTAGAAACTGAGTTAGTTTCAGTGCACAAAATAAAGATTAGACCTGTATTTCCTTTACTAAATTTTTGCAGTAGGAAGAATATGCAGGTTCCTAGAAACGCATACTAAGTAGGAAAAAATGGAAAATTCCCAAATTCCATATGGTAATCCATGGTAAAATACCGTCCTGAAGAACTTTCTTCAAAACAGGCAGTTATTCTATTTGCTTCGTGCTTTTCACGTGTTCAAGATTTCCACAGATATCTACAGAGATGGTAAAGTTCAAAGGTTGGTTTTAAGTGAAATATATATTGTCTGCAATTGTTTTACATAAGAAAACAAACACTATTACTAACTGACAGTTAGTAAGACTAAAAGAGAAATCAATGCTTCCACTCTGAGCAGTTTCTTAGCCACTATCTGCCTACTAATTCTACAATACTGACAGACAACCTAGGCTTGCAGTTTGAGGGTGATATTAATTATAAGCAAAAGCATACCTAAAGTCATAGGTAAGTTTATTATCATTCTTTTTAAAATCCTGATGCTGTGCATTGTTATAAGCACTCAGAACTTCAGGGACCATGCTAAACTCTCTTGCAACAATAAGCAAATCAAAGACAACTGTCATTGTACCAAAAAGTAATTTCTGCAAAACCAGAAAAAAAAATATTGATTCTGTGACAAACCAGCCAAAGATACACAGTCTGGCATCCTGGGCTGAGCACCTCTAAAGTGAAATATCCAACAAAAAAGAATCTCAGAAGAGCACAAGTTCTGAAGGATTCATCTCCTAATCCTAGTCACTAGCACATATCTGTCTTTCCCCTATCTTACAGTAAAAATAAACTCTTCTACTGTTTTTTCAATATAAATACAGATATATAAATATAATATAAATTTGTAATATTCAAATATAAATTTATCAATATAATACAGAAGACTGTATTGACCAAATATAATTGCACTGCATGCAAATTTTTGGCAGCAGCATGAAGGGAGAGCAGTTGCTCTTAGTTGCAAGGTTGTGAATGGTTGTTCCTGTGTTAAGCACAATAGAATTGTTCCAACTTGTAATTTTTAAAGATGTATCATCCATTCTTTCCTATGATGAAAGTCACTCTTCAGGAGGTAAACAAATCTGAAGCCTTAATTTCAAGCAGCAGGATTTTTACTGTTATTTTGACATTAAGTTCTGAAAACACAATATGATATTTTGACTACAAATGTGGTGTTCTATATTGTTATTCTAGTTTGCATTGCTTAACATAGTTACAATCACAATATTCCTGCAATTATTTTGTAAAATAATTGATTTTGACTATCTACTGTAAAATACATCCATATAATTGTTTTAAAAAAAAAAAAAGGAAAAAGAGCAGCCTACTACTGAGTAGGTTACAAATTTTCTAAGGATGTTAAAATTCTTGATGTGACTTAGGACAAATGGCAGTAGTACCAAACACTTGAAATTACATAAGTACATCAAATTAATTAAACAGGCCTAAGCTACAGAAAATTAGGCAATGATATATTTGAGAAGTTAGTCTCATTACTAATTTTTGAATGAATCATTCCACATATTTAAACAGGGCATTGACACATAAGGCTTCTAATGACAATTTCTATATTACACTGTGATAGATTTACTGACCTAACTGATTGGGAAAATTAAGTCTCTTATTCTAAGTATTTTTTTAAAATATTGCATTTTTGTTCCATTATCAAACAAGTGAAAGATTTAGCAGATGACAGTATCATGTTGTATATTCATGTCAGCCAAACAGAAATCATTCACAGATATTAATTTCATACACTTTTTGCACATATTTTTTGGAATAGCTGGGTTTTGCCTTCCTATGCTTTGCTCTTAAAAAATTAGTAAAAATATGAACAATAATAAGAAAAATATCCGCCTAAAACTTAGTTCAAATTCTGTTCCAAAAGTTAACAAGGAAAAAAAAGTACAGATTAATGAGAAAAACATTAATCTTGTGAATGAAGTTTTTCCTGTTTCTGTGCCAATTTTTGGACATCTTCAGACAGATAAGGCAGACGGATGACATAACAAACACATAACTTCTACATCTTTTACAGACTTTGGGTACATATTTTTCCTTCTTATCATTGGAAAATCACAATCATAAGACTTTTTGAGAAGCCTTGACACTGTATTCAAATGAAGTGGATGACATTTTCATTGCAAATTCTGAAGTTTTCTTTTTATTTCCACATATCTAAGTTTTTTTCTATTTACTAAAAACAAAAAACAAACAATAAACAAAAAATAAACAACAAAAAAGCTCCAAGCTGGAACATCTAATCCTTGGTATTATTTCTCCCTTGCACTTAACTTTTCCATATATTTTGAATTTTTTCTTTTATCATTAACATTAAATTTATAAAAAATAATTTTCTATATATAGAAATCCAAACACAAAATTTTCAGAATTCTGAGAGTATCACAACAAACTTGAAAAAAAAGTACTGCATAAGAGACAAAAAGAAAAAAGAAAAGAAACTCCAAATATATTCCTGATTTTTACAAATAAGTTTTATGATATAAATAAACTTGTTCTGACAGACTACTGGTCAAGAAATTAGCTCACAATTTTCAAAACCCTTTTTACAACAATCTAGTTACAAAGTGATAGCTAAATAAAATAAATATTTTGCATAAAAAGATTTCTGAATTCTGATTCCTGAAAAAATAAAAAAAGTTTGACAACTTTTTTTTTTGAGAGTCCAGGTTACTAACTTAAAAAAAAAAAAAAAAAGAAAAAAAAGCGCCATATTTCAGAGATATCAGATTTAAAAAAACTCTAAAAAAATCCTTGCCAGTGGTTAGGTGAACATTTTAAATTCAGTAACAGTAACAGTAGATATCATCACATAACATTAGTTTTATTGGAGCTTTAAAATCAGTGACTGTTTAAATGAAAAGGCTATCAGAAGCTGCCAGACTAGTACTAATGAGCAAAAAGGTAATAAGGTGAGGTTAAATAAATGAGCTTGAGGACATAAAATATATTTGCACCTGAATAATTTTATCTAATTAAAATGTATGCAAATATGCAAAACTACTTGTATGTTTTCCAGATGTACTTGCAGTCCAGACAAAGCTCAAGAGGTTAGCTGAATAATCTTAAACATACCTTCACTTCAATCTTTCAGTTTTTCCATTCAGAAAAATATTTACCCCCTTAAGAAAAAGCTAGAAAATCTACTTAGAATCTGCTAGCTAAGATTTGCAGCGTTATTTATAGAATCATCCAGATGAAAGATACTACTATTATAGTGAACCCATGACTGTTTCCAACACAAACTGGAATAAGAGAATTGGATAAATGTATGAAAGCTTAAAATTATACAAACCGTGGAATCCTTTTATGTTGATTTTCAGTGAATGGCATCTACATACAGATAAATAATGTATATGGTAGTCTGTAAATATCAAACTGATAAAGTGATTAAAGATTATTTTGGATTTTTATAGTATTTTCATAGATTTCTATAAGGTAGTCTTCGATGTAGCTTTAGGAATAGAGACAAAATTTACAGTATTTCCCTTCACCAATAGACTTGCAGTCTGCCTACAAAAAGATTCAAAAAAGAAAACTGCATTCAGTGAAACTTTTTATTGGAGGTGAGAAACAGTAAATATGACTATTAAATCAAATAAGTGAAAAGATTATTTAATTTTCTTATAAAGTCTCATTCTGTGAGAGAATGTGGACTTATGTCACCATATTACTATTATGCCAACATGGAGAGGGGGACAAAACAGCCATCAAAACCTTCCTGTACACCCTGAACCCAAGATCAGCAGGCTCTCTCATTATCTGTTTGGTATTTGTCATCTGTGTGAATAGTATTGGTCCTAACTATGAAATTCAGTTTATTCCATTTTCACAATGAATGACTAAAACCGTAAAGTATATATTAAATAATGTTTCCAGTTTGTACAGACCTGAATAACACACTGACTGATGCTCAAGGTATGTCTCCCCAACACACACCTCCATCATTTAAATGAAGCAAAATACATTGCTTGTGAGACTTGAATTCTATCGCAAATTTATTAGTCTAATTTCAGTTTCTCCCTTTCATATTTCATATTTACAAATTCCAAGACTTTATTGCACTCAGTGCATTGTTTAAAAGGAAGGCATTTTAATTCATATTTTCTACGTCTTAGCCACTTTGTACCTTTTCCTTTTTGTAAGCAGGAATATACTTCATAAAATTCTGCTATTTTCAGTCACCTAAAGGGGTTTAATAGTATGACAAGCGTTTAATTCCTTGTTCCACAAAACCAGTAGGAATTGCAATAGGGTGAAGAAGCACCATATTTTACCACTCACAAACTTGTGACTAGAATTGAAAAAGCACTTGTAATGGATGGCAATGTATCCAGTAGCTTTCCCTCTATATATCTATCTACCCATTAAGGCAATTACTAGATTTTCAAAGCAGAAAACATCTTTCACTTCCCTGGACCTTGGTGTCTTACACATGTTCCCAACCATCTATTACTGCTCTTTACAAGAACAAAATATTTCTAGTCCAGTCTTAGCGGTCGAAAATTGATGTCCATTATTATCTTGACTAAAACTGTCTGAAAGTACACCTATAGCAGTGACAAACAAAATCTGTATATTCTGAAGAACTTGCAAGCTGACAACAACCAAAAAAGACACAATTTACTGGGACACATAAGTATTCAATTACTTATTATCATTATTTCACGTGTTTTGGAAAAAATAAATAACTTTTAAACCAAGAACTAGTATTGGAATGAACCAAAAGAGGATTCTGTATGTCAGAAAAATAATTTAAAAAAATAGTCAAGCAAAACAAAACCCTCACAAACTGAATTTGAAGCATCCAAGTGGTTTTACTGGAATGTGAAGGTGGAAGACAACCTGAATAGTACGGAGAAGTATACAGATTGATGACTAGATGAAATTGAACCGTATTTCACCTTGAATGTTTTTACAGCACAATTAAATGAGACACAGCAGAAAAGGGTAGTGGGTAGGGAAATTTGTGGATTGATTAAAAATTAATTATTTACTGTGAAGAGAAAGGTAGCAGTCTGTTGCTACATGGTAGAAAGGACAACATAACTCATGGGTGAAATCATGACTGTTAATGAGGCTGTTAAAACAACAGAAGATAAGACGGAATTTTCGTTAAAAATGTGTTGGGAGAAGAGATGGGTGAAAGAACATTAACGGAGCAGAATTTAGTAGTGTTTAGTCTGCAGGGTAGAGATATATGGTGACATTCTGAATAGCTTTATTACTGTAGTTCCTTGTTGCTCTCCCCACTACTTATATAAGACTCTTAGACTTTAAGAAAAGAACTTTGATTTACATAGCATCTATTGCTGGGACAGAAAACTCTCCCCAAACTTCACCTGAAAAGGACATTTATATCCCACCAAAAGCTGCAGCAGCCTGTTACTTTAGCCAAGGAGACTTTTTCCAAAGAGGTTTAAGAAACCGTAGTTGCACCTTTACTAACACACATTAACATGAGCAAGTGAAGTTTGGTCATACTAAGAATTTCAATGCCTCTAAATTTAGAGTAACTTGAAATCAATTCAGTTAAAATGCTTCCATTTAAAGATAAAGCTTCCACTTTTATAATCACTTGTTCCTTGAAATAAATGCCGTCCCTGTCCCAATTTCATCCTCAGGGAAACTGCAAACGTTTTTTGGTTTTGTTTTTGACTTTTTTTTTTTTCTTTTTGAGGCTCTGAAAGTTTCATTTATACATTGAAAATCAAAGGAAAGTATAGGTTCAACACTGCTTCAGCCTTTTATCTTGCCCTAATCTAGTCATCTCTCTCTCAAATTCTGCCTTCCCTAGAACTAGTACAAAATGCTTGCTGATATACATTTTGAAGTATTGCAGTTGCTTTCTAGGAAAATCTGTTGTGTTATGGCTGTTTTAGCTACTCCTTCATTGTGTCCATCTGAAGAGCAGCAAAGTGGATTCATGCAACCTGCCTGCCTTCTCATTTCAGCATATCCTGTCTTGGCATTCATCCTAATGACAGTATTCTTAAAAATTCGTTAGTTTCTATTTCTGTAGAAGTGTAAATCACTATGTTTTAACATGAATCTTAATTAAAGTATTGGAGGATTAGGAAACTTCTAAAATGCAGTGCATAATTTGAACCAGTTCAAGGCAATTTATATACCAAGTGACACTGAAATTATAAGCATGATTTTAATAAAATGACCACTCTAATGTATGAAATTCAGAGTGGGAACATAAACATATTCATTAGCTTTGAGAGACATGCATTTTCTTACTTTTTTTGGGTTTTAATTAGTAACATAAATTTTCGTAGAAAACTTGTAATGGAAGATTAGGAAAAGAATACTGGAAATATAAATTACCTGCTACTGTAAAACAATGAAAATGTAAATGCAAATTTAAAAAAAAAAAGGCTTAGTAATTTAACAAAAGAGTAACAATTCTATCATTACCTGTCACGCAACAGCATGCTGGATCAAGGCTAGTCAAAGGTGGGGACAAAACAATGTTAGAAAATAATTTAGAAAATAATCAAAGCCAAAAAATAAAATTAAAAAAAAAATTCAAAAAATGAAATGAGGCTTGTTCAACAGAAGATCAGAAGCTATACCAGATTGAGAAAGAAAATGTCTATATAGAAATTAACTGATGTTTTCCCAGATTTCTACTTCTTCAATAGTGTCACTACTAATTAATAAAGACATTAGTTTTCCAGAAATCAGTCCCGAATGAGCCACTATTTCCATTTCAGTGAGCCAGAATCTCCTCTGGGAAGTCCTTCTCCAAGGAACCACGCTTACAAGATTTCCGCGCTATCATTTCATAAAATATGATACTTCACTGTCTACTGGTAACTATTCTAATCTGCAGGTAATTCATAATAGCACACATCATGAAAATGAATTTGTTCTTCTATCTTATTTGGAGGCAAGGGAAGCACCTTAGATATGGTTCTCTATCTCTTTTTCAGCAGTCCCGAGTGAACATACTATACCTTTGCTGCAACGACCACAGTCAGCTCTCCCCTTGCAATCTATGGAAACATAATTCCGTTCACGTTTCACTGTCTCCTCCAAGATTACAGCTCAATTTTCTTTTCCATCTCCAAATATCAATTGCTGCATAAATCCTGTTTAAAATTGGCTTAAAATAATTTTATTGTCAATTTACAATTTCAGACTGAAAGAAAAGTAAACACATAGATGACTAAACAACCACAATTTTCACTAGAATGCACTTAGAAGAAGACTGAAAAAGCAAAGATACAGTTTTGAAAGAAGAGGGAAAAATGAAAATGAAAATGAAAACGAGCATGTAAAAGATTTTCCTTTTATTTATGTTTCCTTTTTCTTTAATCCAACCCCAGTACAAAGATTAAAAATCCTAGCAGAAGAGATTTTGTCTTCTGATAAATTAAAGATGAAACAATCTGTTATAGATATCCATTTCTTCATTTGTACCATGGTAATAAGTCATAATCTCAAATATCATCACACTGCAACTAGGCCAGGCTATAGACGAACCTAAAATAGCTGCTACCATTTTCTCTGTGCCACCAAATAGCTCAGATTAAATCAAACTCACAAATATTCTAGTTCTGGTTCGTGGGTAAACTTGCATTTTGGGATACCATAATTAGGATTCTTTTCACACAAGCTGACTAAAAAAAGCCTTATGCTACGTTGTAGCAGTGTGCTGTAATACAGTCAGCTTTTCTCTTTAATTTCATGTCTAAATATACACCTTAAAATAAGGTCATTTCATTGATCTTTCTCATTTCTGTTTTTTCCTCACAGAGTTGGGCTATGTGTCTTCAAGATGTGTTACTCTGCAGAGAAACTAGTATCTTCTTTTTGTTGTATGTCAACACTAAAAGGAAAAAAACCCTCCAACTTACTTTCTAACTAAATGAAATGTGCCTTTTATTCAATAGAAAGTATTATTACATCTATTGACAGTCATACCAGATAAAAAAATAATGCTGTCAGATAAGTTTTCATCTACCAGTGTATTAGTTGGGCAAAAGATACTTTCACAAAACATCAGATATACTGAATTTTATACACCAGCTCTTCAGACATCAGCCGTCTTTGTGGTATCAGTGAAGTTACAGATGAAGATTCATTTTACTCACTTTAGTATGGGTAAAGAGTACTAACCATACTGACAATTTTACCCACAAGTGAAAGTAGGATTAATTATCACTTGATCTCATGTTATAGTCAAGTTATGTTTCAAGAGTTCTCAATATGTATTCTTAGATTACTGCAGATTTATTTTTCATTACTGCTTTTATTTGATTGTACTCATTATGATAATCAGGATTTGCATTTAAAAATATTTCTTTCTCTGTATCCTCAGACCTATACTATTATACATAAATTTAGTGCTCATCTGCAAAGTACTAGAGACAAGCTTCTTGTCACCTAAAGTGAGGAAGCAATTACCTGTATTCCATAAGGTGAAATTTACTGTGCAACTTCTAACATGGCATTTTAAAACAACAGAGGGATATGGTTTAATAGGCAATTCACTTCTGTTTATATTAAGCAAAAAAATACCCAAATTTCTTTCGGTTCACTGCATGTATTTTCCCCTGTAGTGTGTATTAAAGAGGACCTATAAAAAATTTCTATGCCAATGACAAACAGAATTTTTACTACAGGATAGCAATGTCTTTTGAACCCAAATGCATACTTAAAATGTAGGAATACAGTACTATCCTTTAAATATTTTAAATATTTTAAATCTGTGCTGCTTCCTTATTCTATCTGAAAACATTTGAACTAAATGGCATAAACAATCCAGAGATGACTGGAATGTAAAATCATCCTTTTCTTGTACCTTGACTATCATGGAACTTAAAATCACCCTTTTCTTGTATCCTATGAGGCCCAAAATCCAGTGGATCCTGAAGAGGTAATCTAGCTGAAAATACCACATTTTTATGTATTTACTATTAGAATTCCCCATCTGCAGGTCTCTTCGAACCCAATCTGCGGGCTGCAGAGGTAGAATGGTGAGGACTACCTGAATGTAGTTTGGGCATGGAACTAGATGCTGCAAACTATTTTTCTGGTCTATGTAACTTGAGTTTAATAGATATAAGAAGCTGCTTCTAAAAGTGGTCTCAGTCACACTACAATTCATACTCATTTTGTCTAAAACTGAGTAATGCTTGATTCATAATCTTTCATAAATACTTGTTTGACAGACCAGTTGTATACTAAGATCAACACATTTTCCATAAAGGATGAAATTGCAGCTACGCAAAAATGCTGACCATGTGGAAAAGAGGTCCCTCAAGGGTTAGCTGCTCCACAGTAATCACATATACCCCTAAGAAGACTTATTACAAATTAGCTAGACTCAGTTTTTATTTCATACAGGCATTCATGCTAGTACAGATTTAAACTGTTCATTTAACCACAGCTGAACTCACATTACAGAATTGTGTCAAACAAAAAATGCAACTTGACAGAGCAATGCTCTGAATTGTATTTAGCAGTTCACATGGAATAGCATCAATGAAGAACTTGGCTTTCACCTACTGACATTTTCTTCAACATAAAACCGAAAAAAAATGTCTGTGATGTTAAAAACTGACACTGATGACGCTTGGGACTTCCAGAAACATGGCAAGACAGACAAGATAAATTTGAGGCCTGGAGAAGTGCTATTACTTCATGAAAATGATGCTCTGTCTCTCTGCAACTGAAAACAACACAAAGAGGAATAAAAGTAGAAGTAGGAAATGTGAAGAAAGTATGTCTGTCACCCCTAAAGCACATGACCAGCCTATGATACACAAGTTGGAAAAGCACCTGTGTCAGTTGCTTTACTTTTAGATCTCGAATCAATGAAAATAGACTACAGACAGAAAAGCATTATAAGTGGGAAGATATGAGAGAAGGTCGAGTGGAATAGCTAACATGTTACAAAAAAAAACCCAAAACAAACCAAACAGACAGAACAGAACCGACCCCAAACCACCCAAGGAGCAGCTGCTCTTGGGACTGTGATGCATAGAGGGCATTTATTACACCTGAGAGAGCAGTTGATAATTTACTTGTCTTTCTTTTCTTCCCAGAATTTCTGCAATGACACCTGAAATTTCTTCAGGCCATCTGCCCTCTATTTGCCCGGTGTTGTCCTACAGAACAGCCATAGTGGGTCAATAAATTTAACTTGTCCTTGGCATGGAGGTATTACTATGTTGGAAAAATGTGCTATTGGAAGACACATTCAGAGTATTACAAGGTACCACAGCTCAGTCTGCCCTATCATGCTTCCAATATGTGCAAGAGTACAGTGTAATGGACACAAACCCCTTCATTAAGTGACAGAATCTTTTAAAGAGCACATAGGATGTCTATGTCTCATGCTTGTTAGGTCTCAAAACACTTGTATTATAGGCATATGCTTAAAACTGAAATGCTTTTATTTATTTGTTTTTTAAAGAAAAATGATGTTTTGCTCCTGCTAAGAAGCATATTCCCAACTGATAGAAAATATTAAAGTGATACCCCACCCATCTTAAACATTGTACCTTGCTAGCCTGCTGGAAGAGCCCTTGCTCTGTCCTGGATCTGTTTTTTTAAAACACTCCTTGAGAGTTAAGAACTTTATCCTGTGACATACAAAATTAAAACAAGGCTCAAGCACTTTATTTTAGGAGATCTATGGCTAAAGCATTCATCCCAGATGGATGCGATTCCTTCCTATGCTAAAGCAAGGTCCTAACTTCCAAGAAATAGTCCTGAGCTCAGACCACAACTGACCTTGAAAAAGGGCATTCCTAACCTCTCTTCAGGAATCTAAAAATCACACACATATACATATATGGGGACAAAATTGACAGCTTTAGCAGCAGGAAATAATTTCACCTTTATCGGCAGAATAAAGTGGAGAAGGAAAGGGAATTGTAGAGATCCCAAAAGCCTGCTACCTACTCTTTTCACTTATGGTGTGTAATCTTCAAAATTAGAGTGAAGAGCACACTCTTTGACCTGAAAAGCTTAAAGCATACTTATAAAGAAGACACCACTTGGCTTTGTGGCCCCTTATCTCTAACAGCTCAAGACCCCCACTAATTTATATAAATAAATGCATTCCAACACATGATGACAAAAAATAATCACTCAGCATTTATCAAGGAAACTTTCAAATTATTACAACAGATGAGAATAAAAATTCCCAACAAGACTCAAGTGCAAAGTTCTAAACTTTTGTTTAATTAAGTATAAATATGTATAATTATGAGAACACTATCAAACATGCCAAGGAAACCTCTATTTTTCTCCAATGAAAGATTACAAAACTAGATAATTCACAGTTATACTTCTTACTTTCAAATATTATGAAGCAAAAAAAGGATAGAAAGAGATGTCTGTCTGAAAATCTACTGCTGGATATTGCATCCACTTTTAAATTATCTGGCTCCTGAAATAACATTTGATATTGAAAAAAAAATAATTTTGTTCTACTGTTGTCTTGATAAAGGGCAATTCCCATATTTCTTTTTAAACCAATGTAACTAACACGCTTTCCCATTTCATAAGCTGAAAAATGCTATTGCCTGTTCAGAGACAGACAGCCAGAATTCAATAGAATCTGGCCACAGTAATTTAGATGCAATTCCTGTCTTCCTTTTCTCACCTGAACAACTGTATTGTACCTAATAAAATAGGTCTTATATTTGAATGCACATGATGAATTAGAATCCTAGTTCTCATCATCTATTCAATCTCTTCACTCTAAAGAAACTGCATTGTAATTTTAGCTGCATTATCAGGCAGTTTAACTACAAATTTGCCAGTTTGAATTTTCCGTGTCTTCAAATAATATCATTCCCTCAATCGGAAAGCATTTCAAACATTGTATGCCAAGTTCCCTACCCTAAAGACATGAAGCATCCTTCTGACTTTGAAGAGTAAGGAACTTCAGCTCCTTGTCTTTTTAAGTTCTTAAAAATCTTGGTCATATTTGCATATTTCCTTGGGATATTTTCAAGGGGTTTTTTATCCTCATTTTTGTAAAAAGAAAGTAGAAACAGAGGTCTGTTCTGAGGAATACTGCCCAGAGGCTTAACAAGAAATGTGTCATTAGAATCACAGGTCATTGGGACAAAAGGAAACACCAAGATGGTACTCATAGGATGAGTATTTTGTAGGTTGAGACTCTTGCTTTTGCTTAGAGCAGCTGAGAAAGTCTCGCTACACAGAAAATTATGAACAGATTTGTATGAGTTTCGAGTTCTGTTGTGAAAAGAGACTTTACAACGGAGAAATGTGCAGTGAACCATAGATTCTTTTTATTTCTATTTTCTCCTGACAAGTCTGCACAGCGTTCTGTAAGTAATCTTTTCTTAGTCTTAGGCTCCCTTATGTTACAAGTATACAGAATTAGGAAGAACAATGTTTCTAGCCATTTCTCAGACAAATGAAAGCAAAAAGAAATCCTTAAATGCAATGTTCTTCAACATTGGAAAGATCACACAAAAATAGCTATCTGTCCTTTAGACTATGGAAAGGTTGAAAGACCTTTTAGGTAATACATTCAAAACTCTCAAGAAAGGTATCTTTCAGTGTGTGAGAAAGTCACTACAGCTCCTTTCCTTTTTCTTTTTTTTTTGAAGGTATTATTAAACAAATATGACACAGATCTTCCCTATGATCAAGGAACTGTTACACCAATAGGCCTATTAACCTTGCTCTAAAAAAAAATGGGGAAAAAAATGTTTTCTCAATTTTTACCAGAAAAGTCATATTAATAGGTATGGCTGTTCTGGTAATAGTAAGGATAACTTTGGCAGGTTCCAAGTTGAGCAAATTTATTGACTTTGCTAAGATGAGAATGAATAAAACTCTGTAGAATCTGATCCTATCTCTTCCCAGGAATACCATGAGTACAGCTTTGATAAACACAGACAACCTTGATTGGTACATGAACTCACTTTCTGCGAGGAACTAGCATAGTTATAACTTCAAAACATAATAAAAGAACTAACTCACAAGTGGAAAAGTCAAGCTAAAATTTAAACTAATGACTTTAGAAAGTCTCAGTGACTGACGTATTTATTTGCTATTCTTCTTTGTGGGCCCTTAGTTACTCATTTTTCTAAAAAGTAATTAACTAAGAACAATAGAATGGTTTTTAGCCCACTAAGTTATTTTCAGGGGAATTTAAATACATTAGTTATAATTAGATCTAATGAAATCTCTAAGAGTGCTGGGTTTAATTGCAGAAATTATTCTATTGCCTGTGACTCCTATTTACTACAGTATCAGAATGCATTCAAAGCATCCTCTATATGCGAGCAATCAAATTAAAATCAAGAACTAAAAGAAAGTGCAATATTTACTTTCTCTTACCAGCCATTGCTCTCATATAGTATTAAAACACGTGTAACAAAAAAAAAAATAAAATAAAAAAGACAAGAATGATAGTAATATTAATTATTGGAGAAAATAAGAGAGGATAATAGGTTCAAGAAAGTATGATTTAAATTGGACTCCCACAGAGACTGGAAAATTAAGTCAACAGATCTTTTTGTAACACTTCTAAGGGGTTCAGTACTAACACTATATACAAGAAATGTGGAAATAAATCAAAGGCTTTGCTTGCAATAAGAAAAAAAAATCAGAAGACAGCCAGTATTTTATACCAAGTGAACATCACCCAAAAGCTGAAAGAACAAGGCAAGGAAATGATGGTCAAGTGTTACCCCAGTGTTTAGCATCCACTGGTGAACCACGAAGAACAGGTGATTCAGAACAGATGTTTACCTTGAACACTATGAAGGACCTTTTTTTCCCTGACTAGAGGAAAAGCCCAGACAGACTAGGCTTAAAAAAATTGAGAGGGACAATAAAATAAATAAAGGATTGTTCTTCTGTAGCTTCAAGACTAAGAAATACATTAGTTATAGGAGAGGAGTTAGAAGTCAGTAGAACCAAGAAATTTAATTCTGGGTTTTTTGACATACTGTGAAAGCAATTTCTGTACCACAATTTTGTAGGTTCTCTGTAGGATCACCACTGTCTTCTTATTAGAGTCTGTCTTGTAAGGATTATTTTAGAATTTACTCAGCAGCCAACACTTGCTTAAGAAAGGTAGCAGGAGGAAATTTGTTTTACATTTTTAGTCCTTGGTTCCCTCTGCCTAAGAGATAGCTTGTTCAAAATCCCCATAGGTCTTTTTTAATGCAGTATTTTAAAAGAGTATACAAAGTCTAATCCATAATTATCAATCCACTCCAGGATACCAGTCAGTACTAAAAAAAGGCTTAATTAGATTATCCTAAGAGTAATAGTGATTTTGATATAAATATGGCAGGCAAAAAAAAAAAAAAAGAAGAAACAAAAGAGAAAAGGAGAAATAAACAGCCTCTTCACAAATGCTCAGATGCACTTAAGTTTCTTCAACTGAAGTTCTATATTTTGGTTCCTCAATTATTTAATCACAATATTAAATTTCTGAATTGTAACACAATCCTTCCAAAGCAATAGGACAGATTTCAAGTTTTCTTGTGAAAGCCTAAAAGAGAGGTAGCAAATACAGTCCTTGAGCAAAATGAGAAAAAAGAACTGTGGCATGCAAAGCCCAGCAGTCTGATCACCTGTACTTAGGTGCAGGGATTACTAAAACCAGCTGACCTTTTAAGTAATTTGATAGCCGCCAATTCCCCAATGACCCTTTGACCACCAAAAAAAATAAAATCAAATAGAAAATTACAACCAAACAGAATCCAAGTAACTGTATGTATGACCAAGCTGTACTGAGTACCTGCAAATCAATTACCAACAGATCACCCAATTAATGTAGTTTCTAAGTCTATCTCCTATGGAAAGGAAACCTTAGCTTTATAGCATTTGCTAGCATACTTCCTTTAGCAGAACAAAATCAACAGAAATAAAAAATTTTCACATTTTTGCAATCACTTCTTTATTACATGACCTGGTATTACTCCTTTTTCCTTGATATTTTTTTTGCGTCTATAAATTCGAAGACAGACATTTTATTTTACGACTTCTATGAAAAGGAGGTCCTACATAACTGTCATTCATCAATGGCAGAAAACAGTATCATGAGGCCAAACCAGAGAGGTACCTACTCTAGAGAACATGGACTACATACAGATTTTACATTCCGTGAAATGATGCAAAACAAAACATCTTCAGAGAAACGCTATTGTTTAACAGTCGGTAGAAAGCTTTAGGGGTTTCACAGTCCCAAAAGGAAACATTTCAAAGCAGCAGTGTTAAGTCATTCCTTTCACATGCTGAGATGTGATGTTACAGCTGGTACTTAAAGGAAACATGGTAATTCCTAAGTGCTTAAGTTCTAAGAATAAAATAATTTTTTTGGTAATTTTGCATTTCTGTGTTTGTTCTCAATCACAAAAATGATAAAGGACCAAAAACCCCCTCTCTAAATATTATGACAGTTCATGCAGAAGGTCTTGCCCAAGAGCCATCATTTATACTGTACCCAAAGAATTAGGACTCATAATGTCAGGACGACTAGTTAAGTTTCCAGACCTATATATAGAGAGTCACCTTTTTTGTCTGCAGAACACCAATAAGTAAACATACAAATAAAAGTTTCTGTACAGGGATAATAAAGTTTTCCTAGCTATCAATAAGTTATATTACTATTAATAAACCCACAACCTTTAAAATGTTTCAAGTAGCTAAAATGAAAAATTGCACAGTCTAACTTCACAGAACACACAGTTAAAAACAGTGCTTGTATATGATCCCTGCCCAATGAAAACCATCACTCTCCAGTGAAAAATCAGTAAGGTGTATACCAAATCTTCCATCTTGCATTATGAGGAGCAGCTGAGTTTTGTTTAGCAGCAGGGGTTGTTTAGTCTCGAGGAAAGGAGACATGGGGAACTTCATTACTCTCCACAACTACCTGAAAGGAGGTTGGAGTGGGGTGGGTGTCAGTCTCTTCTCCAAGGTAACAAGTGACTGGATAAGAGTAAACTGCCTCAAGCTGTGCCAGAAGAGGTTTAGATTAGGTATTAAGAAAAAAAATCAGTGAAAGAGTTTAAAAGCAGTGGAACAGACTGTCCAGGGAAGTGGTAGAGTCACCATCTCTGGAAGCATTAAAAGAACCTGTGGGTACGGCACTTGAGGAAAAGGTTTAGTGGTGAACACAGTGTTGGTGCTGGACTGACAGCTGGACTTGATCTTAAAAGTCTTTTCCAACTTTAAGGATTCTATGATTATAATAATATAGTAAACAATTCAGTAAAAGAAGTATTCTCTAGATAATTATTATTGTTTGCATGAAAATGATGATTGTGTCTTTGAATTATGATATCGATTAAAGTAATTTATATGGTCAGATTTGAATAATGTATGGGCTCTGTTGAAATATTCAAATTCACTCAGTCATCAATAGATGAAAAACAATATATCTTTGTAGTGTACCCACCAAAATAAGTAGGAGAGGCACAACTGCTCTTTGGAAAATGATATCTACAAATGTGTTCCTAAGTGTTACGTGCTTATCAAACTAAAGGTATAATCCAATTATTACATAATAGACAGTACAAAAATACTCCTCTGTGTTAATAAAAAAAAAAAAAAGGTTAAGTACTTTCAAAACCACCACACTGGAAAATAATTGCTAGGAAAAAACTTTTTTTAAAACAATAAACCTAATATATGGCTTGTGTAATGAGTATCTTCAAACTGGGATTATTCGCAGATATATGTAATAGGATATGAATTTGAAATGAAAGCTGTATTTTAAAACAATAAATAAGTTAAAATCTACCAGCCCATGAACTAAACACTTAGACAGTTTTCACAGCAGACAGAATGCTCTGCTTTCCAAAACAGGCCTGTCAGCCTGACCTCAATGCCTGACAAGGTTATGAAGCAGATCACCCTGAGTGCGATCACACAGCACCCACAGGATGGCTGGGGGATCAGACCCAGCCAGTATGGATTTAGGAGGGGCAGGTGCTGCTGGATCAACCTGATCTCCTTTTATGACCAACTGACCTGCCTGGTGGATAAGGGGAAGGCTGGATGTGGTCTACCTGGACTTCAGCAAAGCTTTTGACACCATCTCCCACGGCATACTCCTGGAAAAGCTGGCAGCCCACAGCTTGGACAGGTGCACTCTCTGCTGGGTTAGGAACTGGCTGGAGGGCCGGGCCCAGAAAGTGCTGGTGAACGGTGCTGCATCCAGTTGGCAGCTGCTCACTAGTGGTGTTCCCCAGGGATCAGTGTTGGGCCCAGTCCTGTTTAATATCTTTATTGATGATCCAGATGAGGGGATTCAATCTACCATTAGCAAATTTGCAGATGACACCAAATAGGGGGTAGTGTTGATTGACAGGACAACTGGAAGGCTCTTCAGAGGGACCTGGACAGGCCGGATAGATGGGCCAAATTCAACACTATGAGGTTCAAGAAGACCAATTGCTGGGTTCTGCACTTTGCCAACAACAACCCTATGCAGTGCTACAGGCTGGGCACAGAGCGGCTGGAAAGCAGCCAGGCAGAAAGGGACCTAGGGGTGCTGACTGACAGTGGCTGACCATGAGCCAGCAGTGTGCCCAGGTGGCCAAGGCCAATGGCACCCTGGCCTGTATCAGGAACAGTGTGGCCAACAGGATCAGATTCTTCCCCTCTACTTGGCACTGGTGAGGCTATACCTCGAGTACTGTGTCCAGTTCTGGGTCCCTCAATTATGAAAGGATGTTGAGATGCTGGAGTGTGTCCAAAGAAGGGCTGAAAAGCTGGTGAAAGGTCTGGAGCATAAGTCCTACAAGGAAAGGCTGAGGGAACTGGGGTTGTTCAGCCTGGAGAAGAGGGGGCTCAGGGGAGACCTCATCACTCTCTACAACTACCTGAAAGGAGGTTGTAGCCAGGTGGGGGTCGGTCTCTTCTCCCAAACAACTAGCAATAGGACAAGAGGGCATGGTCTTAAGCTGTGCCAGGGGAGGTTTAGGTTGAACATTAGGAAGAAGATCTTCACAAAGAGTGACTGGGCATTGGAATGGGCTCCCCAGGGAGGTGGTGGAGTCACTGTCCCCAGAGGTGTTTAAGAAAAGACTGGATGTGACACTTAGTGTCATGGTCTAGTTGACAAGGTGGTGTTGGGTCATACATTGGACTCAATGATCTTAGAGGTCTTTTCCAACCTAGTTGATTCCGTGATTCTGTGATTTAAGCTACATATGACTAGTCGGTATTTCAGAAGCACACCTAAGACAAAAACAATTCTCTCATATTCAACACTATGTCTTATTAATTAAAATAACTAACATTTCTAAAATTCACTGAGGCCTGTGAAATACATTAAGGAATTCAGCCCAGAGTATTTCTTAAAGAAGGGCAGTTCATCTCATTAACTTCCATAACTTTTACTTAAAGATACTTATTTATATTGGCACATTCCCAAGCAAGCCATTGGGCCTCAGAGCAATGCAACTGGCCTCAGTAATTCTGTAATGAATGCTAAACAAACATTTTAATCCAAATAATTTGTAAATAACACACAAAGTTATTTGTTTAATACCAGAGTAAGTAAATACAGACAGAAACGATCTAGAAAAACAACAAAAATATGGTATGTGGAAAGCAACTTCTGTAGAGGATTATTTTGTTATATATTTTCTATTATTTATAGGACTGTGCCTGTATGAAAATGAATCAACGAAAATTAAAAACTCCATGTTCATGGACTGATGAAAAGAAACCCCTATAAAGTATTATCATAAATAAGAATCAGCTATCGCTTCAAAAAGTTGTTTTGAAAAAGGAGTTTCACAAATTTTTATGCACATAACTAAAAGTAATTTTACTTACAATATAATTTCAAAATCAATTAACAGCCTCACTTGGCTACACTTAGTTACTAGATAATGATTTCAATGGTCTTAGACAGGTAGAACAGTACTTGAAAAGTAACAGTCTTCCCTTTCAAGACATGCAGTGCTTTAAACTAAATAGATGTCTTGTCTGACTCTCTCTCCAGTAATGTAGGACATCTTCTCCCTGAAGGCATTTCTGCAATTCATTAATCATCCTAACCAGAAAATTTCAAAGTTAAAGCTTTACACTTACGCAAAGTTTATATAGTTCTAGGTACAAATATAGATTTCAACCACTCAGAAATATATCTGGAGTAGAAGTCCATGAGCTAGGGAGCCTGACCCAAACACAACAGAAATCACTGCAGTTTCTCATTGACCTCATATCCTACAAATCACAGACTAAGAATATTTCTTATTTTGAAAAAAAAACTGACAAAATGTCACAGTTTATAAGCACTGACTGTATTTTACACACATCAAAGCAACTAGACTTAATTAAAATTGCTTGCTTATTCTAAATACTGACATAGACCTCTGGTGCTTCTTTACCTTACAAAGAGTCTCCAATACAACAATAATAACACAAATTTATCACAGTTAAATTGTACTTCAGTATACATAATTCCATAAATGAAAGAAAGATGCTTATGACAGGACTTCCATTTCACCAGCAGAAAAATAACTGGTATACACAGAGGCCATCAAAATGGTTAGTATCAAAGCATGACTCAAATGCTCATGAATTGATTATGCAAAACCAAATTTAATACTTCCAATACTTCATTCCCTTTTAAATTTACAAATCAAACTGGTTTATCTTTTCTTTGTGCCTTCACATTAAAATGGAAATAAAAACCTACCTAACAAGCAGAATTAAAATAATTGTTACCTTCTTCTGAGAAAATTGTTTCACAATTTTAAAGACTTCTTTTATCAGTGTATTTTCATTAGATCAGAAGCAAATTACTCTATATTTCTAATGGTCACAGATTCTCAGCATTTCCTCAAAATAAGTTCTGGAGAGAAAACAAATTTTTAAATGGGTGGGCAGAACTTGCATAGCCCAAATTCAAGCAGATGTCCTAGAATTTACCTGAGAGCTCATATGAAATCATGGATTTAAGGGAGAAGTTATGCAAAAAAAATTAAGGATTTTATGATTTTTGCAGTCTCAGAACAAACAGTACTTTCTAGATTTTACTCAACCAGTACTCACTGGAAGGCTGAATGTTCAAATAATACCAAACTGAATTTAAACCATAAATTTATAAACAATTGCCAGAAAAAAAGTAGTAACATTACATGCTCTGATTTCTACCATTAGGGCCAAAAATAAGGGGTTTGCTTTTGCTGGCCATTTGAGTAAAAAAATTAAAAATCAGAAAGGGACTAGAGACTGAAAGAAACACTGAATATGAACAACAGTCAGTAACTGTGAAACCAAAGTAAGAGATTTTGGATCAGAGACATGGTTGAGAAAATAGGTGTTTCTGCATATTGAGATTAGACTTCCAATTACATGTCTGCCTAGATGGGGTATTAAAGATTTTTTTTGCCTGCCCTGTATTCATTCCTGTTCCAAATGCATGTTACCTGAAAATACAAAATAATGAGAAAAAAGTTTTAATTATGATATTTTAGCTAGTTAGAACCTCTACAGATTTCCTTAAAAAAACTAAAAACAGCAAGTAAAGTTGGTAGAACAAAGAGGATGAAAAGAACTGCTGTGACTTTGAACTTATTTCTGTCATAGTGAAAATTTACATTTCAATTAATTCATACCTGTGCTGTAATACATTCTCAGCTTTTAAAACCATTGAGACTTTTTCCTTTTACATTTTGTATTGAAATACCTTGATTAACTCAGAATTTCACAATTACTTTACAGAAGTCTTCACATTACTACTGTATAAATAAAAGGCTAGCAAAATCAATATGATAACATCAATGACAGAATATGTGCTTTTTATTTATACTTCAAAGCAGAGATTTTAATACATTAAATACATGTCAGAAATTGTAAAAACTCTTTGCAGCAACAACTGTATTTCCTCTTCTCTTCTTTCCTTTCTGCTTGCAAATGTATGCTTCTATCTATTTCCTGAGTGACAAATTCTTTTCATTATAATGTTAATATATTACATCTAGTTGATAGCACAGGCATGGAAGAGAAAGATAAGTGATATATCTTGGTACCTTTTCCTGTGAAATTACATTAGCCTTCTGGGATACTGGATAGGATGAAGCTGCAGATTCAAAGATCATTACACTGCTTATAACCCTTTGTATTTATCTTCAATGCTGCTAAAGCTTTACAGAAAACCTAATTTCTCTGAAGCTGCATTAATGTCAAAACCTCCACTTTTTGTATGCCAGACTTCATTCCAACTGGCAGATAGCACAAAAGCATCTAATATCAATCACAGAGAATTATATAAAAGCTAAAGGTTTGGCATATTTGGCAAAGAATTCAATCAGTGCTCTACTTCTAAATTACTGAGGGATCTTTGCTCTTCTATTCCGTTCATGTTTTAGTCAGCAGAAAGATGAAGTGTTGAGCAATGGAGTAAAGGCTGTGCTTAATCTTTCCTCACTTTCTTACTGCCTGGGAGGTCTTTTATGACTGATATGAGTAACTTTTTCAACATCAGTAATAGTCACTCTAGAGAAGATGGTATAGGGACCAGCTAGTATTCTGGTTCAAAGTAGAAAATAGAACCTCTCTCTCCATTCCCACACCACTTAAAACTAAAACAAAACAAATACCTACAATAGCAGCAACAGCAAATAAATAGTATCTTTTCATTGATCTATGCCAATGGCTGACTACTATTTCAATAATAAGCTTAAGATTTCAATTACAAACATATCCCCCCAATATTTATATTATATAAAGATGACAAAGCCTGTCCTTTAGAATTTTTTCCATTTTCTTCACATGGTTAATTAGAAATAATCCAGTATATGATCTTTCATAAGAATCTTCCATATCTTTCTTCTTATGATAGCAGATAAACTCAGATTTTAAGATTCTGTTCTGACCAGACTACTACTGAAGTGATGAGTTATATCCTGCGCCAAAAAAACCAGCTTTTAATCCAAATAAGAGGCTTTTGGCACTACCAGATGCCTTCAGTAAAAAGAACACTACAAAGCACAACAAAAAAATCATAAAATGGTTTGGGTTGGACAGGACCTTTAACAATCACTTAGTCAACTCACCCTGCCACAGACTGACTACAAGAAGTTGCTCAAAGCCCCATTCAACCTGACTTTGAACATTTCCGGGGATGGGGTACGCACAGTTTTTCTGGATAACCTGTTCCAGTGCCTCACCATCATTACTGTAGAAAATTACTTCCTTGTGTCCAATCTAAATCAACCCTCTTTTAGTTCAAAACCATTATCCCTTATCTTACCACTAAAGGGCTTCCATCTTTCTTTTAATCACTTTTTAGTATTGAAAGGCTGCAATTATATCTTCCAGGAGCCTTCTCTTCTCCAGACTGAACAACTCCAACCCTCTCAGTCTTTCTCACAGGAGAGGTGTTCCAGCCCTCTGAACTGTTAATTATTTTTGACCTAAGTTTTATCCACTTAAGCTGGTTATCTTTTATCCGTCACTCACATGATGATAATATGAGCCAGTCTTGTTGAGCTGATCTGTTTTTCTCCATAAGGACACTTTCACCATAGAGTTTTAGGTTCTCTTATTAGTGCTTGGTATCATCTTCCTTGGAACAAGAGATATCTTTACATTTAATCTGATTAAACTTGACCTACAGCACAAACATGTATATGTGTGCTACTCTGGGCTAACCTTACAGTAAAAGAAAGAAAGTCATGTAATTAAAGAGGATTTAGAGTTCATCTACAGTAGATACTAGGAACAGTTCAGATGAACTATGTAGACATGGCACCTAAGGATATGATTTAGTGGTGGACAGGTGGGGCCTATGACCTTATGTTTCTTTTCTATCCAAAATGATCCTCTGATTCTAGAATTTCTTGCTTTTCTTTGCTGAATTCAAGTAAGTCTGGAGCTCACTCGTTCAATTCTATGTCTGAAAATTTTTGTCTTTCTCAAAAAAACCCAACAGGTAAAAGTGTATTCAGGAAACATCTCCACTTCTGAAATACTTTACCTCTTGCCGCAAGCATTTGTCTCACTGGCACAATAATAACTGATACTGTGAATTCTTTTAAAAATTAATTAAGTTTATAAAATGGGAAGGTGATATCCTGTATTTTTGTCTGTTAAAATATTAAAGAAAATGTTAAAGATATGCTAACGTATTTTTTCTCAGAGTGTATTCTTACAAGGTTGCTAATGCAATGTATTTAAAAGGCTTTAAGAACAAGAGTAATACCAATACAAGTATTTAAATGATAGGGGTCAGCATGCATGTCCATAACACAGTAGGAGTTGTAAGTAAAATTTCAGAAGTTAAAATGTTAGGATTCATCTGAAATGCAACAAAGAACCTGAAAGAAAAATGCCTGCAAGTTTCAGTGATATTCCAAACAAATAATTAAAATTTAAAAATAGTTAGGAAAGTGTTGCTCTAACCCCTTTCATAAGTAAAAACATTGACTGCTAAAAGCTCCTATAAACTCTTTTCAATAATCCTCTTCCAAGCAAACACAATGAGCTAAAGTACAGTCAGGAATATTATCCCAAAT
The DNA here is from genome assembly GCF_009829145.1 of Chiroxiphia lanceolata. Taxonomy (NCBI): domain Eukaryota; kingdom Metazoa; phylum Chordata; class Aves; order Passeriformes; family Pipridae; genus Chiroxiphia; species Chiroxiphia lanceolata. The sequence goes on from NC_045640.1 coordinate 30,246,543, forward strand.
CTCTTTCAGTTTTGATTCTCTGCACTGTATTTTGGATTTTCCAACTATTTAATTAGAGCAGTCTGTTCCTCTTGGCACTAACTCTTGGCATTTGGTAAGTAAGAGAGAGTGTTAGTTCTGTGACCAAAGCACTGCTTTTTCATCATAAGTTTACAGAAAAATAATATCCTGGCCTGTATCAGGAACAGTGTGGCCAACAGGTCCAGGGAAGTGATTCTTCCCCTGTTCTCAGCTCTGGTGAGGTCACACCTCAAGTACTGTGTCCACTTCTGGGGCCCTCAGTTCAGGAAGGATATTGAGGTGCTGGAGCAAGTCCAGAGAAGAGAAACAAGGCTGGTGAAGGGACTGGAGCACAAGTCCTATGAGGAGAGCCTGAGGGAACTGGGGTTGTTTAGCCTGGAGAAGAGGAGGCTCAGGGGAGACCTCATCACTCTCTACAACTCCCTGAGAGGAGGTTGTAGCCAGGTGGAGGTTGGTCTCTTCTCCCAGGCAACGATCAGCAAGACAAGAGGGCACGGTCTTAAGCTGTGCCAGAGGAGGTTTAGGTTAGATATTAGGAAGAAATTCTTTACAGAAGGGGTAATCAGGCATTGGAATGGGCTGCCCAGGGAAGCAGTGGATTCTCCGTCCCTGGAGGTTTTTAGGATGAGACTGGATGTGGCACTTAGCGCCATGGTCTAGTAACCACGGCGGTGTTGGATCAAGGGTTGGACTTGATGATCTCGGAGGTCCCTTCCAACCCGGCTGATTCTATGATTCTACGAATATAGGTTTAAAATGTCTCAACTGAAGGAGAAAGAAATGGACAGAAATGTCATTCAGCCCTTAACTGGAAACATATTTGTTTCTTGAGATGAGAAAACACAAGAGAAAGTAAATAGGATTAGGACTGCTTTTCTCAACATTCAAAACATTAGTAGAAAATAGTTTAGTTGCAACTGTAGCCTTATAACGCAGTAAAATAGAGGGCTGCCCTTACAATAACAGGTCACAAGCTATGTGTTAACAGGTCTGCTATGGTATTAGACATCCAGAGTTTATAGACTTTCATAAAGGAAAAAGGAATTACCCATAGTTTTGACAATTTCTACCCAAATATTATCTATATTGTACTGTCAACTGAATGTATACTAATATATAATTAGATTCCACATATATTTTATCTAAATTTCCAGAACTGAGCCATAAATACCTTTTTAACTCAGTTATTTCTTGAGCTAAAACTGAATCTTCAAGACAAGTGAACTTAGCTTCAAATAACTTACTTTGTGTAGAAAGCTACCTACATTTATATTTTGCCTTATCACTCTAATTAAATGGGAAGCAGTATTGCTACCTCTTAGTAATATTGCTAAACAGTGGGGGGTTTGCCTCTATGTTTTGCATTTAAACTGCACTTTCTTTATTTTTCAAGATTACACTAAATTATCTTCACTTCTTAGGTGCATTATTTTATTAACTTTTTGGGTTTTGTTTTGTCTCTTACTTGGGGAAGCCCTCTACCTAGACCAAAAGAGAAATATTGAAACTGCAGCATTCTTGTACACATTGACAACGGAAACATCAAGAGACCATAAAAGTTGTAAGCAAGCAGTAATTTTGTGATTAATCAATATAAAGTATACTTTCTCCCTCAGAGACTGAAGTTCTAACCAACCTAAAGATCATAGTAATTAAAAAAAAAAAAAAAGGAAAAATTTCCATAAATCCTACAGACTGCAGGATGGACAGTGGTCACAATGCTCAACAGTTCCAAACCATGAAATACAATGAGTATGTAATTAATAGAGCTGCAATAATATAAATAAAACATCAGGAAGTCAAACCATAGTAATGTAAAAGCACTGTAAGATACGGTGAAATTTATAGTAGGCAAGTAACTAAAATGTATCATGAAGTTCAAAACCAGGCAGAAAACATTTTGACAAAACAAACTTACTTCCATATGCCTATATTATTTTTTAAAAGAGTAAAAATAACGTTAACAAAACCAAAGTAATTCTTTATGCAAGAGGAGTAACAAATATCAAGAATCAATGATGAATTTGTGAAGGGTGTTACCTTAGAAAATGAAAGTATAATGTCCACAACAAAACAGAATTCTGAATTAGATTATTATTGTTGTTCCATTAATTCTCTAAGATTAGTTAACCAAGAACTGAGATGCTACATTCAGGAAATCACTTTTTGTGTTGATTTTAAAAAGTGCAAACTAGACAGGTATTTTGAGACCTGATGTAAATTAGACCAGTATAATCTTGGATTTCAACTATTATATTATTGTTTTATTACTATTTGTGTTTGACATCCAAATGCACTGAGTTCTTTATTTTTTATACACCTTATAAAATATACAAATAACAATTAAGTAGAAATACTGTCCATACACTGACAATCATTTCTACTTTTTTTCACAATTGCGAGTAAAGCCTGATTGTTTGTCTTCCAAATTTGCTAAATCCATGTACTGTTTTCTCCAACATAGTCTGCAGGATTTTGATATCTAGCCATTAAAATTAGATAAAAAGTCTCAGAAAATAAATGGCAAAAACACTGTAACATTTCAGTTGCACTGTAAAGTTTCAGCCACCTAAGACAATGTCCAAACCTTGGACATAAACTCTTGCAGAGACTTTGTGGATGAGATTTTCATTGCATCTCATGTAAATTCATACATAGTAAACTACTAAAACAGCTATGACAGCATGCTACAAAGAATAAAACCAATACATTTTTGGAAATAAAGAATAAATATTGCTATCAATGGTCTAAACCCCGATCAAATATCTAAAAAAACTAACCTAAAATTTAAAAAAATTTCTGTGAAGGGGTGGTGAGGGGACCATATTTAAGCATGAGAAATCTCATGAGTGGCCCCAAGAAAGAAAATTTCTGCCATAACAGGTAGCCGAACTTTAAATCAGATATGTTAAAAGAACCTATTGATTTTAAGGGCAAATAAGCACTTAGTGTGAACAAGCAACTTCACTGTCAAAGGGCAACACTAAACACCATAAATACAGCCCCCAAACTTATTTAAACATTAAATACCATGCTAAATATGTAATTACCTTACTATGAAAATGGTAAATGCATACATTTCAGCTTTTATTTTAGAAATCATACAAAGGACATACAATCTTTTAAAGCGAAGCTCCTTAAAATCATCTCAATTTAATTGCTACATTACCTTTCAGCTGCATACTATTATTGAGCATACTTTATTAATATATTTTCTTTTATTATGACGCTATTTGCTGTCATAAGATTCTCCTACATCACACAAAAGTTATAATATTCTCCAAGCAGTCACTCTCAAGATAGTAGTTTTATTCTCCTAGTACCACTCTCTCAAAATATAGATACACACATAAAAATGCCAGACCTTGCTGGGACCAGTATTTCAGTAATCCAACTTAAATCAGTTACAAGTTCAGCTACCCTGGCTTATTGATTTAGCAATGAATTGTAATATTTTATACCTTTCTAAGTATATCGCATTTAAAATAAGGCAACAAAAAATAAATAAAAAATCTGCAAGTAAAAAAAAACAAAGCCACTTAAAGTAGGTTTACATTCCACCTTGGACCAGGCTCCTCACAGCTATGTCTTGCCCAGTCCTGTCAGTGTCTGAGAAGCTTGTTCTGATCACTAACACTTTCATGGTGAAGAATATTCTTTCTAAGTCCAACTAAGGATTTCCCCATTATAGTTGGTGCCTTTTTCCCCTTGCTGTTTCACTGTGCATTTTCACAGAAAGTCTGGCTGTGTCTTCTCTCTAAATGCCTTTAAATATAAACACAGAAACTAGATGTTCATTCCTCCAGTCTGGACAAAACCCTGATCCCTTAACCGCTCGTTTTTCATCATGAGTACTGCATGCAGCATTGGGCTCCCCCGTGCAAGGAAGATATTGGCATACTGGAACAAGTACAATATGGCCAGGAGCATGATTGCTGAAGAAGCAGTGAGAACTTTTTTCCCCAACCTTAAGAACAGAAGACTGAGAAAGGTCTTAGTGCCCTATTTTAATGGGAAGAGACAGAGAAGACACAGTTGGACTCTTCTCAGATGTTCGCAGAGCCGTCAAGGGACTATAGATATAAAATACCACACAGGAAATTTTGACATGTATAAGAAAAAAAAATATACTATGAGAATGGTCAAATAGTGGAGAATTAAAGAATATGAATCCTTATAAATATTTGAAACTTGATGGGGCAAGGCCTACATAGTCAGGTCTAACTGGACCTACTATGAGCAAAGGGTTCAACAAGAGGATCTCCTTCCCACTCTGAGTAAGTCTGTGATTCTATTTGCTATGCAAATTACAGCAAAAGCTTGTACAAATATAAGCTGGCAACATTTCTCACAGGCCTGAATATACATCAAAGCAAAACTTCAAAACAAAGATCAAGGAATATTAAGTAGTTCTGTGACTGTTTCTTTTCTAGTATTGGGTTAATTTCTTTCAAGTCAAATGACTCATCTATGACTGATATCTGTATGTCATGATTAATGGGGAAAAAAAAGCAAAACCAATAAAAGAACAAAAATCAACACTGTGGTTTGGAGGTGACAGTGCTTACAATACAACTTCCCTTCTACATTCATTAAACTCACACTTAGAATACATACACAGTTTTTCCTTAATACTGAGACATATGCACATTCAGGGACTCTGAACAGAGGTCCCTCCCTCACTTGGGCTTGTTTAATACCAGGGGCTTCTCCTAGAGTATCATTACAAAACAAATTGGAAGTGCATTTTTCCTAAATATGATATCTGCCATTGTTACTCCATGTGAGCTTTTCCTCAACTGGGTTTAAGAAAAATTCAGCTTGAATGTGATTTTTGCATGCGTCTGCACACATCTAAGGCAGTTATTGTTATAACTTTTATTTCCTTCATTAAATCGTGAATACAAATCTGAGACAAAACAGTACTACATCATGTTCCTCTACTGCCTGGAAGTGTATTTTCCCTGAGGGACAACTAATAATAGCAACTATTTTAAGGAATTAATTCATATTGATTTTAAGGTTCTTTATACAAGCATCATGCAAAAAAACTTTCTTTTCCTCAAAGATAAACATTATATTCTGTGTTCAGTTCACATTTCATAAAATAAGCTGAAACAGAGACATTGCAATTTTGCCATACTTAGGGCAAGAAAATATCTCAGGATGACCTACACATGTAAAATATTATGCAACAAAAATCTGTCACATATATTGTAAGTTTACAGTATTTCCTACCACTGTAGCCCTTAAATCCAAAACAGAATATTTCAGCATCCTATTTTATTAAATTAAAGTCTTGACTAAAATCTACACAAAGCCAAGAAAGTACCCTGAAATATTACACACAAAAATCTGTCTCTATATTTATTTTCTTCCTACGCAAACTTGGTTTTCCTAGAAATTTAACTATATAACTGTTTTATGTTCAATTTGGTGTACCTCAGTAGGAAGCTTCACAGTTTCAACCTTATAATCAGTTCTGCTTTATCTCCAGTGCCTGACACTCCAAGCATCTAAATGTGTCCTCTCACTCTCTGAGGCCCAAGTTCCCTATACTACTGAAAAGCTTACAAACTAGGGATTTGAACTCTGCCATTTGCAGAAAAGCACTGTTTCAATAGCATTTTTTAGTGGCCACTGGTAGTTTTGAAGCCTTTCTGGAGATAAAACAGGACATTGGACTAAAGGTGTATGATACTGATATATCATCCATTCCATAATTTTAAAGAGTTAAACAAAACAGACAATTCTAGAAGTAAATGCTAAAAAAATCATAGCAGTTTTCCTTCTTCTCCTAATATAAGACTGCCATCAGATACTGTTTTTCTTGTCCTTACAAAAAAAATTAGGCTGGAAAAAAGTGGCTGAATTACAGAAACCACATGACAAAACTATTGGATAATGACACCTTTGTCTAAACTGATGAGGAATTTTTCTACAGAAAGAGTATAATTTTTTATAAAAGTACCATTTAAGTCTCTGTCCTCAAACAAAAGTGAAACAAAATTACAGTATAACTTTTCTATAAAGGTGATTATGCACAGTAATGGAATTACTATTTTTTTTAATTTAGACTAAACTTCCATTATATAATTACTGTAAGCAAGCCATAATTAAAATCTGCACACACAACTAGACTGAACTTTATAATGTTAAGGTTCTGACGCCTAGTCTACACTAATCTTTAAAATGAAGATACTACAATTCACAGTTCACATTACACTGATACTCCAGTGTCCTCAGCAGTCTCTTTTTTATGTCAGTCTTTTCTGGCTACTTCTGAAGCTATTACCCCATGGGTTTTAAGAGTGCAAACCACAGTTTTACTACAATAAAAATTAATTTTCTTGGTTATGAATACCTATACATAGCCTTGTAAACTAAAAGTTAATTTTCCAATTTCACATAATTCTGTATATGGAAATTATATGACCTTAAAATTGCTACAAAATATTAAAAGAAAACTGACACCTGAATTCAGTACATCTGTCTAATATGATTTTTTAAAAACAATTAGTTATCTCTTCAATGTCTTTTCTATCCTGCTGTTTGCTTTCAGCTGTGTTCAGTATCAACTTCTCCATAAAACCACACTTACTATTTGTTGATAATGAAACCATCAGAAAACAAATTGAGCTACAAAGAAATTAATCCAAATGGACAACTAAGTATCTGCACTAATTGTTATTTTTGTTATTTTTCAACTTCTTTATTTAGACCATTGCAAGTGAAGAGTGACTTATCTGGTTGTCAAGAACCTCTAAAGAACTTCATGTCTGAACAAAAACCGGATACATTTCATTACACATTTGAAAGCATTTTCTCAAGAAAAAAATGTGAATCTTCAGAAAGCTTTTATTTATAATATAGTTTTGCATCCCTTTCAAATACCATTAGTGCTAACTAGGAGAGATCAAAATATTTTTATTGTTATTTTCTAGGGGGGTTACACCAAAATGGTAGATATTTTTTAATATTACTGTAAAAACTACTTACCTCAATTATTAGGTCATAAAATACATCAATTTCTCCTGTCATAATCACAAAATTCAGTACTAACTCTGTTCCCCTCAAAAAAAACAGTAAATGAAAAAGACTGAACCGGTTTGGCAGAAAAAAAATATCCCTTAGTATTTGTACTCTTTACTGACTGATTAACAAAATACTTCTTTGCAAAAATGATACTATTTCATGCTATTAAAATTAGCCACCTGTACTATTGGACTTAATCTATTAACTTTTAAGAAGCCATTTCTATACATTCCACTTATTTTTTTCCCAAAATAATAACTGTGTAACTTAAAACTGACAAGTCACAAAATAGTTCATCTCTTAAAGGGATGAGGTTCCTTTATGACAAGTAATGAATGTTTTATGACCACTTTGTTTCAAACGTACTGAAAAGACAATGAAATGAGTGCTCTAGGGATTTTGGTATTAGCAGAGCAAGTAGAAATTCTCTAAGATTCTTGCCATGACAGGTAAGACCCATTTAAAAAAAAAAAAAAGGACACTCTATCAGATGCCCTGGAAAACACTTATCCTGAAAAGCAGATCATCAGCAAAAGACACAGGTAGAAACTCCTGAAGAAACTCTGGACTCGAACTCTTGTTATTTGGCTAATCTGAATGCTGAAGGTTACCATTGATTTTAAACTGTGAGACTGATCAAATTTAACCCTGGGTATAATCCACAGTAAATATTTAACATACAACATAAGAGAAACAAATCATTGCATCTTGCCATGCAGGAGTAATTGTCAGTAAAATCCATATACTCTTAGTATGAAAACATCTGCAAGATTTGTTTTTTAGGCTTCATCCAAAAGCCAGAGCAGTGCAATAAGAATGGAATTGAGAAAGAATTCACTTTATACAGATGAATTATAGTGAAAGTAGATAAAAAAGGAAAATATTAGATGGTATTAAATAGTAAATAATTCATGGCTTATTGTCATTAAAGAGCATAACAGAGGAAGGACTGCTGTCTGAAAGAGATGTACAGGATTTAAATATCCATTCTTCTAGACATTATCATTAGCAACAATGAAAGGCTCTCCTTCTTGAGAAAAGGGGTGTGGGGGGAAAATACAATATATTATCTTTTATGATTATTCTTCCAGCTAGAACTACATCTTCTATTGACAATCTTTCAAATATTTGATCATTTAAAAAACTATGTAAAATATCACCACACACAAAATCTTTTGTGTAAGACAGACTTCACACAGTGACAAACATTATACACAACATACACTGGAAAACATTAAAACTTCAGTGCAAAATTATCAAAGAAAGGACTCTGCAAGAGTTGATAGAATAAGTTAAGAATAATGCTTATTGACTGGAGAAGACTTATATTTCATAAATGTTTAAAATAAATGTTTAAAATAAATTTGTATTAGCAAATGAGACCACCACATATCATCATCCCTCATTTACACTTAGTTGTAGAAGACCTAATTTGTAGATCAAAGATGAAATAAGAAGCTGTTCCTGAACACTAAATTGTAACAATTACATGCAAAAGTATATGGAAGAGGCTGACAATAAAGAGGCACTGTGATCTTCTATAGCTCTTTGTAAGAGATTAAGTGAGGTCACAACCTGAATTCGAGGAAGAGTGACCCAGCAGCCAGAGAACAAAAGTCTCTTATATGCTCAAGATTCATAATTGCAATTAGTAACCGTATGGGTAATTTTCATGCAGCTCTTCCTAATGGGGAAAATCACTGGGACAATCTTCCATATCTTTCTCAACAGTATTAATATCTTTCTGAATATTTCTGTGACATCTGACATGCAGGTTCTTAACAGAATGTTAAATTTTCATACCAAAGTACACAAGGCCAAGAAAATAGAAAACAGAGCAATCAGGAACCATTCATCCCACAGCCTTATGTCTATATATTATCTTGTAAATTTTTGTGGGGTTTTTCCTCATCTTTATATTGACCATTTTTGTACAATGGTTTGTATCATTACACCTAATTACATAATCACTGTGAATTCAAGTAACCATTAAATGTGAATATTTACTTACCTATGATTTCTTGAGTTGCGGGTCACCGGGGCCAGGTCAGATATGGTAACGCACTTTCTAACCCCTTTCTAATAACTAATGGTGTGAAACAAGGCTGCGTTCTTGCACCAACCCTATTCACAGTCTTTTTCAGCATGATGCTCCAAAGGGCCACAGCAGACCTCGAGGATCAGGACGGTATCTACATTTGATATTGTACTGATGGAAGCCTCTTCAACCTAAGGCGACTGAAGGCCCACACTAAAACCTTAAATTATCTTGTCTGGGAGCTGCTTTATGCTGATGACGCCGCCCTTGTTGCCCACATAGAAGCACCTCTGCAGTGTTTAACATCACGCTTTGCAGAGGCTACTGAGCTCTTTGGGCTGGAAGTCAGCTTAAAGAAGACAGAAGTTCTATATCAACCCACACCTCAGGAAGTCTTCCATCATCCTCATATCACCATTGGCGAACCAGAGCTCAAATCAATCCACCAGTTTAATTATCTAGGTAGCCTCATCTCCTCGGATGGTAAGATTGACGGAGAGATAGGCAACAGGTTAGCAAAGGTATATAGTGCTTTCAGAAAGCTTTATAAAGAGTTTGGTGTAATAAACACTTGAAGAAAAGTACAAAGATCAGTCGTTACAGAGCCATTGTGCTGTCTACTCTCTTATATGGATCTGAACCATGGGTCATCTACCGTCAGCACCTGCGTCTCCTAGAACACTTCCATCAGCGCTGCCTCCGTACAATCCTAAACATTCACTGGTCAGATTATGTGACCAGTACATCTGTTCTAGAACAAGCAGCAGTCACAAGTATTGAGGCCATGTTGCTGAGAACACAGCTGTGTTGGGCAGGGTACGTCTCCAGGATGAAGGACCACCACCTCCCTAAGATCTTGCTTTATGGTGAACTTACCACTGGCTGCTGCATGAGAGGAGCCCCAAAGAGAAGGTTCAAGGACTCCCTGAAGCAACATCTCAGCCTTGGCCTTATTGATCAACATAACTGGTCTACTCTGGCCTCCAATCGGGAGGTCTGGAGACACACCATCTGTAACGCTGCGGATGCTTTTGAGAAAGCACGCAGGATCACTCTTGGGAGTGAAAAGACAATGCAGAAAGAATCGTGCCTTGCAGAATATACCGCCTAAGGAGTCTTTCTGCTGTGCCTTCTGCAACTGGACATGTCTATCTCGTATTGGCCTCTTTAGCCACCAGCGCGCTTGTAACAAACGTGGGTAGAGCCCTTCCCAAATCTTTGTTAGTGAAGCCCAGCCATGATGATGATTGAGTTGCAAAGCATGACAGACTTTAGAAGAGAAACAGGCTCAGTAATGCATCTTGTTGAGGAAACTTTCCTGTCTAACCATCCACGAGCCACTCTGGCAGTCACACTCCTACCACCTGAGACTTCGACTGCTGAGACTGAAGCCCCTTCACAGTAGGTGGCTCCACTGACCCAGTTGGTGCCCCACTTGACCTTTTACACACACCAACTCACACTCATGCAAATTTTCCTTAACAGTTTGGCAACATATCTGAAAAATGCCTTTTCTTTTCTGAAACTAGAAAGTCTGCAAATAAGGTAGTATTGAAGTAGTAGTGCTGTAGTGAAGGTGTAAAAAGGAAATGGATTTCTGCAACAGAAGAAAATTAGGTAGATGTACAAGGCAGGAGACACGGACACCTTTCTCTCTACTGTCTGTATAGACTTCTGTGAAATAAAACATCTAAACAGATTTAGAAAAAAAAAAAGGAAAAAAACCTCTATAAAATCCTAACTATATTGAATCAGAAACAAGTATCCTGCATGCCTGAGGTTTATTCCATTTTAAGTTTTATCACTGCTATTTCTTTTTTTCCACTTTTTCATGCTTAGTCACAGCTGGGGAATGAAAAAAGAAAAACAAACAAACAAACAAACAAAAAACAAAACACCCCCCCCCCAAAAAAAATCAAAACCAAAAAAAAACTCAACACCAACAAAACCATAATGTTTTTTTTTTTTAATGGAAGCTTGAATTTAATTTTTATGCCCTCTAAAAATATTTTAAAATATGCATCTGATTCAAAATTGCCATAGAGCTTTCCCATATGAAGATACAGTAAAGAAGCTGTGTTTTTTCACCCATAAAAGTATAATGTTAAAAACAGAAGAACGTTATTCTGTGTGTATGTGTTATTCACTGTAGGTTTTGAATCTCAAGAGAAATTTGAGTTTGAGTGTAGCAATCCCTAAAGATTCAGTCTTAGACACTTCTGAAGAATGAACTCATTACATATTTCGGAACATTAAGTCACAGTGCTCCTTTTCATTATGTAGAGCCCTTTTAAAAGACAAAAATGAATCTGTGGAAGATCAGATTTCTCACACATATATATTGTTGCTATTGCTTATCACGACGTGAGCTTCTCTTTGACTGAAGATTAGCTCTTGTAAGGTTGAATGATTGAGTGTATGCAGTGCCATGGATTTTTTTCCCCCATCTTATAAAACAAGCCTCTTCTGATAATTAGACTAACCTACCTTCTTCAAAACAATGACACAACAAAACTACTTTGCTAGACTCAAAATTAATCACATTTTCTTATTGTCAGACTTCTACCTTTATTTTATCTATATGTTCTTTTTCTTCTGCTTACACCATTTACAACTCCATTCAAGAACTTTTCTGGTTCTCAGTTTTGTGACTGTGTCATAAATCAGTCATCAAATTGTCATAAGTTTTCAGTCCTAAATCAGGACAAGTTCAAAATAATAACTCAGAGATAGAGAACTCTAGTTGTTCTTAATCGGTTTGCATAATCCATTCTTCTCCTGAACAACCAAATAATGAATTTTCCTTATATTGCGTCACTTAAGTGTGGTTATATGCACAGTTACCTTTCCACAATTCTGAAAGAAACAAATCTAGTAATATTGGGATGAATAGTTTCCCCACAATTAAATTAATACTGAGTAATTTTGCTTCAGTAACATGATATAGTCATAGAATCATAGAATCATTTAGGCTGGAAAAGATACAGTCTTTCAAACTATTCATAACAAGATTATACATTGTCAGCCTGCATTTGAAGAAAGAACTGCATGTTCTTGGGAATAAGCGAACAGCTGATATTATAGAGAAACTAAGTTTTCCTCTTCATTTAAACATAAATTGAAAATGCTTAAATTGAGGTGTCTTATATCAAATAATTTTTTATTAATATATTCAGTCCAGTTCAACAAAAAGCTCTTGACAACACTATTTCCTGGTTTTTCAGACTCAAGCTCTTCATAACCAAATTGCATTAAACACTCTACCATTTGCCCTCAACCTGCCATTAAAAAGTTTTTAACTTTCTATGTTTATATACACAAGCATTGACATATTCAGAGAGACAAAGATTCAAGGTTCCCCAAATCTGAAATGCCTAAATTTTGCATTTATTGGAAACTGACTGCTTTACTTGCTGAAATTACCTAAAAATCTTTTCATCATTACATGAAAGTAATAGCAAAATGCAGTTATAACCCACACATCTAATAAAATAATCCATAAACATTGAAATACACTTAGTAGAAAAAAAAATAGAAAAAAAAACAAAGAAAACTGCTGTAAAGCCATATGCACTGTGTTATGGTTATGTGATCAAACTGTAAAGTTCTGAGCACAACTGTGGCAATATTATTATGCTCGATTTTGTTCAGTACATGTTAGGATAAAGATCCTATGCCCACTTGAAGTTTTTAATCAATAAAAAGTCATATGTACATGCTGCACTACAAACTATTAGTAGAGCCTTGACTTAAAATATGATCAAAGACTATAGAAATTTAGCATGATTTTACAGAGTGGGACAGTACTGATGAAAGATAGTGGTCAAGGGTATGACTGCAATATATATAAACAAATATGTATATCCATGTACAACTATTGCAACACATGCAAATGTGCATATCATTGTAAACTAGAGACACGTACATAGGCAATCAAACACATATAGTCAGATTTCCTGGGTTTCCACAATAAATATTCAACTTTGCACATGTTAGTAGAAAACTGTTGAAACATTAACAGTTGAGTTGGCTGAGTTCCTCTGTGCACACAGGAACAAAGCTAGAAAAAGTTATTTGAGGAGTGATATTGGGCGTACATATTTTCCTTTCTGGTAGAACTATAAAAGGAGAAACATGAAAACAAAACGGTTTACTTTAAAGTATGTTGTACATTCATCTGTAACAATATCAAGCATAGCATCAGTAGCAGAGGAAGGTACAAGGTGAAAAAAGATCAGATATGGAGGCTCACAAGTAAAGCTTAAAGCTTCTTTTATGAAACAGAGAACACTGATGCAGATAAAACCCATTACCAGATACACAGGATCTTTAACATCTTTGACAAACGATGTCTGGGCAAATCGCTGCTAACTTGCTATTATTTCTTTTGTCTCTTATTCACAGTTACTCAGCCTTAGGATGTTTTTCAGTTATGGCAATAAAAACACATAGTGGTATTAAGTTACTATTCATTTTAATATTAATAGTTGATAAAAAAATACAAAAATCACATAAGATTCATGCTGGACATAAATTACAATTTTTGGTGAACTAAATTCTAATCAAGAAGTATATAAACACATAATAGAAAGAATACAGATTATAGCAGAGACCACAGTCTAGTGTTATGAGATCCTAAATTTAAGAACGGAACAGACAAAATGGGGGTTTTATCCGTAATCATTTGCAATTTCATAGTGACTTCATCAGCTAGGGAGAAATAAGTCTTTGACAAAAGCTGTTGCAAGTAATTGAAGATGATGAAGGGTATTGCATTTTAGAAATGAAACAGCATACGTTATTTGCTAGTAAGGAAAAGAATAAAGGAAATAATATTGTCCAATGATCAAGTCCTCAGACTTAGATGCAAGAAATCTACGGACTGTTTACAAAATATACATCAATAGCATAAGGTATATCTATAGCGTGAGAAACATTATTTAAAATGAAACAACAGTACAAAAGATACTGTGGTGATGTGGTCTTGAGCTGGCTAGCTAGTTAAAATTTTTTTCTTATTTGGAGTGTTAGGGCATTTTCAATTACATAGCACTTTATCTCACTGTGACTACTAACTGTTAAAATGTGTGGCATAACTTTATTTGATGGCTACAACTACCTGTTTCATCAAACAAAAATAATATTCTACCTGGATTAGAAGAGGTATAGTGAAGATGATTAAAACAAATGCCAGGAACTGGTAAAACTGCTGAGGATGGAAAGAGAGAGATGAGGTGGAAGAAAGAAGAAAAGACAGAGTTTATACTGATTACAGGTAAGTTTAAAGAAGCTTAAAATTCTTACAGCCACAAGAATTTTCAATTTTTCAAGTGTAATAATGGCTATAAAACATACATGATACACAATAAAACTGGTTTGTCCCACTTACATGCAGCATTGCTTTCTCGAAAGATCAACATTTAAAAACACAGTGCCATGCTTAACATTTAATTCATTAACATAATCCTAGAATTTGGGTTTGCTCATGTTTTGCAGTGGATTTTTTAAGTTTTATTCTCCTTAATAATGCCGTTTTATACTGGTATATAAGTATTGGACAGTAAAAAAGTTATTGTAAAAAAGCAGTGGGATTTCCAGAATTGCAACTCTTGATATAAATATCCATAATTACATTTCCTGCAGAAAACGTGTTCCTAAGGCCTCTGCAGGAATGTACATACCCTCCCACTCATGCAAATTCAAAGCGATATTTGATGGATTCTTTCAATTGAAATTAGTTTTATGTTGCTTATTATGTTTCCCCAATCCTGGTCATTAGCAGCCATTTCTGCTGCCATGCATAAGTTTGAGCAACTGAGAATAAACACCAGAACACCTGCTTTAATATAAAATTTCATGCACTATCTCCTAACCATAGTCGTGGAGGCCACAGGTGTACAAAAGACAAAGAATGTTCCAGTCATGCTATTCCCAAAGCAAGCTAACAATGTTCAAAAATAAATGTTAGCAGCTATTTAAAATTTATTTAATCATGTAATTTTACTTAAGGCTTTTGTGATTTCTATCAGAAATAATTTCAAATAATCCTTAAGAAGCATGAAACATGTGGCAAAACACTGCCTTGATACAACTTGGTTGTTACATATTTACTACTAGAATTCAACTCCCTGGTGGCAAGATTGTTTTGTTTCACAACCTTCACAGATCCGTTTCTCATAAAAATCTGAACTGCTAGTTAAAAACCAGTTTGTATATTTAAGTATTTCTGAATTTATCCATTGCCTTTATAAAAATGTTAATTAAGAGTATACCAAGGGACTTCAACTTTTCCTAAATATATACTATGCTTTTTTAGACAAAAGGAATCAGATTTTTCTTTGAATGATGTTTAATGTTTTTTATGTCAACTCAGGGTCAACTGGTGTTTGTTTCCATAAATCTCGGGCATTGCCTGACAACAGACATGCTGGGCACAGATTTACCTGCAATAGTAGAGCATTTTGCAGCGCCAGCTCACTGCCTGCTCCACTGTTCTCCGACTTCCAGAGCATTTGGGTGTCAGTGGAGCTGCAGCACACAGACACCTTCAGATTTAGGACATGGTACTGGGAGTAGAGGCAGATAAAGGTCATGACAAGGGATTTTAAAGCTTTTGCCTGAAAATGCCCCAGGCCAAGGTGCCTGGTTATACCAAACCCTAGGTTGGTTTGTACTCTTGGCCTGAGGAAACCATTTCATTCACAGGGGCTGCACTGGCACAACCCGATGTTCTGAGATTAAGATACCATGTAGCTTCTCCTCTATATGGATTTGCAACAGGATATTGACACAAAGTCATTAAAAAGTGGGGAAATACTGCTATTAATGGTCATTCTCATTAAAAGGTGTCACATAATTTTCAGACTTCTTTTACAGATTCAGTTGCCAAAATGAATGTAAAAGTGACTTTTTGTATTATGGCTTCTCCCTTCTAACATACTATATTGACAATTCTCAAACAGCTAAGGACAAACACACTAATTCATATTAAAAATCATCACACGGGACATTGTTTGCAGTTCACTACAGCTCAGTAGAATATTTTATACACTACTTACTCTGGTTTTGAGGTCCAACCTTCACTAATCCTTGTGACACCACAGTGGTAATTTAGAATGAACTGTGTTAAACTAAAAAAAATTAGGTCTCTGGGGTATTTTCTATCAAAATTAAGCAATAATGAATACAAAGACATGGGTTTCATTTCAGTAATGCAAATGGGTTGGCTAAGTCAGTTCTACCAACAGGTATTACAAAGCACAACATATAGTTGTACTCATTACTTTTTGAGAAAACAGAAAAATGAAAAAAAATGCAAATAATGATATAATTTCAGCTTGGAAAAGGAAAAGTTGTTGTGTGCTTTGTGCTTTCAAAGTGTGAAGATGCTAACCAATAGAAAAAGAAAGCTCTTCTGGATGAGCATATGGTCGTTCTACACAGCTCCTGGATTCAGAGGAAGAGTTTTGTCACTGCATTTAAAGTGGGAGAAGGGGAAAAGTGAGATAGAAATTTTATGATTGCTGGCCAGACAGGACACAAAGAAATAGAAAACTGACTAATAAAAATCTGATTCCTATGCATAAGAAAACAAAATGTAAAAAAAAATATACTTTATTCATAGAAAAATCAAAACAGCATTTTTCACTAAAGGAATTGCACTTAAAAGGCAGTGCTAGTACTTAAATATGTCATGGCATTATACCTTCTGTTAGGTCATCATATTAAAAGAAGTCAGGTGCCAAACACATTTCTAATAATTAGACAAGTGGCTGCTGAAAACCACATATCAAAATGCTTAAATATTAAAATGACCACAGTCCACTTCTTCCTCATACATCATAATAAATGTCATAGTCTTGTGGCCAAGCAGTAAGTGCCAGCTAGTCACATGCTTCACAGTCATCTTTTCTTCCCTAACCTCTAAGGAAAAACCTACCTGATGCTGGATCCTGGCTATCTCAAGTCCATCTTCCTTCTCCCTAAAACCAGTCTTTATAAATAGACTTTCATCAAAGCAAGGACCTGTGTCATTCTTTTGACCAAAACCTGTCATTGATGTTAAGCTTAGGCTCTCACTTAAATGAGAAGCTGTTAAACCTTAGGTGAGAATACTGAAGGGTAATGTCGCTCTTTCTTCCAGTGGCTGTAAAAACAACTTTTCTGCCTCTGGCATGCAGAGAGGGAAAAGCGGTGTGTCTTTTAACACCCAGTGCAGCCAATGGAGTGATGTTAGTGTTCTCGGCTTTTGGAAATAAATTTACCTAAATTCTTCACTGCTTGGTATCTGGGGGTACCTGTGCATAAACTTTCTTGACACTGGGAGCTGATCATTCTCACACTCATGGTCCTCCAGCTCAGGGCACTGAAACCCCCTTGATCAATAAACCATGTCAAAGAGAGGTAAAGAAAGCATATTCCCCATATTGAGGAGATGTGAAATGAATGAAGGTTCACAAAAGTAATTCAACCTTCTTGTAGGTAAAACCAAAATTAATTAAATGCCATGAAATTCTTAACCCACTATTCACAGAATGCAAATAAACATCTAAGAAATTTGAGCTATTATCCACCAAGTAAGCCAGGAGAATACCATAACAGTATTCATCATCAGCATCAGATATTTTTGGTATTCCAACATACATGGCTGTTTATACTGGCCATGAAAAATACAGAAATCAATACCCAGCATTACTACAAAACATTCACACATAAATTTTACAAAGTTTATCATGAAAATGAGGCACTGTATTTAAAGTATTGAACTCGCACCTGGCATCATAGGGACAAAAATGCAATACAGCATACCCTTGTAAACCTTAGCAAAAAGACCATACAACCTCATTTGAGCTAACTGCATTTTGAAGAGGGAATATTTATCCCCCCAGACTCTATGAGTATTCTGCACAAGCATAAAAAGAGGTTCAATCACCATTATGCAATAACCTGGTAAGAGACCACTACTTGTCTGTGAAGGTCCTGAAATGGCGCAACCCCTAGAACAGCTATTTGAGAGAGCACTGAACTCTGCAAGATGCTTCTGTCCTGAAAAGAACAGAAATCAGGGGCATCAGTCTAAAGAACAATGGGACTTTAGTTACTGCAAATTGAATGATAATTGCTCTTTCTCTCACTATTATTAAAATGAATAAAATATATATACATTTTTAAAAAAGAGCCTAAAACCTGCCACTTACTGAGCCTTGGGCTCAGCTGCTGCCCTGCTTACATGGATGCCTTGCTAGCTGCCCACAGGGGGCTGTGCAGCCTAGCGCCCCTGTCTACCCATGCACTGAAGCACCACCAGCGCTCCACCACAGTCAGCAGGCAAGGCAGCGAGCATAGCAGCAGGAAAAATTCAGGAGTATGAACGGGCCTTGGAGAACAGGTGCCTGATGTGCCCTGGCAGTCATTTTTGCAGCCTAACTCACCGACTAAGAAAATACAGCTCCCCCACCTCGTTTCCCTGACTCAACATCCTGCTGTGAAAAGCTTCTGTCCTTGAAGCATGAGGGAGAGCAGCCAGAGTGGTAGGAAGGGTTTTATTGAAGGTGATGTGATGGGAGGGAAGGCTATGTGTGTTGGCTGTGTCCCTGCCATGAGGGAGCACAGGCCACCAGCTTTGTGCAAACTTCAAGAGCCAGAGAGGCAGCAGGTCGCAAGGAGTGGACAGTGGGCTGGCTTACCGGCTGCAAGAAGAGGTGTGGGCAGGCTAGGTCCCTCTGGGAACACAGATAAAGGCCTTTTTTCAAGAAGCATGAGGAGACCAGAGGAATTTCGTGGTTGGTGTCTGAGTTGACTAAGTAGAAGCAGAAAAAGTGCTCACCCCTGCAAGGACATGGTGAGCAAGGGAAAATGGGTTTGCGAACTTGTTTAATTTCATTCCCTCTTACCCAGCAGATCTGAGGTTTTCCTATTTTACAGGTCATCTAGGTCTAATAAAATTATAAAGCTTTGGTGTATTGGAAAGGGGTAGGGCTTGGCTATTGTGCCTGCAAGATGACCACAAGCCCTACTTCCTATATCAGTTTACTTAGCAAAATG
This sequence comes from Chiroxiphia lanceolata, assembly GCF_009829145.1. NCBI lineage: Eukaryota > Metazoa > Chordata > Aves > Passeriformes > Pipridae > Chiroxiphia > Chiroxiphia lanceolata. The sequence goes on from NC_045640.1 coordinate 30,265,681, forward strand.
GATTTGGGCAGAAAATCGATAAAGCAGTAGCAACTTTCAAAATTACTCTGTCTGATCTGGAAAATCGTGGACTCCCAGAAGGGACAAACCTCAAAACATTATATACCATGTATTGTTCTAGGGAATCAAAACAAGCATAGAAAAAAGGAAAATCAATAGCCTTCCAGCCACATGTAATTTTGTAGTATCAAATATGTGCAAATATTTGTGGCAAATACGACTGTTTTCATAGCAGATGGGTCAGTTGAAAGTGTTTGGAGCCGGTGGATTAGAAAGTTTGCTGTTTATTGCTGTAGGCTGTTGCCTCACTTTACAGATAGTATCCAGCATAAATTCAAACTCAGTTTGAATGGCAGAGTACAAGTCTTTTTCTAATGAGTCCTGCACTGCAGGACTCCCCAGATTCCCCAGATCAGATTCCCCAGATAATACCAAGTTTTGAGGATAAGTTCACTCTCTGCAGCTGAAATGGGAAGAAATGTAGAGAAAACATATTTCTGACTATTGAACTGCCTCAACATCTCTGCAGCTTTGTAGGACTCAAAGGAAAATTTGTTATGTATGCATAGGGCTGGTTACACAAAAAGGCAGAGCTACTGTATGGAATCTCCTTGCTCACCCTGCTGAATGTACAAAACCAGCAGGGCAAGTTTGCCATTTTTGCCATTGTTCCTGTGCTGCAAGGCAGCTGTTTGCTGGTAACAGTGAAAGATTTAGTGCAGCAGGTAACTGCAGCAAGGTAAGGTCAGGCACGTGTCCCTCTCTATGTCATAATCCCATCAGAATGCCATCTCTCACACCTTTGGATATTTTTCATCCTTTCATGAAGCTGAAGAGAAATCATTGTGATCTGCACTTTAAAACCATGGACTAACCACATTACTCTCTATGTTGTAGCAAGCCTTCAAATTGTATACAATTGAGTAAATGGTCACAGACATTACAGTAGAAATTTTTAACTACTCTGTTTGTTAAATCTTTTGTGGAAAGCAGTTTGATACAAGAGTGTTAACGTTCGCACTGAGTGTCACAAATATCTCAATTTGCTGAATATAGAAGTGATTTTGTGGAGAGGAGAGAAGATGAAGGCAAAACAAAATGTTAGAAAAATACACTGCAGGCAAAAGTACCTTGCTGTGCACATAATTCCCTTTTTAAGGAAAAGAATGAAACAAAAAACAAGGAAACTTGTCATTAGTCATACCATCAAACACATATTACAAAGTCTTCAGACTACCCCATCAGTCAGATGCTTGACTAGGTGGGATGCACTGGTGCTGCTTGGAGAAGCCTGACATACTCTCTGCTAGCAGTCTCGGCTATAAATGGCTTTCTTCCTAGAGCTACATTAAAGAGCAGGTGAGTTTTTTGAAAGCTTAGATGAGAAGTACTGGTGTCTCTGTATGCAAATGCAAAACTCCTAGAGGAGAGCAGCCTTTGGAGAACGGTCCCAGAGTTCTCATTATCACAGAAAACTCAACATTCTGTTCAAGTCCCACTAATTCTGCTTGTATCCTTTACTTCTTTTATCATGCCTAAAAGGAGAAGGGGATCAGAGAATGCTATCAGAGAGAGGCTAGAAAATATTTTCAGAGGCTATAGATCCATTAACAAAGACTAATTTTTAAATGGATCATAGAGAAAGCAATAAAGAAAAAGATGATTATTTAAATAAAAGGATATTTCATGGATGAGATTACTTTTATAAAAGCAAATCCACTACATTCTACTAGATGAGAAAAAAAGCAAGTTGACAGCAGGGAAGCCTCACAAGAGAGCTACAGCCTATGGAATTGCCAATATCATTTAAAGCCAGTAAGACTTGAGAGAGGCAGGCCAAAGTATAATTCTATTTCCCTACAGGGATGGGACAGAGAAAGAAAATTCTACTGAGTGAAAGGAAGACTGCCTTGAAATGAAAGTAAAAATAATTAAAAGAGAAAACTTGGTGAAGAAATGGTTGGTTAATATACGAAAAAATAATTTGAAATTTGGTAGTGGGAATGCAAATGGAAAGGGTAGCCTCAACGTTTTTCATTACAAAGCACTTATCTCATGCAGTAGCAACCTGCAAACATGCTTTTATCAGTTAATCCAATGTACACAACAGGCACACATCTTGTCTCATTTAATACCATATTGTTAACAGAAAGAACAGGCAGTGGTTGATAGTAACATACCATACTTCCATCTAATATTTTAGAGGCTTTTACATGTAATTACATGTAATATAAAGCTGATCCCATGTTATCTGGTTAAATGTACTAGAATTTATTCAAATAAAAGCCTCACCAAACCGAAACTGAAAGAGAAATCGGACATCTGTCTCGGATAATTCTGTTTTGCTAATCAAGTTACTTCCAGGCCTCCAGTCACTTCAAAATTCTGGCTTTATTAAAATATGAAAGATCAAGGTCTGAAGTTATAAAACTCAGCTTTGTGACACATGTAGAGGAACTGATATCTAAGATATAAGTAAAGGCTTGAAAAAGTAGCATGCAATTAACAAGCATTAGTACAAGTGATTAGCATAAAAAAGGCAGAAACAGTGAATATCTGCTGCAGACTAGAACTCAGAATTCATGGATTCAGTGATTTAACTAAGAGTAGCTTTTACCATTAAACTAAAAAACAACTCAGTGTTCTTTACCATCTTGAGGTCCCACAATGACTAAAACCATGTGCTAAAACTGGAAAAGAGTTCTATTGTAAGTACTAGAACTACTCCAGACACTTTCCATAAGGCTACTACTTCATACTTAATCAAGAGTACAAGATAGATATTCCCATTATTCCCAGTGGCTTCAGATAGGAACTATATTATTCATAAAAGACAGTGTGAAAACTGGTATTGCATATGGCTGCGCACAATGTGAGCAGTCAAAAGAAATTATAAAAACAGCTGGTAAAGGAATCAGTGAAATCAATTGCAAAGTGAAACATGCTAACCAAAAAGAAGTAGCCTAAAATAAAACCTGTAAATTCTAAATTAGGATGCATAAGACTAACAAACACAAATTTTATTTACAGCTGGAATTAAAACTTTTTGTGAAACCTATTTCTCCTTTCTTTTAATAGTAAAATATTATTCATTCTGAAGAATCACTGTATCCCATAGGAGTGCACAGACCAGCAAAATACTTAAGGGTGTCTTTAAAACAACTAGGAATTCTAGAGCAAATTAGAAGCATTCTAAAGAGAAGAAATATGAAGAAAATAAAACAGGGAAAATGAGCATGAGTGGTTAAATGCCTAAGTAAATTTCTTAAATTCAGATATAATTTTTCCATTCTCCAAAGCAGTATAGCTAATAAATAATTTCATCTGTTTTACTTTTTAAGCTGTGAAACAAAAACAGTATTATGTCTTTACCTAAATAGCTCATTAACTGCTAATACTGAAGCTGTGAAGTACCACAACTGTTGTCATAACAGGGATAGGGGATTGGGTTGATTATGTTTGTTTGGGGTTCTTCTGTTTGTTTTTAAGAAGCATCAAAAGTATATGGAAGCAATGTTAAAATAAAGGTTTCCTTACTCCTTACATGGGGGTAATTGAACTACTTCAGTGTAGACCCAGGGATGTTTCTGGAATAGTTCTGGAACATGAGAAATGAAGCTTGGTCAGAAATATTATAAATGGTGACAAAAATTTTGTTACGAGTGTTGTTTTTGTCAAAGGAAGGCACTGGAAGCACAGAGATGTAGCACATACATAACAATTTAAGATTTTCAGTGGGGTGCAATAGTTGTTTTCCTGAACATGTCTTTCTTAGCTTGTTTAGAAGCAGGAGACAACAGAAAGATTGTTTTGCAAGCACCTATTCTTCTCCTTTCTTACCAATACTCTAAGCTCCTGAGTCTCAAACTCCTCCACAACTTGGCTCTTTCGGTCTGTTCTGTAGCAGCTTTTCATCTTTGTAGATTCAAATACAGAAAGAGCATGAAAATGTGCCATTTCTGTTAGAAGCTTACATACTTATCTGCATTTAAATGTATTTGTTGAGGCATGGATAGTGAGTTGTGTGATTTGGGTTTTTTTTGCATTTTGGCCATAATAAACTTCAGTAGTTTTCAGAACCCTTAGTTCCTGAAGATGCTTACCTTACCAACTACTGTAAATAGAGTTAGTTAGAGATGAAAGACTTCCTCAGGTACTAGACAGTACAACTGATCTCAGTTATCATCATTTGTTGGTAACAAGTCTCAGCAATGGTTTCCAAGAGTCGCTATTAAAACTAGAATGAAAGAAAACTGCTTTGTGACAAATTACAACGCAGTTTAATCAATTAAACTTTTTTAAAGTATGTGGGTGGGTGTTTTTGTGGGTTTTAGCTAATATGAGCAAATATTAATGTGAAATAACAGTTTGACATTGTTCCTTTCTCCTTACATCTGACTAAAATAAGTCTTAGTGGACTTCTGCCAAGCTTTTGAAGGCATTTTGCCTTGACACTAATGATTTGTACTGGGTTTGGCAAAAAAGATATTTTGTTCTCACATTCAATAGACATATTCAGTTTCCTTTCTCTTCCAAGGAAGTGTTGATGCCAGATGCTTAGATGTGGCTAGAGTGTTTCAAAAATGCACAGCTGAATTTTGTACAGACTTTCTGTTTCCTTCTAAGAAACCCATTGAAATACTTTGTTTAATGTTAGAATTAATACTGTGATCTACACTGTTATGTATTGTGGGCATTCATGACATTGGGGTTTCTCCCCAGTTTCCCAGTTTAGACAGTATATTGCTTAGATCTATTCATTTTAACAGTCTATTTCCCTCTGTTTAATAACTTGCAAGTGATCTGTAGTCAGCAGAGAGAAATGGCCTTGGCATACAAAAGAGTCCTTCTAGCTAACTTTTAGTCAGTACATCACGTTCTAAAGTACATACTCTTTTAAACTTTTGATGAAACAGTGTTGAAGCTTGGAAAATCATAACAGTCGTATTTTTTCTCTATTTCATTTATCACCACTGTTAAGGTCTCAGTTTCTATATACATAGGGGACAAGACAATATTTGAAAAGTATGGTCTTTATTTCTGCAACAGAGAATAATTTTTTCAACCTAAGAAACAGTCAGTCATTGTTCAGCAGTGTCAAATTGAAACTTGTGATCCAGCTTTCTAGAAAAACAGAATGACATGAAACCAAGCAAAAAAATCAAGCAAAATATTTTTTAGTTATTCATTAGCATCATTCTGTGTTCCCCTTGCACCTAGGGGGTGCAGAGAATAAGAAACACAACAGCAGTATTTAGAACAATACATCTACTAAACAGCAATGATCTTAAAAAATTGAAAACCTGTGCTCTTTAATTCCCAGAATAAAGGTCTTCAAACAGACAAGACAGTGGTAGACCAATGACCTTGGAGAGTAGTGCAGCCATTAGTATAATTGTTTCACTGGTGAAAAAACATAGTATACTACAGTTGATACTCATGTAGTGAAATACATACAGACAGTTCTAAAAGATTGGTGGAAAGAAATGAAGGGGATCCTTCATTTGAATTTCACTTGCTTCCTAAACTTTCTCTTCCATTCTTCGTTTTAAACTCTGTTCGAACATAATTCAGCTGAACGCAAATGGGCTAAGACAGTAAATGAGTGTGTAATTTGCATGCACAGTCCCTTACAACCAGAGGCATGAATGATGCACACAAGCTCTTGTGTTCCAGAAGCTGATGCACAACTTTTTACATATTTTTCATGTGTATCCCATAGTTTGCCACATCACTAGCCTTAAGATATTACTGTTATAATCAGCTAGGAAGAAGGTTACCTACATGGTATCTCCAGGGCTACCTATATCTATCCGAATATTAGTAACATTGGTTTCTGCACCTCTCTGTTCAGACAATACAAGAAATGTTCCTTATTTCCAAATTGTTGTTTGGACCAACTAAAAATGAAATTCACAGAAACTGACAGAGACTTATGTTTTCATACAATTATAGTCTCTGAACTATGAAATCAAATAACTAGCAAATATATATGTTATTTGTTATGAATAGCTGACCTAAGTAAAATAAGAACAGAGGTTCTCCCCTTGTCCTAATGACTAAGGTTCTTGTATTGTCTTTTAAAAAAACAAACAAAACAAAACAAACAAAAAAACCCCAAATCTCAAAACGCAATGCTGAGGAGGATTTAAAAGCTGTAAACCACAAACAAGTTTACCTCAAATTTTCCTCACTATGCTGCCTAAAATGTAAAAAAACTAATTTTCATGAAAATGGTATTTGGATATTTTAGATGTTTTGTTTTTTTCATATAAATCACATAAGGAACATTGACGCATTTGATTTTAATTTGAGACTAGGTTTATATTGGAATTTTATAATAGTCTTAATTAGTGTATGCATCCCTGTTATAGTTCTTCTAATGAAGAAGCATACAGATTGGACACAGAGCCATCAAAAGGTTAGTTTCCTTCATTTCAAATAGTCTTGTCATAATAACAGGTCAAAGAAAGAAGAAACAATAAACATACAAAAACCTCCCACTTTTATTTCATTAGAATCATGCACAAAACACCTACTAGCTCTACCATGAGTCATCAAAGTCTGAGCTTTGAACAGCTTGGCGACCATTCCCTTTCTTGTCTTCTGCACCAGCCAGCCAGTTTCATTTTACTGCCAGACCACCATTTCCAGTACTCCTGGGCAGAACCTCACCTGCACAGAAGTCAAGCTTGCTGTTCACCTAATGACAGATGGTCACTGAATACATTCTGAACCTTCCTAAAATCTGTATGACCTGTCTCAGAGAATCCATTCTTGGCACCAGCAAATACATAAAACTAGTACCATGTGACATACAAAAATATCTGGAATTCCTACAAATACAAAATGTGCTATTATTTTATATACAGCATAATAAAAAATTTTTCCCCAAAGCATCATGATAAGAACTCTTTTTCCACTTTCTTTGTTCAGAAATTAAATGTGTATGTTTGATCTTTTCAGATGAGATTTTCTGTAAACAATAGGAAAAGTTTAGGAGCAAAGCAAAGTCTGTAGTTACCAAGGTTGATATCTATATGAAGATTTCTACTATAAAAACATACCACCAGTAAAAATTAAACCATCTTGAATACCAAAGCTATCCTGTGACAGATATGATCAATAAAAGATTAATGGGGCGAATCCTATACATATATTCAGGCTACCTCTAACTTCTTAGCTCAGATCCTTGTGACAACAAACAGTAATTTTAGCATGGACTGTCAAACCTAAAGTAGTTGTCACCACACAGAGCTCTGTAATTAGTATTACATTAGATTGATGGAATCTGAGCTAGGTAAAGGTAGGTCTGCAAAAGTACAGCAACATACCCACATTCTTCAGAGTAAAATTAAAAAGTAGTACAAGTATCACTGTCACCTCAAGACCAGTTTCAGTTACTTAAGTAACCATGCATTGGTAATGTCTTGAAAGCAAATGCTTTTCTAAAAAAAAAAAAAAAAGGACTAAAGTAGAGATTTCTGTTAATCACAATATATACACTTTGCATAAAGCATTGCAAGGTCTTACTTGATTTAGGAAGAGGAAATAGATGTAAGCACGATTCAGTTTGTCCCTGAGTCACACGGGATTAAATCTTACCAGGACAAAGTATAACAAATGCAACTACAGAAATTTGAGATTACTCTCAGTTTTAATAAGTTTTTTTGATACTAAAAGTCTCCACTAGCATTCTGTCACATCTTCCTTGGGTGAGGGCAATATTTATGAAAACCAAAGGGAAATTATGATGAGTAGTTCTTAGTTTTTCAGTTTTTCTAATATTGAGAAGTTGCGAACACTGCATCAATAATTTTGTATAGATCAGTATCTGCTTTTTATTTCATTTCTATGAAAGAAACACACCTACCTGTCTTTCTAGATACGTATAAAGGACTTTCAGATAACAAAGTGTGTATTTGGGTAATCTTTTTGTGCCCACTCTGTATTCTTTTAAATTTCTCTTAAATTTCTTCTTAAAAATTTATATGAGCAAGAAGAAGGCACTTGTCACAGACAAGTATCTAGGTATCTAGGTCATCTGTTTATAATAGTGAAAAGATTTAAAACACCATTCTAAACAAATAAAATAATTTTAATCAAATATTAACACACATTTAAAGTATGTTTATAGCCATATAAGCCAAATTAACCAAAATTTTGAATTGTTATTTTCACAAAATATTTCTTATCTTTGCAACATTACCTTAAGTATTGTTTACAATAATTTTTATGGTATTCTAAGACTTTGTGAGACCCATAAAAATCCCCAAACTTATAGCATGTAATAATTTTAGAAAATCATTCAAAAATCAAAACCATTGTTTCTTTCAAACTTGTGTTGTCCAGCTAATGACTTTGAGATCACATTTTTGACACATACTGCTTTTACCCCACATACTGCTTCAAGTAAAACAAGTGAGTATACTGAAGTGAGTACTGCAAGATCATCTCTACGTTACTATCATACCTACAGAAATATAGTATAAATTATGCATTGCTACTGCAGAAAAAGTGAACATAAATACAAATCAATATTAAGTAGCAAGCAAAAACTGATGCAATGGAATGTAGAAACAATAGAACTCTTTGCTTGCATTGTGTTTTAAAGAACACCCAAATGATTATGGTATTTCTGTTAACCTAATACTTTAAAGTATTCACACTGTGCATTGTAACGAACAACTCTTCCAAAACACTTATATAGAAAGAAATAAAGTATTTAAGAATGCAGCTACTTGCTACACTTGGAGTTAGTGCATGGGAGCAGTTTACCACTGTTAAATAAATATAGCATAGGTGCATAATCAAAGTCCCTAGACACAGAACACATGTATACTTAGGGGTACATTTTATTTTATTGAGATCTTCTCTTTTATTACAGTTAATCGAAAATAATTCTCTTCCTGATTTGTCTATTGCTGCACATATATGCTGTATTTTCTCAAAAAAATACTAGCCAGGAATTACCGACTAAAAAGTTGTTTTCACTTTTTCCTGTAGCTTGCTACTGCTTATATTTAGAATGAACAAGGATGTTTCTTGGTTTGATAAAGAAGTGATGTGCTAAGACCTCTCTAACTCTACTTCAGCTGCTCTCAAGAAAAAAAAATCCCACCATTTTTAAAGTCATTGTCCAGCTCCAACCAAATTTGATATGGCTAAGACACTCTAGACTTAAGTTCCACTTATTTCATTAAAACAGCAGTAAGACATATTAGAGAGACACTGTTACTGTCCCCACTGAAGGAATATCTAAAGTGTAGACAGCAATTACTGGACATCAGTTCATCATTCATGCAGAGAAGAACCAATATGTTAACCACAGTGGGATCTCCAACATCTCATTTTTCAGTTTATTTTTTCAGAGGAAGTTCTGTTTTGTCCAGAATGTCTGAGCTTCACAATATTGAGAAATGTACATATCTACAGTGTTACCAATGAACTGAAATCTTGGCATTTTGGAAGGTCCAAACTCACCTCAGAATTTGTTTTTAATTCAATGGGTTCTGTACACAAAACTAGGTCAGTAAACACACTAGTTAAAAAAACAACATACTTGTCAAGGTAGCTAATTGATCATATAATTTATATTACAGAAATATGATTTGACAAATGCCTTTCATTTCAGATACAAAACATTTTGTTTCATGACGTGTAATTTCTGATCCAGATTTTTCTTTAGAAATTTTGTTAAGTAGGTGAGATAAGATACCTTATTTTTTAAGGTTTTCTATTCCTTATTTTATACTATCCCTTAAACAATTCACGAAATTGGAAACATTAGATAAATATTTTTATTGCCTGGAAGAGAACCACCATTGTAACCTACTTAAAAGCATACAACTATTTCATATCATAAACTCTTATTTCTCAATATGTGCCACATTACCAAAGAACTAATTTTGCAGTCCCTATATTCTAATCTGTCCCTTCAGATTAGAATATTTCTCACATGGTTCTTGGTCTCTTGAGCTCACCCAAGCAGATAGAAAAGGTGGAGGGGACAGGAGCTGGAATCAGGCTGGAATCTCTCAGAGAGAGAAAGAGAAGGAGCCCACACACGCCAGGTTTCAAAATCACTGCTGTTTAATCACTAAAAAGAAAGAGGAAGGATGTTGCAGTATCATCTAAAACAATAAATATGAGCTATGCCAGAGTCTGGAAATGTGTTAGTGAAAAAAATTTAGCTGGATTATGCTATACTCATTATTAATTAATTTTGGAGAGACACTTCGATAAGATAGTTATTTTGACAAAAAAAACCACCCTACAAGTATCAAAAGACATTATACAAATATAATAGAGTTTAACAGCATAGATCTGAGCAGAGTTTGGAGGGCAAAGGTGGCAAGGCATTTAACACTAAAAGAATAGAACTAGGTCCAGTCCAGGTTGTGGATTACGGCTGGTTAGTATCACCGACAGCTCCAAGACCTAATACTGGCTGTCACCCTTCCTCTTTAGTGCTAGTGGCTATCTTTTATAAACTTCACTTGCAATAAACCCCAACTTAATAGATTTTAGAATTATAGTAGAATAAAGTTTCTAACTGGGCAAGGAAAACATATTGAAATATCCAGAATGTCACTATATAATTACAGCACATATGATTACTTGTTTCCTTTATAAAGTATGCTGCTTCACTGCTACTTAACAACTGAGTGACAAATCTGCCTCACAAAAGAAAGTGAATCAATGGGCTATGCAGTCCCAGTATTTAGTGAGATATTTAATTAAGACTACCTTTTCTGAATGATTGTTGGCTGACGATCCAGATCATAGCCTTATGGCCTAGGCAGTTCATATAATTCCATCATTTTCTAAATCTATTCATTTTACAGTCTTGCTGCCCTCAGATAATCTTGAAGAACAAGTTTATTCATGCAACACAATCACACTGATTTTAAGGATCTAATTACAATCTGAAGCAAACATGATAGGCATTTTTATTCCATAGACACTATAGCATTGCTCTTCCAAAGCACTATATTCATTCTTAGTATTTCAAAGTATCCACATAATTCTTTATTTCTGTAAGAGAAATTAAATAGGTTTCAGCTCCATAAAGGCTTCATCTGTTCACAATTAGGAAGAAACTTTTCATTACAGTATTCCCAACTGAGCAGGTCTTTGGTTTTAAGTGCAAAAGCAATTAGAGGTATAACTTCAAGAAAATGAAGAAAATAATTTTCTGTCATAGGGTAAAGTACAAGAGATGCTGGACATCAGAGAGGCTGGCACTCTATCACTATCACTCACCTGTATTGTCGATACTCTGCTCTGAGATTCTTCTGAAGAGAGATTATGATAAATGGCACCACCCTACATGGCAAGGCAGTTTGTGATGTGGTACCCACAGGGAAGCAACAACATTCTCTTCCAGGTCTCAAACATTAGCATTTGATGAGGACCAAGATCTTCAAGACGTAAAAGGCTAGTACACTTGCTCTTTCTGACCAGGCAGTGCTGTGGCTGCTTAATATCTACTCAAAGCCACAATCACCTTCTGATCTGAGGAGCAGGTGACTTGGAGATTCTCTTCTATCCTGATTGTTACGCACAGACAGTCATGAAAAGGTAGAGTATAAAAGATTAAGCAGATTCTAGTCACCCAGACAGTTTACTTTGCCCTTTCGAGAATTGCTCTAATGCATCATCATCTATCATAAATGGATTATAATATGACAGTGCTGGATCTTTAAGGTTATCTCTGCTCCACTGGTAAGTAAGAAAGATAAATCTGCAGAAACACTCAGAGTAATTGTAGTCAGTGGCAAAGGGCTGGTTTCCTTTCCTAATAGGCATCCAAGCCTCAAAGTCCAGCAGTTCAAATTAATCTTGTGCCTCAGAGAATGAAACAGGCTTCTTTACTTATTAAGAGCAGACCAAGAAAGGGATATAGTGCAGTTGTCTGTTTCAAAGGTACAGGCATTGCCTGCTGCTGTAGTAAAGTTAACAGACAAAAATCCACATTTTGGTCAGTGTATGTTTAAAAATTAATAAGGGACAATCTTACATTTGCATATTTCGATTAAAGCAACTTCTTTATTTTCCAACATCCAGTATATCATAACATAAAGATTAAATCAAACCATAAATTTAGGGCATTTCTAATAACATTAGATTAAAATAGCAAAGCATGTCACCGGTGTTTGTGTTCTATGACACAAGATACTGGCTTACATATTCTTTAAAAAAAAGAATAGATATCATTAGAGAGCAACTACCATACTTTGCTAAGTATCTGCTATAAAAATATTGACAGAAATACTGAAAAAATTTAGATCAATTTTTTTAATGAATGTACTTGGTACGATCATATTCCAGATTGATATGATCAAACTAGGGAATAATCACCTTCTTCTGAGATTTAATAATCACTATTTTCTACCAATACACATTTCTCTTCCTCCTTGGTGTACAAGCATTTTCTAATCATGGCACAGATTAAAATAAACTCTCACAGAAAAGTTATCTTCAGGCCTCTCAGTCTTAAGATATATCTGGTAACTAAGAGTCTTTTTATCAGTATAGAAAAACTACCTGGTGCTGAAAGGTTATCAAAAATACTAAAAGGAAATGCATGGTTAAGGTTGTAGTGGCATTCTCACAAGGGGCTCCTGAGACATCAGCTCAGGAACTTTTCTCAGCCTTTTGAGCTCAGAAAAGCAATATATATATATATAGTGCCAGTAACATAACACTAAATATGAAATTAATCAGATAAAGAGGCTGTGAGAGTCACTGTCAAATAAAAAAAGTTCTTGATATACATGACAAGGAGGCCAATTTCTCAGGGGCAGTAGCAAATTGAAATGCAGAAAAGCATGCAGTCGGGTTGCAAGCATAATAGCAATATATCCCTTTGTATCAATTTAATGTGCTGGATAATTATCAGATGTGAAAATAATCGTGACAACAGAGCATTTGTGGGGAACAAAAGGTTTCTAAAGTACTAGTAAGAGTGCTCAAAGCGTATTGAAAAAAACTACTGAAAAGAGAGGTACACATAACCATCAATCAAGAAGAAATCCACCAATAATTTATATATTACTAAATAAATAACCTGCATCATCAAGAAAAGAATATAAATATGATGGAAGTATTCTAGTACTACCACTCCTGTGCTACTTCAAATAGAGGCACCCTTCTCAAGGCAAAATGTCCATTTACTGAGCAGTAATTTCTCCAAATACAAGATGATAATGAATATTGAACTGGACACCTAGAATTGACACCATGATCACTTTTGTAGCATATAACTTACATTTCTGCTGAGTTATACAGTGTTAAAATATTTCACTGGCAGTAATGTGCTGCTGTTTCAAAAAAGTACGTGGCTGCTGACACAAACAGTATTGAAGTGCCTAAAAGTTACCTACTGGAGTTAACTAAAGTCAAAGTCAAGCCCTTGATTTCACTGTTACTGAATGACAAAATATACGCCTTCTGCACCTACCACTTGGGAATAACCACTACAGTTTCTGAAATTCACTCCACCAAGCTTAAGCACCCAACTAAAAAGTTAGAGACCTGAGACAAAATGAATTAATTATCTACGTGTCTAACTGTATCTTAATTCCAGCACAACCAACCGTTACTTTTGAAGATGCAGGACAACTGGAGAGTTCACCACTACCTTTTGCTTTGAAACCAAGTGGTTACACTATTCAGTAAGTGGGAGACCTGTTTGCCCTGCTCTTCAGAAGGAACTCCAGTCTATCTCTCCTTTACCTCGAACAACCCTAATCACAGGGATGAAAGATGAGTGGTTTAAGAAAAGATTTTGCAGAGTGAATCATAGAGAAAAGAACAAGAAATACTATAGAGATCCAATTAAGTGGGAAATGGCAAGGTCTTGCAGAATAGTTCTAAATTAAGTAAAGAGATAACAAGAACAGAGAAACCTTGAATTAGGTACTAAACACCACGTTTGCAATGCACCGTAAGTTTTATTCACGTTCGCTAAATCAGCTAAAAACACATCCTTTAGATGAACTTAGCTCACTATTATATGAAAACAACACCTTTAAAGCTTAGCCTATCCACCTCCAAATATAGGCCACCACCCACTGAACATGTACACTAAATTTAAAATGTGCTATAGCTTTAAATCAAAGCATTCAAAAGATTGTCCGATACCTATTAAGTAGGCACATATTTAGAAATTAGACAAGTGTGTACTGATGTATTTTGAAACAGACACAAAATAATAAACAAATATCTCTACCCATTAGGTGGCTCAGCTCCTTGCACACCAGGTGAAAGAAGACATTTTTGGGACAACAGGCCTGTAGGCTACTTTGAGGAAAAAGAGAAGCTATCCTGTCTCTAAACAAGAGAGAAATGTGATTGCAACCTAGTGTTAGCTCACTGCTTAAGGGAACAGGGAAACCAGGTTCTGCTTCTTTTCCCTGCTCTCTGGAATAGCACCTCCCTAATATCCCTGACTCTTTCAAGGCTGCAGGTCATGAAAAGGTCATAAATTCTAATTGTTTAATTATCTATATATCTGTGGCATGGAAAAAAGACTTTAATAGAGTCAAGAGACCTTCGAATTTCTGTGTTTGGACATAGAACATGGTTATGCAGTTGTCTGATGTATCTAACAAAACTGCTACCAAGAAAAACTTGGTAAAAATGAGAGACAGCAATATGACTAAGCTTTATGAAAGGTGATTGGCAGGTTGTTTAGTGTAAAAACACTAAACCTCAGTTGTGGTATGTAGCCTGGCCCTCCAAACTTTCGAGTTAATTTTCTTCAGTTCCTGAGATCAGAGTTTTCTGTGGAATTTTTAATCAACCGTAATAGAAATGTTTACATGCATAGCTCTGCACCTCAAGCTGTGAAGACAGTCTCAAAGCAGTATCTCTGTTGCCATGTCTTATTGTCAACTGAATGCCAAGACTTACGTGGCATCCTGTACTTCACTAAATATATTTTGTCTTACAACAGAAAGGTTTCATAGAAGTGCCTGTGGACTTTTTCACACTCTCGCACGAGTAAGCTCATGAAATTTATAGACAAAACCTGCCTTAAATAGCAAAAACAACTGTTTGTGTTCATATTCTTAATTTTCCATCCCCAGTATCTTTCTCTTTCACTTATTAGAATTTATTTCTCCAAAGGAGAGATCAATAATGAAACTATGATTGCATGCATTCAGCAAGAAAGGAAATACTCTGCAAGAGAGAGTGTAATTCAGGGAAAGAGATTACATAAATTCTGATGAAAGAGATTTGGAGCACTATAGCATACTTAGCACAGTATGAGAGAAGTTATTAATATTAATGTATAGCAATGGCTTTAGAACAACCTCATAGATCAAAACTGCAAAAATCTTCCTTAAAACCAAACTATACCAAAACCCCCATAATTAGAGGCACCAATTTTCAATGAACAGTTGAAGATCATGATGAAAGCACAAACTATGTCCACATCACTTTTTGGTCTAATTTGATACAGAAAGAGTAAACACCCAAATTAATATTAAGCTCTTTGCTATTTAACTAGCTGACCACTGAAGTGTGGTGTCTTAATGAGCTAAGAGTTGCAAAATGTTAGCTTTAAATTTTACTCATATATAACTATTTTTAAGTAATTACTTGCTGAAAATGTGCCTTTGTATCAACCAAAACAAAATAGCAAATGATAATAATAAAACCTGAAAGTTTCATTAGTCTAGATATTCTAGACTAAGCTGATTTTGCATTACAAAGCTGGAATTCCTACCTTTAAGTACAGTAAACCCAAAAAGTACACAAACACAATGTAAATGCCATATTTCACCTTATCCAGAACAATTTCATTCTCATCACAAAACAACATGAACAAAAAAGTAGCAAAAAATCTTCTTTCATTATAAGAGTCAGTATACAGGCACAAGAGAAGTTGACTATTTGAGAAGTAGATTATGACAACACCTGTAAATCTGCTTACTAAGGATAGATCATTTCATACAACTGGTACTTGATACCTCTGTATTATCAATATGAATGTGTGTGGATATTTATAGTCCTTTTCCTGTATGATAGATTATGACTTTGAATAGAAAACTGGACTCTCAAAAAAACCACATTAATTTTATACAGGTAAAGACGAGATATCCTTTAATGGTAATTGTTTGATGT
Source organism: Chiroxiphia lanceolata (assembly GCF_009829145.1). Lineage (NCBI taxonomy): Eukaryota > Metazoa > Chordata > Aves > Passeriformes > Pipridae > Chiroxiphia > Chiroxiphia lanceolata. Next base: position 30,281,818 of record NC_045640.1, read on the forward strand.
ATTTAACTTAAGAATAAATATAGTATACAAAAAATCGCTCAAAAAGCAAATCAAAATTCTTTAAAATTTGGATATTCAAATTAATTCTAGCTCTCTACACGGCAATTTATTAGGATTTTCTTATTGTGTGTCCTTGTTGCAGAAGGCTATGGAACTGATGTAGCATGACTTCTATGGCACCAAAATGAAGGGTGAGACATTGCCATTTTCAAGGTATGAACAATTTATTGTTTCATATTCTTCTGCAACATGTATTAAGCAGTCTGATTCTCTTAAACTAAATATATTGAAGATAACTGAAGAGTTTGAATTCAAGGGTTTTTGAAACACCATGGCAATTTTACAGACGGATTATGTCAAACTTTTTTTTTACTTTACAGCACAATCCAGTGGTTTTGTTCTTAGATCCAAAAGTGTGCATATGGAAACATGCATATAAATGCATGATTACAGTCTCCCTTTGCAGATATTTTACCTGTTACTGATTGTCATTTTTTTACTCAATTCAGAAAATATCTTTGGTTCCATATTGTTTGTTTTTTTTCTGCATTTTCTTACTTCATCTGTTTATACTTAAACAACAAGCACAAGAAAGACAATGTTATTTTTTTCCCATGGTCACATTCTGTGGCTTCAATTCTTCAGAAATATTTTTTGTGTGTCACAATAGATTCACTTCAGCAAACTTGTGACCACTTATAACAGTATTATAAAAGAAAATGCTCAGGTATTTATATAGGTAGAGCAGAACATAATGTTGTTCATACAAAGGATATGTTGTTCAGACTAAAAGGTCAAAATATCTCTTACTGTTAACAGAAAATGGTAAAAAGTATGAAATGTCATCAAGGTCAAATTCAGAAAAATTTCTAAAATGTTTTAGTCTTGTGAAGGGCTTAAAAAATAACATTATGACACCCTGTAATTCTATTAGCTTCATTCATGAAAAAAATTAATTTCCTTCTTATCCTAAATATATGTCTGGATTTGATTTGTTGTCATAGGTTTACTTGTTCTAAAAATCCAAGCGGAAATTTTCCTTTCCCTTGTCCCACTGTAAAAGAAGGATGTTAAACGGGGAGGGGGAAGGGGTGACTGACTACACAAAAGAACTAGCTGGCTGACCTGCATTTCAGACTAATGGTCCATCCAAAACTGCAGGGAGGGGACAGGAGTTTTTTCTCCTCCTCTCCTTACAAACAGGGGACACTTCACTTTTTGCCTTAATGGGGGCCAGGTGTGTTGGACAAGCTCAGAGACTGTTTTGCTCTCGACCTGGTCATCTGCCTGCCCCCCAGCATCAGCTTGCCTGCGCGCTGCCCTGCCCCAGCCCAAATCTGCTCAGAATTCATTGGAGAGTTTGTGCTCATCAACGAAAAAGGGGGAGTCCTGATCACAGCGAGCCGCAGACAGCGTGAGTTTAGTGGGAAGGAAACCGCCCTTCTTTCCCCTGTTCCCCTTCTCCTCCTCAATGGGGGGGGGAAATCTCTATTTTCCAGCTTCTCCTGAGATCCAGGGCCCCACGTGGCGACCACCAGAGCCCAACAGCGCTCCCTACTGACCAATACTGAGCACTGCAGGCTCTGCTCCTCCAGTGATCCAACAGTGCTCCTGCCAACCGTGGTTAGAATTGTGCTAGAGGACAGAGAAGTATCAAAATGGTTTTTTTGAAGGGGACTTTTGGACACACGATTATTGTTTAGTTGTTTTTGTGTTCTGTTGCTGTTTTTGCCAATGTACATATATCCTTTAATAAAGGGTTGTTATTTCTTCCTTTTTCCATACTTCCTCAATTGGAACCTCTTTATTTCCAATTTACAATTGCTGAGAGAGAGGAGTTTGGTCTACCTCATAACTCATCCTCCTTAGCAAAACACTCCAGCCTCTTTAAACTGAGACATTTGTATTTATTAACTTGGAGTAAGTTTCTGGAAGGTTAGTTGGACTGATAAGGCCAATGTTCTCACTGTCCTTTACCCAGTAGTGTGGCGTGGAAAAAAGTGTTTTCCCCCTGGAGTTAAAAAAATGGTAACCCCCAAGGGCATGATGTTGACCCAATCAGCGCCCCTGCAAAATTTAAACATATCACACCAGACCGGGCAGCAGCGGCAGCAGAGGCAGTGCTGAGTAGAAGGCTCTGGCTGAAAGCCAAGAAAATAGCTGGCAACTAGCAACATGGCACATAGCCAGGCTGAGGAACTCAGAGAGATGTCCCGCAAGGAGAGAGAGCCGGCAACAGAGCAGAGAAAGCTCAACAGAGACAGTTTTGGGGTAAGAACTGAATTAAATCTCCCCAAAACCCCTTTGAGATCCCTCCTGGGAGGAGGAGGTGGACTTCTACTTGATAGAAGCCCTAAAATGCAGCATGCAGTAGAGAGAGAGGAGCTAAGAAGCTCAGAGACGTTCTGGAAGCTGGACCGGGACGGCTGGACGGAATGTGGAGGAGGTGGCCTTGCCCCCCACCCCGCTGCTGCCACACTGGCAGTTTTGAGACAGAGCAAAGCAGCTCTCATAGGATGTTTAGGGCAAAGACTGAACTGAAAGCTGCCCTAAACGTTCTGACTCAGGAGGAGTTCGAATCCCCTGAGGAAGGGACTTTCACAAGATGCCCTGCACTTCGTGATATGACCGTGGTGAAGTGAGTTTTGTCCCTGCTGGCAGTCCACGGGCGAGACCTTCGCTTGGAGCCGAAGGGCTGAGGGGGCTGAGAGGAAACCCCCTTGTGTATAATGGAGAGAGAGAGAAATTCAACTACAACAACTCCAGCTACGACTGCTGCATTGAAGAGGAGAGACACTGCTGCCCTGAAAGTGGAATGGATCTTTCCTTCTTCCCTTCTGAACTTTTATTGGAGGGAAAAGAGACTTGATCTAATGTAAATATTGCTTTACCACAGGAGCGATAGTTAGGATTGTGTATATAATGTATTATAATATTTATTTGTGTAGTAATTGTAATATAATTCCCTTCCCTCCATACTGAGTCTTGTGTTGTGTCTGGAAAACCCCTATCACACTGGGGTGAATTGTGGGAGGGGAGCTTGGACTTGGAAACTGGATTTTTGGGGGTCTCAAACCACAAGTAGTTAACCCCTTAGGATGAGAAAACCTGACATCCTTGCTCTGAATCAGAAAGAAAGAGGACTTGAGCTTAGGTCTTCCAGTTCTTACACAAATGTTTAGGCAAGGACTCTAGTGGATAGTCCAGAAACTATCTCTTTCATCCTATCAGTGCTCATCCATTTCAAAGAAAAAAGAAAAAAAAAAAACAAACAAATTTTAAAAAATTAAGAGGGACAAAGTAGGCTGGTAGTTGATCACTCAGAATTACATATCTGGCTACCAGTCCCTGAAAACTGTCAAACAAGAGGGGGTTTTTGTTGGCTTTTTAATGTGGCTTTTTGTTGTTGTTTTGTGGCTTTCTTTCTTTTGTTTTGTTTTGGTTTGTTTGTTTGTTTGTTTTTTAAACATGTCCTTGAAGGTAGTTAATATTGTTAGCTGGTTAAAACACAGTTAGGAGTTAAAGAAGGAAGCTCATCCCAAACAGAAAAAGAAAATAAGCCCAGGTCTCATCCAACTTCTTACTAGATTTTTTCTGTGATCAGTGGAATATCCGCTAAGAATTTAATTGTAAATCACATTTTTACAGCAGTGTCTAAATTTAGCATTTTTTTTATTGGTTTCATTAGAGATACAAATTGGAAATGAAATATTTTATTGAAACTTGTCAACTAATCAAAGCAGACCATTTAGTTTCACCACAGTCCCCTTGAGGAGCTGCAAATGTACATAAGCACAATGTCTGTGTATTGCACATGTAGAAAAAAAAATACCTTCTGCATCACATAGCCAAAATTAATTGGCTTCCTCAATTCTTACAACATTTATGTGCAATGCCTCTGGGTTCTCTTTGCTGGCTGGCTCAGTAGGCTGTGAGTAGTGTCTGTCAAACGGTAGGACTCCTGGTTACCTGAGCTACCAAGGTCACATTTTGAAATACTAGGTGGAAACAGATTAAAAATACTTGAGAGTTAACTAAAATTTTGAAAAGAGATATTTTTTGTGATCTCACCATAGATGTGGGTTCCTATTTATGTGGGCCTCCAAACACATATGCTTTAAACTGAAAGAGAACTCTGTGAAGAAAATGCACTGTTCTTTTTAGGTTTCATGTTTCTCTAGTCTTCCTATCAACTTGCTGCTGAAAAGAAGATTTCTTTTCTTCTTACTCCCTCCTATATGTGATATAGTAGCAAATAATTCAGAGCGTAGAATTAAATGTAACACCACTTGAAATTAAATGGTGGCAGAAAGCACAGGAAATGTCCAACTCTTAAGGGAAGTGATGTGAAAAACCTAGACAAATCTTACAATAAAACATGCAGTAGTAAGCTTTTGCTTGCTCACTTAGGTGAAGAGTACAAAGGAATCAAGATCAAATCTGTTAGGTTTGCTTAGAAGAAATTAAACCCAAATGTAAACAGAGAAGGAAAAGAGGAGAATCAAGTGGTAAGGACTGCCTCTAGGATGTGTTCTCTAGACTATAATCCACTTTCTACCTACCTAAGAGACTGTGTGACTGTTCACAAACCCAGCAATATCTCATTTACAAAAATGGTCTTTTCGATTAAAAAAAAAAAATCAAACAAGTTTGTCAAAATATGTTGGGTATTTTTCTAAAATACTTTTGTGAAAACAAAATTCTCCATACAAATCAGTACAACATGAGGGGTTAGGCATTTAATGAAAATCAAACTATTCTGTGACTTGTTTGCAGATCATGCTTTTTAATCAGAAAAGCAATGAATAATGTCATAATTGACTTTTCTGTTAAAATATTAGATTTTAAAATTATAGAACAATTTCAGAGCTTTGCTACTATATCAACACTACCAGATTTTTCGAACATATATGGAAATTTCTTTACATATCCAAACTCCTATATGAACATACAGCCAAAATGTTATAGACCACTAACAAGATAACATTCTTGCAGCAGGCATGTTGATTAGATTTACAATTCTCTCAACTGTTTCTCCAGAATTACATAAGTTCTTGATTCCCAGGACAGTACTTTCCAGGGCAGTATTTGTCACGTACTTGAATGAATCCTTACACTGCAAATAGAGCTCAGAAATTCCAAATCTGATTTAATTACTCAAGTTGCAATTATCTGATGCATAAACTTAACGAATGGCCTAACTACTTAACATACAATGACACTACTTAGCATGCATTTTTTAGTCGTGGTAGCTGGCTTTCAAAGGCATGCTACCTTGTATCTTACCAATATAAGAAAGAAATCTGATCTTGGAGACATAAACTAAGCTGATATGCCAAGCCTTTTAGCTGTAGTCTGTGTGACCACCTAAAGCCAGATGCAGTTTAATCAAGTTTTTCTGTTACATGCACCACAGAGATATGGAAAAACACTAAAATGTTATACTGCTGCAGGTAAATGGAAGTACATGGCTTTGTCACTCAAGATTAAAGCAAAGGATAAATTAAGATGGCAAAAATTCATCTTCAGTTATTATTTTATTCTAAGCAATGATGGGTTTACCCTGCATAGGTAGTTAGAGAATAAAAGAAGAATAATTTTGAACAGAAATACCGAAAAGGAGTTTTTCAGTGATTCTGTCTATATTTGTTCTCATGTTTCCATAATCCTTTTCTCTCCACTAGCAGCCCCCCAAATCATCGTTAAGATGATATGCATGGGTGAACTGACCATCTGGTGCTCATACATTCTTTCCTTCAGTAATCTTTACAGTAGATCATATGCACTAGAAGCAGGTTTGAGAAACCAGTCATTACATTCTCAGAACAATATTAAAAACAGTCGCACATATTGAGTTTTCATTTAAATAAATTCCCTTAATCTCCTTCATTTTTTCCTCCAGTTCCCAGTATTTTTTATATTCTCTTCAACATTACCTAATAAACAATCACATACTGTAATACGTAACAGATTTAAAATGGTCCTGTGGAATGCTAAAACATTGTTACATATTGTTACAGAGCCTTTTTTTGATTGCATATACTATGTCTGTGGTAAGGCGACTGGAGGCAAAATTAGAAACTGGGAATTTATGTTCCCATTCTAACAGAAGATATAATAGTACAGAAATTACAGGTTGCTATTTCCTTAATGGAATGTGGCTGGCATGCACAAATTCTATTCCATGATGATTCCCATTGTACACAGCCTGCAACCTAAAGCACATGCTAACAGATATGAAATGGACAGTGGAGCAGAGTGGAAACACCACGGCCAGGCTCAGTTTTAATCCTCACAGGGATAGGAATGTGATAGTACCATGTAGCTGTTACACCACAACAAAGAGAGATAGATGTCTTGCTGTTGAACCAGCAACTGTGGGAGAATTGCTCTCCTCAGGTGTACTTGGTTCATTCTAACTTAATTATAATACTTATTTACACTCCATCCCAAAGTTATCTGCCTCCAAGGTATGACCACCTCTCACTGAGCATGTACTCTCTTCTGGGATCTCCTGGGATCAGGCAACGGGCTGAACCTCTCTTATCCCCTCATAGGGATGTCTTTTGGTCAAGAAACTTACTCTATGCACACAAAATTATTATCTCGAGCTAGTTTTCATTGGTGATTAGAGCTTGTCTGTATATTGCTTCAAATTTGTTTATGTAGACAGTTACTATCAATAGCAATCTTCAAAACTTAACTTATCACCATTTTCTATTATCATTATGTTTATTAATAAAGTGTGTTATTCACTAAACTTGTTCCATAAAATTGTTTAGCATGAGTCCTTCAAGGGCCCTAGTAGTCACCGACAGGAGATAACATACTTGACTAAGAGTGGGAAGATTCAGGAGGGTGTCTCTTTTTCTAAACTGTAAAAAAGGATTCCACTCTGAAAGAAGTAGCATGTGTTGGCACATGTTGGCACATGTCCTGGAACAAGTTAGTTGAACCACTCTCCTAAACAATGGACTGATTTTCCCACAGCAGCCCTCAAAGTGCCATGCTTTGCACTGGTAGCTAGAAAGGTGTTGATAACACACCAGTGTTTTGGCTACTGCTGAGCAGTGCTGGCACAGCATCAGCACTCTCTCTCCAGCATTCCCCCCATCAGTAGACTGGGAGTGGGCAAGACCCTGGGACAGGTCAGTTGACCCAAATTAACTAAAAGGATATTCCATACTGTATGACATCAGCTCAGATACAGAGCTAAGAAAAGGAGGAGGAAGGGAGTGCATTCATTATTTACAATGTTTGCGTTCCGGAGCAACCACTACACGTGCTGAATCTCTGCTTCTCAGGAAGTGGCTGAGAAGCAGACAAGGAACCTATTTTTTTTCCTCTTTGCTTGTGGGCACACAAACTTTCACTTTTGCTCTAGTAAACTGCTTTATCTCAACCTATGAGTTGTTTTCCATCTTATTTTCTCTCCTCTGTCCAGATAGGAAAGGAAGCAATAGAGTGGCTTGGTGGGCATGTGACATCCAGTCAAAGTCAACCAACCACAGTCCTTTTTGCACCAAAAGTGGGCTTATATATCTGTCTGTGACTGCATGCTGTCTTTTTATGTTGGTGGGCAGTCACTATTATGCAATTCTGTCCCCCTGCCTCCCTTTCAATCTATAACAGTATTGTATCTCTAAGGTGCTATACTGTGATAACTGTAATGTCAGGCATGGCTTCATAAAAAACAGGGAGCAATAGCATAATTGGGAGAAGTGTGGACTTCTGTGCATGAGGTAAAAATGAAATAAATTTGATTTTTATTATGTATATAACATTTTAGAAAAATAAATCTTTGCAAAGGGAAACTAATAAAATTAGGGAGATGCCAGTTTGCTGGTTCAGGTTGGTTTTTTTTAAAGAGAAGCAGTTTGAAAAGAAATGAAGTTTGCTTTGAGGTAGTGAAAATTTTTTAAATTAATAGAATCAAAGTTAGAAGAAAGGAGTCATTCATGCTCATAAAAAGGAGATGTGAGAAATTCACACTGTTTATCACATATCCATGATTTTGTTTCAACCTTCTTCCTCTGCTCCTCAAAAAGTTTGGATATACTTCAGTTTCAAAGGGAAATAACTGCAGGAATTTATTCAAAAAGTATTGATCACTACAATGAAGTCAATTCCTCTCATCACTTTTATTAACATCTTTTGAAGCACACCTTTAAGTACATTCTTCCATTTTCTTAAAATTAATTCCTATTCTGAAAAGAAAATATTGACTGTCAGTGCTATCCTCTCAAAGGAAGAATCAGATTCTTGTTTTTCATTACACAGAAAAGGAAAAGAAACAATCAAACAAAACACATCAAAAAATCTTTGTCCCTCTAGTTAGCTTCAGAAAGAAATGGGTAGTGATTTGTGAAGATGCACTCACCCAGAGCCTTGGCTTCAAGTCAAATTGGAGGACCACGTGCAGATGTGAATGAATCAATGACTAGATTTGGAGGAGGATAAAGAAAAAGATCTGAGTTACTTCAGTATTATCTAATGTTCCATGCTGTTTGTGCACTGACATGTTTACTGTTAATGTGGTTTAGGCTGTGGACAAAATGTATAGTTTCTTGATTATTTATGTGTACAGGAAGACTAATGATAATCTAGCATTTACAAAGTAATGTACTCAACAGAAGAGGTAGTGTTGGGAGTGGTACATAAATTTCTTCTCTTAATTGCTTTCCATCACAACGATCTGCCCCAAACTAAACTAATTCCTTCCCCTTCCAAGATTAATTGATGCCTGTCACTTTTTGTACTAGTGTGCTTTTTAACCTTCTCAGAGAAAGATATATATATATATGAAAAAGATGACAGGAGCTTATTGGCAGATATGAAAATGACTCAAGTTTATAGAAAATTGAAATGCCTAACTCATGACAACTGATTAAACAGAATAACCTGACAGTCAAATTCAGAAAAGAAGCATCCTGCTGGCTCAATGCAAAGATTATGCTAGGATACAGAAAAAATATTGGAAAATAGTTTATTACTAGAAAATATCTCCACCCCACACTCACTCTCCTAAGAACAAAAATGGTGTGAGCACTCAAAATTTACTGAAACTTTTCTGAAATTTTCATATGATGCCTGACAAATAAAATTGGCAGATACTCCCTGGTACATATTTGGTCTGGGATTTTTTTTCTGCTTGATTATATTTAGGTGCATATAATGAATATTTTAAAGTATATAACAGTTACATTGCTGTAGTTTAATCCCATAAATCCAAATAATAAGAAAAATAATAAGAAATACATTCAACTACCTAACATTTCTCTCTAGAAAGCCTTTGTGTTAGAGCAATACATATATATATATATATATATATGGGGTATTAGGTTTTTGAGAAACAGTCTTCAGCAAAGATGTAGATCTCCTAGATAATGTGAAAATTTGGTTTAAAACTGAATACTCTGAGAAAAAAGGATACAAAGGTATTTATTTTAGTATGGAATAACAGTAACTACTTCTGTGTAAAGGTGAGAATCATCTTTTAGTAAGTCGTATTTTTCCCAAAAAGGTTATTTTCCCTACCAGTATTTCTATATAAAATCATTAGCAATTTCACTTGAACTGTATTACTTATGTTCAGTAAGCAGAGCCTCCATCGAAGAGATAATAGTTCTGCTTCACATTTCAGTAATAGAAAAGGTAAGAATTGAATTCCACCTTGGATGATAGCCCTGACATTTCCTTCATTTCTCTTTTCTATGAGAACTACATAATTTATTCCAGTCAAAAGGGAAATTTGTTTCATGGAAATGGAAGTAATATCATAGCTCCTAAACAAGAAGCCTCTACTCAATTTCATTTGAAAAAGCTTTGGGGCTGTACCAATGCTCCTGGTAACAACACAAAATGAGATAATAGCATTTGCTTCTGTTTTGACATTAGCACAGCTGACACTCCAGGCAGCCAGCTAACCCTCCTCCAGTCTCACAGCTGCAAAGGCCACGGAGAGCTCAGGCACGTGTATATGGTGTGGCAAGGTTTTTCGGGGGTTGGGGTGGAACAGAGACTACAGGAGTGGCTTCTGTGAGAAGCTTCCTCTATGTCCAACAGAGCCAATGCCAGCCAGCTTCAAGACAGACCTGCAACTGGATAAGGCCAAACCCATCATTGACAGTGTAGTCCTTCTGAGATAACATATTTAATAAAAACAACCTGTACATCAGCAGCCAGAGAAGAGAGGAGCAAGAATTCCCCTGAGGAGGAAGTAACAGAGACAACTGACTACAATCCCCATTCCCATTTCTCTTTCATTCTATTTTCTCTCCCTGTCCATCTGAGGAGGGGAATCAGAGTGGCTTTGGTGGGTACCTGGCATCCAGCCAGGGTCATCCTACCACAGTGGGATAATAGGGCACAAGCCTATTTTCAAAGAGTACTCCATCAAAGCAGCACTTTCTTCTTTTTCTGACGATTGTTTTGATAATATATAGCTCTTCTCAGTACCCCAATAGATTATCATGGCAGAGTTGAGAGGATATGACATAGAAAATGTGGTTTATGAAAAAAAAATAAGAGAGTAAGTGGTGTTTCCTTTTCATACCATGCAGTAGCCAGGTCACTGGAAGCAATAAACTGGTGCCTGACTGTCACTTGCCTAGACTATCTTTTTTACTTTCAACTATTGTGCTAGCAGTGCAATTTTTATTTAAGAACAAGTAAATCAGAAGACAAGCAATCAGAATCCTAAAGCCTAATGTCATATCAAAGAGCACAACAAAAACATAGGAGAAAAAGCCATGAAATTGTATCTTCATGAGGCAGACGCCTTGATTTTCCTACAAACACACATTTTGAGAACTCTTCCTAAGAAGTCAGAAAGATATAGGAGAGTTTTATTGTCCATTCTGAAAAATGACAAATATCAGTTTTCCTTATTTGTTTACTCTCAGCTGATTAACCAAACAATGGTTGCATTTGCTATACAGTTGTGCAGCAGTTACCAGTACAATTTTAGATAGTCAGCAAGAAACAAAATTACCTGGTCAAACACAAGTTCATCTTTGCCACTTGTTTGGGTGTGGGTTTTTTTGTAACCACTCACAGAAAATCAAACCGATGGACTGGTTATGTGGCCTTTTCAAATGTACGACGAATTAGATTTCCAGAGAAGTGCCAAGAATATAAAGTTTCTACCCATATAAAAAAAAGGAGCCTTAAATTTGTATTCAAGCTCTGCAAAAATAATAACCACAAATAACAATCAGAGAAAAGCCTGTTAGTACGACAACACAGAAAATTCTTTAGTAGTTTTCCATTATCCCTTCTCCCTAAAAAGAACCATGATAAGAATATACTTCCATGAATCTGGTAAATTCCCTCCTAGGGCAAATTCACACTATTCCCAGACTCAGAGCGGCGTACATAAGGGTGTTAATATTTTTATCTTGCAAAAGACTAAGGAGGTTGTGCTTGCCGGAAAGCTATGAGTTCTGTAGAAACATCAACACATGTTCTGTTATGATATGGTAATTTGTGATAACATTCCCATCAGATTGATTTATACCAGGAAATTGAAAATATTTTTTTCCCCATCTTAAGGCAGGACCACAGAGGATTTTCAAAATGTCTCTAGGTAACAATCTGAAAATCAGGCTGTAGAAGAAATGCACCATAACAGCTTGTCATCAGCTTGCAACTAACTCAGAACTCCTGTGCAAACTTTTGGGTTCAATAAATACATGGAATAAAAGAAGTTGACATTTATGAGGGAAAACAAGGGTCTCATCTTCATTTTTCACTCCATTGCTCTCTAAAATTAACAGCGGAACTAATATATTTAGCTCAGATGCTACCTAGCAAGGCATTAGGAATCCAGGATTCTGGAACAATGGTATATTGAGTGTTCCTTTTGTACATTGTTATAGCTCATAGGAATCAAGAACTGACTGGGCTATGAGGACATGCACTAAGACGAGAGTCCCTGCATGGACAGCTTAGAATTGAAGGGAAGTCTGAATAGGGATCACATCAGAGTCTTGAAATATAGAGTAACCTTCTAGGAGAAACCAATCTTGTCAATACTCAGATTAGACAGCAAAAGAAAGGGAACATACTTGAGCTTAGGTTAGGCATCAGGGAAATATTTTTAAAGGAGAGACCAAAGACCTAAGATAATAGATTGCACAAATTGATTGTGGAATCTCTATTTTTGCAGGGTTTGCCTTTGGTTGTTCTTTTGGTGGTTTTGTTTTTTAAACAAAGGGTAGCTCTCTCAGAAAATACAAAGCTGGTCCTTACTTGGGCAGGTGTTCAATCAGAAAATATTATTAAATTCCTTATGGTCTGATTTTCAAGTGTTAAACTTATATCTCTAAATCCACATATGCAGTTACTATGTCAATACCAAATATTTTAAATACATAGTAACAGAAAAAAGCAAGCTCACAGCAAGAGCTTAGCAGTGCTTCTTTACATTTTTTGAACTGAAAATTCTACACTATAAAAAGTGCTGTAAAAATATTTTCAGTGTTTAATGGAATTTATTACTGCTCTGGACACATACGGTATCATGAAACTCTATGAAATGGTATTCATCTCTTTTGAAAAAGGCCCTGTGATGATGCTCTGCTTGTTTCTTTCTGATGAATCTTACAAAGAACAGATTTACTGCCTTCAGTTGAATAGAGATTGAAGATAAATGTCATATGACTTTGCTTTTGCCCATTCCCAGCAATAGTATTTACTTATTTAGTATATAACCAGAGGTGCTCTCATTTTAAAAGGGATTGTCAGCTTTCCACAGTTACAGAAATATCCAGAGTGAAGTACACGGTCAGAATTGCAGGCAACAGAAGATTCACAGCTCAGTCTTAAGAGTATTTCTTTTATTTGTAGAGACTATTATGCAACTTAAATTCCTTCACTCTGATCCAGAGAAAATTAAAAAACTACTAACAATGTAGAGAAAGAACATGCTTTCTCTTCTTAAGATTGCCAAATCAATGCAGTAAACTGAAAAGGAAAAGCTTAATTTTGTCTTGAATGTCTACAGATGCAACTCCACACACATCATGGATAGAAACACTGAGAGACTAGGAAGTGATATTTTTTGAAGTGCCAAGCACTTCAGAGCAGAAAACACAATTCAAACTAGAGCTGAACCTCATCTGCTAAAAACAGACATGGAATGTGAAGGTTTAAAGATTTTTCTTGGCAAGTAGCCAGAAGACTTTCTTAAGCTATTTGTTCTAACTTCTTAGCTGTGAAATACATTTTTTTCCTGGATTTTTAAAATACTTTTTGCAAAGTGCAAAGCATGCAAACCAAAGTAATTTATGTAGTAAGTTTTCTGGACTTCAGAATTATTATAGATGGATATAACTCATTAAATGTGCTGCTAGTCTGCATAAGACTTTTGGCTAGCTGTCTATCAGAATCTGACAACACTGTCCTATACTGTATTTTTTTAAAACAGGCTTGCTATATATTTTTCTCTAAACCACTGTGGCCCTACTTTCAGCAGTATAAAATACCTGAAGCTTGTTCTGACTTTATTAGGATTAGTGGATATCTAGTGCCTATGAAAATCATCCTGCTCCAAATGTAAATAAAGGATAACAAGCGAATCATTGTCTCTGTAGATTTATTAAATAAATTTCCCCGTATTAAGCTAACTAAACTGGGATAAAGAAAAAAGCTCTGATATTGATAACTATGGCATGTTATCATCTTTGTGACATATGGCTTTACTTCAACATAAAATTAGATAAATTTAGAAATTTCTATTTTCTTAGGAATGCCCTTTAAATCCTGCTGAGCAAAATCAGTTTTCTGCTTGAATATTTTTAATGCATTTAAGATATCTCAGACAGACAGCGCTGTTTCATAGGGTGTTCCAGACTGCAGCTTTCCAAACAGAAATCAAGACCATGCAGAATGACAGAAGAAATAATAAAAAAAAAACCAACAAAACAAACAAACAGACAAACAAACAAACAAAAAAACCCACCAAAAAACAGAGTCAGAATGGTCTTTCTTTTAGTAATCCAATTAATATTTTTTTTAACCCTGCTACCATGTTGGGTAGCAGCTACAGTAAGTGAAATTAATTTAATACATCACTGTTTTTAAATGCTGTTGCTTCTTACTCAGATTCTAAAAATTACTGTCTATCTGTGGAGTAAACTCATGCTTGCTGAAATTCATTCAGCAGATTTGCCATGGAGATGGCAACAGAAGTGCTTTAGTGCTATTTAAGACTTTTTTACAAATTCTTTATTTCACTGAAATGTCCGCAAGATGAAGCCCAGCATCAATATAACATTAGAATGGAAATTTGAACCAGACAAACAAGTGAATGCACTGGGGGGAAAAAAAAGAAATAAGAATATTTATAATTCCTGTGTAAAAATTTTGCATATGGACTTCTGACTTACATTTATGAACTAAGTTATTTAGGATCCTAAGGGATCTGAGTGGATCTTTCTGTATTGACAAAGTAAAATTACTTTTAACTAATAGAAATGTGTTTAGAAATAGGTAAAACTCCATTCCCAGCCTTTTTTAATAAAGTGTAAAATGAAAGGGCAAACGACTTTTTACACTGGAAACTCCATATTTAGTTATTTTAATATTTTCATCTTACATAGAGACCAAAAAAGTGTAAAAAATAGATAAACATATTCTTTTTGTTAGTCTCCTCAGAAACTAGGACCATGGCAAAAGCTTTTATCATGGTAGTTTAACCCAATTTGCACGGACAGTTCTAAACTTTATGGTCTTAAGTTTCCTTGTTTTTAACTAATATTGTTTTAGCTGATAACTCTGCAAACTCTGTGAATACCTGACACAGTAATTTATGAGAAACTGAAAATAAAAATCAGAGAAAAACCACACATCAATAAACACAGTATATGTTGTCTCTAAAAAACCCACAAAACACTGTCTTGACTCTAAGTGGGAAATAAGTGAACCTGTTAATTTGCTTCACGTATATTTTAATTCCTAAGGCAAATTTACCTGCCATGAGCTTTTCAAACACCAATGATAAGGAAAATTGATTTTAAAACTCATGAGCACAGTCAAAGCAGCAAGTGGCAAGTATTTCAGAGTGCCCCTTTTCACACAGGTTTATTGTATTATTCTAAAAGTTATTTAAAGTGGGATGTTTTTACTTGTTTGGATTATATGACAGGCTTTCGGGTCACTATAAACTGTGTCAGCTGCAAGACGAAGTTTCTACCAGGAATGAAAAGAAAACAAGAAAAACTCTATGCTATGAATAAAAGCTAAGAAAAAAAAATATCTACGAAAACGACATATATTGTGAGGAAAGACAGGCTGGACATGGTAAATGAACTCTATATAAAAAGATGCATGATATTTCTGAACTAGGACACGTTAGAGAGAAAAGGAAAGCCTGTTTAAAATGCCTCTACTAGGCTTAGTTCCTACTAACCTAGTAGGATATATTTTGAGCAAAGGCTGAAATATTACAAAAAAATACTGCTTACTTCTGACAGCGTAACTGAGAATTCAAGAACCAACATTATCCTGACTAACATCCCTACAGAAGAGGGCCCAAGAGGCATGGGGCTGAAATACAAATTTCCCTGGCTACAATACAAAAAAAATTGTAAGTGCCAAAAAATGAAATTAATAAACTCTAGAGAGAAAACTGATGATAGAGACTGAGCTGTGCATGTTACACCAGCCAAGAACACGACTTGACAGCTAAAAACATTGTTCTTCACTAATGAGATATTTATCTTCAATAAAATAGGAAAATGTTGATGCTTCTCCATTTTTGTCACTGCACTTTTCCACAGCCATTTATGAAGTATAATAAAGAACTATAAGTATACATACCTTTAAAGATGGACAGTTTCATACCCAAAAACTTCCCAAAAGTATTTCTTAAAACTTACTAACATCTATCTCTAGCAATAGAATGATAAAAATCCCAGTAACAAGTTTCTACTATCAAGTAGTCCAAAGAGAAGTACTTAAAGGAAAAGCTTTACAAAAATGCTTGCAATAGAAGATCTATCTACGGAGATATATTACTAAATTAAAAAAACGAGCAACCAAAATCAGTCAAGAGCTTTAAGTGAAAACATGTAAATGTGTGCAGAACTCCTCTATTCTTCTTTCTAGTCATCTTTGTTGCAGTGTGAGCCAAACATTCTCTATTTCTGTGCATGCAGTTCACAATATACCATCATTCAACTCTTAGTCTACAAGTGTAAATCCCATAGAAATGTATATTTATCAAATGAACTTGTAACACATACAAATGTAAAACAAGTTTGCACATAGGTAAATAGCATATTGTTAAAAGAACATACATATATTGCAATTTTGCTTTTATTAACAAATAAACCACCTACAGACCTGTACATGGCTATCGTTCTATTTTTCTGCATTGTTGTACTTCCCACAGAGAGAGAATACAGAAAGGAAGCAATGCCTGAATTTTGCAGCACAGGTGTGAAGAGGTGAGAAACAGAGCATAATACAGACTTTCGAAAGGTCAGACTCGTAGGTGTTACAGCCCTTCGGAGAATATCCGTCTCCATCCTCAAAAGTAGTAATCCTAATGTACTGAGCTGGGTTAGAGAGAAGGAACAGATCAGAAACAGGAGTGATGCAAGTCAGACAACAAAAATGAACAGGTCAAAAAGGAGAAGGGAAGGATAGTTAGAGTTGTTGAAAGAAGTATAAGAAAAACAGAGATGTGAGTGACAAAACATGTAAGGTACCCAACACAGAAGGTACCCAAGACTGCACAGGCAGTCTGACTGCTAGGAGCCTTCAATTCTGAGCTGCTACTCTCTGGAAGGAGTGCTACAAACTCATTAATCTACATTCTGAAAAGAGATTATTTTTATAATTTATAGTATAATGAAGTTTCATGGTCTGAAGCCCATGAAAGATTAGATTGGTGCAGGAGCATCCACAGATACAGTAGTACAAACTGGTGGTTGAGTAACTCGAATTCAAGCAAACTGGAAGAGTTTAAAGAATGAAGAGTATGTCACTTAAATATGCAAGTTTCCAAGTTTCTGTGTTATTATTTCATACAGAAGTTCACAATTATTAGCTAGGTTTTAGTTCCAATAAAAAATATTCTCTGATAAGTTTAATATTTGAACCAGTATTTATTTAGGTAAATTGTGAATTCTTCTCAGCAGTTGATCTTTCTTGAATGAATTGTCAGAATGTCTATCAGATTTATTAGTTAAGAGATGTGCTGTCTTATTCCAGAGTGACAGCAGAAAAAATTGGCCAATCAAGAATGCTACCAAGCAAATCTCACTTCTTCCAAATCATCATTCATCAGCTTCATGGGAAGAGCAAAAAGATACAAAGATAAAGTAGAACACAAGATTACTTAGAAATTGTCTGTAATGTTACTGTCTGGAAGTACTGGTTATCAACAACTTACACAAGCTATTGACTTCTCCAATTTGATCTTCTATGCTGCGGCTTTGTTTTTCTCACTAGAGTCGTAATTACATCCAGTTGCTGCCCATGCCCATTCTGTCTTATTATTCTTTGTTGCAGAGAATCAGAGAAGTATTAACTTCTGGCCACACACTGTAGACCAACGTGGTCAAAATTATAATTCAACAACAATGTTGCTATGTGCCAACACTGAATTTTGACTGTTGTAATTTCATCCCAACAAACATTCTCTATTCTGATGTGCAAGACTTAGCTCTGAGACTACTTAGGATAGCAGGTTTTTGTACATCACCACAAGACAAAATGTATTCACTGACACAATGTGCAATTGATAAAGGTTAATTAAACTTTTTTATCTGAAGATGAAAATTTGAGGGCTAACCACTGCATGGGTTTTTTATATTTTCTACCTCTGAAACTCATTACCTTGATAACTAAGAGTACTGGAACCATTCTTTTACCTTTAAGGACTGACAGATTTACCATAGTGACAGCTGGTGTCAATCTAGTAAAAATCAGTTGCACCTGTGTCAATATGATTGCTTGTAATAGATATTAGGGCAAGAGACGAAAGACAAAAAATGAAAGCAGGATATAAAAAGAAAAATACAACAAAATTCTCTTTGAGAGACCAAAGAAATAAATAAAAAATGTAGCTCTTCTGCATCAATACTCTCTGCATGGAATCACTGTTTTCTTTTCCCCTTTCCAGTCTGAAAGCAAGTAAATTACACTGGTTCAAATTTCTTCAGCACTGATATCAGCCTTTAAAAATGAGGTTAACACATATCTCTAGAAATACTCTTTAATATTTTATCATTCTGAACAACTTACACTAATATATAGTTAAGAGCACAAGCAGTCTTCTATCCAAGATTCCTTAGTGTATGAGTAGATTATTATTATTATTATTATTATTAAGAAATTAAAATACAAAGTTTGACATTGGTTGGCCTGTCAAGAGACTTCTCCAGAAAACTGAATACTACATGTATAACACAGTTTTACTTTCTAAACATACCTGGTTTTGTTTGCTTCCTCTTAAAAGAAACTTTACGTCCTAATAGTTTAACTTAAAAAACAAACAAACAAAAACCAAAAAACACCAAGAATATCTACCTGATTTCTAAGACAGAAATACTTAAGCCCAATAAGCATAGGGGTCCTCAAGGTTAAGAAACAGGAACAGTAGGCAGTAAGATGCAGATCTGCCTTGGTGTTCTCGGCGTGTTGGCCAGGCACTACACTCTGTCACTACTGAAACAGCAGAGACACCCTGACTGAATTATTGACTTTAAGGAACCTCCATCACAACACACAATTCTTTCTATACACTGCTGTGAAGCTTGGGTAACGACCACAAAAAACAACTGCAGACTTCAGCTCCCACAATCTCATTATGAGATGCAAAAAATCATCACTAAAAAATAAAAAAAAAAAAGGCAAAAAAAGAGAAAAAAATCACTATAAATTAAAACACAGCAGTCTCTTACAACTGTCTTTCCACAGAAACACTTTTTCCAAACCAATCTGTCTTGAAATATACTCTGAGAAGCAGCAAGCCAGCCTGAGAAACAACATAAAATCAAAGAAAAGACTTGACAGCAACTTGGTTTGTTTTTTGAAATCAAAGGGCATCAAAAGGGAAAGGAATAATCAAACACAAAAATTTGTGCTTTCTCAACATGATGTACACCCTGACACTCTGGTAAAAAAACCCAACAGCATCTGCTGTGGCCAGTGAAGAGATCAGAGACATTAAATGCAGATTAGCAATAAGGTAATGGCTTCACAGGAACATACCAAATTCTTCTGCCTCTGAAGCATCATCTTGGATACGAGCTTTCTCTCAGATTAGGCAGAAAGTAGGAGAATTTGCTTCATTTTCCAGCTATCAGATTAGAATTAGAGCAAATGCAACAGCCAAGAAACAAGATGCCAGCCCACAGCAGGGTGTTTTATCTTCTAGAGCAATTCTTGCTGATAGGTATGACTTCACTGAGATAATCAAGAAACAACAAGCACTCTTTTTGTATTAGTAGTTAACTTCTTTTATTCTGTCAGTCTCTTTACAAGTGGCCACTATCAGGTTATCAATTTCCTTCATGATTAATAGGTGACAGAGTCAGGAGATCTTGGTAGTTTAGAATCAAAGTTAACACACAGGCAAGCACCTCCAGAAAGCAGAGAGAGAAAGGGGAGAGTAGATAAAAAGCAACATTTGGTAGCTTGTAGTAGACCAAAGAGTGTTTGAATTAAGACCTAGAACCAATCCTAGATACAATAAAATTTCATATCAAAAGCAATTTCACTTGAAAATATCATCTATGTTACATTATAAAGTACTACATCATTGTCTTTGTAGTCAACATTTGTGATTAGAACTATTTGGATTTTAGTGAGATTTTCCTAGTAGAAAATTGGGAAATGTCTTTTTTTGAGCATACAAAA
Source organism: Chiroxiphia lanceolata (assembly GCF_009829145.1). Classification (NCBI taxonomy): domain Eukaryota; kingdom Metazoa; phylum Chordata; class Aves; order Passeriformes; family Pipridae; genus Chiroxiphia; species Chiroxiphia lanceolata. The sequence goes on from NC_045640.1 coordinate 30,301,690, forward strand.
TAGGGCCATCCAATTTCTAAAAACTGATGAGCAATATTGGACACTTCTGCTTGTCTGGGTTCATGGTTAGGATTAAACAACAGGGAAATAGTTCAAAAGATATAGTCTACTTTTACAGTACACTTTTTTTTTTCCTCTAGAGAAACAACTGTAGAGTTAAAGATTGGTATCTCAGAAAGTTAGCTTTTCACCAGATTATTCTTGCCACAGAGTACAAAAACTTAATTTGCAGAGATACGTTAGCTCTTTGTCAATGGATGGGTGCATAGTTCATAATAGAATTGTGTATATCCTGTGTACAGTGGTCTTAGAAGATTAATCAGAGACAAAAGCAGAAGAATCCCAACTCCTTGTGTAAAGAAGACTATCCCATCACTGAATCTGCCTGCCTTTCCAAAACTAGGTTTGTCCATTTGACTTCTCTACGTCCTGCAAGGTCTAATTAGACTGTTCCCTCCCAAGTCAGGACATTTACAGCACTCCTTATAAAAATGTACAAACAACCCTACAGAGTTTGCATGCTACAGTGTATAAATCTACCCAGTAAAACCTCAGAAACATACATTTTAGTTAATGCTGCGATTGATGTGATTTTCTAATACTTAATGCTCATATTTACTGAACTGTTGTTTGTATGTATCTATAGGCTTGTTTTTCTGGCTCTTTTTACCAGTGAGCTTGTGACTGCAACATGAAACAAAGATAAAAAGAGAAATACTTCAGTCCTCTTAATCTCTCTTTTTCCAGCTTTCATCCAAATAGAACTCTGCTTGGCTTCAATCTTTTGGGAACTGGCTAAGCTATAGATAAGCAGATCCTCACCAGGGAACACCACCAAAATTAAAAGGCTACTTCTCCTTCAACCTATTCCCCTTGAACAGAATAAACCAAGACTATTAGTTTTGTATAAGTAGTTCATAGGACATCCACTGATCCCATGTAGTGTTACCATTAAAACAGTTGTTTTCATATTTTAAGCTTGTAAAGCAATATTATGCTTTTGAGCATAATTGACCTTCTCAACTGAAAAAAAAGTCAGCCAAAATTGATGGCTTACTGAGAATGAGCAAATCTGAAAATTTAGTTTACACGGCATTTCAGTAGTGAGCCCTATATGAAATTCAGGTGGATGAATTGATCTACCAAGAACATTAGCAGACAAGACAGTGTGAGCAATCCAGTCTTGCAAATTTAGCAGCAGAAACTAGTCTAACAGGTCTATACCAACTTACATTGAACATCAGATACTCGTCCTCTTCCTAGTAGGAATTGGTTTAATTATTTTATTCAAGTGCAATTACTTTTGTTTACAAAACAAGAAAATATGCTGCACTTGAAATTTGCCATGGAAAATGCAGACAAGATCTGTGGAGCACTTGTAAATCTTAGTTATATACATTTATAATGCATATCTTTGTCTAGGTAAAGCTGTTGGAATGAAGACCCTCCCTACGTATTCTAAAGAAATATAGACTACTATATAATTTCTCAGAAGAATACTTTTAGTCACACAGCTAATTATTATGGAGTTCTCAAAAGAGATCTTTTGCTGTCCAGTACAATAATGTAAGACTGATAACGAAAAGGTAGTATCTGTGTGGTAGTATCTGTCTTTGGCATTGTTTAATTCCTTCCTATTCCTAGAATTGCTATCCATTACTAAAAGATGATGTATATGACTCAGTCTTCAAAAGGTGTATATGTACTGAACATAATTATTAATTATACTGAGTTGGAAGGGACCCAGAATGATCACCAAGTCCAACTCTGAAATGAATGGTCCATAAAGGGCTAGATTTTCATACAATCCATTAATTAGTTTAGCTACATATTCAACTCCAAAACATTTTGAATTTTATGCTGTGATTCAGATGCTTTTTTTCCAGCAGACTTTACTATTGTGATGTGGACAATTTATTAATTGATTAATTAATTTATTGTCCGGTTGCATGTCTATCTCGTATTGGCCTTTTTAGCCACCAACGCGCTTGCAACAAGAGTGGGTAGTGCCTTCCCAAATCTTCATTCGTAAAGCCTAGCCATGATGATGATGAATTCATTTATTAATTGTGAAAACTGTATGGAAAGTATTCTGAGCTATTTAAAAATTCTTGTAAGTCCTCCAAGCTTTTAAAAATAGAACAAAGGGGAAAGTTTTTAGCAGAAGGTGTTTTTTTTCTTGGGGTTTTGTTTTTTGCTTTTTTTTGGTGGGTACTCTGATTCAACAGGCAAAGCCTCACAGGCTTGGACAATTAGTTAGTTTGACCAAAACTATTCTATGACATCCCAGCAGGCATCACATGCTGCAGAAAACCTTTTGCCTTTTATTAAGGATATGACACATTCAAAAGTTCAATAACTTCCTGGAGATTTGATGGAAACCAGAAACTGCTGAAACAACTAAGTCATCAGTAACAGGCACAGCAAGCTGGAGAATATCTGAAGCCAAAGAGCTTGTGTTTCTCTGAGCTGATTTAACCTGTAGCTAACCTCTGCCCGCCACAGCTGGGCAGCAAAATGACAAGAGCATCATTAACTACAACAACCTTCTGCATGTTTTGCAAAAGAAGAAAAGTTCATTTTGTATCAAATACTGCACAGTAAAGTTGGTATCCTACAGGCTTAGTCATAGAGAATAAATTCCCTATTTCAAGCCAACTCTCATAAATGGTAGAATTTTATACACCTCAAAGAAAAAAATACAGAAACATCAGTATGAGTGCCATAGACAGAGGATCACATAGCAGCAGGGTAGTTGCTAAAATCAAGAGGAACTACAATATTCTGTCCCTTAAGGCAGAGGAAAATACAGTGATGATTTGTACAAGCAAAAGCTAATGTACTTCATGTTCATAATTTGAGGCATTTAAAACCTATAAATTGATCCAAACCTTTTCTCACGAGTGTTCTTTTGCTGGTAATAGCTGGTAATAAAATGTTCACAGCTACATTTCTAGTCCTATCAGAATTAATAATTCCAGAGAAACATGGGAGTAACTATTTTCATAATAGTATTGTGGATAGTGAAAAGATGTTTCTCCCTCTCCTCCCTCTCTTCTTTTCACCAGTACCAGTACACCAGTACATCTATGTTTCCTATGCAAATATCTCACAGACATTGCAATCTTCAGCTGCCAACAACATTAATTAGCAGGTTAATAAAGCCTTCACTTCAGACTTGTCTTCCATATTTCTAAGAAGTATGATTAAAATACACTATTTGTCTTGAAGTCAGAAGCAGAGCATGACATAGAATATGAAATTAAACATGGTATAAAATTTCGACAAGAGCAAGCTCCTTAACTCTATGTCATAGAGGAACCCGGAGGAAGATAAGGGTTTTTTTCTTCTTAAAGAAATTTTCATTTAATCAGTCGCAATTTATTACTTACTCTTCCAAATGTCATGGTCTCACTTCCAACTCGCTGAAGCCCCTCTCCTTTATGTCTTCTCAACTTTTTCTGTTTGGTATCTCTGTCCATGCATATATCATGCAGATTTGATGTAACAGAAGAAAACTGCTCAGCTTCTTATTGCCTGATACAAGGTTACTTACATGCAGCTGAATAGATACTTACATTAGTCTTTAAATAAATGTTTTACATGAAAATCATAATAGCACTGCAGTAAATACTAACAAGAAAATAAACTTACATTTCATTTTTATTTTAGAAGTTACATTCCTACAATTATTCAATTTAAGCAACATTAAGCAATTGCTGAGGACAGAGTGTTTGGGCCTGCAATGATTCTTAATTCTGAACTCCTTATTCAGTATTGCTGTACAATTTTCACTTCATAAAGGGCTTCTAGCTAACTGCTGCAAATAAAGGCCACCTTGTTGCTGTATACTGTAGTCATTTGTTTTGCCTTTTGATACAGTTGAGGATGCTACCTGAATATTAAGTTGTACTTTCTCAAAGACACTTGCATTCAAACCAAAAGAGGTAAATGAGTCTTAGGGATTCATGCAAAAAAAAAAATGCAATTATATGCCAAATATATCTAGGTTTTGTTAGTACATTAAAACTACGTATGCCAAAAGTTATCAAATTAATATGCTGAGAATATGCTGAGTTGGAAGGGACCCACGAGGATCATCAAGTCCAACTCCTGGCCCTGCACAAGACCATGCCCAAGTGTCACACCATGTGTCTGAGAGTGTTGTCCAAATGCTTCTTGAACTCTGTCAGGCTTGGTGCTGTGACCACTTCTCTGGGGAGCAAATTTGCTCATATGGAAAATGAAAATAAGATGTGCCTGCTACATAAAATCTGACATTTCTAATCCACACATGTGTATGTACAGGGTTTTTGTGTAGCATTTTTAAAGAAATGTGACAGTTTTCAGGAAGTTGGACCCACTTCACATTAATTAATGAAATATGGACTAGAAAATGGTAAGGTGCTTGCTTGAATAAATAGATTTTTAGTTTAAAATGTCATTTTAAACTTTTTTCATAGTATTAACAGATTTTAAAAATAATTTAGGATGAACATTTTTTTTAACTGAACAATGGCTATGTTGTAATTCTTGCACTCAACAGCAAGACCACTGTCCAACAGCATTCATTTATGTCACAGAAAACAAAACAGTTGTCAAATCAGGATTGTTATAAAGAATAAAAATTAAAGAGATGGTTGTTGTAGAAAATATGAGAGGAATAAAACTGTACATTCATTTAAAAATAAAATAGCCACAATAACAAAAAGCTTCTTGTTTTTTATCCAGGAATTTCTGATATGTTTTGGTAATGCTTCTGAATATATCATACATGTTTGAGATGAATAGTGTTAGTAAGAGGTTGAGTATTCACCAGTATTGCAGATGAGGAAAAAGTCTGAATTACTGCTGAACTCAAAATATTACTTTGATTTTCATTCTTTAAATATTAAATTCAGAAGTGCTGAGAACAAAACCACCTTTTTAGATGCTTGTCCTGGTTTTGGCTGGGATAAAGTTAATATTCTTCATATTAGGTGGTATAGTGCTGTGTTTTCAATTTAGGATGAGAATAATGTTGATAACACACTGATGTTTTAGCTACTGCTAAGTCAAGGAATTTTCAGCTCCTCAGCCAACCTCACCAGCGAGCAGGCTGGATGTGCACATGAAGTTGGAAGGGCACACAGATGGCACAGCTGATCCCAAACCGACACAAGGAAAATTCCATACTATATGTCATTGTGCTGAACAAGAAAACTGGGAGGAGTTGGTCAAGGCATGGCCAAGGCTGGTGCTTGAGGACAAGCTGGGCATTAGTCAGTGGATAGTGAGTAACTGCATTGTGCATCACTAGTTTTGTATACTATTTTATCATTATTATTATTTGCCCTTTCTTTTCTGCCCTATGAAACTGTCTTTATCTCAGCCCATGAGTTTTACTTTTTTTTTCCAGTTCTTTCCCCCATCCCACCAGGAAGTGAGTGAGTGAACAGCTGTGTGGTGTTTAGCTGCCTGCCAGGTTAAAGCACAACAGCGCCTCATCTGAGACAATATCTTTTCCCCTCTCAGGTACATTTAACATCTGATTTACCATCCCTTAGGGAACAGTTTGTATAAGATTTTCCTAAAAACTCTTGCAGAGCCTCATTGATCTTAGAATTGATAAAATTTTCTTGTGGATCTAAACTTTCCTTGAAAATCTTCTATTCCATTACTCTGAAGGTGGTTTACTCATCAGAGAGGACACTTTCTTATCAAGTGGAACTAATGAGTCATCAAGCTGATCACTCTCTAAAAAGTTCTCTCTTACAGGTTTCCTTCAGTATCTAAATAGTAGATACCTTTAATTAACCAGTTAACATCATATTATCAAGTATATATGGAAAAAACATCTTAATATATCAGTGCTTTTCTGACCAGAGGTCAACCAGAACATAAACTCCTCAGTGCAGTTACTGCAGTTCTTAATGTAGTCTGTGTATCTTCTTAATTTTCTTTAAAGTTCTGATGTAATTCTATCTGATGTATTCCTTGGGAACAAAGAGGCACTGATTTCTGAATGAAACTATGTTAAAGCATATTTACAAAGGAAAAATTACAAAAACAACTTGGCATATTCAGTGTTTCTCCTACTCTTTAAATATCAAAGATATTTTGTTTAAAATATAAATCTGAAATAATTCAGATTTGTGTTATTATGATTTCTTATATTTCAGAAATTATTTGTGATACAGCAGGCAGTATTTCTCTTCTAGTTATTCCCTACTGGAGATTTTAGAGGAATATTTTATTCAGCTGAAAGCTTTGATAATATTTCTCCTTTGTAACTGAATGAATGAACAAATCCACATGAGTAAACATACATTTAAAATTTAATTGCACAAGTATTCACAGCAGAAGTTAACTTTGAAATTTGATTCCTAACCTTAACTTGGAGAGAATTTTAAGTACTAGGACCATACAGCGTATTTCACCTCTCAAAACACTTCTACCAATGGAAACTCCTTATTGCTTAACTCACTACTCACTGCAGATATTTCATGCACAAATTTAACTTTGAAGGCAAATGGCTCAGGGGTATTTTTCAGCACTTAGATATCAGATACACCATAAAGTGTCATCAGAAAAGAATTCTTATGAACTACTGCCTTTCCAAGAAAAAGGAAAGTCTGTCCTGGAAGAATTCAAAACTTTCATTCTAGAATAAAGTCACAGGGGAAGTCACAGAAATTCTTTCCATATTTTTTTACCTATGTATTACCTATCAGTTCAAAGCTGCTGCCATGGTTCCAAAACATATTACTTTTGGTCTGCCAGAGTTCCTCAGACTATGTTAACCACGTTTTATGGTGAAGAGAATGTCCAAAAGCAAACTTTCAAACAAGAGCCCTGTGATTTCCATGTCTTACACCTGTATCACTGGTTTTCACTTAGGGTCAAAGTGTTCACACTGCCTGTAGGTGGAGCTAACTTTTTATGGATCACTGCATCACACTCTGCAATTCTGTATCTCTACCTTCCTCACTTCATCTGGCCCAACTGAATTGCTGGGAGCTTGGATCTGGATTAATTCAACCTCCAGTCCAGGCTCTAGGGAACACTCTAGAGTCTGTTCTAAGCTGGTTCTTGACCTGGTTCCATGCATGCTGATGAATGATTCAGCACCAGATTTTATAGTATACTGGAATCAGCACAAACCCACTGGTCCCTTTGGAAACAAACACTGCTTATTATCCTGGGCAGAAGTCTGGACCAGATATGTTTGTTGTATAGGGGTTGGTACAAAGCAAAAAGCATAGCAGAGAAGGTATTTTACACTGAAATATGCACTCTGTACTCTCTACTGCAAAGAGAGAGAGAAAAAATGTACTGCCTCTTGAGCAAAACCGTAAGGTTTCAGTGGTTGGTCAGTGAGATGTCTGAGATGATGTGCCATTGTAAGAGCAGAACAGATGAGTGCATGGCAGTATCACAGCAGTGGGGAAATGAAACTGAGGGTTTGGGCAGCTGGCAGGGACAGAGACAGAGGAGACTGGCAGAATCCAGACAGCAGTTCAGAGGTTCAGTTTGAAGATGGTTCTAGTGACACATTTTGAAATCTGTGAATCAGCACTTACAGATGAAATGTTCACTGAGACATTTCAAGCCAGCTGTAGTAATAGGATTTTTGTGGAGTCATTAATCTTCATTATTGCACAGCCCTGCAGCAGTACTGTGGACCCAACCAAGACTGTGATAGTGCCCTGAGGAGAAACAGCACTTATCTCCACAAGTTTACAGTTAGAGTAGATAATTCTGATTATGGATATAGGAAACAGACATCGAATGTAAAAAACAGATTAATAAGTTCCACAGACATTGGCAGAGACTTTGTTAGGAAAGGTACAGACTAGCATAAGACAAGAGCAGCAAAACCATCAAGATGGGGTGTGGAAGATGGCTGGGGGTAAAATTAGAGGAAACTGAGAAGTTATATTCACATCCTAACAGAAGTTATAATTATAGGGAATTTATAGGGTAAAGTGCAGCTGCTACTCCCCGGATGGAACATGGTTGGCAGCTCCATGATGATTCCCCATACAACAGTAAGTATCTGCTAAGGAGGTGGAACAGAAGGTGGAGCAGAGTGGAGGCACCTGTAGGACAGGCTCTGTAGAAATCCTTGCAGGAAGGGGAATTTGATGGTACTTTGCAGCTGATAAAACCACACAGAACCTGTCAGCCAAGGGAGATAAGAGATGTCCTGCTGCTGAACTGTGCAGCCACAACTGTGGCAAAATCTCTCTCCTTGGATGAACTTGGTTCATGAAAACCTAATTGCAATATTAACGCACACCTCCATCCCAAAGTTAACCCCCTCTGCACTGGGCATGTGCTTTATATTTTTTTTACTGTATCTTTAAAAAGAGAAGCGAGAGAATTTTACACCAATCAGTAACAAAGGTATTTATTAATTAAGTCACTTAAGCGCCACCTAAACATAAAGAAATAGAATAAAAGTAAGTTGAGAATAGGGGAAAAGTTAGGGAAGACACTCCATAGTAAGTGCTGGGATCAGTCAACAGGTTGAGGCTATCTTCTCCCCCATAGGGACACCTACTGGGTAAGAACCACACTGTATGCATGCTGCATACTTTGATTGGGCATTAGAAGTTTGTCTGTGTATTGCTTGAATACATTTTTACAGTCAGATACTATCACCAGTAACCCTTGAACTTGAACCTGTCACAATTTCATATTAATAAAAAGTGTTATTCCATAAACTGTTAGTGGTGGTCCTTCCCAGGCACTAGCAGATACCAGCAGTGGGTAATAAAAGTGGGAAGACCCACTGAGGGGTCTCCCTTATGCTGTTGGCATATTTTCCTGGATAAGTCAGTTGAACCACCCTCCAAATCATCAGGACATTTCCGTGAAGGGTCCGTAATGGGATGCTGACAGATTGGTTGGGCACAAGGGTCTCACCTTTCCTGGAGCACTGGAATCCCACACTAAAGGCCAAGGAAATCTCAACTTTTCATGTTACAGGATGCCAAAGAGACTAGTGGTGAAGGAGAGGCACAAAACACAGCACCTAAAAATCCATCAAAATTGCAAATCTGAGTGCCCCTGAAGGCATTTTTTTCCCACAAAGCAAAGTAGGATGGGGAAAAGCTTTCTCCTCTCTCTAAACTTCCATTTTTTTTAGAAATGTTCTGCAAGAGGAAACTATCAAGCTCCTAAATAAAATTTAGTATTTATAATTGTTGACATGAATTCTATTACTTCCCTAATGGCACTTTCATATCTTACAGCTACAGAAATAAACCGTTCTGTGCATTTTTACATCATATCAGCACAATGACATTTTACCTGGATTTACTGCAAGCAGATAATGCATGGATAGAATTTTCTCATGAATGTTTATCATATTTATGCAGATACTTATCTGACAGATCTGGTAAGGACTAATAATTTGAGGGGAGGCTGTTTGGTTAAAAGGATCAAAATAATCTACCACAGACATGAGAGCAAAAAGCTGTAGACTACTGAATAATTCTGTCTCCAAGTTTTTAATAGAAGTTTTATTGTGTAAGAAAATTTTGAGCTGGATAGTACATTAAACTGCCAGCCACTAAGAGAGCTGTTGAATCAGGCCCTGGTTTGGCACAGACAGATTACATAAACAAGAAAATGAGCTTTGCATCATTATTGTGCTTGATTAGCTATTGTTTGTGCTTCTTAAGATCTTCCTCTTTGTCTCTCATTTTTTCACTGAGGTTAGAGCTATTAAGCCTGAAGAACAGGTAGTGGAGAACAGAGCCTTCCAGAAAACAGTAAGAAATTACATATATAATTATCCTAACCATGCTCTCCAGAACAAAGAAAAACTGATTAAATCAAAAGTAACTTATAATATGGATATGTATATCTTGTATGATATTTTCAGAAATAACAAATGTAACTTAGAATATATCTTAAGCAAGTTTCTAGGAACAGATCAGTGTCCAATTAGACCAACCACAATTTTTGCACTCCAGTATGCAACTGAACTGTATGCAGTAAGAACTCCAAAAGAAAATGTAGTCATATAATCCTTGCCTATATTCTCCCCAAAAGGGAAACCTTGCCACCTCTAACATTACTACAATCCTGGGGTTTGGATTTTTTGCCAATTTCAATTTATTAATGCAGACAGATACACGTGAAAAAAGTATGGTACTCTTCACATTAACTCTCCATTTGGCATTTTAAAAAATTGCAAACAGATAAAGCTCTCACAGTTCTCAGCACTAGTTGGTCTTTGAGACGGGGATCATGAATATCAGCTACCACACACACACAAAAAAACCAGTCATTCTATAATAATCTCTGCTAGGTACTTGTACCTCCTTTTTGTACATCTTGTACTGTCGGCAATACCGTATTGGACACGACATATCACTGGGCTTGCTCCTCAGGTCAGCTCTTATCTGATCAATATGAAATATAGATAAGGAAAAAAATCAAACATAAACACTAAAAGCTAAGAGAGAATGAGGGTTACATTGACTTACTCCTCAAGTAGAAGGGAAAGTAAGTGCAGAATTAGCAAATCCGTTAGATTACTTTAGCTATAACACTGTTTGGTATGAAAATACATCCTAGATATTCACAAACATTCATTAAAAAAAAGAACTTTTCCATGGCAGTGAAAATCAGGACATCCCTCTGAGGTTTTAAACTAGTGTTTATGTTCTTCCATCCTCTAATTAAATTACAGTGATTATTTCTAAAAATAGATGAGTTTTTTGCTTTTATTTAACTTTTCCACAGGAAACAAAAAGTTAATTGACTATCAATGACTAATCTGGGTACACTGCCAAGACACTTTGATATTAACCTGAAGATATATTTAAATTCAGTTACACTTCTAAATATGAATAAGTACTAGTCTAAGCTATCAATTAATAAATTCAAATTAATTCATAAATGTATACATGTATGTTAAAACTGAGGTGGTTTTTAAGACCAGGTTTTAAATTGAGGTATATTCTAATATCTCGCTTAAGAAGGAAGCAAGAGTTTTCAAAAGCAGTATGGGTACAGAGAAACAAGCTTTAAGGACTTCATTCATTAATGTAATCTGGAAAAAAAAAGTTGCCTTTCTGAGTCCCTGCCCTAAATAAAACCTTTCTTATTTAAAAAACCACCCACAAGGTGGGGTTTGCATCATATCTGCCACCCGCGACCCTCATTTTTGATGAGGGTGGGACCCCATGAGTGCGTACTACCTCCACTTCCAGCTTCAACCTTTCCAGCCACCCCCCAGACAGGACAGTCAACCTTACAGAAAAAAAGAAGGAGAAGGCACACAGCATTAAATCAAGAAACACCATCAAATTTGTGCTTGTTTTTCCTGAGTGATAACTAGTTCACCATAATGACAGTAATTCACCAGAATAACTTCATTAACAGAAGTAATCATACTTTTATAAAATGAAGCATCCCAAGAAAACTACGATACCTGAGGCTTATTACCATTCACAATTTCTTTACCACAAGAGAGTCAGGATGACTCTTTCTGTATGGAGTCACCACTTTCTTCCCAGCAGATGTAACAGCCACACTGAGCTCACTGCTTGCTCCTCCCAGGTGCCACCTGATTCCATCTCTTGTGGAATTTTCAAGAACTGGGACCTGGTGTCGACTTATGATAAATTCTTTCTGTTAGCCCTCCCAAAACAAATCAGGGGAAAAAAAAAGGATGCATGCATAAAAACCCTTCCTTGGACTACCTGGTAGTAATAATTACTTGTTTTGGACAGCGAATTTAGTGAGAAAGGTTAGGAATTTCAGGATTATTTGGCAAAAATTTTCAATTAAGAGCAAGGGAAGATAATTTTAAAATTAAGACTTGATTCAGGCATTTGTGAGTAGCACTAATAACACACAACAATAATGATAATTTTTCAGTGATAGGTATTTGTTGTGGGGGCAAGTTTTGAAGAGTAAAATATCAAAGACTGAATCAAACTTGATTTCTGAGGACATATTTTCCATCTAATGCGGGCTGTCCCATATTGTTTGAAGTGGAGATGTCAAACAGATAGGGGATTTTGTTTTGTCTTCCTGAATAAAACTACTTCATGTCCAACAAGAAAAACTAATATATCTCCTTCCCCCACCTTCCATTAGTATCGAAAACGGCATTATTTACACAGCCCTGCTTATGACAGTAACATATAGTGCCTGTCAATATGCACTATTTGTCATAAGAAAGACCTGCCACTAGGTACGATTTCTACACTTTAAAATCCTTTTGAAACAGTTGATGGAAATTATTATTGAAAGACTGCTTGCCTAAAAAAAAAATTATCTTCAATATCAACAAATCTCCTGACAACTTTAACTCAAGGTGACATCTTTTAAATGACACAGTTTCTGGCAGAATCAGAAAGTTTATATTTTGTTTGTTTCTTATGCAATAGAACAAAGTATATGAAATGTCACCCCCACCCTCAATGTATTCTTGGAGTACTTTAAAACATCTAGGATGAAGCATAAATGTGAAAAGTTGTCATTTTACAAATTCTCAGAATAGTATTATTTGCACAGATCCCTCTTCCAAAGAAGTTAGGATTTTACTAAAACACAAAACTCACCCCACAACTAAGTAATACTGCAGTAATAACCAGCAGTTACTGCCACCTTGTCTGTACAGTTGATGACTTCATATCATATGGAATATATATATAAATTAAGGGAGAAGACACAATGGAATGTGTCATAACAGACGCAAGATAAAGATAATTGTCAAGTTGACCCAACACTTACATTTCTTTACGCATTTCATCTGCAGCAAAATCAGAACATTTACACATTTTCAGTTACAGGATACATACATGGAGCTGTGGACATTTTGCTCAGTAAACTCAGTTTTGCAGAATTAAAAAAAAAGTAGGGAGTGATGCACTTGCAGCTAATACTAGGTGATGTCTTGGATACTCTTCTATCCACAGAAAAATCTTTCTGCTATGAATTCCTTTACATTGTATTGAAGAATAACATGACAACAACATGTTGTTGTTTAAGTAGACATGATTATCTTAAATATATCTCTTAATCTACAACTAACAAAGGGCTAAAAGATCCATGAAAGTTTTTTAATTCTTGTTTCACCATTCCAGTTAGCAAGAAACAAGAAAATACTAGAAGACAATAATAACAGCTCTGATATTTTAGTAAACTTAATAAGTTGCTTAGGTATTAGGATCTGGATTGCTTTACTCGGTAAGTGCTTGTCTACAAACCATGTATTCATAATGCCTTGCTTAGAAATCAAAGCTAGAATTGTAGCAATTGGGTGGATCGTTTGTATTTCTCTTCCAGTGGAATAAATATCAGTAATTCAGCTGATTACAGTAATAGCAATCATCCGAAAACAAATGAAAAACATCAAACACCTAGATTTCTATATTGTCTAAGACCTGAGAAATCTGCCAAAAAAAAATATGTTAAAAAAGTGTAATTATTAAGAACTGCTTCTTTGCAAATGTAAAAAGGACAATATTGAACAAAGGAATATGAACAAGGGAAAAAAGAATAATTGAAAAGAGTGAATATAAAATTTGATCTCTTCATCACAGCAATTATATCTAAGATTATACTTGAAAGTGACATAAGGAAGAGACAACTGGAAATTGAGAAGGTGACAGGTAATAAAACCTGTTACATTTTCTTCAAAACTCTCTAACATGCACTCCAAAATAAATCAAATCAAGAGTTTACAATTTGCTTTAAGGTAGCAAGAGACTATAAATCAGTAATAGAAGATTACATCCTCTAAGAAAATGATTTTATGATATTACTAAATGTGAAACTACCTCAGATTGCTACAGCAAAGAGACAAGATATAAAATAACATGCAAAGCATGTTGCATAAAGCAACAAACACCTTGCATAAAGCAGCAAACACCTCAGCCTGCTATCAGATTTGTATAGTGATTTAAAACATTACTGAATGTTTGCATCATCTTCCATGGAAGCAACACATGAGGAGAAGAAATTTTCTAGTGTATAGGAGGAATAAAACACTGCATTATTACCAGAAACAAGAAAAGACCTCTGAAAGTAACACAGGACAAAAAACTGAAGCAGTGAGGCATCACCCAAAGACTATGACAAAGGTGTAAAGCACATCACAGCTTCAGATGTTTGTTCTACCTTTAACAGAAAATATTTCCACTTGCTTAGATAGCAAAGGTAGAAATACCAACTAGTTCACTAGTGGCTCTGAAAAACAAACAAAAGACCAAAACCAAAAGAAAACCCCAAACCAAACAGAACCATAACAAAAAAAACCAACTTGAACCAGAGTGGCGATAGGATGTGGAGCTGTGTGCCATTCTGTTTGCCAGATTTCTTATCCCTCCAGCACAAAACCCCAGTCATCAGAGATTGCTAGGGCAGCTAATCATCCCCAAAACTGCAGTAAGAGTTTGCATGCTGGGGACATATTCCCAGTTCATATTTGGTACCCACAAAGCAATTCCTGAATTCAGACTCAGAATACATCTGGCATAGTCAAGCAAAAACAGCTTTTCGGGGCTGTAAGAATTTCTGGGGTGCTCTGGCACACATTTACTGCTTAGATTGATGGAGTTTCTACTGCTTATGCTTGGAGAATATTATAAAAAAAATATCTTTCACATAAAAAACCAGCAAGAGAGCTTCTAAGCTTTGGAGAAAAAACATTGTCCAAGCAACTAATTATCTTCTCTTATCTGCTCAAGCACTGCTGCTGTTGCTAGCAATAGTAAGATGCAGAACAAGGTATGATTCTACTCCGCACTAACTTCCCCAGATATATTTACTGTCAGATCCCCATGTAAGGATCCTCAAAAACCTTAGAAAAATCAGGTCAACACTATTGTTCTCTATCTAGAAAACCTCTGATTTAGAAGCCTGTGTTAAGCTGATAAATGTCAAGAAAAAATAGTATTCTATTGAGTGGCCTTGAGAAGTATTTATTAGCCTTCTCACAAGACGATACTATACTCCATTACTATATTCCATTCCAGATCTACTTATAGCTCTTTAATGAGTTTCTTGTCCTTAATGGGAAAATCTTTTACATACCTCTTTGATCTTTAAGTAATTTCAGGTAAAATACATGTAATTCCTGCTAGGAAATGAACACTGTAATAATCTTAAACTTTAAGCATCCATCTTCTAACAGGAATCTATCTAGTTAAAGTGTCTACTCAAACTTTATATGAAAAAATTTACATACTGTTTCTTCAACTTCTGTCAAAATCATTGCATATTTTAACAGAAATACATTTTAATAGACGCAAAAATAGAAAATGTATTTGAAACTTCTATGTTTAAGAGATTAATGTCCAGTTTGGTACTTGAAATTAAATAATTTAAACCTTAGTGCTTTTTTGCTATATTTCAGATGAAAAGAAAAATGTCTTTTAAACCTGCCAAGTAGCAAGATGGATTAACAATTTGTGTATGTCTCTTTTTTCTGCTTAGAACAGCAGCTTCCTTAGAAACATCTTTTCCTTCTCTCAGTACAGGCAGGCATCATTTTTATACTCTCCACAGTTTGATTAGCAATCTTACTTTCCTTTTTTTGCAGTACTTGATACAGTAGGGATTCCACAGATCATTACAGGATACCAAAAGGGGCCAGTTGTGACTGTATCCAATAGTCTAGAGGGTGATTTTTCAAATGCTTAGAGAATAATTAAATATAGCAATGGTAAGTTAATTCATTTTCATATATGGACTAAGCTTATACCTATATATGGACTAAACTAAAGTACCTCAAGAAAGGTCCTTGAGTTAAAGAATGCACACAATGTTATCAGTCCCAGCATACTCAACTTCCTTACGTATGGCAAGAAAATGCAAGTGAGAGTAACCTTTTTGGTCATGTCCTGGGCTTCTCCAGGAGGGAGGCACAGAGCACTCCTCACAGGTGGGAAGGCAGTTTGAACTGGACCTCATCTTTCTTTGCAGGGCTTGAGTACCCAGTTCCAAGATCCTAGATGGTGAAAAACAGGTACCTGACATTTTAAATATCACCCAGTGCCCACTTCCTACATTAGAAGGGTATAGATATATCTGAACTCAGAACTGCAACCTAGAATTGTCAGAGGACTGATGTGTCCCAACTGTTGGTGACTTCTTCGAGGAGAGATGCCAACTAAATGTATCGTGGTACCATAATGCTTACAGAAAAAAGAACTTGTGAGAACGCTTTGATAATAAAAAATTACCAATATTTCCCATGATAAAAAATTTCATCTTGTCTGTACTAAAAAGGTACTGTAGAAACTCAAATACAGTGACACATACATTTTCTCTTAGAAGTAAAAGCATATTTACGAAAACAAGAAAAACCTCTAATGATTAGAATGCTCATTTGAGATGCTATCTACATGTAAACTGAGGACAGTTACAAGGCTCGTAGTTTCTTGGGAGGTTTTTTCTCCTCTGCCTGGATCAAGAACAAAAGATGTTTTTCATTTGTATTATACTGGTTTTAAGTTTAGAAGTTGACAAGCTACCAGGATCTTTATTTCTTCTTCACTCTCACCTCCATCAAGTAAGAAGTTACCTCTCAAAAAGAAAAAAAAGGTGAAGCTATATGTCTCTTTTAAAAGACAGTGCACTATTTTTATTTCCTTGGTTTAATAGTATCTGATTTTTTTTTTTTAGTGGTGTAGCAGTGTATGGTGCTTTTTGTATTACAGCTGCAAGAATCCCTATTAGCGCTTTATCAAACACTTACTAATGAGTATGAACAAATACATTTGCTTATTTTCCTACAGGAGAAAATGGCTATTTACTATTTTCAGTGATAGAAAACTGCCACGGTCCAAGGGGAGATGGGGCCGTGACACAGCACGGATGGGTTCAGAGACAAGGTAGGGTGCAGATGGAATGCTTTATTGAAGCATGCACAGGATTTTTTATCAGTTCAGGCGGGAAAAGGGCCAGAACATGGGGTGGAACACGAGACAGGCAAACAGGGGAACAAATCGGGACAGGGACACAGGCAAAAGGGGGAGGAATGTGGGAGGAGCCAGGGAAGGAAAGGGTGAATGGAGACTGTCTCCTCTCTGCAGCTTTTCCAGCCAATCTGCAGGAAAGCAGGGAAGTGGACAAGCCTGGGCATGCCCGAGAGATACAAATTCTGGGGAAACATACAATGTGTATATACATAATAACTGTAAAGTCCGTATCATAAAGTCCTTTTAATCACTGTACCTCTTTTTCCACTTCTGAAATTGTTCCCATTCTGATTCTTGGTCCTCGACAGAGGACAACCATAATTTCAGCATGTCTCTTTAGCAAACACAAGAATTCAAGGCCTAGTTTGTAAATTCCACCATTTTCTGAGGTTATTTATATAAACTTAAATCAAATGAAAGACAAAATGAGATGAAAATGGTTAACAGCCACTTTTGATTACTTTGAATACCTATGCACAAGGTATGGCTAATGATAAAGTAGATCTTCAAATGCAGTAGCATCAAAACTACACATATGCAGTAGAGTTTAAGAGGACAACTCATTTCTTCTTTAAAAGAGTCTCTGGAACTAGCATAAGGTATTACTTTTCAAAGTACAGACATGCACAAGTTTCTGAAATATCACAGAATTCACAACCACATGCCCATGACACTGACTCGTACCAGAAGGACTCCATACATACCTATTGCTCCTTGTCACTCCCATCCCAGACACAGGCTGTCATTTCACCGCCATAAAACACCTTTGTTCCCTTCTACCCCCCTTCATTAGCAGCAGGACTTTGAAGTTTTCTTCTGTCACAGTGCTGCTATTTTATAACAGAATGGTTTTAGGCAGGAATAAAAGGAGTTCATAGCAAGATAGCAATTAATCGCCCCATATTCCTTCAAGGAAACATTGCTTATAACCAACTAGCTGATTAATAAAATTGTAGCCATGAGGCAACCCAGCCTGGAAGTTGCAGAGCTCATGTCACTAATTTGATTAATTTTCATTTTATTTGTTGTCAAATGCAAATGTTTTTAATTTTTATTTGTTACAAAGATCAAAAGTTACAGGTTTGCAAGTTCTTAGACTCCCACTTGAGTGCAGAAACTGCAATCAAGTTCTCAGGCTTCTGAAAAGTTTTCTTCTTCTATAACAGACTCTTAACTACTTTTCAAATACAAATGTGTTTGGTTACTTCTTGTCTATTTAGCAAATTCATACATACATCAAGTTGTGAAATTGTCTTTTTGGGAGGTTACAAGTTAGTAGTGGATTATAGGGTGAAGAAAGTAAAAAAAACCTCATACTATTCAGTCTCTCACAAATATCTATTGAGTATCTACTAAAGGCCCAAGAGATGAGCATATTATTAGATCAAGCAGAATTTAAGTTAACCCTATTAGTGGGGTTCCTTGTCAGTCTGGTCTCAGATGTGTTAAGAAAAGTCCTCTATTTACAGCCCACCTTCCCCTGCCCTCTCCCAAGATTAGACAGCAGCAGTAGCAAATCCCGATCATTGCACTACTCAGAGCAAAGGAGTCCTCCTGAGATCAGCTTCCTTAAGCAGCTATCATCATTAACATCAATATCCAAGCAACCTGCTCCAAGCCAACATTTATAAGTTTCTTTGAGATTTAGTTCACTAAGTCTCTCCTCTCCAGGCCAATATGTTTAGGCAACCATTGAGGATGTTTGACTGATCCCAGGTGCAGTCTTTCATTCTGCATTGATTACTGAAGACAGAACTTGTCTCCAAGCCAAGTTGGAGAGCTGCACCAGAGAACTGCCCTGGCAAAGAGTTTTAAAATTGGTCTTCTCACAAAAGATGTTACAGAAGTCCAATTCTGACAGAAAGAGAGAAGTCCAATGCAGGTTTTGGTTTAAACTATTGTTGAAAGTGTTTTTCCATGTTTTACAAAAAGTATTTCCACATCACAGACGCGTGACAGCTTGAGTGCCTTATTTTATAAAAAGTTGAGCCTCAGTTCAAATATGAGTCCTATAAACTAAACAAATCATATAGCAAATGACTGAGTTTGCTATTAGGCTGTAAAATGTTTCTGAACTTGCCTGACACTTCTTACTATAATGATACTCCTCCTTTCTGAACCCTGTAGTATTCTCTGCTAGAGATACATTATAGTTTTACACATTACATTAATACTCTGATTAGCACATCATTTCAGCATTTTTAAATTATTTTCTTATTTTTAGATAAGCTATTTAACCAATTCTTTTTATTTTCTTATCAGAACTCCTGTTCACATTCTGCCTTGAGAAATAATGGTTCCCCTTTAGTGTTTAAATTATTTCCCTCTTTTCCTGTTTTCCATACCTATACTGCCTGTTTATATGCAGTACTTCAGGTACAAATATTAAGGAGCTCAAGGGGGAGTCTATTCAGACAGGATAAGCCAGGAATCCTTTTTATTTTTTCCACTCTAAAAACAACACATCACACTTCCTGCTTCAATGCTTGAAAAGAAATCCTAAGGGTTTTTGCAGCACCAGATATTTTACTGCACCTTGTTTTCCTTTGCAGCTCTGACAACACAAGTACATAAGTTTACCCTTGCTGCAAACCAACCTCAAATTTCATTCAGTGTCAAGAACAGCGGTGCTCAGCAGCTGTGCATACTCTTTCAGATTTCTCCAAAGGCACAGCCAAAATGTAATAACACACTGCTGTTAGCTTCCATGTGTTATTTGTGGGGCAGCACAAAGAGGAGTATTTTTGATCTTAAGATTTACTCTTTTACCCATGCCAGATCATCGATATTAGTAACAGAGAGCACAGATTTTGACCTTAAGAGAAAGACCAGTGAATATTTGGCTAACATGGCTGACATGCAGATCCATAACTAGATCAGACAAGAACAGTGAAAAATGTTGGTGGGTCAGAGTTCTCCATCTTCAAAGGTGCTGGCCAATATTAAGCGCACCTCATGCGTGAAAATGTACTATTCCATCTAAGAAGCCATGAGTCTCAAGAGGATGATTTATCAGTATTTTCAGGAAACTGACACAGAAATATGATGTTCTCTATACTTCTTTACTATAGTGTCTATGTTCACACTAAAGGATTCAATTACAGTCATGTGTTGCTTCCCTTACAGCAAGTTCCATCAATAATTCCTCAAATGGTTTGTTGTTGGCATTCTTATTACCAGAATGGCTTTTATTTTGCTCCTATAAGTATGGTAACATAATTATGCTCACCATCTAATAATTTCAGGAGGCACAATGACTTTCTGGGAAAAATATATCCTATTTTTTCCATTGGAGAAGTATAAAAAGAAAAGTAAGCAAGGTTAGCTAAGCAATAATAAAGGTTAAAATATATTTGCTTAGGTATGCTGATTCAGATCCAAAGATATCCACTTGTGAGATTTCTGAATGATACTGCATATACATTAGAAATATTCAAATAATAAATTTGAGCAGCCATTAAGAGTATTGTGTTCATTCACAGTCATTTGCAGTACTCATTTCTATTTGTATCTGCCCAGCAACATTTGCCTGTTAATAACTTGGGTTATGGAGCTCTGTTTTGGATAAAACATAGTCAGCTATGAAGTCAGTCATATCATAGAATATCCTGAGTTTGAAGGGACCCACAAGAATCATTGAGTCCAGCCTTGCACAGGACAGCTCCAAGAGCCACAGCATGTGCCTGAGAGCATCATCCAAACACTTCTTGAACTCTGTCAGGCTTGGTGCTGTGACCACTTCCCTGGGGAGCCTATTCCAATGCCCAACCACCCTCTGGGTAAAAAACTTTTTCTTGTTATCCAACCTAATCCTCCGCTGACGCAGCTTCATGCCATTTCCTCCTTGAGTCCTGTCACTGGTCATGAGAGGGAAAAGATCAGTACCTGCCTCTCTGCTTGCCTTCCTGAGGATGTTGAAACCACAATGAGGTCTCCCCTCAGTCTTCTCTTCTCCAGGCTGAACAGACCAAGTGGCATCAGCTGCTCTTAATATGGCTTCCCCTTAAGGCTCTTCACCGTCCTCATGGCCCTCTTTTGGACACTCTCTAATTACTTAATATCTTTCTTATATCGTGGTGATCAAAAGTGCACACAATATTCAATGTGAGACCACTCCAGGGCAGAGCAGAGTGGGACAACCACTTCCCTTGAAGGGTTGGCTATGCTGTGCCCGATGTGCCCAGGCTGCCAGGGCACTGCTGACTCATACTCAACTTGCCATCCACCAGGACCCCCCTGTCCCTTTCCACAGTGCTGCTCTCTAGCCTCTTGTTCCCCAGTCCATACACACAACCAGGGTAGCCCTGTCCCAGATGCAGAATCCAGCACTTGTTCTTGTTAAACGTCATGCAGTTTTCGATAGCCCAACATTCTTGTTTGTTGAGGTCTCCCTACAGGTCCCCTCTGTCCTCGAGGGAGTTGACAGCTCCTCCTAATTTAGTGTCATTGGCAAACTTACTTAGTATTCCTTCAAGTCCTGGGTCCAAGCCACTAATGAAGATATTGAAGAGAACGGGGCCTAAAATGGAGCCCTGCAGAACCCCACTAGTAACTATTGATGTGCTTGATTTGGCACTGGGTGTTTATCTGGCAGCTTCTCCCAGTTTAGAGTGCCTTGTATGGCGTGTTTCCCTGCTGCACAGGAGTAAGACTTCAAATTATATGGAAATACTCGAACAGAATACACTATTGAGCCAACTGCCCTAATATGAATACTACAGTATGCTTGCAGTTCTATTAGCTAGGCAGAAATATACCTGTAGCTTTCTAGGCATGGTGGTGAAAAAACTACTCATTCATGTTCCTTATAGCACCAGCATGGTGGAAACTTGAATTAATAGGCAGAAACACTCCAATGTCACATTCTGAGATGCCAAACCACTGTCTCCTAAGTATGGAAAGAAACTGAAGTGTGTTACTAAAACAATTTCTTGGAGGACTTCACAGGAATACTATTTCGTTTTATAGGCTAGAAGAAGTGAGGTTCTCAGTTATCCACCCAAAGGCCATGCAGTGATTCAGTGTGGAATTACAAGTAAAATGGAGTGATTTGTCTTATTTTCTGACTTCAGATGAAAATATGCTACTTCAAGGGGGAAAAAAAGCTTCAGAAGTTCCATCAGCTGCTTATCTCTGCAGAGTCTAAGCATATTTCTTCCATATTTATCTCATTTAGCAACTATTTAACCACTGTCGAGAAATACTGAACTTAGGGGAAGAAAACCTGTTTTATAATGAGTGGTATAGGTTTTGTACACTGCGTTATCTTATTCTTGACCTTATTTATCTTTAAGATACTTGAGGTGGTTTCACTCTAGGCCTTCCTGGAGACCAACTTGTAGCCAGGAAGGAACTAGAAAAGTGATCACGGAAGTATTCCATGCTATTCCTTTACGTAACTTGGGGTATAAATAAAGCCAGCAGGAAGGATCGCTCTCTCTTCCTCTCCGGCGAGGTTCGAGAACGGTGGGTCCCTGTTTCGGTCGGGCTTATCTGGAGCCGAGGCCTACAGTGACTGCCGTTATCTGCCACGCGTGAGGGGAGAGCCGAGGACCGTGTCTGGTCATCCTGCCTGTTCGAAGGGAAGTGGTGAGATTTTTGCTAGTTTGCCTTCGGCTGGCTGTTTGACTTGTTCGGTCCTTGCCCCTTTTTGTCCTTCTCCCTTCCCCCCCCCCCTTCCCCCCCTCCTGGTGTGCGGTATTCTCCTTTTGTGTATCTGTCTCATATGTAAAATATATATATATATATATATATATATTTTTGCTATAGCTTTGGCTGCTTGGTTTTTTTTTTTTTCCTTTTTCCCTCTCTGGGAGGCGGGTCCTTGTTGGCGAGTTTTGGGGGACTTGGCGGGAAGCCAGCTCGAAACTTGTACAATACTAAATCCTTGCAAGATATACAGAGACAAGAAATAATTTTCTCTCATTAACTTCTACATACTAATCAAACGATTTCATGTTTTCATTCCACCACAATGGCCAGTAAGTATCAAACACCTCAGCCATTGTGTGCCTTGGCTTACATTAAAAATGTTGTTAGGTATTGAGTTCATCAAGTACAAATTCTAAAACTCTTTTTGGATTGTTAAAAATGAGGTGACAGAAAGCGGAACATTGCTGTAAGAGCTCTGAGAATAGGGCACAGCAGAAAACAGGTTCAAAAATCTACCTATCTGAAACAGAAGCAGAATTGTTTTGAAGGGCAAGCATTTTCCTGTGCATGTAACTCAGTCATCCTTAAGCCTCTCAGCACTAGAAATGAACATATCCTGTCCTAGCACAGCTGCCTCAGCAGAAGGACCCTACTGGGGACAGCCTCACAATTGGTGTAGCCCACGGATAACTGAGATCACACAGGAAATCAGTGTGCACAAGTTCAGATTCACTGCAAAGTAAAGCACATGGCAACAGCAGTGATACTTGCATCATTCCTTTCATAGCCATATTTATTAACTAGTGGTCAGACATACGGGTGAACAGACTTCCCTCTGCTGCTGTCAAAGGCAAAAGTTCATTTCGAGACTAACTTGAACAACAAGACAGTTATAGCCACTACATGTAAATGGACAAAAATGTTACTTGATGACTAAAGTGACTAAGTTGAACAAGTTTGTTTCTTACAGTCTTTCCTTTTTCTCTGTTTAAATATGCAACTGGCTGCTATTTTACACTCTGCAATTAATAGAATTGAGTTATACAGGATATAGGATACAGGATAGGAGAGAGGATGGAACCCAACCACAGAAATATCCTGAGAGAACCCTTCAGAGGAATATTTAGGAATATTTGTGTTGCAAGTTCAAGTGCATTTTCACATTAAATAATCTTTGCAGAGTTGAATTTTATGAAGGAGTAAATTTGGTTTGCAACACTTAAGAAAGAAGATTATTAGTTGAACAGCTTTGTTTCATTATGTGACTGCTAATTTAATATTCTCTCACAATCTTAAAAATAGACATTTTCCTGTCATTTCCTTTAAAATCATGCTTGTTTGACTTCTCTACCTAAAAGGTACAAAAATACTTCAAAGAACAGTTCTCTGTATGCAGAAACATTTTTTTCCTGGCAGCTATAAAGATTTGTTATATTTGGAATATTTCACATTTATTATGTTTCTGCAGAAGGAGTTTTTTCAAGGTTACCATACCACATTACACAATTACCACAAAATGAAGGAGGTTGGTCAGGACCTCATGAGATCATCTAATTTAACTCTCTCTGCTCAAAGTAGGGTCAGCTACAGTAGGTTAGGACTATGCCTAGTTACGTTTTGAATATCTGCAAGGTTGGAGACTCCCCAATTTCTCGGTAACCCGTGCTAGTATTTGACCACCCTCACATTTTACTTTGTGCCTATTGCCTCTTGTCCTGCCACTTGACACAGTTGAAAAGACTGACTCCACCTTTGTTACCTCTCCCCCTCTGACTCCATCTTTGTTACCTCTCCCCCTCAGATTTTTATATACATAATGAGATCCCCCTAAAAGCATTCTCTCTCCAGGCTGAGCAGTCCAGGCTCTCTCAGCTTGGGCTTTATATGAGAGATGCTTCAGTTCCTTAATCATCTTTGTGGCCCTTTGTTGGATTTTAATCCAGTATTCCAATTACTCCTAGCGTCAGGGAATCCAGCCCTAAACCCAGCACTCCAGATGTGTCTTACCAGCACCGAGCAGAGGGGAAGGATCCCCGCTTCAATCTCCTAGCAATGCTCAGCAGCCCAGGAGGCTTTTGGCCACATTTGCCAGAGTGGCATGTTGCTGGCTCATGGCCAACTGGTTATCCAGCAGGTGCTTTTTTTTACAAGCTGCCTTCCATGATTTAGTTATAGATGACTAGAGGAAACACCAGAGGACATACTGAGCAGACAAAATTTTCTTTAAAAATAGGATTTCACTCCTGCTCTATATTCTTGTGATGACAGAAATCAGCCCAAAGTGGAATTTCAACATCCGATTCTAATTAACCTCCTTGTGTCAAATTAATGTTACTAGTTTCAAATGAAGGTGAAAGAGTGAGTTAGTGTGTTATTTAAAAACTCTTTAGGGGAAAGGGGTTCCTGGAGAGTGTTGGAGCGCAAAGCAAGGAGCTAATTTAGTAGGTTAGATGAAGTGTTAAAAGGAGCTAGGTTTTTGGGATTTTTTTTGGTGGTTGTTGTTTTGTTTGTTTGGTTTTTGTTTCAGTTTTTTTGGTTTTTTTAATGAGACGTAGTTCAAGGACTAATTTTCTCAACAGTTCCTCATACTATGAAATGCAAGTTTCTGGAAAGCAAGTTAAAGTACTCTTAATCTGTGGAGGAGGTCTAATTATGTAAGTAACCTGTCTTCTTTCTTAATCTCAATCTGCATTATAGCTATGTCCCTGAAATTAGTGTTCATTTATCAATATAACCCTGGATTTTCTTGTATCTGAGATATTTTTCTTTCCAGTCTTATATGTGTGTGTGCCCCCTTCCCCCAGCCAGCTCTGTGGCACTCAGCCACTGTGAAGCCTGCTGTCTGTACAGCTTGTGTGTAACTGAGCTGTGCAGATGAAGCAGCTGAGCCTTTCTTAGAATTGCTGCCTGTGTGATTGAGCTGAAATACTGGAGTTGTAGTGATCATGCAGATGAATTATGCTTGTTTTTGCAGGACTCTCCAGCACAAGTGAGGTTGAAAATACCCCAAAATCTCTTTCCATCCCCATTGCAAGAAATATGTCTGCTTTAGGCTCCTGTAAAAAGCAGCTGCAGTGACAGGTACATCTTTCTCTCTAGTGATCTTCAGAGTATCTGCCTGCGCCTTACAGCTGCCTTCAGCCTTTTAAGGATTAAACATCTGGGTAAGATATAGGCATTAGACTTCTACAGAGAGCTGTGAAAGACTAATTAAGTGTTTGTAACTTCTAGCATTTTAGCAGTGTTTGAATATACTTAAAGGTAAAGTTTTAGTGTATGGGAAGAACATAGGTTGTTGCTTGCTGTCAATACTGAAATGCTCAAGCTTCTGTAAAAGCACCTGCTGTGTACAGGCTATGTTTGGTAAGCGATCAGCTACTGGTCTTCAAGCAAACCAAGGCTCCCTATTAAGCCTTAGTTGTTGCTTTTGATTTTTCCATAATTGTGTCAGCACCTCATAGTGAAGAAAATGCCAGTTTTTTCTTCTAGTACAGGAAGTATGTGGTCTTTCACTTGTTTTAGTTACTTTCTTTATCTGAGAATGACTTTTCTGTGTCACTCTGAATCATTGTGTGGTATTTTATGTTAGCAACATTAGTTAATTCTGGATTTAAATCTTAATTTTTAGAGAAAAAATAAGTATATCAAAGTGCCTTGAATAACACAAAGAAATTGCACGGTTCTCTCTGTTGGTTTCTTTATGTGAATGTCCATATTTAAAGAAGCAAAAGTCACGAAGAGGTGAGTAACAGTTCTTGTCTGCTGGAATGATCTCTGTGAAATCCCAGGTGGTCTAGAGTGTCTGCTCAGTGCTATTTCTTTCTGGAGGTATTTCTTCTCTGCTGTAAGATTATTCAGGTAGCTGTTATACTAACAGCACTATCATTTTGCCTCCTCTCTGAGACTTTAAGATGCCTCCAGATGTTGGGGGAAAAAAAATAAATTGTTTAACATGTTAAACTGCCTTTTTTTTAAGTTGGGGCATTGACGAAACAGTATCAGCTTTCTCCAACACTTCTTTCTTCTGTTTTCATTCAATGTTTTTAGAAACAAAAAAGCTGTAGCCAGGTGAAGTTATAGAGAAATTGCATAGAATCTAAAAATCTAAAATTCAGTGAAATCTAAACTCTACCTGTTTGGGTGGTTCTTCTTCCTGTTGTTTTTGAGTATGGGGTATGTGTCAAAGGTGGGTTTTGTTTGTTTAAGATTTTACTTAAGTAGCTTTAAATGCAAGCAGTTGTTCCATGAGAAGTCTCTTTTATCTTCAGGGTGTTTTAGCACTTCTCTGATAAGCAGACATAACTGTCAAACCAGATTTTATTTTTTATGTTGCTACTCAAGAGTAAGTGTCTTCACCCGTGAACATCGCCTCCATTTTACTGTGACCGCGGGTCTTTCACTGTTATCTTGATTTGATAAGGACTATCTGCACTCCTGTATAACACTTATTACAGCAGTTGCTGAAAAGTTGATGTTTATTTTTAAAGCTTGGATCAAAACGTGTCAACATATTTAAGGCAAGGAACCACTTTGCTCTCATTCTGATCATGAGGTCTTACTCTCTTTGCCCAGCCTGACAGGGCTCTCCTGGAGAAGTACCGAAAGGAGGGGAAAAGGGGTGGGGGGGAGGTGTGGAAGAAAGAGGAGTAGGAGGGAACACAAATGGTCCCTAAGTGGTCAAAATAAAATAGCTCTAACCCTAAAGTGCAGCAGGCACTTGACATTCATTCAGCAACGTGTGACAGAAACAAGTGGATTGTTATTTAAGATAAGAATCACAGTTTGTGTAAGCCTGTAGCCTTTACAGGGAATTCAGTAAACTGTAACTAAATGTGCGATCTTGAAAGAAAAAACATCGGATTTTTGTGTGAAATAATAACAATGGCTAAAAATGGAAGTGAGTATTTGGGTAACTTTCTTCCCCTGAATAGTAATTTCCTGCATAAAGGGCTGGTGACATGACAGGAGGCACTAAATGAATTCTAAGTGTTATATTTAGAGGCTGTTTTCTGAATCCAGCTAGCAGCAGTACTTGACTCCTGGCCTTCTGACCTTACAATTTTTAGACACCCTTATCTGAAATATTAATAGTGAAACATTGGAAATTCAGTTTGAAATACTAATTCAAATAGTGCCTTTGTAAGGAAGGCTCATTTTCATACTTAGTGTAAGATTGTAACTTTCTGAAGCATGGAATACTTGTTTTTGAAATAACAAAATACTTAATTGCTTATTGCCAAATGGTAGGGATGAGGAAGTCATCCACAGATGCATTAGAATGCATAATGTTTGGGATGATATTTCACTTAAAATTTTTAATGTTTTGCTATAACCATTATGAGCTGTGTGATGTTATAAATTTCAACCTTCTAAGAGGAAAAATTTGTATTGGCCAGTCACTTTTCAAAGTGCTATTCAGGAACTGTTATGTTTCAAAAGAATCAGGTTTTTTTACAAGAATGAGATTTCACAACATGCTGATAATTATAACATGAAGTATTGGAGCTATTTAACTGTTCTTTCCACAATGATAGCTTAATGCGAAGCTGCTAAAATCTGTGTTATTCATTGGTAAACACAGAAGCAAATAAATATGTCAAAATCTAGGGCAGCAGGGCAAACTTACCTGCAATGGCAAGGAAACAAGGGAGTCCTAAGGAATAGCTCTTCTTGGTACTTACCTGATATATTCCCTGCAGTTAGGCATAGGAAGAAAATTTCAAACAAGCATTTGAGTCATAAAAATAGCTACTTGTTTACTTTGTCATAGCAATGATATTAGACCTTCATATAAGGTCAAACAGCTTAGCTGCTCTTTACTGAAATCTGAAAGAAAACAGAGGTTTAGCAGGAAGGATTAACTTGTGGAAATCCTCTGTGCCATAGTTTGCTGGAATAGCAGCAGATGCTGAATGGCTTGTGCAGCAGTGCATGCTGCTAGCTTTGGTGCCCAGGCTTATCAGCTGCTTGGAAGAAAATAAAAATGACACCTGATTCCATATTCGAATAGTACCAAACTATAATGACAGTGCTTTATGCCAAACACAATGACAAGTTAGAGCACTCCACCAAGTTTTGCGTAATCAATGTGCTGCAACATGACAATTAAAGATCGTTTGGATCAAGTGGTAACTGTCATATCCAGCCAGTAGGGAGTGTCTGACTAACAATTTGGCATATGAGCATATGGCTGGAGTCCATAATGGCTGATGCAGTGGTAAGATCCCTCTGAATCTGCAGCTGTACCTCATCTGATGATAAAGCAATTCAAGAACCATGAGCTAAAAATGTCAAAATATTTCAGGTTGCCACAACCAACTGTGTAAGTATGCAAAAGTGCAGTATTTCTTTCAACTTTATATTGTCATCCATTCAGCAAAATTAGCTAGACTATGCTTTTTATTTTTCTAAGATTTGCACTCCTTCAAAATAAATCCCAGCACATTTAAAGGCTGCTTTTTGATTATCTACAATAAAGTACTTCTACCCATACATTACACTTATTTGCAATAGTATCAATTCATCCATCTAGGTACTTATTCAGTAATTTATTTAATGACTTCTGAATTTAACTTTTTTTTTTTTTTAACAGAACTGCAAATAATCTTAGTTTATTGTAGGAATGGTGTCTTGAAGAAAGTGGAGTAATATAGCATAAAGGCTTATCTGCAAAAATATTCCGAACAACTTAATTTGAAAACCATACCCCATAATAAAATTTTGCTTGTGGAGAGTCCAGAGAAGAACCTCCATGTACCAAAACTTGGTGAAATTATTTGGGGGATAAAAGCGAATGTGTTATTCAGGGCAACGAGGCAATACTGATCCAGAATTTAGACACTGACGTAATCAGACATGTTCTACTATTTTAACTTAGGCACTGTTTGTAGAGGTGAAGGGAAGACATAGATGAATGTTTTAGTCCAGGTGAAAAACGTCTAAGTAAAACATATAGAAAACTGCAAAATCAGGCATGCTTTTTGTGGTCTGGATACCTCTGGAGGCCACAAACATACCATTGTCTTACATTAAGGTGGTAGTTGAGGAAAAAAGAAATGTTGCTGAGTTTTAAACTAAACCTCTACTGGGCAGGTCTGTTTACCAAAATATGTAAATGTACTTCTATAAAGAAAAAGAAACTGAGATGTACACATACTTTCACTGAAGTAATGTTTTCTCTGCTCAGTTAAATCAACAATTACCACCAATGGTAAATGCAATTGAGTGAAGATAACATGAGCAGCTCATTCTGCTGAGAATTTTACCTAAACACCTGCCATCTGACATAGTTAATTAGCTAACTCAATTCCTGAGACAACAGACATGATTCTAAATGTTCTTGAGTTTTCACTTCTTATGAAAGGCTTCATAACAAGGAATCTTGTTTTATTTCATGAATGTTACAGTGCCTTTTTAAAAACAGTTAGGTCTACCGCTGAATTTCAAAAGATGTCACTTTCCTGAATTGCCTCCATCAGTTTGGCATCGTCTCGTGTCTTTCAGAGGCTAAGCCATGAAGGGCCTTTTTGCTTTAATTGATATTTGGGCTTACATGTTGCAATTAATTCTCTTTTATTAAGCTTTACCATCCCTTTTAGCAGTCCACGTATCTCCATTTCAGTTCTGAAAGATTTGCCTACAGCCTGTTCATAATGCCAAAGGTTTGTTTAATGGAACATATGGGAGCACTGGGCAACCAATATGATAATTATCCAAATAATTGCACTACATATTGCCAGCATCTAAGATCAGATGGCCAATGTGTGCTTGGATAATCAAGGCTTCTTTCTCACAGGCTCCACCTTGCTATAGTTAATTTTTTCTTCATTGGAGGCCAGTGGGTGGTTTCGGTTTGAATCATAGCTATTCAATTGCTGTTCTATTAATACTATTGTAAAATTTATTCTTAATCTTACAATCTTATTTGAAACCCAGCTATCTCATTCAAACATAATTACTATGCAGTGTTAGTTTACATTTTAATGGAAAAAAGTACACCTATTCCTTATTTTATGGATGAAGGCATCTCATAGCAGTAGCCTTTTTTTTTTTTCCCAGTCATTGAAGCAGGATCTTTTTGGCAACAGGTCTAAAGTCCTTTATCCTACAGCTACTAGTTTCATTGCCCACTTGAGCAAATAAACCATTCACTCCAGGGAGGAAATTTCTCAGCAGAATTTTAAGAAGGTACTTGAAAAATATTACCAAACTGCTGTTTCTTAGAATCACAGGCAAATAAAAAATTGTGAACAAAAGATCCAGATGATCTAATCATGAAATACTTTCATATCAGGCTCATCAAGGAAAGAATGAGCACAAAATACTCCCATAAATATTTTGTATCAAAATATAAGCTTTAACGTGCTTTTATATGTGCATACATTACACAATGCATACACAATATAAACCAAGTATTTTAAAGTAATATGGCTGTCTTAGACTCAAGTTATCTACAGTGAGGGAAATCTTGGTCCTATCTAATCTGTCTCCAGTTGTGCATAGTACTACACATTGCATATAGGACAGAATACTGCTGTTAGATTGATACTTTATCTAGACCTGCTTTGTGCAATCATATATCTGTGAAGGTTATAATGAAGCCACCTCTGTTTTGTTCCAGTGGATTTGTTTACTTAGGTATATTCCTGGCTATAACCCACTGTGATACAATTTGACTAGTGATTTCACTTGTCTTTCTTCTGATAAAGCATCTATGCCACTAGTGAAATATGATTTAATATGTAGAATGCAGTTGGTATTGAACTAATTGAGTTCTTGCCTGTGCAATGAACCAACAAGCATCATGCACATGAAACATAAAATGTATGGTGCAGGGTAATATTTGTTTTAATTAAATGTAAGGCCTCCATACATGGCAGTGCATACAGGTCAAAACATCCACCTGGCATTCAGCACTAGATCTCTAATAGAAACTGCTTTTGGAACAAGAAAGGCAGAATTTCATCCCAGCAACCACTACTGGATTTGTTTGTACTTATACCTGTTACACACTATAATTCTATAATAGTATTACGAAATTTGGGAAGTTACTAAGGAGTGCTTTGATGCTCTGGGACCTCATCAGAAAGAATCCTTTAATTGCGTGTGGTAGAGCATCATGCAGTAGTGTTGAAATGGATGGTTCGTTGTCCCGGGCTCCTGGAATTCAAATTAAGCTAACAAAACAGCATATCCAGCTGACAGGCAACACTTCTCATTTGGAAATACCTTATTTGGTGATATAACTATGTACAAAACCTTTAGACTGACATTTCATACAAGCAATTGAGAGTGGCTGTGTTATGAAGAAGAAAACTGTATCAGTAGCCTCGGAAAAGTACTTGAAAAGGCTTTCAAAACTCAGTTTTGTTAAAAATCATGAGATAATGGATCTAGTAATATGATATTAGAAGCATTATTAAATTTTTCTTCTAGGAACAGATAGAGAAATAGAGAACTTATATGCACTTTGGCTTAGAATGTAGTTCTTTATCAAGAATCTAATATCTCATGTGAAAATAAACATGGAATGCAACAAAACTAGAACTTTATACAGAAGCTATCAATATTGAAAAAAACCCCCCAAAACCACAAAACAAAAAACCCCAGCCAACCAAACAAAAAACAGAACCCAAAACAAATTGTACAGGAGAGTGTTTCATAACACCTGTCAAAAAAATTGCCTGGTTTCATTGTCTGTTGTGGAGATAAGGAGCCAGCTAGCTGGAGCATGCTAGTGAGCCTGCATTGACTTTGAGTGGGTGTACAAAACATTTCTGTTACTAGTTCCTAAGATGGGTCATTCTTGAATGAAGCTGAGAACATGGCTCAACTGCTCTATGTCAATAACACCATGCAAATATTGCAGTATGGCTAAAACTCCTGTGTTAGAGAATGCAGAAACTTATAACCCTCTACAAATGAAAGTACGCTTTATCCTTGGTCAGGATATATAAATATGCAGGTGTGCATGCATAAATGTGTATAGATGTATGTATCTTTATATATGCACATCTGGAATGGATGTATGTAAATACACCAATAGTGATTAGAAAAAGGAGGGCGTATTTATGATGATCTAACCTGCTTTTTTTTCCTAAGGGTGTAATTTGCAGCAGGTTAATGGAACAGATGCTAATTTCTGTCGGAGACTGGGGGCTACAATGTCTTCACAGCCAAATGTATCCTCATGTTAATTGCCATAATTAACTTATGTCATAACTGACTTAATTCTAAGATTTCTGCTTTTTTAGGTGTAGAGAAAAGAGTGAAGGAGAATCTCATAAAGCTGACAATTATCTTAGCAATGACAGCTGGGGCTGATATCATTGTGATTCTTTCAGATGGGTGATTTATGTGTTTTTAACAGTGCTTTGATATTAAACATTCAGGTTCAGAAAACACAAAATGCCACCTTTGAACAAAGAAGTACTGAAAATCCATATGTTTATCTAGTACTAATGCTCAGTCCATGCTCATTATTGATCTTCTCCAATAAACTGCATGTGTTCAAGCATATAATGGGAAACACAGCTAATTTTGGGGCTAGTTGTCTGTTCCTCTTTCTTTACACTCCTTCTACTGTCTCTTTCATTCAGAAAGAAAACTTACACTGAATTTTAAAATGTACCTTTTATAATTTCATTCAAAGCTATTTAATTTTCATACATTCAAAACTGGTTTTTATTTTAACTCAAAACTTTTATTTTTATTTACTCTATTTCTCTGTTCTTATTTTGATTTCTTTTCATTATAATAGTTTCTGTCATTATGCAGTAATCTTATACGGAAGATGTGGAGAAATATTTCTCTAAGTGTGGTATACAGTAATAATCTCTTCCCTTATTTAGTTACTAGAAAATTAACTGTTGTTTGATACTGCACAATAATTGGCTTCCCAATTGGCTGCAGCTTTGGTCATCTCCAAGGAAGTATTCTGTGCTCCAGTCCTACTTTTCCTCCACGCCCTGTAATCTCCCACATATCCAAAGACATTAGTTGGTTGGGAGCTTTGAATTCTTTTAGAAACAAAGAAAGCATAGATGTTTGCTATGTGATAACAATCACACTCATCAAATAGTTCATAGTTTAAGTAAGTGATTTAACCAAAGACTTAGTCAAAATTATTTGAAAAAAATGTTTTCTAACTTGTTTCCCCTGTGTTTTTTCCCACTAAGGGAAACTTCTGCTTTGTGTAACTGGGTCAAAGAATAGGGAAAGGTCTCCTTTCAGATGAAGTATCTTTTCCAAAAGATATTAATTGAAAGCAAATGCAAACCCTTCTTTGTATTTAAAGTAGTATTGCAACAGCTACTGTGGCTTCTTCATCATTTTTTTTACTTAACTGCCTTTTATGCCACACCACTGTCTTACAGGACCGTGTGCATTCAGAGGTAATGTATGTCGCTAAATGTTCCTGTACTACTGACTTTGCCCTGCCTGATACAGTCTGTGCATCTAAAAAGGGAAATAAGGAAATGTTTTTTCTTTCCGAAGTTGTAAAACAGAAATGAAACCTTATACCTCTTAAAAAGCAATCAGTAAGGAAGTGTAAAGAAAACCGCTTTCTTGTGTAAAGAAGGCAGCTTTAAAAATTCTTATTAAGTCCTTATAGGTAGTGTTTTCTGAACATTTGGTTCATGAATTCTTTTTTCATGGAAGTGTAGCTCATTAACAGCCTTTGTCATGCACTGTAGGTGCTATTCCATCCCAAACCAGTAATTGGCTGTTAAGTCGTCTTGAGTCAACTCATCTATGGGCAGTTCATCTCTATGAAATTAAGTGACATAAAGAAAAGAACAGTTCTCTTTTTCTAAGTACAGTCAAAATTTCAATAAAGAACAAGTTATTTTTCTTTGAATTATATTTCTTTGTGGGATAGCTTTTGCACATTCAAGTGATGTGAAGGTGAAAGAAAGGATGAGAACCATCCTGTATTGATATTTGCACCTTTAATTGCATACAGCCATTTTGGTGAATCTTTCAGGCTGAAAAAGCTTTCTACAGCAGTGACTGAATGACAGGGCTTGCTAAGATACACATTTATTTCAACAAACCTTTCTTTTTTTGTGTATGTTGATAGCTTTGGATCAAACCTGAGGGTACAAAATAAAAAAATTACATATAAGCATAAATTGTTTACCTAACTTTCTCCCCCTCTTCTGAGCATCTAGAGAGCCTTACTGTTGAATGTACTGTTTCAGGATACCAGCCTCACTGACATTAATACTGAAAACCTACTACTCACCTTTCACATGCTGTCTGTACTGTCCAAAACAAGGTTGCTGTGACTGTAACTCCATGTGAATTCCAAAACCAGCTTAAAAGCCATCTAATGGAACACAAACAATTTGAGTGTCTCAACATGTACAAACTGGTGGGAGCCTCAGTGGATGCCTCTGCTAAATTGCATTTATTTAATAGCTGTGCTTTTAAGTCACAAGGAAGTATGCAGCAGCTGTTCACCTAGTAGAAGAGGGGTGTATTTCTACTGAATGCTGAACTGAGACTCTGTAGTTTTGGGAGGCTTTTCATTTCTTTGCAGTTACGTGTTTCATGCCTTGCAGTTTTCTTCTATTTCAGCTAATTTCTCTATGTGGTGTCAGGAACATGGCTCAACTGTTTTGCATCAATAACACTAGATAAGGCAGCCCAACTGAAGTGTTTTCCTGTCCACACAGCTGTGTGATGTTCTGGGGGTTCCAGTGTACTGCTTGAGGAGGTTCATGCACTGTCTTGAACTCTTCTCACTTAGTCTTGTGGGTACTAACTGGTAGAATAGACCAAATTCAGTATTCAAGCACTTCTGCCCTTTGAGTATGTCCCCTTTCTACTTTTCTACTATAGCTGCCACTGAATAAAATCCTGCAAGCTAAAAATATCTGTTCTATATCAAGCTGTTTTAATCCTTTTACCACTGCTGTGGATTTGTGCCATACCATGGGTAGTCTGGCAACTGAGAAACAACTATGGTCTGGCCCAGGATCTCAACGTGTTGATGTACTTCAGAGAACAGGTGACTTATTTTTCTAAATGTAGGATTTATCTTGGGTAATAAAACATATCCAGGTCTGGAGTTTTAATATAGCTTCAGATCAAAGAGGAAGTGAATTTAAACTAATCCACCATTATCATTAAAACTTGATCTGATATGTTAGTTATAAGGTATTAGCTGAAAATAACAAAGGAAATGAGACTAAGTCATTGAGACCTTCCTAGGTCTTTCTTTTATTTTACTGAACAGAACATGTTCATTCTCCACGTTTTTTTGTTTTCCCCAAGCAGGAATAGACATTCAAGGACAATTTCCTTAAACTTAGCTGTGGAAAGTGAATGTTACCTAGTTGCTAAGAGGTAACTATTTGTCTCACTAATGAAAGACCACTTTGGCTGCTTCATGTAAAAGACCCAAGTTATAGACCTCTGCAGTCACATTTTTACCTAGAAATAATGGGCCAGCAAAAGCTTTTATACAGTAGTACATATCAGTAGACTTAAACTAATAGCAATTCTACTAAAGCCAGAACTCAGAATAATGTTATTTGTCCTTCAGACTTGTGCATTGTTTTAGGAAAACTACTATTTGGAAATCTTGAAAGAAGCAAGGGAGAAAGAAGGCTTCCAGTTTTTAGGAATTTCTGTATGAACAGACTCATGTATCTGAAATTTGTGTATGTCATATGCTATGGTGCAATTTTATTGTCAAAAGCTGTAAAATGTGTGTGGCAGGTTGAGGAAAAGGGAAAGCGTAGTTTTGGGGCAGATGGAGATGTTCATTCTCTAAGGTTGTAGAGAGCAGTGAGTTCTTGAACAGATAAAGTATGCTGTTCTGTCTCTCTTTTGTTCAAAATCAAAAGATTTCTCACAATGCATCCTAAGAAACTCCACAGGAGGAAGAACCTAAATTGCTTCTTTCAGTGTTCTGTCTGTGTACTGAACTCTCTGTGTTCAAGGACAATACCGAATCAGCACTGATATGTTAGGTTGAGTCCCAGAAAACCTATAAAATGAGTCAAAAGAAAGAAATAAAAAGTACATAATTGCACATCAGCAACTTAAACTCTATTTTTGGGTTCCACCGCACCCCCCACTGTTAGCTCTGGTTCTTTTTCACTCTGCTTGCTTGAAAGCACAGCAAATCTTTTAAAAGAGGACCATTTTATAATGAGTATTACTCAAGAGACCTGAGTCTGGATATTATAGTCTTTGGTAGACATGTAAAGCCCCTTAGATTTGACTAAGTAAAAGCTGGCTGAATTGATCTTAAGCTCATAGTTAACTCATGTTATGGATGACTTAAAATTCTAAATTATTCCTGTTGGTTTTGTATAACTTAAACCATCTTGCTTATGAGAGTAGTCTCACTGTTTAAATAGTTATGTTTTGATTCTCTAACTCTACAGATATTCATTTCAGGAAACACAGCACTAACTATTAATGAATCTGCAAAGACTAGCATTGTCTGTGGGTCATCTGTACATAAGCATCCCACTTGCAGTAAGTAACTGTGCACTATATCAAAGTGAGCCAGTGTTACTTCTGAGAGCTCAAACAAGGTAATCAGACCAGCATGTCTGTCTTGTCCTTGGTCACAATAATACTACCATGAGTTGGATAATAGACTAGATCATTTTGTAAAAAACAAAATAGGGCAATCAAAAATTTCTATTTTTTTTCCTCAGAGTATATGGCTTGGAAGGATATTGGGGATGTTTTCAGGGTCCAGGTCTCTTCTCACCTGATCCACTCAAATGACCACCTCATATGCCTGCTGCAAATACCAGGTGTGGCAGCCTGTTTGTATGGTTTTTCCCATGTCATTCTCCTGCCTTTTGCTGTGTTGCCACATAGTAGCCAGACAAATGGTGAAAACTAAGTTACCTATTGAAGTTACCTCATATCTCATCTTAGAGATTTAGATTTTGAATCATCAAATCTCCACAGCACACTGACCTTATGTTTGCCATCTTTTCTAACTATTTGGTACCTTGTCTTGCAAAGAAATATTTGTTCCTGGGGAGCTGTTTTGTATCTATTGTGCTGTCTACCATAAGATTTCCATTCTAAGCAAGACCAATGGTTGCCAAATTAGTATTAATATATATGTGTGTGTTGATGTATTAGTTTGGCAAAGATTGATTGTGAAACATAAATCCTGAATGCAATTGATGTGAGTTACAAATACTTGTTTTATCCTATTTCTGTGTTGTTTTGCTATTATGCTTTAAAAACTTTAAAAAAATTCTTAAAAAAGGTGACCCAGAACAATTTAAAAAATTGTAATCAAACAAAAAACAAACAAAAAAACTCCCTCCCCCCCAAAAAAGACAACCCCAAACAAAACAATTTAAAGTACTTTTCATTTGTTCAAGTGACATCCTCTACTGCTGCTTACTTGACTTGAGAACTGATGTGAAAGTTAATTTCTGTTTAAAAAAAGTGCTTTTTGTAATAGGCTTTTGTTTTTATTGAAGGGATGGAGGTAACAAAAAAAAGTGCCTATTCTTTGGAAGACAGGATACTGAATTCATAACTCCCCCATCATTATTTTGCCCAGGAGCTAGAATACTGTTTTCAAGCAGTGTATCTTAGTTTTATGCCATGCTAATGTGTATGTTTAATGTTGTCCTGATGTTGGATATTGCACGACTGCTGCAATGTTTGACAATGGACTGCTGTTCAACAGTGGACTGTATCCTGAAACTGTAGTTGATCTAGACTAAAACTATAGTACAAAAGTAAATGCAGAGACTATAAAGCAATGTAGGGGGTTATTTATATACACATGCATACTTACTTTTACTGTGTTGAAATTCTGTGCTGGTTTTGGCTGGGATAGAATTAACTCTCTTCCTAATAGAAGGTATAGTTCTGTGTTTTGGATTTAGGATGAGAATAATGTTGGTAACGGAGTTTTAGAATCATAGCATCATTAAGGTTGGAAAAGACCTCCAAGATCATTGAGTACTAACTTTCAGCTTTTAGCTCTTGCTGAGCAAGAGCTCACGTCACCAGTAAGAAGGCTGGGGGTGCACAAGGAATTGGGAAGGGACACAACTGGGACACCTGATGGCAACTGGCCAAGATATATTCCATACCATGTGATGTCATGCACAGCAAATAAACTGGGAGGCAAGCTGGCTGGGGTCTGCTGCTCGGGAACTGGCTGGGCATTGGTTTGGGGGTGGTGAGCAACTGCGTTGTGCATCACTTGTTTTGTATATTGTAATTCTTTTATCCTTATTATTATTTTCTCTTCAGTTTCTGTCTTATTAAACTGTCTTTATCTCAAATTATGCATTTCAAGTTTTGGGGTTTTTTTCATCCTGATGGGGATGAGGAGTGAGTAGTTTATCTACTACTGGATTAAACCATGACATTCTCACATCCATATGAGGTACTCTGGGAGTAATTAGGTAGGATTTTTTTTTTTTTTAAATTTCTGTGATTTCTGTGTAACACATACAAAATTAACATATAGTAACTTGACATATTTAGATACAGAAAAATATTTAACACCAATGCTCAATAATATATTTGATATAAATTTCTATTAACTATTTCTCGAGTCTGAAAAAAAGGTTTAAATTATTTAAAATATGTGACACTTTCAAGATTTTTTGAGATATGGTCTCTGATTTTGCATTACTCTGAACCAATCACTGCAGCAAATATTTAGGCACTTTTTTCTGGACTTGTTAACAGGCTTCAGGTTAAGTGATCAGCTGAAATTAATGAAACCGCTGATTTTGTCAGTGAAGTGGTTTCTTAATGGGTATATTTTTATGGAGATATGACTGAGTTTGATTTACTAAACAAACTAAAAGGATCCATTATGCTCTTCTCTCCATGTGATGAGTTTCTGTAAAATAGAGTAGTTATGCTGATTGGTGGTCTTGGTGAAAAATTTGTTTCCTGTGGCTTTGCGTAAGCACCAACAATATCAGGAACTTTGTTTTTTTGCACAAGCTGGTGTTGTGTTATTAATATCAGTATTCTTGCTGTATATTTATTAGACTCTTTTACCTGATTTATTTCCTGAAATGGCCCTACAGTAATCTCAAAACCAGAATGTTTTGCAGGCTTGAAAAATATCAAACTAGCTGAAGTACTTACGACATATAATGGAAGGAATGATCATTTTCATTAATAGCTGTCACAATACTTTATCTATGATCCTCTTAGACTGCGAGTTGTATACATCAAGTAGAGTGCTCTAATTTAATCAACAGGCACACTGAACTCTATCTTAATGCTCATAAGTCTTGTGCAAATTGAGGAGTAAAAATGTTTTTGGTATATACAGTTGGAAGAGAACTAATGAACACAAAGGAAAGATAGCAGGTGCCACTTTTTTAAAATGAAGGTGCTAGAGAATCAATTTTCTGCAGATAATTGTACGTACACTCTGAACTTGTTGCTTTAATTTCACAAATACTATAACAAATGCAGTTTCTGCATCTCCCTGTGGAATGTAAATAGCAACTGTTTTTTATGTGCTTACTGCCTGGAGACTCAACATGGAGCTACAAAAAGAAAAAATATTGCTGAGTAATAACCATCCAATGCTGAAAGTTCTCCTTTCTCATGTAAGCTTTATGTACAGACTGTTTATGTCTCCCAGGTTCAGAATGAATGAAAAATCTTACCATTACGGAAAAGTCGAACCACTTGCTTTGAAAACTTCCTGGAATAAGTATCCAACAAAACAAATCTGGAAGTGTAGATCTGCTTATCAATGGAAAATGCCACATCTTTGCTGATTTTTGAACTGTGTGAATGTTTGATTCTGGTTGCACAAAACTAAATGACTACACACACACAGACTCCTCTCCCTAATTTTATGTAGTGTTGTGGTATGAATACTGTGCATACAAATAAAGCTAAATTTGATTTATTTAAAAAGCATATTTTTCACTAGGGTGCTGTATTATCTGCGTTGTCCAAGCTTACACAACTATATAAGTGCTGGTAGAGGGTTGTAGAAGAAGAGAGACTATAGGTAGAGAACCTGGGGAATTCAAGCCCTAAATATTGCTGTTTCATTTGCGTAAAATAACAAAAAGGGATCGGAGTGAGGAGAAGCAAATTGGAATTTTATTGTGGGAAAGACCTTTGAATAGGACCCTTCTGTTTTTCATTTAAAAGGCTTTCCAATTTGGTTTTAACTGAACGAATTCTAGTGGTAACATTAAAAAAACTGATCCCCAAAACAACAACAAAAAAATCACGGCAAAAGCAACCGAACAAAAACCCCCAAGCTTTTAAAATAAATAATAAAAACCATCTTTTAGTCTATCCATTAGATTAAGTGTCAGTTATGCAGTCAGTGTGCTAAGCTTGAAATATATTGTGTATAAATTCTGTTGGTGTAAGACTTTTCTCTTGAGTTGACACATATATGAGCTTTTTTTTTTAAAAAAAAAAAAAAAAAAACTATCAACCCAACCCCCAAGTAATTTTTTCAACTAATTTTCAAGAGTAGTTTGTAAATACCAAGAAGGTGGATTTATGTGAATGAACTCATGAATATTCCAAGTATGAAACATTCTAGTCTCTACAACATTTGAACTTGTTTGACTTGTGGATATCAATGTAGTCTATTGCAAAGTCACTCCTCTGTGACTTGTTTTCATAACCAGCTTTAACTGGAGCTGCTTTTCATGCTTTTCCTTGTGTGACTATTTGAACATAATTGTACAGAGACAACCAATAAAGCATTCAAACAGTAATGCATAAATATTTGTCATCATTCATTAACATTTTAGACAATGCAAAATACTTAAACTCAAACAAAGTCAGATCTTTATCTAAATCCTCCTTGTGATCTAACAGTAAAGACCCTGCAGCACTTTCAGCAGGGACATTAATGGTGTACAGATGGATTTCTTCAATGTTTGGTTCCCCTAAGGCATTGTATCTAATGCTTTAGCACAGGATGGATTTTCTAAAGGCTTTCACTTCTAAACAGGCCTCTCTGTGCATACTTCTGTGATGCTCCAAAAATATCTTCTCAATAAATACACCTTTTTTGATGAGTGCACCCTAAAAATTATATCTGCTATGAGAGATATCTCCTGTTTGTAATTAAAAAGGGATATCTCAGTCCTGGCTGTGACTGGTATAATTGAAACAGTCTTTCTCTTTGTATGCTCTCAATTCAGTAGCAGAAAAAAATAACTGTAGGGAGTTGTAGATCTATTTAGTACTCTTGCCATACGAAAGTAAACTGTATCTTTAAGAAGGGATGCTTTAAGATGGATTGGAAACCAACGATCCTAATCAAAAGAAATCTCCTGCTGTGAGAGAAGATGAGTAGAAAAGAGATCCAACAGTAGTGGGAAAGTCAGCAAGCCAAACCTTAGTATGAAGAAATTGTCAAGGAAAGGAGTTGCTCTCTGCAACATTGTCTCAATGAGAGGCATGAACCAAAACTTGGTGCAAAGCAGAGCTTCTAAACCACTCTTAGGAAAAACTTAAAAATATGAAGATCAATCATGTTGATTTAAGATATGATCTTGAGGAGCTAGTGGGCAGAGGGAACAACTCTTACTTGAAAGCTATTGATGTACAGTATAAGTATTTCTTTCATCTAATGGCTATTGGAATGGAAAGGGACCAATGCTGTGAAAAAGCAATTTAAATACTAGAGATTTTTGATTTAATTTTGATTTTGCTTTGACTCCTACTAGGATTGGGAGCACCATTTGTTTATATTGCGATGTGAGAACTGCATAGTCCTGTTGTGTTAAAGTGAAAAATAATGCTGGGAGGTGATGGGAAGAGAAATAGAAGTGGTGAATTTATGCATTATCATTTGTGTGTTACTCATAATTATTTAAAAAAAAAAAGCAAAGCAGAGCAGTAGGAAGAGTGAAGGGTAGGAGGAACATAAATGTAAAGCAAAATAGGAACAGATATCTATACAATTGTATTGCAGATGTCAGTGAAAACACTAGTTAGATAAAAGATCTTTCTCAGTTTTTTTGTGCTAAACATGAAATAGAATTTTTCATTGCTGATACTGTGTACTCATCAATTCTACATTACATCTGCAGCATACTTCTGCTAAAAAGGAGCTCGTTAATTGTTTGTGTATTTACTTTCATCTCTATTTGGTGGTAAGTGGAAATCAAAGCTTTGATGACACTGAATAGAAAGCTTCAAAATGCAAATCCAATCATAGCTCATTAAAAAAATCAGCCACAAAAAAAACCCCTAAAGAAATTGAAGGATGTTTGAGAGGATGAAGTGAATGTGACTGGTGAAAGCTTGTCAAAAGATTAAAGAAAGTGCATTCTGGGCACTTGAACTATAAAAATTGAAAACAGAAGCTAGATGCAGATGTTTTTTTCTAAACACCAATGGCCTTACTTACACTGGTAACTAACTTCTGGTCAGAGTGGAAGATGTGCACAGGGAACTATACCTCCCATATTATATCTAGACAAGTAGCAGCTTACCCATTCGTTACATTTTTTTTAGCTTTGTAAAACTTCAGTTTCATTCTGATGTGAAGCCCTTTGAATTTATTGCATATAAGACACCTTATATTACATTTTGGTCAATATCTTAGTGCCAGCCAACACACATCCAAGACTGAGGAGAAAAAAGAAAAAAATACTTGCTAGTTTATTGGGATCAAGGACTTGAACTCAATCTCCCTTATACTGTGAAAGTTTTATAATAATAAATGATCTTTGATGAATGTCTGCACATGATTTTGTGAAATTTGGTCACTACAGAAGAGCAAAGCCCAGTGTGTTCTATATTAATTGAACATTAACAAGGGATGGAGGTGGTGTGGGATAACTTAGGTACAAATATGATTCTTCTATGATTCCCATAGTCTAGATGAAATGGCTGCAGAGGGTTATGAGCCTGATCAGAAACCTATTATGCAAAGAAGCAAACTTGTCCAGTAGGATCTTTGCTGAACATGGTGCCTTTTCCTGGAAAAGGTTTAGAATGATCAATGGCTGTTCTCTTAAGAATTTTCTACAAATTTGCTAATAAACTTTTGACAGGATGTGCCACTATGTCCATGACTGTCTGTAGGTCCTCTGGAGGACTGGCATAATGAGCCAGTCTAAGACAGTGTCCTTCCTTGCCTCCGATCATTATTTTTTGTTTCATTAAATGTCTGTTACTGGAGAGGTCAGCTATATAGTAAAGTCATTTGGTAGAAGGGGTAAAATATGTCAAATGATCAAAGTAGAGAAAGATAAATAGCTCTATTAGGACCAAAAAAATTACACAACTGAAATTTCTTAAATTATGAATGAAGCTGAGAAAGAATTACTTCAGGTGAAGCAATCAAGGTGACTCAACAGACATGTTCAACAAAACTTTTTGTTATAAAATATTTATTTGAGCCTTGTGATCACATATGTTAATAACTGTGAGTCTGGTTTTCCTCTTAAGTACAAAAGGCAGTATGAAAACTTTGTTTAAAATTGGATGGATTTATATTCTGTCATGTTTTGGCCACCATGTATTGCTGTGAAAAGTAAATGCTTTCTGTATCAATTACTGCATAAGTTATGTACAATTATGCAAATTGTATGGTATTTAAACATATTATTTATTTGTTTTCTCAGAGTTTGTGTTCTTGTCCAAAAACATCTGCAAAGTGACTTAGCAACTGGAGCTCACTGGATTACTAACTTCATGTTACCCTGACTGACTGTAGGAAGGTCATGAGAACATTGTTCACATACTGCAGACAACTATGTACTGATGCATACACAGGTACATCATGTGAGTTTGTGCAACACAGTGTTAACTGAAAAAATTTGTACAATTATGATTTCAGAAGATCTTTGGCATGGCAAGAAGTTTAACTAACAGGTTTTCTTTGGGACATGAGTGTTCTCCTGACAGTTTAGTACTCTTACTGCCACATTTAAAGTATTATGAAGCTAAAATCAGAAACCAGATTTCTAGTAATCAAGACTAATCAAGCTGGGAGATGTTGAAATCATCAAACTGATGGCAAATGAATATGAAAACCTGTTGATTTTTAAGTAAAATAGCAGGAGGATAGCTTTACCATAAACAGCAACAAAACAAACTAAAGCAACCATAAAGAAACAAACAAACCCAAACAAACCCTATTCTATATTTATCTATCACAATATGAATAAAAGTATGGCAGATGGGAAGACTCTACTTCTAATTACAGCTAGACTGTAAGATCACAAGATGTGATTGGAGCTATTCTGGTTTTCACTTCATGATATACAAGGCAAGTTGTGTCT
Source organism: Chiroxiphia lanceolata (assembly GCF_009829145.1). Lineage (NCBI taxonomy): Eukaryota > Metazoa > Chordata > Aves > Passeriformes > Pipridae > Chiroxiphia > Chiroxiphia lanceolata. The sequence continues at coordinate 30,346,535 of NC_045640.1, forward strand.
TTTAGGAAATATATAAATAATGCAGCCTGTACTACTACTGCCATAGAACATTAGTGTCTGAAAAAATAGTTTACTTCAGGAAAGAGTTATTCATCGTGTCCAAGATTCTAAGTAGCACAGTCTAGTTAAGTTTTCTCATTGAAGATACAGAGTCTGAACATTTGAAAATAGACTCTAAAATAAGAAGAAAAGGATGAAATTACCTATTCATAGACTTTTCAAGCTTTTATGTGTTTCAGTGGCAGAGAATAAATTAATTATTCCTGTCTCTATTGAAGTTACTGGCAAATTTCCTGTTACCTTCAATGAAGAGAGGGACTAGCACCGAGGGTTTCTCAGGATGAGAGTTATTCATTACAATAAAATAATGTAGATCACTACGGAAAAAGACCAAAGGGGTTGCATCAAGAACACACAGAGATGCTTTGCTGTCCATTTCTCTATGAAACCTTGTGTTCTGCACTATCCTTTTTCAGTGGAAGTCTGTCCTCTTCAAAGCCTCGCTGCCCGAAAAACACCTCACAGGAAAACAATCTAAGATTCAAATACTTCGATGCGGTGTCTAATGATTTTCTTCTTTCTCTTTCCAAAAGAAATTAGTCATATCCAAATAAATAGTACATGCATATGAGAAGGAAATATTCCAATGCTGGCCTCTAACCAAATTCATGCTTCACAAGAACCTGGTTGCTGTGATGTTGTGTACATTACCCTCTCAAAGCCACCCCCCAAAAAACATTGCCGTGTATTGTGAGAAAACAGACAGGGGCTCAGCTCCTTGTAATCCTGGTTTTCTAGTTACAGTGCCATTTGTTCTTTTGGAAAGCTGTGAAGCATACCTGTGTCCCACTAATATTTCTGACATTTGCTTGTGTCCAGGAAGTTTAAATGCTTCCTTCTACCGCTGGTAGCCAAATAGTTTTATAGACTCTAGGAGCCTCATACAATGCAAGCGTCATAAACCACTGTAAGGCATTTACAACACAAGCAGACACACATGCTCTAGAGTTTTACATGCTTCCACAGCAATCAGTTATGTTGAAATATCAATGAAAGGCTGCACATATTAGTTTCTGAAAGTACCCTGGTAAATACTTACACTCGCTGTTTAAAGGAGGGTATAGACTCAGAATGCATTTATTGGCAACATTTCTGTTTGCCTGCTTGATTTGAGAAAATAACAGAACTTTGAGTAGTTAGTTAATCTCCCTGAAGATAATTTGAGATTTTTTTAAAATTTAAATTACTAAGAGATAAATAAAATTCAGACTATGCTATTTATTTCTTCTCTTTTATGTAGAGTTCAAATATAGAGGGACAATCAAAAAATTTTCAAATTACACATGTGTATCAGTTTGTTTTGTATCTTACATATCACATTAGCAACCGAATTTACTCATGGGCCTTTCAAAAAGTGTTACTCTGTGAAGGTTTTATCATTGAAAGCTTCCTAAAGGTATTCAGCCACAGGAATGACCACAACCACAGGAGAACCCTACAAGAGGTCCGTGATGATGTCCCAAGGACAACCAGAGGGCTGTACCTGAAAAAGGCAGGTGAGACTCAGAGCACTTTCTGTCAGGGCTGGTCTCCAGCTGATTCCTATGATTACTGTAAAAGACTGATTTCTTCATCACCCAACCCTGATGAAGAAACATTTCACCTTTTCCTCAGGGCTTTTTCACTACTGACATGCAGCAGGCAACTCTGCTAGTAAGATTGAATGTGGCTGTTGTGCAAAAACTATTTTGGAGCGTAAATAGGAATATTTAGGCCTATTGTCATTTAGAAAGTTTCTTTGCTGAGGAATTGTTTAGTAGCAATTCAGATATTACCACAATAGAAATAAAGAGTTCCATTTGTTTCACTATGGAATTCAGTAAGTAGCTTTTAAATCTTTCAAGGCTAAAATTTCCTTATTGTGATGCAATTACTACAGTTGCTATATTACCCCCTCATTATAATGGAATTTCATTAACAATATCATCCAAAGCAGAAATAGTTTTACCATTTAAAGGTCAGTTACTTCCTTTTAAAAAAAAAAATAATTAAAATAAAGTAATCTGAGGCCTGTTACAATTCCAGTTTTTAAAATATCGCAAGGTTCTATGAAATTTACTTAATAAACAATGGGTTATTTGCTTTGGGTAGATGTACCGAACAAGAATAAGAGACAATTAATTTAAAAGAAAACAGTTGATTTTACATTTACTATAGTTCATTTGACATGTTTGAAGCATAGTTTATATCTGGTAGAGACAGCACTAAGCCAGAATTCTAACAGGTATGTTTATACAATTAGTATGCATTAATATTAGATATAGTAACTACATCTGTTAGTCCAAAAACTGAATGTGATGAAGCTTTTTTTTTTCCCTAGCTATCTTATTTTGGACTTTTTAAATCCAGAAGTTAGAAAATTCAATCTAAATTTTAGGATGAGCTTCTTCACAAAGAAGTTCATATATTTGTTTTAAATCATTAGATTGCTGTGAAAATATGATGTATGTGTGCTGAAAGTATGATTTTCTGAGTTTTAATTTCTTACTTCTCCCCCCTCTTTTTCTCATTCTTCTTTTTAGCAGCCTTTGTTTTATCTTTGGAAAATGCTCCTGACAGACTGAAGCTCATGCAGGCAATTCTCAGAAGATTAAAAGGCAAAAGACTTTATTCAAGCTTTCAAAACTCTTTTTTTGTTATTATTAGATTCATTGTAACTTATGAAATTTAGCTTCATTATGAACAATTTATCAGCATATTGGAACGTAAAAGAATATCTATTAAATTGAAATGCCAAATACTCCTTCATTTACTATCTGATAAAGTATTAGAAATTTAATTAATTTAATGGAGATATGCAGAAGTGCATTATACCACCTTAATGGCTTAGCAGGGGCCTTTAGAAAATATTTTAAACAACTGTTGACTGAAAAAACCAAGAACATGGTCATTGTATTTTGAAAACATAATATTTGTGTGTGTATTGGTTTGCTGAAACAGTGTTCATTTTCCCTATAGCAACCCTGACAGCGCTGTGCTTTGCATTGACAGCCAGAAAGGTGCTAATAACACTCCAGTGATTTGGCTACTGCTGAGCAGTGCTCCCACAGCATCAACCAGCACTCTCTCCAACATTCCCCCTCACCAGTTGGCCAGAGGTGGTCAAGATCTTGGGAGAGAACACAGCCAGGACAGCTGATCCAAACTGACCAAAGGGATATTCCATGCCATATGGCATCTGTTTTGCAATAAAAGCCAAGAGAAAGGAGGAAGAAGGGGGAAGAGGCAGGCTATTCATTATTTACAGTATTTGTCTTCCAGAGCAACCACAGTGTCCGGATGCCACTTTCTGATGGGAAGTACAGAAGAAAATATTTGCGTTTTTTTATTTTGCTTGCTTGCACACTGTAGTGGTTTGGACTTTGTTTTCCCCCAGAGGATAAGAAAAGTGGTAGACCCCAAGGGGTGGAAACCCCTGGAAGTTTTGAATTTCTGTCCAATGAGCGCTCCTGCAAAAAATGTAAACATATCACAACCAGACCGGAAGAGAAGAGTTGTAGTTTTTGAGGTTAGAAGAAGGTGGCCATGTTGTGAGCCACGAGGAAGGGGCTCTGAGCCCCACAGGGGGGCTTCGGCCCCCAGCCCCAGCTGGAGCCTGTGGGGACCTGGAACAGCATAATGCTGGGCTAGGTGCCTATAGTTATGCTGGGAGATGTTTTCTCCATCGTGGGCAGTGGCCGTGGCAGTGGCCGGAGAAAGCAGCAGCCAGAACTGAACCGAAGAAGCAACAAAGACATGCAGCACCAGAGAAGGGACTCCTGGAAGGAGACCTGAGGGAAGGAGAGTCAGCAGCTGAGTTCTACAGAGTTCTTGGGGGTAAGAACTGATACCAGACCCCCCAAACCTCCTTTGAGACCTCCTGGAAGGAGGAAGTTGATAGACTCTTACTTGAAAGAGCCTTGAAGTGCAACATGCACTGCAGAGAGGAGCTGAGAGGCTCGGACGTCCTGAGAGCTCAGCCAGGACGGTGTGGGAGGTTGGCCTTGAGGGCCCTCCCTTGCTGCAAGCTACAAAGAAGCTCGCAGCCTGAGACAGGGCACAGAGGCCCTGCAAGGAGCTTGAATCTCCTGAAGATACCAGACCGTCACGAAGACCCCCTGTGCTTCGTGATATGACGTGGTGATACGACCTTGTCTGGGGTGACGAAGCCCACGGAAGACCACTCGTTTGGAGAGACGAGTGGCCGAGGGGGATACCCCCCCCCCTCGTGTGTGCTGGCAGAGATCCAGCTATCAGCTGCTACAAGAAACAGAAGAGACAGAGAGAGCCTGCTGCCTTAGAAGATGCTGCTGCTTAGTGACTGCTACTCTGAAGAAGCTGCTGCCCTGAGAGACTGGAAGGGATCTGTCCTTCTTTCCCTCCTGGACTTTTATTTGGAGGGGAGAAGAGATCTGATCCATTGTAAATACTTATGTCATGGTAGAGATAGTTGTAGTCGTGTGTATAATGTATTGTAGTATTTATTTGTATAGTCATTGTAATATATTCCCTTTCCCCTTTCTGAGTCTGGTTGTGTTTTGTCTGGAAAAAAAACCCATCTCACATTGGGTTGAGATGTGGGAGGGGGGATGGAGCTAGGGAATTGGAATTTGGGCTATCTCAAACCATGACACACACATGTGCACGCCCTTTCAGTTTTGCTTCAGCAAACTGCCTTACCTCAACATATGAGTTGTTCTCCACCTTATTTTCTTCCCCCACCCTGCTGAAGAGGGGAGTGACACAGAAGCTTGGTGGGCTCCTGGCATCCAGCCAAGATCAACCCACCAGAGTGTTTAGAAAGACAGATAAAGATGTTAGGCATCTGAAGGTAGGGAATATGTTAAGATGCTTCCAATTTAATATTGTATAAGTTTAAGCAACTCCAATGAACTAGCAAATACTAACCTTCTAGTTTGAGATTGTAATTTATTGAATGCCTCAGTAGTATTAGTCCGTTTAAGAATCACTGTACTGAACACTGATCACCTAGCTTCTTCCTTTCCCATGCTGGAAAAAGTTTAATGGACTTATTTGTGACTCATGAAAATCACCCAAGGGACCTGGATGCAGTAGTTGAGTAATAAAAGGTTTAAGAAAACACAGAAACTAACCTTCAGTAACCTATCCACTGAACACTTTAAAATATGCTGAGACACAAAAACAGACGTCAAATTAGTGGGTTTTTTTGGTAGAGTCCAAGAATACTGCAGGAATTTTAATTTCCTATTGCCATAAAAGGAAGCAATGGATTAGTCTGATCTGATGAACTAGGTTGTCCTGTGTTGACTCACTGTGACACATCTGTTAGAGCTGATGAAAACCTGTGCCAGATGGAAGAGACATGGGTTGCAACTGCAGTACGTGACGGATTTTCCTCCTACAGTAAAACGCATCTGATTTTAGCTTTGTTTGTTCTTTTTAAAATTCTATTATTTGAGGGGCAGATGGGTGTTTAAGATGATTTTTGAGTATTTTGAGTCTTTTCTGCAACTTTAATCTGTCAAACAACCAGCACTCAGATGTACCAAATTGCTGGAGGAGTAGGGTTCTTCACTGAAATATGCTAAAATAATATGCTAGATGGCTGGATATTCTGCTGTGTGGGTGAGGTGATCAGAGCCCTTAAACGTATTTTTTTGTAAAATCTAATGTATCAATACATTGATTTGAACGTTTACTGTCAAAAAATAAATTTTAACCACATGTTAATTGAGGTTGAAGAGGTTGAAACATGATTTTTAAATTTTACTCTGTGGATACAAGAACTAAAGTCAGCTCTAAATAGGCTGGAAGAATAATAGTAGAGAGCTGCACCCAACTTCCATTATAACTGTATTGACCACAGGTGAAACACACAGCCCTTTTTTGGTGCATTTCAATAAAATAAGGTGTTTTGTTAAGACGTTTTCTTAATATAACAAAATTCCCCTTTAAGATCATTAGGGAATGTTTTCATATCAAGCAAAGCCCATGTAAGCAGAAGTACAATGAGTGAAGAATAAGCTTCAGCCATTTTGGGGGGTCACTGAATATTTTGTTAACTTAATTTAATTAAATTAATTAAATCAATTATCAATTAAGTAGAATTCCTATTAGATGGCAAATTCCTCGCAGAGAGACAATAATATTGTATCTCATAGGTAACTGTGATACTGTTGCTTCACAAACAACTATACATACAAGTCTATATTAAAATCAAATTTGAAAAAGCACTCTTCAGAAGCTAAAAAAGAACCCTAAAGCTGTCTTTAGAATTTTAGAAGGCATCTTATATACATATGTTTTTAATTATTTTTCCTCCTCTCTGATTCTTTTTATTTAATGCACAGAGTACAAATTCTGGAACTTTCTAGAAAAAAAATATTCTATCATTGAGCTGTTATCTGAAACTAATTATTTTTCCTCCTCTCTGATTCTTTTTATTTAATGCCCAGAGTACAAATTCTGGAACTTTCCAGAAAAATAAATATTCTATCATTGAGCTGTTATCTGAAACTAATGAGAAAAAGGGAAAAATAACTGAAAAAAGTGTCTTTTAAAAGAAAAAAACCCAATCCCTGAATGCCGATTAATGGGAAAAATACTGATTAATGGGGAAACAATCAGGCTAGAAGGTAACGGTTATTAAAGTTATTCACACCTTTTCCTCATGTAGATGACCTTCTTCAATAGGAGTTCATTAGCCTAAAAAAGTTATAATTATCTTATTTTCTTTGCAGCCCATATGGAATGAAGTGATTCAAATCTCATGTGTATGTACTTTATTCAACTGAGAGCATTCAATTACGAAAAATATTCAGTCCAAGATTAACAGCCCTTTTAATCATTCAATAGCCCTCTTCACGTTTCACATCCTCTCTTTCTCTCAGAATTAATCACTAAGTTACATTCGGAGACATCAGCCTAGAGGTTTTTGAGCTAACCACTAGATTCTATCAGTGTCTGTTACTAGTGACAGTGATAATCATTTGTGTTGTAAGATATTTATCTGCAGCCTGACTAACTTGATAAAAGACAAGAATTAACAACAGTAAGCAGCACCACATTGGAAAACTGGAACATGCATTTTTTCACAGTCGTTGGAAATCTCTCATTTGTAGGATTTACTGGATATGCATCCAGCTTTCCTTGAATTTCCAGAAGTCACGTATTTAGTTGTTACTTTAGATCTGCAGTATTTGTTATCTGTATTATCACTAGGAAGGCAAATATTATCAGCTACACCAAGCACAACCTTGTGGCAACACACCTTTTATAGAGAAGTACCAGAACTTCTTAAAGACCCACTTTCCTCACTGGAGCTGTTTGGAAACACTGTGCCAATAGAGCTTTGAGTACATGCAAGGACATTGCTGCAGATTAGAAATTAAAGAACACTCATCTCCCATTAAAAAAAAATCTTAAACCATAGAAAGTAGCTGTAAGAAAAAGAGGTGGAGATTATTATTCTACTTAGAAAAGATGGTTCAATTTAAAGACAAAATAAATCATGAGAAATCAATTGCCAAGCAAGAATCATCTCATACCAGTAATGGTTTTGGTTAGCTTTTCATACTTCTATATTTCTTTTCTGCATGTAGACTTCAGTGTATATTTGAAAACACCAGAACTTTTTTTCCCCAATCACCAATTTCAACTGCAAAGCCCTTTTCTCCACAAGCAGTTGTCACTGGGTTCTTGTGCTCCTAAAACTCTAAAATCAGAGCTTCAACCACATGCAGTTACCTTGTGACATCTCTCAGAGTGCTGACTTAGAGTTTTGTCCTCTTAGAAAGGCATACCACAATCTGCACCAGGTGAAAAAAACTACACATACTCATTTGAAATTCTTAGTTTGCTTTGTTCTGAACAAACAGCATGGACAGGTTTTTCTGAAACTGAAAGTTTGAAAAAAATGATTCATTAAGTTAGGCCAAAAATATTTTTAAAAGCTGAAATACTTAGTTTCATTTTGCCCCTTAAAACTCCTCACATGAAAAGAAGACTTTCCAAACAAAAGAAATTTTCAAGACATCTAAAAGCCAAAATATTTTGTTTCCAAAATTCTGGAGAAGTCTATTTGAAACCAAGCAACTTATTGAAACAAACATAAATTTGCTAAGTGTATTGTGTTAATAAATATTCCTTTTGCAAAAAAAAATAAATTGTCAGTGTTGTACTAATATAGTTCTGCTTGTTAGTTCTACTGAGCATAGGCATTTGTGTCTGCAGTTTTGTTTGAAGTAGTAAGGAAAAGCATATTGCATTCCTTCCAAAAATTTAAGTGAATGTAGACCTAACACCTTTATTAATTTGGCAACTCATTCTGAATTGGTTTTGATTATTTCTTATCTGTGAGCAACAATTATCACAAAGACCAGTTTCCAAAACTGGCAAAGTGAAAATAGTGTTACATTTATTCCACTGTTTTCTTTTAGAAGTGTTGCAAAAACAATTAGCAAGAAACTGAACCGTTACTGAAAACTATATTTCGTTATTCTTCTCTCAACCTAGTTCTTTGCTTTGAGGACAGCCTTTGAAATGAATAAAATAGAATAAAAATTATATGCTCAAAAATTATTAACAAAATTGCACATTATTTGCCCAAAGCCACATGAATTGGTGGGAGTGCTAATATAACATCAGAATATGTAATGTCTTTATATATTCCTCTACAGAAATTAATTAGTTGATATGATAGACATATGGTCACATAACATTGTTAGTATTATTGTTCTTGTGAAAACTGCAACAATACTGGTAACAGAAGTAGATATACCAGTCACACTAATATCAATATCACTGCCTTTTTATAGAATATCTTAAAAGATAGACAGGGCATCTTTGAAGAAATATTGCATCTAATATAATTTCTGCTTTTGCTTAACTTCTGTAACATATCAATAAGACATAATAGTCAAGTATGGAAGTTGTCTTTAGACATCTCTGCAGCACAGAGTACATTTCTGGAGGTTTTCTTCTAAATAATGGGCTGTAGCTAAGACCTGTTGTTTGCTGTTAACAATCACTTATTCCTGTTAAAGGGGGAGGAAATAAGGAGGAGGCAGGGTGAGGGGCAGAGAGGTTTGCAGTGTCTTCCATGGTAGGAATTCCTACTCTTTTACATGAGAGGCACGCAAGCTTTTGGAAGAACTGCAGACAGTTGAGCTAGAGCAATGCAGTCAAAACCTGATCTCCCTTGCTGAACAATTCCCATAAAAACATAGGAGATATCGTTATTCTTTTCTTGCCCTGCGCTGCGGTTGAGGAACATATTTGCTCCATAACCTCCAAGACTTTATTACAAATTGGCAAAACCTTTACCTATATTTTAGATCTCTTTCTGTTACAACTGAAATAACTCAATATCCTTTGAGTGCATCAATGCACAAAATGAATGAATTTCAACACGTAATTTTTAGGAATTTTCTGCCATACTTCGAAACCCTATTTTTGCTTTGATGGAATTAATTTCTTTATAACAAGGTTTAGACTTATGAACTTGATCCTTCATAAACTTTCAACACTGTTCCTATGATTGTCTTGAAAATATGGCACAATACAAAAGAAGATGGTCACACACAGCCCAGGTTTTAGGAGACATAACTGTCTTGAGTAGTATAAAATGGCGAGTGGGAATAAACATAAGCTCCACATCAATCAGATACTTTTTCTTTGTTTCTCTGGAGAGAGTGGAGAGAGACTGCAGCATTGCTTTGCAAACACCTAAAAGCTTAGTGCACTGACAGCGACTTGAGGGATGGAAGGATGTTGCTACTCATCCATTTACTCCACTCAGTCAGGTTGTGTTTATTTCAGCACGGAAGCCAAGGAGAGTGGAAAGTTTATTGTAACTATCCAGAAACAAACTCCTAGACTCTGAATGGGTGCTAGTAGCAGACAGTGGGTTGGAACAGAGGGTACACGCAGAGGGTACATCATATATGCCCAGAGGCATAACATTCAGTGTTATCAATATTCCATGTCCCCAAAATGGAAAGAAAATATTCTCTAGTTATCAGCAGTCCTCAACCCCACAGAGAAAATTTCTTCAGTGTAACTTGTCAGGTGACAAAATGCAGCAAATACTGTTTCTTTCCTTATTTTTTCACTGAAACAAACCTTAGATGCAAAATCCAAAAATGGTTAAGTTCCAGTTCAGGAACACATAAATGCTTTTCCTAGGGCCTACAGTTTCAGATATTAGTTCATCAGAATTAAATCAACTCCTTACAGCCTGATCTGATCAGAAACTTGCATATTTTAAAGGATCAGTTTCTATTTCTGAGGCCAACATTAACTGTGCACCAACTACTCTCTGTGGAATAGTTTCAAATAAGTGATAAGGCAGTAAGCATGTCTCACGCCACTGAATAAAATGTAAGAGGGTCATAACTGTAAACTTACTCGAGATGGTAACAAAGTCACATTCTAAAAAGAAGTGATCATAATGTGCATGAAGTGAAAGTTACACGCACGATAAACTATCATGTTCATATTCTTAATTGCAACATAATGCAATATAAAGTGAGCTCCAAAATCTACATATATTTATGGTTTTCATAATGTTTGTAGGCAATTGAAAGTAAAAGTGGTTCAGCTTTTGGTCTAATTTACACTTCTGTAATCCAGATTAATTTAAGCATGTAGAATCAGACTGATGAAAAAATTAGATGTTAAGGAAGAATATGATCTTGTATTGCGTGGCTTTTTATAATAAATTTTCTTAACGCTTCTTGAAAAACCACAAGCTTGTTTGCAAATACAAGAAAATGAAATTGTTGAAATTCTAGTTTCATTATTTCATCTCATAATGGTTTAGTTCTTTTTGTCTTACAAACTTTATTTCAAGACTTGAAATAAAAGGAGGATAGGAAGAAAAGGTGTTCCTAAAATCTTTCTTCCTCAATTCTTTTTTGTAAAAATACAGTTTTTCCACCTACCAGTTTACTTATCATTCTGTAATATGAGATCAAGCAAAAAATAACCAAACGTAATTCTTATTTTATATTCAAATACACCAACAAGGACTCCTTCCTACAAAGTATTTCAAAGTATGCTATGACAGGGCTATTGTACTTACTCTAAAATTCTGAAAGGCAGTCATAACATTAATTCTTTCTGAAAAGTAATAAACACAGCTCGCAAGATTTAAGTTCAGATTACTTTCTTTTTAAAATTGACTCTTTTACTTTTTTATAATCAACTACTTCTTTTTTCTTGAAAAATATGGAATCGTGAAGTCATATTTATTATATATGTTACATAAAATTGTACAACTATGACTAAATAATGTACTTAGTGCTTAAGAACTAGCATGGTAAATTTTTTTATTTTTAGAAGGTATGGCTTGATTTTTATGTAATTCCTGTCTTTTCAATAATACTCTAGAGATCCTATGGTTTCTACTAACTGTACATGTTATTTTTTTTGCCACTAGAGACAACTACTTTATGCCAAGTATAGCCGGCCTTTTATGTGTTTCTTTGTTTTATTGTTTTCATCTTATAACATTATCATTGCCATCTAACCTAATTTAAATGCACAGATCCATTTTCGGACAACATGAGTAAAAAATATACAAGTTTTCAAATGCCAAAGTCTGTAAATAATCACTACAGACATTTAGGGGATGTTTTTTGCTAAAGGAATGCATGTTCCTTTCATTGTCTATTCTCTTTCATCCTAGTAGCATTTGCTTTGAAAATCCATGTTTCCAGGCAATAACAAGGGCATAAAGTTATTTTCTGCAAATTGTGCAGTTCTAGGAATCTTTGTTTCTCTTAAGCATCTCAAGCATCTCTGCCAAAGTGGTTGTATAAGCATTTTCCAATTACACATTGAAATATTAAGCAATTCTAATACATGCAAAGGCCACAATGCTCTGTACACTTGTGCTAGGTCTTCCGCATCAGCTTCTTATTTGACACGCACCCTTTTAACATGGTTAGAAATGGAGCAAGAAGCCCCTTAAACACCTAGGTACAGAACAGAGGAGAAAAAAAAAAGGAAGGGGAAGCAGTTTAGCTTTTAAATAAGACTTACAGCTATTTATAGAGAGCCCACAGTTCTGTGCTGTGTTCAGTACAGTTCTTATAGCTGCTGGACTAAAATGCTACATTTGTCTCCCTTGCTTTTCCTTCCTTCAAGCAAGCTTCCCACAATTCTCCCGAGCTCAATGCTCAAAAAAGATGGGACCTCTACATAAAAGGACTTCTAGTCTTTTTGAAAATTCCCCTTCCTTCTGTAGCCTCCATTTCTCCTGTTCTCACCAAGACAACTCTGTAATTCAGTATTGCCTGTGGGATGAATTGCATAACACTTCTGGGCTGCATTTCCTCTTCAGTTTGATCAAAGAGGGAGGCAAAGTGGGTCTGGGTCAGGTTGAGCTGTGACCAAAGCAGGTCCTTCAGAGGCAGTTGCTGGAGCTTCTCAGAAGCGACTTGCAAAAGAAGAGGCAACTTCAGCTGCACCCCAGGAACCATCTCACAACTTCCCATGTAGAAAAAGATTTTACCTTTTACCCATTTGTTGCAGCATGAATGGATGGAACATCTGGTATCTTCACTGCACAGCTAGTAAATCTGAATCCTATAACTAGGTGCACCATGCTCCAAAAGGGCAGATACAGTCAGATTGCATGTTAAAACGTGATATGACATAAGTAGAATCAATGTAACACATAAGTATGTAGAGTATCTTCCTCTCCCACTGTACTTATTTAGCAAATGGGAAACTTTAGCGAGAAAAATAAGTTAAAACATTTGTTAGATTACATAACCTTAAGCAAGTTGTGTTTATCAGCTTTTTAGAAACTACTGCTTTTAACCTAAAAGTTTCCTTTTCTGCAGAAGAAAAATGAATAGTTCAAGTTGCAGAAATATGTGATACTTGTGTCTTTCCTTTCACCCTCTAAGTACTTACCTATAACTTACATATTTTAACTATAGCATTCTACTTTTCCACTTGTTAACTTGTCTTCCGTGTCCTTGGAAAAATGCTCATCACTCTTTCAGCTCACAAGTATGCTGAAGTCAATGACAATCAGATTGATTTCCTTGCTAACTGATAAGCTTGTCTCTTTTACTAGATATTTTAGAATTTATAGCATAGATTTTGTCTTTGTAAATTAAGAATTCAAAAATACATTTGTATATTTTCATATCAGCTGATGACCTTCCATGTTGTGTCTCCTCAGTATACAGTCAGTCCACTGCAGGGAGTACAATCAGGAAAAGCTGTTGAACTGATGTTCTTCTAGCTTGATTATAAGTTCTGTATCTGTGCTCGTTCTGACTGGGGTAGAGTTACTTTTTTTTACAGTACCTAGTATGCAGTGACACTTTGGTTTTGTGCTGAGAATAGTGTTAATAACATTAGGACGTTTCTGTTATTGCTGAGCAGGGCCTTACGCAGAGCCAAGGCCTCTTCTGCTTCTGTCCCACCCCATCAGCGAAGAGGCTGGGGATGCCTGAGGAGTTGGGAGGGGACACAGCCATGACAGCTGACCCCAAACAACCAAAGGGATATCCCGTGCCATACGGCATCATGCTGAGTATATAAAGTGGGAGGGAAAGAGGAAGAAAGTGGGGAAGGGCATTTGGAACCATGTCATTTGTCTTCCCAAGTCACAGTTATGTATGATGGAGCCCTGCTTTCCTGGGGATGGGTGAATACCTGCCTGTCTACCCAAAGGAAGTGGTGATTGTATTACTTGTTCTGCTTTGCTCGTGCACATAGCTTTTGCTTTCTCTCTTAAACTGTCTTTATCTCAACCTATGAGTTTCATCATTTTTACCCTTCTAATTCTCTCCCTGATCCTATCAGGGGCAGTGAGGAAGTGTCTGTGCAGGGCTGAGTTGTCGGCTGGGGTTAAACCACGACATCACAACAAAAGATTTGCAGAGTAAATATTTTCAGAATGAGTATTTCACAGCACACATACAAGATAAACAGAGAAGAAATAGAAATCAGAAAGTGACTTTCTGTCCAAGAAAAAGAACAAAGTCCTGAGCCCATACCAGAAACAGAGTAGCTCATCCGTATAATTTTGCAGACCTAAATTTAACAGGGTCTGGGAAACAAGACAGTCCCAGTCACCTGATGCATAATGCAAATACATATTTTTCCTCACATGTATCCAGATTAGACATATCCTCTTGCTTTTAAAAGGTAATTTTTTTCATTTAACTTGACATATAATTTAGTTGATAAAACAAGATTATTTTAATCTTTGGTTTGTCATGGATACTTAACCACTGTACATATTTAAATAACTCCCGAAATTCAACGACATCAAGTTTAAATAAATTACTTCACCTGAAAAGTGTAGTATTTTTCATAAATGCTATATGAGTATTTAATATTTTTATAATTGTGTAATGTTTTACATTTCTTTGTACTGCGTATTACACAAAATTATGAGCTATAAGAGAATTAATGTTATGAAAAAATATTTCAAACAAGATGGAACATCAGTGAAAGAGATCTAACAAAGTATCATTTTGACTTTACTCCTTTCTGTATTAGTTGTTTGTTTTCTCCTTTGCTCTTGACATTTATGTTTTCAGTATAGTCACTCTATCTTTTGTCTGTCTTCAGTTCTCTTTCCTTCCTCAGTCTTTTCTCTTATTTCTTGCTGCACCTATTCTTCCCTACTATTTTTAATTACTCTGCTCCTGTGCCATTTTCAACCATCATTTGGGCTCAGCAAAAGTGCAAAACCATCTCACACAGGGAAAGAGCTGCACAAAAAAGTAACATTTTTTTCTCAGTCTTCCCTAATGAATCTGAGGCTTTTTCAAGTGAAAATACTTCAAGAAATTATTTGCTGAAATTTACTAGTTTAACAGGGAAAACTTGCATTTATCTGCTATTTAAGTAGTAATGTGCTTTAGAAATAATTCAGTTAGGCAGTCCAATTAGGGTAGCCACACTGGTAAATGCGGTATTGAAATTGCAGAGATAGAGACTATCTCTGGCTTACTAAAGATTGGTTTTATTCTTTCTTGGGTGCGTATTCTTACTGCTTCTCACAGGTGCAAATTCCAAAGGACATAAACATGAATGCAAAAAGTTAGTAAATTCTTCTTGGTCACCACTAACATGTATTAGTTACATATTGAACTAAACCAGTGACAAAACGTTGTAGGAATACTAGCTATAAAGAAGTAGGACAAAGTTTCAAGAGACATTGCATGTTATAATTAATTTATTATATGCCTATACAGTTTAAAATGGAAATATTTTCTTACAGAAGAAGTTTTCTTAGATGAACTTTGCCTCAAAGGATAGGTTCAGAATGTTTCAAGTGCAGAAGTATGTTATTCCACTTCGGATACCATTTAAAAAAAAAATAACATCCCCTTTATCTACCCCAAAACTGTGCTTTGAACAGAATCTTTCAGTTTCACAAGTAATTCCAAAAAACCTAGCAGCAATTATTTTCAAAAACTTATTTTTAATAATTGTATTGGTCTTAATACGCAGCAGTTTGGAAAAATGTTGGAATCCCTATATGTACTGTATTATCAGACAGAAAACAGTTTCTGCCCTCAGTAAAGGATAGAGTACATAGATGAAAAAGTCCCTGGACAGGAAATAAAGTCAGGTGAAGTACAGTATATTCAGTGTATCCTAATTTAGCAACTTGCAGCCATCTTCAAGCAATAATGACATTTAAGCTTCCAAGCCCATATACAATTCAGTATAAGCACATACGTGGAGAAATGTAAAATCATGTACAATTTTATGCAAGATTATTTTTCTGTACCCTGGAAAGACTGGAGAAAAGCATATTTACAAAAGGATATGAATTTCATGCACTTTGACACAGCAAGATAATTGCCATTTTAAAGAGCTCTTTGTGCTGGTATTTCAATATTTACAATAAGGTGTATGGGAGCTATGGAGCAGCCATTTTACATACAAAATTTTCCTGTGAAATTAAGGAATAATGAAACATCATTTCAAAGAAAAGAAATGCAGGAAATGTTTTCTGTTCTATTTCACAGAAGAAGGTATTTGAACCTTGACGTTTGTAAAATAATCAACTTCCGGTTTTGTCTATGCATGTTTCAGAGCTGAGTGATGTGGTTGACACTCCTGAAGGACAGGATGCCATCTGGAGGGATGTGAACAAGCTCGAGAAGTGGGCCCATGGGAATTTCATGAGGTTTAACAAGACCAAGTGCAAGATGCTGCATCTAGGCTGGGGCAACCCTTGGTATCAGTACAGGCTGGGGGACGAACAGAGAGAGACCAGCCCTACTGAGAAGGACTTGTAGGTGCTGGTGAATGAGAGATTGGACATGAGCCATCACTGGCAGTCTAGAAGGCCAACCACATTCCGGGCTGCATCAAAAGAAGCAATACTGCCCCCTGTTCTCATGAGACCCCACCTGGAGTGCTGCATCAGGCTCTGAGGCTGCCAACACAAGGAAGGACACTGGCCTGTTGAATCGAGTCCAGAAGAGGGCCACAAAGATGATCAGAGCGGTGGAACACCTCTCCCACGAGGAATGCCTGAGAGATTTGGGGTTGTTCAGCCTGAAAAATAGAAGGCTCCAGGCAGACTTTACTGCAGCCTTTCGCTACTTAAAGATAGGGATCAAAAGATGGGGACAGACTTTTAGTAGGGCCTGTTACGACAGAACAAGGGGTAATGGTTTTAAACAAAGAGAAGGCAGAATCAAACCATAGGTAAGGAAGAAATTCTTTATGGTGAGGATGGCGAGACACGGAGCAGGTTGCCCAGAGAGATGGTAGATGCCCCATCCATGGAAACATTTAAGATCAGGTTGGACAGGGCTCTGAGCAACCTGATCTAGGTGGAAGATGTCCCCTGTTCGTTGAAGGGGGATTGGACTAGATGACCTTTAAAGGTCCCTTCCAACTCAAACTATTCTGATTTTAATAAAGCAACTCCAGTAGATTTCCTAAATGAAATTAAATAGAAAATTGTTCATAATTGCATATGTTCAAATGAATAGCACAAAAGACCAAGACAACTAAAATACTTCAAATTTACTTGTTTGGTGCTTTTTTTGTTATAGTACCTGCTATAAAAGTAAAAGGAAATGACATAATAAAGTGTTAGCATGTAAAATGTCTTGGTGAAATGGCTTGTAAATTGCTAGGTGTCATATATGACAAATATAGATCTTTGGTGTATATAGACACATATGTTCTACTTTTCTCAACAAGTCCAAGCATCTCTCTTCCCCTTGCTAGCTTACTTCACTGCTTGAGGATGAAGGCACACACAAGCAGATTCAGTTAAATGAGACCCCTGAATCTCAACATATTCAAGATATTGAAAATAAGTTGTCAAAACTCCAGAAAAAATATATTTCTATTATCTTATATGATGCAAATAATACATCTGCTTAAAATCTTAGCACACAAGATAGTCTCCAGACATTTTCTGCTTTTGTGATCTGTGGACTAGTCAATTACAGAACATAATATCCTAAGCTCATGAGATCTGATTTCATAAAAGAACTTCTGAGTTCTAAAATCAGCTCATATGAGCACATGTTCAACAAGAAGTTCAGAGCATTTTCCTAAAGTAAAAAAAACTATTTGCATATTACGTAAATAACTGTCCTTCCTCTCAACATAGTTTACAAGTACTTGAAGTTCCTATTGTACTTTTTTCTCACAAAAAAAAGCTTTCCAGCTTTATTTTCCTCTGAGTAAAGTCGAGCTCAGACCCAAGTTTATTTTTCATGTAGCTAATTCTGGAAGTATCACAGGAATCATCTTGAGTACTCCCAATTGCAGAAGAGTGACCTTAGCCATTTATGTTCAGTGTTGGTTTTGCCAGGGGGCCCTCTGGTGGTCTAGTGGTTAGGATGCGGCGCTTTCACCGCCGCGGCCCGGGTTCGATTCCCGGTCAGAGAAAAAGTCCCCCGGGTAGATGGAGCTCGTCAGCCCTGTAAGGCCATCCATCTAAGAGAAGGTCACTCTATACAAACCTACGTCCTGAGGACCTCACTGCCACCGTCCAAGCTTGCTCGGCCCCGGCAGATGAACCTCAGGATTAAAGGGTGGGCTCAGCTCAGCGCACACTGTGTCTCACCTAAAAAAAAAAAAAAAAAAAAAAAAAAAAAAAAAAAAAAAAAAAAAAAAAAATCCACTGCGCAGGCTCGAAGGGTAAAGACCCTTCCCAAATCTTCGTTCGCGAAGACTGGCCATACCTATACCTGGTTTTGCCATGACTGAGATGCAGTTGCAATCAGGACAGAACAGCTCTAAGAGAGCACAGGTCTTTGTCTAGCAAATGATCTTGGTCATGCTAAAGCTAGTCCCTAACTAAGGAGGTAGTTAGCACACACTTCCACATCTCCCTTCCTCCTTAATAATTGTGCCTCTGACAAGGATAACCATGGTAGCACTACCATTTCTTCAAACATCAAAGGACTATGCAGATGTGATTTCACATGCATGTTTTCCCAACATGTGAGGTTGATCAGCTTCAATAAAACAATTATAGAGAATGCTGTTGCTTCTGAAACAGTTGTCTACTTTGCCAACCTTTCCTTAGGTAATCATGGTATTCTTTCGTTCTACTATCTCTACTTGATCTGGGTATTGCAGGGGTGCCCTTCCTCAGACCTCCCTGCAGGTAGGCTATAACTATATCACTAACAATTATTTTGCCTCTCTTTGATCTGAAGTCACAGCAACATTCACTCAGAGAGCATCAAGCAGACTGGTATGTGAGCTAAAACTGTATAGGGTATTTCTACTTAAGAAGTTAGAATTATGACTCTAAGGATAAAAAAATAAAACAATAAAACAAGAACACAAAATTCAAACCTTACACTACTGGGAACTTGCCTAAGACTTCAGTTAGAGGTAAGTATCAGCATTTGTTGCATAAAACCAGATTTTTATCTTTAACCTCCAGAAAGCATCTATTATGCAAGTTTAATTAAAGAAAAACACCTCAATATGTTGTTGCAGCCATACAGAAACGTTAATCAGACATTTACTCTTTTGGCATATACAATGTTGGCTTCTTAAAAGAATAATCTTTCATTCTCCCACAGGCACACACTGGAGGGAAGATTTTTCAGTTTTCACAGTCTACCTACAGATGGAAATTGTATCTTCATTTTTCTCTTCTGCAAAGAAAGGAATATTACTCCAACAAAGTATAAGCTGTGTATCTTTCTTTTAGCAATAACAATGGAATAAGCAGAAACTGAAAATCTAAAGTTGTTGCAATGCTGTCAGACTGGTCACTGGAAAAGCAAAGACTGTGTTTCTTTGCTTATGTCATTGTTTAAGTCCAGCGGGCAACTAAGCACCACACAGCTGCTCACTCACCTGCCCCTCCACCCAGTAGAATGGGGAGAAGAATTAAAAGTTAAACTTGTAGGTTGAGACAAGAATAGTTTAATAATTGGAAACAAAGTAAATAATAATAATTAGTATTAATAATAATAATTAAAAAGTAAAATCCAAGGAAAAACAAGTGATGCACAGTACAACTGCTCATCACCCACTGATGGATGCCAGACCCCGTCCCTGAACTGCAATTGGACCCCCTTCCAGGTAACTCCCTAGTTTATATACTGAGCATGACGTTCTATGGTACGGAATATCCCTTTGGCCACTTCAGGTCACCTATCCTGCCTATGCTCCCCCTCAGCTTTTTTTGTGCACCTCCTCACTGGCAGCGCATGAGACACTGAAAAAAAAAAAGTCCTTGACTTAGGGTAAACACTACTTATCAACAAGCAAAATATCAGTGTGTTGTTAACATTATTCTCATAATGAATCCAAACCACTGCACTGTACCAGCTACTGTGAAGAAATGAACTCTATCCCAGACAAAAGCAGGATGGCTTACTTATAAGTAATTAATGAATTAAAGCACCACAGTATCTTCTTACTTAATCTGTTTATTTTCCTTATTCGGATAAGAGTTGTCAGTTTCAGTGGTCTACTGCATCTTGAGTTTAATCTGAGCAGTACTTATTTGTCAAAGACTCTTCCCAGCTGACAGAACTGTGAAAAATGCAATTATACAAAGCTGATAGATTATTTCCTTCAAGAAGCAGAAACTGTCACATTTATTCACACCGCATGTAGAAACCTGCACACAGTTTTGTGAAAATGTGAAGATATTATGGACAGACATTGGCAGAAGTATTTTCAGGTTTTTAGTGTGTCCATATTATGCCTATATCACCAATACAGCTTAGAAAGCATAAAAAAATAATGTATTCAAACAGAATATATTAACTTCTCTTCTAAAAAGGACTGTAATTAAGTTTTCCTCTTTACCTGATTGATGTTATCTTTAAGTGTTATCTTTATGGTCTCATCTCTCTTCCCTCAACAAAAATGATGCTAACACATAGGACTAAAAAGGAAGCGGGGGATGACCCACATAAAAAGCTACTGAAGCTGATAAGAGCTTAAGTCTCTGCAAAATTGGCTTTTTTTTCCCTTTTCCACTTCTACCAGCTGCAACACAAAGAAGAGAGCATGACCTTCATAAATCAAGTGATCTCATAACTGCTAAAAAGATAGAACCTCTCTCTTATAATGAAAGTGTCCCACAGAAAGATGAACCACTTGTCTACTCACAGGACAGAGTAGGACTTCTTTCCAGCCACAGAGCAAAATGAACTTCCAGTCTCTGGGATTGAAAACTTGGACCTGAAAATAGGAATGAACAGTCTCATAATGTCCCAGGAGGAACTCAAGAACATGATTTATTCTGCTGCCAGGTGAATCTCTCCTAATTGATCTCAAAAACTAGCTTTTATGAAACTAAAAGCTAAAGAAAAATCTCTTACTTACAATTTAATATAATAAAGATGCTGTAACAATGGAATCTGTAAATTTATTTATACATATATATATACAGAGAGAATATATTTGAATGTAAACTTAAAAGGTGACATTTAAGATGGAAAATACATATACAGATGCATTTTTTTTCTGCAATTAAAGCCATGCAAAAGCCATGCTAAACTGCTGAAAGAAATATTATGCAAAATAAGTTTTTGTTATTCTGGATTTTCTTTAAACATCTTAATCTAAGGTTAGATTTGCCGTCTGGGGATGAGAAACAAGGTTTGCTTGTCTTGATTCCAGAGCTAAATAAAGTTGGAAAATTGTGATTAATTTTGTATCAAAAAGCAGGACAAAGGTAGTTAAAAAGTACAACTGCAGAAAGTTTAACCTGAAAACTCAAGATCTGAAGCTGAATATTTTTGCAGAGCTATTAGTGTAACATTCTGGCTCATATTCATCACTAATATCAGACAGATAGAAAAGCAGATACATTTAACATGTTAATAGAAAGTCTTTAATTGCTGTCACAGAGAGGTCCCCAGGGAGCAGAAAATTCCATATTTTCTCCTTTTGATGGCTAAAAAGTTTCAATGGTTGCAAAATGATTGCACTGTAACAGGTGGGGATTATCTAAAACCCTATTAAGTGGCTCTGTTTCTCTTCTAAATAGATATTTTAATGTCTAATTTGGAGATATGCTGGTCAGATCCAGGCATAGATGTGTTCTTACGGTGCCAGAGACCTCATGTGGAAGACAGTGACAAAGCCCTATTGACTTTAGCAGCAAAACCCTCTTCTCTCTGGCATTATAGCCCAAGCCAAATACAATTTATGTCTGCTTTTCCCACCTCCTCCTTCCCCATCGGTATCACTCCCCAGCCAGTGCCTGAAGCGTTGTTTCGCCAGTGGGCACTCAGCCTTTACCATCAATAACCAGCTGCCTGAGCACTTGGCAGCTGCTGTTACCCTTCAGGGGCTGAAGCAGTGTCTCAACCACTGAGTAACATTTGCATCCCTAATTACTAACTTACTCTAATGCCATGACAGTGTTGGTTCCTGAGCTTCTAAATTAAAATCTTGATATATCTTGTCATTTTGGTGAGAGCCTCTGGCAATGAACAAATACAAACAATGAAGTTACTTACCGGATGGATATGAAACCTTGTTTTTTGTGTTTGGTTTGTTTTTTTTTTTAAATTTACTTATATTTAAAAGGTACCAAACATTTGGAGCAGCATCAGAACCCAAATGAAATTCCAGTAAACTTCCACTAAGCAGAGGAATACTGAGGTATTCAAACACCTCAACCATGCAAGACAGTTTCATGTGCTCATACTTGTAGGAGCAGCTAAGGAAGAAGAAGAAAATATTAAAGTAATAATATTGTGGTCCTGAGCAAGCCAGAGTTAAGAGTAGTGTGTGTGTGAAAACAATCACAAGGTCAAGCTGGAAAGCCGCTTGAAGCATGGTTGTTTAGTCACATGGATGTGTGTGGTATGTGAGAGATAAGAAAACATCTGCCTGACTGGAGAGCTTGGACCCAGAGTCTTTACAGAGGCTGTAGAGTCTGTATAGAGTTATGGAGTAATAAAGTTACTAGAGAGTTCTGCCTGGACAAAAGTCTGCCTGCTTGAATTCACTTGCTGCAAATGGTGCAGTGTGAAGATCCTTTTTCCAACAATGGTGTCACATGTGCCACGCATACTGACACGGGCTAACACACAAACCTTTTGACAAAGGGTAAGCCTGCAAAGCAAGCTGCTTAAGATGTGAAAAATGCTGTAAATCAAAATCATCAGAGCAAAGTTTGCCCTGTTTGCTATTTAGAAATTTAAAGTATATTCCATCTACAGAATTTTTTGACATGCCTGCAGAGCTTGGCACCAGAATTGAAGCATTAAAATCTATTTCAAAGTTGTTGCATGAGTGTAAAGAGGATTCTCTAGAAAAGCCAAGGTAGCACCACAGGCTAGCACAGGAGGTGGCACAATCAGCACTCATCCACAAACTTCAAAGATAGCCACCAAAGAACAAATGAGTATTAGCTTTCAAACTACATACTGGTGGTGCTATCCAGAGCAGTTAGAATCAGACTCCTTGTTTCATTCCCATTTTTTCCTAGGCTGTGCTCAAGACCTCACAGCTCTCCCAATGTTCTCAAGACCTCCCCACAGCTCTCTCAATGTACTCCAGTCTTCTTTAGCAAGACTGCCACCATCTCTCTATCTCACTGCATCTCTGTCTCCAGTTCTGTCATATTCTTTCTTCTTGCAATCATCCAAATTTGTCTCACAAGGCTTTTCTTTCCCCTTGCTTCCCTCAACTCCCCGAGGCTGTGTCTATATGAGAAAATAGAAGATCCATAGGGTGAATCAGACCTGAAAGTGCATCTTATGCACATTTCATATCTAGTTTCACAGCTGAAGAAAGTATGTGATTCCAAATGAAATCATGCACCTCCTGATGTGAAATCTGTAATCTTCACTTCACTTGGGTTTTCTATAATGTAAAGCAGTCATTTACCATGATGTGCTTTTGACTAGAAATCACACCACTAGCACATCACCATACTGAAATTATGTCTCTTTGCATCCTTTTTGAAATACATTTTACTATTTGTTCTATAGTTTTTTTGATTTATTAAAGGCACAGTAAGACGCTTGCTACTCACAAAGTTGAGAACTTCCTCAGAAAAACACCAGTTTTAACTTTATTTTATGGGAGAGTTTTACGTGGGAAAAAGGCCTTAGGTGACAAAAGATTTAAATAAAAAAGAGTAAATTTTTTTAGAAGTGACATACAGAGAAAATGTTATTGTATTTTCTCATAGAATATTTACACACATGAAAAATAGGTCAGTATTAGCTTATGATTCCAACTCAATTTCATTCTTAAATATGTCTGCCATTGGCAATGCATCTCCTTTTGTGACCCTGTCACACCTTTCCCATTCCAGCCTTTCAGGAAAGGAAAAAAAAAGGAAAACAAAAACCAAACCCCACTTTTTCCATTCTTGAGTTTAATCATTTTTCCTCACTGTCTACTTCAATCTCCTTGTTTACTTTCTAGTAGCCTTCATATCTCCACAGCAACACTGTTCTTTCATTTCCTATGCAAGTTCCCCAACAAAAGACTATGAAGAAAAATAGGTATATTACAGATTAACAAGGTTACTATTTATCTCTAACCGCTACATTTCAGAAAATTTATAATAAAGAAAGCACAAATCTCACATCCCTATCTCCCTACATCATGGGGGAGGTTCACATGTAAAGTTTTTAGAAAGTCTGGGTTAGAATTTTCATATATCATATGATATGTGCATAATTTCAAGCTTGATATGCCCAAATAGCTGTAAGGCTTTGCATTTTATATTCCAAATAACAGTATTGATTTTTCAGGAGGTTTGGATTCTAAGCGTAACAAGACTGAAATAAGACTGCTGCTGTATTTGGTTTACTAAACATATATTTTTCTCTTGAAAATCAACACATCTGTAGAAGTGTATGAACGGACATATATATTTTTATGATCTGTCCATCATATCTTAAGACATGCAGTCATTATATACCTGTGTTGCATTGTGTTTTCAAGAAGAAAATATGAAAATAATACTTTCTCCAACAGATGTAGCCTTTTTCCTACTTTTTTATGCCTGTGTAATTAAACAAATCATGCACTACACTGCAATATTGATTCCCAGGAAGTTAGAAAATTGGAATAGATGTTTCTGTCAACTTGCAACACGTACAAAGTAGATGAGGTCCTTCCATTATATGTTGCATAAATATAATTTTCAGCTAATAATTCTGCTAAGGAAAATTTCAAAAAAAATGTCAAGGAATTTAATTTCAAGGAAAATTATGAACATGCTTTATTTGCACATTTTTTAAAGGCTAGCATATTTATTTACATATTTTACAGAGGATTAAACAAAAAAATCCATGTCTTAATTTAACACTTGGGCAACTTGTCAATATCACTTCAACAAAGTTTTTGAGAACCAAGTAAAATGAGGTCAAAGGAAAAAAAAATATTTGATGCAGCTATCTAAGCATCACTCAGCCCATTCTCCCACTACAGACTGCTGAGGAAAGATGAAAAGAATGTTTGATGAGAGCTTACCAGAGTAAAGACCCCACATTTTTCTCTAAATTTCAGTGATAAAACCTATCACTCAGACCTCCAAAAGAGGGTGTTTTACTGCTGCTCAGTTACTTTGTACTTTTTATACATACATATATACACTTACATGTATACATTCACTGTTTTCTCACCTTTCTCCCATACATTTCAAACAAACAACTCCACTTTGCAGATCCACTGAGAAGTACTTAAGTATAACTTAAAGGTTACATACTTACACATTCAAGAACCAAGAGGCACACCAAAGTAAAGGCTAAACTTTTAGGTTTATAGTAGTGGCTCTCTCATTATTGCTCTTCATGGTCCCATACAGGTACAATAGAACTGATACCTTCCAGTTCTTTAGAGACAAAGAAATAATTAAGCATTTCTAAATCTTCTTAGTTTTTAAATCTTTTTACATTAAAATTAAGATATTAAAATTTAGTTAATAGTTTAACAAAACTGAGATATTAACAGTTTACCAAGAAACTCCAGATCACTGCTATCCAAGGTACCTAAAGGAACTCTATGAGGAGGAAAAAAAAAAGAAAAAAGACAAAAAGAAATTCTTGGTCTTTCACAGATAATAATTCTATATAAATTGACTGTGATGAATGCTGGCATTGAAGTGAGTGAGATGTAAATGCTACTCTCAGCAATTAAACTAGAAAGAGTTAAATAGCAGTTCTACAGTTATGGAAGCATAACTCAAGTAAGTAAGTAAGGCATACAAATGCTACTTCAAATTTATGATAGACAGAACTCACATCTATAGGAATACGTTCTTTTGGGATTCTTTTTTCCAGTTCTTGGACAAGGATGAGCATAAGAACAATTAATTATTTTTTGCTTCTTTGCTCTGCAGTCATAAACCAGACTGTCAACTGCTTATTCCACCACTTGTTCAGAATGGAATATGCAAGATTTTGGGTCTTATCCCTGCTAAAGATGTCTCTCCTTCCATTCCACCTGCTGTGGAAGTAAATGTAGAAAGGTTTTGTTAATATTTTAAAAGATTTTTTCAGAAGACAGGTGTCATTTTAAAACCCGGATGAGTTTTTTATGGGTTAAATTCTCTTGACTCAATTGCATCTCATCTTCTTCCTGTTTACATATTAGCTAAAGTAACTTTAATACAATCAGGCTAGAAATTCTGAATATTTATGCCTATATATTGTAGACAGAAAAAGAGACAATGGGCTAATAAAACCAAAAAGCTCTCTGACAGTTCAAGATTTTTCAGCTTTGATACTCATTTATTCAGAAACATGGGCTACCTTGTTTTACAAAGGAGTAAGAATACAGAACTGCACAGCAGGAAACATAAATTAAAGCTCAAGCCATGGCATAATATATTGCCATTTATTTATTGGTATGAACACTACTATAAGCACATCCAAAGCATTAAATCTACTGACAAGTTTTACCCAACTGCTGCCTAAGTGCCTGCAGCCATGGTAACATGGTACTCAACAGCTCTGGCACATCAAATGGGCAGAGTTAAAGGAAACTGGAAGACCTCCAAATCCCAGGGTATGGCCTGGCAGTTATTTATTAAACATATTTGTTTGTCCTGAAGGGGATTTATTAAAATTTATTGTTTCCTCTGCGGTAACACAAACCCAAATATAAGTACTGACTGAGATGCTATCTTTAAACTTATTCTTTATAAAGACCTCAGTGGTCTTCAGTTATTCCATCTCTACTTCCTAAAGGCAAGGAGCACTTAAAGGCAACAGAAGCGACATAGAAGAAAACTGGTGAAAAGAGAGTAGCCAAATTAACTTTAATAAAGATATATAAATCAAGGGCATTCATAAGAAAAATTCAATTACATTTCTTAAACTTCAGAAGAAAACACAGAGTACATTTTATCTGGAGCAAAAAAGGATAAAAGATACTCAAAACTGAGAAACGGGTAACATACTAGACATTCAGGCTACTTTGACATAACAGTGTCACACAGTCTAAGAGCATTGGGCATGTCATTTTCCTTAGCTTTCAAGGTCAAAATTTTCCTTGAGATTCTTGGAAGAGAAGCACTATGAAGAGCTAAGATGAAAATGAGTTGTTATTAAATATCATCTGGAATTGTTATACTTCATGATCCTTTTTGTTGACCATGTTTCCCACCATTCACGTCGGTAATCTAAGATTTCTTTTACTTTCTTAGAAACTTGTTGTGTTGTAACATTAATGTTGCCTAGTTTTAAAAGTGATTCCAGATGAAGCTAACAACAGAGGATTTTTCTTTCATAACTTTCTCAATTCCATGAAACTATGTGTACACCAACCTGAGACAAATTTGAAAGACCAAGGTATTGGGGTAAGCCTCTTTTGAACTTCAAATGTCAGCATTGTGACAGATTTTGAGGAAAAGCCCTTCCCTACCCAGCAGGCACAGACAAGCAACTCTCTGTCAAGAAACAGACAGCAGAAATACAGCTGAATGCTCTGAATATTTACCAAGATCATCACTCGAATCAAAAAGGGAGCACAAAATAGACAAATGAAGGTATGGAAGTGACCATTAATGCTGAGATTCACCTCAAGACATAAATCAAACAAAACTGAAGTGCAAAAAACCATTACCACTCCACAAATTCCTTCCAAAATTGTCTTGCTTCTGTCACAGGTTTGCCTACTCTAGGAAGTGCTTGGCAACTGTCAAAAATAAGGTCTCAATTCTTAGTTTTTTTCTTGGGACAGGTAGGATTAATCACTCACTCTTCAAAAACTGATCTGAGAGAGAGACTAAGTAGGATTAAGAGATACTGGAAAAAAAACAATCCAAAGGAAACTTCCAGCTTTACTTTCTTTAGAGTTAAAAGCAAGTCAAAGTAACACCATTTCAGACTGAAGGAGGGAGATATGGGGATATCTGGCCCATATAATTTGAATATTTAAGCAGGTTATCTTTGTCCCTTAATACTTCTCAACTGCATATGTATACAGATCTGCCCCAAGAAACCTTTGATTAGAACTTAGTTTTCAGTTCTGAAGGCTATATTTACACAAGTATATATAGGAAACAGCATCTTAGTCATACAACAACAATAATGCAAAGGCAGTACCCATCAATTCATCCAGGGTTACAGAACTGGGAGCTGCACAGTAGTAGCTACAACAGCACTTGGATTGAGCATATACCATGCTGAATGGCTGCAGTTATAAACTGTACGTTATTTTAGTTATGACTGATTAATTTGCAGACAATTTTATCAGCTATGATAAAACGCTGTCATATTCAAGCATACAGTATTCTCCTCTATTCCTCTGGGGTCTTGATTTTATTCTTACTCTGAGAGGTACTTTGGCACCTAAATCAGTATCAATTTCAAGAGCTGCCTGTAATATGCATCTAGAAAACAGTGAATTCATGATTCAACATGCAGCTGTCCTAATTACTCACTTTGGTGTCAATGAAAACAATTACTAAATGCCCAAAATAACACACATACATGACACAATAACAGTAATGTGATTCAGCTTTGCAGTGTTTGTGAAAAAACACATTGACTTGCTATCCATTGGACAAAACAATGAGAACAGTTTTAGTATTATTTTTCCTTTAATTTTGTAACGATGGGCTTAGTTTAAATTTTTCATATTCTTAAGTTTAGAAAAAATCTTGCACAATTTTTACTTAATTTCTCAGAAATGTAGTGCTAAGAATTTTTTTGAGTGGCAAACTTCAGTTCAAGTATAAAGCTTCTTTCTAGCAATGAAGTATATTAGATTCCAAGCAGAAGACCCCTGGACAATAGAAGAGCACAAACTCTCAGCAACAATACAAAATACTTAGACATAAAAACACTTAGAGGAACAATCAAACACTTAGACTGGGTGCCCAGAGCGGATATACAATTTGTGTCCTTGGATATATTCAAAACTCAGCTAAACAAAATGAGATGACTGGATCTGCTTTGAGCAGGGTGCGGGAATAAGAGAACTTCAGAGGTCCCTTGCAACCTAAAACATTCTGCACTTGTATGATTCTATTTCACTAAGTCTATGCAAGTAATTTTCTCCAAATCACTCTATTAAGCGAAGATAGACAAAATAATTGGAGAAATGGGAAGAGAAGCACAGGAGGAGTGAACTGGTTGCTCAGAAGTAATTGCTTAATTATTATCAGAACCAGAACCACCAGATAAGAAGTGCTGACAGTAAATTGGGTTGTTTATTCAGTAGTATTTCTAATGAGCATTTACTACTCTGCTCTTGGTAGAATTAAGTCTAAAGCCAGACTGAAAGGCAAATAATGAAATTCACAGAAGCAAAGCAGGAAGTACTGAAAGGGAATAAATACAGGGAGAGACATATGGAGTAATTAAGATTCAAAGTTCTCAGATTGTATATTATATTAGAGAGAGAAGCAGGGAGAACAAAGCTAGTGGAAAAAGACAGAAGTCAATTTAAGACAGGAAGCAGTATGGCACTGGTGAAAGAAGGAAACCCACAGTCAGTGCCTAGGGTGCATAAATGATGGAAGAATAAATTTACTGGAGATGGCATTGACTAGTGACAGATTGTGAATGACATAAAACAACAAAGACCTCCTCACACATATCAGTTTTGCTGCTAAAGTAGATAATATTCATTGAATCAATATGCCAAAGGGATACTAGAGAATAAATAAAATCCACTAGCATTGAGAGGATACAGTTTACATCAGTTAAGAAAACATTTACTTAATTGAATAGGTTATAGTACATTATTATTACTATATAAACATTGTTTCACTACACCTGGTGGGAGTCTGTTACAGACCACCCAACCAGGATGATGAGGGTGATGAATTATTCTACAAGCAGCTGGTGGATGTCTCAAAATCACCAGCCCTGGTTCCTGTGTGCGACTTTAACCTGCCGGATGTCTGTTGGAAACTCAACACAGCAGAGAAGAGGCAGTCTAGGAGATTCCTAGAGTGTAGAGAGGATAATTTCCTGCTCCAGCTGGTAAATGAACCTACCAGGGGTAGGGCTCTGCTAAACCTGTTGTTCAAAAACAGAGGGGCTGGTGGGAGATGTGGTGGTCGGAGGCCGTCTGAGGCACAGTGACCATGAAATAATAGAGTTTTCAATACTCAGGGACACAAAGAAGGCCGTCAATAAAACTCTACCCTGGACTTCCACAGCGCAGATTTCGGCCTACTCAGAAGACTGGTTCAGAGGGTACTCTGGGAAACAGTCCTTGAAAACAAAGGGGTCCAGGAGGGATGGACATGCTTCAAGAAGCAAATTTTGAACACACAGGAGCAGGTTGTCCCAGTGGGCCAAAAGGCAAGTTGGCAGGAAAGATGGCCAGCCAGAACAGGGAGATTTTAAAGGAAATTAAAGGAAAAAAGAGAGCTTACCAACTATGGACAAAAGGGCTGGCTACTCATGAAGAGTTTAGGAGTATAGTTAGGTCATGTAGGAAGAAAATCAAAGAGACAAAGGCACACTTTGAACTCAATCTAGCCACTTCTGTTAGGGAGAACAAGAAGTGCTTCTACAAACATATCAATAGCAAAAGGAGGGGCAAGGAAAACCTCCATTCTTTGTTGGACATGGGGGGGAACAAAGACGAAGAAAAGGTTGAGGTACTTAACACCTTCTTTGCCTCAGTTTTCAGCAGTAAGACGGGTTACGCTCAGGAACTGGTAGATACAGGAAGCCGAATATCCCCCCTGTAATCCAGGAGGAAACAGTTAGCAACCTGCTGAGCCACTTGGATCATCACAAGTCTATGGGACCAGATGGGATCCATCCTGGGGTGATGATGGAGCTGGCAGAAGAACTCGCCAAGCCACTCTCCATCATTTACCAACAGTCCTGGCTCACGGGGGAAGTCCCAGACTGGAATTTGGTGAATGTCACTCCGATCCACAAAAATGGCTGCAAGGAGGACTCAGAAAACTACAGGCCTGTCAGCCTGACCTCAGTGCCTGGTAAGGTTATGGAGCAGATCATCCTAAGCGCATTCACACAGCACCTACAGGATGGACAAGGGATCAGACCCAGCCAGCACGAGTTTAGGAAGGGCAGGTCCTGCCTGACTAACCTGATCTCCTTTTATGATCAGGTGACCCGCCTGGTGGATAAGGGGAAGGCTGTGGATGTGTTCTATCTGGACTTCAACAAAGCCTTTGAACCCATAGCATTCTCCTGGAAAAGCTGGTAGCCCATGGCTTGGACAGGGGCACTCTCTGCTGAATTAGGAACTGGCTGGAGGGCCGGGCCCAGAGAGTCCTGGTGAATGGTGCTGCATCCAGTTGGCGGCCGGTCACTCGTGGTGTTCCCCAGGGATCAGTGTTGGGATCAGTGTTTAATATCTTTATTGATGATTTGGATGAGGGGATTGAGTGTACCATTAGCAAATTTGCAGATGACACTAAGTTGGGGGGGAGTGTCGATCAGCTGGAAGGCAGGAGGGCTCTTCAGAGGGATCTGGACAAGCTGGAGAGCTGGGCTGATTCCAACGGGATGAGGTTCAACAAGGCCAAGTGTCGGGTCCTGCACTTTGGCCACAACAACCCCCTGCAGCGCTACAGGCTGGGCACAGAGTGGCTGGAGAGCAGCCAGGCAGAAAGGGACTTGGGAGTTTGGATTGACAGGAGGCTGAACGTGAGCCAGTAGTGTGCCCAGGTGGCCAAGAAGGCCAATGGCATCCTGGCCTGGATCAGGAACAGTGTGGCCAGCAGGAGCAGGGAAGTGATTCTTCCCCTGTACTCAGTGCTGGTGAGGCCACACCTGGAGTACTGTGTCCAGTTCTGGGCCCCTCAGTTCAGGAAGGATGTGGAGGTGCTTGAGCAGGTCCAGAGAAGAGCAATGAGGCTGGTGAAGGGACTCGAGCACAAATCCTATGAAGAAAGGCTGAGGGAGCTGGGATTGTTTAGCCCAGAGAAGAGGAGGTTCAGGGGAAACCTCATCACTCTCTACAACTCCCTGAAAGGAAGTTGTAGCCAGGTGGGCATCGGTCTCTTCTCCCAGGCAACCAGCAGTAGGACAAGACAGTATGATCTCAAGCTGTGCCAGGGAAGGTTTAGGTTGGATATTAGGAAGAAATTTTTTACGGAGAGAGTAATCAGCCATTGGAATGGGCTGCCCAGGGAGGTGGTGGATTCACCATCCCTGGAGGTTTTTAAGATGAGACTGGATGTGGCACTTAGTGCCATGGTCTAGTAACAAAGCTGGTGTTGCATCAAGGGTTGGACTTGATGATCTCGGTGGTCGTTTCCAACCCAGCTGATTCTATGATTCTGTGATCTTTGGGCACCCTGATATTTGTTTTGCAAGTCAAGGGTTTTCTGCATACTTTAGATAAAGACCCAGCTGGCTATAAGATTTCTTCCAGCCACCCCGTACTTTCCAGCACCCTGCAGTAGAACTAAATGCTTATTAGTTGACAGGAGAATTGGAAACAGTTTTAGATAATGAGGTGGATCATTAGACCAAAAAATGAAAAATTATATTTTTGAGCAATTGACAATGATCTAAGTGATATGTGTCTGCATGCTTTGGATGACAGAAGTCAGTTAAGTGGTATTAGAGCTTATAGCAGCCTCTGTCCAGGCTCCTTATAATCATGAGGTATACCTCCTCAACATTCCTTACTCACTCCTACTGACAATAGGGTTTAATTAGTGAAACTATCTGCTCTCTCATCAGGCTCCTATAGCCTGAAGTAATTCTCTGAGTTCCTTATTACCATACATGACTTCAAATGACTGTCGTGTTGCAGGTTGGACTCTCCACAAAGTTTTTTTCTGCTGTCCTTATAGTCTTTCAAAATACTCATCCAAAGTCCCAGAAAAAAAATGCAAATACTTAATTTTGCTATCTTTAGCAAAAACCATCACAAATATCTGTGCTGAAAAAAATTCAGGCAACTTTCTAGCAGAAAAATACTTCTAGCAAGCTGAAGAAAATAGAAGTATAATAACTAATATCAGCTCTGTTCATCATATGCATTATATGATCTGACCAAGGACCGAGTCATACTTACTCTGGATTCAGTCACGAGTCTACCAGTAATTAATGTCCCTGAAAACACTGAGAAAAAAAAATGCTTTGGTTAGTACTGTATTTTCTATCCAGAAGTACACTAACACTTTCTATTCTTCATGTTTTCCTCCTTCTAATGACAGAAGGAATTGAAAAATTTATACCAGTTAGAACAGGAGTCTTTGTATTTGACATGTGGAACCATTTGATTCCTTCCTGTCTACACCAAGAAATAATGCATAATCAGTATTGTAATAGTCCTGTCACTGTTCTTCATAAAGTGCTCCTGGTCCTGTAGACATAATCAATCTTGTTGGTTTTAACACAAGAAAATTAAGTAAGTTTATGATAATGGATGCCTGCCCGACACTTTTAAATGCATGGGATTTTTTGTGGCTTTTTTTAAAGATACAAGACTGGGCTCTTCACAGGTTTTCACAAGTGTAACACATGACTATTATGCATGGACACCCTTCCCAACTCCTTACACCCTCTGATTCCTCATCCTCATCATCTCATAGAAGAGGTATGCTGAAGATTCTCCATACAGTCTTTTTTTGCAACTTTGGAGTGTGCTCTTCAACACACAGATTTGAATTTGGGAACAACAAATTTCATCTGATGTAATACAGCACAGCTCTGCCCCCTTAAATGGAGTAGACATTTACATCACTCATGTATCTTCCAGGACTCTCATTTCCTGAGGGTATGTGCAGCTATTTTCTTTTCGTTACCTGTTTTTCAGTCAGTGTTAAGAATATGACAGTCTAAATTTAGCATCATCTCAACCACAGGTGCCGTACAGATATGTTAATAAAAAATGCCATTTTTCTTTTTGTCATTCATGCCAGCCTGAACAGATAAGCAACACAGCCTCTGGAGGGAGAGAAATTAGGGGATTAGTTCTGTAATCCTTTGTAGAATATTGTTGCTCAGCAGCTTCTTAGTGAATCAGGGAAGGTGACCCTGCAATCATCACAGCTCATCAAGCTTCACTTAATAAGAACTCAAGAGGGCACTGGTGAGAAACACGGTATAGAGGAATAACTAGAATGAATTTGATGATACTACTTTACAAATGGTATCTGGTGTTATTCAATTAGTTTGATGTATTGAAATCTCAGCGGAAAAACTAAGGAAGGCAAGATTTACAGGGAGAAGAGACTCCTCTCAACTAATATAGCTCAATACAAACAAACAAATTTTCAACTCAAAAGAATTGTGTCAGATAGCTTCTCCCTTTAGTTCAAACTGCATCAGCTGGTCTAGCAGTCTTTTCCCGAAAGCCAATCCTTTCCTCGTACATCACGGGAGCCACAGCACTGCCATAGCAACTGAAGGGAGAGTTGCTAAAAATGTATAGGATTCATTCATTGAGTCAGACCAATTTGCAAAAAGTAGTTAATTAAAAAAAAAAAAAAAAAAAAACAACAAAGAGATGCCACTGCCACACACTCCTCCACATATTCCCCCAGAGAGAGAGCACACGCACACACTTGCCTGGCACTCTTACCATCAGCAGAACAGAGAAGTTTTAACTGATGTAATTATAAAAGACATTAATTTACTGGAAACTAAATAGCATCAATATTTATTATTATTTAAATGGAAATTACTTTTAAAACAATTTAATTTTGTGCACTGGATATTATGATTTTTTTGCAACATGAACACTTTCATGTTCTGCTACTATGAGGAAAAAGATCAGATTAATTTTTATTCTTCTACCTTCATTCACATTGATACCCCCCCAGAAGTTATTATATTTTATGTCTTGTCTATTAGGCATAGAATTTCAAGTATCCTAGGCTAGTCTTCCTAACTTGACTACAGACTATTGAAAATCAAATTTCACTGCTGTGTTCACATACACAGAACTTAGGTGTCATGGTTTCAATGCTACGTGATCTAACATCATGTCCATCTATCATACTCAAGTACCTCCTTCGGTTTCAAAGGCATAATTAGCTGGGCTCTAAAAACTTTAACAGTCGAATAAAATTTTTGTAGCTTATTTTTCTTTGTGAGAGCTCAAATGCTGAACTATTATTGCATCAAGTACAACATTCGATCAACCTTCTGGTTTGTTTTTTTTCTTTACAACAAATATGGAAAACCAATTTTTCTTGCCCCAAACCCCCCGCCCCAGTGTTAGAGTCTAAATATTTATCAAGACTAATAGGTCAGACTGAACTTTCAGCAGAAAATGCCTTTAGTCCTTATGGTACAAGGGTGGCTTTCTGCAACCACCAGCTGCAGTTCTGAAAGCACTTGAAAGGTGTTGCTCTTTTTAGATAGCAGCTTGTGTGATAAATATGCCCATTAATTGTAGAAACCTGCAAGCAAATCTTCCAACTGATGCCACGCATAACCCATAATTGCTTATTAGTACTTTGGCTCAATTCAGATAAGATTCTCTGAAGCCTTTTCCCCCCAGTCATAAGAAGTTTGTAGTGCAGCGTTTTGGGTCGAGCAGACAAACTGGAGGGCCACAAGTGCCCTCTTCTGGATATACGATGCTACTCCATTTTATTCATGGAACAGCACTGAGGACTGACTCGTGACCAGGTGTCTCAAACACCCTGTGCTGAAGTGTTTTGCATTCTATATCCCTTGTCTCAAAATGAAAAGATTTGTTGAATTGTAAGCTTGTTAGTGCAAGCTACACAAACTAAAGAGCCAAACAGGTTAATAAGAAAATACCTAGCTGTGCAATTTCGCAGAGGTTTTTTTTTTTTCATCATTTATGGGCAATTTCTCTGTGAATGTTTCTTATCTGTGTGCAGGAAATGGATCTTTAATCCTACAATTTTCAAGTATTATTTAGATTAGGAATATTTCTCCTTATTTTTCATCCAAATCTGATTTTTTTTCCAATTGTTTGCATTACAATATCAATAAGGATAATCTATAAGTAAAGGAAAATATTAAAATGTCAAAACCCAAACATTATCATAGCTTATACCTAGCTACCATTCCACAATGAAGTAGATAAAAGTTGCCAATTCCCTTCTGTGCTCGGAGTGTTCACAGTTCTGAAATGCATCAAAGCACATCTGTAAATCAGTATGTGCCTAAATACAGATTTAAGATATTTACTATATTTCTAGGTATCTGCATTTTTACAATCCAGGCATATACATTCACATACATTAAAGATCAAAATGAATTCTGTGTATGACAGCACAACTTGCATGTTAATGATTACACAGCTATCAAAACGAACACTGTAGACATGGGCTTATGCCATAATCAGCAGAATATGGAAAGTTATGCACAAAATGAAAGCAAAACTGAGAAAGCTTTAACCTGGAGCATTGACTGCACTTCACTTCAGCTCTCTAAAAAACTTTTCATTTTGACATATAAGAACAACCAGGAAGGTCATGTGAACTCTGTCCAAGTTACCTCTCATATTACGATATAGGAAAAACAGGTTATGAGACCCAGCAATTCTGTATTTTATTTTGTTCAGCATAAGTACATACTACTCAGATCCAGCACAAGCAGTGTAGCAACCCTTCCGAGATGCGCTAATTTCCAATTTATAAAATAAAGGCAGACTTTAACCTTCTCAGTTTAAGAATGGACCATCTGAAGTCAAGAAGAAAGGGTTGAAATCCAATGTTGAATTTAGCAGCATCCCAGACAAGTGTGATTATTCTCATAAATTGTTTTGCAATTTTTCTTCTCATCTGTCATTCCTCAAGGTGAGAGTCTGGAAATCAACACAAAACCAGTAAAGTTCTTTCCATCGTGACTACTAAGCAATGTGGGGAAGCCATCCAGCTCAACTGTGCTCTAGCTCATAGTGCACTGCCTTGAGATTTCAAATGTTGAAACCCCATTGCACAATAAAATAAGCACCTAAAGTCTTATGTAAAAGAACAGATTTTTTAATACTTCCACCTAGATTTTATTTCTTCATTTTCCGGAGAACATAGCTTTTATAGCTTTCAGACTCACTGCTAATGCAAGTCACTATGAGTTCATAGGCAGGAAACTGAGTCAGGAGAAAAGGAAAGATCCAGTCACCTGTAAGGTAACTTGAACTGAAAATTGTTCTAGAAAATCCTGACCCCCAGTACAAAATGTAGCATTAAGTAATCATATCATGCAAAAAGTAAACAAAAGTAGCAACAGAGGTCATGTGAAAGACATACTGGCCATTTGTTGCAGGCAGGATTTGGAACATTAACCAAAACTAATCATATAACCAGCAAAGAAACCAAATATTCGAACTCTACGTCCCAGCTGTGCATTCCATTTTTTGGTCTTCCCCTATGAAAAATTGCTGATATATGTGAATTTCTGATTCACTTCCTGGAGAATTTTTCCTGTCTGAGCCTGAAAGTTCATGCAAATAGACTCAAATAATAGATCACTCATTTCTTTTCCTCTGCTCACATTGGTTATACCAGTTTATGTTGCTGTCCATAGGTGACCAGAAAATACGAAGTACAGATAATACCAGAAAGCAAAGAAGAACTAGCCATTGTGGACATGGTAGCAACTGTGGAAATGCCAACCTGCATCATATGCAAACTGAAGAGGAGAACACAAAGGTATTTGCAATCTTCTGCTTGCCTGGCACACAGATCTACTTACAGATGTATGGCATCTATTGACCAGGACTTGCACACAGTGATTTTCTTGTTATCCCAGCATTAGGTGTGCTTATAATACAAAAAAAGTCCACAATTATCCATGCTTTCATGATTTTTCACAACATAAGCAAGTTTGTGGCCTCTCAGATCAAAAAGCTTCCTCATATTTTTTAACCTCTCCAGATCTCTGAATTGACTTCATTGGTCTGTGTTGTTTCTTAGTACATCTTAATCTGAAGAAACTCATTAACATGCTGGTTATATCATTTGCTAATCGCTAATGAAAATATTAAATTAGATCAGACATAAAATTGATCTCTATGACATCTCACTACACGTATCTTGCCCTTCACATCCCAGCTCAATATGCTGTTGCTTGTCATTATCTGCTGTTTACAATCTTTTGGACAGTTTTCAGCCTCTGTGTTATTCAAGTCACTTTCCAATAATTTTTCAATGAGACTTTGCAAACCACTACGTTATTAGTTTCTGCTATCTCAAATACGTCATTAAATTCTATGTATACTAATAGTCCTGTATTCCTACCTTCCCTTTCTCTGTCCTTTATTATTAGATCATTTAAAAGTTACATGTTCCCAATATCCTTTGTTCTTTCCTTATTCTATTGCTCAGTAAGCTTTGAGAGTTTGCAAAAGCAGTATTGGTTTCAGCATATTACCAAGACTTAAAGTTAGGACTTCTGCAAGTGTTTTCTACCAGCAATATATTTATTTTATCTCAGTGGCAGCTTTTCAGTTCTCCATGACTTTCATAAATCACTGTAAGTAGTGTGGTCACCATTCTTTGGATCCTGGGATGCATATCATTAGAACAGCCAACCTGTACTTTTCCTTCCTGCCTTCTGTATATCCCACCCCTGTAATATTTTTTTCATCAGTTCTCATTTGCTTCCTTTTTACAACCTTTCTTAGACAAAAACTTGTATTGACAATAGACTTTATTTACCCTGGAATGTGCTAAGCCCTTTCATTTCTCGTTGTTTGTTTTTTGGGTTTTTTTATTTCACTGGTTTTATGCTGCAGGTAATAGGAATAGTAATACATTTCCTTCCTTCCCATGGGGAAAAAAAAGAAAAAAAAAAAAAAACAAACCCCAAAACAAAACAAAAAGAAAAACAAACCTGGATTTACATGTGGGTGCTTAAATGTAATTTTAAAATCCACTGATACACAACACAAATCATGTAGCACAATTCTGAAGAGAAGGTTTTTGTCTGGCCCATTTTTAAAATAAAGGCTACCAACATTACCACAAAAGTTTCTGATTAACTAGAGTTATTTTATAAATCTTTTAAGAAATCTTAATTGAACATCTGAGGAAAGATATATTGCTTTTATTTAACTACATAATAATCATCAAATAGATAACCAATACTTTGATTCCAAGCTTACATTATTTGTTAATTTGGAATTGGTCAGAGTAATTAAATTTTCAGTGTGTGGGGAAAAGTAATTTTTGTGCAACAAAGATCACACATATCCTTAAATAAAAATTAATTGAATCTAGGTCTAATTTTATTTATGAGCTTTCACGGAATAATATTAAGTTCCTGATACCACAGAAGTGGTTCACTAAATAATATGCCAGCGAATTTGTAGTAAATTGAAAGGCAGAACTCAGGAAAGAGGTATGTCTTTTATATATCTAGGTGTTCAGCACATGTCCTGACAAAAAGAACTTAAATCAGTGGGTCTTTTTATGAATTATAATTATCGTTTAGTAGTTCATAAAATGCTACTGTAGGATTTGAAACACACCAGTACAAGAAAATTCACTGATAGGTGTTGTAACTATACAAGACTAAAAACACAATTTTTTTTTCCTATATACAGCAAAAACTCCAAAGCCAAAGAGAAAAAAGCCTGAATCTACAAGAATTATTTTCAAAATAGTTTTGGGGGTTTCTGGGGGGTTTTATTTACAAATAATTTCTATTTTAACTACCAAAATCTAGAAATTTGGTTCAAGATGGTCATTTGGCCAACTTTATGTTCAAGAGAATTTCACTCTTAGCTGGCTGGGGAAGAGAATGATGGCAGGTGCCCAAATGCAAGGTGCCATTTCAGCTGTCTGTACAAAGCTGTCACATATGACAGGGGACACCAGAAAAGTCTGCATTCTCCTGTATGGAGCCATACCAGCAGCTCCAGGACATTAGAACGGCAACAGACACTTATGTATCAAAAGCAGGTAATAGAAGGCAAGATCAAACTAGATGCCTTTGTTTTAGATGGCTACAGACAAGTGAAAGTAATTTAATTCCATGTATATTAGTTCATATAGGCAAAACAGAAGAGAAATTTAACACAAGTCTGAAGACAAATGCAGAAATATTGGGAATGTAATTTTGAATATGAAGGTGTGTGGAAACTTGCAGAAAGTGTAGGGTATTGCTTCATGGAAATCTGGTTTTAGGGAGCCTAGAAGTAGATTAAAAACTACCATTTGGCAACATGCTTCAAAATACTGAAACAGTGGCTAAAACTCTCTTGGTAAAATTCTGGTCTAATTCTAAAAGTTTCCTCCAGTCCTTTGAGAACAGTTTAGCTTTAGAAATCTAGCTTGAATTCAGTGATCATTTTAAACTATTAGAAGGAAATGATGTTTGCATGGGAATTTTTATTAAAGGACATTTTCTCTTGAGGGAAGGTTATACATAAGTAGAGAAGCTACCATTACATTAATGGAATACAACTTTTATCTATTTACATTTCTGAATTCCTTAATTTAATTCATTAAATTCTTTTTCTCCCTGTTTTGTTTTCCTTATGATCACAATTTGACATGCAGCTGGCAATAGCTGATTTTAATTTTAAGCTGTTTATAGTATCACCCCCAACTGTCATCTGTTACTTGCAGTTCTTGTGATCTCTTTGGAGCAAGGAACAAGTATTTCCATCTTTACAATCAGCACCAGGAGTACTGTGGGAGCTACTAAAGTATACACTAATAATGAGTAATAACTTACGCTGAGCTGTTTTCTCTTATCTGCTCTTCAGAATCAGTTCATCCGTCTAACATTAGCACTTTACTATCATCCACCAATGAGCTGCCAAAATATTTAACTTAAAAACCGACAAACACGTCTTGGCTGCACACACTTAAGTATTAAAAATCTGGAAAGCAAGCCATACGCTGCCTATGTGCATTTTATATATACACAGACATGGAGCCTCATTATGTACATTATCATCAGCATAAAAGCGTTTCTCACACTCAATAAAGTTTTGGCCAGGAAAATCAGTATCACAAAGGTAGTCACCTCTATTCACAGATACAAGATTTTAAACAAAAGACTGCATCAAAAGACCTGAAACTTATAGTCAAAAATAAGCTAAGCTAAGCAATTCTATGAAACTGAGCATGCAAAAAGATAGCAGATGAATTTTTAGGTTCCTAAATTACACAGAAGCAATAACCTAAGCCATCTATCACAAATCCAAAACTGAATGTGGCGACATGGGGAACACTTCCTAGAGTCATATTGATATTTCTCTGAAGTCATCAGTTCAACATATATTAGGACTCAAAGGGAAATAACTAAGCATTGGGTATCCCTCAGGAAAGGTATTAATAATAAGGGAGAGAGGCCTCCCCAGAAAACCTTAGCAAGGCTTTAGTCTGAGCAGCACGTGCAACTCCACATCTCAGTTGAGTTGAACTCCAACAAAGTACAGACAAGGGCAACTACAAAGATTAAAGGCTTGCAGCAGCTGTCCTATAATGAAAGATAAAGAAGGCCAAGACTACTTAGCTGGGAGAGAACAACACAAAGGGAACATGACTAAGCTTCCAAATTTTCTGAATACAGTGTATGAGTGCAAAACTATTACTCACTAAATGCACAGTACTAGAACTAAGAACCACTTGATAAAGCTAGCAAGAGACTATTTTTGAGCAGGTAAAATAAAATATCATACAAAGACAATAGTATTCTATAATTTGTTGCTGTATCTCAAGGTTGTGCAGGTAAACAGTACAAGTAAATTAAAAAACAGACTACAAAAAAAATCCCAACAAAACACCAACCCCCACAGTCCGTGGCTGCATAAAGAGAAATTAAAAAACACAAGCAAGATCTTAGCTGCCAACATTCCTGAAACATGAGTTCTAAGACAAAAAATAAAAAAAAAGAAAAGTGCTATTCCTTAAATAGCACTTCCCCTTTTTCTCAGCTGGATGGCTCATTGCTGTGACTCAGCTGGGCCTTCTTATGCCCTAATTTGCTTTAGCTTTTACCCTGAGAAATTCTATTCTTTTGTGACAAGTATGAAAATGCAATTATTAATAAAAGCAAGCACATGCCTATTGAGCAGCATGTTAACTAAGGTAATATACACTACTTCAAAACAAAATGTCAGAATTTACTTAACACAGGGAATAAAAACCTAATAGAAAACACCCCATCTCCCAAAGCATTTTTCACTGAATAACCTGAAAGAATTGCAGGAAAGCATGCAACCTCCTTATTGACATGACTAGACACCTAAAAAAAAAATCAGTCCTGACTTTTGGGGACATCATATTAGGGACTACGAAGAAACAGAAGCTGGTGAGGTTTTCTTTTAAAAGAGAGAAAATAAATCTCCATACTTGTGATATTGGACTGCAGTGCTTTCTTAGAGATAAATATTTTCAAAGGGACAACTGTCAGCCTAGTGAAAAACAAAATAGAAAAATTTTATTAAGATAAAAATTCTGGTCTCTTATCTGGGCTAAAGAAATCCCAATCAACCATTGTTTTCCACATCATCAATATTTCCCAGTTTTTCAGGTCACAAATATGTCCTTTATTGTTTTCTGCACTGTACATTGCAGAAAAGTCTTCAACATGCATCTACGTCTACAGTGATACTATGAAAGTACCACATAGAAAAGGTGTAAGTAGAGAAGACAGTTAGCTAAAACTAAACAGCAGCCCTGCAGTTCTAACCACATAAAGGCAGATTGTTACCCAGTACTATAGAAACTCTCCCAACACCCACCTCTTGCTAAGGATAAAAACAAACAAACAAAAAGCAACAACAATAAAAATTTTCTATTAAAGGATTAGATATCTCATGGTGAACTTTTGTCTTCTTATATATGATGTATAATTTCTTAAAAAGTATTTTTGCTTATAGACACTAGGTTGAATCTACTTTAGCACCAGTGACTTATCAGTGCTGGAGCTAGAGAGTGTAGACAACTGTTCAAACTCTTTTTTCCTATCTGTTTGCACCTGTAGTCATTAAAAGTGGAAAACGGTAAGCTTTGTGTCAGCAACCAACACTGCAGACTGCCAGTTGATATGGTGTTCTCTGTTGCAAACAGTTTTATTCACTTTTACTGGGGTCTATCTATATTTAAACTCATTAAACTATTTTTACTACTAAATCTGATAGAAGTTTCAGGTCCAGATATCTGGTAAAAATATTCAAGTTCAAGTGCTCCTTCAGATCTGGTGAAACTAAACTCTTGCAGTCAGACCCCTAGAAAGTCAGAATACACGAAGAGGGAGCTTTAAAGTCAAAAAAGCCACCTGGTATTATGTCTTTCAAGAAGAAGCCCAGACAAAGCCCAAATGTTTTGTTTTGACAGGAAATTAAAGCTAAGACCCATCCATCCATAAGTGAAGGTGGGACCTTAAATTCACTAATTATGGTTCTGTGTACACAGGAGATTTTATTTCAATCACTCAGATATCCTGAGAAATTCTGTAGATGGCAAATGCTAACATTATGTCACAGACATAAAACCATATATTAAGTACTAATTGAAATTATGTTGAGTAATTTTTTAGAAAAATTTTTAGAAATGTTTTTAGAAAAACAGGTTCTATTGCTGAGCTTAACACTAAAAATTGCAGTCTTTCACAACAGTATACCACACTAAAGAATATGCTCCTTAGCTTTATTTTTATTAAATAAGATATTTAATATAGCATGCAATACAGAGAAAAACAGGGATTACACTATTTGATTTTGGAATTTCTAGATTTCAAATGAAAAAGAACAGGCTGTTTGAGAGTACTTTCTTTAATGTACAAAGCGATTTATTACAGTCCTATGCCAGTGGTTAGAAATTGGCAGTTAAATCATCAAAAATCATTGAACCAGCACATAATTAGGATGAAAATGCAACTATGCGTAATGCCCGTAATTAGGCCTCTGAAAGCTGAAACCAGCAAAACCATTAAATCAGTCAGCGTTTAAATCAGATGGGCACTGCACCTACTCAGTAAGTTGTTTGCACATGGTTTCAAAGTTCCATAGGCAAATTGAGGCTCATACACAGTGTACAGGCATTTTGCAGGAAACTGTGCTTAATTGCCTGCTACGCTGACCTAAGAATATCACTTACCAGTTTCAAGTACTGTAGCAGTGCACTGCAAAGACAGCATAGCACAATGACCAGGCCAATAGCCTTTTGAATAAAATAGTCCAAGTTTACAAAAAACAGCCAATTATTGCAAATTGTTTACTATGTATTAATGTTTTTAATGTCCTGAGTTGTTTAACGCAGTGAATTGTCTTTGTATATTCTTAGTAATTACTAATTTTATTTCCATGTTCCAGTTTATTTTGTGTATTTCCTCGCTTCAGTAACACTTTTTAAGTTCAATGATCAACAAAGTCACCTATGCAATTGCCCTTTCACAACAAACACATGACACCATCTCTAATGCAACTGGAGAATCTCTTTCGAGAAGATCTGGCGGTTTTTTGTCTGAAACTTTTCTACATGCAACATACAAGAAGAATTCCTTTAAATCTATCAATTTGTGTCAAAAACCACTTCCGAATCCTGGCAAAGTTTAAATAAAAGTAATTTATAACTGACTAAGGGTTTTACTTCTGCTATTTCTGCAGTGGAAAATCTAATTACTCAGCAGACTTCTGTCATATAAAGATTTGCAGAAGTGTGTCCTGAAATCTGTTTATCTGCTTTATGCCAAAAATCAAGAGGCAGACTGTAATGTTGAAAGTAAAGTAGAAGGAACATAGAGTCCTTCTGACAGTAATAAGTCTGATAAACAGCACAGGAATCATGACTGTGGCTATCAATCTTGTACTGAATCCTAAATAATCTAAGTTGATGGTTCTTTCATAATTTCTGTAAATCTACCTCTATAAGTCCCTAAACAAAATTGTAATACAGCACCCACTGGACAAAGAAAGACAGTTCTTCATTAATTTCAATGTGTTTAGTGTGTTTTAATATGTTAGCCCTACAGCAATGGTATTCAATTAGGAAAGATTCACTCAATGCCTTACGTACTTTCTTGGCTCATAAAAAGATACACAGTACTGCAGGGAGCATACTGTGCAATTATTAAATCCTATTATGAAATATGTCATATTATTGCTGAAATCTGCACAAAGCAAGAAAACAGAGAACCCTCAATATTTGAACTTT
The DNA here is from genome assembly GCF_009829145.1 of Chiroxiphia lanceolata. Taxonomy (NCBI): domain Eukaryota; kingdom Metazoa; phylum Chordata; class Aves; order Passeriformes; family Pipridae; genus Chiroxiphia; species Chiroxiphia lanceolata. The sequence goes on from NC_045640.1 coordinate 30,391,518, forward strand.
AAAAATTATACAGTACTTCAATAGCTACATTTTCACTTCCTAAATCCAAAAGGTCTCCATAGCTAAAACCTACATATAATCACAACCCAAACTGAATATATTACAGTAAATAAGACAAGGTAGATGATAACTGTGGTATTACAGTTCAAGGATTTACAGTCATGATGTGAATACATTACGCACAGTGACAATTTTCATAATTTATTCATAATTTTAGGAATACTATGAAAAATATAGAGGCACTTTAAAAATCAGATCAATTATATGAGCATCACTGAGTAGCTGAAACCCATTTTTACTGTGCATTTTCGTCTTCTTCCTTGTATTATTTTGCTGATTCCAGGATAGTAGCACTCCAATTTTCTTGCTGCCGAGTTTAACACTTCTGTCAATTTATTGAAGCACTCATAAAAGTTTGGATTCTCTAAGATCTTTTGTACCAGTAACAATCCAGAAAGTAACAGTTTACTGAAATTATGTATTAAGAAGCTGATTGTGCAAGTATAAACTGAAAAAAACATAGGTTTATATTAAATATTGGAGAAGTCAAGTAATTGTTTCCTTTGGTCTTCCCTATTGCCAAGACTTGGAATCACACTAGAGGGTGCTATGTCAGCCTTCTGGTCTACAGGGCCAAGGAAACACATGCTGCACAGGGGTAAAGGGTACACATTGTACTACACAGCTGTGGTATGTCACCTCAAGAGCTGTGATCCTGGATGCTACAAGAGACAGAGCCTCTGTGGACTGTGTGAATTTAGCTAATACAGAATTCACAAATGTATCTAGGAACAAAGAACACAAATTCAATACAGACTAAATAAAGAAAAGAATGGACTAGTGCTCTAGAAAGCATTGGTCAACAATGAAAAGATGCTCATGAAGTCAAGTCATCCATGAAACGTCAACATGAAATGGACTAATAAAACCTTTGAATACACACACAAACACACACACACACACATATATAAATATGTTTTCATACTAACATATACTCTGAGGTGGACCTTGCAGGGTATCTGACTTTCCAGCTCATCAGAAAGATCTCAATAGTTAGGTGCTCCTTTCTCAAAATGGATTCTGAGGGATTGTGAAATATGTTGAAAGACATGAATAAAATTTTAATACCTAAGAATCTATTTTACAATTAAAGATTTAGAAAGTTCAAGTTGTTTCTTTTAACAAAAAGTGCTAGGAATAACTTGATGTAGTGGTTTGGACTTTGTTTTCCCCCAGAGGATAAGAAAAGTGGTAGACCCCAAGGGGTGGAAACCCCTGGAAGTTTTGAAATTCTGTCCAATGAGCGCTCCTGCAAAAATGTAAACATATCACAACCAGACCGGAAGAGAAGGGTTGCAGTTTTTGGGTTAGAAGTGGTAGCCATGTTGTGAAAGCCACAAGAGGAAGGGGCTCTGAGCCCCTCGGGGCCTCTGCCCCCCCCCCCCCAGTCCCCAGTGGGGGGCTACAGAGACTTGGAACAGTGTTAAGCTGGACTATGTGTCTGTAGCTATAAGCTAGGAGATCCTTCCCCACTCTGAGCCGCAGAAGAGATACTGAAAGCCACGGCAGCCAGCAATGACCGGAGGAAAAGCGGTGGCGCAGAGCCAAAAGATAAGAGAGCAGCAAAACAACCATGCAGCAAAGCAGGCAGAACTTCTGCAAACCTGAGAGAGAAAGAACGGCGGCAGAGAACAGAACTAAGTTTCTACAGAGAGAAAGCTTGGGGGTAAGAACTGCAAAACTCCCCTAAACTTCCTTGAAGATGCCTCCAAAAATGGAGGGGGTGGACTCTTACTGATTAGAAGTCCTAAATGGGTAAAGGAGCTAAGAAGCTCGGTCGTCCTGAAAGCTCAGCCAGGACGGAGTGTGGGAGGTTGGCCTTGAGGCCCTCCCTTGCTGCAAGCTACAAAGAAGCTCGCAGCCTGAGACAGGGCACAGAGGCCCTGCAAGGAGCTTGAATCTCCTGGAGATACCAGACCGTCACGAAGACCCCCGTGTCTTCGTGATATGACGTGGTGAAGCGACCTTATCTGGGGTGAACGCAGCCCACGGAAGACCCCTTTGCCTGCGTCAAGGGGCCGAGAGGAGCTTGGAGGCCTCCCTTGTGAGTGCTGGCAGAGATCCAGCTATCAGCTGCTGCATGAGAAAAGGACAGATGACTGCTGCCTTAGAGACACTGCTGCTCTGAAGAAGGGATCTGTCCTTCTTTCCCTCCTGGACTTTTATTTGGAGGGGAGAAGAGATCTGATCCATTGTAAATACTATATGTCATGGTAGAGATAGTTGTAGTCGTGTGTATAATGTATTATGATATTTATTTGTACAGTCATTGTAATATATTCCCTTTCCCCATTCTGAGTCTGGTGTGTTTTGTCTGGAAAAACCCATCTCACATTAGGTTGAGATGTGGGAGGGGGGAATGGAGCTAGGAAATTGGATTTTGGGGCTATCTCAAACCATGACACTTGATTACTCTATGAAATATCTTCACAGAAAGAAAAAGCTAGGTGGTAAAGAGCTCTTTAATCTAGCTGACAAAATGAAACAAGAAGCAAAGGTTAGAATCTAAAGTGACACAGAATAAAATTAGAAATTAGGCACACATTTCTACCACAGCCAATTAACAAGTACATTTGTAAATTCTTTTCCCATTGAAGCCTTTTGATGAGCTCTTTTGTAACCTGAAAAGACACAATTTTATGCAAACTTTTGATCTCACTTCCTGCTGCTTCTCTTACAGATTAAAATGTAAAAACTGATTATATAAAATGAATTGCCATTTCCTATAAAAGGAACAGGGAGGAGAAATGCCCTTTTTTCCTCCCTGTCACAGAAGAACTAGAAACTTGCTAAAATGCAAACTTATATAAGTTTCACCACACATACCATAGCTCAAAGGAGTCAGTTAATTTATCAGCAGTGTTCCCATAGAAAGAAGTTCACTGAGAACAAGTTAAAGCCTGAAGTGTTGAACTCCTTAGCATTCGGGGTATTGCAGTCATAGAATTTTTAGCTCTAAGTGAGCATCCAGCAAGTTTTTTGATATTTTTGACTCAGTTACTTTCAAAAACAGAAGTACAAGCTCTTAACATCTTTTATAAAAAACTTCTACCATTTCATGTCAGTCATTTTCTGTTCTGAATCTAACAAAAGGCACCATAATGAAATGTCTCACCATCGACTGAACAAACTGAAAAAAATACAGTCAAGCTTTCAGCAACATTAGGCAGGCAACATTAACAGATTATATTCTACATTGAAAATTGTAACATGAATAATAATTGAAGTCAATTGCCAAATCCAAAGTAATGTAAAACACGAAAGTAGTCTAGCTAAAAGGTTTCTAGTCATTTCTGCAAGTACACTTACAGGCTTAAAATAAGCTGATGAACTAAAAGCATCTTCTTTAAAGAACAGGCGTGCACACAATTTTGGATTAGCTGGCCACTTACTATATGCTAAGCATGGAAAGACAGATGCTAAGGAATTTCTACTATTCTGCAGCTTCCTATTTTATCATTGAAGAATCTAATGTAGAGCAAGTTGGTTGAACCATTTTATTTACTGTAAAACTTTTTTTGCTAATTTTTATGCAAATGTGACGGACTAAATCTTCCTTCCTGGTTAAAATAATCTTATTCTATCACCAATGGTGGGAAAAACAGCCTTTTTCACCTCTTTCCATCCAAGAAACATACTATGTACATGTTCCAATTTATTTAGTTTTATCTGTTTTCTTCCTTCTTTTTCCTATAAACTATACATTAGATGAACTAATATTTGACTACATAATTAAACAAAAGTTAATTTTTTTTTTCTAACATGCAAAATAAATTTCTTTAACTGTAATGTATAGAGTGATCTCTAAAAACTATGTTATTTCTGGAAGTTATTTTAACTGTACAATTTGCTGTCTTTTGACATTAATCCCAACAAATGTGAATTTTACACTTTTACAAAGTTTTGACTCCGTGGTTATTCAGGCATATATTCCACTGGCTTTCTTGAGTTATGCAGTCAATGGACTGTTTGACACTAAAGTCAAACTATTCAGTGTTGCTCAAGTGTGCCTGCCCTGGAGCTGCCTGGTCATGCGGAGCTTCTGGTGCTCCAGATATACCAATAAACCAAGAGTGAATATCAGTCAAGATCAGCCTTAGCAAAAAGGTACATATATTCTTATAAGGAGAAAAAGAGCTTCAAAAGTGTGGGTCTTCTGCTGTGTCCTTCTCAATGACTGGTCTAGATTCTAAAAATAAGGGAAATAGTAAAACAGAAAATAACAGGACAAGCAAGGTGTACCATTTGTGAAATAATCTTTGTCACTGTCATTTGTCTACTGTTAGTGAATTACATGAAAATAATCAAGAAGAAACACAAAAATATGATAAACTGTGAGAATAATTTCAAAAATGTTGACATATGGGCTCAGTGAGAAATGCATGTGTTTCACGTGGGGAATTACACTTGAGTTTAAAAATCCTCAGTGGAAGAATGCAGTGTACTCTAGAGCTTGCTTTGTCTTGATTCATCTTGCTTCAGAATCTTGCCAGAAAGAGCAAGAATATCAAACATTCTGATTTTTAAACTGTTTCAATAAAGATTTGACCAAAATTATATCCTGTAAAATTCAGTTATTTTTGAATCTACAACTGAATAATATAGATTGAACAGAGTGAAAGAAAGGCTCTTGTTATGTCTTTAAGAGAGTTGTTCTATTGATTAGTACTATAGAGTCAGTGCTGATGCCTCAATCAAACTCAACAAATTTATGTATTTGGGATGTGATGTGTCAACACTGGCTAGATGCCAGGTGCCCACTGAAGCCACTCTACCACTCCCCACCTCAGCCGGACAAGGGAGAGAAAATATATCAAAAGGCTCATGGGTCAAGATAACCACAGGAAAAAAGACTCAAGGAAATTAGTTTAATTTATCACCAATCAAAATCAGAGTAGAGCAATGAGAAATAAAAAATAAATTTTAAAACACCTTCCCCTCCACCCCTTCCTTCTTACCAGGTTTAATTTCTCTGCTGAATTTCTTCCATCCTTTCCCCCAGCAGTGTGGGGGAACAGGGAATGGGGGCTATGGTCGTTCATCACATGTTGTCTCTGCTGCTCCTTCCTCCTCAGGGGCAGGACTCCTCACACTCTTCCCCTGCTCCAACATGTGGTCCCTCCCACAGGACAGTCCACCACAAACTTCTCCAACGCAAGTCTTTCCCACAGGCTGCAATCCTTCAGGCACAGACTACTCTAGTCTGGGTCTCCCGTAGGGTCACAAGTCCTGCCAACAAAACTGCTCCAGTTTTCCATGGGGCTCACAGCCTCCTTCAGGCATTCACACGCTCCAACATGCAGTTCTTTGCAGCCTGCAGATGGGTCTCTGATCCACCACGGACTTCCATGGGCTGCAGGGGCACAGCTGCTCCACCACGGTCTGCACCACGGGTTGCAGAGGAACCTCAGCTTCGGTGCCTGGACCATGTCCTCCCTCTCCTTCTTCACTGACTTTGGTGTCTGCAGAGCTGTTTCTCTCACATATTCTCACTCTTCTGTCCGCCTGCTGTTGCTGTTGTACAGCTTTTCTCCCCCTTCTTAAATACATTATTTCAGAGGTGCTACCACTGTGACTGATGGGCTCAGCCTTGGCCAGCAGTGGGTCCATCTTGGAGCCAGCTGGAATTGGCTCGATCAGGCATAGAGGACATGGCAGCTTCTCACAGAAGACACCCCTGTATACCCCCTGCTACCAAAACCTTGCCACACAAAACCAATACATGGGGCCAGAAGCCAGGATGATGCTTTTGGTTCAGATAAGCTTTGAGATAAAAGTATAAAGAGATTACAAACTGAGAGGAGTAGGTACTTATCCAGTAGAGGAGAAAAATATTTCTTATGGGCTGGGAACTGGGTATTTTTTGAAATTGAGTACATCCCACAAAAGTTAGTTTAATATCTGTGACTGTGGAAAAAAATATGTCAGTTTGTTATAACAAAAATCTCAAAAATAAACCAAATAAATTTCTATGAGATGATCAAGTTTTTGATCACCTGGCAAATTAGTTAAGTAGCCAAAGGGGGAAGATTGCTTGTGGTAATGGGTGTGCTGATCCATTCCCCTTTAAAGAAAGAACTTAGTAAACTAAGCCTGATGCTCTATCGGAGACATTCTCCAATCCCTCATTATTTCTGTATGTCTGCAAAGGAAGTCCAGTATTTACTGTACACCAGTAAAGCAGTGTCCAAAGTCAAAAAAAGCTATCTCCACCCTGACATCATCTTCTTCTGTACTAGGAAAGAATATATTTGGAACACAACTGACCAAATGTGCTGCCGATTACTGCTATGTAATGAATAACCTCATGGACAGAGTAAGCTATACCAAGTTGTCATAAAGAAATTTGCTCCAGGCTCATGATGCACAGCACCAGGCCTTCTGTCTTCTTCACTTATAATTATCCACTTTTCATCCATCTGTGGAAAACAGAGGCCATGAATGAGAAATTCAGTCTTGTGGAATGTTTCAATTCATGACTTCCATAAAAAAGGAACTGTGTTATGAAAGGTTCCTCTCCCTTTCTTTCCTTGATGCATTCTCCCACTGCCTCGCGAAGCAAAGCACATTTGGCTTCCTGCTAAGGACAGTAAAAGTGTGTGATATAACACAGAAGTCCTACTCTGCACCAGCAACCATGTGACCCATATTTTTCATTACTCATCTGCACCTTTTTTTCCAGAAAAAAGGTTCTAAAATTCATAAGCGAACTACAGTGACCCTGGAAAAACAGAGTAAGGTAAAGAGCTGGAGATGGTTATTTAGATGACAGTGCTGAATCAGAGAGTTTGAGTGAAAATTCCCTTTGTTTCATTTCTCTAGAATTTGCACAATTTCAAATTATAGGCAATCTTAGATCTAAGCACTATTTGAGTACATTGCAGTAGAGTATATGAAAACGTAATTTCCCAAAGTAATCTTGACAAAGAAGTAGTCTTCTTTCTAAAGCGGCAGAAAATCTAAGGTGGTTAAAAACATGGGCAAGAAAGAATAAAATGTAGAAATAATACAGCTTGAAAAAGACTGTATGTTTAGAAAGGTTTTCCTATGTTCAGCTCCAATTTGTATTCCACTTTTTCTGAAGGCCATTCAGCTCCATTTTATGCTTTCAATACATTTTGACTAGAAACATAAATCAGTTGACAGAAACAAACTCAACTGAGCTGAGACTTGGATTTTATAGCAATATTGGTAAAAGCTAGTGGGCATTCCTGCCGCAACATTGGCGTTTGGCCTCAGAGAAAATATTTTGAGAGATTTTTCAGACTTCATACATCTAAAGACATATGGTTGTGCTGCAAGGAATAAATGCAGAAAGAGGGGGGAAAAAGGTTTTTTCCATGCAAATAACAAAGTAACAATTTTTCAAACAAAATTCCAAGGACGTAACTTGCTGAAGACCGGGTAAGATTCAGAGCCATGGTTAAGTTTTAAGCAGAGATAGAAGGGAAGATAAAGCAACCTTTACAGATTGCTTTGGGCAGTTCCTATCACACAGAAGGGGATGTGCAGGAAAAGCGTATAGTAACATTTTATGTCAGTTTAACTGGCAAACCATAAGCTGAACTACATTATATGAAAGGTGAAGTGAAGCTATTCAAGGAGGGTCATAATTTAACAAAAAAAATTAAAGCTTCCTAAACCAAAAAGCATGTAAATTATCTTGAAACAGAAGGTTTTCTTTGCTTCTTTTTTTTTTAAGATTACTCATTCTTTTATATAATTCCATGCTGTAATACCCATATTTACTAACCACACAAAATAGAACTGGAAGTATAGTATCTCATAAGATCTTCACCTGTTTCTTCCTCCTAAGTCAGAATCAAGCCTACCAACATCACCCTCACAGACCTTCGTGCAGCCCATTCCTAAAAATATCCATTGTTGAATACTCCACGACATCTCTCTTCAGTCACATAATCACAGAATCACAGAATATGCTGAGTTGGAAGTGACCCACAAGGATCATTAAGTCCAGCCCTCAGTCCTGCACAGGACCATACCCAAGAGTCACATCATGTGCCTGAGAAGTATCATCCAAACACTTCTTGAACTCTGTCAGGCTTAGTGCTGTGACCACTTCCCTGGGGAGTCTGTTCCACTTCTCAATCACCCATTCGGGGAAGACTCTTTTTCTAATATCCAACCTAAACCCCCCCGTCACAGGCCATTCAGGCTATTCCCTCAAGTCCTGTCACCACAGAGAAGAGATCAGTTGCTGCCCCTCCACTTCCCCTCATGAGGAAGTTGCAGACCGCAATGAGGTCTCCCCTCAGTCTCCTCTTCTCCAGGCTGAACAGACCAAGTGCCCTCAGTCACTCCTCACAAGTCAAGGCTTCCCCTCAAGGCCCCTCGCCATCTTTGTTGCCCTCCTTTGGACACTCTCTAATGGCTTAATATCTTTCTTATACTGTAGTACCCAAAACTGCAGACAATGTTCAAGGTGAGGCCACACCAGTGCAGAGCAGAGTGGGACAATCCCCTCCCTTGACCAGCTGGCGATGCTTTGCCTGATGTCCCCCAGGACACAGTTGGCCCTCCTGGTTGCCAAGGCACTGCTGACTCATATTCAACTTGCCATTGACCAGGACCCCCAGGTCCCTTTCCACAGCACTGCTTTCCGGCATTTCATTTCCCAGTCTGTACAAGCATCTGGGGTTGCCCCATCCCAGGTGCAGAATCCGGCACTTTTCCTTGTTGAACTTCATAGGGTTGGTGATTGCCCCATCCTCAAACTTGTCAAGGTCTCTCTGCAGGACCTTCCTGCCTTCGAGGGAGTCAACAGCTCCTCCCAGTTTTGTGTTGTCTGCAAACTTGCTTAGTATCCCTTCCAGTCCTGTATCCAAGTCATTTATGAAGATATTGAAGAGCACAGGGCCTAAAATGGAGCCCTGTGGAACCCCACTAGTGACAGGTCAGCAGTCTTATGTTACCCCATTCACTATCACCCTCTGTGCTCCACCCATGAGCCAGTTGATCACCCAACACATGATGGGTTTATCCAGCTGTGCTGGACATTTTGTCCAGAAGGATCCTGTGAGATACAGTATCAAAAACTTTACTGAAATCCAGAAAGATTACATCAAAAAGATTACATCAACTGGCTTTCCTTGATCAACTGTGTGGGTTACCCTGTCATTGAAAGAAATCATATTCAATAAGCAGGACTTTCCCCTCATGAAGCTATGCTGGCTGTGACCAACAACTGCGTTGTCTTTCAGGTGTTTGTTAATACCTCCAAGAATAATCTTCTCCATAACTTTACCAGGAACTAAAGTGAGACTGACAGGCCTGTAGTTTCCAGGGTCCTCCTTCCTGGTTTTTTTGAAAATCAGGACAACATTCACCAGCTTCCAGTCATCTGTGACCTCTCAAAAATCATCAAGAGACGTGTTGCAATGACATCAGCCAGTTCTTTGAGGATTCTGAAATGAATCCCATAAGGCCCCATAAATTTGTAGGGATCCAGCTGGAGTAGCAGATCCTGCACAGTCTCAGGCTTGACTGGAGGTTGATCATTCTCACAGTCAATGGTCCTCCAGCTCAGGGCATTGTGACCCCCTTGGTCCATCATCCGTGAACTTTGAAAATATTTCTTATTGCAGTAGATCCCTTGTTGCAACATTAGCTCACTCCTTCCTGCCACTGGATGAAGGAAATTGACTAGCTCCTTACGCCTCAAGTCATGTTTTCTAGAGCTTTGATCATTCTCCATACTTTTCTATCCAATCTCTTCAGCTGACCAGTATTTTATTTTAAGTGCAATAACCAAACCATGATGCTAGATGTTGGGTTTGGTTAGGTTTTTCCCCTTACAACAACATAAATTTGACAACTGGAATTCCCTTTGATAAAACCTCTCAATTTCTTTTCTGCAACTTTTGCCCAGCTAGCCAGTTTCTATCTTTCATTGCTCAGCTGATTATTCTTACTGAAGTGCAATAATTTGCATTCGTCCCACTTGAACTGCATCCTGCTTTTCAGACCAAATCAGCAATTAACAAGATTGTTTTAGATCTTAAGCATCTTCTCCAAAGTACTTGCAGATATGCCTCCCTCCATTTTCACTTTATATAAAAGAATACATCATCTTAAACCACTCTGAGATGACTCTCCCTGGCTTCCTTTGGTTTAATAAAAATTATGCAAGAATTTTTCACTTCAGCACCCCAAGGTATTAGTTTCCACCCCAGTTCTGCATTTTTGGGGGCTTCATGCAGGTGCCATTGCAATTATTTTGTGTACTTTGGCTGCTAGGGTAAATAACAACCTCAAACCTTTAACCAGTAATGTTTATCTACTTCATTAAAAAATCCAAAATAGACACAAATTCAGATGTGAAAGCAATAAGCACTTGTTTAAAACTTACAGCCAAAATAAAACTTGGTTTTCCCCAGTGTCATGTGGAACATACATCTGGATTTTCAAGCAGCAAAGTTACACTACAGAAAAAAAAACTTAAAAGACAAAATTTATTGAAAAATAAATCAGGTGTATATAGAAAGAGAACAAGAACACAACAAAGCCTTGTTCTAATTGACTAATACAAACATTTACATTTTGCATAAGGATTAATGGATTAAGATCCTTCATCGTGAAGGGGAAAAAATGGCTGTTTATGACCTAGTGTTAGACAACAATAAATGGCTTAATTTGGTTTTCTCTGAAGGTAAAGCTGTACTTAGTAATGCATTTAAGAGATATGTACAAAAGTTTCTTATTTAATTTTATTAGCACGTAAACTCTAAAAGATTTTGGTATACGTATATCTGTGTAACCTTTTACAATGGGAATTCCCACTCCAGTATTGCATGGGTTTATTTTTATTTTTTTTTACAGGAAGGAAAAGTACCCTGTGTCAACAGAAAATATGGTGAGATAATCTTCCTAAAATTCTGTTTGAACGGAATAACTGGATTTCTAATGGCAAAGTGATCATACGTGAACACCAATTATTATGCGAATTAGCAAATTCATGCTGAGAAAAAACAAACAGCTTATAGGCCATAACCATACATTGGGCTTCAGGCTATCTTCTCTCTGCATCATATTACTTCTTTGTGAGACAGCACTCAGCAAATAAAAGGGCAATGTAATTTCTGTGTTGTGTTTCATAGAAAATTTAGAAATGTTGCGTAGTGCTCTAGATATATTCTGTGGTGTAAAAGAGAATTACTGAAGTGTAACAGCTCAGAATTTTAAGACAAATAAGCAAGTTTTGAGAGCAGAGTGGAACGCAAAGTTTACCTTTGAGCTTTCTCTACATAATCCTTACATTTTATGCTGCATTTATTGAATAAAATGCCTTGCTGTGAGTCAAACAATTAGTCTGGAAGATTAGTTTGGAACTTGAATTGGTTCCAGATGATAGAATCAAAATTAGAACTCAGCTACATACACATCATTATTAATTTGGTTATATTATAAAAATAATATTTATTTTTGTAGTAAAGCAATGAGGAAGTAACATACAGTAAAAACCACTACCCATAGCACAACAAAAACATAAAGTGAACTGAGCAGAAATTTTTGCAATACGAATAATGTGATTTTCCAAAAAAAAGAGATCTGAAAACATATGCTTGATGTTTTATTTCAATTCCAGTAAAGGAACTTCAGCATTTGGAAATCTAAACAGTAAAAGTGATCACTCAGTTGTCATTGCAGCATTGCTCAGTTCTGGGGTTCAGACTTTAGTTTTCCAAACTATTTTTGCTGTATCTCCAATACTACTTTATACCAAGTTACTAAGAAACCAAAAGTAGACTGCATGCTTTTACTGTATAAAGAGATTTCTGACTTCTTGATTTCAAGGTTTTGGAGAACAGAGGTGAGGAAGATTTAGTTAAAAGATGTGTAGTGAAAAAGACACAAAAATTCAAAATGCGTGATTTAGTCAAATGACTTATTTTTTTCTGGAAAATGTAAAGCAGGTCTAATAAAATTTAGAAGAAATAAACCTCTGCCCTTTAGTGTTATTGACATATAGGTAGCAACTGAATGTTCAGAAGAGCAAAAGCAGTAGTATTTGTAGGCACAGATGTTTAAGGAAAGAACCAACCAATATCCTGCATCAAAGCACATAATACAAAAGAAGAGAACAAATTGTTATAAAGTATATAGTGGATTTTATACACTATATATTCTATACTATATAGCATTCACCAGTGTATTCTGCCATTTAGAAGACTTTCAATTTATGCCTTTGGGACTGAACTAGGGAAGTGCAGACCCCACCTGAGTCTACTGCTACAGTCTGAGCTTCACAGCCAAATCTCTGCAGCCTGAATCTGTAACATCTTGAGTCCACTTGGCCATGACATGGACAAAAAAACCCTTATAATACACATGAGCAAAAAATCTATACTTGTAGACTTGGTGCAACAAGAAAATAACTACAGAGCAACCACTTCTGAATTTCAGGTTTATACTTTCCAGTTTCTTTCAAATGACTGAAAATTAGCTCTACTTTCACAGTTAAAAATTGTAACATTTTATACAAGATTTTGCTTCTCAATCTCCTATTTATTTACCTTTATGAAGTATTTCCTATACACTACAAAATATAAAGGTCACTAAAGTAATCCTGAATGTTCCTTCAGACCTTTACTCAGCTAAAGAAAGTCTAACAATAATTGTGCAGCAAGTTGTTGCAAAATTTATTTTTCAAACAAAAAATACTCTCTTCTGCTGAAAAACAAAGTATTTGTTTGTAAAACTAGAAAGGGAGCCTCTTCACTTGTGCCCCTGAGAATGCTGCTTTTCTTCAGATTAGTTCAATGGTGCAGATAATGAATAAAAAAAATCACTACTGTGCATAATATTTTTAATTATGAAATGTATTACAAGTCCTAAATTATATTTTCAGGCAGCGAATATAATGCTCTGGATTTCTGCCTAGAATACTATTACCATTTCAAAGTACTTTCTATTAGCTTCTAGAAGGACAAGAGGGTTGATTTTCTAAACAAAAGATGTTAAGCCTTTTTGACTAAGGAATATCCTACAAATCTGTTTTTTAAATCTTTGTACAACTGAATTCTTGTGAAAAAATCATCAAGAAGTTGAGCCTCACAATAAATGCAATCAAATTCAAGCCATGGATGCCATTTGGATACTATACATACACACCTGTGAAAGATTCTATAGCACATACATGTAGCTCATTTTGGGATAGCTAAACTACTTTCATAAATGCAGTATATCTTTTCCACAAAACCTTGGCCAAAATGAAAAGCGAGAAAATTAATTATTGTGCATGTACGTACTAAAAACTCTGCTGCCCATTTGAAAATGTGCTTATGGGACTTGCAACCATTGCTTCATTTTGTTAATATTTCAGTCAGAGACTTTGAGATCACTCCATTTTTCCAGATATTTAATGTCTTAGGAACAATCAGATTATTCTCAATGTCACAGGTTTATTTGACCCATTTACCTTATTTACTCATGTTAAACTAGTAACATAAATTAGACTAAAGCATAATTTATGACTGTCTTAGGTATAGCATCTTGAAAGGCATTCAGTCTCAACCTGTAAACATCAAGTGACTGACAATTCATCTCTTTCCTGGTAAATCTACTCCAGCAGCTAATCATGCTCCCTTTTATATATGTGTGTCCCTGATGGGGATATGCACATGCCCTGCACACCTATTATTATGCTCTTCTCCACTACAATGAAGTCCTTTAACATGCTGAAGTTACGCTGCATTCTACAGTTTCATTTGTTTGTTTGTTTGTTTGTTAAATACACAGGCCAAGCTCATTTAGACTTTCCCGGGGGGTATTTTGATGATGCTCCCCTTTCAAGGTACTTGAGCTAGTGTAGGCACTAGAAGCAATGTTGTTTGGTTATTCAGGAACACAAAAACAGCCACAGCAGATCAGACAAATAATAGGTCATTATAAGAAGGATACTTAGAGATACCATATAAAGACAGGACAAGTATTTAGGGATATGTTCATCAATTTCCATTCCAGGAGAAGTATATTTGTTCTCTCTTTTATTCAGTTGCTTTTCATGCTTAAAGGTTTTAAAAACTTTTGCTAAAGGATCTCATGGAAAGTATTTCAAATGGGCACAGGAGATCTTTGCCTCTGGTTGCCTTACCCAGCACTCTGCCTCACTGGATAAGCAGACCTTGAATGGCAATCTTCCCCCTGTTGTGGGTCTCCTCTGAACCACCCTGTCCTCTGGCACTCTCCTGCAGATGCGGGCCTTGAAACAGCACATGGTGTCACTTCCTTCCCATGCCAACGCAGGATCATCTAACCTATGCATGGAGCTGATTGCGCCGGGGAAGCATTTCAAGTACAGCTAATTTATCTTGAAATTATAGGTGAAAACTGTGTGATAAATTACAATGCAATAAAGGATGACTTGCACATGGTTAAAAATACTTCTGCAAGTTACTAATGACACTGCTGTCATCCAACAGTATGGCTATTACAGAGCTGTTCAAAAACTTTCACAGAATATTCCAGCACAATTATTCAAACAAGGGATGCATTACAATGCATAAATGATCTTTTTACACGTGAATAAAGACTTAGAGCTAGCTGGATTATTTGGTTCCAACGTGGCTAAAATATAATTATTTCACTCGCAGAAAGATTCCTATTGTGTTTCCCATAACTATGTGATACATTCTCAATGCCTTATTGTGGTATCTGCATGCAGAGCACTTCTAAATAGTAATTATTGGTATAATTCTCACACACAGCCTGTATATGTATCACAAGCATGGGTAGATTCACTTGCTGAAGCAGAGTACTTGTTTTCTTTGCTGGAAACTGAGAGGGAAAAAGGAAACAAAATCTCTGTTCAGTGTATTACATACTACAAGTGGCTCAGCGCAAGAGAGAAAGAATATTTTTGATTATATGGCTGTAAAAGCTGTAACACTGCCCCTTATTTTTATGACTAGCCTACATTTTCTTCCATCCTCTACAACTACTTATGAACTGTAAAATATATGCCTGGGCTTGATTTTCTGAGTTGAAGCTGAGCTGAAGCTTAGTCTTCTGAGCTGAAGCTAGCAGTAAGGGAGAACACATCCTCCATATTTGCCAATTCCCTTTCACCTTGTTAAAGAAGACTCAGCCACCTCCAAGAGAAGAAAAACGCTTCACGGGACTGAAGACAGAGAAAGGCAGCACAGACACTGCCTTTACAGTTTCTTTACAGATATCACAAGGGAAACATTAGCACGACCTGAGACCTCACTGTTTTTTCAGCAGAGCTGCTTTTACAACACAGAAGAGAAGGGTCTCCCAGCAGAGCCAGCTAAAAGAGACACCAGCACTGCACCGCTGGGAGAGACAGCTGCAGCAGAGCCAGGACTGCCCTCCAACACCTCCCCCGGAGCATGGGTTTGTCTGCCCCTGGCACTGCTGCTGAGCAGGAGGTGGGTGGGTAGCCAAGCCCTCTGCCTCTTCAGGAAAATACTGGCTGAGGAAAGATTCAATCAAAAGATCCTCACTGTGATTTCTGGCTACAGCAGTTGCTAAAAACTAAGGTGCTCCTTGCCCGTTATTTTCAAGACCTTTGAATTTTGATACCTAATGTCTTTGTTACGCTCTCAGCTACAAAATGCCCATTACTGCATACATGCACACTGCTGCAGTAATTAGACCCACGCACTGCCCTGGTTCTATGTGTTAATTGAACTTCTGCTGCCATTACTGAGGGTTTAAAGAAAGCCACTAGACAACAACAAGGTCAATGAGCACATATGTGGTACCTACCTCACCAATTATGACACAGAAAATTTTTTCACACCTGCTTCTGTATTTCTTCTATTAAAAACATGTCACTATAGAGGGTTCATATTTAAGTCTTGAAAATTAATATTCAGGAATCTGAATCTCAGGAAATATTTCCTCATTTTACTGAAATTAATGAGATCACTGTGATGAGTGCTTATGAAAGCAGATATGAACCATCAGAGACCAATGCTACAACAGCACACCTCTTATAGCACTGTTGTCAAAAGAAAGTTTAAAAACTAAAAATGAGAAAAAATGAAGAATACAGCCCTATAAAAGCTGTATACACATATGGCCCTATATGTACATATATACACTTTTTAATACACATAGTACTTAAAAAAGGATTAAATAATTATACTTAGTGGAAAGTAGAACTCAAAGAGAAAGATGGCTTTGGTTCAGCTAATGCAATACACAATATCAGCAAACTGGCCAGCAAAAAACCTTTTTCTTAGGGAAGTTTTTTAGAAAACAACTGAAAGGTCACAAGGCTAACTCAGAAGAGGTAAGGCAAAAATAAATTGAACAGAATCAAAATCTTGTATTATCCTTACTATGTTCTGTCCTCTTTCTCCATATCAGCTGCAAGCTATTGAAGGAAATTATTTTCCTGCTTATGTAATTGGAAAACAGAACATGCTATTCCTTTAATTGTGCAGATAAAGCAGATGTCTCATGCAGATCTTGCTTTCTTTAGAGAAAAGAGGAAACAAAAGTCTTTCCCCAAAGCAAATTTTAAATTTCTTAAAAATTTTATGCAATGTATTAGTTTTAATGTCGACTTCTGAACCAAAGAAATCTCAGGGGTGGAGGGACTTTGGCAGAAAGCAGGCAAGAAAGCCACCAACTTAGAGGTACATCTCTTTACTATAACCTCTTTCACAGCAGCAGCATGGTCCACCTGATCGTCACTTCAGATGAGCCTGCTTATTCCATATTGCTTCTTCAGGAACTGATACGTGCATGTGTACACATATGTCATAGATGAAAGAACTGGAGGAAGACCTGGAACAGGTACCTTGTGGATACGAGCTGGCCATGCGTGCTCACAGTCCGGAGTACCAACCGTATCCTGGGCTGCATCAGAAGAAGGGTGGCCAGCAGGTCGTTTATTCCCCTCTTGTGAGATGCTACCTGGAGTACTTCATCCAGGTCTGGGGTCCCCAGCACAGGAAGGACATAGACCTGTTGGAGTGGGTCCAGAGGAGGGCCACAGAGATGATCAAAGGGCTGGAGTACCTCTCCAATAAGGACAGGCTGAGACAACTAGGGTTGTTCAAGCTCCAGGGCTCCTTGTCCATGGCTCCAGGGAGACCTTATTGTGATTTCTTAGTTCTTAAAGAAAGGTGGATGAGGGATAAATTAAAAGAGGGTAGATTCAGACTAGATATAAGGAAGAAGTCTTTTGCAATGAGGGTGATGAAACACTGCAGTAGGTTGCTCAGAGAGGTGGTAAATGCCTCATTTAGACCTGGAAATATTCAAGGTCTAGTTGGATAGGGCCCTGAGCAACCTCGTCTACTTGCAGATGTCTTTGCTCTTTGCAGAGGGGTTGGACTAGATGACCTTTAAAGCTTCCTTCCAATCCAAACTATTCTATGATTCTGTGATAGGGTATTTTGTCACCAACTATTTTTCTTCACTGATATTTTGCTGTAGTATTAATTATTTGGCCTAGCTACTGATAGCCTTTCAAAATGACTATTCAGAAAAGTTTCAAGACCAATGCCCTTGATAAAACTGCAACTTTCCTGTATTCATTATGCTCTAAATCACATCTAAAATCAGGTTTGCTGTACTTCTTTCCAGGAGTCAATGGGTAACTATACTATCATCCATAAATCATACTCTTCCACGTGACTTAAAAAGACCAGAGGTATTTTCTTTCTAAGGCTGATAGTCTAAGCAGATGTCTAGGAAATAATACTTTTCTTAATTTACCCTGTGACCATGAACAGATATATCTTATTTACCACCTATGTAGATATTAACATAATAAATCAAATCATGGCATATTCAAAGCACAAGGTGTAACAAAGTGTATCAAATGAAAGGGGGTTCCTCCCTGCACCGTTGACACTGGGTTTCATGAAACTTGGAGCTCCTAACAGATATTTTAATTTTAAAAAAAAAAAAGTTAAATTCCGTAGATTTTTTCTTTTTCACAGCCTTGCCAAAATTGTTGGCATTTGGTCAGAAACATCCATTTAGTCATGAGCCAGGATAGTGGTTCCAAAAGCACTGAGATGGCTTTACTGACATCTCTGTATTTTGCTTTCCACTGTGCCTACTTAACCACTTCAAATGCTACAGGCTATCAGTTCTCATACTGCAGAATGTAAAAATGGGAAATGGACCCACCTTCTAACCTCTCAGGCCACAGTCAGTGGACATTGGCTGAGCTGGCATTTACATTTTCAGCTCATCAACATCACCCCCTGTACCCAGATAAATATTCTTGTAAAAGATATTTTTTAACACTAAGACAGGAAGCACAGAATTCCGAGTAGAAGGCTCTTTCTCTGTGCCCTGTACTTCCCCTAGAAACTCTCTTTCTCTACCCAGTGACCAGCAACAAGCAGACCTATACCCTACATAGAAATGCACCTGAGCCTATGTTCCTGAATAAGCAAATGAAAGAATTCAAGATTTCACATTCAAGAATTCACAGATTAGAAAGAAAAAACTAGCTCTAATGTATGCAAACTGCATCCCTCAACACATATTTTTAGGTGTATACTGATTGACTTGTCTCAGTGTTTAAAATTAAGTTGCCTTTAGGTAGTCAGGTCTCTTTCAAGAGCTACTGATGAAGATATTATTAACCTTTGGTATTGAAATGTTTTTAGTAGCACCTGATTTATCTCAGAAAACAACACTTGCCATTTCATTCCTAGCCCTGGCCTATGAAAATTTACAGCTTAGAGGCTTTCACTTGTTTTGCTTTTTCAGAAGGAGGTGCCAATAAAAGCAAACTACCCATCAAAATGATACTGATACAGACTGTTATGTGAGGGATGCATTACAATTTTACCTCTCTTTTATAAGTTATGATTTAAAGGTAGATTTTTTTTAATTAGTTATTTTAAGTGGCTCTATATTAAAACAATATATTGAGCAGACAAATAGTTATTCTTCCTCCTGTCTCCTCTTCCCCTGAAAGGTTCACAGAAGGTATTTTTTCAATAAAAAGCTGGAATTGTGTCTGTCATTACGATTTAATTGTGATACAACTTGTATAAGGATTTGTTTTATTGAAGTGTAATAACAATCACAAAGACATCCATATTAATCTTAGTTCAACATCTGGATATAGGCATATCTTGGCTCCCCATGAGATGAACAACTGAATCCTGTGTATTCTGATTGAGGCAGTTCAGAAGGTCACTAAGCAGGATTTCTTGGCCACATAGGAATATAGCATTTCCTTCTCTTTGTTCAATTCACATTCCTGTAACTACTTCTGAGCAGGTAAACAAACTTTATAGATAATAAAATAAAGAAATGCTTTGTTCTTGAAATGTGTGGTCTGGTTTACTTGCAGTTGACAAGGCATTTTACAGGAACACATTTGACTTTTTACAAGTTTCCAACAGCAGTAAACTTTATTCCTGCTGACAGCAGAAGGAATTGCTGTGTGCAGAATAAACTGATTGGTTTAAAAGTCTAACCCTGTTTCATGTTTTGTCCTCTAAGGTTACATTTAAATCTGTTTCAGACAAATTATTTCATAAAAACCAATTCTTTCTGTGTTACTGCAGTAAAAATACGTATAAGTGAACACCAAATCATCGCAAGGTAAGGGAAGATGGGTTTTTATTTGAACTGGAAATAGGTATTTAATTTCCTCATGTAGGAAACAGTATTTTCATGGTGAAACTTTCAAATTAATTTTTTTCTTAGTTTACGAGATGAGAAGAAAAACATTTAAGCAAATAATAATAAAAGAAGCAAGAAACAAACCCACCATCATAACCCTCTGCAGCAAGCAGGCAACTTGTGTATTGCGTTTCAAACATCTGCCCTTACGCCATGATTCTTGGGCCAAATTCTGAAGTAATTCTGAAATAATTCTGAAACAGTGGCAATTCAGCATACACAGAGTCTGGGAAATACCATATGAAGAAGGGACACTTAACACTGTTATAACAGTTCTGGCTTGTGAGTGATGATCCAACTTAAGATGTTCCAGCTACCAGCTACTACCTGCCCACTGCCCCTCTAACAGAGCTTCCTAACTACTGCTGAGCCAGCTGTATTTTACTTAGGATCTTGGTTTGAAAGTGTTTGCGTCCCCTAAAATTAAAAGTTATAGCACTATATCATTGCTAGAAAAACTGTGCACTCAGAACTGCACAACTGGCTGGCAGGTCAGATAAGGGTGTGCGAAAAGCACAGAACTGTGTTGAACTGACTCAGGTAACACAGTGGAAGGTACCTTCATTTGGCTCACATTGTGCTACTGGCTTCTTCCAGTAGACTTGCATCTTGTCATCTCTCCTGTTCCCTTCTTCTTCGTACTACTGGCTTCATCTGGGGGAATCACAAGAAGATGCATGAAGTACTTATCAAACCTATAGAATATTTTGGCATTGTTATCAATTATTAAAGAAATCCGTAATTTTAAATGTAAACAAGTTCATGCACATAGACAAAAATGTGGTGAGTCAGTGAAACTGCTATTCAACTAGACTTCTGTTTTAAATAAAAATCATTATCATAAGAAAAATGTAAGTCTATTTATTTTATTAGTTGTAGGAGCATACTTAGTCACTGCAGATGGAAACAATATTGGTACCTGTGACTGCCAGTCTCTGGAAGTACCATTAGCTCTTTATTAAAGGCTAAGGTAGCAAAAAAGTTATTTGGCATTATAAGAAACAGAAGAGTACACCTGTTCAACAGAAGAAGACAGTTTTTCTCTAATATAATATCCAGTGAAAGCTGAGTGAAATGGGTCTCAATTTTTTTTTTCATATGATTTAGGGGAAATTTGCATTGCCCAGGAGCACAAGTTTTGATCCTACACTTAGATCAGCGAACTATAAAACATATGGTATACCAATTCAGTGGTAACATTCCATTAGAACAGTAAGAGAGTAACTGTCTTAACGTCATCCAACTCACACTGACAATAGAAACATCAGCTGTTTTCACAGGTTGTCAGATTTTTCTGGTCCCATCACCTCCTATGCAAGCCCCTGTGTACAGACATGGGCTTCCTACAAATTTTCTGAGTAGTCATTTGAGTTTTCTAGCACCTCAAGAAGTAAATTTCACTCTTTTTTTTTTATATGCATTAAATGTTGCACATGCCTTATTTGCTGTATGGTAATGCTAGCACAAAACACTTGGTTATCCTATTTTTTTAAAAATTACAAAATATAGTGTTAAATCTGTGAATAATTAAGATATGTCAGTAAGGCATCAGCAACAGTGCAGACAGCCATACAACCATTTTGATTCAGTTTGCCACAAGCTCAGCACACCATCACTGTGCTGTCATTGGTTATTGCACCCTTTAGCCTTCCCTTTCAACTTCAAATCATTACATTCCACTTGGCTATTCTAAAACTGCACTGGCAAGCACTGCACGTCTATTACAAAATAATAGCATTGTAGTCTGATGCAGCAGCATATGCCCAAGACCAAAATGAATTTTACTCAATATAATCTATAATTCCTAACATATCAGGTGCTAGGCTTCAGCACAGCTCTCCTAGCGCTCCCTCTCTGCTCTGCTCATCATGCTCCAATTTTCTGCCTACTAGGTAGATTCATTCATTGATCAAGGCTTATAGAAGTCCAAGTTCAATAGGACAGACAGCACCTCAGCAAAAGGTGCCTTCTGTTTTATGCCTGTCAGCACCATGATGGAAATTTTATCATGAGACACAAAGATACTACTCACATACCCATAATTTTATTAATCAACAGCACAAGTGGTCTCACTAGACTGAGTAGATGACATATTTACATGAACAGTGAATATAATCTACCTCATCTAAATTAATACTGAACAAAACAGGCAGCTTAACTAGGGAGGGGTCTCTTCTGGGCAAATAGATCATTTTCCAATCACATACTCACTGCACCTCATAATAAGTTGGGGGAGAAACGAAGGTAGTTATGAGATCAACTCTAAAAATAGTAACTCGCTCCCTTGAAAGCAAGATATACTTACAGAAATGACAATGTCAGTGCCAGTACTGGGGAAACAGCACATGCTAACTTGTTAGTCTATGAAGAATGATATACTTCTGCCAGATTTTTCAGGAAAATCTAATAAAACATTGATGAAATGGAAGAATAATTTTCCCTGCATGAAGATTAAGTGAGAACATGAGTCTGTACGACAGAAAGGTTTTGCATTCATCTCATGTCTGCTCAACTGCAGAAGTCATTGGGAAATGGTACATAAAATATTTCTAAACTGATGTGTATCTGAAACAGTAGATGTCAAGTCCTACAGGAAGTGGCAGTCAATATCAGCTTGTTGCTAGCTATTTTTGCAACCACCTATTAAGTTTGACACAGCTAGGCAGTCTCATGATAGGACTAAATCCTATTGTTTCAGAAGAAATAAAAGGGAAGATAATTATTACCAGTATTTACATACCAGGTACTGTATCTAAATGGATAATTACACACAAGCCTGTGTGCTGTTACCTGTCTGAACCTTCAGAGGGAACTGCGCTTCTGACAGTATAAGGTCAGAACTAAGGGTAGATGCCTTAGGTACCCCACAAACAGGAGAAACTCAGCTGACTTCTACAGAGTATTTATCATCTGTTGTCAATGACTCAAGCAAAATGAAACACAGATGGATCTTGGTCCCAATTTTTGTCTTTTTCTTTTTTGCCTGAACTCTTCTAAACTTCTGAGAGGATTAAGCTTTTGTGTTGTTTTGGAGGAGTGGATTTTTGTAGTGAGTGTCTCCTAGTTTGTACTTATTCAGAGCTAATTTTCAAAATATTGAAAGTAATAAGTGATGCCATGAGTTTCATCTTTAAGGATAAGTAGTCTTCTGGAATAAATTTCCAGCCTCTTTGTAATGCATTCTGAAATCCTCTCTGCCATTTATTGAGGCATAGATCATTCAACTTCCTTCCTCACACATATATATCACACGGTGAATGGGATTTACAACAGCCAGCCTGCTCAGCAGGGAGACTCCTGAATTACCCAAGACAAATTACCCAAAAAGTAGGAAAAAAAATTAAAAAAAAAAAAAGCAGACTATAATCTTACATGTCTCCTGAAGCCTTACAACCTTGACAGAAGTTTCTCTACTAACTGCGATTCACATTCTTAAATGTTCTACTGGACTATAATGACCAAGCAATCACTTTGAATATAAAAATTGGCTCAATCTTTTCTTCAAAATAGAAACAACCCCTCCAAGTTGTGCTACAGTCTCATTTTATTGTTTAAAATATATGTAGTTTAAACTAATAGTAAAAAAATTACATTAAATGAAGACCCAGGCAATTTTTACTTCATTTGGACACTTATCAAGTGAAAGCCATTGGAGTCACTATTGTGTGCTGAACTCATGTCTGCAAAGAAATCACCCTTGAGCACTCTCATTAGATCTCAGTCCTCAGGAGAATTCGCTATATCTGGTGGATGAACATCAATTCCCCTGAACAGGATAAATCCTAAAATACTCCTCTCAGTCCAGATGGGAAATATGCAAACAAATGTGTTAATCATTAGCATGATGTGCCTAAGCAGCACTACTAGGGAAAACTGAAGTATTTGCAAATGCTTGGTGTCTGATGAGTGAGGTGGGGTCTTCATGGATTCCTTTCCAGGACAGAGCCTCCGTTGCATTGTAGGCAACTTCCTCATAGCAGCTCCTAAGGAAAATGATGAATGTTCTTGGAAAACACAGGACTTAGAGCTCTCACAGCTTGACTTAATGTCTTGACTACTTCCAAAGCTACTTACACTAACCAATCCATGTTTCTGCCCCAGCCTCTAACCAAACCATGTTTCTGCCCCAGCCTCAAGTGCCATCAGGAAGGACAGAGCGCAGCTAGCCCTGACCCCTCCCACCACAGAGCAGATGTGCAACAGCTAGGCACCTTTCTGAGTTCAGATTTAACACCCTTTCCAATATAAGGCTTTAAACTGAAGGCAACATAAAAGGCTTTAAATCTGAAGTCCAGATTCTGAGGCTTAATTCAACTAGCTCTCTTCCCCTTTATTATAGGTAACTCGTGAAATTTTAGATTGTCTTTCAACCTTTATCATCTCTGTTGATCTATGTGCAGAAACATACTATCTTATAAAGCAGCAAAGGCGTTATCGATTTTTTAATTCTTGTTTTTATTGTTTCACGTATGTTGGCAATTTGTTAAATGCAAGTCTAAGTTAAGCAAACATGAAACCTTTCTCTAACACAGTTCATTTACTTGTCTTCGACTAGTTAAATGGCAAAACTGCTTATGGAGTGCTTTGTGCACTAGCTTTAAGAAGAAATAATATAATTTATTATTACTGATTAACTTCATTTGTAAAGAATGCTACCTGTAATTTCAGTGGCTCACGTCATTTTTTTCTCAACTGCAGGTCCCAACATACCTGGGCAACTGCACTACCTGTATTCAGGATAAAGTTTGGAAATTTTCCCCCTTTCTTGAATCCAACTCAAAATAAGTTATGAACAATTCTGAATAGAAAAAGACCTACATTACTAAGAAGTAGAAGTATCATAACCTGATCTTGAAGAGTGAAAATAATAAAAATACCTGTGTGGATCTGATCCACTTTCCACCAGGATCATGGTACAAAGAACAGTGCATTTAGAAAGCACACATTAAAATAAATTCTGTTTTCAGTTTATGTCCTACCAGTAAATGTACACAATTACCTTAATACAAACTGAGAAGGATGTGATTTTTCAGTAGTGGAAGCTTCCGTTCACTAACACAATTTGTCTCTTTAAGAGTTGTAGGAGCAGGAAGGTGGAACCTATAAATTCCAGATCATGCTGCCCACATGAGCTGAAGAGGACTACTAAAAGAAAGAAATATGGCTAAAGGCTAGATTTTTATGCCTCAGGAATTCTACTACTTGTAACACTGATTGTTAGGCATATCACTGATGTGTTTCTGCTGATGTAACTGTACTGACTCAATTAAGTACTGCTAATTTTAAATTGCAGAAAGATACTCTATCCTCATACAGTACTTTTCAAGTAGTGCAGATACACAGTGTTTATACCACACAATCCTCCTCAAGGTGTTATCTAGAAGTATAATAAGGCAGGTACAGAAAGAACACTTTTTTTATAAAGTTGCTGAACATCAGAAGCTTGCTTTGACTTACTCAGTACCTCTGTAAATCTGGCCTTGTGGTATTAGCTGCAGTAACACTTCTGAGAATAAAGCCTTGCATTTTGTATCTCTCACTGTTGTGGCTTAGCCAACAGTCATTCCTTCCTGTGACAAGGAACAAAACCCAGCTTGTGGATAGCAACCTCACAATATCTTTCTTCACAAAGTGTTTTGTTGTGGATCAAAGAGTTAACATGCAGCATCTTAGAGGAAGCAGAGGATCAGATGGCTTAGCAGATAAATGTGTCTTCATTCTTGGACTGTTAAGTAATTCTGGCTTTACAATGCATTATATATGGCTGCAGTCAAAAGTACAACAGGGCGTTAAGAAGGTTTCTGTAAGCTCTTTAAATGTACAAAGTATGTCAAAATAAAGGCAATAGTACAATTTCTAACCTGTGTTCTCCAGGTTTCTTTTGAAGGAGAGAAGAAAATGACAGCACTTTCCCTACGGGGAACTTCCAAGTCAAAGTGAGAAAAGACTCTATTTGTAACTCAGTGTGCCTTTTTTGTTATTAATATCTGAATCCTTATCTTTGTCCTTTGGAATGCTGGACCTTTAGAGGACATAGAAACAAGTATGTTGGGCATGGATTTACAAAATTTATATAAAATACCACAAGGTAGAATGATTTCACAGGAAAAATCTCTTGTGACGTTTTTGCCATAATACTTTACAAGCAATCTTACTCCTGGTCTAATCAGGAAGCTGGGAAAGCAGTATCAACCTCCAAAAGGTTAAGGGGACATAATAAGAAAGCGTGACTGGGACTCACAAATACGTCTTCACATTAGAGTGATTTATCTTTGAAAGGCTCTAGCATGAGTTATACATTGTCTCCAAATCTTACATTCAGACCTATACAAACAACCCAGCTTTCAGTAGCATCACACACTAACCTCTTCCATTTCAGGAAGAAAAAAATGTGTTCCTAACCTTTATGTAAATTCCTTATATCTATTTTTTGTAAAGTGCACAATATAGTGGCAGAGGAAGACAACAATATTAATCCCAAAATCCGTGAAGAACAGGAAGAGAAACCGGTTTTTTCTCTTTAACCAAGCCTTCATATTTTGAGGTACTTTTCATTTAAAGAGTGTTGAACTTAGCAAAGCTGTAATGTACAATGTCAAAAAGCACAGGTTATACTGATTCTCTGCGGTGGTAGTACACAAATGATTTCTAAAGTGTATAGTGAGAGCGCTGCCACTGTCTCGATCTTTTTTCTATGTCTGCTGAACAACTATATCTTACACACAGAATTTTCTCCAGCCTCTTGGACTATGTCTAGTCTTTATACATATTGGGAGATGGAGAGAAAAGCCCACAATAGGAACACAGAGAAAAGGAATTTGCATGTATATTACTTTAAAACCATTTCAGCTTGACCTTTCATGAAAAATGCTTTAAAGGCTGAATTCTCTGACTGTGGATGCAAAGGTTAATTGTCTTTATTGAGTACTGCTGATAGGACCCTAGTAAACTGTGAACATAGGTAGAGAAGGGAAGAGAAGGGGAGAGGTTTTGCATTAAAAAGACTAATTCCTTAGTATCCACACTAAGATGTCCACATCCCAAGCAGAGACTTGAATAACTGAAGTAGGTTTTCATAAGAGCATGTTGAGTGTTATGGAGTATTATACTTTCCATTATGGAATGACTGACTTAAAACAGAAATATACCCAGCTACCTAGTCTCATCAAAAGTCATCTCTGGCCCCTTCGTTTAAAAAATAAATAAACTTTAAAATTACAGACTTCCTTGAGGTATTAGTTCTCCTGTTACTTTAAATAGTACAGTGATTTACATGTTTAAGACCATAAAACTACTGTTTAAACCCTTGTTTAAACTCTTGTGGTTTCCTTGTTTGAGTTTTTTTATCAAATATTTCACAAATACATAAATCGTATTGGAAGACTGTTATTGCAAAAACCTCAGCTGTGAGCAGTTTCATGGGGATGTTAAGTGAGTAGTTTTCTATCACCAGGAAATGTAAAACTGTAAACAGACTATAAATATTCTCTCATTAACCGAATAAAGAAATTCAGATAATACTTACAAGATGATTCAGAAATAAAGTGTTTAAAGTTTTTTGCATAATCAAACTGCTAAGTTCAAGACACTTAAACACTATTAAAAAACATCTTGGGATTGTAACAAAAAATTCTCACTGAACCAATGTCTTCAAGTAATAAATGGTTTCCAGGATGTTTTTTATTCCATCATATTAATAATCTCACTGTTATGACACATTCAATTACAAACCAACTTTCCTCCAGAAAAGTATCAGTGTTTTACAGCCTACAAGGAATACTATTTCCTACTATCTAAGACCATACACAAACTCTGGTTTCTAAACAAATGTAAGAGTCGTGATATACATTAGACAAATTGTCTGTCAAATGACTGAGCAAATGTGAAGGACAAAATCCGTAACAATCTATTCAGTGTCAATGAAAATGACAAATCAACAGAGTCCAGCAAACACAAATGCCTCTCAACTGTTCTTTGCAAATCAAGCTCAGACAATTTCAAGCAATTACATGCCTCAACATAAGTTTTGACTACACTAAATGCAAAGTAAGTTAATTCATCATATTTTATACATATATACAAAATAAAAACCCCTATAAAATGCATAATACTCGCATAACCATACATGTGCATGTATGTTCAAAATGTAGGTATAGACTCTCACATACACTTCAGGTAACTTAAAGTCCTTCACAACACTAAACCCAAGACTACAGTGCAACTACAACAGAATTATTCAGTGTGTTTTCAGCACTACTCCTTTAAAACAAAAACCCCACAGGCTTCTGAGTTAAAAAGTCAGAGGAAAGTTCTTGTATGCATCTGAGACAGAAGATGAGACAGATCAAAGAAAAACCAGAACAGCTCAAAACCTCTGGAAGAGTAGTCTCTATTTTCAGTACTGATCTCTTTCGTCAGGGTTTCGTGCACGGACTAGTAAGGGGAAGCACACCTAACCTCATTAGTAGGTGTTGCACACATGTTACTTGCTCAATTTTTCACAAAACCACCCTTCAAAATATCTATTCATTATACATCGACACATATAATTCAGAATTCATTACAATCAATGCAATAAATAACAGATTTCAAATTTCTATTTAATGCCTGATCTGAGATGTATGGAAGCTTTATACATCACATAATATATATTTCCAGTATCATTATTGCATGTTATTAGAGACAGCACATTTGATTTGTATTAGTAGGGAAGTTGTCACTATTCTTTTGTTGCTTACTGGCATACATTTGTCATAATGGAGAAAACCCAATATCAAGAAACAGAGTGTTCAACCTGTTTCCAGAATTCTTGGCAAGCTCTGTTACGACACTCTGCTCCATATTTGACATTCTTGACGCGAGCCCTCCATGCGGAACAGGGTCCACCGGACACCTCAGGACCTCTGGCTGCCTGGTATCTGTATACCCTGACTCTGCCTCTTTGGTCTGGCAAAGGGCTGTGTCGGCCCAGGGGAAAAGCAGTGGAGCACTGAAATGACTTCGGCTCTCCTCAGGCTCCCCAGAAATTGATGAAAGCTTTCACGACTTGGAACGGTACTGGAGATGCTCTTTACTGTGCCCAACTACAGCAAGGTCACCCGCTGGGAACCTCCTAGAAACCCAAGAGCTTTGTCCTCCACCTCGTACTGCTGCTGGTGGGAGAGAGGCTGGACGGTTCGCCCTGCGGGGAAACCCCAAACTGCTGAAGCGAGGTGTGCTGCCGCTTCGCACCGCGGTTTAGCACCCCCGGCGCTGTTGGCGTGGGAACTGCTCCCGGTGCCGCGGGCTGGCGGCCGGGCCCGCACCACCCCCTGCCGGCCGCGCGGCCGCGTCCCGATCCTGATCCCGCTCCCGCGGCGGTGCCGGGCGGTGTCCTGCCGGCGCCGGGATCTCTCCCACCAGCCACACACGAATAAAACACTGGTAAAAAACGTGACAAAGTGGCTGATTCCAGAGAGCTGCCCAGATCCTAACAGCATCTGCAGAAATGTCTCCTTTGCAACGTCTTCTCATACTTATGGGGGGGGAAGGGAAGATGAAAGTGCCGATGCTTACTTCTCAGCTCTGTTGCTTTGCTCAAGGTCGCTCAGCCTCTACACGCTGCAACATGAGTCCTAATGGCAGCGCAGATGACTACAGAATTACTGGCAGCCCATAGCTCTGCCCCAGCCCGCGCTTGATGCCAGGCTCACAGCGGGACGTGCCTCAGGCTTTAGGACAATTCATACGAAGTGCTGCCCCCTTGTAGCATAAACATATTTTCTTTAAGGACCCTTTAAAAACAATCCGGTACAATAAAACTTTTTCCGTCCCTTAAGAGGAAGACTCGGTTCCTGCCTTCCCCACACCAGCTGCCTCCTCTGAATGCTGGGAAGGCTGAGGCAGGAGGAAGAGGACTCCCCGGCAGCTCAGGCAAGAAGCTTTTGCGGTGTGGCAGCCCTGCAAGCGCTGTGAGTATCAGCGGTTTTCAAGCAAATCAATTGTTTTATCGCCTTTCCCGTCCTGCGCTTCCGTCACCTCAAATACTCATACAGTGTCACAGTCCTGGGGTGGTTTTTCCTGGGGGGATTTATAGCAGTTCCGAGCAAGACTGGGGGGTGAATATATTTATCATTGATGTCTTACACACAAGTATGCTGAAGTACTTTCAGCTCTGGTTTGTAGAAGGAAAGGAGCCCTCAGCAGCAGCTCAGCGCTCACCAGTTTACCTTCCCAGAGAAGAGCTCTGGCGCACAGAGGGGGTGTCCCGAGCGTGCTTGTGCATGAGGTACAATATAGCCTTTCCCCTCCTCTCCCATCGCTTTTTTAGCGCTGTCTCCGCCACCACCGCGGCGAGGTGTGTGTGTCCCGCCCCTCCGGCTTGGCCCCGCTGCGCTCGCTCCGTGCGCCCGCTGCCTTGCCGCTGCCTCCCCTGAGCCAGCCACCCTCTTTACTGCGCGTAGATAGAAAGATTTTTATTATTATGATTTGAGCCAAATCAGGGCCGGGGGGGTCTGGCAGCAGGTGTGGGCAGGCTCTCCATCTCCGCAAAGGAGCATGCTCAGCACTCTCAGGCATGCTCCTTCCAGCGGGGAGGGAGGCAGAGCTGGGCCGGGGTGGTGGTGGGGGAGCAGAATCCTCACAGCTCTCACCGTCCTAATGCAAACTTTGATTGTTCCAGCGGCCCCGCAGCCGGGGCCGGCCCTGCGCCTCCTGCCCCGCATCCCGCCGCACTGCCTCCGCTCCGCTCGGCTGGGGGACTCGGGCGCCCCGGGGGCGGGGGATGGGGGGTGGGGAAGGGTTTCCCCCTCGCTCCCGACGGCGAGGGGAGGAGAAAGAGGTAGGAGATGCCCAGGCGAGAATGGCTTCGGAGCCAACTTCTGTCGGGAAACCCGCAAGTCCGCTGCTGCCTCCTCCCCACTGCCCCCAGCGCTCATGCAACGCCGAGAGCACACGGGCAGCACCATCACCACCACCATCATCACCACATTATTAACACTATCATGACGATGCTAGGGGCCCTGCAGGCGGAGGGGAAGCCGCGCTCGGCTCTGGTAGCCGCCTTCCAGCGTTTCCCCGCGCCGCGGGGCGGCCGCGCCCGTCTCCGCGCTCCCCACCCGGGCTACGGGAGCCCCGCGCACCGCCCGCACCGCCCCGCGCAGCCCCCGGGCCGCGGCCGGGAGGCGGAGAGGGCAGAGGGGGATCCAACCCCCGTCACAACGACGGCACCCGGCGGGTCGCCTACCTTGAGTTCCTCTGTCTCCAGGTTTGCTGATCTGTCCATAGAGTGAAACTGAACGGAGCGGAGAGGAAACTAGGGAAGTTGTGCCAATTAAAAAAAAAAAAAAAAAAAAAAAAGGGAAAAAAATTATAGAGAAAAAAAAAAAAGAGAAGCGGGGAATCTAGCCTCTCAGTTTCCAGCCTAAACTCAGCCTTGTCCTCCAAACCCTGGCAGCTCCCCTCAGTCTCATTCTCCGCGATCACGCCTCCACCGGTTAAAATAAACAAATAAATAAATAAATAAAATATTTCACTTTTTTTTTTTAATAACTCCCTTAACGATTAAAGCGACAGGTGATCCTTCCCTGGTGAAAGAGATTCGCGTCCTCTGGCAATGAAAGGAGGAGACAGGAAAAAAAAGAAAAAAAAAAAAAAAAAAACCAAACCAAAACCAAATCCACTCAGTTTTAAGATTTTTTTTTTCTTCTGCAATAAGCTCAGAAACCGGCGAATTGCAGCATCCCGAGAAAAAATCCTGTTTCCCTGGACAGCATCATGCAGCAAATTTCAAGCAAATGTGTTCAAACTGAAGAGAACAGTCTATGATAAAAGCCTTTCTCCGTCATGCCTACTCTGGTAGCTAATTTAGCACCCTGTGAGCGCAAGGCATTAGCGATGAAAAATTTCGCTGGCAAGATAACAAAATCCCCCAGGTCCTGCATAGACTCAAAAATTGTTTTGCAGCTAGTCTCTCAGTAATAGTAAAAAGAAAAAAAAATTATATATAAAAGAAAGTCTGTAAGGGATGGTCTTCTTTGAAGGTTATGCTAAAAGAGTTGGGAGGAAAACAGGAGGTGGATCTCTTGCAGAAGAGAGAAGGGAGAGAGAGAGGCAGAGATTTCCCCCTCTGTCCCTGTTTTACTGTCCTTCACCGCCAGGTGACTGACTTCTCTGCTCTCGGCCTGCGCAAGGGGGGATTTCTCGCACTCTCAAACAGCACCATTGCCTCCCCGAGCAGCTCAGCCACGGCTCCGAACGCCGGCGGCCGCCGCGGCGCCAGCACCGCCCCGCCCGGCCCGGGGTGGGCACGGCCCCCCAGCTCCCGATGGCTCCTCCCGCTGGTCCCACAGGTTTTGGATAGTAGCCGCCGTCACCAATTTAAAAGCCGGTACTGCCTCATGTATCGCTCCGTATAAAAAAAAAGAAATATGTATATTTATGTCTGCAGATGTGTCTGAACTAATAAAGTGGTGTGGAACTTAGCCTTTGGCTTGCAGTGTTTTTGTGCAGCTGTTGACTGTATCATTAATGGGCTATGGCTTTGGTGGAGCAGCGGTCTCTGATGGAACATGGATTAAGTCTGAGACTCTTTCAGGGTGTTACTTTGCTAATCTCCTTTTCCAAAGGATTTGCTGTCTTGTGGCTCTCACATCACTCTAAAGGAAATCAAAATTAAGTTGAAAAATAAAATCACATTCCTCCCCACCAAGATCCTGATTTTATCTCGGTCCCTTATCATGTATCTGTCACTTGCAGTTTTGGAGAATAAGGCTGTGATTTTTGGTTTCCTGCTATCAGCCCTTTGGGGCCCTTATTTATTAACTCTATTAATGAGAATTTCAGAACTATCACTTTCTAGTACTGTCACTGCCTTTCTACACTATTTTAAACAGAATTGGTATTCCTGATAATTCGACATAAGTAGACAGACCTAATAGCTCAAAGTGCACATTCTGTTTCCAGTTCAATCTAGATTTGTTTGCAGCTTCCAAGACTTGAAGGTTAGCATAAGCTTAAGCCCTGAATGATGGCCAGTGAGAGCCATTTCTGAAGACTGGATATAGCCCTCATGCTCTGGACAACATATAGATGGGAGGCTGATGTAGGTCAATGACATTTCTTCTCATTGCACAGGTTCATTGTGAATGCATTGTAAATATCATTAATCTAGAACTGCAATTTGTAAAGATTAAACACTTGGTCTGGTGTTCCTGCATGAGCCAAAATTCTCACGTCCACATAAAAGACTGCCAGAGTGGACACTAAATCAAGGTTCTGTAGGACCTATAGAAATTTAAGAGAGTGTTTTTGCCTGACAGAAAAATAGCACCCTACCCCACCCATCCCCCCAAATAAAAAGCCTGGAGAGACCTCTGTAAGAGACCATGCTGAAGGAAGATATCTCTCAGAAAGCACTTCTAAGCCTCCCTAAATGTGTCAATATGCAGTATGAGTAGAGGAAGGGACTGCCCCAGTGTGTGCACCAATCAGGGGACAGAGCATGAGAGCACCTTGGTGCCCTGGCTGGTGCCACAGGATAAGCAGAAGACCCCTGAGCCTCTCCACAAATCCATGCCTGTTTGCATGGTGCTTAGTAGATCGACAAGTCCTTGCACAAAATGCAACTATATAAAAGCAGACCTACAGCACTTTGACCTTTCTGCTGACTTGTTGCTACTACATTGCAGACTTTCTTGGATTTGACACTCCTCAGTTTGTTTTCATATTGGCACAAAATCTGTGGGAACGTGATACATTTGAGAATCTTCTGCTGAATTAGGCTGATGTTGGTCAAGAGTTCAGGGAAGAGAAAAAGAAAATTGACAGGGCAGTCATATAAACCTAACTTCCTTAGAAAACAAATCAATTTTGATGGTCAATCGAATAATACTTTAAAATATATTTCACTCCTCATAGTTAATATAACCTAACAAGTGACTTTAAAGGTTTCTTTGTTGCTAACTGTCACATTAAAAGGGGCAGAAAAGATGAATTTTCTGTCCAACCTATATTAATTTATTTTTTTGTCTATCAGTGTCCCCCCCAGGAGATCAAAGCCTTTTAATGTCTAAAACAATCTGTTAGCCTCTCACCTAATAAGACCCTTAGTGTAACAGAATTGCTGAGACGGACATTTGATACCTTTTATGTATAGGGACTGATCTTAATAGCAGTAGAAAAACCCCTCAGCAGGTTTCTCCTATGAGTTATTTCACCATCAATGAAACTGCCAGCACTTAAAAACAGACTCACTGTAACAGTTCATGAAATAACACGTTTATTAATACAAATTTGTGACAGCTTATGGGTTTTGCTTTGTCTGGAATAGGATCTAACTGCAAAAAACCCACACTTAAATTATGTAGTAATAATAATGCAAAGCATAGGCACACATGCTAAAGCAAAAGCAACTTACAAAGGAGTAAGACAACTTACACAGAATAAGTAAAGCAAAAAACTATAAGGCAAAAGCAACTTACAATGAAGGAATACATAAAAATTTTAAAGTACTATGGAGCAAAAGTAAAATTAGTGTATATGTATAAAGCAATCACTTGCCCCAAGGCATCCCGAGAAGGTGGAGGAAGAAAAGGTAGCCCGTCGGTTACTTCCACAGAGATAATGGAACTTCTCCACGATTTTTGCTTATGTCCAAACTCTTTTTATACCTTTTTCTTTAGGCAGTTTGAGTGGCTATAATCAAAAAACTAATTTTGGGGTGATAGACAGATAAAATAGGCCCAAGGGTCAACTTACCAAGTTCCCTGCAGAAAAAAGGCCGTGTTATCTGAATATCACTCCTTTCTTTGTTGTAATCCTTTTATTGGTTTCTGGGAATGGCTGCTCAGGTTCGGGGTGGGCAGGGTGGGGGTCCCAGGAAACCATCAAGGAGCCTTTTTCTTCTTTTGTGTGGCCTTATCTATCACCTTACAATTTCCACCCTGTGACTATAGTCACTCAAACTACACAATATTTGAATTATAGTTTTGCAATATGATATGATTTTATACTGTAGGGATCATCCAGTATTGATGGAGGTAACTTATGGGCTAATTGTTTCATGGTTACTCAAATTTTAATATACAATACAATTATTGAAATGAGGAGCAAAATGATTATTATCAATAATCTAGTAACAAGAAGAATCATTTGATTGAAGATTCTGGCAGCTGTAGGTGACCATCCAAAAAGGGTGTCTCACCATTGGTGTTCCCCATCCTTTTTTGCTCATTCTATCCTGCGATATATTTCTTCTATGTCATGATATACAGTAATCAGAGGGTTTTTTCCATTTCCTTGGGCTTGTTTTAGTAATTGTTTCAAGTCTTCATCTTGCAACAGTCTCTTTTACTAGCATGAAATTCATACTAGTGGGGGTAGGCTGTAAATCTCGATTTAGAATATAATTAGATTCTAAAATATAATAATTAAAGTAGCATTTTATAATATTAACAAAATTACAAACACAACCATTAAAGTCATTACTTGTATCTACAACATTATCTGCAAGCCCCGAATTACAATAAGTTTTATATAAGCATATTTTTTATTAATGTATACAAGGATTGTTTTAAAATTTTTATTAGGATAGATTTTAAAATTATAAACATGTTGTTCAGTGTCAAGACAAATGTCTTGGGCTTTAGTAGTATTACCTTCACAAATAAATATTTGTTGCTCTTGTACAATACATATATTAACATTAACAGTTTATTATTTATTTTCATATTTTCGGGTTCATGCTCTATGCTTTAGAGGATTGAGCATAGTTCTGTGGTAATTTAGGTTTAAGGTATTGTCAGCACAAAAGCTGTAGCTGTGTTGCTAGTGGGATCATAGCTAAAATTGACTAGATACCACCAGAATTTAATTTATGTGTGTATATATATATATATATTTATATTTTTTAATTAATTGTGTTATTCCAAATCACATTCTGAATTTTAATAGGTAAGGGGTTTTTCCTCCACCTTTCTTTTCTGATGGTAGTTGTTATTGTTTTGGATGATGCTAAATGCATCTGTGATCAATTGATGATCTTTTTTCTTTTTTTTTTTGTCAGTTCCCTCTCCTTGCTATAACACGTTTGTTAAAGGCCATTGATTAGTTTCTGAAGTTAAAAGGGAAAAATTGTAGAGGGTTATTTTGATTTACTTAGGTCAGTGGTAATTGCAACCAGTTTATTAATTATTATATTAATATTTGAGAGCTCCTGTTATTACAACTTTCAATCCTGTTCTCAGGATATTAGTTGCATTCCACATATAAGGTTGTCAGGGATGATGAGCAACCTGGTTTCACTGTGGAGATACTATTTTGTATCAACAGCTTGAGTTGATTTGTATTTTTAATAGATTGGTAGAAGGCTGAGGTGCTAAATATATTTTTTTAATAACAAGTTTGAATTGAAGGCCCAAGCTTGCTTGAGTGTTGAGGTTTGTTTAAAGGTATATTTTAAGGTTATGTTAGTATTCATGCTTAAAAAAAAGTCATATATATTGTTTTTCTTTTTAGTGTAGTTTACAACAATGTGTAAGATTGTTGTCATGCATTTAGAGCATTATTTTTAATTTAACATCCTATTGAGCTGATGTTTTTGTTAATTCCTTTTAGCGACAGAAAGTGTTGATTTCCATTCTTCTTTGTAATGGTCCACTTCTCTTTATAAAATGTAGGTTAAGCATAAGTATACTTAGAAGTACACATTGTTTAATTTATGACCACCCTGTCACACATAAATTTTATAAAATTAAATGACAGTTTTATACCTTGTTTCTGTTATAAACAAGATGCAAGCATAGGTGGTGTTAAAGTAAACTTGGTTTTCCTCTTTTTTCTTTGGTGGGTAAATTGCTCTTATCACATTCTGTAAACAATGATTGATTAGCATAGATAAGAGAATTGAGGTAAAGTAAAAAGTACTTAGGAGAATATAAGTATTTTCTTTTAAAAATTGTTATAGGGTTTTTTTGTATTTTATTTGCAGGTCATATTTGCATTCTGTAGTTGTCTTTCCTTTTGGTTAAGGAAGGAAGAAAAAAAAAAGTTACCTGAGGAAGAATTGGAAAGGTTAATACCTATTTATATAATTTCATGTATGCATAAATCCTGGTATCTACTTCCAAGTTATACTTGGTTAAATTTTTTAATTTTTAATTGATTGAAATAAAGTTACATATTCATAAGGTAAAAGTAAAAGGTTTTTTCCACACTATTCTCTTATTTAGTAAAGAGAAAAGACAAAGTGAACTTATTAAAATTTAAACTAACAATGCATAAAAAGGTTTGTTTTATATAACTTGGTTAATAATTGGTCTTCCAACAAGTGGTTCTCGTTGAAAACACAAATACATTGCAAGAATTAATAAACTAATAATCTAAGTAGTAAATAAATGTTTTGTTGGTCTCAGGCAGTTCTGATTCAGTTGTAGCTTGTTCCTATAGAAAGATAAAATGAAAATTTGGCCTACTACAAATTAATCATTAAACCCGAAGGAATAATTTATCGAGTGTTGACTTGGTTTGTGTGTATACCACAAAAGTTAAAAGAAATTTGCTGGCAGTCTCTTCAATCCATTGTCAGGGGGGAGGGGGGGGGGTATTGCATTCCTAGAGAAAGAGGAGAAGAAAAAAAACCAGAAGCCCAGAAGGTGTTTCTCTTACAGGTTATCACTTAGTGAGTCAAGTTGTTTAACACAGTTGTTAAAAGTAAAACACTTTTATTGAATTGTTTGTAATAAACCAGCCAGGTAAGGGAAACCGAGAGGAAGTGTAAGATCACATAGTTTTTGC
This sequence comes from Chiroxiphia lanceolata, assembly GCF_009829145.1. Taxonomy (NCBI): domain Eukaryota; kingdom Metazoa; phylum Chordata; class Aves; order Passeriformes; family Pipridae; genus Chiroxiphia; species Chiroxiphia lanceolata. The sequence goes on from NC_045640.1 coordinate 30,429,003, forward strand.
TGAAATACGCTTTCTTCTTTTTATGTGTATTCCTGTGGAACAAGGAACAAAAAAGAAATATGCTTGGTTCACTCTTGAATCAGCACGGTTGACTAGAGAGAGGGGTTTGAGATTCAAACAAAATTTCAACTTCTGCTTCAAAAAGTGTTTGCCACTTAGTTTTTTCAGTTTGTCTCCAAGTTTGGGGGTGGATCTCCTCTTTGATCACAGGGAGTGAGACTGCTTGTAAAAATTCGACAATAGTCACTGTTTAAACTGGGTTTCTTTTAGGGTTTTTTGCAGGCTTCTGTCTCTCACCCTGGAGTTAACTTTATCAGTTCAGTAGATGACACTTGCTCCATTTACTCCAGTGATTGGATACTGTCTGTAAAGTGGATGCAGCTTCTCAGCATCCCACTGCAGTAGTATTGACTGGATTTCAATCTCACCTGATTTATGGTCAGATTTTGATAGTTTGGTAGCAGTCAAAAAATTAGTATGCAACTTCTTGCAGCAAGAGGTAATCCACAATTTTCTCTTTACAGTTTTTCCCAAACAGACAGGAAAATTAACATAGCCTGAGTTAGTGATAACATATTTTTCTTTGAGAATTGTTACCACTCTGTGAATATGTAAGTAGGCTTAGTGTACTTTAGTTAAGTTCACGATGTTAAGCACAGCAGCTGCTAGTAGAAATGTGTTGGCATACAAGTGCCTGTAACAGAGTTAATATTAATTGTTTTTCTGAGTTAGTCTCAACTATGAAAATTCTGTTTCACCCTGCAGATTCAGTTTTTAATCACAAGGCTAGCAACAAACAGCTGTTTATTTAGGTGGATTTTAGTAGCTTGGCAAACACTAACTTTAGTGAGTTTAACACTTTGTATTTTTTTCTTTAATGTATGCATGTTCCACAGCTTTGTTTGATTGCATTTAATAGCAAGCAGTTTTGTTGGCAATTTTTTTTTGTTTTTTAGCAGTTAACACCTCTTTTACCTGCAGCTCTTTTGTTCTAAGCCGGTAGTAGCAAGTGAAAATGAAAAGTTGTTCACTTCAGTTCTAAACAACTTGTTTTCAGCAGCAGGTTAGGAAACTGGAGTTTTCAATTTTTCTCCTGTTTCCCTCTTACAGGATAACAATAACTTTAATACTTTATTTTCTGATTTCAAAACCACATATTCAACATCATAGTGAACAGTGAATGTCAGACTAACATAGGTATGTGCATATTACATTATAATTACTTAGGAAGAATATTCTGAGTAACATAAAACCAGAGATGTTTGGGATGAAGGCAATAAAATACCGATCTCTGTTCCATGCTTCAGAACCCATCTCAAGCCAGAAAGAATAACTTTCCTTGGCCCAGCAAAGGCTTCTAAGGTGAAGAGAGGCCTGTAAACCATCGTTGTGCCCCAGGGCTTACGAGAGGTAAGAATAAAGAAGAACCATAGCACTATAATAAGTAAAACAGAGCAGAGAGCAAATCAATATGTTTCCTCTTAGCTGTTATGTTTAGTTTTATCATGTGAGCAAATAAATGTGTTGGCAACAAAAAGGTCTAAGACTCATCTCATTATTCTATTCATTGCAGAAATACTTTTATACTGAACAAAAAATTGTATATTTAAAGATATATTGTGATTGATGATCTCAGTTTGCAATGAATTGGAATTACTATGATCATGGATACAAATGAATATAGTTGCAGCACTATACTATATGTTGGTCTCTAACTTGAAAGTAATTTTTTCTAGGCCACCCTTCTACATTATTCTAGAAAACTCTACAGATCTTTGAAATGCATGAATGAAATCTGAAGGCAAATAGGAAAGATGGAGAAATAAAGGCAATATATAGATCAAATTAATAATAAGAAAGTCTTAGGAAATTAAGTAGTTCAACTTGAATTAAGCTGGGAAAGTTCAGGTGCTGCCTTCCCAAAACTTTTGGGCTTGCCTTTTTCATCATTCCACACAATCCAAATAACTCTTCCCCTTTTTCTCCATCTCTATGCTGTTCCTTTCTCATTTTCCAAAGGCTCCGTGACTAACTTCCCATGTAACAAAGTTACGTGTGAAAACTCCAGTATAAGGCCAATTTAAAAGCTGATAGAGAGGAACTTAACTTTTTAATACAACTATTTTAAATTACGTTCGCTCTTAGGAGTTGAGATTCAGATACTTCCTATCAAACTTACAGTTCCCTGATGTGTTAGAAATTGTACAGTAAAGATAGTAGTTGTTGGAACAATTCATTATAATGCCCAGTTAGCCAATTAAATTAACACTGAGCAATATGATGTTCAGAGAAAATGTAAGCTGGTGACAATAAGAAATTTTTTTTTCAGTAAGGACAAAAATGAGGTAATCTTTTTCATTAATCATTTTCTGCCAAATTGCTCCAAGAGAAATTGCTCAAATTTATGCACAGAATAATCCAACCAAGAGATTACATAGTTAGGAAAACTGCTTTTTCTCTACCGTTGACCTGCTCTGTGACGTTATACAATTCAATAACTCATGTCCCTCATTGCATTCGTGTCCACAACTGTAGGATGAACGAATTTATATTTATCCATTTGTGTAAGTTTATTAATTAAAGAGTCTGCAAAGTATTACTGTATAGTAATCCAAATTGCAGCCTACCAGTTTGGATATTCAAAAAAACCCCCACTCTTCACACTTCCAGCACAGCAAAGCACAATATTTCTGCTACTCAAGGAATTTAATGTATTCTAATAATGCTTAATCCATAAATGCATACAGATTCCTTAAAAACCAGACTTCCTAGTAAAATTATTTACTGGTCTCTAGCAAGCAAAGTGCGCACTTTAATGAGTAAGTATTCAAATATATAATTAGGTTGAAAAATCTGTAAACCTTTAGCTTTAATAAAAATAAATGTTATGAATCAGGAAAAAATTCCCACTTCGTGTAGGAAAACCCACTCATATTCTAATGCAGTGCTTAGAGAAGCTGGTCATTTCCATAGGAAAGAAATAGTTATTGAGTAGGTTCAGTTTCATCAGTTTGCTTTTTGCACCAATGGTATTTAAACTATAAGCTCTTGAGGACAGAGACCTTTTCTTTTTAATATCTGGAAAGTGCCATGCAAAGATACGTGTATACGTGAGTATTTAATACACAAATATTAATAATATCTCTGAGTGAGGAGTATACTTTCTCACGGAATCATGTTAGATTACAGCTCTGATTGTAAACATAACAGTGTTACAATTGTAACTAGAGCTATTCCAAAGTAATAGCAAGAAAGGCCCGGGTGCTGTGTGTTTGCAACCTATAGAGATTTGTGAGTCAGGTTTCTGAGGGCATGGGATTTGTGTGGTTTGAAATAGCCCGTGTTTATATATGTGCATGGACATCTCTGTGAGCCCCATTAGCAACCTTTGAATGTAATGGCCAACTTCAACCTGCATTAAGAGAAATCTTAAAAATATCTTCCCATCTATTTGTGAAACAACTTGAAACAAAACAGACCGAAGACTGTGCTAATGCCTTCACTGAAAGGACAGCTACGGGGGAAAGTCAGCATGCCTTAGTAGGTATCCAGAAATCTGCAGGAAAACAGTAAGTTTAAGAAGCTTTCTTCATAAATATACAGTTATCAGACACAAGAGCAGTCCCTACTCTGTCAAACTTAGTGCCCCTTGCTGATCCTCTCGTGTGTAACAATGACCAATCTGACAAAAGCCTTTTTTTCAGTTACCTTTATCTCCTCATTGGGTTCTCTGCTGTCTCATTAGGGGGAACTCATGTTGCAATAATTCAGTTAAAATGTCCATCAGCCATGAGACAAATCTAATGGAAAATAGGCTTTGTTAGAAGCAGGACTCAGACAACTTCTTGCTACACAATTTGCATATGATATTGCTAAAATACATTTATGTATTAACTTCTTGTTATATAATCTTTATATACACATATATGATATTATATCTATTTTAATATTTTCAAAAAGCCTACTTGTAGCAATACAGCTTGTAAACAGTAGCTTGTCAATTGTATTAGGGAACATATGAGTCTGGTTCTGTTTCTTATTATCAAGAAAAAAAAATAAAAAATCGTCTCTGTTGCTGGGCTGAATGCAGCTGGCCACATCCTGCAGTCCTGTCAGATGGCAAACATAGCCTGGAGTTCCCATACAGGTCTTTCGAGGCAATACAAAAAGTACATAGATCATTAATTTTTGTATATATTAAGTTATTAATCTAAGATGTGTATTTGAGCATACCGCTGGAACTTAGTACTTGAACTTTGGGTTAGCTGAAATGGGATAGTCAGAGAATCACATCCAGAAATCTTGGGCATTTTCTGTTCCTTTATGTACAAAATAAGGTACAGAACAAAAGCATGTTCTACCCATTTCAGCATTTAAAAAAAAATTAAATGTAGGAACACAACATTACATCTGCATCATAGAACTTATCCTGCATTTGGGGAAATATTTAAGTGCATAAGCACAGTACATAACTGGCACAATGCACCACTTTTTGGAAGACAGGATCCCTAAGGAACAACAGTTCATCATGGAGGCTGCAGCTAGCCCTTCCAATGCATAAATTATTCCTCTTTTCAGTGCTGTGCATATCTGAGGGCATAATCAAGTCTTAGTGCTGGAGGGAGACACTTTTTGTTCTAAGCAATGAAGTCTGGAAAGAAGCCATTTTGCTTAGTCGCTGTGAGACATTACTCTTAAGTTTCAGGAGGAAATGCTCTGCAATCTCACCATTCCTCCTAGGCTCATGTGCACACTGAGAATTTCTTGAACACCTTGAGACAGATGAAGGTGGCCGTACCCATCTCCCTTTCTACTTAATGTCCAGTAAACCTGCAATAAACAGTGACTGGGTTGTGCTGAGGGTTTTAGTTCACTGCAAGCTCTGTTTCCTCAAACTCAGTCCTAATAAATGACTACTGATGACTGATGGCACATACCTCTGGACTAATTAGCACATAGAAACTACAAAACTGAACATTACCACCTATCAGTGCCATGCATCTAACTGCATAGAAGAGGATGCTCTCCCAGAAAAGCAACATACAGAAATTACGATTGAGCAGCACACTTTATTTCAGACTTTTGTACTCAAGTGATATAAAATCTTAATGATGAAAAGGTCTGTCTTAAAGATAAACTAAAGGCCAATAAGATGCCAGGACAGTTCAGGAGCGCTTCTTGTATAACAACTCTAGTAGCAGTCTGAAATTTAGTCACAGCACACAGTAGTTTTGGAGGGACAGGGTTTGAATGGGTTCAACTAAGAGGCAGAAAGAAAGGAATTTTGGGTGGCAGAAAGAGCATAACTACAACATCTTTGTACGTGTTAAGAATGTTCTCCATAATTGCCAATGCAGCACTTTCCAGAAATGGAGAAAGGCTCAATTTTTAGGCTATTTTTAATACTTATCATGTGTACTTTCCCATCCAATTACAGGAAAAGCAAGTCAGTATTGCTGATCATAAGAATAGGGGGTTTATGACTGAAGATGAAATGTGACAAGTTAACCTTTCAAGAAGGCTATGTTTAAATAAATTATTAGCATCTGTTCTTTTATCTGATTTGTATGAGCTATTCATTCAGGTCTTAATATATTGAGTGTGTGCATGGGGTTATCTCTGACAGCAAAGTTTGGTAATAGTAGTCATCCATTTTTTAAAGAAAACAGTGCATAGGGAAAGTTAAATCCAGAAATGACGGAATATTAACTGTGCTACTAACTTCTCTACTACTGCTAATATTTTACCATAATCATAGCCTACTTTTTCTCGCTTCATTTCCAAGGGGTTAATCCTGACTTGTGTGACAAATATTGGCAGGGGTCAGGATTTGCATGGAACAAAATTGTGAGACATTTCTAAAGTAAAATTTTATTCTAACAGACAAAACTTAAAAAACAACCCCCAAAGAAAGCCCTATGCAAAATGTGCATGTCTCAACTATATATTCAAATGACCTGTTTAGAGATTTTTTTAAATCCACTTTTTTCTTTTTTTTTTTTACCACTTCTTTTCATTGCATCTTATTTAAATTTAGTGCTCTAAATCTAAGGAATATGCTTTTCTGTTTTTTAGAGGAACTAAACTAATTATAGTAATAGTAATACATAAGTATTCTGAAACATTCTCTGACTTTATGCAAGTCTAGTGAAATGTGTTATGAATAAATATGAAATTATCCTCTTTGATATTATATTACATGAGCACATAGCACCTCAGGAGTTTCTCCAGCTGAAACACTAAAGGTGCTCACTGGAGCTACTTAGTGTTTCTACCAATGTCAGTGGTTCCAGCTGTTTTGCTCTGAAACACTGGCCTTCTTGGATGGCTGTAAGAGCAGCATCCAGCCTGCCTTTTTTCTGCACCCCACCCAGTGTCCAGCCAGCAGTGTCTGAGTGGCCTAACATTTTTCCTGTTTGCATCAGTTGAACATGCCATTCAACAAGTCCAGTTGAAAATAAATGTTAATCATCTTCTAAAGTTAACCATGTGAAGATCATTTGCTTATCTTTTTGTCAGGTAACTACAGATCGAGAAAATGTAGAAAGAAGTTATTTTTATGTATAACATGCATATGTCTCCTGAAGCAATGCCTATGAACACATGATCTCACATATAGCTAGGACTCCTAGGCACAAACTGATAATGAAAACATGCTTGTACCTAAATTGGTGAGGAATGAGTAAAGTACAGAGATATCTACCAGGAACAAGAAAAAGTAATATTATGCTAATTGTTGTAGTTTTAGAAACAAAAACAGAAGCCAGCAACCTCTTTAGATATATGTTGGTTGGCACTGAAACCATGAAGATATCTTTGCTCATAACTTTATGCCCAATTCCTGGAAAATTGTAACTTTAAGACAAGTGGCGAAAAATATCGAGATTCTGATTATTAAAATTTTTACTCTACACAAAAGGTATTATCTGTGTCAATAGGTTTAAATTGTAATTATGTGAGATGTAACCGAAATGTCAGAAAACATTTCTTTTTCAGGGTGTCTTTTTTCATTTCAAGGTGGAAATAAAATCAAAATGTTATTTTGTATCATTGCTATTTTTCAATATTTGAGGCAGTACTTTTCTTACAGTTGTCAGATATCAGATGAAAATCAAAACACTCATCTCAGAAAAACACAAGAGCATTTTATTTATGCTCTGTTACACTTCATTCTTCTTCCCAGATTTCAATATTTTTGCAAATGTATCTCTGTATTAGATGAGTAAGCTATTAAGTTACTCATAACAATTCACAGTGAGTCAGCACATGTGATTTCCAACCTATTCTATCTTTTATAACTTGGAATCGAGATTTAAGCTCACACAGGACAAAAAGTGGAAAAACAGCAGGTTTAGTTGCACAACTCTTTTCTGAGATGTTAAATCCATTTGGCTGTTTTCATGATAGATAGGTAAGATAATTCTTCCTGAACAGGGATACATAAGTAGCATGTACCACCAGAACCTCCTTTATACTGTTCTTACCCCATCTTTCAGTTGTTTCCAGCTATTCTCACATCAAAAACCTGGCAGCAGACTTCTAGGGTAGAAGTCCGGCTTTAAAATAAAGTGAAAGAAAAAGAAATGTCCAGACCAGTATCTTGTTTTATCCTTGTAAACAGTGGGAATATTTCCAATTTTCAGGGTCCTTTCACAAGATGAAGGGAAGAGAGCAGCAGAAGCATAGCAGTGCCAAATTACAAAGAACTGGCTGTACAGGCAATCCCATCTTTCACTCCCTCTCTGCAGCTGAGAGGTTGTGCCATCTGCCCTTTTAGCCTACTGAGCACTGTGTCGCTCATGAAGATTCAAATCTGGAGTCCTCTTTTGTCAGAGCAGATGCATACCAGCACTATAGGGACAAATGTGCTAACCTCCAGTATTTGGGTCATTCCAGGATAAAAAGCAGCCCCTCTTTTATAGAACACATGTTTTTTTATTTTTCCTCTGGAACAAAGGAAATGCAGAACAACCTTTTTGCTGGGTCATTGAAGGATTATGTGCCCATGGCTGTCCTGGCTAATGGATTCGTCCATCATGTCTTTAATGCAAATTTAACCATCTTTGTATGAAGAGAGCAGTCCCTTTGCGGTAGTGCATCCCCCCCAACCCTATCCTTAAGCCTGCTCTGCGATCTCAGAAGCTCCTGATAAGCCTTGACCAAACCAGCTGAGCAGTAAAGCATCCCTTGACCATACCAGTTGGCCTGTGAGGCACTCCCTGATCGTACCAGGAGTTCTTGCATGGTAAAGGTATGAACCATCAGAAACATCAGCTGCCCAACCCAGCTGGGAAACGAAGGATAAGCAATTATCCTTTGTAGCTTTGGTAAAACATTTACCTGAATCATAGCCTGAATGAAATGGTACTATTGTGAATTATAGACCAAGTGGAACAGTACCATTTTTACTGCACTTTGGGGAAAAAGAAAGTGCAGTAGTTGCAACTTGGGTTACGGCCAGGATGAAAACCTACTGATGACCAAAGTTAATCATCTTGCAACCATATAAACACAGTCCTAAAAGAGGCTCTTTGAGTTCTCCTGGACTGCAGCAGGCTGCACCAGCACCTCCTTCTGAGTGGGACGTGTCTTGCAGCTCACAGACTCTCAAGTTTGCAGGACTCAAAAACTGTCACGGACCATGAGGCCTGCGCTAATATCCCCCACTCTGTTTCCTTGCTCCTGGAGGTGCAACCCTTGCCTGTTAGGAAATGCAAAGGGATTTGATGTGAGTATTTCATAGAAGCCAGGGGGTATTTTTATAGGTACCTTTATACACACAAAAAATAGGTGTACATATTGCTTTACCTGAGTGAGTGTGATTTGATTATGGTATGAATGTTACTATCTCAAATCTATGGTAAATCATTGTTACAATTGTAGTGAACCCTATCACGTTGCTTTGTAAATGTTAAAGCACTCAGTGATTAAGTGCTGCTAAACCCTTTTGCACTCTTATCTTTGCATCCGTATTCTTTGCACCCTTATCTCCTTTCGCATTCTTGACTTCCATGAAAATAATTCCAAATTGCTTCTAATTTGATCTTTCTTTGAATGCTTTAATATGTAGTAAGTAATAAAGTGAACCTTGCCATCAAACTTTGTAAAGTCACATTTTCACAAATTCATATTAAACCCTTCTTTTGCCAATACCTTTCACAATGTTTCTTTAAGTGGCCAAACCACTCATTCACAACAGAGGGGGCAGGCAATTGGATATGGCTTTAAAATGAGTATGTGCAAAACTTAATGATTGTCAAAGGGATATCTTAGCATGCTTTTGTTGAAGTAAACCACGTTTGCTTGAGTCCAAGATGCTTATTTAATTGCTTTCTCTGGATATCCTCATACCTGCAGCAGATACTTGCTTGGGAGGGATACCATCTCCCAAACATCCAGCTGGTAGAAGTGTGTGGACCCTCACTGTTGTATTTTGGTATTCTGGGAAATGTAGTGTAGAGGTTCATTTTACATCTGCTCTGCCTGTTTGTAAACAACTGAATTTAAAGTAAGGCATGTTCAGAATAAGGGTGATGCTTGCATTGCATATTAAGTCCAAGAGATGTATTTTCATTAACGAACAAAGAACCTTTAGATGAGATGCACTAAGAAAGTTCCTTTTATAAAATGGAGGTGCTGGAAAGTGTGTGTCAGTGCCACTATCAACTAATAGAGGTTATGCACTGATGGAAGGAACAAGGGAGCTGGCAGAAGCCTGTCTCTCGCTGTCAGTTCCAGGCTGCAGGCTTTTATGTTCACTTGTAATGTAATCAATAAGGAATAGCTTAACTTAGGCTCTGGAAGCTTGATTTTACAGTTTACTACAATTCTTTTTAAAATTTGTTTAAAATAAAAGAGAAGTTTCTATGGAAACCTTCCTTTTTATTTAAGAAAAATATCTCCAAGGCTCTCAGGTTTCATCTCTGCCTCACACAACCAGGGCTGGCTGGATCCATGCCAAGAGCTGCCATGCTCTCCCAAACCTGCTGCACCAGTGTGGCAAACACTTGCTGCTGCCTCCACCATGCCACTGATGTAGCATTTTCCATCACCTCCCATAAGGATGTGATGACCTCACAATAAGTGATGTCCCCTATTCATATACTTCTACCTCCCAAAACAGTTGGCAGCAATGGACATTCCCCACTGGCCTGGGAAGCCCTGGCAGCATATTCTGGAGGTATCCTCCCTGCCCTGCAGCACTGCCCAGAGCAATTGCAACCAGGCAGAGTGAGCAGAAGCTGTGTGGCTCTTGGAATTGGGAAATGCTGGCCACCTCAATCTTGCTAGGAGGCTAAGTGGCTTCCAGGACTGAAAGTTGTTTGTTCCAATAAAGCTTTGGATGTGGGGGGAAAAAAGCCTCCTTGAGATAATCTGTGTTTCTGAATTACAGACCCTTAGAGTCTTTTTCCCAAATAATGCAAAAATATCTGCGGATATCAAAGAAATAAAATTATGGAACTACTTGGGTTTAAGATACTTTTACCCACTGTTGTCATTACCATCAGCTGGTAGATATGATTTCTTTATTTCCCTGAACACAGAGAGAGAGTTTAGGACAGTCTGCTTAGACTTACAAAGTCGCCTTTCCAAAGGGCTCTCTTTTCTTAAGCCTCTCTCCTCTCTCAGTTTGTGATATTTTGAAATTTTTTTTGCCTATTTATCCAAACTATATACACTGTTGCTGCATTTGAGATTTTCCCTCAGCTTCCCCTCCCATTACTCTGCCTCTGACCAGTCTTTCACAGCGTTACCCAGCCTAGAATCTGGGTTTGAATTTTCCGATAGAAATTAGACTTTTGCAATTTTTTAAATCAATCTTGAACTCACTGTGACTAGTATACTCACCAGCTTCACCCATCATTCATTCAGCCATAACAGTAACATATGAGGAAATAAAGAAACAGGCTATAAAATCTATTCAGAAAGGATCTATACCAGCTGTTATCTCAAAATTACATCTGTAGAAAGACAACAAGATAACAAGCAGATGTAAGCTTGGCTTCTCATCACTTGGATAAAAATTTCTTAAAAGTAATAAACTGTATAAATACATAGATTATTTTATATCTGTGCTGCATTCAATTCCATGTAATTAATTTTCAGTACAGCACTTCATTAGATGAGTTATTGAATAAAGAAAATAATTCAGTTTTGGAGCCCTTTTTTTTTAAAGTCAGGAGTAAGATGGGCTAGACTAGAGGCATGTATACAATTCTTAAATTTTTAAAAATAAAAATGGAAACTTTAAAAAAAATTAATGCAAACTTTCCTCACCTGAAATAAGTTAATTTAAGAGATCCTACTGATGAAAATATATGCATTGATATCTCAATATTTGTCTAGACTTTGTTCCCCTAGGAAAAAAAACCAGAAATGAGGGCTCACTATAATACATTCTTTATCTACCCTGGCTGGTCATTCCTCACCTTCTAGGGGGAATGCTGCTAAGAGAAAAGCTCCCATGCCTGTTCCTTATCCATGCTGTGCAAGTCAGCTGTCCTAAATTAATGAAATAGAGGAATTTATTCAGATGTGGAAAGGATTTTTTTTTAATTTCAGTTTTAGCTTTTTATGTAATAATACTTAATCAAAAATCTCAAAAAACCATTTGATTACTTTAGGAATTTGTTCTCAATTCCTCCAATGACAAGGTAATTCTGCATTCTAATTGAAGCTCACTGTAACTTAGCTAGCCTAAGGGTGATATAAAACAGGACTGTTCAGCTTCTTTGACAACTATAACCAGATTTTATTACAGTAGGTTGCTCATTGACCAGAGAACAAACAAACTTTATAACATGATGAGTCACCTGGGGAAGAAATTCAACCTCCATGCCAGAAGTTGGACAGCAGCAGTGTAGTGCATTAAGGGTACCATTATATTGCAGAGATACCATGTGAACAAGAGCTGGAAGTTGATGCATTTATTTATGCCGTTAGCAAAAGATGTAGAAGTTCTTTCTGCATAGACACAAACAAAATTAAGCAAACAACTGGCAAATATTAAATCATTATTACTAGCACATAGTTGGTTATTTTGATTGTATTATTCATGTAAGCTGGTCTCATGGCTTTTTGATTAAAGCTGCCAGAAATTATGTTCTTTAGCCTCACTGTCATCAAGTCATTCAAATGGTGGTATTTTTAATTAAAGATCATTCTATTTTTTTCAGTAAGTGAAAAAAATCCCATTAGATAATGGTGAAAAGCAAAAAAAGAAATTGTTCTGCTTGTCAATCTCACATCACTCTTATTTTTAATTAGTTCATGTTGTTTGGAGTCCCTAGATGAAAAATCAAACCAATCAATTTCCTGGTTCAAAGCTGAGATACAGCACTGGGATTTGCCAGGATAAGTAAACTGCTTGAGAATACATGTATGATGATACAGAGAGCTCCTTATCACCTGAACACAGGAAGTTTCAGAATACTCTTTATCTCATTGAAATGCCCTTTTGGCTTTATGTTCACTCCAAACAATAGAAATGCCTGAAGACTCCCTGGAATAATGTATCACAGGGCTTGTGATAACTTCTGTGCTCCTTATGTTTAGTAGCACTTTTTCATTGGTTCTCCGCATCACTGAGAGAAGAAAAATAAGGAGGAAGGAAACCTCTTTGGACCTCTTTTACTTACAGTATATGTCAGACTCATACAGAAATGCTGCAGTATCTTTGTGTAGGAACGTGCAACATTTAGGCTGTGTTTCCTTGGCCTTTGCCTTCAGTCTCCTTGGGATCCTCTGGCTGCCATTCCTCTGTTGTTACAGAAATGAAAAGAGAGTTCAACTTCTGCAGGGAAGATATTTGAATTTTTGCAAGTGATTTTGGATATTGTAAAGACAGAGCTTGATGGACTTGGACTTGAAGAATATTGGCCACATAAAAAGAAAATGTATTTCTTTCATATCCAGTGAAAAGGCTTCACTTTGCTTTCGGTTGTCCTTTTCTTAAGCATGAAACTGATGAGAACAACAAGGGGGAATGACAATATGTAGTCCCTGTTGTAGGCAAAGGGCTCAAGAAGGACACTTCCCTTGTTACAGATAGTCTTTTCTCAATTTCCTCTTCAGGCTTTTCACTGAGAGTGCTTTCTTAGGAGACCCTTACTCTGCCTTGGCCAACTCCTGTGGGTTTCCCTGCAAATAGAACCACTCAGTAGTACTTCCTACCTTAGTTCATAGGTATCTTCCCAGCACCCGACTCACCTTTTGGGCCTTCAGAAGCATTTCTATGCTGCCCTTCCGGCCTTTGCAAATTGCTGCCTCTGATTAAAAAACACTTGTTAAAGGAAATATCATCTCTCAGCTGCAGTCCCATTGTAAGGACAGTTTACAAAAGAGATGTCTTTTTATGTGAGTACAGTTAATGGATAATGGCCCATTATCAAGAAGCTGTGACTTTGCTCATAGGTTTTCTTTCAGCAGTGGAAGTCTTTATTGTTGTTAGCATACAAATTTCTGGAGCATTTACAGAGAAGCAATTAAGGCCATATTCAGATAGGCTATTATTCTACCTAATGGGAACATAATAGATACTTAATAGATATTTAGGCACCTATTATGCTTACCGGTTCAAAAGAACAAAATTATCGGGCTCTTTTCCCTGGCTAAACAGAGGAATTGTTGAGGACTAACAGACATCAGGATGTGCTATACTATGGGCTCAAATTCATTTTCTGGGCAAAGGAACACCGGATTTCTTCTGTGTTTCCGCTGAACGGATTCTTCTTTTCAAAGAAGAGCTCTAGGAATTTGTGCAACTCACAGACCCGGTCCTGATGCAAGGAGCAAGTATCACAAAGTGTCACAGGCTTCTTTGAGTACAGGCTCTGTAGTTTTAAACAAGAACTTTTTTCTTTTATTTAAACTATAAAGTGCTGTATGAAGTTATTTAAACTTTTTTTCATTAAAATACTTTTTATTCATTTAAAATATTGAAAGAAAAATGGAAAAGGTGTTAAAAGCAGAATTGTAAAAACTTTTAGTGTAACCTTTTTTCTCTAATATGCAAAATATGCCACAAGGATATCTTGTAGAAAATAAGCACTTCTTGGTTTGTTGCAGAAATATATTATAATATTAATTAGTTGTATTCCAAATGCATTCATACTTTTAACATTTATAAAACTAGAATAGATTTTACCTCCGAAACAACACATGAGGCTGTTCACTCTCTCTCAATTGCCCAACCTTCCAAGTCATGCAGATTTAAAGTAGCTGCCAGGAATCAAGCTACCATCCAGAGAGCTAAGCAGAAGCCATTACGCTGGAGATAAACCACAAGCCCTTGGCAACGGTCACAGCTTGATTTTGATTTGCAAAAGAACCCCAAACCAACAAACGCAGAACAAAACCATCAAGATCCCAGGAGTCCAAAGAAAGTTTTTTTACAGATGTAATGTCACCCTAAAAGAGAATAAACCCAGAAGCTTTGTAAAAAGATAAATATTCCCTCCTTCTCGGATAAATTATAATCAAGCTCAGAGTCAGCTGCAGTTTACAGGTTGAAATTCAGCCTCTCCTTTCTCCATACTGCCCCCATCTGGTGCTTCCTGATGCCTGGGAGTAGCAGTGCCTGCCTTCTCACACTGCCTTTGCTGAAATTAGGAAACAATTATGAGGCGTTTTCTTGGAAAAAGTGTGTAATTTATCCCAGCTATGGGATCAGTCACATTATGGAAAGAATGGAGGCAATCTTTTGCTTAAGCTGTCATTAAAACAATGTCTGTGTAGTTTTTGAGTACCTCATCCTTATGGTAAACCATAGTTCTGATGATAAAATATTTAAAACTGGCTCTCAGAGGATCTCTAATTCTGCCTGTGGATCCCCACAGAAGCTCTTTAGACATTTCAAATATTCTGTTGAGACTCCACAGAACTGTTTTTACTGGTTTTTGGTTGTGAAACTCTACACCATCATTTTCTGATGCGAGTTGAATCACAGCTGCAGAATGTATGATTTTAAACTCAAAGATGATGAAAGTCTGAGTTTCTAATGCTCTACTAACAACTCTGTTTTGTCAGCTTGCAACCCAAATACTGCAAGCTGAGAAATAAACCAGATCAAAACAATCCCATTGACCCGAACACAAAGAACAACACACATTTCCAGAATTTCTTCTGGTTTTCTTTCTGGCCTCCTCTTCCCAGAAAGGGGTGCACAAAACCTCTGACACTGGATGAGTCCCTCTTCCCAGTGTAGCTGTCAGCTGAAAAATTCATAGCTCTTAAGCCATGCATCCTTGCAGTGAGGAAAGCAAAGCTCACAAACTTCCACATTTGAAAACATTTTTCCTTCTTCGGTTCCTTAAAATAAAGTACCTAATGTGACCAAAAAATTGAATTTCTCCAGCCTCAAAATCTGATGAGCTGACTCAGAAAGAAGTGAAGAGCTTAAAAAGCAGCCCTCATTAGCATAATCTTTCTATGACATTCCTAATGGCCCCATAATTGCAATGGTCAAAATAATCACATATTTTGATGTGAATAAGAAATGTGTTAAGAGGTCTTTCAGTGGCAATCCTATTAAACTATCTCAGTTTTATATGGTCTTCAACTCTGTTCATCTACACGTACTGAGTAAATTGCAATCTCAACTGAATATGCTACTATCATTAGATCAAACATCTTTCATTTAATAGTGATCATTTACCCAGGATTATGCAAATAAATAAATAAATAGAAATTTAATCCTATCTAATCATCCAGCTTTATTGCTGTAGCAGAAACTTCAGAAGGCTCATCTCACTGTTTTTTGAAAAAATTGCTGTTCATAAAATATAGAACTGTGTAGACACACGGTTCTCAGTATTTACATCTGTAGTATTTGTTAATAAAATGCTTTGGAACTAGAAGCTGGTATCTGAGGGACTGAAGCATACTAAAGGAGGCAATACATGAATTAAAAATCTATTTGACAAATATGTGGAAAAAAATCAAAAGACAAATACAAAGACCTTTGCTCAGAAAATCCAAGACACACAATGCTTGGAGTTTAGGGGAGTATCACTGTATGTTGCCCCTGTTCTTCTGGCTTTTTTTCTCCATGCATGCAGCACTGGGTTCTGCAGCAGTTTGGAAACTAAAGGTATGAGAAGAAACAGCTAGAAGAACAAAATGCTAATGACAGAATGAAGACTACATATTACCCTGAACTTTGCTTATAAAAATTCCCCTTAAAAAAGAAATAAGCAATCAAGCAAGGAACCTATTTTACTAAAACAACAAAGTAAAAGAAGCTCTTAGAAATAAAATGAATTTTCACAAAAATTACAGCCACATCCTAGAAGAAGAAAAATATGAAATAACATAAAAACTATAATCCATTAATATGTATTTATTTCTCTAAACATAAACCCCTAACAATAAAGGGCAAAAGAGATTTCAAGGAACAAGTTGTTAATTGCATAATACTTACTGAGGAAGAAAAAGAACTTATTCAAACATATCAGAAGCAGGAATCCAACCAAAAATAAAGTTTAATAGGCAACTGAAATATACTGACCCTGAGAAGGACAAGGCCATAGTATAAAATTTAAATTAATTCTATTCACTGATACACAAAGAATGATGAAGAGGAGGGAGCAACCGTCTCATATTGAAGTGTCAGATGTCAGAATAGTTCAAAAGAATACGTTGTAGCAAGACATCAGTACAATACTTTTGTTAACTAAGAGAACTAAGGAAATTCGAATATCAAATTGCTGAAATACTGACTATGGTAACCAGTCTATCAAATTAGCCTCACTGAAGGGCAGCAAGGGGTATCCAGGTATTTCTAGGTGCTTGACTTCAAAACTGAGACTATTAATAACTGTTATGAGAAAGATAGACTTATTAGATTCTGAAGTAACTGTAATACATTGGAGAAGTCTGTGTGCTTTATGTTAAGGGAATGTGATTTGCAACATAATTTTTGATTCTCAAATCTGCTGGAGTCCTTTGACAGAGTCAGTGGTGTAGGTAAAGGTACGTTTAGGATAGTGAGCTAAAATCTACAGCTGACTGTGAAGGCCTGCAGGAATATCTTGTGATATTAACTCTGGAAATGGGAATGAAATGGCAGATGAAATTCAATGTCAATGAATGCAAAATAATGCATTTTGTGGGAAAAACACAATAACTCTACTACAGATGCACAATAATGAGCTCTGAAAGATCTTGTAGTCATTATGAGTAGATTTCTGAAAGCATCAGCTAAATGTTCAGAGACAGTTAAGGTGGTAAATAGAACTTAGGAAATATTAGGAAAGTAATAAAGAACAGAAATTGTCATTATGACACTATGTAATGTTTAGTGAGCCTATGTCTTGACTTGTGGGTGTAATTCTGATCATCCCTGTTAAAAAGATGCAGCAGAACTAGGGCAGTTTTGGGGGTAGAAGATAAGTCAGGTCAGCAATATGGAGATTAAAAATACTCTTCACTTTGGAAAAGAGGTGACTGATAGGAGTGTGTGATAGGATTATGTAAAATCTCAAACAGTACAAATAATATAACCAAGTAAAGTTTATCTTTTATATCTCATAGCAAAATTGTTAGGGAACAGGCTTGAAAAAAACTAAAGAGAAGGTCTTCCTCATGGTAAATAAATACAATATAGTCACAATTGTCATAGAGTGATAGAGCTCAAAAGTGTGGCTAGAAAAAGAATTAAGAAATTCATGTATGATAGGTCTATCAAGAATAAATAAAAGGAAAAGTCCAGAGACAATCTCAAGATCAAAAAGTCCTTAGCTGCTGGTTACCAACAACTCAGTGAATGTATCAGAAGAGGTGCAACTATTTTATATTTACACACTCCTTTTATCCTTTCACTGGGATCATCCACTACACATCACTCCTGAGACCTGGTAAGACGTTTGCTGGGTTTGATACAAGAGAGATTTTTACTGGCATTTGCGTTCTCTTTTTCTGACCTGTATCCAAAACCATACCTCTTTGGTGAGTCCACTCCTGTAAATAAATGGTACTCATATTAAAGATGTGTTAATAGACAGGAAATTTCAAAAGACCTGTAGCAATTAACGACAAAGGTTCCCTGTCTTAATATTTAAGAATCATCAGTGTCTTTTATATAACCAGTCACAAGAGTCTGAGATGCGAGGTTTCCTACTGTACAAAGCATCTAGTTTGGACTATTAAAAAAAAAAAAATCTTTAAGACAGATAGCTTTATAATTCATTTAAATAGGGCTTTTCTGAAGCAGCTGAGAGAGAATTTGTTTTGACAGATAATTTACTGATCACATTATCTAAAGCCTAATTTATTCTTCACTGAGTTTTGTTTTAAATATGGTGGGAAATAAGCCATTGAAAAAGCACAGCCTATATTTGTCCTATTGGACTTACTAAATAAATAAGAATATATTGAAATAATATGAATTTAACTAACCTGAAAAGATTCTATTCATTAAAAAAAAAAAATTATTAGAGGTTAGAAAGCAACATAGCATGTTAATGAGAGGAAGATTTTTTTGTGTGGTTTTTATCTCCCAGACCTTTTGTCTTGTATTAGATTGAGTTACTAAATGGCTGTCACACTCTGCCTTAGAGGTAGTTTTATCTAGCTGATGAGCAGGGAATTTTTTTATTTGGATCACACATTCCAAAACCCGGATGTATGCCTGCACACTGGAAGAAATGAAGGTTCTTATGAAATCTGTTCTTGTATCTCCATGTTTAGGTTATCAATAATTGTAAAGAAACATAAAAATATGGCTAATCCAACTTAAAGGTATCACATGAAATTTGGGGAACAATAAATTTAATTGATGATGACAAGAAATTGCAGAAAGTGACTTGATCATTTGCTAGCAGGGTACAGGTAAAAAAAAATGTATTTAATCCCACCAAACATGTGGTTGCATATCAAGGACAGAGGAGCAAAATAGTTCTTTGCAGAGTAGTGACTGTAACCTAGGGAACAGGAAAAGAAAAAGTTTTAGGATATAGCATGAAGGAGGGGAATGAGGTTTCTTACATGTGAATTAACCATTCACGCTCACACTCCCCATGAAGGTCAATGTGAATATAGAAATAAGAGAGTTTCCAAACTAGAGAGATTTTTATGCTAGTGCGGGAAATATTGGAGACATCCCACAGTATATTTTAGTGACATCTTTAATGTAAAATAAAGGTCCACATTTTTTAGTCTTCCTGGAGATAATTATGGAGATTGGATGATGCACAATTGTGCAGTCTCAGCAAGAAACAATTGTGAGCAGGAATAATTGTCTCTTTTGTTAAATTCATACTTTACTTATATTTATATATATGTCAATATTTATAGAGATCATATGCATAGAACCCTTCTAAATAGGTTAGGGTTGGATATTTATACAGAATTTTAAAAATACGTGCTCTCCTCTTGTTTTTATTATGTGTATTTCTTGTTTAGATTGTTTCTATCATGTTATGGAATGATAAAATATTAATGAAATATAAATACATATTTTTTGAGAATGTGAATTTTTAAAAAGCAAATTTATGCTATTAAAAGGATGGGTCAGGAATTATTTATTAATTGAATAATGTGAAAACAATTTTTCCTAATTTCCATTTTTCTACTATTACACTGCCTCACATGTCTGTGCATTTTGTCTTCTCAGCATCAGTCATCACTAAAACTTGCTGATATTGATGAAGTGAATACTCTACTGCAAACTTTCCTATGGGGGAGCCCCATCTGTGACAGATGCTGATTCAGAAGTGCGTGCTGTGACTATCCCAGCAGTATTACATGGCCATGTTTCCTTTATTTTGCTTGAGCTCAGCTATTCTTCAACTTTCTTACCATACCTGTAAAGATTTCAATTTTATCTGGAACAAAACTAGCAATTCAACCAATTTGACTGCAGTCTGCTAAACCACCCTCATCTTCTCATTGCCTTTGGATAATGAAAGCTTCCAGGTATAAAATCTCCAATTGTGTGAAAAAATGAACTCCTAAAGTTATTGGTATCCCTTTAGGTTCTTGAGTCTACAAAATGACAGTGTAATGTACAATGTCTGAATTTAGCAACAGAATATCATAAATCATAGCGACTTAAAGTGTACCTGAGCAGTGTGTTTGAGACTTTATTTGCTGAAGCTTTGAGGAGAGATAATTCTGTCAAGCTAGATATTGTAGACAATAGAGATATTCATAGGATAATCATTTGTAGTGCAGGAAAATAGCTGTTCATTACCATCTTTACATATATGTTCACAGCCACAAGCTCAACTGTTACTAAATGAAATGCATTCTTGGTCTGATAAAAAGGAACAGATGAAAAAAAGGTAAAAGCCCGTCATCTCCAATTTGTATTACCTCATGGTATGTAGAAAAAATAAAATCATGTTCATTTTGCTTGCTGCTCCCCACTATGGCAGCAAAGCTGAGTCAGAATCAGTAGTCTTACCGATGTTATTGTCTTTTAGGTCTTTGGTAAAGGTACTCTACCAGCATCTGAGGTCTATATGCTGATCTATATCTGCCTAATAACTTTTCTGTTCTCAAGTATTCTCCTGTGCTACTTCCATGGCTCTTACTAATTGAAATAAAATTTTGGAATAAATAACACCTCAGAAGACTAAAGGACTTTCTATGGCTAGAAATTAATCATATATTACTTATCATGCTGAATATATTTCCTTAAAACATTATTAAGTTCTAAGAACAACCCAAAATCTCATTCTGAGACCTTCAATGTTTACTAATGTAACTTTAAAGCTACAAGCACAGAAAAGTAGCTGAAGACAGATCATTTGAGTCATGTAGTTGCCCGGATTGATTTTGAGGTTTTCCCTGATTAATTGAACAAGTGAAGCTGATGACTTTGGGGTTCTTTGTGGATATTTCCACAATAGATTTGACATAAATGTAAATGTATATAATAATAATAATAATAATAATAATAATAATAATAATAATAATAATAGGATTATCACTCTCTTCACAACACAATTCATTGTTTAATATAATAAACCACAATAAAGCACTTTTAAATACAATTACAATGTCAGCAAGCAGTCAAAAAGTGAGAAGTTGGCTGAAGCTTTTATGTTTCAATATAGATATAGATGTTGTGTATGTTGATACCCCATTGTATAATTATCCAACGTTAAGTATGAAAGATGAGATTTCTGGCTTGCCTGTGGTTACACTATGATTTTGCTCAGTGATGATCCAATGGGTTCTAGATTAGTATGAAAAAAAAATCAGGAAAGTATATGTTCCATTTTTGAAATATTGGTCACACAAGTATATCCCTGCTTGCCTCCATTAAATCCAAGCTTAAAGCCAACACAAGATTTACTTCCTTTTCAATGCTACTTTTATTTATTTTTTGTCCAGCTTGTTTCTTTTTATTTACAGTCAGTAAAGCTTAGCCTTAAATGCTTTAAAAGTTCCCCTTACACAATTACCTATCTCAGTTGGAGATTTTCATGAAGCTATATGACAGATTCAACGCACATTCCTGGTGCAGTTTAAGTGACCTAATTCCAACCCATGTTGAAACAGTTGAAGTAAATTATATTTTTAGAAAAATAAAAAGCAAATTCCCTTTCCCATTCATTATCAGGTGTGGATGCACCATATAAATGGCTGTGGGATCACAGGTTTGGAGGTAGCACAACACCTGCTATTTGCTCAGTGTGGTGGTTTGCTAAAGACCACAGGAAGAACCTGCCCACCAACTGGAAAACCTCCCAAACCGATTTCATAGGAAATTTGCAGGGCCAGATTCTCAGAATCTGATCACAAAACATATGCCTAAATCCTCTAAACAGCCAGATTTGGCAGGTATTCTCAAGCATAAGTATGGCAGGCACCATATAGCCCACAAAGTGTTTGTACAGTAAACTTTATTAATGTGCACAGTAGGTTTTCTCACAGCAAATAGCAGCCAGACAGAGCACAGCTGATTCTACCACTTTTTTACTTAATTATATCACTTACCCAAGCTGTGAAGGTCACAATTCATTCCCTTCACCTGTCAGGAGGGATTAAAGTTTACACCTAATACCTTTTCTACAGGTGCTGCTTCATTGCTTTTTTGTTCTGGATTGGGGATGTGCTTTTGAAGAACCTTTTTCGTATGTCCATTTAGTGCCCTGTGGACAATGTTAAAAGCGTTGTCTTTCCAGTTGCCTCCATTGAAAGTCCTGAAGTGTTTTTTCTCATGCCCTTTTGTGTGATGATAAACTAGAAAATATATTCCAGAAGCATCTTTCTTCTCTCCAGTTACTGCTGGACATTCAGTCTTTCAGGGCAGGGCTACAGCTAGCCTGAAATACAGTTCTGAAGAGCATGTACTGTGCAAGTCAGTCCTCAGCATTGTTCACATCTGCTGCTACTGGGCTGTACTCCATAGTGCAGCCATAGCCTGAGAGATTGGCAGGCACCTCATTGCACATGACCTGAAATTGTTGAATGTCACAATGAAGAATTAAGAATTTATTTTACTGGAGGCACAAGTGTGCACACAAAAGACTGTAACGTAATGGTTAGTGTATCTCAAATAAAGATATGATCTGAGTACCCATTCCTTTCTATGAAAATTGTCTCTCTATTCTTATAGTGTCAATTTAATTGCAGCGTGATAACTTCTGAATACTTTTTGTTCCTGCAGAAACAGCCATGCTCATGGACTTTCATGTAGACTACTGTTTCACATTGTTGGGCTCCCTTTGTATCAGACACATAACAACAGGATTAATATCTCCAATAATGCCTCTTTAAGACAGATATAGTTATTAAATACAATAAATCGCCATGACTAGGCTTTGTGAACGAAGATTTGGGGAGGACTCTACCCACATTTGTTACAAGAGTGCTGGTGGCTAAAAAGGCCAATACAAGATAGGCACATCTGGCTGCAAAAGGCACAGCAGAAAGACTCCTTAGGTGGTATATTCTGCAAGATACGTGCACACGGCGCGGCCTGGCCCGGCCCCAGCAGCGTGCGCAGCATGGCCCGGCCCCAGGCGCCCCGGGCCTGGCCCTGGGCAGGGAAAGGGGAAAGGGAGCATGGACTGTGCCCCCATGGGAGATGAGAGGAGGAGCCTCGGAGCACACAGAGGAGAAGGACAACTCTAAACTGGGGCAGAAGGAGCTCGCATAGCCCTGTAAGGCCATCCATCTAAGAGAAGGTCACTCTAAACAAACCTACATCCTGAGGACCTCGCTACCACCGTCCAAGCTCACTTGGCCCTGGCAGACGAACCTTAGGATTAAAGGGTGGGTTCAGTTCCAGACATACTGTGTCTCACCTAAAAAATCCACTGCGCAGGCTTGAAGGCCTTACCCACATTTGCAAAGCCAACAACCATCCTCTACAAATGCAGTCACACAAAGATCAAAAGACAAAGGCATATACACCTGTTTCCAAAGGTGCACCCAAATTAACTCTAGCATGCTGGAACATCAGAACCATGCTCAATTCAGCGGATAGCAGACGTCCTGAGTGTCGCTCTGCCCTAATAGACCATGAACAATAAAGCACAAACCATGTTATTGCAGTGGTCTTAGGGGTGATCATAAGAAGCATTTACAGACTATTTTCAGGAACATGCAAAGATAGTACTTAATTTCCAGTGCAGCAAGATAGTTTGGATTTTCTTCAAATTTCCTTTTCTTTGAAATAGAGAGTTTCATTTCCTAAATGTAAAACATAATTAGGAGAGGCAAAATATAAAATATGAATAAGACCTTTGTTCATACCAGAATAGAATATTTTGTGATTTCACAGAACAGAATAGAACAGAACAGGACAGAACAGAATAGACTGTTTCAGTTGGAAGGGACCTACAAAGATCATTTAGTCCAGCTACCTGACCATTTCAAGGCTGATCAGAAGCTAAAGGATTGTTAAATGTGTTGTCCAAATGCCTCTTAAACACTGACAGCCTTGGGGCATAGACCACCTCTCTAGGAAGCCTTTCCAGTGTTTCAACACCCCCTTAGTAAAGAAATACTTCCTTATCTCCAGTCTAAACCTCCACTGGTACAGCTTTGAACCTTTGAACCGTTCCCATACTGGATATCACTGGATACCAGAGACAAGAGCTCAGCCCCTGCCTCTCCACACCCCCATCTCAGAGAGCAATGAGATCGCCCCTTGGCCTCCTTTTATCCAAACCAGACAAGCCCAAAGTCCTTAGCTGCTCCTCAGAGTACAGGCCTTCCAGTCCCTTCACCAACTTTGTTGTCCTCCTCTGGATGAATTCAAGAACTTTCCCAGCCTTCTTAAATTGTGGGGCCCAGAACTGCATACAGTTCTCCAGGTAAGGCTGCACCAGTGACAAATACAGTGGGATAATCATCTCTATATTGTGCTTTTAAGGAGGCAATAATTTCTCAGACTGCTGTCTACATCATGGGACTTATTTCCCCTGACCCATTTCAGTGAAAAATACTCAAATGAAACATGCGGTATTAGTAATTTAATAGAGGTTATAGATAATCATGAAGAGGAAATTGGGAAAAAAGTGTGATGGGTGTCTCAGTTTAATGAGACTGAAGTGTTTTGCTAAGGAGGATGAGTTATGAGGAAGACTAAACTTTTCCCTCTAAGCAATTGTAAATCCAAAATGAGAAGGCTTCAATCGGGCAAGTATGGAAAAAGGAAAAAATAATAGCCCTTTATTAAAGCATATATGTGTATTGGCAGAACAACAAAAGAACACAAAAACAATTAAATCAATAATCCTGTAACCTCCCCCCAGAAAAATCCCCCTCAAAAAGGGAAACAGTTCAGTATTTTCTGCTTTTTTTGCGCAATTCCAACCACTGTCAGGAGGGGGTGCTGTTGGATCTCTGGAGGAGCAGAGCCTGCAGTTGCTCGGTGTTGGTCAGCAGGGGGCGCTGTTGGGCTCTGGCGGTCGCCCCCTGGGGCCCCGGTAAGCGGGAGAAGCCGAAAATGGAGATTTCCCCCCAACACCAAGAAGGGGAAGGGGAAAAGGGAAAAGAAGGCAGGTTCTTCCCACAAAATTCATGCTATCTGCGGCTGGCTGTGGCCGGGATTTCACTCCCTTCATTGATGAGCCCAAATCGCTGCCAAACACGGGAGTGGAAGAGGGAAAAGAGCAACCTCCTCCCCAAAAAGTTCCTCTGCAGATGGGTCAGACCTCTCCAATGAAGTCTGAGGTCCAGGCTAGGCGCAGACAAGCTGAGGCCAGAAAACAGTCAGATGACCAGGCCAAGAAAATGACCCCAGAACCTGTCCAACACAAACCTTGCCTGAGCCAAGGCAAAAGTGAAGTGTCCTTGTTTCCAAGGAGAGGAGGGAAAAAACCTCATCACCTCTCCCAGCCTTAGAGAGGGGCATCAACTTGGAGTGCAGTTCTGCCAGTTAGTTCTTTTGTGCAGATCAATCACTCAAGGCAAAACCGCCCTCCCCCATTTAACATCTTTCTTTTACAGTGGGGCAAGGGAAAGAAAAATTTCTGTTTGGTTTTTTAGAACAAATAAACCTATAACAGTAAGAAATAGAGTAGGCACACACATGTCAATCTGCTAAATTTGCTTTTGTGTAAGCTCCCAGCATCCAAGAAATATGTCTGTTCATCTAGGGAAAAAGTAAAAACTTGACTCTCAACGTCTTTCTACATTAAGAAAATACTACTACTCAGTATGGCTTTTTGATTTAATTATAGTCAGATCAGTGAAAAATAGATGGAAAAATCACAGGCATAAGTGTAAAAGTTCATTTGCTATGTTTAAGCTCTGCAGTATGGAGAGTTATTACCTAGGATTAACTGATGATTAATTGATGAATCAATCTTTCATGCAGACTGTTCTTGCATCTTTATGGTGATAGGAATAATTAACTTCTGATATAGCAATTGGAACATCTAATCGCTGTGCATTTCATAGTATTGGGTCAAATATTACTTGCATAGTCATACAACTATAGTAAGTGGGAGAGAGTAATGAGTATTAATAATTAAGATATCATATTAAACCATTCTAGTGACATTCCTGCAAGACAAGGAGGATCAGCTCAGAGTCTGCCTTGAAAAGAGTAACCCAGCTGAACTAGGAATGGTGGGAACTGAGGAAATCGTCTTCCTGTCTGATGCTTTGCTTTCTGAAAGTAAATTGACATCAACTGGTGTGATCTAAATCCAGACTGTATGTAGTCTCTATGGTTGACCAATCCAGCATCTGTAAACTTCCTTGCTACAGTCTACTTGACAGAATAAAAGAGTCATTTCTGGGACTGCTGTCTGATGTGCAGAATCATTCTCAATACTTTAGATAAAAGCTTTTATCCTGTCGGAGTCTTTAGTTCAAGTCTTAAAAATAGATATTTATACATATGTATTTAGAAAAACAAGACCTCTTATCTCTAGAATGTGCAAATACTCAAATTAAGTGCATTATTAAAATAATAAATTAACTGTGTTTAGTTTAATGATGGTGTATATTAAAATATTAAACATTTAATCTTCATAAAAGTCAGTGAGAGTGATTCTGTCACTTTCTCCAGTGTGATGGATGAAAAGACAGAATGGGAGAGATATGTTGCCTGGAGAAGCATAAATGGGATCTAAATGGACTTTTTACTTATTGGACAATCCACCCAGCGGACTGGCAGTTTTTCCCCAGTTTATTGTTGTGTACTTATGAATTCTTATGCACCCCAGTTTATTGTTAAACTTTATGAATCCTGCTGTACCTCCATATTGTCCCCATTTCTCCCTCAGACTTTCCCTCCAAAAGTTGTTTGTCTCTTTGTTCTCCCCTGTTTTCCCGCTCCTCTGCCACTGATTGGCTGTAGTTACCACAGTGCAGGGAGAGCTGCCATTGACCAGTTCCCTCAGAGATCCGGGATTTCCACCCACCTTTCCCCTGTCCCCCTATCACATTTCTCCCTGAGCTGTCAATCTCTTGTGCCTCCCCGGTTTGGAATCCGCCCCTCAAACCTCGTTTATTTAAACCCTTGTACCCCCTGAATAAAGGGGCATTGCTGCACACTCTCCAACTGTGCCAAGAACCCTTTTTGCAGTGCCCGGTCCCATCCCCCTTACCACACGGACCGTGACACTCCAGTGAGGTAAACAATTGAAAATGTAAGACTTTCAATTGAATTTAGGATTTTCAGAGAAAACCCAGTTTTTAGATCATGGCAAGAAAACAGTAACTGATCAAACTACCCTTCATGAACATGTACAATTCAGTGAAGATGCAGATGTCCTCTAGATTAGAAGTACTGATTTTCCTTGTAGCTGAAGCCTCCCTGCCCACCCTCCAACTCCCTCTAAATTAAATGCCAGTTAAAGAGTTATGTAACAAGGCAGTAATATTTTCATCGACTATTTTATTATTATCACAATCAGAGCTTGTAAAGGAGAGAAGGCAGAATACACTGTCATTTTATCTGTGTAACATCAGGGAAGTCCAAGTGATGGAGACCTAGTTAATTATTGTATTATAGTTTACATCCAGAAAAAACCTCTGTTAACAGGGTATTAATGGAGTAAAGTGTAATATCCAACAATTAAAAAATAGAAGAATTTTTCTGCATATGCACCAATTTGATAATTGTGGACTTGATGTAAGAGAGAATCTGAAATACCTGTAATGTTTCAAAAAAATGCAAATACTTCTCCTTAATAAGCTGTAGTGCTTGACTTAAGTCTGTGGAACTGCTTTGCACGTAAGAGATGTTGAACTACATGTAGCTGATGAAAACCAATGGGAAACCAAATTCATACCATGCAAATAAAAGTAGACCTTCTACATCACAAAACATGGTCCAAACCACAGGTGCTCAGAAGATGAGAGCATATTGGATTGCCTATATCTAGTTGCAGTGCATGATACATTCTTCATGGTCTTTCTAATGGTCACACTACCCATCAAACCAAAATCGTGGACCAGATCAGAGTGGACTCTTTCAAATGATATAAGCTTATTTTAGATTGGAGGTAAACTAAATGGTTATAATGGTTGCTGCTGGTCCTGAAACCCATAAATCTTTTATCATGTCACAGTTAAAAACAGAAGCACTGGAATCTGTCAGTTTGCATATCCTAGTTTGCCTAGAATTATGTTTTCTGGACACCTTCTAATGCTCTCAGACAAGTTTTAATGTCATGGCTGATAAAGGTTTGTGTGTAGTGTTTCATGTTTTTAACTTCTCAGGATAATTTTAATGAGAAGTGGCGTATTCTCTACCTTCCCCCTGTCTCTTCATTCTCTTTCCTTTTCCTTTTGTTTCTTTCCTCCTTCTTTTTCTTACCTTCATTTGAAGAAGTGAAAGAGGGAGAAATAAGCCAAGGAAGTGAGTTTTTTACTTTGCTCTGAAGTCAGGGAGATTTGTGTTCATCCTAATCTCCCTCAGTAATGAGTTCCCAAGCCTGGGTTCTGCTGCTGAGCAAGCCACCTTGTGCTCTTACAGACTTCACTCCCATGATTGACAGCTTCATCATTCTTAAGCTGTCAGGGCATAGCTTTGTTGCAAAAAAATACCAACAACACCAAAAGCCAATAAGACAAATAAAACTGTACTTTCCAGCATATCTGGAGGTAATACCTCAGATGACTCCAAGTTAACACGTATTCAAGCAGAACAGAAACCACTGTGTGCCCTTATAGCACATTTGTCCTGGAATACATACGATGAAAATAAATGGGAAGCTTTTTGTGTGATATTCTTTTTTTTTTTACATCAGTGAAATATGCCATTATGAGCTGGAAGAGATATCTACTTATATGGGCCAAACCCTTGACTAAGAAGATGCTATTTTTACATCCTCATTTCCTGAGTGCAGCTGCACCTCCAAGCCAAAACCCGTAAAAAACAAGTCTGGAGTTCAGTTCCTAAATCCACATTTAAAAGCGTAATAAGGAGCCACTTGGGGGGTTTGTTTAAAATTTTGAGTTGGTGGAGATGTTAAAATGTCAGAATACTCCTTCAGGCACACAAATTTGGGCATGAGCATCCTTCCTGAAAACCTTTGTTTAGCTGTGAATTTCTGTTGATGGTTTTGGGGGACTTGCAACTACATTTTAGAAGTTGCTTCAATTTATCACTAGGTAACTGGTAAAGACTAGGTAAGATTTAGTACTACTTTTTGTTGTTTAGGTGCCTTTTGTTTATTGGCACATTACAGCCAAACAAATTAGGATGGAACTGAGTAACACCCCTCAAACCTTTACTGCTGCAAATAGCTAAAGAAACCACTTGGTATGCTCCCTCTTTCCTGGCTTTTATTATTTCAAACAAATCACCACTTAGTGTTTTTAAGGCCATTTGTCTTTGATTAAACATTTCTGTTGTGTTTTGTAACAGAAATTTTTAATACTCAATTCACAGTGCCACATCCCTCACCATTTCAAACTATTATTTCAAGCCTTTGCACGGCAGTGGCAGACCCCAGCTGCTCAGCTGTAGAAAACATTTTCTCCAGCAGCAGCAGCAGCAGCAGCAGCAGCAGCAGCAGCAGCAGCAGCAGCAGCAGCAGCAGCTGCTGGTTCCTTGGCAGGCTCAGCAGCCAGCTGTGGGGCCAGGGCTGCCAGTACCACTGGGGCTGCAATGCAGCAGCAATGCTGATGCAGGCTACCACCATGTTGGCAGTCTCAGATATCCCTCTAATTCTTCAGCAGAAGACTTTGCACACTTATGTCTCTTTCAGTTCAAGATGCTTCAACAAGTAATTAGAAGATTTTTTTAATTGGGGCAAAAGAAATGGGGTCACTGCCAGATCATCATAATTTCCTTCCAGTGTCCCAGCCTTTAAAACTTGCCCTCCTTGGGTGTTAAACTTTCTTTACTCAGTAGGCAGTCAGGCAGGCTGTGTGCCAAGCCAAAGAAAAAAAAAGGTTTTTTGCGCACTCTCACACGACTCATATATTTGAGACTAGGTTTTCAGTGATGACGCGAGGAGCCACGATGTCTGCGATTCACTGCCACTTGGAGGAGTCAAGTTAACCTGAAAGAGAGTCTTCACTTGCAGTTGGGTTTTATTTCTTCAGAATGGCTTTCAGATTTCATTCGGCACCACTGTCAGAGAAATTAGACTGGAAGCTAAATATAGGTCTAAATATAAATAAAGGTGTATGTGTGTGTATGTATGTGTTTAAATCATGATTTATTAAAGCAACAGACAATTGATATATATAAAATATGACTTCTCAGTAAACCATGTCCACATTGCTTTATTATCTTTAATCATGTAATACAAACACAGCTGGAATTTTTTGTTTCTCCACTTCCTTAATTTTAAAATGGACCTATTTATTTCATTACTACAAAAAATATTAATGAGATATGTAAAAATGTAACATTTTATAAACTGTGCTATATTTTTGTTTACTTATTAATTGTCAAATTAAATCAATTTTAGTAAGACCTAAAGCTCTGTTGTGTTCTTGGACATTCACATTTCAATATGAAACCTCTGGCTACCTAACACTTGTGAAAAAAATCCACAGTGTTTTCCAGAATGATAACAGACAGTCCAATAAAAAACATTTCCTCAGCATTCCAGAGGTATTGAAAGTAGTGGGAAAGTAGCTAATAAAAAATCTCTTCCTATTTACTCTGATATTTTGCCAATTAAATGCAATTTCTGTTCTGATAGTATAAGACTATGTATACACTCCCAAAGTGTGTTTTAAAGAATATATTTACTGAGTAAATATTACTGAGTTCCAAGAGCACTTTATAATTCAAATTGTGGCCTGGAGCCACATTGATTTTTAGTTTTAATGTAAGATTTTAAACATATGCTGTTAATGATTTAGGTCTATAGTCAACAAATATGTTCATGGGAAAGTGTAAATGCCTCCAGCCAAGCACAGTGGAAGGCAGCTCAGATGAGCTGTGCAGTGATTTGGCCAAAATCTGTCTGAGGTCTGTACACCCCTTCGAATAAACCCTTTAAATGGCACAGTATGAAGTGTCTTTCCTAGTCTTATGTGGAACTTAATTTTGATGCACACCTACAGGCTACTATTTTCCTTTAAGTCTGATCTGAGTTGCAGTCTGGGGCAGGCACCTGCGTGTTGAAAACAGCTCCAAAGATACTCCCACAAGCTTGGTCAGCCTCATCCATCCACGTACTCTTGCCTCCCAGGTACATCCCAAGGTACACAAGGTCTTTGAAAACTACTGTGGAACTACAGAACTTGCAGGATTTAAACCATACTAATCCCTCAGTTTGCAAAATTGAGCTTTGAGTCATATCAGAGCAAATAGCCTTCCTTCTTTCTGACTGCAGTAGATATATCTATTACGGGAACTAACTGTTCAAGCTGGATGTTGCTTTTAGACATTTCATCCATAGATAGTCAGCAAATGTAGTAGTGAAGAAGAGATTTTTCAAGGCTAAAAAGAGGTTATTTGACCTAAGACAGAAATTAAAAACATTCCTGATTTTCTAATTTAAAAAAAAAAAAATCCCTGTCTTGCAAACCAAAGTTTACATGAAAATAAGATAAATAACTTTTGCTGTTATATTTTTTATAGAATTAATCAATAGGTCCTTTAAACCAAATATCACTATTTTATTTTAAATCCCTCAGGCCTAATCTATCTTAACATTTTATTTTATTTTATGGTCTGACATTTTCATTTTGCCTATGAGAAGGAGAATTGCTTAAGCATGGCTGATTGTTGTGCTCTTCATCATAGCACCTAACTTCAGACTTGACTGGAAAGTTTGAAAGAGGTTGATAGAAAAACCGTTTTCAAGACTCAGTAGACTATATGCTTAAAGGATTTCTAAAAATTGAATCATGAATGTTCAATTTCAAAATTCTCCTTAAGCAACTAAACTTACATTCTGGATTTAAAAATTGCTGAGCACACTCTTGATTCAGAAGAAAGCTTATTAAAAATATACCCTGACAAATTAAAGCAACCCCCCATCTCTTAATTAGGTCTTAATTTCAAGCTATATTTTCCATTAAGATTTTAACAGATGTTATTAAAATATTTTTGATTAAGGGTACAACTATAATCTCTCCTCCACAGAAATAGGTCTTTCTGCTTGTTTTTTCTCCTAAAAATAATTTCTCTCAAGATCTTTCCTTCTTTATTGGTCAACCATCACTCTGTACATTTTTGTCATATTTTGGCTAGGTTTTTCTTTTAATTTCCCATATTATGACCTTTCTCTTCCTTCTGAGCTTTCTCTTCTTCTTCTCTTTCTGGAAGGGTTTCTGGGCTTATTCTCCTTTACTTTAGGCTTTTGATTTTTTTGTTTGTTTGTTTCATACATTTGTAATATCTGATTGGATTTACTTCTCCACTCCTTTTCATTTAGTACATTTTTTTCTATTTACTTTTTTCCCATATTCATCTTCTCCTTCACTCTCTGAAGCTGTCCTTACCTGTTATCATCAGGCTTTGTCTTGGGGCCCAATTGCGAACACTCGTAATTTGCCATTAGCTGGTGTGTAAAGAAGGTAGAAGGACTGGAGAGTTGTATTTAAGCTTAGTTGAATCAATTCTGCTTAATGAATGATTATGAATAGACAGAGGAAGGAGGGTGTGTCCCTGCTCAACTGGAACTTGAGGGGCTTTTTGCCCCTAGAAGCAATAAACTGTTGCATATTTTAAGCAGATATCTTCAACTTGAGTCACGACTGAAGAAAGCTATAGCACAGAGTGCCTTCAAACAAAGTTAAACATATGGTGCCAAAGCTGAAATAAATGCTCTAGTGAAAGAGCCTCCAATTAATTCCCTCCACTCACTTGCTAATAAAGATATTGTGCATCAGACAGATGAAAATATGAAGGGGCTGGGAAACTTTTTTGAGGTCAGATTTTCTACCAGCAGGTTCAATAATGGTAGGAACTGAGGGGAATAAAAAGCATGTATGAAACGCTATTACCTAAGTGGAATTATAATAGGTTTGTTACCTAAAGCTAAATTTAGCAAAATACTAGACTTAATTGCTCTTTTGAAAATTTCTGAGGGAGCTCAGGTAACAACAGGCAGTTCTTTGGCTTACTAATTTTCATCTTCATGATAGGACATTGTTAAAGTATGCAGGCAGGGGATCCTGGCCTGAGGTTTACTGAAAAGAAAATGAGAAACTACTGAACAGAGATTGCTGGACATAACAAATAAAGTAAGAATCTGACAAAAGTTATAGAATGTGAGGAATAACTAGCTTTCACAGACTGTTTCTGTGAGAAATGGCCAGTCTTTGCAGATAATTAGAGGGGAGCATTGAGGAGCTGTTAGGGAGTACAGCCTTGTGTTGCCAGCAGTACCTAGATGAGTGTAGCAATAATACAGATCAATATTACCAAGATAGCCATATAAATAATACCAGTAAGTCGTACTATATAGGCCTGATATTACCTGGCAACAATACCAGAAATACCACATTTTGGTACAGCAGTAACAGAGTGTCTATGGAAAAAAGTAATTTCGAAATTACAGTTCCACATTCTAAAATATTCCACCTAGAATGCAGTGGGAAGGATGAAGGACTAATTATTGGCTGTAAACTAGGGAATCCCTATCAGCTGCATTTTCAGATTAATCTTGATACAGCATAGCTGGGTCTCCTATATTTAATTCAGTGTCATAGATAATAAACTCCTCTTTACTCAGCAGGTTTGCACTCTCACGTTCTGGTTAATCTGTATTTCTTGAAAGATAATCACCTTGATTTTAAAGAAAGTGGGCAAAAAAATTGACTGCATAGATACCTGTCATTCTCACATTAACTGGAGTTTGTGACATCAAAGAAGGTGTTCTACTTGTGCTCAGAGTAATATTGGGCCAGAAAGTAAGATTTCCCAGGAAGATAAATCTAACTTAAGATAGAGAAGGGTATCAATAGCAGTTTATAAACTTCAATATTTTTACACATTATTAATGTTGTAGTGACAGGTGTCCCACCCTAACCCATGGAAGGGGGGTTGAAACTATATGATATTTAAGGTCCATTCCAACCCAAGAAATTCTATGATTCTGTGAATCTAGTAGATTTTTAGATTTATTCTTATCTTTTTATAATGAGTTAGATACTTTAAAAGCTGCTGATTAAAAGCAGCTCCCCCTCAAGCAGAGCTCAGCTCCATGAATGGAGCTATTGCAAAACCATTTTATCACCTGTGTTTTACATAAGGCCAACCTGAGGCCACAATAAAGTCAGCAGTAATGAAAGCTTCTCTAGTCCTAATTTATGCAAACTCTAATCTGGACCATCCATGCAATTAAATTATCTGGTTTTCTAATTATTTCAGCTGTTCAGTTAGTTTGTTGAAGCCAGTCAGTTTTAATACACCTCTGCACTATTGAGTAGATCCAAGATTCACTTAAGATAAGATCACTTGGTTGCAATAAATTATATCATTTCCATGGCTATAGAAAATTTTAAGCTTTTTTTTTCCTTAATATGGATTCAAAAGGCAGAATGTTATCTGACAAGTGTTTGTATTTCCTAAGCTTCTAACTAGTCTGATGTTAAAGCAGAGCCTTTTCTAGAGGAATCTTTATAAAATAAAAATAAACTTGCAAATGTCTTGAACTCATCTCATTATTTGAAATGCTTACTATGTCCTCAATAGAATAAAAAGTACAGTTATTGAACTTTTAAAAGGTATCTGAGTTTATCTGCATCTGAAGCAGGTGTAGATACTGGGGAAATATATACAACCTCATTTGCTAAACATCTCTGTCTCTCTTATTAACTCAGTATTTCACCTTTATGAAATTCATATACATACATGAACATGCACACATTCCCACACATGCTTATACATATGTACATGTAAAAGGGTACAGATATTCTTTTATGCACTAGTTATTGGATCAAGGTTAAATGATTAGTAGGATGATCCAACAGTAAAGCTTTTGAAGCTTCTGATTGAATATAAGAAAGATAACAACTTACAACATCACCTTATGTTGTTATTGGAAACAGAGGATGTTATTCCAGTTTCTTAAGAATCTGCAGAAGATAATACAGAGAGTCTTTTTAAGACTAACAACTGTAAAGAAGCATCATCATACATAGGGCTTACCTAGGTACTTTCTTTTCATCTTTTCTCTGTGAATTATACTAACAAGAGCTGTATTATGTAACTTTTCATTACTCATTTTCATAACATCATATCTATTTGAAGAATCTTTATTTGTAATAGCTGTGTTAGTGCTTGACCTGTGTGTGTGAGGTGTAAAGCACGTAAAGCACTGTACAGATTTGAGAACCACATTTCTGTCAACCACAGAAATACAACCAGTGATCTCATTCAACTTCTATATGATATTCTTTTCACAGTGAAAAACCATTACAAAATATAGCACATTATCTATGACTGGCAGTCTCTTGTTAGAAAAGGTTCAGGGTTGGGATCAGAACAAATGTTGAAGGTCAAGATTGAAATACATTCATTCTTAAGAATGCAACAGAAAGCTTGAACATATTTACTAAGGAGTGTGGGTAACTGACTTTGCCCATTCCAAACACAAATACTCAGCATGTATCAAAGAGATTGCAGTGCAAGGCATGCAAATAAAATCTGCTTTATATCCAAGGATACTGCTCCTTCATTTTCAAGAATGTTGCATTAATTCAAACAATGCAAAAACATAGAATAAACAAGTGTGGTTTTTAAATCTATTTAATTTTCTCTCAGTGCTATTCATATCAGCATCACCTAGGATACCCATGAAAGATGCATCTGCTCTCAGTTCTAACTCAGCCCAGGTGGGAAAACTTGCAGAATTTTGGAGGCAGGGATTGTCTTCTCTTCCACAGTAAGAGCAGATGGATTTTGTTTTGGTTAGTTTTGGGGTTTTGTTTCTTTTACCATGATTTACTTTTTTCACTTGTCTTTCGACTGGAGCATGGGATTTAAAAGAAGCAGGTGACAGTATGTACTGAAGTAGTGCTCTATCACTACAGTCATGTGTGACTCCTCCATAAGGAAAGTACTGTATTGCAGAGAACTCAAGTGAATTCAGTGGCATTGATCATACAGAATATGCTCAAAGTTCATTGTAATTCAAATTTTTTTTTTTGAGAAAGGCATATTACAATGTTGAAAGCTAGGAAAGGCCTCTTAAGTCTTTGTTCTAGCAAGGTATTAGTGTTAATTACTTTAAGACCTTTGCCTTAATAGTTGCTTCAGTGGAGTGGACATTTTGAGGTAAATTATTGTGTAGAGCAAAATACTTGTTTGTCTTACCTTTCCTAATCACAGCAACAGGCAACATGGTTTTATGGAGTTGAGTTTGGGCTAGAATTCAAGATAATGAAGACTCTTTGCCATTTGTGACCATAAAGGTTCAAAGATGTGTTTCACTATGGAAAAAGTCAATATTTCTAGGAAATTGTAATTTCCTCAGTTTCTATAGAATAGCAAATAGCCCAGTATTTTTCAGATGAGAAACAGAAATAAACTTTGCTTTCTTTTTGTCTATTTGATTTTTAAATTAACCATCCAAACTAATACATTAGTTCTGCAGTAATTCATCCAAAGCAACACAGTCAGTACTGAAAAGACCTAAATATGTGGCAAATATAATTTTTTGATCATAATTTTTTCTTTGAAATACTCATTTGAGAATATGCCTTATGCTAATAATATGCCTATAAGCTCTACTAATAAGAATGTTTTATTTCTTATAATCCTTATTTTGATATGAGCAATATCTCTCTTTTGGTGTTTAATAATGACTTGAGCTAAAGGAAAATCTGTATTTTAAAATAAGTTTCATATGATGGAAAATTTTCTAAACTCTGTTGTTTCAATAACAGGTTATGTTTATATATCAATTTAAAAATGATATATCCTAGTGTTCATTGAACCTTGGTAGTTCTTTAAATATCATCCTCCTTCTATTCCAAATAATGTTACATCCTGACTAGGCCAAAGGTATTGCATAAACATTCACCATTTCTAGGTTAGAGGCATATTATGTAGCATATTAACTCGAATAACAGCCTCACTTCCTCTAAAGTGGCTAAATAATGCCTTTCACTCACTCTGATCAGTGGTGAAGACTTGTTAAACACATGTGGAAATAAATCCTGAGAAGGCCAGATTTTTTTCAATTGGTAGTGAGATTTTTGGTGGAGGTGGTGGTGTTTTGTTTTTAATTTGTGTCTTTATTAAGCATTTGCATGATATGCAAATGCAATTAAAAAGATATAAAAATTCAGAAAAATAAATAAACTGAGACAGTGCAATGCAATGGTAAATTTCAAACTCTGTAAACACCATTAATATATCTCCTGTTCTTCACATTTCTCGGTTACAAGCTTGGACTTTTTAACTGCAACAATTAAAGCCCTGGAAATATATATACGTGCAACTTTACCGAGATAACTAAACCAATCTACTACGATGGAACTCAGAGTATGAAATTACTTTTATAAAAAGGTACTTTTGGGGGTGTTCAGTCTTCTTACCCCTGCAAGAGACTGATTTTTCAGACTTTCTCAGAGGTTAGAGGTTTTATGATCAGAAACTAAAGCAACAATTCTGGCCACAACCATAACAAACTCAATGATCCTTGTGGGTCCCTTCTAACTCGACATGTTCTATGATTCTGTGAAACTGCTCATCAGTGGAGAAACACTGAGATAGGGAAGAAAAGGTGGAAAACTTTCAGGAGGGATAACTTGTCAGAAAGATCTCTAAGGAGAAAAGATAGAGGTGTTTGAAAAACAGGATTCATCCTCCATAAAGTGTTCTCAGTCTTTGGAAATATTTATCTTGAAATATAACGATGTTGACATGCCAAAACATTATGCTAGAAGGAGTTCACTGAAGATAGTGAAATGCTTTGTTTCTAAAAATTGATTCCAATAAAACATTTTCAAAATGTCATTCTGATTACATTTCAGTGTCATTTTGTTATAAATTTTCATATAGAATATCCATTTTTTAGCTAAAAAGCAAAGTACATTCTTAGCATTAAAAAAATTAAAATTAAACAAAATCAAATATTTTAGTCAGAAAAAAATATAGAGATGAAAAATTAGAATAGCTATAAAAATTTGTCTTTACTTTGGAAAAATCTAAGATGATTGTTGTATTCTGTGAAAGATACAGCCACCCTAAATACTTTACAGTTGTGGAAAGACAAGTAAATGATACATTGTGTTGGTAGAGGCTCTGAAAATCAAATTGTGTGAATTGTGCGTATAGGAGGTTTACACATATCAGTAACCATGGTGTTCATGTCCTGCTATTCTGCAACTCATGGTTGCATCGAGTTTTTTGAGAAAATTTTTTCTCAGAAATTTATTTTGCATGCCAACACTGATAGGCAGAACACTGACGCTCCCCTGACAGAGTCAGTAGTGTGTGGTCAGTGGATGCCACCTGATCTGAGTTTCAAACTGTTGGTATTATACTGCAAGTAAAATGTGAGCATCATTCATACAAAAGACAAAGCAAATTTATTTCTTAAGAACTGACACCTATTATTGAGCACAAAGAAATAGCTGTGAACTAGCTCTCTGACACACAGGAAACATCTAGTCTTGTCTACCAGTAATAACCTTATCAAATGAGTAGATCCTCACAGATACACTCAGAAACAGACACATCATATCCTATGACCCCAACAGGAAAAGAAAGCACTCTTTCTGGGAGAATATGATTGTTTACATTTTTTGTTCCATACTCCTCTTTTGTCTTCCCTTTAAAATTGCTGAGTTATTACTGGTTCAAAAGCACACTTGGAAAATATAATCAATCGTGTAGTTATTTAATGAGTTCTTTAATTAAAGTGATATTTTATAATCCAGGTATAGATTGTCTGCTGACAATAAAATAAGTATCCTTTAACCAAATGTACCAGAAGGCTAGTATCTAACCTATACAGCTTCTGTTATGAGAAGAAGATAAAAGAAGAAGAAGAAAACCCCAAGTATTTTATTCTACTTTGTAGTTCATAAATGAAACCTTAAGTACTGTTTTCCTACTACATTTGTAGTAGGAAATTACTTGTTGGTGAAAACGTATTCTGTCAACAATCATGCTTCACTGAAGATGATAGCATGCTAGATCAAGTCTCTTTCAGGTTAAATGAAGGAATAATTAAATGTCTTCCTATTTGGATATAGTTGAAAGAATAGAAGCTATTGATAGAGATACTACTCTTCATAAAGAGGCCAAAACAAGAATTCTGGAAAAGTAAAGCTGAACAGATAACAAATGCTATGGTAAAGGAATTGCTGAGCTGTATGGAAAGTCTCAAGGGTGAAAGCCTGAAAAGAGAGAAAAAGTGAGATTAAGCGAAGGAGGAAACACTGAGAAAGCTTCTTTTTGGCAAATATCTGGCTAAAAACACATCATGGACTTCTGAAGAATGGCCTTTTGTCATTTTATTCTATCTCTGTCCAGGGACATAAGAAAT
Organism: Chiroxiphia lanceolata; assembly: GCF_009829145.1. Lineage (NCBI taxonomy): Eukaryota > Metazoa > Chordata > Aves > Passeriformes > Pipridae > Chiroxiphia > Chiroxiphia lanceolata. The sequence continues at coordinate 30,468,338 of NC_045640.1, forward strand.
ATTTTGGAAAAAAAAAAATACTCAAAATGTGTTCCTGAATGTATAAATCAGTTTCACCTCTGATTCGAAACAGATCTTTAACTAACGTAACTGACTACAGATAAATATTTTACATATCACATAGGTGACAGAGGATTACTTTGAAGTTTTCAAACACTTAGTAGTGAACTTCAGTGACTTGGGGAAAAGGAATATTTTTTCAAATAAATATGAATTTTGGAGGTACCTGTATCCATTATTTTACACACACACTAAAATTCCACCAGTAGCTGGGTTTCACTGGCAGAAAGGTCATCATGTGTGTCTGGTAAAACCTCAAAGGCAGGCAACCTAAAAAATATTCTGTAATAAAATTGACAGAGAAATGGATGGGATCTCTACATCAGTGGAACCTGAGACAGAAAGTTTCCATGAGAAACTCCTAAAACACTGACAATGTCTTTTCCTTATTGTTCTCAATAAAGGAACAGAGAGCATCAATAGGACATTGCTGTTGACTGAGAAGTTATATTGTACACACTCAGTGGTTCAGTGAATGTGTTATAGATTAAGACTACCACTGGTGAAAATCAGTAGCGCTATGGCATGATACCTATATATCAGTTACTTTTGGCTATAGTTAGGTATTGTAGCTGCATCACAAACTTGGTCACCACAAACTTCATTTCTCTCTGACATAATCTATAGACAGATAAAATAAGCACATCAGAGCAAAGGATGTTGACAGCCAAAACCCTGTGTGAAGAAGTTCCAAAGGATACACGCTGTTCTGACCGCACCTCAAGGACATTTATTTTCCCAGCAGCATGATTAGTGCTGTAATGTAGCAGAAAAAAATCTTTCACTACCATGGTCCAGCAGAAAGTACATGTTTATGAAAACTATCAAAAAATATTTGTTCAGGATGCCCATTAGTGTCAGCTTTGACAGACTTTTAGCATAGAACTGAATTTCTTGGTGTTATGAATTAATTACCAGCTCAGCTGGAGCTGCTGTGCTCTTCTGCCCTGTGCCTTACTCAAAGTGCAGGGGATATGCTTCCTCCTTAGTAATCTTGGAGTGCAGATTTCACTCCTGTCACGGGAAATTAAATTACTGATTACACCAAGACAGACAACCCGTGCTTGCCATCATGGTTGGGGGATTGATTTTTTCTGTCCTTGGTATCTTCTTCAACCATTACATTACTAGTTTTTCTGGGTCCTACCTTTCAGTTTTTGCTTTTACATGTGCTCTCTGACAGACATCTTGTTTGCTTCAAAAACAAAGGTGAAGACGCTAGTTTAAATTTTATTTTAAAAATGTTCAGATTTTTCAAAGTTTTTTGAGGTGGAAGAAACACTATCTACACTGGATTTGCTCTTCAATTCAAGATCACTTAAATGAACAAGCTAAGTGTATGTGTGGAACAGAACCCAAATGTCAACATGAAAAAAAAAACAAACAAAGAAATCCTTAAAGTTTGTGCTGCTTAATACAGTCTAAAAGGGATAACACACAGAAGTCTCGGTGACATTCCAAATTTAACTTTAATTTGATGAAATTCTTGTTTCAAATAAGTGGATTGCATAGTAGATTTTGAAAAAGAGAAGTATGGCAAGCTATAGCTGAAAGCTTCCAGGGAGAAGTCTTTAAAAAAGATGGTAATTTCTGAAAGTGATCCCTATACTCGTATTTTCAAGGTTAAATGTGTTCTCTGAACCCCTGAGAGCACAGAGTAGGATAAGACTTCAAACATTGATTTCTGACCAACTATGGGTTTAGTATTTGCTTTAATGTCATTAATTTCTGTAGCAAAAAAGGCAGTATCTTCATGAGACACCATCTAATATAGTTTGTCCTTCTAGGAAGTTTTGTTTGCCTTTGACACTGTGTAAATTAGATTATTTTTAAATCAATAAGATTGGTACAAGCTAAAATGTAATGCTTTTATTGCATTTCTGAATAAATATTCACTTTATCTTCATTACAAAAATCTATATGACGTATAAGAAACCTTTTACTTTTTGTAAAGCAAAAGTATGATCTGTTAGGTTCTTGCTCAAGTCAGCTCTCAGTAATCTCTATTAAATAATGCATCACTATTCCCATGAGGAAGACTTTGTCCTGTTGTCACATGGCTGAATCTGTAGTTGTATAAATATATTTGACAAAATGGGATTTCCTCCCCCTAAATCTGGCTATACTGTATACTCTGCTTTTTGTTTTAAAATACCTTCAAATATCTTCTTTGTGATGGATTTTATACACATAGCTATATATGTTAATTTAAATACTTCTTGCAACTGTCTTCTGGATACCTCCAGTATCTCAGCCTTTGGGCATAAACTGTAAGAAATATAAACTAGATCATAGAAAAGTAATGAAAAGTAAAATACAGAGGTGGACAGAAAAGCACTCTGCCTCATAAAATTACCTTGAGGGTTTTTTTTCCTATTGAAGTAAATTTTTTATTTATTAGACTAGTTTATAATGTTTAAGCAAACTGCTGAAATATAAGATCCAAGAATGCACAATTTATTCTATTTATATCTTCATGGATATTTAAAAACTTATGCCATTTCCTACTAAATATTTCTTGACTATTTATTGGCGTTGTTCTTGGAAGAAAATGGAAATTACCTTTTGCTTATGCAGCCAAAGCAAATCAGTTTTGATTTTCTATCTGAGATATTTTAAAATACCACATGTAAAATTTCAAATACAATACTTTAAGATGTGTTTTATCAGTTTATGAAAAAGGTTATAAGACAGTCATCTACCACAGAAGATTCTGTGACCCAGAAGACCCTCTTTTTCTTGTACATCTTTATAAATATTCCAGTCAGAGTACAAAAACTCTGTTTCTATATACTTCAAATTCCTCCATTTGCTGAAGTGAGCACTCTTCATTGTGTTTAGTAATATTTTTTCCTCAATTTTTTAGTATACAAACATTGAACTCCATCCTGCTGTTCTTATTGTCGGAAACAGTTTCTGTGGAATTGAGCACACAAAAGGATCTCAGCCTAGCAATATGCCCTCAAGTGCCTAGTTTCACTTTTCAGAGGTCCTATTGATTTCAATAAATGATATGAATATATAAAATTACTTTCAAGATCAAATACCTGTAGAATGTGAGATTTAGGGAAAGAAGTTGGTTTAAATATATAGTAATAAATTGTAGTATCATGGCATAACTCAGGTGGGAAGGACCTAGTGAAAGTTTCTAGTTCAGCCTTCTGCTAATGAAGCATGACTAGCTGTGAGATCAGTCCAGGCTGCTCAGGGCTTTACCCAATCTGATCTTGAAACATTGCGGGAATGGAACCTGCCCAACCTCTCTGGGTGACTTGACAGACTTTTCTTGTGGGGAAAACATTGTTCTTTACATGCAGTTTGAACCTCTCATTTCATACACCACCATGATAAAAGACTCTGGTTCCATCCTCTCATTGACCTCTCTGAAGGTCCTGGGGGCTGCTATTAGGTCCCACACAGTAAAAACTTCTCCAGGCTGAACAAGTCCTGGTCATGTAGCTTTGGTTACTCTCCTCTAGAGTTGTATTTTTGTTGTACAAGGGGGCCCAAAGCTAGGAGCAATGTTCTGAATGTGATCCGAGTGCTCTATAGAGGAAGATAATCCTTTCCTTTAACCGACTGACCCTGCTAATGCAGACCAGGAGGCTGGTGACCCTCTATGCTGCCCAGGTATTGCCCACAAGCATCTCCATAGCCTCTTCCACAGAGCTGCTCCAGCCCAGCAATCTCCAGGCTGTGTTGTTACAGGGGGTTGTTTCTTTACAGGTACAGGGCTTAGCCTTTGTCTTCACTTAGTTTTGCAAGACTCCCATGACCCATTCCTCCAGCCTGTCTGTATTCCTCTGGATGGCAGTCCTCCACGCAAGCATACTAGCTGGTGTCCCTAGCATGGTGTCATCTGCATATCTTAGAATCATGGAATTTTAAAATGGTTTAGGTGGGAAAAGACCCTTAAGATTATCAAGTCCAGCTATAAATTTGACACTGCCAAGTCAACCACCAAGCCATATCCCGAACCACTACATCAAAAGTCTTTTAAATACCTCTCAATGTATTTGTGTGTAGAAGTGTATATACACACATATATTTATACTAACACAAATTATAGTTTATCCACCAGTCTATCAGGCATAATATCCTATACGTAGTATTTAAAAAATAATTGTGCATTTTCCTGGTCTTATTAAGATGCATCAAACTCCAGTTGAAGTGCAGCAGTGCTAAATTAAACTAAAATTCAAAGTGAGTAAGAATCATATTCTCAAATTCACGTGCAAGTTCATCTAATTAATAGTCTTGTCTAGATGCTTTCTTTTTTCCTCCTCATCTTGTATGGAATGTTACTTTGAAAAATGGTGGCTTTGTCAGAGTTGGTGGAATGATAATTAGCTCATCATTAAAGAGAGGAAATTTAAAGCTATGAAACAACAAAGCACAATCAAGTCTTTTAGAGATAAATAGGAGGCCTTTTATCTCCAAGAGTCTTGATAAGTTGATTGAATTTTTTTCTGAGAGTTGATATAGCCCTCTAGTTTTAACCCATAAGTAATCATGAAAGTTCAGTGGGATACCAGCGTCTCACTAGGAGAAACCTTTACAGCATACTCCCAAACTGAGTTTCTATGGGGAACCATGACACATGTACTGCCTTGTAGATGGTAAATTTCAGTTCAGGTTTTCACTCTTCTTGGAAGATCTCTAGGTGTACAGTGAACAAAGTCTCACTTTAAAACGCTGCCAGCAGAGTGGAGCTTCCCATGTGTCATGGTTAAAGTAGACAGCACGTAGCAGGGAACAAAGAGCCTCTGCACTAACACCGCTACTACAGTCAGGATCTGAGCCTGACCAGGTGACATAGAGTGCACAGTTTAATAGTACAGCTCCTTGTGAACAACACAGTTTTCTTAGTGTTTTGCTTTGCCCCTGTTTACCCAGTGGTTTTTTTTGTTTGGCTGGGTGAAGGGAGGCGGTTGGTGGAGAAAACCCTCCATTTTTCCCTTTTGCTCCCAGGGGACCATGTGGGTGGTGGATTCCCCTCTTTGGGGAAGGAAACAGTGGGCAAACCATTTCCTTTGTATCTTTGTAGTTACTGCTATTTCCTTGTCAGTAAATGGTTATTTTTTCACTTACGTCTCCTTACATTTTGTCTCTCTGTATTGGTGGGGAAAAAAAGGAGAGGCCTTAATAAAAGGAAGGGAGTACATTTTATTGGAGTTCCCACACCAATATTTGTCTTTAAACCAAGACACCATTTTAGCTTACAGATGAATCCTGATTTAAAGAAACATTCCTTGCAATCTGTCCCTGAATGCTTTATAAACTTCCAAGACCCCTAATAAGTTCATTATCTACTGGGATTAAAAGTCATCCTACAGGCTTCTTCACGCAAATAGATGCAACTACACTTACCTATTTTATTTATCTTCCACAGTCATATTTTTTACATTTGATCACATTCTGAGATCTCCTTCTCTCATCTGCGACAATTTTAAGAAAGGAAGAGATTTCTGGTTAAATACTGTAAAACTGGAATTCTATCTGACTGCTGCAAAGTTGTCTGAAGGCTTCTTATCATCATCAGATGACCTGGATTTTCAGTGCTTCTGCACAACATTTTCTTCCATCAAGGAACTGCTTGTTTTCTTCTCTTGGTATCCTTGAACAACCCTGAGTAGAAGACAAAATGATATATTTATCTTCCTCATTTTCTTTCCCCTCAGCTAAGCTGTCAAATGATTGCTCATGTCCTTTACACACCAGTTTTTGACTTTGTGCAACCCAGAGGAAGAGAGTGGGACAGGGATTTTTTTTCTGAAGTTTGCAAGTAGAGTCAGTGAAATGAAAACAGACATTCAGCCAGATACAGAGTTAAGAAGAAAGGTTTTAAATGTGGTCAAAGATTGCTATGTAAAACCAATAAATGGGCAAAGCAACATTTACAAATTTGCCTGCTAATAGAGATGGGTCTGCCAACCTATACCATGAACAAATAAGGAGTTGTCAGCTATTGACTGAGGGGATGTTCAGCCAGCTGTAGAGATCACAGGCAGGCTGTTCACTGGCCAGCTCTTGAGCATTTTAAACATTAATGTGATTAAGTCATACATTTCAATTTGCCAAGAGTGTGGATAACATACAGCACGTGTTAAGATCAAGCTATGGAGTCTAGCAAACAAGTTTTGAATATGGATTAGAGGACTCTGTGTATGTATGTGTAAACAATATATTTTATGTTTTGGTGGAAACATATTTAATGTAAAGGGTAACGAGGTACAATAGATTTTATGAAAAATGTCAGTTGATCAACATGTTTTTTTGGTATTACTTTATTACTGAGCAAAAAGAGCATGATATTCAATCTTTAAAGAATATAAGAACCATAAGCATCAGCATATCAAATGCAGGAGTGTAAACTTTCAGAGAACAAGCAGTTCTGTCCTGTCAGTAAAGAGTTAAACATTGCTAAAGAAAACAGAAATACAAAAATTATAGTTGTTATGTTTTCAGTGTCTCCATACTGCATTTATAATATACATCCAGCTGATTCATTTTTTAACACTTTCCCAAATCTCTCTACTTACATTTTGAGCTCTTCATTATTTGACATAATTTTGTTCTTTTAATAAGTTTTCTTCATTTTTCCATGTACTTTCTGGACTTTTTCCTTAAGTTTTTTATATCAAGCTGCAGTTTCTGGAATACTTGATTTGCTTTAACACTTTACAAATATTTTACTTTGTTTTTCAGTTCTTCCTTCATGACTTCACTCTTTGTGCCTACTCAGTCTGTCAGACTGTCTTAGGTATTTTTACACAGCTGGTATCTAGGCACCTTATTTCTATTAAAGATATCAGAAAGTGCTGCAAAATATCTCTATAAAAAGAAATACTCATAAGGAGAAGTCGTGCCGCAGAGATAGAAGAAGTGCTGACAAAGGACTGGTCATTCCAGCTTCAATGCATTGCAAATCTGCAGGAAACAGCCTCAGAATTAAATAAACCAGGCATATTCCCATTTTTTATGTGATACCTCTTCTGTACAAAATGTGATAACAGGCATTTTATATCGGTGGTTACACACAGACACACGTCGGTAACAGACTGAGTAGATACTGGAAAAGTGTGTGGAGAATCTTGTCGAGAAATACACTCAGTGCTGGTAGTTTGGTGAGCAGATGCTGTGGGAGCTGCAGGTTGAGCTCTGGGTAGCAGGAGCCTAAGGCAAGAGGCCCTGGTGCCAACTTGGCACAGGGACTTGTGTTGCCAAGAAGGTGAACACTCAGAGACACAGCAGGAGCCAAGGACTCAGCTGGAAGACCCCAGACTTTCCTGCACTTAGACTGTGAGGATATAAAATCTCAAGGATTCCTTTGTTCAGGGTCCCTCCTCGAAGGCACTAGCTCAAGCCATTATTCTGTTCTTGCACATTATTTTGAGGATTCTGATGTCTAAGACTCTGCTATGGGAAACCTGAGGTTGAGCCGGTAAGGAAACCTGGTCTGACTGTGTGAGTGTGGGGTGTGTCAGTAGTCAAGTGGGGCACCTGTTGGGTCACTGGAGATGCCTGCTGTGAAGGGACCTCAGTCCTAGATCAGGTTGTGCAAGTGTGACTGCCAGAATGGCAGAGAGGAAAGTTTTCTTAATAATCTGATCATCATACAAAACAGAATTATGAAGTTGGTCAGCAAGGATGAGACACAATCTTTTTCTCACCTGTGCCACATCTGGTTTAGAAATCTTTTGCCACATCCTTCTCACATATGTACACAATAACACCCATACCAGTATGGAGAATGATGAGCACAGGCTGAGAATGCACACAATGCTATCATAGCTCCAGAGGAGTAATAGCATTGTATTACATGGAAAAGCTCTCATATCATCATTATTATCAACAGCCTCATCTTGAATATTAAAACCATGTGCAGCTTTGGTCACCACAGTGTTAAGCTCTTTTAGAGTGCCTGAAGGAGGGCAATGAAGATGATGAAGGACCTTGAGGGGAAGCCATATGAGGAACGGCTGAGGTCACTCGGTCTGTTCAGCCTGGAGGAGACTGAGGGGAGACCTCATTGCAGTCTCCAACTTCCCCATTAGGGGAAAAAGAAGGGTAGACATTGATCTCTGTGGTGAGCAGTGACAGGATCTGAGGGAATGGCCTGAAGTTGTGCCAGGGGAGGTTTAGGTTGATATTAGAAAAAGGTTCTTCACCCAGAGGGTGGTTGGGTGCTGGAACAGGCTCCCCAGGGAAGTGCTTACAGCCCCAAGCCTGATAGATCTCAGGAAGTATTTGGGACATACTCTCATTCACATGGTGTGACTCTTGGGGATGATTTTGTGCCAGGTTAAGGGTTGGACTTGATGATCCCGTGGGGCCCTTCCAACTCAGCATATTTTGTGATTCTGTGATTCTATGATTGTGTTCCATACGAAGTGGTAAAAAGTATTTGTCATCAAAGAAACAGACTGCCTGACACAAAATCAGTCATGATCCTTCTTTTCCTTTTGCTGTCAGGACCCAAGCTGCAAAACTTCCTGGTAACTTCTTTCTGACTTTGTAGACCTCAGGAATGATGGGATTTCCTTCTATTTTTTTGCTACTTTTAAATACTTCCCAATAATATTACTACGCATTCTCTTGCTGCTTCAGTCTCTCAGATGAACTAAGGCTCCCAGAAGCTGCTGTGGTGGTCCTGGTCAGATTTCTCTTCTAAACCTGAGGCAACTACTTCTCATTTTCACTTTTCCATCTTGTAAGAGATGAGATGGAAAAAGGAATCATGGGCTTGAGGTGATGTCAGTGAATAATTGTTACCAGATAAAATAGCAATCAACAGCCTGCCAGTGCTGATTGGCAGTCAACAAAAAGATAATCTTTTTGGCCAGAAAAGCCCTGCTGCTGCTTTTTACATCAGAGGCACAGCAAAAAAATTGTCATCCAAATGTAAAATCAGATCCAAAAATCCTCAGTTACTGGGTGAACACCTGGAGGCCCTGAAAAACTTCAGAAAACCATTGATTCATGCAGTGAAAAATCCAAGGAGGATAAATATCTGATGGGAATAGGTTCCCAATACCATTTTAAATTATGTTTTGACCGCACAGACTCGCACACCAAAAAATTGATTCAAACAATTTAAGGCAATCTCCTTCAAGGTTTCAGAGTCTCTGAGTTTTCACTACCGCACACCTTATTATAGGCCTAGATTGAAACAGAGAAAAAATGCATTTCCCACCCTTATTTGATTTTCCAACTTTGAATGAAGTTGTTATTGAACTGAATTAGTTGGAAACCGAACCAAAGAATATATTCTTCCTGTACACGCAGAAAGAGAAGTGTATTTGAAAAGACAGATTAGTACTCCAATAAAATAATTCCATGCATTAGGCTAATGACTGCTACTTCACTATCATTAACATTTAGAGCAAATACTTACCGCTTGTTCTATTTTATTTAAAGAACAATTAAATTAATCTAAGCCCATACTATTTAGGATTTTACCTGGATCATGTTTTTATTTTTAATATCTGTTGATTTTCACCTACTTAAAAATTCATTAGAACTTCCTTGTTCCCATTCTACATATTTGTATTTTTTGCTGGTTTTTGACTGGGAGTTTGGTTTCTCTTTTGTTTTGAGGTTGTACTTCTGTATTGCTGTTTCCTGTTTTGTTGCAATCTGGTACACTTGTGGAGTTAATCTTGAAACTTATAAATTTGCCCTTTTAAATAAAACAGGACTACGGACCGTTGTCAGGTCTTGTGTGCAAGTGGTCTTGAATGGCTGAATTAATGGTATATTGAATTTTTTTCTGTCCTTCCACAGGCTCTGTGTGGTGCTCATATACCCCTAAAGGAGACTCATTGTCAGTTGCGTCTGGGGTGGATATTTTCAGTCCAGACTTCCTGACATGAATGTGACAGCTGTGTTGCAGCACAACAGAGTGATGTTTACGTACCCCATAGGATTTTACAGAGTACAGCAGGAGGTTATATGGGAGACTTGAGGATGCAGAGTCTTCTGGGATAGTACAGAAGACTCGGTAGTCTAACAGGAAAGAAACCTAGTTCTGCCTTGACTATAATTTCTTTGGAAATTATTGTCTTGGAGTAAGGAATTATGTTAACAACTAAAAAGAGAGAACAGCCAGTGATCCCATGGTTTGGCTTGCTCTCTGACCTTGCTTTATTTAGCAATATTAAATGTAACTATCTTGAAACAAGGACATGTTCTGAAATAATGCTTTTGTACGGTAATTTAAAGTCATGGTAGGAAAGACTTTCAGTGGCTTCCTTATTTCTAGCCTCCTTGCACAAGTATTTTTGGATAGGTACTGACTGGCATGTTCCTTGTATTGACATAATCTGCTTGAGCTGGCAACCTTGGACGAGCTGATATTATGAGTCTGTGATGGGGCTCACAGTCAGCCCTCCTGTCCAAACTGGACATACATTTGCCCCATTCAGCAGTTAAAATATCTGCTTTCTTTCTGTTTTGGTAGATACTTTCTAGATTTGGCATGTGCTATTAACATTAATGACTAATGTTGCACCATAGTAGAAGGTATTGCTACTTGCTATGTCTTGCCTTGGGCATGCAATATTTCAAGTGCCTAGTATATAAGTTGAGAATTGTCTGGTTAGGAGTCTGCTACAAGTGCTCAAAATGTGCACAAAGATCATACAAGGCTCTCCCTGCTCAGATGTGGAATTTAGTGCCCCATGCCTTGCCAAATGTCTCATAGAAATTCTGATCTTCTAGTGCTTGTTCTCTAGAGTTTGTATAAGTAAGCCAGTCACCCACTGTGATTTCACAGTCTAAAACAATCCATATATTGTTGCTGCTGTTTTTAAGCTGATACAGAAATTGGTCTATCACCTGGCAATTCTGTGCTTGCCTAAAGATAAAGGCAAATGTGGCAAACAATCCATATCTTGTTTTTGTAGATGAGGTTACAGTAAACATGCCTAAGACATGTCTGAACTGTCAACTCTGCAAGTCCCTCTTATCTAACAGAAGTTACATAAACTGCCTTTTCTGCTCATATCATGGACTACTTCTTGCAAAAATCAAACCCCTCTAATTTTTGCTTTTTGATCCTTTCCAGTTTCATTTAAAGAATATAAATTTTGGAGATCTAAATCAAAAATTGTTCCCATCCGAAGTGGTTGCTCACCTTGTTCTGATCCTAGGGAAGTAATGAACTGCACAAAGTTATTATACTTAGATTTTTGTATGAGGTAGGTAAATCAATCAGTGCACAGGAAGATGTAAAATAAACAAAATAGGAACGCAGTGATGATGACAGTGGGAATACCGGTGTTAGGGGTGTAGAAGGGAAAAAGAGCTCATAAAAAAGAGCTCAAATAGCTCAAGACTTCATAAAAGCCTTGGAAGGCTACACAGAAGTGAATGGTCAAAAAAACCCCCATGCTTCTGCAGAAAAGGATAAACACAACTTTACAATATTGGCAAATCTTGATATGTCAGGCTGGAAAGCACTCTTTTTTTTTTTCTCATGTGCATATCACATAGTAATCTCCAGAAAATGTATACAAACCCCTTTGGCAATTAACATTGAAAAGAACAGGAGAGTAAGAGGTATCTCCTAGTGGCAACCAGGAAAGTGCTGAGGAAGCTTTCCTGTCTGACCGTCCAGGAGCCACTCTGGCAGTCACACACGCACCACCTGAGCTGGGACCAAAGTCCCTTCACAGCAGGTGGGTGCCCCGCCTGAATCCCTATGCACACCACACTCACAGTCAGACCGGATTTCCTTACGGGCTCTATCCCAGGTGTTCCATAGCAGAGTCTCCATCCTTAAAATAATCTAATCTTGGTGCAATAACTAAAATAACAAAATAACAGCTCAAGCTGGTTTCTCCAAGGAGGGATCCCGAACAAAGGAAAGCCTGGGCTTTTATACCCTCACAGTCTAAGCACAGGAAAGCCTGGGGTCATCGGCTCCTGCCATATTGTTGAGTGTCCAGTCCCCAGACTGGGCCACAGGTCCCTGTGCCCTTTGTTATGTAAAGGGTCGGCAGCTGCACACCAAGCTGAGTGTATTCCTCAGCAAAAGCTCTTTGATACGATACAAACCTAGATCCACTATTTAGTAATCTCTATTAGATATAAACAACATGATTTGTAAGACTGTTACAAAAGTCTGTGGTTGCAATGAAACAGATTATTTTACCCATATTAAATTTCCCTTTGTACTGTTTCAATTACACTCCATTTTGATTTCTCGTTTCTTAGCAAACCGTACTTTCAAATTAGGACTGCATTAGCATGCTCTTTATCTAACTGGTGGTAATTAAATACGTTTTAAAAGTAGATTTCTCCCTCTAAGCTTTTGTTTTCTGCCTGGTAGGCTTTTTGTGAACAAGAACTACTTTGATCACAACCTTATTTATGTCTTCATCTTTCTCCCTAACAACAGGTAAGAAGGTTTAGACAGAAAGTATACAAGGCTTTTGGTGGACATGACTGAAATATCATGGTGTCAAAAATTGTCTGTAAAATGCATCACGTTGGTGGAAGCAGGAGGGAAAATCACAGAATCATAGAATATCCTGACTGGGAAGGGACCCACAAGGATCATTGAGTCCAACCCTTAGCCCTGCATAGGACATCCCCAAGAGTCATACCATGTGCCTGAAAGCATTGTTCAAATATGTCTTGAGCTCTGTCAGGCTTGGTCCAGCCATCACTTCCCTGGGGACCCTGTTCGAGTGCTCAACCATCCTCTCGGTGAAAAACCTTTTTTCTGATATCTAGCCTAAGCCTTCCCTAACTCAGCTTCATGCCATTTCCTAGAGTCCTGTCACTAGTCTTGAGAATGAAGAGATCATTACCTACCCCTCCGCTTCCCCTCATAAGGAAGTTGAAGACTGCAATGAGGTCTCCCCTCAGTCTCCTCTTCTCCAGACTGAACAGACCAAGTGACATCAGCTGCTCCTCATATGGCTTCCTCTCAAGGCCCTTCACCATCCTTGTGGCCTTACTTTGGACATTCTCTAACAGCTGAATATCCTTCTTATATTGTGGTCCCCAAAACTGCACACAATACTCAAAGTGAGGCCACTCCAGTGCAGAGCAGAGCGGGACAATCCCCTCCCTCAGCTGCCTGTCAGTGCTGTACCTGCTGCCCCCCAGGACATGGTTGGCCCTCCTGGCTTCCAGGCCACTGCTGACTCATATTCAGCTTGCCATTGACCAGGACCTCCAGGTCCCTTTCAGCAGCACAGGCTAGGTCTTGAAGGCCTAACCTCAAATTCATAGTGTGTATCTTGGGGCACAGGGACAAAAAAAAAAAAAGTGAGCTCTTCATCACACTTCAGGTGGTTCTGCAGGTGGTTTCAGAATTGTCTCTTGTACAGCCTTCTAAACCCATGATTGCTCTAGATATCTTACATCATGGCATTAAGCCAGAGAGGACCACTGAATTTCAAATGTGCTGAGTAATTTTGAGGCAGTTTTTCTCATTATAAAGGAAATAAAGTTTGGGACTGTCAGAAGGATTGAGTTCCTGGTTTGATCCAGATGCTTTTTAGCTGAGCTTCTGTGGTTGAAGGCTTTTGTAAAGATGTGGATGTCTGCAGGCTTGAATACAATTTTAATGTTTAGAGTCTTTCAAGATATGTGCTAGGTATTGGCCAGTAAATTCTTTCAATCATTTTACTCTTTCACGCATAGACCATAGCAGGACTTGAAGTTTCTTTTTTTGAATGTTCATTTTAATACATTTGTATAATTCTGAAATTGCTGGAATATCTCCATCTTTGTAATATAAAAAGCTGCATATTAAAGCAAGGCAGATATCAACCTACATTGTAATTATTTTGTCATGACTATATATATTTCTGCTTAGCCTTTTAAGAAACATATTACTAATTTTATCTTGTATCATTGTTAATGGAGTCCGATTAAGCTTTGCATTTACTTACTTCCTAAATTCTCTTAGATAGTTTCTCTTTGTTCATGTATGACATCAACGGGCCTAGTTGCTACACATTTGCATTTAAGAATAAAAGATTTTAGACTAAGAACAAAAGATTTTATCATCCCACAGTGAATGAATCTGGATACGTTCACCCATGTGGGGATGCATGCATATGCTTATTGCTTTGATGAAATACTTTATCTACTAATGTCACAGGAACTTTAACTTCAGAACTTGATGTGCTGAGTTCTTCAATACTGATAATGTGTATTCAGATTCACTACTGTGAAATAATTCAGAAATTTAAGTCAAGAGTTCATGTTCTAAGTTTAATTTAGAATAGGCTAAAATATGAATTGTTACACTTCCGTTTCCTCTCTGATGTACTTAATGCATCAATTTCAAGTAAAAAAGTTGTGTACATTTCATAATGCTTCTGAATATATGATTCTTTTCAAGAGAGTTAAGAACTCTCAGAAATTGCTCAAAAATGGGTATAGAACAACTTCAAAAAGAAGCTCAAAAAACTGAATTAATTGCTCTCTATTGTCTCTGTGCAAGTTGTGACAGGTGCCAGAGGAGCTGTATTTTAAGGTTTTGCTGACTGTGTTTTTCCTGGAATACACCATGATTAATGGTCATGATGATTAAGTAAATCTTTATTGAAGGTAACAACTAAACAATTAAGAAAAAACAATAGCCAACAGTAATACTGAAAAGTATGAAAAAAGGAGTCCCTATGACTGAGCTTTCTCATGAATTAAATAGAAAGGAAAACAGATCATTAGTAAATAGTTTTAGATTCTTGTCCTATTATGCACAATAACTATTGTCCTGGCTGTAACAGTATCCTACCATGACAATGCCCTGGAATAGTTGCTACAACATTATCTTCCATCCTTCCATCCCCCAAAAGTTTTAGTTATTTGGAAAAGTAACTAAAATCAGACAGAACCATATGAATATATGAATTACACTGCATACCAACAGTCTTGCCATTTCAATGTACTCAGTGTAATTTTGATGTTTTGCTATGTCTTATCAACTGTTCCAGTGAAATTTCTGTGTGAATCCACTCCTCATAGATAAACTTTCATTATTTATGCTACAGTAGTGTCTAGTTGCCATCTCTGAGACTAGAATGCTATAAATGCCTCTAATTAAATGAGGAGTAGCTTCTGCTCTTGGAAAGTTACTATCTAAATAGAATAGATGGGGGAACAGCAGAAGAAAGTATTGTTAACTACTTATTAAAGATGAGAAGCTGAGGCACAGACTCAGGAGATGTGTGAATAATATTTTCTGGGGGAGGACTGAATAAAAAAGCCCCACAGTTGCAAAGATTGAAAACAAACTTATTTTTCATTAAAAAAAATTTAAATTGTAATATAGAGAAGTATGTTTTTTGCAACACAAAAAAAATCTATTTTGAGGAAAACCATGGAAAGAAAGCACTAAATTCACAAGATGTCACTCCATATCTGAGGAAGGTGTCTTGCTCCTTTCTAAGGAAGATTTCTTGCTCCTTCCTACCCTTCATCTTAGTTATAGAGTTCTCCTGGAATGAATTTTCTCTTTTATCTTAGATTCATCTTACTAGTCAAGTTCCTAATCACACAATAGTCTGGGGAGTACTCTCTCCCTCTAGTAAGAGAGAATGAAATGATGTTCATTTTTTCCTGTTGACTTCTGTTCTACTTTATATAAATATCTAAGACATAAAAATTTGCTGTTTCTGGTTTATTAGTAGAGTTATTATCTCTCTTTTTCAATGCGTATGTAAGTATTCCATAAAAGATGCAATGACTTCAGCGAAAAGCAATGAAAGCAGTCTACATCAAGATGTTATACAGTACCTTTAAAGGATTTAAAAAAACTTCAAAGTCCTCCAGGAATTCAGAGAGGTTCTATTAACTTATGGGAATTTTTGTGTTAAATAAATGATGGAGTTTACATTCTAATGGTTTAGAGAAAGTAGACTTTACTTCTGCTTATTGTCATCAAAAAGGTTTCATCATTGCCAGCACAAGTTATTTTGATGTTTCTGAGCATTTTAAACCATTCAACCTCTTCCAAATGGAACTTTTGATTAAAAGGATTCAAAATTTTTTGATGAGAAGTAAGGTGGTTAGCTCAAGTCATGAGTGAAATTTCTGGTAGGGATTGAATATAGGTATGAATAGGTATGAAGCATGCGTTTCTGTGCTCTAGTTTGTATTTCTTGTCTACTGATTACTGAATTCAAGGAACAGAATGTGGAATAAAACTTAAAAAAAAATTGAAATTTCATGAAGGTACACCTGATTCAGATTTCTCGCAGAAGTCATCTTTCATTTTCGTTATCTAATTTTCCGTTCCATTTGGATTTTTCATGTCATATCAAAGAGATCACATTTGACTCCATAACCAAAATGCAGCATGATTAAGAAGGGAATAAGAAACCTTTCTAGCTCCTAAGTCTTCAATGGCCTGAAATTTTGTTTCCAAGGAAATTGTAGACTTTACTTTGGTAGAGGCCACACCACAAAGAAGGTGTAAAAGCCACCTTGTAAATTTTCTCTACAGATGTAAAAGACACATAGAAAATTTTTTGGTTTAACATTCCCCTCTTTCCCGCCATGGAATGGAAGTGAAGTTAATTTTGCTCTTCCCACACATATGACCTGACAAAGACGATAGTTCTCTAGTGTCAAAATGCAACAAAAATAGAATTCAAGTATTATTTGTTATCCATGTTTATATGTTGCATATCCTTTACTTTATAAAACTAAAACCCCAAAATACTTCTAGAAATGACAATTCTCCTCTATGGTAACAATGGAAACGTAGAATATCTCCATCCTTATGACTGGGATTATATTCTTGTCTTTAGAAACAGCACAGGAAAGAGCTATCACCAGTAAGAACCCCTCTCATCATTACTTACATAAATTGTTGTGAATTCTGTTATTTCTTCCCCAGATGCTTTCTAAAACCAAGTCATTTAGCATGATGTTACCGCAGTGATTAACAAAACGATGAGTCAGGACTTTCATTTGTAGTGCAGCATGGTGAGATTATACAGTACACTTTTCTCTTACTGAAAATTTTCTTTAAGCTCCATTTCATCCTTCAGTTTACTAATACCTCAGATTTGGTGAACCAAACTTCAGATTCTAGAAATACTTCCTGTCTTAAAGGAATAGCAGTGAAGATTTACACCATTACTGGAATCAGCTGTAAAATTCCTAACAGATAATCTTTCCGGAATTCCTCTAAATTTAGAGTGACTTGTATATTTTCTTTTTTCCCCAGAAAAGCTATTTCATATTATATAAATAATATTATTTCTGAAGAGTCAGCCACTGGATATGAACTTTCCATTCTCCTAGTGATTGTTTCAACACCACCAGTCCATTATGTCCTCTTCACTCTGTTAACTGCTTTCCACAGTTGCATGTATGCTTTATTTTGATTATTGATGTTAACTATTAATTTGATTGACTCAGAACAGAGAATGACTGTCCATGGTAGGATTTAACCTTGTGCACAAGCAGTAACTAATGAGTGAAGGTCTTCAGAAACTTATGTCCTTACAGCTAAAAGCCTGCCCTCTATGCTGATGACATTTTAGTGACAGATACCAAACCCACTTATCATTCAAGCCAAGAACCATCATCATTAGTAGCACTGGGAATAAACATTCATCATGTAGGCTTTATTGTCTTCAAGGGCTGCTTTTATGTGCTTAGTTTTAGAGCTCTCTTTAAAACAATTTGGCTTGCATTGCAAAGTGAGAAAAAGCATTACTTTTCCTATTAGATGGCAAGAGCTATATTTTGAAATCTGGCATCTAGACCATACCTCTCATAGCTTTTAC
Source organism: Chiroxiphia lanceolata (assembly GCF_009829145.1). Taxonomy (NCBI): domain Eukaryota; kingdom Metazoa; phylum Chordata; class Aves; order Passeriformes; family Pipridae; genus Chiroxiphia; species Chiroxiphia lanceolata. Next base: position 30,486,163 of record NC_045640.1, read on the forward strand.
TGATAAAGACATAAATATTCTCCTGAAAGCAAGGGGTGCCTGAGACAGAGAGAGTAGAAGTCACCCCATAGCAAAGAGCAATAACAGTTTGGGTTGTTGGATTGGCTATAGCTGGAATACATGTAGTTCCCTGAATACCTTTAGGAAAGATATAAACCTTGGATCTGTGCCCTTCTCATTGGAATACATTCAGACAATAAAACCAATTTTCTTATAAAAAGTAATTTTTTTTCATTCTGTCTCTTAAATGATTCTCCATGATAAGGATAAAAGTACACCTTCAGTCCTAAGTAGCCTGCTTAAATCATCCAGATTTAATCACTAGTCCAAAAATTGTTGATTGGGACCATGAGTATCAGTTTCCTATCAGCTGCTGCTTGTCTCTTCTAGATGGCACTCCTTTTCATGAAATTCCTGAAAAAAACCCCACATATGAAATACCATCCACAACAGATGCAACACATTTGGAATGGCAAAAATATCCGTAAGTCCTTGCTGCTCTCTGTGCTCTATTTGGTGCCACCGATAGGTTCCGTTTTGTTGGATGGTTATTATGACTTCTTACATTTTCCTATAAAAAGTTTCCTACTCAGTTACTTAACAATATACACAAAGAAAACATAGCTTCGAGGCCTTACAAATTTTACATCCTAATTTAAAGGTAATATCTTTAATCTGATGTTCCATTAAGGTTCTTATGGAACAGCACATAGATAACTAGGAAGCAATACATACTCTAGAAGAAAGTCACCACATGAGAGACTGTTAATTCCAAAAGACTAATTTATTTGGTGATCTCCTTGTTCATTTCTCGATTAGCTCAGTGCATCTCTCAAGCTTGGCACTGCAGAAAAAAGACAATGTTTCAAAAAGTGTGTGCAAGGGCCTGGCTGACTTCTTTGCTGAATTGGCAGTGCATGTGGGATCTAATTTCAGGCAATGCAGTGGCCTAGTGTAACGCAGAAGCCATAACATAATTTTATGGGAATAAAAATTCCAATGAGGAACTCCTGTGAACGCTGTTCTTTGCTACAGGTTTAAATGCTTTAAAAAAAATGTTCTGCCATTCATATTAATTTTATTGACATTTGCTGTAGCTATAAATGAAACAGTTAAAGAGCTGGAGGCGTTCTTCTGAAATTACTGTCAGCTGTGACAGTATGGTAAAGCTTGTGAAACTGTTCCGTTTAGTGATTTCAAGACCTGCTTCTGAGAGAATGGATTATATCCTTTCCTATGCAAAGTGGGGAATAATTTCTGTGGAAAATGCTTTGAGAGAAGATCTGTGTCGTGGTGGGTAGAATATGATTCAATAATTTAGTAATTGTGTGGAGGTAAAATATATGAAAGGAAACAGGAAGAGCAGATAGAAGTTATTATCAATCTGTTGCAGATTTCATTTAAAACAGAAGCCAAATCTTCACCTGACTGAAATGTCCATTCTGCTGCAGCTAGGAGGAGTTTAGCCCACTTATGCTGTTCCAGAGCTTACATGATTAAAATGGCTTCAACAGGTCAGAATATCTCTATTTCATCTCAGATACAAACATCACACTTCAGTTATTCTCAAAGGAGTCAGAGTAGTGACATGGTGTAATGTTCTTGTCTCATATACGTATTAGCATAATGCAAAGCACTCCCTGGGAAGGGAGACAGTGCATGTGCCCTGCTAGTCTGACCTGCATTCTGCATTCCTGACTCTTCTGCATTCCTCTTCAGATTGTCTGTATCTGATTGTACAGAGTGACTCTGAATTCCCTGAATTTTTAGAAGTGGGGTTATGGGCCAGAAGGGCCACAGACCAGTGCCGTTAACAAAGCTGCAGTACTGCATACACAGCAGTGTATGTAGCTCACAACTTGCAATCACAATGAAAAGGAGCTCTCTAATCATGACAATAAGATCAACCTTTAATGTAAGTCCATGATGTCAAAATGTATGAGGCTTGTAATACACTATTAATGTATTATTGTAATACACTATTAATGTATTAATATACATTAATATCATAGAGTAGTAGGCTTTTCTACTCAGGACTTATAATTTTTTTTAGCTGTGCTATAATACTTATCCCTTCTATCTCCTCAAAAAAGAAACCTCTCTGGGAAACTGAATCCCTAGGGTTTTATGGGAAAGTTTTCATCTTTCATTTAAGAGGTCAGAAACCAAATGGCACAATATTTGCAAGCCAAGGGGAAGAAGCATGTGCTAATATAATCCCTTCAACTTTCTACCTTACTACTTGTGGTGGTTTCACTCTAGGCCTTCCTGGAGACCAACTTGTAGCCAGGAAGGAACTAGAAAAGTGATCACGGAAGTATTCCATGCTATTCCTTTACGTAACTTGAGGTATAAATAAAGCCAGCGGGAGGGATCTCGCTCTCTTCCTCTCCGGCGAGGTTCGAGAACGGTGGGTCCCTGTTTCGGTCGGGTTTATCTGGAGCCGAGGCCTACAGTGACTGCCGTTATCTGCCCGCGTGAGGGGAGAGCCGAGGACCGTGTCTGGTCATCCTGCCTGTTCGAAGGGAAGTGGTGAGATTTTGCTAGTTTGCCTTCGGCTGGCCGTTTGACTTGTTCGGTCCTTGCCCTTTTTGTCCTTCTCCCTTTTCCCCCCCCCCCTCCCCCCCCGGTGTGTGGTATTCTCCTTTTGTGTATCTGTCTCATATGTAAAGTATATACATATATATATATATATATATATTTTGCTATAGCTTTGGCTGCTTGGTTTTTTTTTTTTTTTTTTTTCCCCTTTTTCCCTCTCTGGGAGGCGGGTCCTTGTTGTCGAGTTTCGGGGGACTTGGCGGGAAGCCAGCTCGAAACTTGTACAACACTGCAGCAGATTCAGGGAATAAAACACCTAAAGTATGCCTAGAAATGATCCTTAAAAAAACCCAAACAAACAAACAAAAAAATAAACCTTCTCTTTCAACAATTAACATTTCACCTGTTTGGCAATGCCCTTATTGAATTGGCATCAGGCTCTCATAGAAAGCATTTTCAAGTTCCTGAGCAGAAAAACAGCTAGCAGAAGGTTTTTCTAATATATACATTATATATGTGTGTGTGTATATATATATATATAAATGTGTGTGTGTGTGCATACGTGGTTTTTATTCTGGTGATGTTAAGGATAGAAATATTTTAAGGATTGTTTTGTGGTGGTTTGGGGTTTTTTGCTATGTCAGGAAGATTTACTTCAATATTACCTTTGTGAATTCATATAAGAATTCTATCATTTAAAGCAGAATTCTATATTAATGAAATCAATATACTTCGTTTTTCATAAAACATAGTTTATAGGTTTTTTGTAGATGCAATTGGAGGGGGTGGTTTTTTGATGGTATATATGCACACAAAGAGAGACTGAAAAGTAGACCAAAAGTTTACTTATGTCTGTATGTCCCTCTTTAGTTAATAGTAGAATGGGAATGATATGTAATTGCTAACTATCTTCTTTCTCCAACAAATACAATTAGCATTATAATACAACTTTACCAGAGAAGAGCACAAATTGATGAAACGTTATTTATGAATAATATAATCTATTCATATATGTTATGAAGCTGTTTTCCCCAGATATTTTTCATCACATAACATGGTGAAAATTACAGTAAATTGTTTGCGGAAGTATGAACTCACATTGAAAAAGAGGCAATTGTAACACTGTTCTGAATCTAAGTTTTTAAATGAAGAAATTGATTTTTTTCTGATGATCTTGCAAGAGTTTTCAGCAAGAACAGTTCACACAATCATTCTGTCGTCTGCAGGTTTAGCACCAAGGACCAAATATAAAGATGCTTACTTTAAATGAATATTTCTAAGCAACAGGGCTTGAATTAAAAAACAATAATTTTTTCTTTATGAAAACAACTATATGTATGCCCAGATTACAGCACATGGAGTAAAAAGATTGGAAGATAGCGAACTACTGAGATAAGAAGAAATTAGCTCCTAGGGGTTCCAACAGTTCTATGTCTGCCCTTGCCAAATGTTGGCTATGACAAAATTAATCAAATGAAATTAAAATGAGCCTACATCTTGTATAACTAGAAAGACAATATTTGTGTTACATCCAAACTTCTCTTAATGGTAACAACAAGGGTGCTGAGAGTTTATGTCACAGGAATGTAATGAAGATAATACGAAAGACATAATTTAATAATTTCAGAAACCCAGGTGGATGGATCTCATCTTCAGATATAAGACTTCATACATATAAGTACAATTATAAAATGAAAAAACACAGACTTCTCTTGGGTACATAAATATAGGACCTGGGTACTGGCCCTGTAGCCGAGGTAATACAATCTCATTCCTTATTAGTCCTTTCCTACATCCACAAAAGTAGTTTGATATTTTCTAATGAAACATAAGTAGGATATTAAAGCTCTGTAGCTGTATCTGACTGGATTTAATGCATCTTCTCTGCCACATTTTCTTTGCAATGTGGTATGGTCCAGAGGATCATATTTTTTCTTATAGATGCAGAAACATGTATTTACAGTACTGCAGATCCCAATCTCCTAATTCATTCTCTTTACATATTTTTTGAAAGTTCTTTACACGGAATCTCTGATTGTTTTAGCTGGTGTTGAGGTCTTATACAAAAAAAATTAACTGTTGTTCAGTTTAGCTAGTTACATTGTCTGTAATAATCTGGTTTCATTGTACGTTCCTTGACACTGCTGATCTCTTGCAGCATCAGTTTTCCTGTTTTACAGTTTGTTTCACTGTTATTTCTGGTTTTTACTGTATGAAAAGCCTCTGAGAAAACCATGCATGAGGAAGGAGAGAGATATGACTTAGTGAAAGATTTATAGTTGTTTATGTCTGAGATTTATATTCAACAGAACAGTGCCTTTACCATAAAGTACATCTGTATCGCCCTTTAGTAAATCACCTACTGTGTGTTGGTAGACTTGGAATGTTTATTATGTTGTTATTAATTTAATTATTGAAAGAGCCAAGCACATTTTAGGATCAAGCCTTGGGGGTATTTCTGAATTTTCTGGGCAAAATAGACTTTCTGCATGATCTGTGATCATTGTTCCAAACCCGTGCTGTCAGTGTAGCCTCTCCCCTCCATGAGCAAGCAGTCTTCTCATGCCAGATGTGAAGAGTTTTCAGAATAGAAATTGTTTACATGCCCTTATGGATATTACACTGAATTAGACATCACTTTCTAATTTAAACTTAGCCCACTGTTATTTTTCCCTCTTGTAATCTCTATAAACATTTCATCTGTACCTGGCTGAGCTGTTGTTGCTAAAATGCTGTTGCTACTGAGCTAACATTGGTGTTTGCTTTCATATAAATATGTTCTCCATTTAAGCTTCTCATTGAGATTTTGGATTTTTTTTTTTGGTTATCATATTTCTTTGAAATTTTTGATTTTTAAAAAACTTGGTTGATGTTTATCTACGCTGCTCATTTCCCCAGACTTTCAAAACACCAATTCCTTCTCCTTCTAGACATGCAAACTGGATTTTGGTTTATACTGTTGCTTTTCATAGAATCATAGAATCAGCCAGGTTGGAAAAGACCTCCGATATCATCAAGTCCAACCCTTGATCCAACACCACCTTTGTTACTAGACCATGGCACTAAGTGCCACATCCAGACTCATCTTAAAAACCTCCAGGGACGGTGAATCCACCACTTCCCTGGGCAGCCCATCCCAATGTCTGATTACTCTCTCCGTAAAAAATTTCTTCCTAATATCCAACCTAAACCTCCCCTGGCACAGCTTAAGATCATACTGTCTTGTCCTACTGCTGGCTGCCTGGGAGAAGAGACCGATGCCCACCTGGCTACAACCTCCTTTCAGGTAGTTGTAGAGAGTGATGAGGTCTCCCCTGAGCCTCCTTTTCTCTAGACTGAACAACCCCAGTTCCCTCAGCCTCTCTCCATAGGACTTGTGCTCGAGTTCCTTCACCAGCCTTGTTGCTCTTCTCTGGACCTGCTCCAGCATCTCTATATCCTTCCTGAACTGAGGGGCCCAGAGCTGGACACAGTACTCCAGGTGTGGCCTCACCAGCGCTGAGTACAGGGGAAGAATCACTTCCCCGCTCCTGCTGGCCACACTGTTCCTGATACAGGCCAGGATGCCATTGGCCTTCTTGGCCATCTGGGCACACTGCTGGCTCACGTTCAGCTTCCTGTCTATTCAAATTCCCAGGTCCCTTTCTGCCTGGCTGCTCTCCAGCCACTCTGTACCCAGCCTGTAGCACTGCAGGGGGTTATTGTGGCCAAAGTGCAGGACCCGGCACTTGGCCTTGTTGAACCTCATCCCGTTGGAATCAGACCATCTCTCCAGCTTGTCCAGGTCCCTCTGAAGAGCCCTTCTGCCTTCCAGGTGATCGACACTCCCCCCCAGCTTAGTGTCTTCTGCAAATTTGCTAATGGTACACTCAATCGCCTCATCCAGATCACCAATAAAGATATTAAACAGGACTGATCCCAACACTGATCCCTGGGGAACACCACTAGTGACCGGCTGCCAACTGGATGTAGCACCATTCACCAGCACTCTCTGGGCCCGGTCCTCCAGCCAGTTCCTAATTCAGCAGAGAGTGCCCCTGTCCAAGCCGTGGGCTGCCAGCTTTTTCAGGAGTATGCCATGGGAGATGGTGTCAAAGGCTTTGCTGAAGTCCAGATAGATCACATCCACAGCCTTCCCCTTATCCACTAGGTGGGTCACCTGATCATAAAAAGAGATCAGGTTGGTCAGACAGGACCTGCCCTTCCTAAACCCGTGCTTGCTGGGTCTGATCCCTTGTCCATCCTGTAGGTGCTGCGTGAATCCACTTAGGATGATCTGCTCCATAACCGTACCAGGCACTGAGGTCAGGCTGACAGGCCTGTAGTTTTCCGAGTCCTCCTTGCAGCCATTTTTGTGGATTGGAGTGACATTCACCAGCTTTCAATCATCTGGGACTTCCCCAGTGAATCAGGACTTGGTAAATGATGGAGAGTGGCTTGGCAAGCTCTTCTGCCAGCTCCCTAGGATGGATCCCATCTGGTTCCATAGACTTGGGAGGATCCAAGTGGCTCAGCAGGTCGCTGTTTCCTCCTGGATTACAGGGGCCTATTCAGCTTTCTGTCTCTGTCTACCAGTTCCTGAGGACAACCTGTCTTACTGCTGAAAACTGAGGCAAAGAAGGTGTTAAGTACCTCAGCCTTTTCCTCATCTTTGTTCTCCCCCATATCCAACAAAGAATGGAGGTTTTCCTTGCCCCTCCTTTTGCCATTGATATGTTTGTAGAAGCACTTCTTGTTCTCCCTAACAGAAGTGGCTAGATTGAGTTCAAAGTGTGCCTTTGTCTCTTTGATTTTCTTCCTACATGACCTAACTATACTCCTAAACTCTTCATGAGTAGCCAGCCCTTTTTTCCGTAGTCAGTAAGCTCTCTTTTATCCCCTAATTTCCTTTAAAATCTCCCTGTTCAGTCAGGCTGGCCATCTTCCCCACCAGCCTCCCTTTCGGCAGACTGGGACAGCCTGCTCCTGTGCATTCAAGAATTGTTTCTTGAAGCATGTCCATCCCTCCTGGACCCCTTTGTTTTCAAGGGCTGTTTCCCAGAGTACCCTCTGAACCAGTCTTCTGAGTAGGCCGAAATCTGCCATCCGGAAGTCCAGGGTAGAGTTTTATTGACGGCCCTCTTTGCACCCCTGAGTATTGAAAACTCTATTATTTCATGATCACTGTGTCCCAGACGGCCTCCAACCACCACATCTCCCACTAGCCCCTCTCTGTTTGTGAACAGCAAGTCTAGTGGGTCCCCATCCCTGGTAGGCTCATTTACCAGCTGGAGCAGGAAATTCCTCTCTACACTCTAGGAATATCCTAGACTGCCTCTTCTCTGCTGTGTTTAGCTCCCAGCAGACATCCGGCAGGTTAAAGTTGCACACAAGAACAGGGGCTGGCGATTCTGAGACATCCGCCAGCTGCTCGTAGAATAATTCATCACCCTCGTCATCCTGATTGGGTGGTCTGTAACAGACTCCCACCACGATATCAGCCTTGTTGGCCTTCTCCTTCATTCTGATCCACAGGCACTCAATCTTATCATTACTGACTTTCAAGTTCTACAGAGTCAAGAGACTCTCTAACATATAGAGCCACCCCTCCACCTCTCCTACTTTGCCTATCCCTTCTGAAGAGCTTGTAGCCATCCATGGCAGCACTCCAGTCATACGAGTCATCCCAACATGTTTCTGTGATGGTGACTACGTCATAGCTTTCCTGCTGCAGCTTCCAGCTGGCTTCCAGCTCCTCTTGTTTATTACCCCTGCTGCATGCATTGGTGTACATGCACTTCAGCTGGGCTGCTGATATCACTTCTAACTCTGGCTTTCCACCCTTAGGCTCCTTTCTGAAGAGCCTGGTTTCAACCCTTCCCCCTTCAAACCTAGTTTGAAGCCCTCTTGATCAGCCCTGACAACTTACGGGCTAGAGCCCCTTTGTTTTCTAGATAGATGAAGCCCATCTGACTCCAGCAGGCTAGGAACCATAGAATTCGCCCCACGGTTGAAAAAACCAACATTCTGTTGGTAGCACCAGTCCTTTAGCCACCACTATTGGTGAGTTTTCCTAATCCTCTCCTCATTCATCCCTGCTACTGCAGGAACTGAGGCGAACACCACCTGTGCTCCTGTCCCATTAACTAATCAACCCAGCACCTTGAAGTCCTCTTTAATTAGCCTGTTACCTCTTTCATTAATGTCATCACTGCCAGCCTGGACCACTAGCAGTGGATAATAATCAGAGGACCAGATTAGCTCAGGGAGTCTCCTACTAATATCCTTCACCTGGGCCCTGGGAAGGCAGCAGACTTTCCTGTGGAATGGGTCTGGTTGGCATATAGGGCCTTCAGTTCCCCTCAGAAGTGAGTCACCGACTACAATTATCCTTCTTTTTTTCTTTATAGCAGTGGTTGTAATCCATCTGGTAGACAGGGTGCAAATGGGAGACCCTCCAGACAGATCCTCTTCTTGACTGTCCTCTGCCTGACTCTCTGGGTCCAGGGCCTCATACCTGTTTTTTAAGGGCACCTAGGGAGGTGATGGGGGTGGGGAGGGGATTCCTTTACCTCTTTGATTGGGGACCTGTTTTCATTGCCCCCCATCTACTTGGTTTGCTCCATCTACCTGATGGTAGGAGGGGCAGGGCTTCACCGTCTCCTGCTGGACTTCTTTTGTGGTAGACCAAAACCACTTAATTTTTGCATGAAATTTTTGCTTCTATTCAATTATAAACAGAACTTGAGGACTGTTTCAACTCTTTTAGAAATATTTTAGAAATATTTACTACCCCAGTAAATTAAACTCAGCAATAATTCTTTTACTTCAGAAATTTTATTTCAAATATTATCCCAGTTCAAATATTTTTACATATACCACAAATACAGGTGTCAATTTTTTACTTTATCATTAAACTCAGATGTTCTGACATCTTCTATTTAGTTACAGAAATGCATGTGTCACATGCACTTTTGTCTTCCACACCAAAAGAAATTCTTATCTCCTCGGCTGGCACATCATACTAAATGTCTTTACCTTTTTCTCCAAAACCATTAGGCCAGTAACGAAATCCATCTAGCTATACTTGGATTTCTTGAGTCAATCTACATGCAAATGAATAATTTCTACTTCCTTAGAAGATATGTACCCCCATGGTTCATTCCTGCAGTCAAGTTTTAGTAGACTTGGGTTACTTCAGTATTTATTAAAGAAAACTGTTTGGAATTTTTATCTGGATAGTGCAGTGATTTAGGTACTGTACCTATTAATGTATCTTAAAATTTTATCTCATTTTTCATTATAAGAAAAAAGCCATATATTGATATTTCATTTCCTCCTACTCTTCATTTTCCATTTGAACTAAAATTATTAAGAAGTTCTGACAGAGAAAAACAGTAGGTCAATGCCTTAAATATTAAGGTAAGATAGATGGTAACTCCTAATAATACTGCTGGGAGAAAGCTGGGAAAATCACCTTAGCTATCATTCCCTGTCGCAGACTTGTTAATGAACTACACCACAGCTGGAGCACAAAGCATAAGACTAACTTCTGGCATTTGCAATTTTTGGCTGCTTAAATCTAAATCAGATCTATCTCATTAATATGTGGTTAATTTCCCCCTTCTGAAAATAGTTTTTGCAAAACCCTGCAAAGGGACTGTGTCTGCATTTTCCTCTGCTTTAACTTCCAAGCAAAGCAAACTAATTAAGTAGCCACAGAAGCCTACTTGCCTCAGTTTTTTGTTTGTGCATAACAGAACAGACAAAATCATAGTAAAGGCAGAAGGTTTTGGTGAGATGTAAAATGCACTGGGATGGCAACTGCAAAATGTTGCTGAATATCAGACTGAAATTCTTTAGAATAATTGTGCTGAAAAACAGGATTGTTCCCCTCTGGTCTGAGCATTGCCTCACCCCCCCATTAGAGCTCCAAACCAAACAGGTAGCAACTGAGCCCTCCCCTATGCCTTCTGACAATAATTTTGTGCAAAGGAATGTAATATTATGTAAGACCCCTCTTCCTTTTTTTTTGCCATAATATCTGTCTATGGAAATGTGTTATTGCCTTATCTTTTAACTTTGCAGAGGCAAATAAGAAAACCTGTTTGTATTGTTGCTACAATAACATAAATAATGAATATTTATAACAGATTGGGTCTACAAGGCATAAATTACCACTTGGTTGAACTGTACTTAAATGCATTTTGGTTCCCTTTTTTAATCACTTCTTGTTTAAAATAATCAATTTAAAATAATTACATTCATTATTTTCATTCCCTTAGTCTTGATACTTAAGTAAAGCACTTGTTTTATTATATAAAGCATTTCTAGATACTTATGTTTTTAATGTTATTAGAGTAGTTGCTTGGAGATCACTCTTGATATTAAGCATAACTCTATTAAAATTTAATAAGAGTCAAATTCTAAATATTCCAGGAACAAAACTCTTTCAGAAGTCTGTTTATGGCAACATTTTGCATACTGCATGCCTTCCCTGAGCACTGGCTACAGCCACAAAATTTTCTCTTCTGATATGTAGTAAATTAACTTGCATTGTTTGGTTTTTTTTTAAAGAAGAGAGTGAAGATTACTCTATTGCAAATGCTTAATGTTAATAAATTTAAAGCAGAATTTGAGTATGTGTAAAGCAATTGTGACCTTTTTAGGAGAAATATTAAAATGATATCTAGTTACAATAAAGTAATTTTGTAGGCACACACACTACTTTTTGACTTTATATACCCACCTTATATATAGTTTATGGCTGTACTTTATACATTCATTCTCCAGTAGTGGAAATGAAAAATTTTAAAAAATATGACAACACATATTCCACAGGTGATGTGGAATACAAGGCAATTGCTGTTGTATTTTTACACTATAGAGAATCAGTCACAACAAAATAAAAGAATTTACTCAAATTCAGGATTTTGGGGTGTTTCTCTATGATGTCTGCTAAAGGAAAACAGAAACTTTGACTAGAAGAAAATGAAAATAAATGTGTGTGTGATGCAAAAAGTAAACACATCAACTATAGTATTCAAGACTTTTATAGCCCAATTAGAACTTAAACAAAAACATCCATTACAATGACAGTAAACGAGAATGTTTGAGTTTTGATATTTAACAACAGGAATTTGGTAAACATTTTTTCAGGAATTTTGAAGAACCTATTTTTAATTGGAAAGTAGAATAAAAGTTGTTGTCCTGCCATTTTGCTTAATGTTGCTTAAAATAATTAACATTATAATATATATAATTAAATATAAAATATAAATATAGAATTATATATAACATTTATATAATATATAAATATATAATTAAAATAATGTTAACAGCTCAAACAAAAACGCCTTTTTAAGGATGATTTGTGAAGTAATGCATAGTAGTCGTTCAAGTTCTCACTGATCTGCACAAAGAAACAATCATGGAATTAAGAGGTTGATCCTTTTGAACCTGATAAATAGCTGTTGACATTTTAAAAGTGTCAACATGCAGTTCTTTCCCATGCACAACATGCCTTTGAAAATGCAGACTAGCATAAGCTGAAAGCCTAGGCTGAAAGCAAATTATTACTTTTCCATAAAATTAACAAGATTTTCCTACTCTTATAAGAATAAGGCACTAACAACTTTATCCTTCAGGGATGACGTTTAAGAGCTATGAAATCTGTATTTAAGTTTTTGTATTGAAAATCTTATTTCAACTCTCCTTAGTTTCATGAAGACATAGAGAGACTTCACAGAAATGAAAACTGAATCAGTCAAAACTCTATTAGATGGTTTGGGTTTTTTTGCTTTTTTTTTCTTTTCTTTCCTTCCTGGAGGTTAGTCTTGTAAGGAGATGTAGTAGATTGGTGGGAGCTGCTTTGGTCTTCCAGGAAAAAAGAGACAAGGTATATCTAATGCTAATACCTTAATATGACTGCTTCCAAACATCTTAGAAGCTCTCGAAGATATTTAGCTTCTGAGATCATATAAAATTAAATTAGAATTTGACATGACATTGTAAATTTCTACAGTGAATAAAGAGGTGACCTAAAAGGTACAATTCTACTCGCTTTAAACATGACAAAAGAAATTAGTGTTTCTCACAAGTACACTCTTCAAATCTATTAATTTTCAGTACTTGGCTTAATACATGACTGAGATATGCAATGTTCTTTTAATTTTTTTCCTTGGCTTCTCACTGCTTAGTTTGACATAAAGAGAAGTATTCAGTACAGAGTGGCTAACTGTTAAATTGAGGCATTAGGTATAGAACCCTGCATTCAAGATAATGTCAAAAGTTCTTTCCAGTTTGAAGATGAATACAAAAGTTGCAGTTTGATATATTGCAAGTTTCACTACCATAATTGCATTGATGAGATGAAAAAGACATCTTAGTTGACCTAGAAATGAGTGGTATAGTGAGTGACAGTGGATATCTCATAGCAGACTTCATGATGGCCTGGCCTTTAGTTGCATTCTGCTGGTCTCAGATGTTGGCTAAAAGCTTTACTTCCTTTTAGTATGATAAGAGGGGGAAAGGATGGAGAGTGGAGATTGGATATATTTTTGAAGTCAGTAGTCACTAAATGAGTTCACTAAATTTCTTTCTCAAGACAAAGAGAAGGAGGACTGAAGAAGTAGATCAAGTGGAAAGAGTGCATCAGAAAGGCTGAAAAAAATCCAAAATGAATTAAGAAGAACTAAAAAGAAAGCAAAATTGTTATCTGATGAAAATGAGTAAAACACAATTGGGTTATATAGGAAACATCATATGATCAGTTTTATGGAAGAGATGATATCCAACGACTAAGGATTCATCTACAGATATTGGTAAGTTTTAGACGCAGTAAAGAAGAAGAACAAGAAAGAGAAAGGGATGCAATTAAGATTCTGCATTGCAAGATCTGTAGGTGTCTACATCACACAGCTAATGCAACACATTTCAAAATCCTTTATTAGTAGAAACTGATAATCTAAAGAGGATACAGAGGATAGAAAGATGCTTGAAAAAGATATCTAGGTGTAACACAGAAGCTGAGAAGGAACCTTGACTGAAGCGTGGGAGAGTTCACGGATCATCCTTTATGCTGGGGTAAAATAAATTAAAGGAACAAAATGCATATGCCCCATGACTGTAGATATTTAAAAAGTGACAATTTATATGATGTTCAGTCACATTTTTCCAAGTCAAAGTTGATTAGAGAGTGACAAACTCAAGGGTTAGTATTGTAAAGAATATATGACTACTGGGACACCTGATGGAATAAAGGAAGCTTTTTTAATGGATTGATTCTAACTGAGGTATTAGTCATTTAGGATGGAAGCTGGCATGAAAGAACACTTTTTACTACTGAAAGTAGAGAATGGGATAAGATGAATTAATGATTTCTACTTTTGACTGTAACAATCGAGATGAAGAAAATAAGAAAAATGAGGGTACACTGAGGAATTCAAGAAAGAAAATGGATGTGATATACAGGATCTGTTATAGTAATGTGTATACCAAAGACATGATGAAAAGACATTGCAAATAAGATTTAAAAACAAAACAAAAAACCCCAAAAAGCCAACATATGTATATATTTATTAAAAGGTGAAATTTGTGATGTCCTATTGCGTGGTAATGATATAAAAGATTCTAGAAGAGTAACATAGAATCACAGAATGATAGAACAGCTCAGGCTGGAAGAAGCCTCAAAAGGTCATCTGGTCCAACCTTTCACGGGAAAGAGAGGTTAGATGAGATTTTCGAGCACCCTGTCTGGTGACACCTTGAAAAACTCCAGTGATGGGAATTCCACCACATCCCAGTGGAGGTTGTTTCAGTGGTTAATTGTTCACACTGTGAAAAAATTTCTTTCTTATATCAAGATGAAATCCTTCCCAGTGCAATTTGTACCTGTTACCCCTTGTCCTCTCCATGTGGCTCTTTGTGAAGAGAAAGCACTTGTCTTAGTACTGGATTACTGTGGTGAGATCCTCCTAAACCTTCTCTTAACACGGACAGTTTAACCGCTGTTTGGGCTGAAGACACTTTGGAGGTGAATAATGAAAGGTTCTATGATGATATTGGTAAGAAACGCAGGAGGTTTGCCACCATTGCCTTTGTATGTAGATAAAAGTTTCTTTATCAAACTGCTACTGGTGGCAACTGTCAATATTAATGTAAATCTTGGACAATAAACCTCACAGCTTTATTGCTCAAATTAAGAAGAATAGGCTTCTGACTACAGGAAGCTGAAGTGTTTAGCATTATAAATGAAAGTTTGAAAGGAAATATTTTTAATTGTTCTTGAGACTGCCTGGCTGAAAACTAGCAAACATAGTCCTTATAAATGGTGGAGGACAGGGAAGAGAAGATAACATGGAAGCTCATAGTTTTAACAGTAAGATCATGGATATAGTGGTACTGAACAAGATTTCAACATGGGAGTAAAAACAAAGTAAAAAATCCTATAATGTAGGATAATCAAAGATGTTTTGTATTAGAGATAGTAATCTTTGGCTTTGACAAAACAATTAATTTTTCAAGACAATGAAAAAATCTTCTATCTCTTTTGACAGCCACTTAATAAAGATTTTGATATGGTTCCATACAGAAGACTACTAATTCAAAGGGGGAAAACAGAATTAATGCAGAAACTGTAGGGGAGAAAAGTAAGTAAGTCAAGATGAGACAGTGGACTACCTTTCACTGAGAATACTGTCACAGAACATCTGAGAGTAAATCTGGTGATTGCTTGAAGCCACGTGGTCATTGTGCAGATGAATTCCAAGACGTTAGACAGAAAATAGCAGATGATCCTGAGATTTATTGAAATATAAATCAAACAAGATTTTAACAAGCTGAACACTTTGAAACTAATCTGAATTTTTTTTCCACAGGCTTCAGATATCAGTTGGAGAGTTCATAGTGTACTTTTAATTTCAGCATATGTATGTGAATTACACATGTACACACAAATATATGAATTGACATATTTTTTATGCAGCTATTAAAGGCCCGGAAAAAAAAACCTGTAAAAAAAAGTTGAAGATATACAACTGATTTTATACTAAAGAACAGGATTTTTGTAGTCCATTGAAGGACAAATGAGGACCTATGCAAAATAGATGCAGTACCATGCAAAGGAGTCATCATCATCATCATGGCTGGGCTTCACGAACGAAGATTTGGGAAGGGCTCTACCCACATTTGTTGCAAGCGTGTTGGTGGCTAAAAAGACCAATATGAGATAGGCATGACCGGTTGCAAAAGGCACAGCAGAAAGACTCCTTAGATGGTATATTCTGCAAGGCACGATTCTTTCTGCGTTGTCTTTTCTCCTCAAGAGTGATCCTGCGTGCTTTCTCAAAAGCATCAGCAGTGTTATAGATGGTGTGTCTCCAAACCTCCCGATTGGAGGCCAGAGTAGACCAGTTACGATGATCAATATGGCCGAGGCTATGTTGTTTCAGGGAGTCCTTGTATCTGCAAGTTCACCATAAAGCAAGATCTTAGGGAGGCGGTGGTCCTTCATCCTGGAGACGTGTCCTGCCCAACGCAGCTGCGTTCTCAGCAACACGGCCTCAATACTTGTGACTGCTGCTTGTTCTAGAACAGATGTATTAGTCACATAATCTGACCAGTGGATGTTTAGGATTGTGCGGAGGCAGCATTGATGGAAGCGTTCTAGGAGACACAGATGGTGGTGGTAGATGGTATGAGATCGGGAAATGGTCCAATGTAGCATGCAAAGATTTAAATATCTGTCATCTGACCTTGAAAACATGCTTACTGTTTGGCTATTTAAATGTCTATTAAAATGCATGATAGATGCATGATAGCAGTCAATATCAAATAGCAAAACATATGTATATAAAGGAGTTATCACTTGCAATCCTTAGTTGTCAGGTGCTGAAACCTCTTGTGTGCTGTTTAATCACTACTGTACAATGCTGTGCTCATTAGTTGCCAGACTCTGAGATAAAGGACACTGAGTGACAGCTTTGGTATTTGACCAAGCTTTGTGGCTGGGCAAGGTTAAATGAGTGTCATCTCTGGACTGATGTTAAAAATAGCTTTTAAGCAGTCAGTTGTGGTCACTCAAGAAGGATTCTCTACAGTGCCAGTAATAGCCAGTGAGCCAAAATGGCCCGTGGCCAGCAGAAGACAGAATCTGACGGAAGCCACCAGCAAAATTATCTGGTTTTGCTAGTGATGGGAAAGTACTTATATAATTGTTTAATGGCATTTGTCATCTAAACTTCTTTATACAGTTTCAATACAATCATGTGCAAGAGGAAATTCCAGATGACTTTGGTAGAGGGATGGAGTAACAGGGTAACCCATGAACCAGTGGTCTTCTGTGAGAGTAAACAGAGATGTTGGTTGACTTAACGTAGCAAAATGAAACTTTGAAGGTGAAAATTGAATGTCCCATGAGCTACATGTTGAGGAATACACCCTGTGCAGGTAGCTCAATGTGCAGCTGCAGAGGGAGCTGCAGGCTGAGCTTTGGATGGTGGGAGCCTGAGGCAAAAGGCCTTGAACTGGCACTGACCCCTTACATAACAAAGGGCACTGGGACCTGTGACCCAGTCAGGTGACTGGACACTCAGAGAAAAGCAGGAGCAGAGAACTCCAGACTTTCCTGTGATTAGACTGGGAGAATATAAAAGCCCAAGGTTTCTTTTGTTCAGGGTCCCTCCTTGGAGGCACCAGCTTGAGCTATTATTCTGTTGTTGCACATTGTTTCAAGGATCCAGACATCTGAAACTGCTATGGGAAACAGGGGTCAAGGCAACTAGGCCTGACCCTGTGAATGTGGGGTGTGCAGGGAGTCAAGTAGGGTAGAGGTTGGGTCACTGGAGCCACCTGTTGTAAAGGGACCTCAGTCCCAGCAGTCAAAGTCTCTGATGGTGGGATTGTGACTGCCAGAGTGGCTCCCAGATGACCAGACATGGAAAGTTTCCTTAACAAGCAGGCCATCTATGGGGAAGACTTCAAAATTCAAAAGATCAAATTCAAAATAAGATAAAGTAGATGTAGATGTTGCAAAAAATAACTTTGGTTGGAAATTAAGGGGGGAAAAAGTTTCTTACTTTCATTGCAGTGACTTTCTAAAAGAGGTTTAAAGAGTGGAGACAAGCAAGACAATATGCTTTGAAGTAGAATAAGGTTACATGTTATAGTGATAGAAAGAGAACACAGAAAGTTCCTTTTACAGTGCTCTGCGTTTCTGTGCCATGACCATTTTATATTCTTTTTCTTATAAACATATTCTCTACAAGTAAATTATTTACTTTGTTCACATCATACCTGTATTTACCTTTTAAAAATATAGACCAAATCCTAGCCCTTACACCTTTATTTCTGTGATATAGCTGTTGTCTCTTTCTAGTTGATACAAATCAAAATTTGGCATTCAGTGAAGTCACTGGTAAAAGAAAAGAGCTGGCCAAGAAACATGTAACAAGCTCTAGAGCTACTGGTGCTACTAACACACTCTTCCGTACTCTACCATAACACCTGAAGATAAGAGAAAGCAGGATGCCTTGTGCAAATTCATTGAACTTCTTCAGATTCTGTCTTAAAACTATGTAGAAAAACTTTGGAGACTGTATGCCAAACTACTATACCAGACTCCATATTTATTGCACTCTTTCACTGCATGCAGAGACAGCTAATTTGCATTTACTGGCATATCTATTGAAAAAGTTCCCTATTATACTGCTTACTTATTGCAAATGCCCAGTGACACATATGATGATATTAAGATTAACAATCTACTGATTAATACCAGAGAGCATATTTGCAATCAAATTATCTATATCAATGAGGTATGGGGAGAACATTTTGTACACGAGTTCAGCAGTTCATGGAGCGGTGTCATTACTCACCTAAAACCACCCATTATTCACTTCATGAGTCCTTTGTTAGTGCTTCATAAAGCTTGACCTTAAATTAAACAGTATTTCTCATGTTTTGAAATAGATACTTGTAACATGGTTTAGAATTTGCACATGGGCAGCCTAATTTGACCACCCCATGTGAACCAGAGAGCAATAAAATGCAATCTTTGCTCTGTGACTACAGGCAGAGAACTACAGAAAAAGGTCATTGAACATTTTGCTCATTATTCAGATGAAGAAATGAGCAACTACTGTGCTGGTTTGGAAATGGAAATCACCATTAACACATTACAATGCAGTGGAGGTTTTGCTACCTCTGCATTTCTGATTTTATTTTTGGGGACAAATATTTCTTACTGCCTGTAGGCACAATTTGTGAAACAGGTTGCTTTAAAAAGTAATCTAATTGGCTTTTTTCATAAACAAAGATGGTTCTATTCATTTTTTTAAATATGCATGATTTTGAAATAGTTGATGATTATTTTTTCATTATTAATTGGATAATACACTACTCTCCCAGACCACTAAGAAAAATATTTTTTTATTCACAAAGGTACACAATTTTGTAATATTTCATAGAAGACTGAGGCAGATTTTATGATAAGAATTATTTAACAACAAGAAATAACAAGAGTAAAGGATGCAAATGCTGTGCAATCTGTTTTATCTGCATCCATGATCTCAATTGATGCAAATGGTTCTTTCCTATATGTGTGCCAGAAACAGAGTTATTATGAAGCTTGTTAACAAAAAATTGCCTGTATATAGAAGAACAAGTAGGTACTAGATCAATGAACAAGTATATAGCAGTGAGGAATATGGGTCATTATTGCTGAGGTTTATAAAACTTACTGCTTCCTTGCCAGCTCTGTGCCTGCAGGTCTTCTCAAGGATCTCTGATTAAATCCTCTCCATGAAATCCCTGCCATGTGCTCCACTCATCCCAGGGGTTTAGTTGTGTGGGTCTAAAGGATGTAGGGTCTAGCCCTGACATGCTTTAGATGCTTTACCTTGACTCATACTGGGGAAAAAGAGACATAAGACACTTTGCAGAGACAGAAAAAAAGTAAAAGTTGCAGAAGCACTATTGCTGAGACTGGTTCAGTAACAAAGTGAAAGGAGAAACAAAAGCAAGGAATGGTATAAAGCCCAAAAAAGAAACAGGGAAGCTAGTTATTTTTGCTCGGGTTTGTTGGGTCAAGCTGTCAGAACTGTCAGCTGATGGGAGACAGAAGCTTGGCAAAATCCAGGACCAGTCACTTGTAGCCACTGAGGCTAACATTTCCGCCCTGAGGGCCACCTTTCTGGCATCTGTCTGCTGTGCTGTATGGTCTTAGTGCACTGTATCAAGGGAGGTGACCATGACAATAGTTGGCCAAACAGCTCCCTAAAACTTCTTTATACTTTAAAGTTGTGTATACACTACTTGCAGAGTCTCTGTGCACCTGGCTAAAGATGCCTGGACAAAGAGTTCCAAATGAGGGGCTCTAACATCAGGACAAATCCCTTGTGCTTCATCGTGGAGGCTATGTGGCAATGCCTGGGAAGACTCAACTCCACAGAGCACATGACTTACTCTCTGTCAAGCAAGATCTTAGTAAAAGAAAATTGATAGACCTTTTCTCATCATGCCTTATTAAAGTGCAGGCTCAAAGGACAACACTTTTATATTCATCACACAGTTGGTGCCACTGCAGCTTTTCTGTTAACCACTCACACTCTAAGGACTTTTTAGCCTGAGGTCAGCTATAAGAGCACCACAAACCTTATTTTCAAATGTCATGAGCAATGGCTTTTAGCACTGAGCAAGTAGAACGGTTTTTTGTCTAGAAGTAGAGGATGGCTGTATAAAAATGTAATTTCAGTTAGAACATTGACAATAAATGCTGGGACTGTCTACAGAAGCTTTATATTCAGTCAAATGAAAGATATACAGATCTCTGTGCAATGACAATCGAGCACTGGATATATTTCTGAAAGATAAAGAAATGGGGGCAGGTAAATAAATAATTGTAGCAGAATAAACTGGTAACTGAATGAAGATTTCCCACTGAAGATTTGGGAGCCTGGACTAAATTGTAACTGAACCTCTGCCTTGTTTATTACAGATGAACTGCTGTAGCCTTCTCTAAAGCAGTACAGACATGACATAGTTTAATGTATATTGGACTTTTGAGAATTGATGTTGCCCTTACCTTTGGCATTTGCCTTTAGCATTCCATTTCTTTCCCTTGTTTCATTAATGATGAGGTTTCTATCCCTTTGTAGCTATAATTGGCAATTAATTGCACACCCTGAAGAAGAATACCTGTGTTTTGTTTTACTTTTATTGGACACTGAATGAAGGTAGAAACTTCATTTTTTACCTATTTGATTAATGTAATTATAACATATATGTTATCTTCTTCATTAACAAAACATATTATCTACTTCATTGTCACATTTGAAAATGTCAATTTCCAATTCAATCTCAAGACCCTTCTGGTATAATGATTTATCTTTGTGAACAGATATAATTGATCTAAAGCATCATAGAAAGTAATACCCACTTCCTCTGGTGTCTCTTCTCTTTGGTGGCATGATGAATTCTCTGATGTCTTCTTTACCCATGTAATATAGATTCTCATAAAGAAAAAGAATAAAAATACAATACTCAGTTATGTGCTTGGAAAGATGTTTGTTTATTCCTTAACTTTCATACAGACCAAATAAACAGACTGCAAGAGGTCTTTAGCTGCAGTATATCGGCATCATCGCATTTTTGTTCAATGATGAGTAAGTAGTGATTTTGTGGTAGAATTTGTCACTTAGAAAACAAATATGGATTTGTCTAGATAAAGTGACTAAGGGGAAGTGATGACATGATGTAAAATCCTTGTGATTATCGCTGCTTATTACAGATATTGCTAAAAAAGTCCAGATTATGGCACATAACTAGGTTAATGATTAGGATTTGGCTGTGGTACAAGTTTTTGTGTCCAGCTTGAGATGCCATGTCTCATTCATTACACACTTTACACCAGTGAGATATGATATCCATAAGGAAGAAAGGACATGGGAGAGTTGTACCCAGATAGAACTTTGTCCTTGTCATTGGGAAAAAGCACAGCAAATTGGGCTGACTGCCAGCAGAGAGCCATTCCATGGCAACAGCCTCCTTGTTTCCCTTTTGAGAGCCCTGAAGAAGATTTTAGGGTTTCAGTGAGGGCTTTCCAATGGAATGCCAGAGTTGCAGTCTCAAGAGTCAGAGCTGATCCATCCTTCTCTGCATCATATTGACGCAGCCTCTTTCCCATAGCATGGAACAAATTTGATTCTTCCAGGCTAAGATTCTGAATACAAGTGCAGCAGCAGAAGTCCATGTTATGTTCCCATCATAGGAAATAATACACTTTTTTTCTTAATATATGGTTGCTCGCAAGGGCCAGAGCAACATATCTTCGGAATCACAAGTCAAACATTTTTTTTTCTATTTGATTGTCCTGTGGGATATTGCCTATCACAATTCTAAATATAGTCTGGTCTATTGTGTAAATTGTGTAAATTAAATATCTTTCTTCAGAATTATGGATATAATACATAAAAAATACATTAATCGTTTCTTTCTTCTCTTGATTATGTTTTTAAATTTGAAGTATTTTTTCTTATTTATAAGGAGTCTGGCAATATTGGGTCCTAGTTATTCAATTTTAACTTTATTCTCTTTCCTACTGGCATAGGTCAGAATATCCTGATTCAGGACTTTGTCCTAAATATACTTTAAAGACTGTGGATGCCTGAGCTTTTACTGTGTGTTTTACTGTCAAATGAAATTCCTATTTATATTTGGAAAGCTAATTGTGGATTTGTTTTTTTAAAACAGAATTTGAAAGATCTATTTCCTGTGTTGCTTGTACTGCAAAACTCCCTGCAACACTGAGAGGGGCACTTCATAAATGAAATTTACTATTATTGCTATCTTCTCCACAGTAAAAGCCATTGTTAGCGACAACTGAGTTGCAGCCTTAAAACTCCCTGTCCAATATTATAACATTCCAATGTTCTGTTTAGGCTCAAAGAACTTAAGTTGAAAAATTTTAGTTGACTGGTTGACTGAAGTTGGTCCAGCTTTTTTTTAGCTGGAAAAACATCTTTTACAATAAGAATCAGTATATAAACAAAACAACATCTGTTTGAATGATAGAATGTATTTTAAAACGTTCATTTTTGTTATAACACAAAAAACTGGTAGAAGTTGAAATGTGAAGGTCAGATGTTTAACTTCTGTAGATATTATAGTTTCATTCATCTAAATGAAGCTTTGCCTGTTCATAAACATTAGTCCTGAAGTGTCTCCTAACTGGTATGTCTCAATGAGAATTTCTCATTCATAGTGTGTTGATCTTAAGTGGTGAGTGGGAGTCAGTGTGTGTGTGTAATTGTGAGTGCTAAAAGTTACTTGAAACTTAAGTTATGTTATTCATAATTTAAGTCATGAATATTAAACTTCTGAGAAGTTCACTAGACATCTCATTACAGTTAAAGCATATTTCAAACTGGAAGTTTTAAAATGGTGCTTTGTTCTCATGTCATTATTACTAACGGAGAGCAGAAATTCAAAGGTTCCATTGTAATATGAATTCTATACAAAAGCATTTAGTAGACTAATACATAACCTTTAGGTTTATGAATTACTTCTTAATGAAGTAGCACTATTTTTTATAGCTGAGATTATCTGGCAGACTGTGCTAACTTTGTGAATTTTATATGATTGATAGTTTTTCAACTGTATATTGTTGTAGGCTGTCTGAATAGTTAAAAGGGGTTTATGAAGACTGAAAGGCAGGGCAAACAGCTCATGCAAGTCAGCCTTAGGGATCTTATTGCATAAAATTTAAGAACACATGGAACAACTTTTCAGGGAGAAATTGATTAACTGCCTAAATTCAGTGTAGGAGCCTTGGTGTAATAGGAAAAATTTTCCTCCTCAATAAATTAATTCTTTAAAAATTGTCCAGCTTCTTCCACAAAAATAAAAATAAAAACAAAAATGAAACAAAACAAAAAAAACTTGGAAGAAAGTGATACAGATCCTGTTTCTCTCTCTTCCTACATTGTTAGGGCATTCATCTTGGTTGATGGAGGCACAAAATCAATTTTCTCCCCTGCTTGAAAGGGATTAATCCCATATTGTAACAAGGACTCCTTCCTAGAACATTATGATGCATTTTTGGGGTGGCTACAGTCAGTAGCTCCCTTTGACTGTGACCCTGTATGTACTCAATATACATCAAGAAGACCAACCCTAGAAGGTGATGGCTTTAAGAGTATTTCATTCATTCCCCTAAGTTTAAAAGACTTTGTCTTCTGAGCCTAGTGGCCTGCATTAATTACAGATACTGAACAAATGCTACCTTCTGAATATCTTCCAGATCAGTGTTTGGAATTGAGGCATGAAAATCATATTCAGAACAAGAATTTCAATTAAGTATGCCCCACAATTAAGATGATGGGTCGTTGTCTTTCTTAACCATTGAATATATAATTAGAAAAGCATCATCAGGTGAAACCCCAGAGTTTCGTATTATACAGTACTTAGCATGCTCTGGTGGTACATGAAATCTGACAAGTCAGAGGGCAACTCTGAATTTGTGTTAGGCACCATGGGGAGTATGTATGGGAAGGATATACAAAACAAAGGAGAAATAACCATGAGAGAACAGTTGTCATCAGCATCACCATATACATCTTTCAGTTCTGTGAATGGTATATATTCAGACTCTTTATAATTTTTCTTTTCAGCAAATATTTTCAAAATTGAAATAAAATTATTGTGTTTCATATCACAAAAATATTTCATCCCATCTACAGCTGTTATCTTTTGCTTTTGAATTTGTATGTATGTAAATATATCTAGTTTTGCATATGTGCAAAATGCATGTATATATGCATATATATTTACATTAACATATGCATATATAGTAACATGAGCATCTATATGTATATGCTCACATTTATTTTTTCTCTTTTTTGGGACCATGGCATTTGCTCTTTCTGTTTGCTCTGCCAGATTCCTTTAAGTAAGGAATGCTTGGATTGGATTAGGTGTAAGTCCCTGAATAAAAAGGGATTTCTTTAGTAATTTGTACCGTTCCTCACCTTGGCATGCTGCAGGTGAAAGTGCTGGGAAGGGAAGCTTCCCCAAGGCGGGATGTGTCTCACAGGGGAGAGTGGGTATTGTAAATACTGGGAAAGCCATGAGAGGTGTAAAGGGTGACACAAAGGCAACTCTAGGACCTGATGGGGGGAAAGAAATGATGTTCCTGGAAGCAGATAATATGGTATGGAGGTGCATGTGGGTGGGCTGGCCACAGCACAGGAAGTCTCTAAAGGGCAGTCAGGCTGAGGGAACTGGTTGCCCTTTAGGGTGGATGTTTGTGATGCCTTTCATTCTTTCTCTCTTAACTACTCACAAGATATTCTGTTTTAAAAGATGTTTTTAACTCTGTTTCAGTTTTTCCTCAAGTAAAAGCAGGATTCTGAGTTTAGAAGTCCTGATAGCTTCTTGGAGGTGGCAGGCTGCATGAGTAGATCCAGTAAAAGCAGTGGCAAGATAATGTATCATTATAAGGGCAAGACAAGAAAGTGCTTCTTATCTACTGCATCCCCATTTTATTAGTCTCAAGGCTATATTAAGGAATGAATAAGGAACCAGGCACAATCAAACCACTTTGCTTTCTCTAAAGAGGAAGAACATCGTGGGCTGAAAGGCTGCTGGAAAAGTGAAGTGGTAAGTACTTTGGGATTACTCTGTCAGAGTGGGACCTGGCTAAGCTGATAGCAGCATTAAAAGCACTAAATAATACAGGTGCATCAGCAATCAGCCTTCTTTTTTCTAAATGTTTGATACCCTTGAGGAATGAAAAGAATATGCCATGTTTGGAAAAAGCTCTCTAAGTTGCTTCAGTCAACTTTTGCCACAGTCTCCCAGAAGGAAGCTCTTGTAGGGAAATCTTAAGCCTTCTACATTAATTCAAATTTCTACCCAAAGGTAACACAGGGCTGGGTCTGGGTAATATTTCTACTCTGTTGAAAGTTACACACCTGAGTGAGTGCACTAAGTGACACCCTGCAAAGAAGGGCTCCTGAAAGGTGTCTTTTAGCTTGGTAACTATGACAATAACTTTCCCAAATACTTTCTGCTAATGAAGAGTCAAAATTGTCACATCTGCTTGGTACTTTTTTCCAGTTTATTCTGTGGATATAACCTGTGCTTTCAGAAATGAAGAAACTGAGGAGGAGCCTAGTTCTGAGCAGAAATCCAGGTGCTTTCACACTGGGCAGGTGACATGGGGCCAAAAGTAGGAGAAAGAGAGGACTGTGTCATGGGAAAGAAGGAAAAGGTAGTCTAACTCCTCACCTAAACTAAATCAAAAAAGACAGATCACGAGGAGCCAGACCAAACATAATCAGATCTCACAGACCTACAAAGGTATGTAAGCTTCTGGGAAGAAGGGTCTCTTGAATTATTACTTTAAATATCAATCAACAATATATTCAGAACATGTGATCAAAGTAAGCCTCCAAGAGTTGCTAAGCATCTGTCTGACACATCATCCAAAGTGTTTTAATTACAAACCGGAAAGCTTGTTCCTCCTGAAGGATAATGGGTCAGAGTAGATGGAGGTTGCATGTGGAAACAAGTCTGAAAAGTCAACAGTGACCTCTGGAGATGTGTAATTGCATCCTGGTCTTTGACTTCAGGAGGAAAGGCTGGTTCCAACATCCTTCAGGTTCCAACATCCTTTAGGTTGTGCTTAGACTACAGAGATCCTCTAATCCTTCCCTCCTGAGAGGTGCTGTCTCAGTAGGGCTGAGGCTCATAAGCCTGTAGCTCCACAGAATGAGCAAGGAGCTGAAGCCATGCAATGCCCTACGACATGCAATGGAAAACCTCCTCCAGTAGTGTGCCAAAGGAAACATCCTCAGCATAACACTGATGCTTCACATTGGGGTTTCCTGCTCCCAACCTGCAGTGCCAGAACACTGCCTGCATCTGTGCATCCGATGTTGACTCACCGGCAGGGGAAGGTGTGTCACCTTTTAATCAGTGGTATGTAAATTAAAATTCAATGAAATGTCAGTTTTCACAATCATTTCTTTCTGATACATGCTTCCAGCTGTTTTAAAAGCTGCAGAAAAAAAAATCCTGTTCCAAACTTACCCACAAATATTTACCATATCAATCTTTTGTAGCTGTTTTAAGCTAATTCACTGGTACCATTCATGTATAAACATACATATATTTATATAAGATTACACAGTCCAGTAGGCTAACCTTACTTTAAAAATATTACCAGACAGAGATGAAAAATACCACATCGGTTATCATAATTATATTACTTCTCTTTATATTCAAATAAAGATCCTAAGATTGTTGTCCGTTGAAAAATTACAAAGTAAAAGGAAACTCTGATTGTTAATGGTACAATAGACTGGATAATGGGTATGAAAGAGGGTTCTTGATGTGGCAGGAGACAGTAAGCAATAAGCAATATTTCCACAATATTTGAGAAAGAAGTGGATGTGTTTCTTTCCCTTTATATGTTTCTTTTTTCCATTTGAACAGATGTTGTTGTCATTTGGCAAAGTACCCCTTCATAAGGTCAGTTCCAGGGCATTAGAATTACTACTCTTGATTTATGCTCTTATTGTTTTCTGCACAAATAAAGCTATGGCCTCTTCCATCCAGTTAATGTGCCACTAGCTTAATTAGTTTTGAAACTGGAAGAAGGTGCAGGACAGAGCTGATATTAATGAGCTGTACTAACATTAGGGACTGACTGGAACTATTTATTAAAAATAGAGGTAGGTCTTGCTATGTGCTTTGCAATGACTACAGTAAGTAAATCCAGACTAAAGCCAGAATATGTGTCTATCTCCATATTGCTACTGTCCCCTAGGAAAAAAATCTGGTCTGAACCTGAATTTTGTTTTTAATTCCATACTTTAAAAAATTCATAAAAAGAAAACCCCTGCCTGTAAATGACTTGTCCATTTTGAAAACTAACATGTGACTTATAGCTAAGGGAGGATGGATCTGCACTTCGGGGATTACTTTGTGAATAAGTCTATTTCCTCCTCTATTTTTATACTACTAGTACTCGAGTGACCCAGTTAGATGGCCATTGTGCTAGGTACCATACACTGATATGTATTCAAAGCATGTACATTTTTCGATCAACAACAGCAAAATGTTGTGAAGATGAGAAGAAAATAACGTGCCAACACCAAAGATATGCATGAACCTGAAGGACAGCTGATGGCAGGGGAAAAAACAAACAAAAAATTCACAGTATTCCACCTCACCTTGAGGGGGAAGAAACCCTGACATATTCAAATTAAGGAAACTAAGGAGAATACTATGACTGCACATCTACATAGATGTCCAAATCTATACTGGCCATGCCTTCTATTTATTTAAATCTTAATATCCTTTGAGTTGGAAAGAGAGTCTATTACCTTGTTAACTTCCATTTTGAGCTGCTGCTGTTCTGAATGAATTTATTTTTTGCATTTCCTTGTGACTTTCTTCACTATTCTGCCCCATTTGGTATCAAAAGGTAATTTTTCTGGACTTTGGTTATAAAGATTTCCCTCAAGCTTCTTAGTTTTGACCCAATGTGATATTTCTTCTTCTTCATTACCCTGAGATAGATAGTAGGTTATTTTTGGGCCTATTTCTCCCCAGAAAGTATGACCTTTGTTTATCAAGCTCCATAAAATATTTGCTCAAGCTGAGCATGAACAGGCTTTCAAGTGTTTTCAGAGAATCTAGAAAGGGGACTAAGTTCATCATTATCCTGAACACAGTAGCAAAGGACAGATCGACATAATTTGACTTGTTCCACTGCTGTGATTCCAGAGCAATTGGAGTTTAAGCAAGGGCAGTGTTCAGCCAAGTCTTTCTACCTACTGGGTGCAGACACAGCTACAGCTAAAGTTACAGTAGAGCAGTAATAGCTGCTTAAAGCGTCCCTTTTACTTTTTGACACTAAATAATTTTCAGAGACATCAGGGAAGAAGGTTGTGTAGTGAGAATGGAAGATATAAATGCTAACAAATGCCTTTCACATAGGTGTAATTGTTTATAATTTCAGCTTGTTATACAGCAAAAGGAAAGGGATCCAAGTTTCAGGGTGAAGGAAAGGAAGAGATACCCAACTGCCTAGTCCTGATACTGCAGAAGAATCTTTAACCTTGGTTGGAATGATGAATAAACTTCAATGGATATGAATAAATCAAAGCTTACTTAGATGGAGTTAATGTAGAAATGCTGTTTCTCTAATGCTACATATATAGTGTTTTGATAGTTACAACATATATTAGGTAATATAAAGTTAGATTATATATAGAAAAATCATATCCTCCTCTGTAACTCTCAGAAATAAGAATACTTTTTACTGTTGGTAATTAATTCCCTTAGTGCATACAATGGTACAGAATTGATTGTAGAGTAAAAATCGTATTTTTCATACAGTACCCAGTAATCACTATATTTAGCATTTAATCAAATAATCAAATGTTTATTCATGTGGAGTGATATTCCAGACCTTAGGATATTTTGATATTTATTCCAACTGAATACCTGTTCATTTTGAAGACATGGCAAAATGTTTTACTCTTTACAGTTAAAACCTAAGTATGACTGATATATCCAGATCTCTTAACTTATTTATATAAGTTAAGGAAATTTTCCTTCCTATAGAGGTGATAAGTATTATCAAGAGTGGTAACAAGTATGAAACAAAAGTATGCTTTCCATGATTTAGAATAAGAAGGTATCAGGGAAAGATCTTCAGCTGACAGCATGAAAAATCAATTTACAAGTAGATTTTAAAGCCTGGAAGTAGGTTAAAAGCAGAATTAAGCTGTTGCAGCACAGCTTCAGAAAGCTCATGAGTGAAGTGCTGATCTACAGAGAGAAAAGGTAATATACTTATGCCATATCAAAAATGAGATAATAAGTGATCAACACATGGTTTTCTGCCTGCTGTAAATACAGACTTGCACAGCAAAGCCAAAGAAAGTATGGAGTGACTCAGGCATAATACATGCAAAAGAGAGGAGTAACTTTTATTTAGCAAATTAAATAATTCCCACAACAACCAAAATTACAGTTGGGTGCCAACAGTAATTTGGTGTGTTATGTAAGTCATTCAGATACCTCCTCTTCTAAGTAGTATAATTTGTTACATTCATTTGATGGCTGATGGTCTCAATGTCACTTCCAGTTAAGAAAGGAAATTAATTACAGATTATATAATCCCTAAATGCGCTAGGAGTCCTCACCATGACATTTGTCTCCTGGTCTTTGTCATCCAACTAGACAATAACAGCTAAGCAATAATACTAGTGGTACCTAATCTTCTTTCAGTGCTGGACCAAACCCTTTGCCTTGGGGCTGAAAAAGGAATTGCAAAAAAAAGAAAGATTGGTACTGTTTGTTACTTGTGGAACATGCCTGCTACCTCTACTCTGATATTCATGGCTAAAAATTACCACATAGTTACAATTTTGACATCTGTAAAAAGATACCATTACCAAGATGTATTTTCTAAATTTCAGCAGATGGGAAATGCAACTTCTCAAGTGCTAAATTAAGCTTGGAGACTATCATGAGAGATTTTTACTTACCCTTGCATATGCTGTGGCATATGATACCTGAACTAAGGCACACAGTCTCACTGTGGAAAAAAAAAGTGTAAATATGAAATGTATTTTAAAACTCTGGCCACTGATATCTCTGAAATGGAAATAATATTAGCAAAGTAAAAGGAGTAAATGGTCAAAATATGTTTATATAAATAATGTTTATACCTTACTTAATCATTGGTATGCTAATGTCAGCACTACCATCTAAAAATGGAAATATTTCTGCACCAAATTGTCTTTTCTGATATAAGTCCGAAGTACTTCTAAGCCTCTTATAACAGACCCAACCCAAGTTGGCCATATGCTATTTAGTCCTCCCTACTGCAGTTCCAGTTTCTGTCAGTAAATGAATGTAGTGTATTCTTTAAGAAAAAAAACAAACAAAACAAAACAAAACAAAACCAAAAAATAAAATAAATATGTGAACACCTGGAATTTAAGAAAACATCAATATGACCTTTATTTTACAGTCCTAGTTATACAGTCTGATGATCTCTGAAATTCTAATGTTTGGCAGATATTATTTTTGTAAAGATGTCTATTGATGAAGAAATTGTAAATAACTGTAAGTAAGGAAGAATGTGTGCAGTTCAATATGATGATACACAATATTGTGCATAGTTACTAGTAACATCACCTGCAGATAGAATTTTATATTTTTAATATCTTTAGGTTTCAAACACACCTACTGATTTCAATACATTCTGGACTTATGCTGTTAAATATTAATGTCAATAAAAGAATAACTTCTGTCTATTCTAATGCAATGTTGTACGACAGGACCTAGAGAAAGTTTCTCTTAGCACACCTTGTGTGGTGATGTAAAACTAATATATCATTCACAGCACCAGCAATGCAAATCCCCATGAATGTGGACTAAGAATCAGTTTCCATCAGAATAGTTTGGTCTTTTTTTTTCTGAAACTCAAGACATTCACCAAGGTGTGAAAAAGCAGAAATGATATGGATGTTGTCCGACTTCATTTTAAAGGTCATAAAATACATTTATCATCCTTAATATCTTTTATGTTTCTATAATTAAATTATATTGTTCATATCTTTTTCAGATGCTCCTTGTGTGAATCCAGGGAGGTATAATGAATACTATTTATAAGGGCAAAATTACAAAATTATTAGAATAAATGTTATATGATCTCTACAGCTTAAGGGTGAGTGAATAAAATTTTACATCAATTATATTCATAATTATTACAGCTTTGCTACTTTAGGAAAGAGTGAGCTACTGAAATGTTTCAGTTTTGACTCAGCATTTTGTCAAATATATTGACTTTGGTAAGTACGAGCACAATAATTATTTCTCCTCAGCAGAATACACTGAGCATAGCCAGCAAATGGAGTCCTCAGAGTCTCTGTCATGGCATCCTTGCTCCCCATTGTGGTCCAAACTGCAGCAGCCCATGGACAGAAGCAACTTTTACAAAATGGCAGATGTTGCACTGGGGACTGAGTGGCCAATTCTAGTTCCAGTTCCTTCCACATCTTCTCTACCATGAGTCCCAGGAAGAGAGACACAGCGACCTGCTTTTGGGTTTGTTTTACATGTCACAGAAGATCCTGTAAGAGGATTATGCTGGTAAGGAAGTCCTAAAATATTGTATAGCAAATGTTTCTAAATTCCCAACTAAAATCAATTGGTCAAGTCCTCATCAAGAAACTAACAGTATTCTTGTCCTGTTTAATGATTCCCCTTCTGACACACATGAGCAAACAAAAGATGTTACATGCAGGATTTTGATTTTACAGTACCCAAATTTGAGAGTTGTTCTGTTTGTGGAGTAAAATTGAAAACTGCAATAGTCTGACAGCACACATGAATGACTACTCAGCTACTGTAGTTCTGAGTTTTTTATTAATAGGTTGTGGGCTCCTGCATAATGGGCTCTGTAACTTTATCAATCGCATGGTTAGAAGTCTTTTCTAAAGTTACCATTCTCTTGTTAAAATGTATTTGTTCTTTCAATTTTTTTATGATTTTATATATGAGTTTTCTCTCCCAATATTTGTATTTCCTATGTATTTACTGAGAACAATACAATGTCCTTACAAGCTCTGTTCTTTGCTAGACTAAACAAGCTTTGTTCTCCCTTCAGCATTTCAATAGTCCTCAGCAGCTGTTCTGGTACAAATTAATCTTTCGCGTATATACAGGATGCTTTGTATATGGTATTCCAGACAAAGCTTTAACATGTCCTTGCACAATAACAGTAAAGTTTTGTAATATCTAATAGGATTAGCTTACTATTTATAGTCTTTACACCTTCTTCATGGTGTATTACTTTGATACATATTAGTGATCCTGTAAACAAGACCTGTAAAACTTAGGAGGTCTTTAAACTGATTTCACACTGACAGGACAATGTGGTTTTTTCTCCTGTCTTCTTGTTTGTAGGTGACAGGCACTCACTGGTAGAGGCCAATAACAAAACATTGCAATAACCTTGACTTTGTAACAATAAATGCTGTCTTATTTCTACCACTAAGCTCTAGTTTTTCCTACAGAATACTCCAATTCTCCAGTGTATTGATGATGTCTACCTACTTAGTTAACCAGCATATTTCTTAATTCCATGCCAAAACAACTAATTTTGTTAAGATCTGCCCCAGAACCAATCCTTGCATAACTCCACAAAACAATTCCCTGGAGCTTGATAGATATTTCCCATTTTCATATATCCCATATTCATGTCTAAAGTTCTCTTTCTGCATTCTGTCCACGGTTGCAGTTTACAGTTCTGAGCTTCTGAAGTCAGCCAGTAGTTTTCCAAGGAAATACGTGGGTTACTTCCTCACATAGATTAAATATGTAATGAGTTATTTCTTAAAAATTATGATGATCATGTCAGTCATTATTCACTGTTGTTAAACATGTTGCATTTTATTATTTTTTCCATTAGCTTATATGTCTTTAAAGAATGACAGTCTTCATCAGCACTATCAGGATTTGAAGAAGGACATTTTTTTTAACCCCTCATACTCATCATAGAGTGCACTAAATTCTGGGGTTTCCTTCCACCTGACTTTAAACAGACCAGTTACTTCTAGCCTTTAGGGATTCTCTGCCTTACCTGATAGCATATTCCTTATCAAAAGATGAGACAAAATATTGATTTAGCTTTTCAGTAAATACTTGGTTTTCCTTTAAAATTTAACCATTTAATGTTTTCTTATTTTCCTTTTTTTTTTTTTTTTAAACCGTAACTTTTCTTGTTATTGTTGTATTCGTTATTTTCAAGATCAAATTTTGTTTTGGAGTCTCTTCTTAAGTTCTGAATTTTCTTCTTTGAAAACTCACTTTTTTTTATTGTGTATCATTGCTGCTATTCCTGGTGCAGTTTTCAACAAATTAGGTCCAGGGTCTTTTTTAGTAAGTTTTTTTTTAACTTTTTATTGAAACAGTTTCCAGAAAACCTCTGTGTCTTTAAAGCTTTCATACTGAGGTCTCTAAGTTCTTCAGCCTAGAAAATACCATCTTAATCCTTTGATTTTTCAGTTTTCCAATTTAAGACAATATTAAACTGCAGACCAATCTTTATTTTTATTACAATGAGATAAAATCTGAAATGGCATAATTTCCAGCTTGTTCAATGAGGAACTGCAGCAGGCATCACACCTCAGAATACCAAGACTGGATTAATGATCTGTGTTTTCCAGTGCCTATGTGAACAAAAAATTTTCAATAGTGAGAAATGTCCTGGTAGGATATATTTCTCTAGAAACAGAATATTAAAAGAGTATGTATAACAGAAAACAGACCTTTTTTTTTCCTCTCTACTGTCATGAGGCAAAATTTGTGAAGAGAGAGAGTCTAAGAACATTATTTTAATCAATACTACCAACATCTCAACAGTAAATAGGTAAGAGTAATTGCAGGTATAACAAAGGGAACATTTTTGGGGGAAAAGGAATAATAAACCCTTAATGGATGTCCCTGTTAAATGTACACTCTTCCTGAAAAAAACAATCCTATTTTTTGATGAAAGATACACATTAGAACTAAAAAAAAATATTGACCATTTTGCTGTCAAAAGTTGTAGTTTTGCCAAGACTGAGATGCTTCTATGGAAGTATTCCAATTTCTGACCAACTCTGTTATAAATACTTACTTGGGGAGCTGAAGATTCTGGTGTTTCTGCATGCTAAGCAGCAATGGTCTCCAAAGATTTTAATGTGAGTGGAATATCTTGCAGGGCTTGATCCTAAAGGAGATATATATATCCCTCTGTAGTATCTGCAGAATAAAATTCCAATGCCGAATAAGTCTCTGAAGACTGAGAGAAATGAGAGAAGATGCTCTGTCAAAGTAAGGATACAAGCTAGATACTGTCTTATGAATCCATGATCCAGAAGAACAGTCAGACCTGCAGTATAACATTTACACCTTGAGGGATCAACATCCCTTAGTCTGATAAACTAGATAGGTACCAGAATCCACAATTTCACCATTTAAGACAGATTTTGCAAGATACAAAGTAGAACTAAAAATATTGTCTGCTTGGAAGCTTCTCTTAAAAGCTATTCAAGAATAAAAGAGCTATCCTGGAAGAGAGGTGAAAATTGCATAAAGAATATTCTCTACTAAGAAATACTAGTCACAATTTTTTTTTTTGTTTTCCTTAAATAAAGCAAAATGTAAGATCTAGCTGTATGCATCTGAAAAATAAAATTGAAATCATACTTTAAAAATGGAAATGAATAAAAATCACTCATGGTGAGGATGATTGAAAAATTCATGGTGTGCTGATTGAAAAATACTTTGATATAATTCTTTCCTTTGATTATTCTGATCCTTTTGAGACATTCTATAAATCAAGCAAGTAGTTATTTTCTGGAGCAGTGGATAACCATGATATCATCTCAAACATTGTAAGACACATGCTGGCTTTTAAAATAGTGACTTCTGTAAAAGCAGAATTTGTATCATTACACTATGATTTAGTAGCATCTTATTGCATGAGTATTCTTGTTTGGTCAGATAATGAGCCATTTATTAGCATTCATATTCAGTAATTCACATTTCATCCCACCCAAAGATTTCAGAGCTACGGCACTGTGTCAGTTTTGCTGCGAGTGCAATATGGAAGTAATCTACAAAAGTACTGATATAAAAATCTGATTTAGAGTGGTGTGGCTGAACGTTCTGAACAATTTAGAGTCTGAGATAAAGTACTCTAAGTCTAGGATGGTATTTCTGGCATCTACATTGAGTACTTTTTGTAGGATGCACGAACAGTCCAGACTTCTTGAATCACTACTGCATGCTACCCAGAGGGATCATAGTTGTGCTGAGTGGGCATAGTCTGTACACAAAGGCAACTCAATTTATTCCACAACTTTGCAGTCCAGAGCAATATAAACACTGATATATGTCCACCACATTCTCAACACTTCTGTGTGACAGAAACAGCCTCCTAAAGTCTACTGTCCTACAAAAAGGAGAGTCCTCTCAATGGAAGGAATCAAACTCAAAAGTGATAAATTTTCAATCACCTTACATTGGTTAAGTGCTTAATCAGCACTCCTTTAACATTAAATGAAGTAAAATAATTTGAGAAATAAAGTCTTTCACTTCCTTTTTTTCCACCTCCCACCAAATCTAGTCCATTACCTAGCAAAGTGTATTATCATTGCTATGTGCATGACAACTAATAAAAATGATCAGATTGTAGAGTTTAACAATGCATAGTGAAAGATATTTCATTTTATAATGCCTTTTGTGGCAGCATATTTTGGCAGAGTGTGTTGATTAAACAACTGATAATGCTGTGTTGTAAAACACTGAGATTCTTGGTACTTTATAAGGAATTAGTTCTAAAAACTAGAATTCTCCTGTCTGAACATAGTCTTATTGGAAAAACAACAGTCAGAGTACCATTATTATTTATTCTCTGAGATAACTGTACAGTATGCTGTACCTAACTTTTCAGGCAGACAAAACAATGAAAGTGGAGCCTAGTCAAAAATTTCTAGCTTTCTGGTAATAATGAGATTTTAATTTTTTTTTAAATTCTTACGTCATATATGAGTTCACTATATTGAAAGAATGCTTTTACGTTGCTTCATTACCCTGTGCTGATCTTATCACAAGTGTGTTATTAACTCTTTTCTTTGATAATTAATATTGACTGCATGTTAGTCTGTGAGAAAGTAAAATGGCCTTCAGTCCCAGTCTGTAGAGAACCAATGGAAGAAATTTAATAGATATTTCTTTTCATATATTTTAAATCATTCAGTGGTGTGCCTCTCTTGCCGGAAGCAGTTCTTATTGTAGTTAGAAGGTGATGACTAAAGGATGTAACTAGTTTTTTCTTTGCCCATCCACAATTTCATTTGCTTGCTAATCCTTCCAGCTGAATCTTTCCAGGCTGCTTTCCTGAAAAGAAGACACAGCAGGAGAAAATTAAGGAGAATGTGAGTGTATTTGTTTGAAGCCCCAAAAGACCATTTTACGTTCGTCGTTCGTTTATTTGCATTTGTTCGTTTCAGTGCTCTTTTGTCAAATCTACTATGGTTTGATAGTGGGAGCCAAACCACTATTCTACTTGCTTTTCAGGAATGCCCCAATAAGGCCATCTTTAAAAATAAAAAAAAAAAAGAAATTATTCTAATCAAAGTAAAGGAGGGCCTGAAATAAAATCCCAGATTAAAAGATTCCTGAATTGTATTAGAATTAACCTCTCACTTCTAAATTTACATCTCAATTTCATCATGACGTTGTTGAAAAACATCTAACTTATAAAACAGAATAATAACATGAAGAAACTAAACTGATAGATGGGACTATTTTACATTAAGGAGAGAAAGGGCAAGGAGAAAATAGGGTGAAATAAGTCAGAAAAGTTACAGACAATATATTATGAAGTAAGACATAAAGTGATTAGTACTGGAGAAATATTTTATTTATCATTTAAAGGTTTCATATTTCTTAAGCAGAAAATCATACAGCTACATACATTCAAAAACCAAGGCATGCATGTAATGGTTCATAGTAATAGCTTAGGAGTCTGAAAAAGACCAAAAACCATGCCTTCGAAAACGCAGAATAAGAAGGCCCTAAAATAATGTCTGTCTTGCCAAATGTAGATTTCAAATACAATCCTAGAAGACTGTGTCACTTTATCTAAATGTCAGAGAATGATAGTCAACTGCTAGGCTGAGCCAACACTGTCCCTAAGAAAAAGACTACATCATTTTTCAGTAGAGAAGAACCATTCAATGAAAACCAATATTAATTAACAGAAAATACACTTTAGCAATTGTGATTACCACAAATGGCTTTTTCATCATGTGAATACAACAATTTAACAAAACTATTTATTGAAGAAATCGAATGGGTACCCTGCAGATTTGGGATGACATTCACACCTCTAACACTGGAACATATTTACTCTTTACTGTGTATGAATATGAGTAAGAATCTTTCTTTGACACTGTGGTTGTTTCTTTCTCACAACTAGTGATCAGCTGAGGCCGAAGGCTACATCAGCATCTGGCTAGGCAGAAAACTACCCTGATAAAATGCAGAATACATGACAGAGGTACAGAAAAAATGATACAACAACATGTAGCACAGATACAATTGTGGGGTTTTTTTGGAGCAGGTAGCAGTGATAGTGTCTATCTCGTATCGGCCTTTTCAGCCACCAATGTACTTGTAACAAACGTGGGTAGTGCCCTTTCCAAATCTTCATTCGTGAAGCCTAGCCATGATGAGCAGTGATAGATAGGTACAGGAACACCTGACTGGCCACAGCTCCCCAAGGGCACTCTGCAAATAGCTGACCTAATTGCAGGTGCCTGAATTGCTGTTAAAGTCAGCAATTGCCAGCGGTTTCCAGAGAGTAGTACCTAAGGAATTTCATTAATACCTAACTGTGGTAGAGTCAATTCAAACATTGTCATCAGCAGAAATTATTTATGTTCCCTTTACTGATCTTAGAAGCATGCTATTCTCTTTTACTCTGCCGACAAACTGGTTAATCTGTCAACAGAAATATTCACATGGGGGAGGAAAGAAAAAATAGGGGCTGCCTGTCAGCTGGTCATAACAGAAGATAGGTGACCCTTCAACTATTTCTATCTTGGTCATGGTCCTCCAAAGCACATAAATAGTACGTAACTGAAAGTCTCAAGGAGGATCATTATGCTTTTATAAAAATCAGCTCCACATCAAATAGGAGAAATCAATGTATTTTCTCAAGAAATGTAATT
The DNA here is from genome assembly GCF_009829145.1 of Chiroxiphia lanceolata. Taxonomy (NCBI): domain Eukaryota; kingdom Metazoa; phylum Chordata; class Aves; order Passeriformes; family Pipridae; genus Chiroxiphia; species Chiroxiphia lanceolata. Next base: position 30,524,493 of record NC_045640.1, read on the forward strand.
TTCTATATTCACACGTAGATTTAACAGCTAGAGGTAGTCATTAAGAACATTCATTCTGAGTTAGTGAAGACCATAGAATTTCAGGGAGTCATTTGTTATCTCAAACCCATTGTCTGGATCAGCTAACACAGTTTAGAAAAATAACTAATTGTCTTGACTTAAATTCTCCACGGAGTTGAGGGTATACATCTTCTATACATAAAATTTTTCAGAGATTAATTATTCTTACTATTAATATACATTTGTTATGTCTAGTCTTGTTATGTCAGTCTAACATTTGTATAATGTCAGACTGATTCTTGACATATCAACCTGTAATATAAACAGCCAGACAGCAGACAGCCAGATCCTCTTCTGAGTTCTTCATACCCAAATATTTCCATCCTTGGAAAGGATGAATTTGAAATTGTAACCAGCACACCTTTGTTAGATAGATTTACTAATAAAAAACTGATTCACAAATTCTATCCATTGGAAAAAAAACATGTCTCCTCCCATCTGCAAAAATAAGAGAAAAATAACAGAAATGATGGATGGAGGTTCAGAGATTAAAATATTCCTATAAGAACCTCAGGTTGAAGAAGAGATGTTTTTCTTTAAATGAATGCCAAACACTCTTCCTGATTTTATTAAATCCTAAATAGTGTAAGCAAATGATGCATGGACTTATAGACATATTTTTTCCTAGACAATTCAAGGCAGTTTTGGGACTGAGATGGAATGAATGGTGTTTTGCTAAGAGGATGGTGAATCTATCAGGAAGCTGACACTATCCTAAGGAAAGAAGAATTCACAGGCTATTGTCAGAATATCAGAGATTAAACTTTCTCCATTTTTACTTTCTGGTTTTCACTTATGTTGTAGCTGTTTGTGTAGCTGCTCCTCCTCCCATACACAGAAAAGTGGATCAAATTACCTCTGTGTATTGATGTGATTGCATGAACACTCAGTACTGCAAACTGTGAGACTGAAATGGAGTCTTTCCCCTTTAAAACACAGGGTTACCTAGGGAAAATATTTTAAAGTATATTGAAGGAAATGTGGGAATTCCTAAAAGATGGCCTTCAAAGTGCAGCCATTTCTGTGAGGAAGTCTATGAGCCCAAATTAATCCAGTGTGAGAGGAAAACCTTAGCTCTTTAAAGTAAATAGGGTTTGAAGACATATACCAGTAGGACTAGAAATTTTTAATACAAAATTAGAAGAGCTTTTAGATGCCTGTAATCCACTGAGAGAACTGAGACAAAGAATTTTTAAAGAAACACCTATATTGGCAGAGAAAAAATGAACTGTTTTCTTTCATTATTTGTGTTTGAATTGATAAAACAATTCTCAAGAGGAGAGGTTATAGTGATGAAAGAGTATGGTCAACTTCTTGAGTTTAGTACAATATAGCACTTAAGAAAGCACAGTAATATAAAAATTCATCATCTGACAACAGTATTTTTATCCCACTGTCTGCATATTCAGGCATTCCTCTGAGAACAAGTTTATCCTGGGAAGTAGAAGATAAGGCTATGAATCAACTGGTAATTTTAGCCAATGAAAATATTGACTAAGCCATCACTCTTGGATTTTATACTCCAAATATACTTGCATTCCAAATCAACTGTTATTAAGTAAAGAGCTTATTGAACTCAGAGCTAAACAATGGAATCTGCTCAGCATACATATCTTCAGAATTTATAGGCTTGCAGCAGGATTAGTGAAATACCATTATTTGTTTCATCATCATCTTGTGCCATGGAGAAAACTATTCTTTTTTAATTCGTAGTTATCTATTTCCTTCAGTCTCAAACATAATATTTTTCTGCCAGCTGTATAAGCTGAAATGATGTTATTTACAGCACTTTTACTAAGTAAAACTACAAACATCAGTGCCTGTAACAAGTAAACCCAATACTTTCTGCCTGAAATAGCTTTTACTGTCTGAATTAGGGTGCCATATCTACCCCAATTTAAGATTCTTTAGTTTTTAAATACCAGTCTGATATAAAAGTGAGCACTGAATTCCAGCACTGCCTTACTGATATATTGAATGCTGAAATTAGCACCAGTTTCCCATCAAGAACTATAAATCTACTATCATGTATCATATTTGGAAAGTTGATTGCTGGCTTGAGTGCCTTATCATAAAACAGTTTTCAATTCAGTATACTGACATTTTAATTTGTCTGTTCTTTACTGCTCAGAATTAAGGAAGGGGCACCATTCCAAGCTATTTCTCTGATATCATTTAGAAGCAACATGTCTTTTGACCTCTGAATTAAACTGCAAATCTCTTTACATACACATTATTTTGCAGTGCTAAGTTACTCCTTACATTAAATTTCCAGCTGGTTTACTTTCCCACTGAGAAAATGCAACCACTTGTTCAGCAAAAAGGAGATTACCATGAAATAAATTACTGTTTTTTCAAGGAAATTAAAGGTTTATGGAACACCTTGATTCAATGTAGAGCTTCATTGCTATTCTAGAACCAGCTAGTCAGCTCAGCACAAAGCATCTTAATTTATTTTTATTTATAAACATAACAAGGAAATATCAAGGTCAAAGATTCTTTCAGGAATTAAATTATGTGAAATTGCTTGGAGTTTATTTACTTCTCACAGTCATGTTAAACATAAGCTTATTAAGCTTACCATATGTGCCACCATTAAGCATCTGACCAAAGACTTTTCAAAATGTCTTAATTTCTATTAAATTTAGTCTTAAAACAGATGTGTATTTTTTCACCAAAAAAAGGACTGAGATAGTGTACTCAAGGACACATGGACCATGACCAAATGGAGATATTTAATAATTATGTTGAAGTGAATAGAATTCACAAAAAAGGAGGAGTGTAAAAAGTTTAAATGTGGAAAAAGAAAGGGGCATCTCATTGGAACCTCCAACTCAATATTATTTACCCCTACAGAAAAATACTATGAAACATCAGTGGTAATTTTGCAATAGTGATGGTCTTGCTCATGCTAGAGTTAATACCAAAGTTGCAGTTATTTTTCAGGGAGGTAGGAGTAAATGCGTATGTTATTTCTCTAAGTAACTTGTGGGTACAGTAATAGCATCCAATGACTGTTTTCTTTCTACAGATTTGAGACAGACCCGTAGCTGGGTCATTCATTGTCTCTCTGTTGTCTCTCCAGTAGGGAGAGCTCCGTGTAAAACTTGGAGTTCATATAACCTCTCCTGGCCATATGTAAAAACAGTCAATCTTAGCTTCTTTAATGTCTAAACATTGTTCCCACAGCAAAAGCAGTGGTAGGGAACAAGATCTGTCCCAGATTTTACACACATAAATTAAGAAAATATAGGTATTTTTTAAGTCACAGTCGTGGGGCTGTAGTCCCATAAACAAATTCCTGCAGAGGAGACATGAAAGGGGATTGCAGTGCTGATTCTGTGGTTACCACTAGTGTGTGTTGCTAATCTATATTAAATAGAACTGCTTTCAGTAAAGACAGAGAATATAAAAGAAGAGATGAGGCTAACTTTTAAAACTGACTACCTCCATCTTATTTTCTGGTCTGATGTGTACAGATTCTTTCCATTATATACTCCAACTCAGTGTAATTTATGTGTGGTCCCAAGAGATTGCCCATAACAGAGCTCAATATGCATATTTTGTCATCTGTTTAGTTGAGAGCTATTCTAAAAAAAATTTTAAAAAATAAAAACAAAATCCATGTATTTATGCATGTGAAAACAGCAGCAGTCACTACTAATGAAACCACAGATAGACAGAAAAAGGGATTTCTTAGGTGCAGTGTAGAGCTGAGTAAACCCTCAACAAATTGACTGTGTCTAAAAGTTTGATGGAGACTGAACATCCATTGTGAAATCTGGTAGAGATACATGCAAGAATCTGTGTGATCTTAGATGCACCAGAATCAAATGCAACCTCATTTTGGGCTTATGAAAGCAGTGCTAGGCATGTCTTGTCCCTGTACTAGTACAGTTATACTACTCAACTGTTGGTTTTTTTAAAAGGATGCAGGAAATGATTTTCCATTTTATTGTGTTTCACACGTGTAAATTGCATGTGGTCCTGACCTAGTGAAATCCATATGATACTGTACTGTGTCAGATATTGTTACTGGCTCTGATTTACGTTGGATTGTTTTACCTTTCGTGACATGACTGCTGCATAGAAGTAATATTCACATCCAGGAATTTATCTGCAGCCACAGGAGATTATGGGGGTTTTGCTGGGGTTTTTTCTTGATTGAAACATGCAGTTGTTTCAAAAGCTTCATCTTAAAAATACTCAAGCAGGCAGTCATAGGGTAGACATGGACTGCTGGCTTGGGACTGTAGGAGTCATGAGAGGATGATTGAGGACCATGAGACAGAAGGAAAGGTTGCATTTCTTCTCACTTGTATAATCTGTAAGATAGGATGTCTGACATATGTGCTCTTACTGAAGATTGCACACTGAGAAAAAGTCTAAATTATATATGTGATCTCAATTAATGTGATGATGTGACATTGAATCAATGTCTCTAGAGGTCTTACCTGTAGGTATGACACAGTCAGTATGGATTTTTTCTCATGTATAAACTGCTAATATCTTAATGGATAAATTTCAGTCACTTAAAAGAACAAATTCCAAGCAGGTGGTATTTAAGATCAGAATTGTCCTCGAGGTAAGCAGTCAATGTCGATCACCCTCTAGTGGTTTTTCTGAGGAAGAGAAAGAAGAATGAGTAATGGATCTGAACATCTTTAACTCTGAGGGTCCAATAAAAGTCTTCACGTACAAAATGGAGTATTACAAAAGATGCGTGTTATCTACTGCACTCACACAAGTTGCTCATAACTATGCCTTACAGAATGCATTGTTGTAGAACAAATCTACTAAGGTAAAAAGTACCTGTAACTTCAGATATTTATCTGTAATATTTAGATAAAGACAAAAGAAAAAACCCTGCTGCTTACTGGTAAGAATGAGGCAGTCTGCAGAAGCCTTTTCTTCATGAGCCTGTGATGTCTTGACCCTGGCCGGTGACTATGCACCACACAACCACTTGCTCACTCTCTGCCCTGCAAGAGGGGATGTAAGAACTGATATGCGCACAGGTAAACCCAGATGGCCAAACCACAGCTAAGGTATTAAGGAAAAGTTCATTCCAAAGCCAAAAACCCTGAATACACTGGCAAATCATGCAGTGGGCAAAAGAGTAGCCCAGGAAACCCCTTCCGGTACTTTTATAACAACACCTCTCTCATGCATATGATTTCAAGTCTGTGTTCTCCTCTCTCTCCCAGCAGGGGCCTCAAGCATGTCTGTGAGAAAGTGTTATCTCTACACAGGAATCTTACTTTTTAAAACAGGCAGAGGATAAGCATCAGTAGGTGCAATAAATGGGATTTTTCCACTCTGATCTTTCCCAGGCCTATCATTGCCAGGTGCAAAAATCTCCTTGAACGAAACTCTTTTTTCCTCCTCAAATAAATCTTCTACATTTAAGTCTCTTTGCCTACAGGAGGGGAATTTAAAAATACACAAAAAAAAAAGTAATACAAAGGCATTCACTCACCATTTCCCACAAGCACACTGATGCCCAGCCAGCCTCCATGCGATAGCTACCTCCCCCAGAATACCCTTTCCTCAGATTTTATCGTTGAACATGTTGTTACATATTCCTTTGGTTGGTCTTGGTCTTGTGTCCCTTTCAAACTCCTTGCCAACCCTCAACCTACTTGCTATGGGTGGCAGAGTGGGAAACAGAGAAAGCTGCGAAGCTGTGCAAACATTGTATAGAAACAGCATGAACACTGTGTGTTAACAACACTGTTTTAGCCATATGCCCCAAACACAGGGTTATAGGGGCTGCTGTAAGGTAAACTTACTCATTCCCAGCCAAACCTAGCACATAGTCTTATTTCTTCCATTTAAAAAATATATTTCCCTTGTATTTCACCTCAGTGCACCCATTTTGTCATTTAACCATGTTAACAGGGCAACATGAGCATCCTAAAATGTTCCAGGGCCATCTTCTGCAGGTGTTCCACCTGTATCTAGATAAGTGTGTGATATAGATCACTGCATCAAGGTGTGCGTCTCTAGTTAAGATAAATTCTTTTGTCTATCAGTCTTGAAAATGCTGCTGGAGCTTACTATAAATAAAAGGAACTGCTAAAACTACTACGCCTCATAGAGCACAGAAAAGGTAGTGGTTTCTAGAATCTGGGAAACTAAAAGCATCTTCCAATATCACTTGGTAAGTCAAGTTTAGTTACATATTTGTCGTCACCCAAGCCCAACAGCATTTCATTAACCTGAGATGTTGGATGTACATCTGAACCAGACATGACATTTAGCTTCCAAAAATCAATACAGAAATCAGAGATGCTGATAAGGTTTTGGAACTAACATAATTAGGCTGCAGCATTCCCTTTGTAATGCTATAATGACTAACTGTAGCATCTCCCATAATTTGCCTTTTACTATGTTCCATAACTGTTCAAGATATGAGTCATTTGCGAAACTCTTGCAGGTTCAGGTGTTCCTGCTATAGAAGTAATCACTTTCAAAAGCTTTTAATTGGCTATCTAACTTCTCCATGCTGCCCAAGAGCTGAGTAATCCCAAATGGTATTTCTGGTCCTTTCATCAGACTTCTGAGGTCCCAACTGCTTCTGAAATTGGCCACTTGCCATATATCTTCTATGTCAACCACTGTTACAGGATAGTAACATGATAAATCTGAGCCCTTCACAATTTTCTTACTAGCAAATTTCTTTGCTAAATTTGTCTACATGCCTGTAACATCAGAAGACTTTGGACCAGTTATTCATCTTCCGCAAAGGAAAACAAATTGATGACCCATTTCTGTATCAATACAAGGTAATCTTGCTACAGAATTGCTCTGCATACTGATGGTGACTAGATTTTTTTCAGTTAAAGGATAGAAAAAAGTTTGTATTTTCTTCTGTCCTAGTACGTGCTATACAACATTCTGATTTGTAGTAGTCCATTGTTTCTTCCAGGATTCCTAGAGATGGGTCAGCAGTCCCCGCAGGTAGCTCTCCAAAGAGAACCATAATGGGTGAAACCCCTATAAAATCTTAAAAGATCTGAAGATCTTACTCATTCTGGCATTTGACAACCATTTGCTTTTTCTTTTATTTAGTGTACATTTACACCATGCAGGCACAGAATCATGGATAAAAACCTATAGCTTAAATTGTGAACTCTAGGCAGATAATTAAGGGTATGTGTAAGGGCAGGGTGAATATTCAAAGCTGAAACATACACACAGACATTAGAGGAGTCTCATTTAGGAACAGCATGGTGGAAGTTGAAGGGGTGTCGGAACAGCCTTTGAAATGGTGTCGCAAGCACTTGTGGCCTCAACCATCCCAGTTTTGGCACTTGGCTTACATAGTGCACACATCTGTGGGACTGTCTGCTCACACCAAAGGACTGCAATACTTCAGACTATGGCACCATTGATGGACTGGTAGCAAGTCCCACAGACTCCAGGTGAGTATAACCAAGAGTTTAAATCTTTCTACTAAAGCCATTTCTGGATGTAAGACTAGGATGTGTCAGAACTGAGTTTTGTAAATCTAAGTCTGTGATCCAGCCTGTAGGAGACTCATTCTCCTAATGTACATGCTTCCTATTTCTTGTTTGATTAAATGCTGTAATAATTACCTCTGTTACTGTAATCTTAGGCAACATATCAGAAAAGAAATTAAGCAAATACAAAATTAGATACTCTTTTTCTATAGCTGAAATATCTTCACCGGAGTGAAGAGGGAAATAGATCCTTAGCTATAAATTCATAATCAGTCATAACTTGAATTCGATGTATATCCATGGGGCCTGGTTTTACATGAACTACATAGTTATACACTCCAAAATTATTGTATGATTCTCTGCTGTTAGTGCTGTGTAAAGCTGGACATTGTAGTTCATGGAATTTGGATGTGTTGGATAGTCTCAGTTACATGGTTTTCCACCCATTTAACTGGTAATGACATCTTCTTCCAAGACTTGTTATTCAAGGGTTTTCAGATTTCCATCCTACTTTTTCAAGGGAAAAAAACCCCAAAACATTATTACTCTCTACACCTGGTAACATTTGAGAGCCAAAACAGGCACAGGACTGAGAAAAATAGTTGATAATAAGCTAGGGAGAATTTCCCATCTCATAGATCTTCAACAGTAGCGTTAACTAAATTCCATAAATGGGTCAAATTCTACCTTCAATTACACCTGTGCAATCTAATGAAATAACTAGTAATTGCAAAGAGAGACTTTAGCCTTGTAGATGCTTTTTTCGACAGCAAATATGACAGCCTGAAAGGATATATCGTGTCTGAAGTCTCAGGCTAAGCATGCAGGGCTGCAGCTGGGAAGATTTTCATTTTTTACCTAGAACTTGAGCAAATATGATACAGAGTCATTGATCATAAAAGAATCCTATCATGTTGCTGTTATACTGAGAGAAGACAAGACTGTTCTTCAACTCAGGAAATAGTCACAGCTCTATTGTTGCATGGGCGTTGCACTCCATCTAAAGTTAAAAAATTTATGTGTCATGAGCCTAGCTCACATCTCAAAATCTGCATTTGCTGAACTATAACATCATCACTTCAAAATTGGCTTGTAAGATGAGAGTAGAAATAAACATCCTGTTTGTAAGAAATGGCAAAGAGTAGCTTGAATATATTTTGTAGCCCCTCTGAAATATATCTGAAGAGTATATTTCAAAAACTCACATAGAAAATAAAGAAAGGACTGCTGTGATGCCATGAAATAAGAATCTATACTGTAAATCTAAGATACTGTTTTCATTATCAAGGTGAAATTTCCTGAAGATATGGAAGACTGGAAATTGACACTTACCTGCTGAATCAGGCCTAAAAAAGGAAAAATTATGCCAACACTATATGGGTAATCCTTTGCTATCACACATTGCTGGAATATTTCACTTAAAAAGTTACCTGGACAAAATATTCATAAAATTATTAACATTTTTTAATGAAACTCCCATGACAACACCACAGTGAAGTTTTGGTGCAGTTGCTGTATCTTTCCTTAGAGTCCTGCACTGTGGATTTCAAGTATTTCATAGCACTTTTAGCATACACTTGAAATAAAAAAAGGCATTCTGTCAACTTCTGTTGATGGTTGCAAGATCTCACTGTAGAGACCTTTTAAATATAAACTCCAAGTGTACAAAATACAATAGAAAAGGATTTTCATATATTTTTAGAAGAACATGATTTTTGAAGGTGTAAACATGGGAGTGTTGAGAAAACAGAACTCTGACATTTCCTGGAAATCAGTTTTATTTTACAGAAATATTTGTACCTATTGATACAAATACCATGCAGAACAGCCAGTTACAGACCATAAGAGTATCAAAGAACGGGAGACCAACTTGTAGAACATAAACAAATAATTATAATAAATATAGAATTGTAATATTGAGAATTGGAATTTGAACTGCAAGCTCAAAGACACTACATAGGAGTAACTTAAAGAGAAATATATTTAGAAAAGTATTCTCAAATGAATCACACTCACCACAACCGAGGAAAAGTGTATGGAAAGAGCAGTGTACTCAGCTTGCAGCTTTCCCTGAGAAGCCACCTGAGCACACTGACGGACAATAACACCTCTGCTATCCCCACATGGGACTGAGGCGTCCATACTGAAGGTCGCCCCTGATGTGTCCCAGCCCCACAGCCCCAGCCCCACATCAGGCAGCTGTGACAGCAGCTAGGGTATGCAAAAGAGCTGTATGTGCCTCTACCCGTACTCCCTCTTTTTGTTGCCTGGAGAACTGCATTTAATCTCATACCGTGGCTTTTCTTTTTTTACTTGGTGCATTCTAGGCATGTATGTGCTTAGCTTTCTACGCTGCTAATCCTTGCTTCACCTCACCTTTGCTGATTTGACTCCCTGGCTTGACCTCAGACCTGTCTTGTTATAATGACTTTTCCAGCAGTCCCTGAACTGTGGGTAGCCCCAGTTACTGTTGTGGAACTTGCTCTGCTTAAGTGCTTAAGGACTGTATTGATTGCTAATGAGCCTACCTGGCCATTGTTCTCAGCTTCTGGCTTGTCCTCCGTTCAGGAGCAATTCAACTCTTGATGTTACCTGCCACCTTCTCAATAAGTGTTTCAGATGTGTATGAACAGCTGTTTTTATGGAGCCTACCAAATCAGTGGGGGCCCACCAAGCTGCAAAATGACCAGGAAGCTGAAGCTTTAGTTCTGTAGTACAACTTAATGTGGAAGTAGAAGCTCTTCTGAGTGTCAAGCTGTAAATAATGTGTCGAAAAGTGAGGTCTTTAGTGTGCATAAGATATGCCGTAAGATGGAATATGAGAAACGCTAGCGTCTAAGAAGTGGAATTTCATTACCTCTTTGTTCTCTTAACAACATAATTATACAACACAATAGCATGGAAAAGTATTCTTACTATAATTAGTCAATAGTGATACCGTAAAGGTCAATTCACAACATGTTAATTTTATAGGCATATATAGGGGTTTAGAAAAAAACATAGGGCTATAATGAGACATAAGAGTTAAAGGATTTATCATAACATTTGTTAGCATTTGTCATAACATACCTGAATGTTTAAGGGCACTTCAGAATATGCTTTTTGTGAATGTAATGCTGGTGTCTGAGTAGAAATAAACTTGCATATAGAACCTTTAAACATTGATATTAGCACTATAATACATATCCCAAAGGAGACAGACTTCCTGTAAGTATTAGAAGATTATGAATGATTGACATTATTATGTCCTGTAGATTTTTCCTTGCAATCCCTGGAAATACTTTAAGTCTTGGAGGCAAAGAGTGTGGTCAACCATCGATATGCTTTTTATTGTAACATTGTGGTTTATAATAATGACTGCAGCAATAAGTGCTCAGTAAAGTTTAGAAGCTGTTTTATTCCCTGTTATGCTGGGTGGAGATTCTGTTTAGCTACTTATCAACATAAATGGTTCTATTCCTGAAGATCCTCTTTTTCTAAGTGGAAAAGACACTCAGATCCAGGAAGCACCTTGAGTATGTTACAGTTGTCATCTAACAGTAAGTTTTTTAAAGTCTAGGTAAGATCATATAATGAGCTGGTTATACTACCTGTAAACAGGCATGAAGGTCAAAGGTAAGCAGAAATCTGAACAAGCAGTTTATAGTCTCTGCATACAGTCTTGTGTTATACTTCAAATGAATTATGCTTCTTAACTGTAGGGATCAGTCATCATTAAACTGCAGAAAGCAAGCTGAGCAAGTCATTGCAGTGTTAGCCTATACTCACCCAACTGAAACCACAGCACTCAGTTTCTTTTCATTCATCTGTGTCTCTGCTACTATTCGATGGACCACCCACTGTTTGCTTACATATTGCTGTATATGCACATTGGAGATTGTGCACTATCATGCTCTATTTCTCCAAATTTTCCTTTAAATAAAAGATCCCTATGGCTTTCTAAATCCATGGTTTTCAATCTATATAAAGCTTGGGATAATGGTGCCTATAAACTCATCACTTCTCTGATAGGTGTTTCTCAGTTTAGTATATGCATATTGACTTAAATGACACGTTCATTAACGGTTGTTTTTGTTAAGTAAAACTGGTGTAAGAATAAGTGCTGTTTGCTCACCAGAAAGATTCAGATTATCAGAATATTAAGAATGTGCTGAAAGTCAAAATTATTGAGTGGATCAGACAATACTCTTTAAAATTTTTGTTTGCACCCTCAAGAAACTACTAGCCTGGAACAAGTATAGCAAATAAGCCACACTACATCGGTTAGTCTGACATAATTATCAAGTTTTCATGAGACAAGTAGTCAGTGTGACTGGTTTTATGCTATTACTGCTACTAATTAGACTTAAAAAAAAAAAGAGAAAACAGTGATAAAAACCATTACCATTCAGGGTTAGCTGAAAAATTAATGCAGGCTGAAAGAATAAAAATATTCAGCTTCCTGATTTACAGAATTCCATCACAGTTTTTTTACCTTTCTGACAAGGGCAATGAATGTGGTAGCCTTGTGTGTTAGGATTTAGTCTGAGCAAGATTCAGCTGCAAATAATCAGTTTTGGTCCAGCTGATTAGGATTTGGACTATAAAAGCCATTGTACCATTCAAAGTCTTCCTTGTTTCTCTCCTTTGAACACTGTCAAAGCCTGGAGTGCTAGAATGATGCTGAGCATGGCTTTCTGCTCATGTTTCCCACACCAGGAATCAAAGCAGGCAAGCACCTTGCACTGAAAGCACAGTATGGCTATCAGGGAGCCAAAATATGTACACAAGCAAGATCTGTATGTGTGATGCAGACAAGTCAGCTGAGGGGTCTGTGTCAGAATAATAGTGTTGGAGTATAAATTTGTAAGGGCACATTGGAGTTTGTTCTTGTAAAGATGCTATGAGTCTAAATCAACATTCACCTTGGCACTCAGCTGGATTGGCAAACTTGAGCCCACATTTGTGCACATGTACCTTGAGAAGCTATTGATGTGTAACCTCTCAGATTCTCTATGCCTCTGTTAATGTAAATACCGATAAATTTAGTTTCTAACTTTACATTAGTCACAAAAAAGTTCTTTGTGTCTCTGCTAAGAAAATCAGTACTTCATTTTTTTTGAAACGTGTATATATTTCAGAGAAGCCAGTACTAGATTTTCAAATGCAGGGACTGGAGTAATTTTCTCATCAACAGGCTGAGTGGCTGGCTCTTAGAGCCACTGTGTGTGCTTCTCCATATTATCCAACTTGCATGTAACATTGGCATATGAAAGCATCAATATCCGCCTTCATCCTCTGATCCATGTGTCCCCTCAAGATTTTAGTATGGTACTTTTCCCCAAAATCTGGTAGCAGTGTGTTCCATGGAAAAGCAACCTTAACCCAGCATATTTCAGAGAATCAACAGCCAAAAAGCTTTACACTGCTTATAATTTGCTTAAAAGAAAACTGGAGTTTGGGTTAGGGTTTTTTTTGAAGTTGAAATATTTGTGGCAGACATTTATCTTTAGCTCTGCAATATTTAGTATGAAAAGCACTAGCTAGCACATTGTCCTCTGAAGTAGCAGAAGTGGGAGGAAAAAACATTAATCACTTACAACACACCAGTTCTGTGATCAACACTGAATCACACAACATAATTGTAAAATTATTGGATTGGAAACTCTAGAAGATGGAGGGAAGGGAAGATCTGACTAGTGTTGTAAAAGCATTTTGGTTATTGCTTTATATTGCACATTACACTGATCCTTAACATCAATTTTCAAAAGCAACTTTGTAGACCTACCTCAAAATTCTAGCTCTTATCCTGCAGCTCTTTTGGAGATTTTTCTCCTGATTAAAATATAATGAACATATAAAGAGTAAAATGTATAGATTAGAGGTATTCCTCTAATAATATATAATTAGAGGTATTCTCCCCAATCTCTTTGACCCATTCTCTATGGTTTAAACAGTGTACAGTCAGAAAGAAATTCATCACTGATTTCTGTGGGATGCTTCATAAAGCATTTAGGACATTTTCCATTACTCTAGCAAATTCCCTCTTCCTAATATCAAAGTGAGTACAATTTGACAGGTGGAACTAGTAGTAGCTAATGTTCTTTCTTTCATTTAAAAAATCACTGGATATTTATCTATGCTTTGAATTCTAAGAGTCTAATTAATAGGATACTTACCATTTTTATATTACTTGGAGAGAAGAACTAATGATTCCTGCGCATTAAGAGGAACATATTAACTAAATCACTGAAAGTTCAAGCTTGCAAATTATTTTTTTCATCATATCAATACATGTCCTAACACTCTCGTAGCTTTGTATTTTCTATAGAACTTTCACTTTTTTCCTTCTCTTTCCTGAGACTTCCTAATCTCTAGAGCACGCTGGTTTTGTTGTTGCTGTGATCTTGTTATAGGTTGACACTGTAACAGCTCAACTTTGTGTTCTTTGTTGATTTTTCACTTATTATTCCAGGCAGAGACTTATCGATAACACTAGCAAATAACTCTGAGAAACAATAGCCATCCCCAAAGAAAAGGGCAAAAGTGAAAGAGGAATAGGTGAAGGTTTTGCTAGGAGTGGAGGCTTGGAAAGGAAAATAATAATCTGGTAAGTCTAAAGTTAGGTAAGACAATCCTTAGGACTGGGAGGAGATGGATGGAAAAGAGAGTTCAGGTTCAGGAAAAATGTTGTTGGATTGGGGATTTTGAAAATGAGAAAATTAACAAGGGGTTTGGAGTGTTCCCTGGTACCTGAAGAGTAAAATGAGAGAGTGGAGCCTAAGAGCAGATGAAGGAAGCATTAAAGGAGCCCAGTTTTCAGAAGACTAAAGGCTTTCAGAAAATTCTAGGATGAAAGACTTGTTTATACCTGCTCTGTGAGCCTGCAATCCTTTCAGACTTTAAACTGCATTTAGGGAACTTCTGAAATACATTTCTAGCTAAAGGTGCTGCAACTTGATGAGCAGACAAAAAGGAAAATGCAAAACAAAGGCCAGATCCTACCCTGGGTTTGAAGAATCCTGCTGTTTGGTGGTATCCTAAAAAATAACTCACTGAGCTCATCAATACAATCAGTGACAATATGCTCAGTATGTTTTCTCTAGTAAAATGAAGTACAGATAACTTGTGCAAATACAAGCTTCATATCTTGTCTCTGAAAGAATCAGAGATTATTTCCATGCCAATTATATCCAAGTGAAATGTTGGAGGGATCATAGCTTTCAGCAGGAAGACCTGCACTCAGATATCTCTCTGAAAGTTTAGTTTATTGAATCAATTTTCTTTGATTATTCATTGGAATTAAGATAGATATAGACCTATATTTGTTAATTATTTTTACACTATTATCCATGATTTTCAGCATAAGATTTTGGCAAAATTTGATCTTTAACAGAACATATTGTGCTGAGACTGTCCTGCACCTTTTGCAGGAGCTTCTAACAGTTTCAGTAGTCTAGTAAAGCAAGAGTAATCGAACTGGTGTTATGATGTGAGGGCAGGAAGAGGGAAGAGCAGATAATATGTAAAGCACTGCAGTGTGCTCTTAGCCAGCTGTCATTGTTTTGCAGGACATAGTTGTTCAATTTGACTGAAATAAGAAGTGGATCAAGGATGAATCTTAATCACATCTATTTGCTTGTGTTAATTAGACAAATCATCTCTGTCCCACTTCCTTATAATCTTTGTGAATCAAGCTAAAGTGTAAGATACAAGCTTTAAAACCCTTTTCCACACTTTCCAAGACTTGGATATATTGCTCTTTGCACAATGTGTTTAATAAGAAAGGAAATTAAAACACTGTAGAAATACGAAGTAAGTTGCTGGGTACTGAAGAATAGTAAATCTTTTTTTTCTGTAAATATGAATGTTAAAAAAATTTTCCTAATTCAAAACAAAATTCTTGTTGTCTGAGACAGGCTTTATGGAATTTTTCAATTAAAAACTCTTGTGATTTTTTTTTTATTCTACAACTTAATCTGACAAACTAGATGAACTTCTGATGATTAATTTGTCCGTTTTGGAGACATCAAGGAAAATTGTTGAGCCTGTCCTGCATTGCTTTTTGTATTTGTAGGTGTATTTTTATTCATATTTGATTTTCAGCTTCAAACAGAAGTGTTATAAACTTCAAATAAGTTCAAGATTTTCTTTTTATTTAAATAATTTACCACAGTTTCTTACCTATAGATTTGTATGATGTCTAATACTTAACCATCAGCAATTAATTAAGATCAAATGTTAGTGATGGAGACCCCAAAAGAATTTGTGTATGGGTCTACAGAACAGATATTTTGGTGTAGTACAGAACTTAGTCTTGATAGGCTTGGTGTTAGTACTCAGTCTACAGTCATGCTCAAAAGGCTATAATGAAGAACAAGAACTCCAAAGATATGGACAAATTATGTGCTGAAAGTCTATCCAAATAATATCATTTGAACATCCAACTTTCCATGAGATGTTCTGAAAGTTTAGTATTTGATCTCCATTGTATCCTGCTTGTCTCCAGCTCAGGGAGATGACATAGATCTGCTGGACAGACATATGCAAATCCCACTGATGTGAATGACTTTACAGAGGATAGAATTTGAGTCCATGCTCATAATTCTGTTCACACTGGAAAGAGGTAGTTTTGTATCTAAAGAAGATGTTTATTTTTAAAAACTCAGCCCTTGTAGGGAAAGTCTGCGTTCTTGTTCTTTGTAAATAGCAAGCGGGGATATAGAGATATATTAATTATGCTGTGCTAAGAACTGGGTGAGAGGTAATAGTGTTTAAATAGTGAATAGGAATCAAAATTTTGAGGGCTTTTTTTGCAAGTAAATCAGCAAAGGAGGGGAAAAAGTGCTCTACAATTCTTTCCTTCAAGGACTTCCATCTATTTGTAGGGCGAACCATATGGGACTATTGTGCTATAAAGTCCATGAACATGAATTCACTTCCTGAAAGTCCCTTTGCTGCGCAGGAACAATGATCAGACTGCATTGCAGTGCCAAGCACCAATTCCCTTACCAGACTCCTTTGTAGAAGCTCATTTCCCTGCTGTTCTCAGAATCTGTCCCCCTTTTGCCACTTCCCCCCTCTCAGCTGGGGTTGCTCAGTAGACTGAAGTAGCTATTATTGCTGCCTGTTTTGGAAAATGGCAGATAAAAGATGGAATTATCAGCCACCACCATTCTGAAGGACTCCAAAAGCAAAACCATAGTTTTTGCTTAAAGTGGTGTGAAGTGGGGTATCCCAGCCTCAGGATTTCTGCCCTTCTATTTTCAGAGTATTTCTCATTTTTTGTTGAGAAAGTGCTGTGCCAAGATATCACTTATTTCAGACACCCCAAGTGGGTCTATACAGCCAGAACATTCTCCAGTTGAGTTAGAAGACACTGTTATTGTGTATGAGAAAGTGGTGGTCACCTTCCCTGCAAAAGGCTGGGTAGCCTGTACTATACTGCCACTGAACTCATAGCTACAGAGCCAAATTCCCTCTGACCACGGACCTTGTCCAAACTGTGACACAAAACAGCTGTTGACAACCATATCCAACAACTCTACTAAATACCCTGGTGAACCCAGCTTTGCCTAGTACCAAATAAAACCTGGAGATTACACTCTTTATTTCTACATGATAGATGGAAATAAATTGTTCAGTGAGGAACAAAGTCAAAGGACCTGAAATCACCTGAATACAGATGAAAACAGAAAGATTATCTCACATCACATCATATCACTGAGTATTAGATGAGTTATATTTGATAAGTTTTACTTTTTTTAATTTGGGGGGACTGAAAAAGAATTGCGTAAATACTAAATGTTATACAAAAGTGAGTCCCAAGACAGAGATTTGTATAAAATGGTTCTTAACAACCTTGTAACACTGAAAGCATTAAGAGTGGTATGGGGAAGGACTGGAGGATGGAATATTTGAGAAGAATATTAAAGGGGTGGATAAAAAAGAAGACACTCCATCGTCTCCAAGAAACTCCCATGTCTCGCTTACCATTTCAAAGTGATTTTTAACTCCCAGCGTACTTTTACCAGACATCGAACGGATTTCTATATATAGATCTTCCTTCTCTGATTTGTGTGGTACTTAGCCAGGAACCCTGAGTAATTGTTTTATATCTCGTTGCACAATTTTAGTGCTAGACACATGTTTAGTGGTGATATATCTCATTGATTTCAGAGAACACATCACATTTCTGCTATTTTATTTCTGTCTCATAAAACTAGAACTTCAGTAACTTTTTTGGGAAAGGTTATCCTTAATATAGAACAATGAATCCTAGGTGGAGAAATTTTACTTCAATGAAACAAGTTGCTTAGGCTTCTGTTTCATAATATTTTGTTTCTTTCATATCCCATACTTTCAGCAAATGCTGACAGGCTTTTTTGAGGCTCCAGTGATAATCCTGAAACATTCCCAAGAGCCTGGCATCTATCCATCTCGTATAGATCTCTGCTGCTCTCTGAATGTGACATTTTCAGCTGTCTACTTGGGAAACTTCATTTCCATATGCTCTAGACTCTAGTAATTCCAAATATACTTTCCCTGTTGAAATGGAAAATTATTTCTTTTCAGAAGTTTTACACATAAACATGATTATTCTGAAAGAAAAAACCCTAATAAGACTGAAAAGAAACTTTCTCCCTGTTTTTTTTTTTTTTACATTTTAAACCATTGCCCTTCATTTAGTTGTGAATACCCTCAGTAATACACTGATTTCAAACTGAAATTGCTTCAGTTAATTGCCTTTGCCTCTTTCTTGAATTAAAAACTCCTACTCATTCTCTTTCAGCTTGAGATACTGGAAAATGGCAGTGGAGTTGCAAAAATCCATGTTACTGATAACCACCACAGTGTTTATTAGCACATGGGCATAGTGAGTTTCATTCCTCTATCTTACTAGTGCAAAGGAGTTTCATTTATATTTCAGCTTACTGGGCAAGAAATACAGAAGAAAGTAGGAGTTTCACTCTTGAGATCAAAGAGATAAAACCCATATAGATAATAATCCTATAATTTCCAGGGCCTGAATATAGGTCTTTAGTGAGTGCATTAATTAAATGTTAGTGGCAAAGCTGCAAATGGCTATTTCTAAGACTGCATTTTCAAGCTGTCATCTCAAGTTTACTGTTGTGTTTGGTAGATATGTGTCTGCATGTTTAAATAACTAGAACGTAAAAAAAAGCCAGTGTTAGCCTGGTACCCCATTGATAGAACTGCCACACATGGGCTCTCCCCTGCTGTTTTTCCTATGCAAGATTGCTTTGGATGAGCTTGAAGTGTGTGCTTGGGATTTCCAGATGTATTTCAGCCCTATGTCCTCAGGTAGCTTTTGTGAATCCATGAAACCCCACATGTGTTCACCCATCATGCGTGTCTCATTCTGAGTGCACACGCACCGTACAGGGGATGTTCTTGAGAGCGCTCACACTGCCTGTGGCATTGCAGAAGAGTAACTGGTCCAGTTAAGCAGATCCAGCAATGTTCAGAAGAGTGGAAAGAAACACAGATGTGCTGCACATGTGCAGTGAGACTACAGTCTGAAGCCCTGAAGCTGACTGCACTGCTACTAAACTGTGGTGATATGTGCATGCAAAACTGAGAAGGGATTAAACCATATAAAGGCTACAACAGAGGAGAGAGAAAGAACTGTTCTCCATGTCTGTGGTAAACAGGATGAAAAGGAGTGGCCTTAAATGGCAGCAGAAAGAGTCCTGTCAGACACTGGTTTTTATTTTTTTATGTATCAGAACTGCAAAGCCCTGAAATGCATGGCTTAGGTAGACTAGAATCTTCATTACTGGTAATACTTAATGGCAAGTTAAATAGGCACCTGTCAGGAAATAGATCCTGCTTTATAAAGGACACTAGAATAGATGATCTCCCCAGGTTCCTTCTGGGTTTATTTTCTTATGATTGTATGCACAATAAGTCTGACATATCCCAAAGGTTTCCAATTACAGTGCATGAACAGACCATCTGTGCAAAGCAATCTCAGTGTGCCTGATGCTTCCTGGAAGCGTTTTACTTACTGAAACAAAAATATAACAGTTCTATTCATTTATACAAACGTCTGTCCAGAGTCATTGGGAAAAAAGTCTAATAGAGATACCCATCAAAGAAATGGGTTTACTTAGCATCTCCTCTTGAATTTGCATTATGCCTGATTCTCCCAAGAAGAGTGTATGTTGAAGATGCCTAACATCCTGCAAGTGTTAAGATATAACCATACTTTCCCTTGAAAATTATGATAGGATCCCATCCCATGCACTCTTAAGGGAAAAGATTCACCCTAGTTAAACATGCAAAGCAGTATTTTAATGAGTGTTTTCAGGATCAGGTCCATAAGAATACTAGATATTCTACTGAAACAATTACTCCTGTTTAAGAAATGTATCAAACCAATTTCTTTAAACATTTTCTCATGGAAGGAAAAAACCAAATCTAGAGTTGAATTACAGTCCTAGTGGATGGTATTTTCCAAGACATTTTTAGCTGCAGTTTTAACACTATAGGCAGTAAACGTTTGTAAACATCAGAATTGCATAATTGGACATGGAATCAAGGCTTTTAAGTGTTTTGAAATTCCTCAGCTTCAAAAATGTGAGGTTCAAAGTGAAAATTACTCTTGGATAAACCACTTATAAAGGAAGGCTATGTGGGCAAATACAATGATATTATTCACATTTGAAAGCCAGTGAATTAAATATTAAATCACCCAAGATCACTTTTGAAAATTTCTTACAGTGATAAGCATGTCTCTGGTTTATGCTATTTCTGAAGAGCTGGATTATTCTTATAGACATTATTATTCATATAGCATACACAAAGAATACTTTCAATATACATAGAATAATAATCTATAAAACCTATTTGCTAAAAATATAATATATAGTTAATATAGGAACCTGTCTCTTCAAAGAGTGGAATGTGGTAAAACAGCTCGATCTTCCTAACATTAAGAACTGAAGAAAGTACATGAAGATATCTCTCACTGTCTTTTTCCCTTGATTGTTGCTATTGCTGCTGTTCTTTTTTGATAGTAGTTGGTGGTACTGATTAGATCTGTGGTAAGTTCAGAAACAAAAAAAATGTATCTTGTTTGGTGCTCACGCTGCAATGAATTTTGCAGTCTTGGAACCTCTCTCTTTGTAAATGAGAAGTGCTATGATAATGTAAGTTAGGAATTTGGGAGAGTTTAGCATAGATTTTGAGCCCAAAAGGATGTGGCAGAAAAAAGAATACATAGAGAAAGAATAGGCAGAGGAAATTTTGTGTAATCTAATATTGGTTTTGTGTTTTATACTTACAGATGATCTTGTTAAAGTTCCACACTGTAAATTGGACTCTGCTGAATCAACAGACACAGAAAGGAAGCTAGCAAAACTCCAAAACAATATCTGGGTTTCACTAAAAACCTAAAAGATATCAGATTCAGCCCTCGGGGGATGAAAATGAATTCTATTTACAGCAATGTGCTGAGAATCAAGTTTTCTAAACTAAATGTTCAGTATAAGCCTTTGTTGCATTGGTATGTTCCAAAACTTTATTAAATAAGCTAAAACTTTTTTTTTAAAATTCAGCACACTTTTAAATTGTGCTGTTGTTAAATAATTAACATTTTGAATAGCATAATAAAAATCTCAAATGTCTGTTCCCTCAGCACAAGAAGACAGAGAAACGGTGGAAAGGCTTAGATGTAGATAGGAAAGTCTGGGTGTGGAGACAGTGAAGGAAGGGTAGAAGAACAAAATTGGCATGGGTTAATAGCATCTTCCTCAGGAGGTCATGAATATTACCGTACATCTACATTCAGCTTCTAAGACACCTAGATCAGAACAGAAAGACTGCCTAAAACAACTAGCAGAGGAGACTTCCAGAAGAAAGTGAGGGACAGACTGAACCAAAAAACAGATCGAAGCCAGTAAAAGATGCTGGCAAGAAAACAAAGAACGAGTTGGAGCTATTAGACACCAAGATAAAGAAACAAAAGCCAGTGAGTACGAGCATCATGCTCACCAGCAGAAATACCTAGTAACTCATTCACTTGATGCTGGAGGCAGAAGATCACAGCCACTGGCAGCTCCTAAAGGATGCAGGACCAGTACATTTTCACCAGTTGAAAAAGAACTCAGGGAAAGTGGTAAGGACTTGAAAGCCAACAAGTTTTTTCCCTTCTGCACTGTGAAAGAGATTGGCACCTAGAGAACTCCTGGGAAAGTGGCTTTTGTCCCTTCAGTGAATGGAATCGAGACTTAGCCCTTTGCTTCCCTGGGACTGTTAGGAGAGGGAGTAGAAGCCTCTCCAGTGACACAGGCATTGGGGAGTTGAAGGGGTAAAACACCACCCCGGTCAAATCTGTGGAGGGAAGGAGGAGGAGGGTAAGGAATCTTTTTTTAGGGGATTATTTGAGGTGATGGATAAGGGATCCCCTTAGTACTTTGACATAAGTTGCCCAAGGGAATTTGAATAACAGTTCTTGTGCCCAGTATTTCTTATTAACTCAGTAGCTTCGTGCTCAGCTTGCTAGGTGGCTATATTCCATTCCAGGACAGTGGCTTGCCTTAGTCTCTGTGTTGAAATTTAAGTTCTCTAAAACGGGTGCTGGGGTTGATAGATATCACTTGCAACTGTTTCATTGAGAACACACCTTTTTTTTTTTTCTGAGACTCTTTAAAATCTTGATCCTGTGATAAAATTTAGAAACATTACCTAAAGTAAATTGTGCATGCTTTTTGTTTGGTTTTGTTTTCCTTGTTGATTTGTTTTGGTTTTTTTTAAATCTGTCCTTGGCTTTGCTTTAATTGGTGAAGCAACATGTCAGTTACTTAATGATGGGAACAGCTGAAAACTTCAACCTAAAACAAGTTTCTATACCTTCCAATTTGGAGCAAGGATGGCACAAAAATATGTTAACTGTGCCTTTAAACAAAAAATACTTGACCAAAAGACATGATGAAAAGAGTGGTGATCAAAACAGAATCAGATCTTAGGTGGGATAAATCTGCAACCTCAGGAGCAAATTCTTAGATTCTAGGAGTCTGGGTAATTTCACTAAGACTTCACAGAATCACAGAATATACTGAGTTAGAAGGGACCCACAAGGATCATCAAGTCTAATCCTTAGCCCTACACAGGGCTATCCCCAAGAGTCCACCATGTGCCTGAGACTATCATCCAAATGCTTCTCAGGTCCCATCACTGGTCACTACAGAGACTTTTATACCTCATCACATATTGTATCTGACATTGTCTGCAGTAATAGTTCTTTGACTTCTTAGAAAGAACATTTTACTTGAATATTTGGTGTTAGGATAGTTTCTTAATATAATCCCTTTAAGTTAACTCAATTTGGGAAAAAGTTAGGAGAGAAATTTATGTCTGTTGAATGCTCTGGTACCCTATGCTAACTCTAGTTAAAGAGCTCCCTGATACCTCCAATGTTTTGTAAAGACTGAAGCTCTTTGCTTGACATACTGTCTTCATGAATTACTGCTTAACCAGTGGTCTTAGAGTTTATATATATATATATATATATATAATCTTTATATCTTGAAAGTCTTAGATTGTGAAATGGAAAATTTATTTTTGTTGTTGGTTTTTAGTTCATTTTTTGGTGGTGGTGGTGGTGGTTTTGTAGCAGCAAGCTAAAAAGTAAAATTAGCTAGTTGCAGTCTACAAATTTATAATGGCCAGATGAGAAATCTGTGTCACTCCTATGTATGATTGAAGTGTTTGATCTGTTCAGGAATTGCCTATTTTTGGATGACATTACTTACTGCAAATGAGTAATCAAGCTAGACAAATCTGGAGGAATAAAAAGAAAGATTAAGGATGTAGTGAACAATACTTATATCTCTGCTAGTCATAACAGCTGTTAGAAATGTCTATTAGATGCTTTCATCAACTTTGCTTTCATCCTGTGATTCTGTGATAGCTGAAAAGAAATGTACAGGCTTTTAAATTTTCTTTTAAAAATTATTTCATAGGATGAGTTTAGACAAGAGGTGAACCAAGAGGGCATGTAAGACATATGTTGAACAAAAAAGAAAATAGAAAAATAAATTATATAGTCAGACCCTCTCTCATAATGAAAACATTGAAAGAATCTGAAAGACAATACACTGAAAAGCAAAGTATTTGCAGGGAAACACTAAGCACTACAGATGGTATGGACTTGATCCCTTATTGAAAATATGGCAAAGTTTCTCATTGCTTTTAATGAGCTTTAATCTCTTGTTGTGATATGGATTTGAAAGCTGAAAGCAGGAATACGAAAGGGACTTGTGTCTAGTGAGAGAAGAGCACACCTTGTTCTGCCACAGACTAGTTTTGCTGTGTTTCTGCCAGTGGAAGGCTTTGCATTGTAAGGCATCAGCTGAGAGCTGGATAGAAAATGCCTCTCTTTGATCACAGCAGTGAAGGGAAAAGATTTCCTGATTCCTACCAAAACATGGGTCTGTTTGTCACTAGCTTGAATGCCAAGAACAGATATAAAATATAGCACCAGAATTTTTGTTGCAAGTTATCATCCAGCAAATTTCAGAAAATAACACCTCTTAGAACTACCTGAACAGATGGAAAATGTCCATTGGGGTCAGGCAGGGAAGATAGTTAAAGCAGTTAACTTTTCATCTTCAGTGAAATCTTTTTGACCTGTGGGAGGAAAGGAAAACACAACAAGGAAGATGAACAAATGGCTCCAACACTAATAAATCTTCAAAGGAGGTTGAAGAAAGCTCAAGAACTTGGAAATGTGAGTAGAGAAGGGATTGCTTACCTCACAACCTAGGGAAATAACATTATTTGGGCTGAGGTTGGTCTGAACTGGCAAGAAAATCTTTAAAAAATTAAGAATTTTGAGAGATGTATAATTAACTTTACACATGACTATAAAACATACAGAGAAGTACTGATAAATGAGTGTGCAGCAGCAAGTAAAACAGGATCAGATATCGGAAAGATGTATAGTTAGAGGGGAGAACTGCAGGTAAGTAGTGTAAACAGTGAAAGCTTGGATGGGACAACAAAACAGCAAGCAGTTGTTGAATGATTTGTGCTCAGTTCAGGACGTAGCCATCAAATAGTGCCACTAGAATTACTAGTGTAGAACCTGAAAGCAGTTATTAATATGGCAATCATGGCAGAGCACAGCTGCTGCCAGGCACAAATCACTGTGGAAAGACAGACATGAAAGTAAAGATACTGAATACTACTGCATAGGGTTCTGTATCAGATGCAAAGAAAAAAGAAGAAATAGCCAGGAATAAACTAAAATCTACTTTATGACAAAATTCAATTTAGGAAAGGTTAATAAACCAGATTGTATTGGGGTAGTACTGTAATAGAGTCCCTGGATCAGATTTGGATAGAAAAAATTATGCAGAAATAAAGCAGGAGAATAAGTACAGAGATTATGTCAGTATTGAGGACCTTAGTCTCCTAATGATAGACCTGACAAAGTAGTTACAGGTCTGTACATTCTGGAATCTCATAGCCGACAAAATTTTCCTCAGCTAATCAGTAATGAAAAATAATGGCAGAAGTGATTTCACTAAGATGTTAGAATATGATCAAAATGGTGGTCATGGGCGTGAGAGAAGGGTGGGGGGAAACTGTTATCAACAATCAAAACTTTATTTCTGTTGCATAGAAGGCTGATAGAGTTATGTGGTAAATTTTTGAATTTCATATGTTCAAATTTGATCAGTGAAGAGAACTGGTTAGTAAAAGTATCTGAAGAAAGAGCTTAAGGGCTTGGATTTAGAATAGGTTCAGAATTCCTTGAAATCAAAGAAACCTGATTTCTTAGCAAGGTAAAAATGTTATCAGAAATTCAAATAGATTCAAAATCCCTCCTCAGGGTGTGTTAGGATTAAAGAATGAATTTTTAAAAAGGAGGATGAAAAGCTTCATTAAAAAAAAAAGCTGAATGCTACAGATCAAGAACTGCAGGGATAAAATAAATATAGCCTAAATTAGGGCTGAGTTTGATCTCACAATATTAAAATCAATAATAAACATTAAGCACTCTACATATGAAAAACAAGCTACACACATAAAAACAGAATAAGGAAAGAGTGGTCATTAGCAGTTCAGGTGATATTGATACAGTCCAAAAGACAAAATGAAATCTTCATCTCAGTTTTTTCTAACAAGGGAAAATGGTGAATAAACTAGAAAGCTAGACTATTAGAAATGAGGATAGAGAAAATTCCATTGCCAATTCAAGTCAAAATCATTCTCCAAGATTCTAATGCACTGATATTTTGAGGAACCAACAAACTAGGAAATTCAATGGAAAAAACTACCACAGTAATGAACTAGTGAAGTGTCTGATTTGGTAGCAAGGATTTTTAGTATGTCAGCACATGTAACATGACTCTCTATGCTCACAGCTAAAAGAAAGATGCTAGTGAACAGTTTGACTGTTTTTAAACCATCCTCACAGAAAAGTTGGAAGATTCCTGATGAAACTTGCAGATGTCACTAAGAAGGGAAATGGTGTCAGTGCAGAAAACAGAGGAAATATTGTACTGACTGTGCTCAAAGATTGGATGGGAGTCAGTGGTACAGCATGCACATTAATGCACATTAATATTAACTCTTTCTTTGACCTCTATCTCATTAGAGAGAAATAACTGCAGTGGAGAAGTGGTTGAGTGATGCAACTGTGCTTGATCTACTAGATGGGCACAGGATATCTGAACTACTGATATATGGCTGTGCAGAAAGGAGGGACAGAAGAAGACATGGCTACCTGATGCATTGGAACAGGCATTTCCAGTAGCAATGGAAGGGAGAAGTCTACTCAGTTCAGTGAAACAGTGTCCAAGATAAAATTTCTCTCCATAAATAAAAATCAGGGACAAGGATATATATAGAGAGGGAGAACTCTTTGAACTAAATGGTGATGCTAGTGGAGAACAGGGGTTTTAAACAGGTCACAACAAAATTCATTGAAAAATTAGAATGCTTAAGTACTGTAGAAGTGATGATCCAAATGAATGAGGCTGCAATTGGAGCATAAGGAGCCATGAAAACTGTTAAAAGTAGTGCAGTCAGTCAAAGGAAAACTATACTGAGCTGTGATATCTCAGGACTAGACTGCAGAGGCCCCTTCTAATTCCTAATTACCAGAGTAATTTTCTTGCAAAATTACACTGATTATTCAAACACTCAAAGCAAAAATCAACAGAAATTGGAAAAGGAGAAATTAATCTGAATTGGATGTATAGTTTATATGTATTAAAATGTAAGTTACAGACTTTATTCCTTTGTCCTTTCCAATGATTTTGAGGATATATTACTTGAAATTATTGAAGAAACATTTAAATGCATTCAAGTCATCAGTACAGTAGAAACAAAGACAAAATCCTAACAAAAAGAACAACAGAAACTACATAGTAAGACTAAATTCTTTGCTCTAGCAATCAGTTTTGATTCAAAACATCCTTAGTTCCTGCTGCGCCTGTTTAGCAGACATATCAGTGCCTGGGTCTCTGCCTGGCCTTTGCCATGGGTAGTGTTAAAGTTCCATTCAAAGCACTTCTGAACAATTTGCCATCTTTCATTGCAGCTTCTGTCTTCAGCAAAGGCAAGCTTCTCTTCAAAGTATGAAACATCAGACGAGTCTTAGCATTTTCACAAACTTTAGCTTGATGTTCCCTGTGTCTTTCTACCCACAGCCTAAACATTCTAGTGCTTAGGCAAAAAATAATTCCTTCCTCTGGGAACTCCTGCCAAGGACTGGGAATACTGCATGGTTTTGATTTCTTATGCTGCAGAAGTACAAGCCATAAAATTTCAAAGACCCTCCAGGTAATTTTATTAAGTTAAATGACATCACTCAGCAGTCCTGAAATTCAAGTTCAGTGCACATAGGGGAGGAAAAGAAAGCTAAAGAAATCCCATAAAATCTCTCTCAAAATATTTTAGTTATTTAAGTTTCAGATCTCAGATACTGCATAGAGGTAAAGCTTTTCTGCCTCTAAGCTGTCCGCACAAAAAATATTTGGGTTTACTTTTACCCATCTTTGTTAGACTTGCAAAAATTTCAGCAACAGAGATGAGGAATGCAATTAATTTGCTGACTTAACATACCTGCATAACTATGCACACACATGAGGGGTTTTTTATTTCCATGTGCTGACATGTAATTACACATCACTGCAAACTACCAGAAGAAACATTTCTTAGACACTCCCTAAGACAGTAAGATTTCTTTTGACTTGCATAAGACCCTTTACTAGGCAGATGATATCAATGCCTACACTTCAATTCATTAAAATTTGCTCAGAATTTGCTTGAGTTTCTGAAAAACTGATACAGTCTGGCAATACATTCAATATGTCTTGCACAGAAATATAGACTTCATTACTTGTTGATTGTTTAGAATGCTCTACTTTGTATGTCCCCTTTATTGTTAGGTGCATTTTCCTCCAAATTCTGATTTTTGTTCACACGCTTGATTTCTTTATGTCCTTGATTTAGTTTTAGCACTTCCCAGAAAACTTGCTCCTTACCAAAGGCAACCATTTATTGCATGGCCCTTTCTGGATTATGTCAGGTTTTACACACATTTCTCTAAAGTAGTACTCAGAGTTGCTAGGTTTCCTTCAAGACAAGTAGCGTATAACATTGGTGGCTGAAATCATAGCTGTGTTCTTAGGAAAACCTGTAGGAAAATGTCATTATGCAAACTTTTGCTCCCCAACAATTGCAATACCTGTTTACTTAATTATGATCCTAAATGGTCAACAGTTCCACAGATTTTCGTGCACTTTTAAATAGTCTCTTTAGATATAAGTAGATCTATATAAATAAGTCATATAGGAAGCCATATACAAAATCACTGTATGACATTTATGGGTTGGTGTAGAGTACGGGTAAGCTCATGCTTATCTCATTGAAAAGACTCATGCTAACTTCAGCTGAAACAGAACTTGGCCTCAACTTCAGTCCATGAAGACAACCAAAACATTCTCAAATTGTATACTACAACATGCTAAGTGTTCTAGGACACTGGTGATACATTTCTGTGCCTACTGCTGCAGTGCATAGTCTTTTTATCACTTCGACTAGGGGAATCAACATTAATTATTAGCAATGTTGTACCCATAACACAAAATCAGGCAAGTCTGTTCAGTAGAAATCACAGATATGCTGTAGATGGGAACACTGATCACTCTAATCCAATATATTCTGCCTGACAAAAAACAGTGTAAGTTGGAGTAAAAAGCAAGAACAATGTGGTAACCTATTTTTAGAAGCTTCTTTTCAATTCCTCCCAGTCAGTGGTTGCACATGTCCTGAAGCATGAAAATGTCAATGGATTATTTTCATTTTCTCTAATGTAACTGCAGACAATCTTATGGTGAATTCTGAAGTTACCTATAGAATCCTTATATTTATAAAAAATATGTAGATTCTACAATGGATTAACTACATTTACAGGTAAATAAAGCATGTCTTTTATTAACTTTTAATTGTCTGTCTTGTAACCAGAACATGGCTCATTTTGGATGATAGGATGAGGTTATTTTAATTTTAGTTAACTTTAAAATCAGATGCTGTTAATGCAATTTTATTTATCCTTCTTTTATTTCCTTATGTCCTATCTTTAAATGGTAGGAAGTTTTTCTCTTGAGCTTCTCTTGAATTTTTCACTTGTTATTTATACCTTGTTATATGAAAATAATGCTTTCAGTTTTGGATGAATGGCTCCAATGGCTCCAGTGATTTCAAGAGCTCCTGTCACCCTCCAAACCCTCGCTGTGTCTGCTCTTGTTGTTACTCCTGCAACTTGCTAGGTTGTCAGCTGTGTCAAACCAAATGATTGCATGGCCAGGTTCAGCCTAGACCAAAGCACTCTCTTTAAACACTGGTGCCTCTTCCTCCCTCCCTCCTTTTTTTGTCTCTGTATGTTTATGTTCTAAGCTGCCCTCAGTCCACAGGGGAATCCAGCGAACCCTGAACAAAGGGGTCAGTGAGCTGTGACAGTTTGCCAAGGCAGGAACTTCTTAAGCCATACTGTTTCCACGAACCCTTCATCTTTAAATTGAGGCTTCTGTCTGTTAGAGAAGGTATTTACAAAATTGGATTTTTTCCAGAGAGTCAGGAAGAAAGTTTTGTTGCTTGTATATAACGATCTGACAGGTATGGTGATGTGTCTGCATTAACCCCTGTTCAGAGAAAGGCTCAGCAGCTCTTATTTCTAACCTTCTGCTGATACAGGTGCAGTTCTTGCAGGTTGCACTTATGTTAGCTGTAAATATTGCTTTAACTTGTTTGGGCAGATGTAAACTGATAGCTTGCATAACTCAACTGCTTCACAGTTAAAGCCTTTCAAATGTAGTGTGCAATTTTTATTTTAAACTAGCCAAGGGAAGGTGGTTGTGTATAGTCATTTCCTAGTTTTATACAGAGCAGTCAAGAACCCAGATTGCAGTAAGTGATGCCATAAATATTTGTCTGATAACAAAGTCCAATTTGTATATATTTTTCTGCTCAAATGTTCATGAGCTTTGTGTTTTATTCCACATTCTTACAGCAGTTCTTAAGGCTTTGCAGATGAAACAGCAAAGACTTACTACCTAGCATCTTATGAAGGCTGAACCACAGTTGAAACCTTCTGTTCAAAGGAAGACAAATAAAATGATTTTACCAGCATCTTAGTTCCTCTAGCCCTTTCTGCTTCTCACATTGCCCTGCCGGGAAGTAGGCTGGGGGTGTCCAAGAAGTTGAACCCAGATGAGGAAAAGAATATCCCATACCATGTGACACTATGTTCAGCAATGAAAGCTGAGGGAAGAGGGAGAAAGGAGAGACACTTAGAGTTACAGCATTTGTCTTCCCAAGTGTCTGTTTTATGTGATAAAGTGCTGCTTTCCTTGAAATGGATAAACATCTGCCTGCTGATATTAAGTAGTGAATGAATTCCTCATTTTGCTTTTCTCAGCATGCAGCTTTTGCTTTACTTATTAAACTGTCCCTATCTCAACCCATGGCTTTTCTTACTTTTACCCTTCTGATTCTCTCTCCCATGCAACTGGGAGAAGGATGCTGAGCAAGCAGCTGTGTGGTGCTGAGCTGCCTATGGGGGTTAATCCAAAACACCACAGTTAGTGAAACCATGACAACAGCAGCATTGAATAGGAACAGCACTGTGGATGACTTAAAAAAAACGAATTATTTCATTTCCAAGCATATCACAGAATCTCTGGAGTTGGACGGGACCCATAAGAATCATCAATTTCAACTCTTAAGTGAATGGCCCATACAGGGATCAAACCCACAACCTTGGTGTTATTAGTACCAGGCTCTAACCAACTGAGCTTATCTCAAGGTCACATGTAGTCATCCATTTTAAGTAGAAAACCAGTTGTATAATACATCCAGTTCAAAATTATGTTTTTGACATAATTAGATACCTGGCAAATGGTGTTATCAGGGTTGTTGGCAGTCACAGCTTGTATTTCTGCAAATGTTGAAGTAAGAAACCTTTCCTTGGTAGCACCATGCTATCATAGGGCTGTGTGAGAAAATCAAAACCTGGATGCAGAGAAACCTCTGATTGTCTTAATGCTTATCTAGAAATGCAAAAACTAAGGGCAAAAATAAATTTTAAAAAAGCAAAAACAGACAGGGCTCAACTCTAGGAGCAATCACTTGTCACTGGAAAGGATCTGAAACTTGCCATAGAAGTCAGGTGAAGCAAATAAAAGCCTTCTTGGGACTGAAACTTTCTCATCTACAAGGAAGCTCTTATATTATTTCAAGAATATAAAGGATTTATTGGGCAACAATATGTAACAGATAAAGGTACTTAGCAGACTGGCAACCTATCTCGTACACTTGTAAAGAAAGAGCTTTCCACACTCAGGGCTGCCTTTGAGTTATCAAAGACGTTACTCAATGAGCATCTATGTCCTGACCTCACAGGTGGAGATACTTGTGTTCTTTTGTGTTTTGCCATTAACAACTGTAGTCTGTACTGTTTTTAAAAGACATGGCGGTTGAACACATTTTCACCCCAGCAGTTATATTAAAAGACTTATGAGAGCTTGTCTGCTGTTGGGTGTTAGTATACAGCATTCAGGGCTGTGATTTACAGCACTCGCTACTTGATACTGCTTCCACACATTGGCACTCATAATAAGCATTAGTTACTCACAAGTTTATACAGACTTAAAGTTTCCATGACCAGATGTATAAGGCAGCGGGTCAAGGCAGACAGCTCTGTCTATGCTGTCTCCAAAGCAGGAGAACAAGGGGATAGAAACACACTCAAGTTGAAAGGTTCATCCCTGGGTGCAATGGTCAGGTTTGTTTTGATTTTTCTATTTAATGCAATAGATTTGTAAACTACACTTCATTTAGACATGAGCTAATGCTCTTAGAACTCTAGATGTCTATTGCTCAGATCAGTACTTTAATTCATGTTGTGACATTTGTCTGCCTTAGGTATATATTCACAGTATGCAGGCCAGGAACCAATAATGATTTAGCTAGAGGAATTATAAACTCACAATGTAACCTAGTTGAAATTAACTTCATACAAATCTTAAAAGTATTGCATTGCCATATTTGGAGATATAAGCTAAAAAAATCTTTTTTTTCCTCTTTAGTAGGGGTTGTTTTATAAAATTAGTAAAGCATTTGTATGATCAGTAAGCCAGTAAAAACACTAGTTTCCCTATCACTGATCATTGTAATAAATATAGAATTTTTTATTTTATCATGATTCAGTTACAGTATCTTCCATAGTAACCATAAAAGAAAGGAACTATACAAAGTCTTATTTAATTACATACACACTATTACATTTTAATAAAGCCAGAAGTACCTCAAAATAATAATTATTATCTCTATTGCATCTACATAAAGGGAAAATTCAGCATAGTACTAAAGGTTGGGCAGTAAGAGGACAGCATTAAACTGCTCTAAAGCAAAATCTACATCTTCTAGATGTCTTTTAAGATAGTTCATGGAAGTGAGATTTTTTTTTTAATCTTATTCATTACACATGTGCCTTCTGTAATGTGCATTCAAAGAGATCAATGCATTTGTTTTAGGCATAAGTGATTCCCATTTTAACTTCTATAACAAGCCAATGGTTCAACCATCACCGTATGTGTGCTTCGTTTCACAGGCAAAGATGTTGCACAGTCCTGAGTCAGCAGTATCTTTATTAATGTAGAAATAAGGGTTATACAACTTTATAGTGAAGGCTTGACAATCCAGAAGCAGTCTTGCTAGAGCCCCAGCATGCTTACTGGTAATTGCAGTGATCATTGTGATCATTCTTTAAGAGCTGCAACGGCTTTTGCCACTGGCAAGTACCTTCAAAGATGCTGTTAAGCCAGGAAGGATGGTTTTCTTGCAAAACAGATGTATATTACCTCACAAGGGGCCCAGAAATTATGCAGATGTGTGCAGAAAGAAAGGGGAATCAACTTTTTCTCTTCATCCAGAGCCTGTGAGGCTTACATAAGGACATTGCCTTTGGACTTGGTGGAGCACAGGGATTTCTCCTTTGCTACATTGCTAATATCATGTGACTGCCCCAAAAGGGAAATGGGAGAAGAAAAATGCTTCTTGTAAGCCATCTATGTCAACTTGAAATATGTAGAAGAGAGAACATAGGTGATGCACTTTGGAGATCAATTACCCGAGCAGCATTCAAGTGCCTTGGCTTTATGTTTAAATACAATTAAAAAGGTACCTTGTATGCAAATTATCAAAACACACTTGATTTACTCATTTGCCCTTGAGGCATTGCTAAGAAAAACCCTAAGTTAATAGTAATTACCTCTAGAAACGAACTAAGCAATGTCTCAACTTATTCCCAAGGGTGAATTCCCCACATCAGTTTCTGAACTGTGAAGTCTTTAAGCTTAGTCATCAACATGTAATTTAGATATTGATTATGAAACCTTTAAGTCTGGTCATGGTGTGTCTTATCAAAATCTACTTATGAAGTCTTTCACTTTCTTCTGAAATTGAAATGTTCTGAACCTCACTATACAGACACAGGAATAAACTTTTACTGTATATACTTTTAAGTAATTCCTCTAAAAACTGTCAGCTTGTACTTTAAACTCAGATGCAACAAATGCTTCAGTGAAATGTTTCAGAAGTCATTAAAATAAACTCAATTCCTATCAAGACATTATGTAAAATAAAATCCTAATGAGGAATAGTAAGTTCTTGCATTAATGTTTTGTCTTGGAGATGCTAATGTTGCAATTCTTTAAATTTTCTTTTTCTGTGCAGGACTTGTTCTTAACTAGATGGTATCAGTTCTATTCTTCAGTCAGGATTACTATGATGTAGTGATTAATAGCTATCCAAAAATATTGTTGTTAATTTTACACAGTTTAAAATCTATTATAACCACTAGCAAGCTTTTTTTTTTTTTTTTTTTGTGTCCAGAAGCCTCAACTTTAAACCAGACAAATCTATTAATGAAACATCTTTTTCTAGGTATTAGGATGTACTGCCACCTGAGATTTTAGATTTGGCCACAGAGAAAAGTATCACCATATGAATTTTGACTTTTGCTAATTTGTTACATTATTTTCTCTGCAAAATATAGTGCATTCTATTCATAGAATTAACCTTCAATCTTAAAAAAAATATGTAATTGAACTTAAGTTTGTTTTGCATTAATTACAATTTAAATCAAACTCTCCTCGTTTTTCTTATGGTTGGCAGATATTTCTAGATATTCTTCTCTAGTACTTCCTGTACTATTACTATAAGATAGTATAAAGTAAGATACTCAGTTAGGGTTTATTGTCTACTAAAAAAAATGGGGTTCTTAAGGATGTTGATTTCCTTATGGTTTATATGGCTAAATCATACAAGTAGTTGAATTAACTCTTATATTTTAACACATTAATGGAAACCAGAGTCAAAAGAACAGCACAGATTTAATTTATCTAAGGAAGAAGAAGGACTGAAATCAATTTACTTCCTTTAAACTAAAGTTTTGGATAGTTTTGATTGATTAACATTATTTCTTAGAAATTTGGCATACTCTTATGTGGTGAAGAGTACATAACATGTTGGGTTAGGTGGCAGCCAGGCATTGTGATGCCAGCCTCCTGATGCAGAAGACCTGTCTGCACCATAGTACACTCACTCATGATCTGTTAAATATTTCTAGGCTCTCAAATAGCTGCATGAAGTTCCTTTTCAAAGGACTTGGCCCTTTACATACACTAGATTCTTCTACTGAAAAAATATTTTGTGGTCTAGCAGATGGGATGTGCATAAGGAGTAGGAGCAACCATATCACTAGACAACGGAATACGTGTGGTGAAACATCATCTATTGGTTATCTGCTTGCTAACTTGATGAAGGATACAAGTGACTTGCACTTGTTGGGACAGAAGTAGAACTATATTTTACTGCGTTGTTCTATTGGTGGTTAGATTTTGTCCTCACCATATCAGGACTCTGATTTAATTTATATACCATTGTTTGAGTTGATTATACTACATGAATTAAGATGCTTTTTTGCCATAATGCTCTACTCAGACTTCTGATTTTAGAGTTCAACACTAAAAGAAGTAGATGCATATGATTAGCATCTACTAATGAAACTAATTATTAGTGTCTACTCTGAAACACACTAGTGAATGCAGATGCCTTTTTGCTTTGTAGTTGTGATGTTTAATATTCATCAAGGTTTTGGGGAAGATATTTTTCACTTGTGTTTAAGGCCAGAAGGGAGCATTACGTGTCATCTACCATGACCTTTTGTATCATATCTGCCATTGAATTTTAGCCAGTTGATGCCAACTGTTTATTTTATAAAAGGACATTTGGTCTTGTACCAAAAATCAACTGTTAGATTCTGTCTCTTTCCATCAATTTGAGTCAGTGCTCAAACACCCTTCCTTTTAAAAATTCATGTCCTCTTTCTACCTTGACTGTCTGGATTCCAGTTATTATGGTTTATTAAAGCCTTTCTTTGCTGAGGTAGAAAGATCTTTAATGCCAGGTATCTGCTCCTCAAGGAAATACTTATGTATGGTGCCAAGCCACCCTTCAATCTTCTTCTCGACATGCTAAACAGATTAAGTTTTTAAGTCTCTTCCTCTAAGGCATTTTCTCAGCACTCAGTTATTTCTTATTCTTTCCTCTGACTTCTCCAATTTGTTAAACATGAACAGCAGTAGAATATGTAGTATTCCAAAAACGCAGTCAGCCACATCACCCTGAGAGATTAAGTCCCCACTTCTTTGTTTACAGACAAGTATCTGATTACACTGAGGTTACTGTGAACTGGTTTTCTCTTATAAATCCTTTTCAGGATTCCCCTTTCCATGACTAAGGACTGCAATTCTTCTTTATAGATGTATAAAACATTATTTTTTTGAATATCCTCAGCCTGCTGTGTGATCTAAGTGATTCAACAAGACTATTTTGTTGTTATATGTTATTATCACCAGTCTCCAAGTTTTGTTGGAAGTATGTTTCAGGTCTTTTTTTGTTCCAGAACAGTAATTAAAATGTTTCATGGTAGCATTCAGCTGTTCTCAGCAGAGCACCACCAGAAGCATCCTGATTTGATGACTCTTTATGTTCTGATATATGACAGCTAGCTGCTCTAGATATACATTATTGAAGCTTTTTAATGTTAAATTGTTAAACATGAGCTGTATGTAAAAAACAGTCAAAAGACCAAATTTATTAGATTTAAAGTTACCTTTATTTACCCAAAATATTATCACCAAAAGCTGAATATAATCCATGTGGATATATAATAGCCCAAATAATTTTAAAAAATCTCCAAGGTTTTGATGAATTTTGAAACTGCTGTCATTATCACTTGCCTTGATTTCGCTAGGACATTTATGACCTTATGGTTGTCATTCCAAATTTTTTAATGTGGGCCTCTGGGCTGAAAATTGCCTGTTTTCTCTCTTTACACTCTCTTATCTACAGTTTCTGAGCATACTAAAACACACAGTGTTGCTTTTTTCTCTTGTATTATGCTGTATATTGCAATACTTAACACAGAGAATTTCAAGAGTCAGAAGAAAATAAAAGAAAAAGCTCACAAACAAAACCAATGTACAAATGTAGTATGTGTGTGCCTATATCACCACAGGTTTTAGTAAAGCATGTGTTCAGGAAGCAGCTAAACAGATTTAGAAAGTAGCTGGCTGTACTTCCATTTTTTTTGCATTTTTTATATGAAACATTCAAATAAAAATATATCAAGAGATATATTCAAACAGACACACAAGTAGGGAAATACCAAGAGAAAAGCCTCATGCATACCATTGTTTTCAGAATACAGTCACACTGATATTTTGATTGCATAGCAATAAATTGTATAAAGAATCTGTAGTAAAGGCATCTTGCACCATCAGCATCTCAGTCTGGCCCAAAATTTGTTGAATTATTACATAAGGAATGAAGCACCAAAACCACACTTCAAGATGCAAGTGTACATTAAGAGATGTGTTCATGTGGATGGTAGTAGGTACGCAGCTCAACAATATTGCCTTGACAATGTGTTATCTTTGAGTACTGAGGTACCTCTGAATTTCCCAAAGTGAAGGTGGCAATGGTCTCAGGAAAAACTGTCAGTGTCACCAGAAGATAAGTGCCTGACTGCTCCAAGTACCTAGAACTGTACCATGTACTTGCTCTGGCAAGCTCAGGTTGTGCTACTGCTGGTGGGCAATCCTAGAAGTATTTGTACCAGGAAAAATCAGTAGGAGTCATTGTTACTCCCATAGTATTGGAAATCTCCCAGAATCTCCTCCATAAATAAGATTGTCAGAGAGGAGCTGATAAATAGCTGATCTCATAGCAACATGTTACCTCTCTTGGAAGTAGTGCTACAATAAAATAGATTGAGACACTGTGAGAGACTGAAACTTCAAACTACTGTGAAGGCACAAAGGTGCTATGCTGAAGCTGGGCTTTGAGGCTGATAAGAGGCAAATCCTGCAAGGCAGGATGGTGCCTTTCATCATGGTAATTGTCTTTTATCCAACTCTGCTCAGTTGTAAAACTTCACCCCCCCTCCATCGGGGAAGATCTGATGTGGCATAACTGCTCAGACATGAAGAGACAACTGTCATGATTTAGAAGTGGTCATAAATTATCAAAGACCCTCAAAGTGCTCCCAGAGCCATTTTTTGAGGTCTTCTACCAGAGGACTGAAAGCTCCCCCCACCATGGGGAGGTACCAGGCATTCCAACCAGACCTGAACATTTATTAACCCAATGGACCTTGTGTTTCGTGAGCTTTTTACCCCACCCCAGATGGACAAAGACAGAACAAGACTTTGATCATCACTTTGACCAATAGTGCAAAAATAAAGTCTAATAATAGATTCATGGGTGGTGGTTATGAATCTTTCTACTCTTATCCTTTCTTTCTCTTCCTTCCTTTCTTTTTCCCTTATACATTTTTAGTGATATTATTAGGCTTTCATATTGCCATATTACTATTACTTTCCATTGCAATCAAATTGTTCTAAAATAAACCTTACATATATATATTTACAAGCATTGGGCATTCAGTGCCTTTCACTCTATTCCACCCCAAGGGATCTATTAATAAGAACCTGAGTTACTCTTGCTTTCAGGGGCAGGTCGTAACAGATACTTCCACCACAAATCCTGCAACAAGAGTGGATGAACTGTTCAAGCCAGTTCTGCCAAAGACCTTGATTTGGCAGAAGAAATTAGTTCTGCATAGCATCTAAAAGTGACTGACATGATAGGATGGTGGAGATAAAGCATTGGAAATGGTCTTGACCTTACCAAGGAGCAGCACTAGAACCCAAGGTACAACACAACTAGAATGCAGACTCCCCTAGGCATTATATTAAACTGTGCCAACTACAGTTTTGCATGTAGGTAATGCACGTGGTGTGAATCCCAGTGCTGTGTGGTTGCTGATAGTTGACACTTAGGTGGCATAGCGGTATTTGCACTTTAAAATGTCACAGAAAGCCAGAATAGCAATTCCTCCTCACTGTAAGTATTACTAACCAAGTGGGCAAAGTGTCTGTGCAGCTACCTGGGTTTAACCCTGGGTTTAACCAGAACACTGCCCCTACAGGGCAAGTGACAGCAGTCAGCAGCTGATGTGCAACACCATTAAAAAAAAAAAAAGTAACCGGGAAAAAAAAATAGATCCATTATTAGCAACATATGGGTCAACTTAAGGGTCAAGAACATGTTTGCAGAGGCCATAAAAGTTTGCCATTTTCTTGATCTCTTACAATTTCCTAGAAGAGCTAAGTGGACTTTGCTTTCTGAAAACAAGCAATCAACAACCAAGGAGCAAATCTAGATATAGCAATCAGGAGCTGAAAACTAAACAAAAGTAAGTGGAGAGAAAACCTTCCAGAGCAGAAGTTTTACACTAACTGTGAGTCTGATCGCAGGAGTCAATCAGTCAGTTAGGAAATAGTGATATATTTGTTGCAAGTAAACTAGCCAGTATTATGAACAGATTACAAAATGACAAAAATGACTTAAAATACATTGTCAAGTACAGTAAAACAAACAAACAATCAAACCTAACAAAACCTCAAACAATAAACTAACAAAAAATCACTCAACTTTAATAATCTGTAAGAACAAAAAAAATAATAAATAAGTAAAAGTAAAATTAATTCCTAAGTGCATTATGTGTAGTCAGTCAACTGAGATGATGTGGGCAGAAGGGGGTTTGTATCCAGCATTGTTAATATCTAAAAATGCTGACTTTCTGCAGACACAAGCAAATATTGTCCAAATTTCTGGTAGAGAGAAGAACTCACACATATTCTATTCTTGCATATAAATTTTTACTTGTTAACGGTCAGAACTTTTACTTCAAACTAACTTGGAAGTAATTTAAGACTAAGAGAATATTACTCTCTGTCCAAAGGAAAAAAAATACAGCATTCAAATCTGGTAAAGGCCTTAAGGTCAGTATTTTAACTTGTTCCACTAACAGCAAGTATGAGATTGACATTCTTAGGTTTCCAAATCTGGCCATCCAACTGTGTGTATTGCAGGAAGTCATTGACACTTAGTGAGCAATATGTCAAAGTAACTTGTCAAAGGTAGTAAGATCATAGGCGCCCTTGTTCTTTCACAGAAATCAGTCTAAACCATGAAGCTGAAGCTGAAAGTTCAGGCAGAAACACAAGCTTATTGTCTTCTTAACAATGGAATAAGAAATGTGAGTCTGGTACAAAAATTGTGTAGGTGGAAGAATGTTCCAGAACCTACAATGGGTGGCATTATTGACTCTATCTTTCAAGAGTGCCATGGCGGGGAAGCAGACGAATTTGAATACTCAACAGAGCATAGCATGCAAAGTACCCACAGCTTTATTTAAGCCAAGACTATTGAACAGCATGTATGAAACTTCAAGCTCTGAAAATAGACTCTGAAATCTTCCCTAACCATATGTTGATGGAATTAAAAAGCCAAGTCTTCAGTTTTCTCTTAAATAACTCTACTGTTTTCTGTTATTACCTGGTACCGTATTCTGTGACTGTTGTGGTAGAGGGTTATAACTATAGCAGTTATACCATAGTTAAATAGAAACGGGTATTGCAGCCTTAACTGCCATCAGCCTGAAATTATTTTCACAGAATCTTAGGAGACTGTCAGTAAAACCTAGAAGATTAAGATGCTTACATCACCCAGAACTGCCATAAAAATGGTTACAGTAAGTTCAC
This sequence comes from Chiroxiphia lanceolata, assembly GCF_009829145.1. Lineage (NCBI taxonomy): Eukaryota > Metazoa > Chordata > Aves > Passeriformes > Pipridae > Chiroxiphia > Chiroxiphia lanceolata. The sequence continues at coordinate 30,564,715 of NC_045640.1, forward strand.
ATATTCCACAGGAATTTCCATGTAATTTCTTTGATTTAGAGATTGTATTTTTACATTTTAAAGGTAGTGCTGCAGTTCAAAAGTTGCAGATATTATTCGGTGGTTTAGTAATAATAAGCACAGAATTATGGGTAAAATATGCAGGCACATTTATCTTGAAGGTTACTTTTCTGTAGCAGTGGAGGGAAGATAGGTTGGCAAACAGAACCATCTCCTGAAACTGCACCATTCAGGTATGACACCATCACAAATACACTCTACAGTTTAATGCAGGCATAATAATGATAGGGCTTCAAGAATTAATGGTTTGAGAATGACTTACCCAAAAGTGAAATAATGAGCAACATGCCTGTCACAGATATTATGTCAGCATAATTAAATTGGAAAATGTAATTAGTCTAGCATCTCAAGTAAATTTGTGTGGATAATTTTAATTAACACCTGTCCAATTTCAATGTAACAACATCCTACTAAATAAGGATGGTAAACGATTTGCCCTTCGCATTGGTTTAAAGGTCTTTACAAGGTGATGTCAATAGAGAATAAGTTGCACAGATTTAACTCAGTATCCTTTCATGATGCTGCTAATTCATCTGTGACAGGTATGATTCATCAAAATATTTGTGAAAAGCAAATGTTTCAGAGTGAACTTAGTCCAGATGATCAGAAATGTGTACATGAGATTTCATGAATGTGATACAGCATGGTCCTCTACTTGCAGTGTCTGCAATCTAAAGACAAGACTGAGGTGAAGACCTTGAAATTTAAATATTTAAAATGTTTAAAATTTAAGTGCCTTTCATTAGGCACATCAAGTAAGTATGTTAACCCCTTATACAGCTAAGGACAATATAGTTGGTTTAGATGGACAGAAATGAATACATATGATGTTTCATATGTATTCATTACGGTAGAGGCAAGCGGAAACAAATTGTGACATTCATAATTTTTTTATTATGTCTTTCCTATACTCCCAGCTATGCAAAGAGAAGGTTTCCTAATTCATTTGCCAGTGTATGGAGGCTATTTGTTCCAATCTTTTGCTTTCTAAGGGACTGCAGTTTTGTTGTCAATTGGCAAAGCGTGTGAAGTTCACTGCAATTGTCTTTCAGATCCTTTATGTGTTATTATTTTCCTGTTACTTCTGGAACAGAAACCAATATGTAATTAGTGGTAGTCAAATATTTAAAAAGAAGATCAAAACAATATTTTAAAGGAAACTAGAGCAGGTAAGAGTATGAGAGTTAGGTTGGGTATGTCTGATATTCGCAAGAACAATCAATTACAAGCTTCTTCTCAGGAAAGTGGCTGTTGACCAGAGCAGAGGTAAAGAAAAGCAAATCATCTCTCCTATTGAAGCAGAACATGGAGTTGGAGCACTCAGCTTCCAAGAAAAACCTTGATAATAATTTAGGGCAAGACCTCATCTGGACTGAATTCAGCTTTTTTAGTCTTTTCAAACTTGCCATGCACATAGATAGTACAGTTCAGCATATTGAGCTTGGGTTATAATTATAGTATGAACATATAAAAATAAAACTGAAAATTGGGCAATAACAACCAATGCAGTTCTGTTATTCTGCAGACAAAATAAAGTTTGGGTGCCAGTTTCCACATTTCAGGACAAATTTTAGTTGCACTCATATCATTTCCAGTATTCCTTAGTACATCACTGCTTTAACATTTTCTTTATATGATCTGTTATTTTAACAAACCTTCTAACTTCTTGTACTTAGTGACTCTCAACTGTACCCCTTTCTTTTGACTTATGGATCATTCAGGTTTGTACTCATGTATATGTGTTGGGAACGTAAGTAGTACCAGCCAAGTAGCCAAGGTCTCTGCCCACCTGTCCTTATGATTTCTAAGGTAAACCCATTTTAACTGTTTACAATGGGACTCCAACTAACTCTGGACAGAACCATTCTTGGAGCTCAGCTGCTAAATAAGGTGGGTAAGGCTTTGAAATTAATTTGAAATACCTTTGAGTTGCACCTGGTTGGACGCATGACAGGTCTGGTATGAAGTGTATGATCAGGCCTGTGCTTAGAAATAAAGTGCAATATATTCACTGCAGGAACAGTTTACTAGTTTTACCCTGCATGTTTTCCTTCATTGTTATTTTTGTTCTCATCTTCTTTTTTATGTTAATTTTTTTTCATAATGATAAACTAGTAAGCTCTTCTGGAAGTTAATCCCCTGTTAGCTTTGCAGATTCTATGCTAATCTCTTGTTAGCTTTGCTGCTTGTATTCCTGGACCTGATTTGCATTTCCTAATCCAAAGTTGAATCTCTTTGCTCTGGGTACTTACGTTTGTATGGGTATGTATTAAATAATTAGTTGAAGGATCCTCCCTATAGAACTTAACACAAATTGACAACATTTTATATAAGCTGATGTTCAAATGGCTTTCAAGCCAAGTATGATTTTTTTTCTGATTTATCTTTTCACCTGGGAACAGACAAACCATATGTTCATGATTTTTAAAATTAACTCTCAGTTTTATTTCTAGAATAATATTTTTGAGAAGCTTGCTTCAGTGCTTGTGAAAGGGTTGCAGCAAAATCACAGGCCTTCCTCCTGACTTGCAATTCTAGATACAAAGCAGTAAGGTAGGTAAGACTGGACTTGTGAGAATATTCCTTTCCCTGGGATCCTCTGAAGGCTAGATCTCCTGTCTTCATTGTACTGCAGACACTCAAGCACCCAGAAAAATGGATGTGCCTACTGCACTTGCCCCCTTATGTAGCTAAACCAGGAGGACCCAAGATATTCAGGATTTTCATCTCCTGTGCTTAATTTGCCAGTGATTGTGACAATAGGAGTTCTGTTGTATTAAAAACACTACAAAGACTGTATCAATCTTAAAAGTCAGATAAAATTTATTTATACAAATGTGTATTTTGTTTCTGAGAATTCGGGCAACATAGCTCCCAGTCATCTACTCCACAAGAGGAATTACACACATTTTTATCGTGATATATTTAGTGTGGGTCCGTAGAACATAAGAATGGCTGTACTTGGAGTATGTAGCTTGATATCTGATCTTGAAGAGTGAGCAGAGAGTAGATGACCAGGAAAGAGTATAAATGGACTACAAATGGTATTTCTAGCTTCTTTGAGACTGCCATGCTCCAATTTGAGTTAATTATTAGGAGAAGTGGTCATTGTCTTCTTGCCTTTTCCATGACTCCTGCAGATTAAGAAGTCCAATTCCTTGTATGGAAGTTGTTTCATACCTTCGATCATTTTGGTTGCTGTTCTGTTGAAACTTTTTAAGCTCCTTTCTGTCTTTTTGGAGTACCTTTTCAGTACTACATTTTTCATTTCTGAATCAAAATGTAGTCAATCTTTTGTAACCAAATATGAAAAATCTCCCTTGTAGTATAGTTTTTAGTATTACCAACATTGTGGATTTACCAATTTCTAACACAGCACTGTTGCTCAGTCACATTTCATTACAAACAAGAGTTACAAAACAATCGCTCCAAATTCTTGCTTGTAAATGTATGTAATGAATTATTATGAGCTCATATTAAAAAATCATAAATTTAAATAAATGCAGTCAGACAAGATATTACTTTCACCAATGTCTTCCTAAAAAGGACATATTTATGGGCACTGTAAATACATGTATTAAAACTAACTGAACTCCACTTAGCTGGAACTTACATTCAAAGGTACCTTCATGAGATAAGTAAGAGTCCATACCAGGCAGAACACCATGGCACAGAACACAAGGTTGAATTGGTTGAACTGGTCAGCAGGATTAGAAATTAATATAACCTTTCAAATTATTTTATGCACAATAGAAATCTTAATGAATATAGTAACAACCCAACTATCCATACCTTTGTGAAGGCAAACTTGGATGTGTGCCCTATCTCTGGGTTTGTAACCCAGATTCAACAGGCTGGAATTTTCTTGGAAGTCACCTTGTCATCACAGTCTGCTAAATGAAGAAAGGAAACCAGACATCAAACCAATCATATATGTCCTGTTCTGCTCTCCAGTATCTCTCCCCAAATATAATATTTTATTTCACTAGCTTGGCTTTTTACTATAATAAACTTACTTAGCTTCTACATCAAAGCATTCAAGGTATTGTCAGCGATTTCAGGAGAGATGAGAAGTCACAGGAATTCCACACACTAGGAACTGATGGGTCTAATTGGTGAGACTGGTTTATCCTCACATCCTCAGCACAAGATCAAAATTCCCTACTGTCTTCTCAAGGCTCCAAAGGCCAACTGGAAGCTGCTATCACAGAGAACTATTTAGGGAGAAGTACCTTTCAAGGAAAACTGTTATTTGAAGTCTCCTTGCACTGCAGCAGAACAGTGAGGTTGTTGGTCGAACATTTGGCAGAATACTTGAAGAAAATAACAACCTAGGTCATGACCTAACATGAAGTTTATTATGTTCAAGTGCTAGGTGGACTTCTACACAGAAAAGCTAGTAAGCATTCCTTTTGATGACTATTAATGAAATGATACCTGAATGGATAATGTTGTTAGATTGCCATGAGGTTTTTTTCTTTTAATTATGTTTTCTTCTTTTATCTCCTGCAGAATGCTTCAGTTTGTCTAGTTATTTAGATAATTAATATATACTTTTCATTATACTAGACTATATTAGTATATTCTTTATATTATAGAAAAAATATTTCTATAAATATCATATAAATATATATGATATATAAAAATATATATCATTATACTATACTATATTAGTATATTTTTATATACTGTACATTAATATATACTTTTTTACTATCTCATTAATATATAATTTATGGCCAGTGAACATTCCTCAATGTTCATTGTATCCACAACCATGTGTCAGACATAAACTGGCAGCTGCAGTTAGTTAGATACAGCAATGGTGTAGTCAGAGGTCATGTCTTATAACACAAACAGTGACTCCTCATAAATTAAACTGTAAGTGGCACTACCAGAAACACCATCATTCTCTAAAAAGTGCTTGTTCTTCCATCAAATTCATCCAGAGGGAAGTAATACCTCCTTCCATGAAACTATGACAAGGACACACCCATTCACATATGCCCTGTTACAACCCTGGAATGTAATTTGTCAATTTAGTATGCTCATTTTATGTCATTCTCTTACTTTGTTGCATTGACTGCAGAGTGGACCTATACCCAAAGTTTTTTTCAAACTCCTCTGACATGACAGACTGTTGTGGAGGCTCCTCCAGGCCAGTGCTGTACTGAGACCCTGTGGCACACAAAGCTCAAAGCTGTCAAGCTGAAATAGCTCAGGTGTCCTCATACTGTTTGTGTCACTCCACTTAGATCCAATGCACAAAAAGGTAGCATTGTATTGGGTTTACATGTAAAGGTTTTGGTTGCAGGGGGGACTACAGGGGTGACTTCTGTGAGAAGCTGTCAGAAGCCTCCGTGTGTCTGACAGAGCCAATTCCAGCTGGCTCTAAGATGGACCTGCCACTGGCCAAGACCAAGCCCATCAGTGGCAGTGGTAGCACCTCTGGGTTAATGCATTTGAGAAGGGGGAAAAGTTACTGCACAAGAGCAACTGCAGCCCAACAAGGGAGGTGTGGGAATGTGTCAGAGACAGCCAAGCAGAGAGTCACTGAAGAAGGAGGGGGAGCGGGTGCTCCAGGTGCTGGAGCAGAGATTTCCCTATAGCCCATGATGAAGCAGGCTGGCCCCTTGCAGCCCATGGAGCAGATATCCACCTGCAGTCCCTGGAGAACCATGTGCTGGAGCAGGTGGATGCCCAAAGGAGGCTGTGACCCTGTGGGAAATCTGTGCTGGAGCAGGATCCTGGAAGGACCTGTGGACCTATGGAGAGAGGAGCCTGTTCTAGAGCAGGTTAGCTGGTAGGACTTGTGACTCCACAGGAGGGACCAACACTGGAGCAGTTCATGAACAACTGCAGTCTGTGGGAAGGACTCGCATTGGAGAAATTGGTGAAGGACTGCCTCTGTGGGAGGGACCCCACGTTGCAGCAGGGAAGCATGTGAGGAGTCCTTCCCTGAGGAGGAAGGAACAGCAGAGACAGCATGTGATGAACTGACCACAGTCCCTGTTCCCAGTTCCTCTGTGATACTGGGGGGAAGAGGCTGAGAATTGTTGAGTTGAATTTGAACCTGGGAAGAAGAGAGAGGTATGGGAAAGGTGGTTTTAAGACTTGGGGTTTTTTTCTCATTATCCTACTTTGATTTGATTGGTAATAAATTAAACTAATTTGCCTAATTTGTGTCTGTTTTGCCCGTAATGAGAACTGGTGAGTGATCTCTTCCTGTGCTGATCTGAACCCATGAGCCTTTTATTATAACTGGAGAGGGGAGTGACAGAGCAGCTTTCGTGAGCACCTGGCATCCAGCCAAAGTCAACCCACCACATGTTTTCAAATGATTCGCATTTGTAGTCTGAATATGTTCTTACACTTGCTGACTTGGCTCTCATAAGTCTCTTTTCAAAGAAAATTGACCAAAAAGGTCAACAAATATTAACACACTTCATGATACAGGAGGTGGTAAGAGAACAGTAACATAGAGAACAGATTATTTAGCAGATTACTAGTTATAAATTAGAATTTTTACATTTCTATATGTACTAAAAAATATACTACTGAGAGAGAATACAATTTGTGGTGATTAGATTAGTTAGACTGTTGAGATTAATTTTTCAAGAGATTACATCCTTTTCGTGCTTACATAACCCTAAATTGTGACTAAGCCATCATATTAATACAGAGCTAAAGAGCACTTACATTTCCTGTTTCTGAATACCTCCTATTTGGGAGAGATGATTCAATCTAAGATTTCCATTAAAGTGCTTAATAAAGAGCTTAATTTTTTTTCATTTGCCATAATAATGGTAACACAAATATGACATGACAGTTACCTTAAATTCAGTCAAGAAATGAAGAATTAGTTGTTTGTTTAAAAATTAAGCCCTTTCTTATATAGCAAAAGGCTATTGCAACACTATTCTGTGGTGCTGTATTTTTGCTGATTAATTTGTTTCACAGTGTATGGTGAGACACTCATCTGCTGACATAAGATTCATAGCCCATCTTTTAATGAAATTGTTAGAGAATGATGGAGGATACCTGCTTGTAAGAATATTGATTGTATTTTACTAATTCCAGTCTGCTTCTAAAACCTTAGATGTAAAAGTAGTTTTGAAGCCTATGAACATTTAAAGAATAATGTCTTTTTGGGGTTTTAATCCCAACACACCTTTTCTGCAATTAGACTTTTCTTTTATACTCTGTTCAGATGTCAAATATCTATGTGAATCACAATCAAATTTCTATATAGCCAGAAAAAAAAGAGTACAATTATTTTGGTACCAGGCATACGTTTTCAGATACATGTGTTTCATTCAAGTACTTTTATCTATTGATATCAATTAAATGATTGTCACAGTGTAAACAGTAAATGTGGAACACATTAGTTTTGTCTGTGCTAATTTTATCATGAACAGATATCTCAAAAGCTTAAGTATATTGATTGTGTAGGACTGGTGACTCACAGATCACTTCAAGTCTTTCTCTTATTGCTCTCTATAAGTAACTGAAACGTGGTTGTGGTCAGGTGGGTGGCAGTCACTTCTCCAAAGTAAAAAGCAAAAGGACAAAAGGAAATGGCTTCAAGTTGCACCAGTGGAGGTCTAGATATTAGGCAAAATTTTTTTCACTGGAAGGATTGTCAAGCATTGGAACAGGCTGCCCAGGGTAGTACTTGAGTCACCATCCCTGGAGGTATTTAACAGATGTGTAGGTGTGGCATTTAGGGACATGGTTTAGTGGTGAGTTTGACAGTATTAGGTTCATGGTTGGACTCTATGACCTTAGAGGTATTTTCCAACCTAAATGGTTCTATGATTCTGTGATTATTTGATTGACTCAGTTATGGAAAATGGAGGAATAGAAGTTTTTCCTTCCTGCAGTTGTGTTTGTTCTGCATTATCTGAATAAAATTAGTTTTATCACTGAATCTGTCCTCTAGATTCCGTTTATACCACAGTACATATAAACTTCAATTGCTTGGCAAGAAACATCTAAGTAATACTTAGTGAACAAATATACCTAAGACGTTTTGTAGACTGAGGTATATATTAGGAAATTATGACTACAAACTGAGTGAAACAAAGCAAGTCCAACATCTCTTGCTTAATCAACATTTTTTACTTGTTTCTGATTACACTCATGTCAAGAGCAATTTGTTTTATCATAATATTTCAGACAGTTTTCATAAATAAAATCAAGAAAATAATTTTGCTTTCCATAAAGCTGAAAGACATCATTTCCACTTTACTATTGGCTTTTTCTTAAGCCGCACATTTTGTCAGAGCTTGAAGGTCAAAAGCTTTGAAAAGAAAACTTAAAATAGCCATTAATAAAAGGCAACACATTGTATTATAATATTGCATAGATTACAAATGAAAAGACTACTCCTAAAAACATGTTTTCAAATGTCTGAAAGAGGCCACTGGATTTCACTTGATCACTCCGGAAACAGGCTGTAACTTTGCACTGTGGTGTTTATGCAAGAATGGCATTTCAAGTTATAGGAAATATCTAAAAAAGCCTTTCAAACAGCAGACTACTAACATTGTTGGCATTTTGCTCTTCACTTTGAATGAATCTAACTTCGATTTCTAATCGCTTGTTCTTGTTAATGTCTTTTTCATATATTTTAAAGAGCTATTGTCTTTTCTTTACAAATATACCTGTTGACTCCAATCATGTTATGCTTTACTCTTCTTTGTAATTAAATAGTCTGAACTTCCTCAGTCTTTACTGTAAGATAAGTTAGAGCTCACATTAATCTCATGAATAATTAACCTTTCTACATTATTCTGGTTTTAACTGCTTTTCATGAAGTGAAGATACTCTGTGTAGATAAAATGTTCCAATTTTAGTCTCACTAGTTGCTATAGAGAAGCATTAGTATTCTTCTAATTCAATTTTATATCTCTTTGCTTATGCATAGAAGAATTGTGTTAGAGAACCACCACAGGGCCATTGCATGGCAATGGGGTCATATTATATGATTTACTAATATAACCCCTGGGTCACATGTAATTGCTGTTTTTCTATTCTGTAACTGTTCTCTAAAATTATTCTTTTTTTCTTTTTGGCTTTCCCTTACTGTTATTAGAATATGGTACCCAAATTTAATGAAATATAAATGAAATTATTTTAACAAGAGGATACAGAAGAGAGCTGCAAAAAGACAAGGATTTCCTCCTATCTTGTGAAGCTGATTCTATTAGTGGCAGCAGCTGTAATGAAGCTCACTAAATAAAAACTTAGAAGTATCACATCTAGCAAACTTTGTTTAAACACGCAAGCATTTGAACTCTGCTTTGGTAGCGGTCTTGAGTCACGGCACCACAGGTAACAGCTGAAGTAAGATACGTGTGTGATGTTTATAAAAAGCTGTTTGAGGTGGATGGTTTAGAGTTTTCTGCAAGAGGTTAGAGAGTATACTAAAGCTGGAGGAGGAAAGGGTGAGGTGAGAGGTGCTCTTAACCTGCTAATTATGAGAGACGTGATGTATAACTGGCAATAGTGGTCTTTGAAGCTCTCAATATACACAGTCTATGGAGGCATGTTAGTCCTCATGTTAGGCGGGGCAGTACTGGTTAATCTGATAAAGTTCGGAAGATGCAGGCTGGCAGTTCTTACGGGTACTATTATTTTTATTCTTTAAGATATCATCCAACCCACATTAGAGAAACAGAAGGACTTCATGGAAAAGTTTTCCATTCAGTCCCAGGTCTTCGTAGAGTAGCAGGGGAAGCAGAGGGAAGTGAGATTGTTCTCATTGACAGTAGGCTTCTGATACCTTATTCCCTCTCTTTTATCTAATATAGCCATATAGGTAGGCTTTAAAGTATATGTAAATGAAATGTTAAAAATTTATCTATATGTATGGGAGAAGACTGCTGTATGATAGCTTGAAAGATTTGTTCAGTGGAGAAAACCTCTTTTTCTTAGTATGAGTATTAAATAGCTTGCAGCATTCAAAGAACACTAAAATGATTTCAGAATGATAACAATGCTAGTGGGAGACATTCATAGCCTGTAAACCGAACTGCCATATCAACAGTATCATTTGCTAGTCTTCCATCTCTCCTGATAACTTTCAAAAGAGTGACTAAGGCCTGTCTCCTGTGGAATTGATAAGGTGGGTTTTTTCAGGAAATAAATAGGTATCCACAGAAATCTCTGTCATATTAAATGCAAACTAGCAGATATACCATTGCTTTGAAACATGGGATCTTTCAAGAACATTAGTATTAAAAACAATAATAGTTAGAACCCTATGGAATTCAGTGTCATTTTCTATCCACGGTAGGTTAAAACTGCTTTCTGTGAGGAATAAATATCCACAGGGATGCAAAAGAAGTCATTAAGAAAATTATAATATTTTACTCTAATTATTATAGGTCATTAAAATTTTTCCATTACCTTAGCTTAATATCAGATGTTTAAAACTACCCTCATATGCTTGATGAATAACATCATTTACATATTTATGTTGTGGCTTACTTTAATAGGTAAGATATTTAAGACAGTTAAACTTAGAAAATCCTTTTCCTCTGAAAATGTCATATGCAAAAAGTTCAATACGCGTGACTATTTTTGTTATGATGGGTAAACACACTAAGATATCATGTTTTGTATTTGTCTTACTAGAATAACCTGAATTTTCTAGATCATAGGGAGAGTTGTTGAGAGCTGGGACTTACAGTTTTAATTAAGCTTATTGTTTTGGTTAAAACAACAAGCAGCACAGAGGAGTTTTTTACAGAGCAGAATCTCCTTCTTCCTTGTTGAAGAACTTTGGTTTTTTGATCTTAAAGAGTTTCATACATTGCCTATCCATCCATGGTCTAGCCATCTCTCACGAACTGAGTCTAGGGCCCTTCAACATATTTTGATTCATCGCACATCATTTCACCTTTTATACTCACATAAAAAAAGTCTGAAAGTGATGAATACTTAAAAAGGGCAATTAAAATTTTGTGTGCTATCAGCATTCACCTAAGAGTATGCCTGGGCAAATGCACATTAATTCTCTCTTAATATCATTCCTTAAAATATAATTTAGAACTGAAATGATGCTATTGCAGTTGACTAACTCTTCAACAGCTTATTTAGAGAGACTAACCTATTATTTTTAGTTTCATTTGGTATTCTTGTCACCTTTACTGATTAAAAATAGTTTTGACTATCCACAGTAAACTAATCAATATTCAGTAGTGCTTAAACTATATTCTTTTGACTAATAAAACATTAATTCTTTTCTTCCATGAAAAATACACAGTCTGAACTGGTATTTTACAGAAATATTTAGTATCTTCATTTAACAGCATTTCAGTACTCTATTACAATTATTACTGGAACAGATCAAACTTTATTCTGTACAATAAAAAGACAATACTGATGCAGAAATGATGTATGTTTGTCCTAACTTTCCTAGAGAAGAAATAAGTAGCATTCTCAAAGGTGTCATTTTTATTTAAACCTTTCTACAGGGAGACATATAAAAGAGATTGTTACTGAAATAACCACCTCTGCTACCTGACTTGGGATTTTTTTCATACTCCTCTCTTTTCATTTGTCATGAAATATTCATACCTAAGACTAGTAAGTATTTTACATATCCAGAATTTTGATGATCCTCAAGACATAGTAAAAATGGCTTGTAAGCTTGTTGTGCTGTGCCACATCCCTAAAATAGTATCCACCATGACAGTAATCAAGAAAATTGAAACTGGAACTATAAATTTTTAATACTATAAATTTTTCAGAAATTTCATGCACTTTGTCCCTCAGTATATTCCTGTCTTCCTCACAGATCCTATATCAACTATACATTTATAGTTGCTTTTCCAGAAATCAAAATCCAGACTTTGTGTGGCAAGAGAAATCTCCTACTCTTGGCCACCAGTAGGAAATGCAGTTCAGGGTTTTCAGGTAAGTTAATTGTAGTAACTCTATTTCATAATGCAGACCACTTTCCATTCATTCACCCAAAGTATTACATTTATTGATTATATTTCTGTGAATAGTGTTCATTTATCTCATCTTCAACCAACCAACAGTTTGATGTCTACTCTGAAATAAGCTCTCTATATTGTCAGTTAAAATATGTAGTCTCTAAGATTGATTCTTCCAATCCCAAAAAACGTTATCTAAACAAGCTAGTATTCTTGAGCAGTGTAGAAAAATTTGACTCGAACAGAATTATGTAACATGAATCCACTTTGATATTCATGTCATGCCTGTTGGTGTTCAAGAAGCATTCATACAACACCCTTAGGAACTTCTAGGTTGCTTTTGTGTAGAGTCAGGAGCTGGACTCAATGATCCTCATGGCTCCTTTCCAATTCAGGATATTCTGTAATTCATATCAAGCACTTACTTTGGTCTTGATTCTGGAGAGAAGCATTAAAATGCACGAACAATTTCACATCCTTTTTTAATAATCAAATGTCAAGCTGAGTTTTAATAGAAAATAGCGTAGCTTTTGAGAGGGGAATGGGTTATGGTGCCACTCATTTAAGAACTACAGGTGACCATTGCCATAGTTTTTAAGTTTTATCTGCTGTTATTTGCCAACGATGGAAAATTTCAAGAGACTTTTTTGCCTGGATGTTCATGAGCAAGAACTGGGCAGATAACCCAAAAATAAAGTATATAGTTTCATTATCCTTCTAACTGATTTCAGCTATTGTGTATGCAAACTTCTTAAAGACAAAATAAAATATAAATTTTAAATTAATTGGAAAATTCTACAAATTTGCAGTTATTTCAAAGTAGTTAAAAACTATATTCATTATTTGAAAATGATATTGCTGTTATTTGGGGAACTGATATATTTTTTCTAAATGTTTTTGTTTTCACTTTTCTAATTTAAGTTTTTCACAATGTTGATATATATCTGTAATTTTTCTTCAAGGTTAAAAATATTGCTATGATATTACAGATGATACACCAATGCTTACAGTTAAAGTAACTTTTAAAATAAGAGTAGCTAAAACTACCAAATCAAAACAAGGCTTGCAACAAGGCTAAGAAACCAATATAAATGAAATCCACTCAAAATACAACAAAGACAAATATCTGACAATATATATGTATTCATAGTATAAGTTCCTTTCCTATATTAGTCTTTAGGTGCACAAATGCATAGAGAATGAGAGAAGTACACTGCATTGATACCAAAGAGAAGACGGTATGACGTTTTGTAGTCAGTCTGGTTTCATACCATTTATCTTTTACATAAGGGATATAAAGCATACTAATAAAATTTATTTCCAGCAGCAAACACAGTGCACTTTGTTGCAAGTACTATTACTGTATTCCCAAGGAAGGGACTGGTATCTTGTTCGGGAACAAAATAGTATGATAAAATCGTTAGTGCGGTTTCAATTTAAGATGACATTTTCAGTATTACCAGTCTGGCCTGCTATTTGGGGTTTTTCTCTGTGTGTGTGTTCATTTTGGTTTTTGTTTGTTTGTTTCCCCCATGAAACAAAAGGAGGAGTGTAATAGTTCACTCCATAAACTGGCAAGCTTGGATGGCTGACAGGTACCTAGGCAGTTTTATCTTCTCTACGGAGAGTGAAAAAAGTCCGGAACACGAATCGGCAACAGTTACGCTACTGCCAACCATGCCATGAGCAGGTTTTTTTTAATGGCATGCATCAAGATCTGTGCAATGCCAAAATCCGAGAGCCTCAGTACCTCGAAAAGCACATCTATAGGAAGTAATAGTCCTATTAATGACAGCAATTGATTAATGGCAATGTGCCTCTCTGGGAGGCAGCATCTCCCAGCAACTCTTAAGTTTTGTTTTGCACACTTCATTTTTAATAGCAGAAAAAAAGTATAACCCAGTACACCACCCTTCACACCTGATTTGGATGTGATGTGGCTCATTGGGTAGAGAGAGATCAATGGGCTATGAATGAAAAAGAGCTCTCTGAAGGCTGACAGCTGAAAGCCAGAAGAGAAGATATCTTTCCATTTGATAGTAAGAGTAAACCCATCCTTCAACATCAAAGTTTACAGCTTCTGACTTGTGACTGTTAAATGACCATATAAAAATAGTAAAAGATTGTCCTTAAGAAACTGTGTCCAGAAGTTTGTAATATTTTCTCTTAGAAATATTCATTGCTCTTGCCTTTGACATTTTGCCTGTATCATAATCTACACATCACACTCATCTCCTAAAGAGCAGGATTGTGCTAACATGAATCACTTTAAATGCCTATTACCTCTACAGATTTCAGATACAGGAATTAGAACAGAAGTCTGATTTTTTTGAAGAAAGTTCTGACACATAATTTATTTTGATCACAAATCACAATTAAATTAACTTTTTTTTCCATATCTTTGGAATTTTAATGAAAAACTTCAAAATATTTTGGCATCATTAGTTCAAAGGAAACATATAAGCATGTCCAGACCTAAAATGTTTCATTATAGCTTAACAAAAAGACCAAACTATATAATTTCATGTCAGTTAAGTTGTACTTAACAAATGCAATTCATTCTTCCATGAAGCTTTAGCATATAAGCTTCCTATGACATTTCTCTCACTGGGCCAGGCTGCTACTGTAACTAAATGTTCCAGTGATGGGCTTGATAAAAATCAGAACCCCTCTGCTGAATAAGTGCGTAGTTTTAGAGGTTGTAATGCTCCTGCAGAAAATATTGGTGGGGTTGTGAAATTTTTTTCCAATTAAAAACTAGAAAACAACAATACCTAACAACCAGAGCAGTAACTTTTATATATATATATATATATGTCTGGATATGGCTGCCTAACTCCTACAAGACTTTAATCAGGACCTGATTGGCTGTAGCAAAGGTCAGGTTTGAATTTAAGGAGACTACTTAAAAAGAAAAAAATGCTGACTTGAGTTCCACGTACAAACCTTTGAATGATTATATTAAACTTTCTTGTTCTGCGAGCTGAATCTCCTCACTCATGAATACAAACTAAATAACATTCAAAGGATATTCTTATTACAAGAAAAAAAAAGCTAACAGAGTATGTAAGCAAGATATGAATTACTAATTCTTAAAGTATTACTAAAATGCTTTTAAACAGCTCACTGTTTTTCTTTTCTTTTTGTTTCTAGGCAACTGTTTGGCTACTGTTTTCCCCTCATGCGGCGATCTTCACTCTTTAAAAATGTTTAAGTGTTTCTGGATTGCAAGTTCTGATTTGAGTTAATGTGATCCATTGGCTTGTTGTGTTCATGTTATCTCCTCATTTCACTCTCTCTAGCTAAGCTTCTTCCTTGTCTCCAGAGCCCCTAGTTGAGCAGTTGATTACTACTTTATCTTCTTTTCATTTGTTATTTTTTAAGGTACCCTCACTCCATTGCCTGTTCCTGCACTCGTCCCATCTCTGCTATCTGAGCCTCACACTGCATTTTTTTTTCTCTTATAACAACTGTAGGCAACTCCCACAGCTCTTCTCTCTGGTTATTCTATCACCTCTTAGGAGAGCTCATGTGATACTGAGAAAGGGTAGTCTTCCAGCTCACTGGAGGCTTTTAAACACTCTTGTTTAACATGTTTGGCAGGAAAATTTAAGTTCACAAGAAATGCATAGGCCACCTTTTTTCTTTATTGAGCCTTTAGACAACTTTTACCCAAAATGTACTTCCCTTGTTGTCCCAGGGTCATTCACATTGCATTTGCATCAGCACCCAAAAATGTTCTGTTTTCTAAGGTCAGGATGCTCATCTCTCTCATCACTCTCTTAGCAGAGCTAACTCCCAAGAACAGCAACACAGCAGATGTAAAACAATCAGATTTCATGTAATCCTTCACATTAATCTTACTTTCTACTGCCCTTCACTTTTTTCCAGCTTATGCTCCTTCCTCTGTCATTCCTTGAGGAAAGAATAAAGGGGTGTCTTCCTTTCACTTTAGGCCCTCCTTGCCAGGTTCATATTCACACCTGCCATGATACAGCAGCTATGCCTGCATATAGAATCTTTGAGGCTGATTCTATCAGCAGAGACTCCAGATAGCCTCAGAGTACCATATACATTGCAGTTAGAGGTTCACTGGGTTACTTGTATCCAGTTACTGGATACAAGTTGCTGCATCAGTTGTGTGGTCCTCTTCATCCAGTGAGCTAGAAAAAAAACCAGTCAGGCTACAAAAGTTCTGGTCTGTATGAAACTCTGAACAGAGAAGAAATAAAACTGTCTATGTTGCTGTTTCCTGCTTGAGGTCTGGACTCCAGGTGACTGAAAATGGAGATTTTTGATTAAAATAAACGTAAGAATTTTGACAGTTAGAGTTGCATTGTGCCAAAGAAATTTCTTAGTCTTTTTAAGGAATGAAGAGGTCCCAGTGCTTTACATGTTCTCAGTAATTTTGATGCTCTTTTCACACACTGAAAGGTCCATGAAGGGTCATGGTTTATTAGGATCACAAGGAGACCGACAGTTTTCTAAACAAGGTTGCAATGAAATCACTTTCTGGATTTAGCAGGAGTGCCCTGAGATTTTTTAATGAATTGTTATTTCTTATCATGCTAACAAACATATGCCTCTCTTGTTCCAGTACAAAGGTTCTATTGAATTTTTATCTCCTAAATGAAGAGAAGGAAAAAAAGTTATTTTTTGAAACATGCAGTTCTGATCAATACATATATCCTGTCTCTGTAGAGTAGAGATCTGTGTTAGAAACACCTGCAATCCAATGTAATGATGAGTGTTTTTATTTTATTTTATTTTTTTAGTCACTTACTATCCTAGTCCTCATTTTTGAGGGACAGCAGGGAGGCACATACCATGAGTGGCCTACAATACTATGTTCATATTGTGTTCACTAGGTCACTTAGCTTGTTATATGGTTAATTATAGAAATTACTTAGAAGTCGCTAGCATAGCAAGCATAGGGTTAATTACAGAAATCACTTAATGCTAGCGCTGTGCAGGGGTACTGATAGTGGGAATACTGAGACACAGTCATGTTGAAGCATTTGTACCAATAGAAATCATATAAGTGTAGGAAGACATATGGAAAAAACAAAGTTAATCTTCCTACATTCACTTCACTCACCCCCGTGACCCTCCTCCTGTGTGCTGTCTTCTCTTCCATTTCCTTTTGTTGTCAGTTTTTTCTTTTGAACTCATTCTTTCCCCATTTGCAAATGAGGAGCAGCTATTTACTGAACAGCATAAATTTTGGGCAACTGAGGACTGGAGTGAATGGATCTGTGATTTCTCTTTGAAACAAATAACTAGGCATATGGACATCACCTGTTTTGAAGTCTTATTGAAGCCCTGGTATTTGAACTCAAAGTCTACAGTCAAGGCCTGGTGAGCCAACCTTCCTAAATACTTGAGAAGCAGGGTCCATATTTCACACTCTTTTATGATTACTATTGCCAAACCATAGTCAGAACCTGATGGATGTGGATTACAGGTGGTCTGAACTCTCTTGAACTTATTATTTCATAGACTATTTGGATATGACCTAGTATTCCTATGGGCATGTGTAACTTCTGAAAGGCACGTTGCAAATATACCTCAAGAGAACACAATGGCCTATTTAATGCTTTAACTGCTTGGTGCTAAGTAGTCAGCAGTATCATCAAATTAGTACCTGATATTATTATAATACCATCTAGAAATTCTGAGCCCAAAATAAACAGATGCTTTTGAATACTTTCTTCATGCCTCAGCTTTCTATTTCATTGTGGTATTTTGATTACAAAATTCATAAAATTTTTGAGTTATATAGCAAGATCTCTGAAGAAATGAAAAGTTCTAACTTCTGAGTTTTCAGGGTAGATGTGTGTAAGTAACTAATACAGCACGAGGAGCGTACTTGGAATTCTAGGGGGAAAAAAAAGTATATGCTCATTAATTTAACATTACCTATCCTGTGCACCACGGTGTGTACTTTCAAGAAATACATAATCACTGATTGTGTATCATGAATGAGAACATCAAATTAAAGTTGCATGGTTAATGCTCTGGGAATTAAATTTGAATTCATTGTATTAGCGTATTGCATCAATATTATTTTCTTCAGAGGCAACTTTGTGTGTGTATAGTGAAATCTAAAAAGTGTATGTGCACAAACGTTTAGGAAAGAAGAGTCTGGGGTTTTTGGTTTTGTTTTTGCCTTTTTTTTTGTCGTGATTCGGATTGCACTCAGTGCTTTAGGTAGCGGGGAATTTGGAGCAGGAGGTGAGATTGTGCCTCCCCGGCACAGCCCCCGCGGGAGCGCACCAGCCCCGAACTACATTTCCCAGGCGCCGCCGCGCCGCGGGGCGCTGCGATTGGCCGAGCGCAGGCCCAATGAGCGCGGCGGCGGCGTCCGCGGTGCCGCAGGTGCCGCCGGCGGGGGCGGAACATGGCGCTGGGCGCGGGGGTACGGCAGCGGCCGCTCCTGCCGGCCGGGGGCTGCCTCCCCCTCCTCCTGTTGCTGCTGCTGCTGCTCTGCGGACAGCTCGGGGGAGGACAGAAAAAGAAGGAGGTAGAGACGTTCGCTTCTTTCGCCATCGCGCCCGGCTGGATGTGCCCAGTCGCGCTGCCTCCCGCTCGGGAGTCCCCCTGTCCCCACCCGTCCGGCGTCCCCGCGCTCCGCCCGCCCCGCCGGCCCCTCTCCCCTGGCAGCCCCGAGCGGGGCGGCGGGCGCCGGAATGTGCCGACCCTGCCGTGCCGCGGGAGGGGATGACCGGCGGCGGCGGCGGCTTCTCCAGGGCAGCGGGAGCCAGCGCCGCCCGCCGCGATTTGAGCGCAGCGTCGGGACTGCCGTGCCCCGCGCTCTGCCCCTGTCCAGCCGGTGCCGTGCGGTGTCGTGGGCCGCCCTGGTTCCGAGCAGAGAGCGGCAAGGGCCGCGTCCTGGCCGCGGCTGCGCTGGGCTGGGCTGCGCTGGGCTGGGCTGCGCTGGGCTGGGCTGCGCTGGGCTGGGCTGCGCTGGGCTGGGCTGCGCTGGGCTGGGCTGCGCTGGGCTGGGCTGCGTGCCCACCTCCGTGGGCCCAGGGGTCCTGGGCTGAGAGCCGGGGCCAGGAGCGCAGGTCTGCGGCGAGCCCGGGGGACATCGAAGTTAAACCCCGTGTTTGTGGTGCCAACTAAAAGAAATGCCCAACGTTAATAAATAACATGGAGGCGATGGAATCAGATGTGTATGTGGAAGGTGTAGATGCTGGTAATCCTTTGAAGGTGTTCTCTGGGAGAGGTGTGTAGGAAGAAGCGATTTTAATTCAGTTTCAGAATCAACAGTTTTATTTCTAGAAGCTTTTGTATTTAAATAGGGAAATGTGTAAACTTGTAATGTATATATTTGCCTCTTTTAGGTTTCAGTGCTACTAGAGCTTGCTGGACTTCTCTTCTAGCTTGCTGTCGATTTCAGGCCAGGTTTTCACATACCCAGTGCTAGGCCACCTGGTAGAGTCTCTTTGTAGTTTCAGTGTAATTTCATTTTTGGGAGGAGATAACTTTTAACCAAACTGTGGAGTTTTATAATTTTTGATTTTTTTTTTTGAACCAGTGGTTAGTGTTGTGGGAGGACTTGGGCTTTGTGGTGGTAGAGGAGAGGGAAAGAAAAATTTTTATAGCTGATGCTTTCTTTGAACTAGTGTCTCAGACAAAGAGAAGGATGGTCAACATTTCTGTTTTTCTTTAAAGAACTGTGTAGGTTATTAAGGCTTATGGGCCAAACAAGTGAAACAAGGGTGAGCAAAGAGAGAAAGACCGATGTCTTCCTGCTGATGTCCAGTAACAGAAGTGGAAGGAATGACTTAAATCTGTCTCAGGGGAAGTTCAGATTTGATATTAGAAAATGGTTCTTAACTGAGGGGCTGGTTGGGCACTGGAACAAGGTACCCAGGGAAGTGGTCATTGCCTCAAGCCTATTGGTGTTCAAGAAGCATTTGGACAACATTCTTGGGTATATGGTTTAACTTTTATGTTGCCCTGTGTGGAGCTGGGAGTTGAACTCAATGTCCCTTCCCATGATATTCTGCAATTCTAAAAGGCCAAACTTAGTGTAAGACTCTTAATAAGAATCTTAGATAATTAAAATTATCTAATAATTTAGATACTATTAAGTATCTAAATAGTGGACTGACTGTCATATTACCAAGTTAAGTAATAATCTGATCATGAAGATAAATCCCTTGGGTGTCATTGTAAAAAAATGAATACCTTCACTCTAGGCGTTGTCTTTTCCCCTCTTTCTGGAAAGAGTAGGCAGTAAATGTGTTGCCCTTCTGCTGCTATAATTAACTTCTTTTCAAAACTTTAACTTATTGGGTTTCCTTAGTAAAATATGTTTAATGTTTGATGCTCTTGATTCTCTCTTGCTGTGATGTGCTGGCATTGCAACTTTTGTTGACACTTTCATGTGGAGTGCCAGCTGTGCTACCAAGATAGCTGAAATAATCTTTCTTTTTTAAATGGAATCCTTTTCTAACAAGTAAATAATGGCAAATTAAAATGGACATCTACAATTACTTTATAGAAAGTTTCCCAATGCTATGGCAGAGGTGGTACATAAAGGGATGGAAATGGTTGGGGTTTTTTTTCAGCTATTTGGTCTTACAGTTCAAGCTGATATTTCTGGTCTATAGAGCTTGTTGTTCAGTTTTCCTTTTTAGCTGATTTAAATTAATTTAGCTGATTTAAACATCCCAGTCTTCTGCATATTTTTATTACCATTTTTCATTCCTGTTTAATACTTTTATTTAGTGCAATGGACAGCTCATACAGACAAACTGCTGGCTTTATGTAGATGTAGTATATCTGTGACTGCATCTTTAGAGAAACTAGTGCAACAGTGTAAGTGCTTCCTCACTTTACATGCAAGCTTGAAGTGTAACTTAGTGTTTTTCAGGGTTTTATACATTGTATGTATAATATGAATATTGCTTTGTATGTGTCTGTGTTGTATATGGAAGAGCTAAAGTCTGACTCCTTTTCTTGCCCTGCTAACCTCATGTTAAAAGCTGTAGTAGTTTGCCCAGTATATATGGCGGGAAAAAGATCTGTACGCGAAAATGAAACTTGAACTTTCTTACAGTGAGTAGTTTGGAAATAACATTTTACAATTGTTCTGAGAAAAATTATGTGAATTGAAAGAGCACATGATCTTGTGCTCCGGGAGGTTCCTGTTCACATTACTGTCTAGAAGCACAGTGGTAAAAGGTAAAGGTGATTGAGGTTAGCTATGTAAAGTGAGGCTAAGGTTTTATACAAAGACTGTAAGATTGCTGTAGTTTTTATTGGAAGTTGGAAAAGTGGTTGAACACAGCGAATGGTTTCAGAGTGAACACTGCAAGAGGTCAGTAGTGTGGTTAAAAATGTGTGTCCCCTGAGAGAAAACCAAATTACATGTCAGTTTCCTCTTTCCTATGGGCTTTGTTGGGTCTTTGTGGACTTACTGCTAGCAGAGAAAGATGAATGGGGAAACTGGCAAACA
The DNA here is from genome assembly GCF_009829145.1 of Chiroxiphia lanceolata. Taxonomy (NCBI): domain Eukaryota; kingdom Metazoa; phylum Chordata; class Aves; order Passeriformes; family Pipridae; genus Chiroxiphia; species Chiroxiphia lanceolata. The sequence continues at coordinate 30,586,192 of NC_045640.1, forward strand.
TTGGTAAAACTTTGTGTTGATTGTGAAATACTATGTTATTAGCTGTATTAGAAAATATGCAAGTTCTTAAATTACTAAAATACATTGTCCTATACAGTAAAATATTCTTAATATAACTAAAGAAACTTTCTTCTCAGGCAAATTACTGAAACGTACTCTGGTTGGTCTTAAATTTGATTAAATCTGCAAGAATTTATAGAACTACTTGAAAAATAGATTTGAATTAGTAAATAGTCATTTGGTTTAATGGAAACTATTTTTAGAATGACTGCACAAATATGTAAACACACAAACATTCCTATTGCTTTGCTTTAATCCTGTTCTATCCTTTTCTGTATTGTGGACACTCATGACATCCTTCACAACTAAGGAGATAAATAGAAAACATTAGACTTCTGATTTGGAAATTAGTTTCTCCCATGGCTCACTAGATTTGAAAAACCTGCTTTATTTAAAGCAAAGTAAAAAAAGTTCCTGATTATGAAGTAGCAACAAGAAACAGAAGAAGGACTTTTCTCTTGGAAACTGTATGCATAATGGGAGAAAATAAAAATTGACTGTTTCCACAGCATTTGAGATAATATATTTGTATTGACGTAGATGCATTTTCTGTAAGGCATGTTCTAAATTCTTTTGATACTTTTTATATATCTTATACAAATTTGAAGTAGATTAAACTATTAAAAAAATGAAAGGAATTGGAATAATTCACTTTCAAATATACTGCTTGGCTTTTTATTATACAGTTTTTGTGACTGAAACATGGAGAACATTGGGTTTGAATGTTGAAATATTTCTCATGGAGGATAATGTTTATTTTCGAGCTTTCAGGTGGATGATTCAGAAGCTTAGTTAAACTACTGATATGCAATGGGAATAACTATTTTTCTTTTGGTAAGTTGTGATGTTTTGGTTTACCCTGAGTATTTTTAAAGGATGTCAAGACTCATGTATCTGTAATGGTTCTTTACCTTTTTCTCCTTTTCTTATTTCCTTGGAAGGGCAATCTAATTGATAGTTTATCCCAAAGCTCAGCCATGCTTTTATTATTCCTGAAAAATGTGTATCTGATGTGCCTTTAGGAGCTGTACAGCTGTACAGCTTCTGGTTTCCCCCCACCCACCCACCCAAAGATCTAGTCTAAATCTATGTGTTCAGTACCCACATTTTTGAGACTGTATTTCTTGTCCTTATCATGACCATAAAGAACAGATTATTCTTTGATGCAGAGTCTTCTCAACTTGGAGTATGATTAAAGGTAGCATTTGACAGTTTTTCCTGTTTTTTTTTTCTTATTAATAGAAGCAACTGTGTATTTTTTAAGGCTTAAAGTATTAAATGTGATAATTATTCTGAGAAAATGTTCAGTCCTGAACACAGTTTTCTGTTTTCTTTGAAATTCACTGGGATAGATTGGCAATATCCTCTTGTTTCTTCACCATGTGTTCTCATTTTCCTTTGGGTTTTCATATTAAGCCAATCTTGTTTATTCAAGGTTATTGATGATTATTACCATGTTCCTTACATTGCAGCCAGAATGGTATCTTCCACTTTAAAATACCTTTCCCATCTAATTTGTGGTCATCATTCACCATAAAGGTAGCAATTCTCACCCATTTGGAACTGGGCCTGCAAAATATGCAGCAAAACCTGCTGTCCTTGGTCTTTATTGCTTTAAAACTGAAAGAGTACTACTTAATTTCTTACTCTATCTCCTGATGCTGTTTTTGTTGATCTGTAACATTCTTTCCTTCTGATGAATGTTCTGCCTGCGTATTTTATTGAAAGAAAGAAATGTTTGGAAATGTGGTAGAGCAAGTGGAGAAAAAGACAAGAGGAAAAAAAGATGTGTGATGAATGAGGAGTCTTCAGGATATATTCAATTGCACGTGTAGTTTAAGAGTTAAAGTCTTCATTTCTCAGGATCTCTGATACTACTTAAGTGTCTTCTCTTGGTCTACTGAAATTCTGTTTAACATTAAGCTTGAATACAAGGCCCTCTTGGTCTTCTAGTCATGAAAATTTTGGTTTTGATCTCCAGACTGTGGAGCACTGCATGTTTTTGCTTTTGAGACAGCATGCAGAAAGTGTTTGGCAGTTATACCAAATATAGACTTCTCTTTAAAAACTTTATTAATAATTCAGATATGGCAAAGGTTGAATCTGTGAAGGGAAACTCAGGCCTGACTGTAGATTTGGCTTCAAGCCATTTTTAGGATATATTTTAAGTAGAGGTTTTATATCCATTTGTGTAATTTGACATTTTAGCTATTATTGCCATAGAGAGAGAAGAGATTTTTTTCAAATAGTACTTTAGAATAACTGTTCTCAGTTTCAAGTGAAATAAGTGTTAAGTCATGCCTGAAAATGTAAAATTCCTTAAATGCAATTCTAAATGTTTTTCTCTACTCTGTCCTAAAGAGAATGGGGACAGAGTAGAGAAAAAAAATGCAGTAGCAAGAAGTCTTTATTTTCTACTGGTTTTTACAGCAGCAAAAAACATCTATATCCTTTTCTATTTCTAATTAACTAAAGTTTTGAAGAAACTTGACAAAATTAACTAGCAGTTCTTATTTTAACAAATCTGCATAGAAAACCTTGATGTCTTCCATGATTGCATACAATAAGTGAAATAAAGGACACTTAGAACAGTCTGATAGCATTTTGTGATTGGATTACTGAAAGTTTTCTGTCCCAGATGTCTCCATTTGGCATCCTTGCTGTCATAAGGCAGATCAGTGGCATAATTGATCTTTTCCCCTGTTCTGTTCTATAACCATTTATACAGCACATCCTGTGCAACCACATGGAAAATACAGATTGTATCTGCTTGAGTTCTAAGTGCTCTGGAAAAATCAGTCAGTACAATTAGAGTGGGAAAGCATTGGGTTCTTTTAATATTGGTTTGGGTCTTTAGATTTATTCTCTTCATTTTTAAAAGTGTGTTGAAGGTCACTTTTTATTGGATAAGATAATAATCAGAACTCAAAAAGGAACTTTACTTTGTATTTGGTTTAGACCTCTTTCTCATATTTTTATGTGCAGTCATCACAAGTCCTTCATATTCTGAGAGATAAATTGATGCATGCATTGAATGGATTGCTTCTGACAGAATTACAAAAAAACCCCAACCTGGCAATGGTTTGATTTCAGACAATAATCCCAGAAATTTTACATAGAAGGGATTTGTACTCTTGCCATTGCAGGCTTCTTCATGAAAACACTCTTCTTCATAACTGTTAAAGTGGTGGCAGCATTTCTCTGGGGAGACTGTTCTCCCACCTAATAGGATTTACTATTAGGATTTTACTTTTCTTCTGATGATTGTGTCTGATAATACCATTCTGGAATACCCCAAGTTCATAATCTCTTATTGAGCAGTTGCAGTCCTTAGCTGAATTATGCCATTCCATTAATTTTTCTTGCTCTTTTCTGATTAATCTAAAGCAACTAATTTTTGAATTTCAGATGCACTGGTCATTAAGCTTAGCAGAGTTTGGCTGTGTTACATGGAACATTTTGTATATCAAGTCCATAACATAAGTGGTAATTATGGTTATGCAGTCCCTTTGTGGAATGACATTTGAGCTCACAGAGTTGCTCAAGGTTATTGACTGTAGCATGTGCTGCTCGAATAATAGAAACCATTTTCTTCTCTGCATTTAGTTTGGCTTTTTAATAATTTCATATCACTATTGCTTTCTGCTCTACTATTACGTGTTCATTTGCTTTCCTTATCTAGTTGCCTTACAAATTGCCAACTATGACAGAGTCTAGTCCTGAATCTTGCACACTGACATTTCTGTTTAGCTTTTGTAGATTTTGATGTGTATGTGTTCATGTCTGAGCCATGGAAATGTCTCTTCGATGGAGATTTTTGAGCTTGTAGAGCAAAAGTGCAGGTAGCATAGCAAAAAAATCCTACTTAAAGTATAAAGTTAATTTCTGAGTTTTATTTTATAATTTCTACCAAACATTTCTGTTAACTTGATTGTTTTATGAAGTCCTTTGACACTTAGCCTGTTTTTCATGAGTCATGAAAATAATTGACAGTTGTTCAGCTAATTAATCAGCTAATTCACTTTAAACTGCATATTTTCAGGTCATACTGACTGCATATTCAGGCTTTTTCACATATTTTGTTTCTTAGATCTTGTCAGTGGCAGAGGTGCATTCCGAATCTAAAGTTAGACCTTTAACTCAAAACTTTGCTGTCCTGCAAGAGTCTGTTTGTTTAGAATAATAAATTGTTATATTTATATTGTAGTGTTTTTTTCTGCACTATACTGAGGAATATGGTTATTTTAACAATAAAATATGAGAGTTATTTTTGATTGGTACTGCCTAAACTTTCGTTGGTTATTGTAGCTGCTTTGTCTTTGTTTACTTAAGTGGTTCAAATTATTACTTAAAACATTTTGTTCTTTTTACTTCTCTGAGCTATCAAGTCCATATAACCCTCTTCTAATTTTGGTAGTAAACTAGAATGAAATATAAATTGCATTTAATCCATAATTAAATTCACTGGGGTACTGATGTACTAAAAATGTGATACTGAAAATTATTTTTAATCCTATTAAAGTATTTTAGTGTGAATCTTTGTCTTTCTATAAAAGATATAACTAGAGACTCAGATTCTGCAAGGGAGATTAATGTAGGGGGTGATAAAGCTGAGCAGACAGAATGTTTTGAAATATAGTTCCTTTCTCTACTCTGTTTTTTCAAGGTTATCTAACAGTACAAAGAAGGTGTTTGAATACAGGTAGAAATCTCTTTTGACTGACAGAAGTCATGCTCTTCTAGATACCCTAGAAGTTGCAGGGCTAGATAGGGCTACATACAGCGAAGGAATAAATTAGCTATATCCACATATGTTTAGGTGTCTGTCCAAAGACAGGAATTCAAGCTACAGTTAGGTGAGGGAATTGTAGAGCAATTTAGTTAACAGGAGTAGGGCACCTCACCATAAGTCACAGAAACTGATACAGTGGGAGTAGTTGATATTAATTTGATTTCTGGGAAATTATATTCTGCTTCACATAAAATACCCTAAACACTGGTCTGTCTACCCCCCTGGGTGCTTGGGTCCTTTTAAAGTGATCTGTACTATTTTTTTAATCCAAAAAGTAGACTTTAATTAAAAAAACTCCTACTCTGAAATATATCAGTTGTTTTCCCTCTCCAGTACATTGTGTGCATTCTCAAATGATCTCAGAGTATGTGAACTGGATTCTACTATCCTCTTGCACAGACAGAGAGCTTCAGAGAAAGTTGCAGGAATCTCTGGGCCACAGAGGAGTGACAAGAGGAAAGATAATTTTCTAGCTGAATGATGATCATTTGAAAGAGGAAAGTCCTGGTTTCCCACAGCTATTTATACATTTAATCCAATAACTGCTCAGTGTAAAGCATTGTAATACAATCTGTTGAAGTAGGTTTACTTGTCCACCATCTGGACGTGAGTGCTGCCTGCCAAACCCTTTTAAGTTGGGAGGGCAGTGAAAAAAAATCAAGGTTACTTTAAAGTAGTGAGGGCCTTTCAGGATAACCTCTGTACACTTGCTTTCTCTGTTTAAGCAGCTGTCACCTCACTTGTGGCTGAAGGAAGTAAGTGTAGAGTGCACTATGCCCAGTGATCAAAGAAGCCAGCCCTGGAATTTTTAAAAGTAATGGAGACCTTGGTGAGAACATAAAGGTGCTCAAATCCACATTTTTCTTTTGGTGTTCCAGGTTGTTTGTATATTACAAGAATGTAGAGCACGGGGGAATTACACAAAATCTGTGTTGTAAGTACCTGGTGGAAGGAAGGAGAAGCTTGTTCAACTTTGGAATTGCTCACTCTGATCTCAGAGTGTAGATCCAAATTCCTCAGTTAACTGCATAGAGTGGCTTAGTTAATCTAAGTACCTTGTTGCTTCTACAGATACCAAGCAAAAGAGAATATAGCACAAGATTATAGGGATGTTTCATTTGGTCTATAGGTGGTCATATATTGCCTTATTTGCCTTGGCTTTAATAGAATGCCAAATGGGGGGAGAGGCACTAAAGCTGATAAATTTATTGTAGTGCAAAATATTTTCTACTGTAGAAAACATGGTAATAACTTGGCTACACCAGAAAGCAATGAGGCCTGAAGTCACCCCACTCTAGAATTCTGGTTATGATGTTAGTATTGGAGCTTTAGCAACCTGTAGTGCCATCAGTAGCAGTACTGAACCAGTGTAAGAACTGAATGATATTTCCTTCCTTCATAAACTTAGGAGAGATGTGCTGACGCCTTAGGTGTGTTCATTTTACAAGAGCCTCAAGTGAGTAATGTTGGACAGATTGTAAGTTCAAGTATATTTCACACATTCAGATGACATGTAGAATCACAGAAAGTAGAAATTTTATCTTTAATTGCATTTTTCTTGTCCCACCATATTAAAGTGGTATAATTATAGCTGTGTTACTATATTAGACTATTGGCATATATCTTAAGTGATTCAAAAATCTAGCTAAAGCTGTTCAGATATAGTAACATTGTTTTTTTGAGCAATGAATGCACTGTGCTCTCATGCAGAACTCATGCTTGCTTGGCTGTGAGGGAGAAAATTATGAGTTCATTAGCTGATACAGCAGCTTTGTTTTCTAAAGTAATTTGTTGTCTGTACTTCTCCTAAGAAGTGAAAATGGAACTTTTCTTGAGTTTAATGAACTGTTTTGATAGCAAAAATGTTCTGGAGGAAACACATTTTCACTCAAGTAGTTATAGTGAATCTTGTGTCTTCAAAGAGTTAAGAGACATTTTTAGCTGGTTTTCATCATTAGATCTATAGTTGCTTTTTCTAAGAATGAAAAATGCATAGACTTTTAGAAATTTGATTTCAAGTAATTTTGAAAGTTAATTTCAGAAGGTGAAGATTTAGACTGTGATATGACAGTGTTTGTTTTTCTGAGAATGCAATGTAATTTTGATAAACACTCACTTCATATTTTTATTTTTCTAATGTAGACATTAATTCCACTTCCAGTTTCCTCAGTGTGAGTTATTGAGTTATTCTCTGTAAGGTACTAAATTTTTAATATTCAACACAGAAATTAATGCTGAGTATTAGTGTCTAAAGAGCAGTTTCTTAACATATTTAAACCATTAGGTTTTGCATTAAAGCTTTGTGACTGCTTGTACTGTCATGATTGAACATTCAATAAAAAACTTATGCTTTAGTCCTATCAAAATTTTTATTTTTAATTAGATAAAAATTATCTGTTGGTGTCTATGAATATTTTTCCTAAACTATGCAGAAATAAATCTAAAAGTGCCAAGTAATTATTTTATGTTAAAAGGATTAAGTGCTTTATTTGTCACTAGAGATTGTCTACCTCCTGTTGAACCACAGAATCCATTCCTTAACTTAGCACCATGCTATGTCCTTTGTCTTCTGTTGAATGACTTACCAGGGAAGGTAGTATTCTGGTGAAAGGAACTCTTGCTCAAGGAACTGCATAATGCTTCTGTTTCTTAAGGTATGGGTAATGGAAAGAATGCCAGAACTTCGTGTGGATGGCTGAGAGAGGTAAAAAGGTTTTGTTGTTTGAAAACACTGAGGCACTAGTCACAGGGAAGAATGCTACATTTAGTGGTTCTATCATATTTCTGTGTATGCTTTTGCCTGCTGAGAAAAAGAATTTGCTAGGACACTCTGACAATAACGTGACCAATAAAAGAATGGCACAACAGAATAAAACTATGGAGAATAGGTGTCAGAGACAGTAGAGAATGTATGAATAATCATTAGTAATCAAATGACAGTGAAATAATGTGAGGATAGATGAAGATTTTTCTCACAGTGAAGAACATGAGTCGTGATCAAAAGCAGAAAAGTATTAGGAGACATACCACTCTGAAACCTACATTAATGTAGAGGTAATGGCTACAGTGTACAGGAGAGAAGGAAAAATCAACAGTCTGAACTTATATCCAAACTTCTGTAATTAAATAGTTGTGTCATCTGATGCCTTCTGTGTTACAATTTTTCATTTCTAACAAAGAAATAAAAATGTGAATTTTCCTTCATGTGAAGTAGGATTTATATTAATTTGGATGCTCTGCTTTAGATCCTTCACTTTCTAGTCTTATAGTAGGTTGTCCATTAAATTGACTGGATCATGTTGCTATTGTTAATCATGGAAAGTACTGTAGGTATTTTTGGTTGTCTTTGATAAGTACTGTTAACGCCCTTAAAATATACCTCTGTTCAGAGAGACAGATTGACTGATCTTTGGAGAAAAAAAAATCTCTAATTTCTTCACTCTGGAAGAATTGACCTTAAAACTGAAGTGACCTTTCACTAATTTCTTCTGAAGTAATGAAACAAGGTATTACTTTCTAAAATCCTTGTAGAAAAGAAATTTGCTGTCTTACCTTCTCAGCTTGAGAGAGTCATTGATAAGACTGTCCCTGATGTTAAAGTCATCTGGAGACTTCAGGTGTCTGAATTGAGTTATTATATGTGTAACTGGCTTCCTCTGTAACTCTGCCCAATCTTCTTTGGTTGCTTGTCCATTTTATACATTGGAAAAATTGGTTCTTCCCTTTTTTACTGCTTTTTCCATCTCTTAGCCAAGAAAAGGGTGTGCTCCAATTTTATTTTTTTTTTTGATGTTGAGGTGTGGCAAGACAAATTACTTTTAATTCTTTTTGGAAAAAGTAGCAGTCTGTTTTTGGTATGTGCTCTGTGCTGTGTAATCCTTTTGTAAATCCAGGAACTTTATAAGCCTTCAGTTTAAAGGAAAAAAAAAGGGAGGAAAAAAGCCCACTTGAAAAGCCCACATTTCAGCCAGTTCAGCTCTCTAATGTTAATGGTTTTGATATTTTAATGCTTTTCTGAGTAGCATATAATATGTCAAATTTAGTAAATTTAATTTTGAAAAAAATACTGTAAGTGCTCCTGATAGGTTTTGTTGATCTGCAAAAGCACTGTTAGACCTAAAATCAAAAGAATTTATGAAATTTGATTCTGTATGTTATTAAATTTCATCAAAGCAGAGGAAATTGAATGTACAATATAAGTCCATCAAATATTTGTGGTTACACATGGTCAAAACCCCCCAACTTCCCTGGTCTTTTGAAACTTTGACAATACCAGGATCATTCAAATAGTCTTGAAAAATTATTGATGCAAGGATGCTTATTTTTCTAGTTTTACTCAAATCTAGTCATAGTGCTCATGAAGAAAAAGTGTAATAGGAGGTCAGTCTCATAATCTCATATTCTTACTCTGGTAAGAAATAACTTCCAACTCTTCTAGTACTGTTTTCCAGTACCTTTTCCACCTGTTTTTTATTTTGTTTTTCGAGCTATAACTTGTCTTCCAAACCATCTGAGTTTTTATAAAATGCAGATTCACCAGCTGCAGTTTCAAGTTGCTACAGAAAAAGGTACTTTTTTCTTCCTGAGACTACATTCATATTCTTTTTAACCTAAAAGTCTCCTTATTCCCTTCCTATATCCCAGCTGGTGCTTTTTTTAATGTGTGTACAAATTGATTCCGAACATTTAGTTCCCCTTTTGTTTAGTTTTATTATCTTTTTATGTTTGTTTTTTTTTTGTTTGTTTGTTTATTTTGTTTTATTTTTGTTTGGGTTTTTGTTTGTTTGTTTTTGTTTTTCCTAGAAGTAAGATATTCTCGTATTTTGATGAAATCTTTATGTGGGCTCAACTCAGAGAGCAGACTCCATCCTGGAACATTTTTGGCTGCCCTCAGGCAAGTTATGCATTTATTTTCTGCCAAAAAATGGTTCTTGAGGTGTGTTAAAGTGAAATTTCAGGCTGCCTCCATTCACTTCCTGTATTAGGTTGTATTTCTCTTCCCTTTAGTATTGAGGTGCATTATCTTTCTTTCTTCTGTTTATTCATGTTGTAACTCCCACTGGTTCTACATTTTCTTCGTATGATGGTTTTCCTTCGTATGTTTTTTTGTCATGATACTTCTATGGTGATTAGATATTTTTCCTTCTAGCCTTTGGTTTCATCTTTCCCATGTTTTTTCTGGAATATTTTCAACATTTTTCTCAAGAATTTTGATATTTTTCAATTCTTCCTCTTCTTTGTTGTGATATTCTACTCTTCTTGGTATGTACAGATAGATTTTAAAAGTCATTCCCATGATCTGTTTTGTATCTCTTGTTCTAAGATAGATTGTCACATTTTGCTCTTTAAGGAGAAAGAATAGTGAAATACATCAAAATTTGACTCATACAACACAGTATCTGAAGAGATCTGTGTTATTTGGAATTTTTTCTTTTGTTCTCAGTATCATCCCTCTGGATTTGCTTGTGGTGGGGGAGGAGGGCACACTTATAATTGTTATGGTCTCTGTAGACAAATGTGGAAAGGAATCAAGGGTTTGATTTCATTATTTGGTACTCATCTTTTCTCTTACCCTCTGATTTGTATGATCTATTCTAAAATCAGAGACCATGTGCACAGTAGTGCTGGTATTCATGCAAATACAGCCTGTCAGGACCAAATGAGCTCAGTTTGCAGCATTCAAGAAAGACTAGATCGTATTATTTTCTTCTTCCTCCTAGTTGCTATCACCATGTGTCAGCCATTATTTGAGTTCCTCCCCATTGCTGAGTTGACACTGAATGCTGTATTGGTTTCTAATTCAGTTATTTGTTTCTGCCACACATCAGCTTTCCTTCAAGTCTGTACCCCTTGCAAGAAAAGACAGAAATTTAAGAATTCTGGTTTCATTATTTCCGGGCTTTTAAGGAGTCAGCTGTCGCTCGGATCAGTCGTTTATTTGTTTCCAGGTTGATAAGCCATTGTTTCAGAAAGCTAACTTACAGCTTACACTGCATAAAGAAATATTAAGTTCTTGTTTGATGTGATTCAGGTTTTCTTTGTTCAAAGAAATGCTAATAATGTTTTAGTTGTTAACATACACTTGTGTCATATGCTCTCTTGGTGTTTGCAAACACTGCAAAGTAAGAACGAGGATAAATCCTTCAAATACCACTGTTACTATTTCTAACTGTAAGATACTAAAGCACATTCAGTTTTACAGATACTCAACACAGATTGTTATTGTTGGATGTGACTTTTCTAATCATGGCATTAAGTGAAGAAGTTCAGAGACTCAGCGTAATTTGCCTTCTCTGTGACCTCCTTTTGTCTTTGAGATTTATTAGTTTCCTTGCTTTGGCTTTAAGGTCTTCATTGTGACTCATAGGTTTTGAATTTGTTTTTCTTCCCTGAAAATTCAGACTAGGCTGCATGAATTAGCTCTGTAAACTCTTTACTTTGCCACTTGGAGAAGAAAAATGGGATGATGTGTGAAATGCTATCAAAACAAACACGATCACTTTTAGATGCTTTTATTTTCCCTCTTCAGTCCCTACTGCAATTCCCTGAAATACAGAAGGCTAGTAATGGATTCTGATCCCATCATGATCACTCTCTGCACTAATCTATAAAGGGATAATTCTTATTCATTAAGCTCTAATCGTTGCCTCTCTTGTTATCTGTCTATTGACAGGAGACCTCATGGAAGCGATTTTTGTCCTGTTGCTGTGTTCTGTTGAGTGAAAATGGTTCAGATGATATCTCTTCCTAGAACAGGAAACCATATGCCATATTGTGATTACCAGAAGAAATCTTTTTTTGTTTGATTCCTTTCTGAGCAGTGGTGTAAAACTACTTTGTGGTTTAAATATTTTATAACAACAAATCATCTAGGGTTTCAATATAAGATGGGTAAGAATGGCTTAACTCATTTAGGCTGAGTTCGCCTATTCCTGGTATTTTTTTCTGTAACGGCATCTGCAAATGGACACCTAGGGAGGGGAAGTGTTACTCCTTCACCAGTCCGTAATCTTCCACCCTTCAGCTGTTTTCAGCTCTGGTTTTCATGAGTCTAATGTTTTCCACTAATTCAGCAATCCTAGGTCTTGCACCTCTCTTTCCATGCTTTACAGAATGAGGCTGTTAAGGAATCTACATTTGTAGTTACAGGTGTGTCTGGAGAGGATTGACTTGGCCCCAAACTGAGAGTATTTTATCAGATGTAAATTCTGCTGTTGTGTGCCTTCTGTTGCAGGAACATGTTGTTCTTAATCCGGAGATTGGTAAAACCATGCATGAAATATTTTGTTTAGCTTTTGCATGCTCTTAGATGCAAACACAAAGAAACTGAATTTCAAATCTTGCAAGTTTGGCTGCATAGCGCAGACAACTCTTATGGCTCACACCTTACTCTTTTAGTAGTCTTTGTCTTTGCCAAGTTTTTTGGTGTCAAAGAAGGTGAGTGCTTTTCATCTCTCCTGCTATCTAAGATAAGATTGTCCATTTGACATACTTCTGAACTTACTGAATAGAATTACTGTTCAAAAGAGTTTACAGCTATCTTGCTTCATAGTTAATTTGTTCTTTCACAAGAACTTCTTCTGACCTGAAGTAGATTTTTTTGGTTTTGTCTTTGTCTCTCTCTTAGCTGGGAATAGTGAATAAAACTGCCAAATCAGTCTGGCCTTGAAATTACATTTTGTCATGCACAAATTGGATTGCAATGATGACTTTACCACCCCTGTTGAGGGGGTTTGTTCACATCTTTAGAATACTTGCTTTCACATCTTAATCAGTGTAGTATGGAAATACGTTCTTCACAGGCAGTCAGGATTCTTAAGAGTATGGTAGTTCATTTCCCACTATGCACTGCATTAAGACACTACTAAAATATTGGCCTCTCTACTTAATATGCTTAAGAGCCTATTCTCTTACTGAAGCATGTATTTCTTTCAGGATAATTGGATTGATGTCTGGACCTTTTATCACTGATGGTCTTAGGCTACGAATGCATTTCAGCTTTCTGGGACTGAAAGTAAATAAGTAAGATTGAGCTGAGAGTAAATTTGTGATCATTTGGCCTTTGAATTGGGCACTACCCTTTTGACTTGGAAGAGGTTTAAATTTGCAGAACTGGACTGTAATTACTGTAATGATAAAGGTATGTTTGGTTCTTTCTATAGAGTAAACTGACACACAAATAGCTGATATGGTATGTCAGACTTAATAAGTTTTTCGGATGGTATAAGTTTCATATTGTACATGCTTTGAGCAGAGATTCTTCTCTTCTGTGGATAACTGTCACTCTGTAAATCATGCAGTTTCTGAATTGGTGAAAAATCAAAGCTCTTCATTTTTTCTGAAGTTTTTTCCCAAGAAACATAAGGAATGGGCATGTTATTCATAATCTAATAGTTTGCATAGTGAAATGACAAGCAGTGAGGGCCACAAGATGCAGGAAGAAGGGAATTTTCACTGAATATTGAAGGAAAAAAAATAATTCATAAGAAGAAGGTGCCCGTAGGGGTTGTAGAATCTCCATCCTTGTAGACTTTAAAAACTCTACTGGACTATGCCCTTAGCAACCCATTGTAATTCCTGAAGGTAGCCATGATTTGAGAAGGTTGAACGAGGTGACCTCTACAACATTTAAAACTTTAGAAACAGTAAGTATCAAGAGCATATGATTTTTGAAACCCATTGTAGTTGAAACTGCATTACATTTTGATAGAAGGGATGGTGCTGTAGTGAATAGGCATATGATTCATTAGATCTTGAAGTAACTAATAAGAAATGCTCATTTCGCATGACTGTTTTGAATGAGATGATTCTGTAAGTCTTTTTTCAGTCTAATATGTCGGTCATCTTTCATCAATCATTTGGAGAGAGACAAGTAGGGTTATACATGACATGGGTTATTTCCTGTGATTAAAAACTAATGGTGCAGTATTTCGCTATGTTATACTTACCCACCTGATTGCTCTGTGTGATTGGGAACTAAGTGTGAAGGTCACTTCCATGAGATTGTCCTTGAATACTGTGAGGAGAGGGAGGAGGGAATAATGGCAGCTATTTGAAAATGAATACCAATCCTAAGCTGTTGTGGAGAGGGCAAGTGTCATTTCTGAATAAACAAATGAGGAAATAGTTATCTGATTACATTATTGCATATCATACTGGAAGAGACCATTGATAGATTAGGATAACCATTTCTGATACCACTGCTGAAGAATATGTTTGAAGAATAATAAAGTGTTTAGGAAAAAATTACAATAAATATTTGTAATCTGCCTGGAAGGGAAAGGCTTGAATTCAGTCTTCGACTAAAACCAAATATTAAGCATAAGCCCTTAACCACAATCCAAAACTGCACGTATGAAAAAAAGTCTGTTAGGAAAGGTCTCTCCCATCTGTCAGAAAATTTTATATTATGTTTGACAGCTGAAAGCTGAAGCTTAGGCAAAGTGAGGTAAGAGAGTAGGTGCAACTTTGTAAGATACTTCATTACTTTGTGGTTAATTTACTGGGGATTCAAGTTATTTTGTGGTTTTTTTTTAATTTAGATTTAGTGGTTGTAATGCTTCTTTTTGGCTTAACCTATGAAAACTGCCTATTTCATAGAATCATAGAATGGTTTGGGTTGGAAGGGACCTTAAAGATCATTGAGGTCCAAGCCTCCTACCGTGGACAGGGACACCTTCCTCTAGACCAGGTTGCTCAAAGCCCCATCCAGACTGGCCTTGAAGACCTCCAGGGATGGGACATCCACAACTTCTCTAGTTCCAGAGAACAACCTACTCCAGTGCCTTACCACCCTCACAGCAAAAATTTCCTCGCAACATCTAATCTAAACCTACTTTCTTTTAGTTTGAATCCATTCCTCCTTGTCCTGTCACTACATGCTCATGTAAAAAGTCCCTTTCTGTCTTGTAGGCTCCCTTCAGGTACTGGAAGGCTGCAATTAGGTCACCCTGAAGCCTTCTTTTTAGTTAGGCTGAACAAAGGCAATTCTCTCAGCCTTTGCTTGTACAAGAGGTGCTTCATCCCTCTGATCATCTCGGTGGCCTTCTCTGGACTCGCTCCAAAAGGTCCATGCCTCTCTTGTGCTGAGGACCCCAGAGCTGAACACAGTACTCTACTCCAGGTGAGGTCTCACCAGAGCAGAGTAGAGGGACAGAATCACCTCCCTTGACCTACTGGCCGCACTGCATTTGATGCAGCCCAGGATACAAGTGGCTTTCTGGGCTGCAAGCACACATTGCTGACTCATGTCCAGCCTCTCCCAAGTACTCCCAAGTCCTTCTCGGCAGGGCTGCTCTTAAGCCACTCCTCCCCCAGCCTGTACTCATACTGGGCGTTGCCCTGATGCAGGAGCAGCACCTTGCACTTGGTCTTGTTAAACTGCATGAGAGTCCCAGGGGCCCACTTCTTGAGCTTGTTCAGGTCCCTCTGGATGGCATCTCATCCTTCAGGAGTGTCAACCACACCATTCTGCTTGGTGTCATCTGCAAATTTGCTGAGAGTGCACTCGATCCCTTCGTCTGTGTCACTAGTAGAGATAATTTCTGTAACTGATTTTTGTTTTGTGATTCATTTTATATACAGTATCACCTTCTATATGCCACATACTCGTATCAACAAAACATAGCTGCAATGCAGTGTGATAGACTAGATACACTATCTTGTTAATCATGAGGCTTTGAGTATTTGAAAGGTGGTTGGATACAGTTTTTTAGAATATTAACTGAATGCTTTGATCGGAGTACTCAGCACTGAAATTAGGTGCTGACATTATGAATGCCACTTGTCGATCTCAAAGTTGGACCAGAAGAATAATGCTAGTCATGCTTTCATAGCTGTTGAATTTTCCACAACCTGTGCAGATGTCTAATCAGTCAATTAATTTACAGGGTTTTACTCACAAGCCTCAAAGTTGGAATTAAGTTTTATATTTTTTTGAAAGTTAATATAATTTCTCCAAAAGCAGTTTTTCAGTTCTTTGGAAGATTTCAACATTGTTTTGTCCTCTGTGCTCTTTCCTCCTCTTCTGTCCCCTGGATGACTTAAATATGCTAATATTATTTGAAAGTAGTGTTTTCTCTTAGGACAAGATTACTTGCACGTATGCAACCATACTCAGTTCAGTGATCTGTCATATCTGTCTTATGATCTTTGCTTGTCAAAAGAGGTCTAATGAATTACTTGAATTAAATGTATAGGTTTAAGTAGTTTTAGAAATTGCACTTATACTATCACCAGTTTCAAGACCAGAGCTTATATTCAGATGGTGGTAACACCACTAGAATGTCATTGCCAACTTCCTTGATGATCTTAAGTTGCTCTATATACTACAGTTTGAGCAAGAATATGAAAATAAGACTGTTCACTTGCTGAGGGTGGGTAAGATTTCACACTTAATTTCACACAGTGATTAAGCCATAAAAATGATTATTTTAATCAATTACCTGAGGAAGTGATCAGCTGTGGTTTAGGCTTGTAGGGTTGATACCGAGTGGTGGAGACTATATTCAGACGCCATTTAGTACTGAGGTCCCTGTCATGAGAACTAACAGATGGAATTATTACGAGAAAATAAATTGGCAGGTAAACTGAAATAAATTTTTTCCAAAGCATTAATTTGGGGAGAAATGCTTTAGGGTTTGCAGAAATTTAATAAATATGCATAACATGATATTTGTGTTCCACATCCTTTACATTTATACTGGCTTATTAAAGATTTAATTAAGTTTTCTGAAAAGGGAAAGGATGCAGTCTTGCAAAAAAACACAGATGACAGTGTGGGTTCACAATAATTAGGGCTTCAGGGATAAAATAAAGGTTCTCTACACTTAGTGAATATTAAGGGAATGGCTGCTTTGAAAACTTAAAAAAATGATGGTGTTTTACTTACCACATCTGTCTTATGTTTGTTTTCTAGCCCTAGACCATCAATATTTGTGACAGATTATGTACCATTTACTTTTGCAACTATGTATAGTAAACAAAAGTTGCAGAAGGTATTTTACTTTACTCTTTTTGTGCGTAAGCAATTTTTTTTTACCAACTTCCTGCTCTTCATTATCCTGCATCATCTTTCTTTATTGTACATCCATTTAAAAACAGGTATCTCTGGATTACTTTTATTAATATTTTCCTATTGAAACAGCGTATCACAAAGCATTGCAAAGACTCCTGTTCTTTTAAACTCCTCTGTCTGTTTTGCTGTCAAGGTTCTAAAATCTTGACAGTGGTTAGACAAAAAATGTGGCAAAACATTAACATGTGGACCATATTAATCCATGGTCTTCATTGGTCTCTTGTATTCTATGTGCAGAAATACATAAATAAGCAAATATGTTTTGTCTGTCTTGACTTGTAGCTTCCAAACTCTTGGGACCAAGAACTGTCTGTTACGCAGTTCTTCTACAGTACCTTGCACAATTAAATTCTGCTCCTTGATTAGGATTTCCTGTGCTCTGATTTCATAAATAACAACAATACCGAAAGAATAATTACTTTTGCAAAATTAATTAAGAGTGCAAATGGAGCTATCAATATTATACTTGAACGCTGGACAACATAATTTGGTCTATAAGTATCAGTGTAATATTGAAGAAATACACTGTTCTGCCATTTAAAAGGTGTATTCAATTGTGAGTTCAATACAATTGCCATGGTTTCTGTTACAGACTTTTGTTTAAGACCTTGAAAGTAACTTCTTGCTTCTTTAGGCTTTGTAGCACATATTAAAGTATACTATTCAGCCATAGCAGTGTATGGCATAGCATGTGTATGGCAGAAGCTTGCATCCTTTGTGCTTATATACTCTCAATAATGTTCCAGGTCTGCTTTCCTCCCTCCTTCTATTGTTATTGGTCCCATGTTCCTTTTAGAATCACTCCTGGTGCTCTTATGCATCTCCTGTTCCTTGAAGAAGAAATGCCATGGCTTGCTGAATCTTTCTTTTTCCATTCTCTGTTCTCCAGTAAGAGTTCTGGTGGCCTTATCTGCTGTCAGTAAGTCAGTAGTACCTTCTTCTGTCTTCTCATTCATTTCCATGGGAAAAATGGGTACTTTCATGTTAACGAGTGATGAAAAAGGGGAAAAGAGAAAAGGGAACTGTTAGAGGTAGCATGGACTGTGAGGAAAGATCAGCACGTAGTGGATCTGGCTCTAAGGGGTTTCTACAGTTGACTGAGGAACTAAATTCTCTTCAGGACAAATTTCCTCTAAAATCTGCAGCCTCTCTGGAAGCATTGCATTGCTTGTCGTACATAACTTTTTGCATTGATGTTTTTAAAATATACCCTTTCCTGAAACTTCTTGTATTCGTTGAAATTTGCCATTTCAATTGTCTGAAGACCACTTTACTTGCATCTTACTTCTCCACAATGGTCTGTTTAAATGCCACTTGAAAATACCATGAGAGTAAATTTTTTTCTCCTTGGTTAACTGTGTTCTTTTGAGTGGGAACAGTTAATGTGCATCAGATACAGTATTTGTTTTTGTATAAATATGAAGTTTTATTTTAGTGTTACAGATTCTGGTAGCTTATCCTGAAGACAGAACCATGTATATGCAAATTGACTTAGTCATGCTACAGATTATTTCTCCCACTCTCTTTTACGAGTGGCTGGTAAAAAGCCATCTGGCTCACAAGCCCTGTCTGTTCTATTTTATGAAATCTTTAAATACTTGCCTTTCAGTGCTCTTATTTGTCTTTTGAAGCACACATTTACATAGTTTGACAAAGCAGTATTTTTTCCAGAAAATATATTGTCTCTTCTCACCATAAAACATTGAATTATTGGATATTTGGCCAAAACCAGTGAGCCAAACTAACAATAAGTCAGTTAGGCAATCAGATGATTTCAGTCAAGTTGGAGTTTGTATATGAAGCAACCCATTTGTGTGGTTGGTTAATATTCATCCAGTCTCAGTCCTGCATATGTAACTTCATGTGTATACATAGTGCAGAATACTTAACTATGTTATTTTTAATTTTTTTGTATTTATAGTGTCCTATATACATTTCATAATGTTATACATTTTATAAATATTTTACTTATTGTAATTGCTTTGTTTTGCAGGGTAAATTAAATTCAGTTCAACGACATTCTTGGAGAGGGAGATAAGGACTTATGTACCAGCAAAGTAAATTGGAAAGTAATGCCTCTTGTACTTATTTTTAAATGTGATTCAGACCTAAAACTTTATAGCAAATCATGTGCTGTTCTTGTAAAAGGACAGGTTTCTGTCAAATGGAGATAAAGTGTATTCTCAGTCTTTGTGTCTATAGGGATTAGGGCAGTAATTGCATCTAATTTCTGGTGATGCTTTCTCCTCCCTGTGGTCATTGATGTATTATTTCACTGAAAATGTGTGGGGAGGACTTGAAATGTCTGCATTGGATGCCTTGAATCTGAATATAATTCCTATTATTTTACATTTCATCTCTCATTGTCAGAATGAGAGTTTTTCTTAATTGTTTTCTTCTAAATATAGAAGATACACTAATTGTGTAAGTTGAGAATTTTATTTAGGGATGTGCACACACATAATGCAGGGAGAAGGAAATTTTGACACAGTTATTAGTTCTGTAGGAAATGTCTTTTTTTAAATGTCCTGTTCATAAAATATGAAATCCTGACTCCCTTGAACAACATGAAGTGTAAATTGCACCAGACTAAAACTGGAATGAGCTAATAAGTAGTTTATGCTTTTCTTCTGGCATGGTTTTAGGACTGCAAGAAGTTTCTGTGATGAAAATCTCCCTGATTGATTGTAAGGTGGTGCAACCAATGTCAATGTTCCTGATTGGCATTTTTCCTTGTGATGAGGTGATTTACTGTTTGTTCTAGCGTGTTCAATGAATATTCACCAATTTTGTTGCTAAGCATATTGATGAGCTTTGCACTTATTTATTACTTATAATTGGTTTCAGGCCTATCTTCCTCTGAATAGCACTTAATGTTTGTCTATCAAGAGATCCACCTTCTTACTCTGCTTTAGGGAACAGGAAGGGAGTAGGCTTATCAAAGATCTTTTTCTCACTTATCTTTCACTATTTAGTTAACTCACCTCTTTGGTCATCTTTATAAATGAGTCGGTAGCATTAAATTGGCAAACAAATAGAATCATTCTGTGCTTTTTGGTCAGTTACTATTTCAGCTTTCCTGGGTTTTCCTTCTAGTGGCAACTGTGTTAGCTTAAATCATTGTGCTATGTACAAAATCATAGTGGCAATGTATCCTGTATTTCAACTGGGAAACTTCCCTGCTTCTTTAGCAAATGCAGCATTTGCTCTTATATCTGCCAAGTCTGGAATTATAATTTTTGTTTAGTGAGAATAGTAATAATATTCTACATAATATTTATTTCTTTTCTACTGTATTTGTACATTGGAGTTTTAATCCTGTGGGTGCTTGGGTTAATGGGTAAAGCATAAAGAACATCGGGAATTTTAAGGAAGAAGTGCAATTTTTATCTGTGGTAGGTAGTTAGGAGATGTTTCAGTCCCTTTGGTAGTAATAATGACTTTTTCCACTCTAAATATTAACGGTTTTGTCTGCAACTTTTTGATTATAAGTTTTAAAATTCTTAATTTTTACATTAGTTTGTGCATAGTTAGGTATCGTACTTCAGAAAGTATTTGACTGTCTTGTCACGAGATAGAAAGTGTTTATTGCTTATCATCACCACATCTTTCCTCTGACATTAGGCTTTGAATTCACTTGTTGTGAAGAGGCAGGTGAGAAATTTAATTCTGTTTTTCAGTTTCCCAGTGTCCTAATAAGGAAGATGACCTTTTGTATTAATATAAAGGTGTCAATAAAGAATAGGTACTTGAGAATCCTCTCTTCATATCAAAAGGACCAAATCTGTGACATCTACCTATGTGTGGGTTTTTTGTTTGTTTGTTTGATTTAGTGTTTGTTTTTGTGGGGTTTTATTTATTTACTTTTTGTTTGTTTGTTTCTTTGTGGTTTTTACTTTTAATGTTTTGGAAGATGAAGAAGCCAGAGTGCTTATCATATCTAGAACATTTCTCAACTTGATGCTTTGTGTTCTTTAGATCAAATTAATTGGTTGTTCTTTGCTTGTTTGGAGTAACTTGGGAATAAGAACTCTGCTGATTTGTTGATTTTTTTTTTGTTGTTGTTGTTGTTGAT
This sequence comes from Chiroxiphia lanceolata, assembly GCF_009829145.1. Taxonomy (NCBI): domain Eukaryota; kingdom Metazoa; phylum Chordata; class Aves; order Passeriformes; family Pipridae; genus Chiroxiphia; species Chiroxiphia lanceolata. The sequence continues at coordinate 30,607,195 of NC_045640.1, forward strand.
TTTTTTTTAAGGTCAGTTAACTTCTTCTAAAATTCTTTTCTCATTTTAAGTGTCTTTTATGTAATAAAAAAGAAATACCGTTATATTCCTTGATGGAGCAATTAAAAAAAATCATTAAAGGGATTCTGTTGAAATTATTTAGGTGTGCTTCATTGAAGTCTCGGTGTTTTCCTGTACAAACAGTTATATTTCTGATTACCAAACAGTGCTTATGTGTCCTTAGAACAATCTAATTTCTGTCCCATCATTCCAGTATGTTTTCACTCATGAAACCAAATTGCCTCTGATTTGTATTGTATTTTCTATGCATTTTACATTTTAAATGGTTGTTGAATTGATTTGTCCTTAGTCTTCATTCTTTTAACAGGATGCAACTACCCCTTCCCAGTTGTTCTTTCAAATCTAATTCACTGAAAACTTTTGATGCATTCCACAACCTTTTGTAAGATTTTTTTTTTTAATAAAACTTCTTTTTATTGTAGCAGTTTAGTCATCTGTTCTGTACTTCCACTGATTGGAAATGCTGCATCTGATTTTAACGTGTTGTTTGAAATAACTTAGAAAATTGAAGAAGAGTTTACTGTTCAGTAAAGTAATGTCTTTTCATGCGCATCCTTTAAATGTCATGCTTTTCATCTAGTGTTCTGAAATTGAAAATGTTTTGAGGAAGGGCTGAGAAAGCTGGGACTGTTTATTCTAGGAAAGAGCAGGCTCAGAAGGAGTTTTATCAATGTAAATAAATACCTGGAGCGTAAAGTGTTAAGACTCATTGGTGCCCAGTGAGTGACTGGACTGGGGGCAGTGGGCACAAAACACTTCCATACTGAGAAGATGACCAAGCACTGGCAGGACTTGCCCAGGAAGGTTGTAAACTCTCCCTTTTTGGAAACACTCAACAGCTGTCTGGACATGCACCTGGGCCACTGGCTTAAGGTGGCTCTACTTGGTCAGGGGCTAGATTAGGTGACCTCCAGATCTCCCTTCCAACTTCAGCCATTTTGTGGTACTGTGAAATTGGTCTGGTGTTGGAAGTGGAACCTTCAACAAGACTAGATAAGAAATGCAGACTGTTTTCTTCATGTTCAGACTTGGTCAGAATTCTCATTGTCCGTATGGTATCTCAAAGAAGGTGAAAATTCAAGGTAAAGTTTACTTTTTTATTTTCTTTCAGTCTTTATCTTATGAATATAGAAATTATTACAGGACAAATTATTCTGTATGTGAAGTACAGAAGCTACGTGCTTTGATATGTGCAAAACTGGTATACAGGCAACTGATCCTGGATTACCAGGTTCTTATGGGTTGCTCTGTAACACTATTTCTTTAATAGTTCACAAAGAGATTCAGCTGAACAAAGTATTTTGCAATAAAGTTGAAAGGGAACAGTTGGTTATATAGCTGTTTGTAGAAATGTTCAGCTTCACAAATAGTGCTTGAGAGTAAAAGAAAGACCTCATTTTCAAATTTTCAAATACAATGTGGACTCTTGTTGCAGAATGAGGGAGAAAGAAGGAGAAATGGCTTGTGTCTTCCTGTAGTGTCAAGCCTTTGCTTTTAGTAGACAAGTACCATTTCTTCAAATGATCTAGACTATTTAAGTAAGACTGCCTCCTGATTTCAACTAACATGTAAGAAGTGAAGGGAAAAGAATAGGATCAAAAGTTATTTTTTAAAAATAAACACAATATTATCTCTGAGAAGTCAATATTCTTTCTAGCAAGGGAGAGGTATACAAATGGCTTTCAGTTAGTTAATTCATAATTCTACACTGTAGATTGAGCCAGGCTGCTAAATGATGTGAGATGGCTATTGCAGAAAGCTGAACTTAAAAAAAAATAAATCTTGGAATCAAGAAACTCAGAATGGCATTATAAACAGCACTTAGTTTAGAAGGCAGACATAGCTAAGTTTAATTTTACCTAAAATGCAGAAATATTTGAAAATGGCAGGCTGACTGAGTTAATGTCACACATCTTGATGATCTGTAGCTTTTGAGTTGTGTTCCTGGAGTTAGAAAGAGTTTCAATTTGTGAAATAATAATTGTGCATAGAATTAACTTGAAGTATCTGCTTAAAAATCATAAACTTGCACTCTGAAAGGTATGGCTGTGTCCAATTCCCAGTAATCTGAAGGTTCTGAATATTGAAAGAAATATACAGTCATTTAGAATTTGAAGTTTGATCATTTTAATGAATTGAAATATATGTGCAGAGTGATGTTAGTTTTTAACTTTTTGTGCATAATTTTAATATTTAGCTAAAGATTTTTTCCCAACTTTAATCAAGAACTTTTGCAACGTTTTTGCTAGGTCACCCTGAAATGTTTTCCACTGAGAATAAATGAAGCTTTTTTAGCCTTCGTGTATAACAAGTACTCTTGGAATCATCCTCGTTGCCCTATATTATGCTCTCCTGAGACTGATATCCTTCCAGTGTTAAGGTGACCTAAGCAAAATGTGCTTTGAGGTTTAGCTGGTGCTTTTGTTGTAGAGTCTTTTCTCTAATTGATAATTTATCCTTTTGATATTGCTCATTATGTTTTTAATTACTTCCACACTTGTAAAAAAAATAAAAATAAAACAATAAGGGAAAAGCCTGTAGTTGTATAAAGCATCTTACCTAGGCTGATTTCTATAGAATTTAAATGGTTTAACTTGTGTTTATTTAATGCAGTACAGTAGGGATTATCTTTGCTGAAGGAATTTGTATGCTTGTTTGCAGTACTAGAGTTCTACTCTGGAATTCATAATGTTGACTTACAGACTTTATTTAAATTAGATGAACTTTATTTTTTAATGAATGTAAGTTATCATAAAGCTTGTGACAAAGTGTGAAAATTTTAAAAAGTATAAGTTAAAAACAGGATGAATTTCTTGTATTTTGAAATAAATTGTCAATTTTTGATTGTATTCCATGGAAATTGAATATCTTTGTAAAATCAGCTGGACAACATACATCTGTGTAAACCATTATGCAGGTTACTTTCTGTCTTGCATTTTCTACTGTGGAAAAAATATTAATATTAATACTTTCTTATGCAATGTTCAGAAAATGACAGCTTTGTATAATAAGAAATCAACCAGATTTTTCTGAAACTGCAGTTTATAGGCTAAAATTGGAAAAAAAAAACCAAAAACAAACCTTAGTACTTTTAGTTCTCTGTTCATTTATCTACTCAACCTTAGAAGGACGTTTTTAGGCTTAGTGCCACAAAATGTAGGCTATTTTACATAAAGATGAAAATCGGTGTCTGATTCCAAAAAGCGAATCCTCAGTCACAGCTAAATGACTTTGAGTCAATGGAGCATAATATCAAGTCAGTCATACTGTGCCAGCTTACATGGCTTCTCAGTTATGTTCAGGCAATGGCTTTTTGTAAATAAATAAATAATCTGAAAGGGAAATAAGTATCCAAACAGATTTCTGTATGTCTTACTGGTTAGTAATATTTGCATTAACTCATGCTTTTCTTTTGTTGAAGAGGAGAGAACAGAGAGGAAAAGATTTGCAGTACTGATACAGCCATTCTCAATGGAATTAGTTTATGACCTTATGAGTTACAGAACAGTTTGTACTGTGCTTCTGATGCCTTCAGAATTTGGTGTAAATGCTCTTAATTTCTGCTGCAGAAAAATATGGTGCTCACTGGAATATTCAGATGCTTAATCCTGGACTTCTCCATTGAACCGAGGGTTGTGAGTCATGAAATTACAGATTGCAACTTTGATATGACTCATGGTTTATATTCTTGTTTAAAGACAAGTTCAAAAGAGGGAATAAATATTTTTGATGAAACTGCTGATGCTGCATGTTGAATAAACTTTGATAAAAGTGAATTTTTTTTTTTCTGGGTTTCAGAATAGCCTAGGAACTTTTAGAGAAAAGAGTGAAGACCTAGACAGATTAAAGAAATTACCTTTCTTTTAGCACTTTCAAGTCCGTGAGCTATGTAAAATCTTCTTTAGAAGGCTTGTGCAGGAAAGTAGCCATCTAGCGCATTTTAGTGTGTAGGAAATGTTATATGAAATTACCTGAGTATATGCAGTTATTATTTGTTGAGTTTTACAAATGATAAAACTGTTTTTGATGTGTTCAAGGATACTGGTGTGTTGGTAGTGTAAATGACATTTATATGGAGGCTTCAGGTGAACAAGGAACAACAGAGGAATGTATGCTTGTAAGAACACTTTTAATGTTAATTCCATTAATGTAATGCTGTCAGGAATTACATATCCGTGAATGTTTATCAGACACATTTTTAGAAGAGTTAACTATTCTTACTACATACTGCTGTAATGTGTTTATTAGTTCAGTTAGTTTCTCTGTACTATTATTCTTAGTGTAACTAAAGACTAAAAAGGAGACTGTTAAAATAAATTGGAATTTAAGCTACATACGTCAGATTGAGAAATTTATGAGATACTTTACATGCCTTATCAGTGCAACCTTGTGTTTTTTGTTGTTTGTTTTTACAGTGAGTGTTGTCCTGAAATAATGGCTTACAAAGCTAGCAGTTTTGGGTATTTGATACACCTTAGTGAACAAAGCAGAATTTTCATCAACTGTGATTTGATCGGCATTATTTGGTTTTAGTAAGACACACATAAAGGAAACATGGAAGGCAAGCCGTCTCATTTGGTTTTTTTATTTTATTTGCAACACCATAATTTCAGAAACACTCAAAATCTGTAGGTAACTGATCTCCAGTAGCAAATATGGTATCAAATCGTTAATTTGCAACTCCTTGCTTTATTTCTTTCACTACAGAAACTGTGAAATTTGAGCTACTGGAGTGAATTTGAATTTTTCATCAGGAAAGGGGAATGGCTTGGTAATAACCAATGCCTCAACCTTATTAGTAGTCGACAGTAGTTTGAGTCCCTGGCTACTTTATTTGAAGACTTTTCCTAGTATAGGTATCTCATCTTACAACTCTTGACCCTGCCTTTCCAGAGCAGAGGTCTTGGTATTCCATGTTCACATACTGAGCAGTATTCAGGACCCTCTTATATCAGCGAGACCTGAAACCTCTTCTGAAGCTTGACAGAAGCGAAGTGGTAGAGCTGATGTGTTTCAAGTGAAAGCAGGCTGGTTTGAACAGCGAAGCACTGAGTAATATCATTGGGACTGTGTTCTTTTCTTTTTTTTTGTAGCCCCTTATGCCTTAAAAGCTACCTGTGTGAAGTTGTTCTGACTGAAAGCAAAGTAAATGAAAGGGGATCTGAAGAAGAAAACTAATTCAAAATACATTTTCAGTAATGTAAACGTGTCAACAATATGTTTATATGATATAGAAATCTGATAAAACTTTCTTGAGAACCAAGGAGTATCTTCTCTTTGCCATACTCCAACTGTATTTCTATGATTTTGTGTTTCACAGATCAACAAATCTGAATGAACAGTGTTTAATTTTTTTTTTTTTTTTTTAATAGGAGATTTGTCTTGAAAATGTCAGGGATATCCATTGGATAGACAGAGCAAGCAGCATTTATGAAAATTTGAATGGCGTTTTGTTTTGTGTTATTTGGTGCCCCCTGCCCCTAACAAGAAGTTTTATTTAGGCCAAAAGAAATTTAGAAAATCTGGCCAAGGAAGATTAACAGTTAATGAGACAAAAATGTGTGGATACAGGGTGGTTCTTATTGTTGTTTATGCATTGTCTTGTAGGCACTGTGTCTTGGGAGAATGAATAGATAAAGCTGTGTTTTGAGTAGCTAATCTGCTGGTCACAGAGTATGAAAGGGGGAAGGCTTGTAGATGACAAGCTCTGTTAGGTTAAGAAGCAGAGAGGAGATACAGGGGATCACTGGGAAGCAGTCCCTAATGGGGAATTGCTTCAGGTGTAGATGCCAGAAACTTGGCCTGCCAGCATCTTCTGTTTCATAACTTGTCACAGTTTGCCTATGTTTTTGACAGCAGCAAAGATAATTTTCATAGGTGATTGCTTTATGGGAAAATGCCATTTTCTAAAAAACAAACAGCTTTTCTTGTTCGGTAAGAAAATTCCTGGATTTTCACTTGTTACAAGATAGTGTAGTAACAGCAAGGAGTATTATAGTTGTTTGCTTTGCAAAAATTAGCATTCATGTTGTTTCCACACATAGATCATGAATCTTCTTTTATTCTACTTGAGGCATCAACCACTGAAAATACATAAATGATATATGTCTACCTCTTCACCCATTGATTTAAAAGTTCTCTATATTTTTATCAGTAGACTGTTATCTCTTGACTCTGTTGTAGTTATTTGTGACATCAAACCTAGAGTTTTCTTCATACAGGAAGAATTTCCCTTTTCGTAGGATTTGTTCTAGGATTTGTTGTCTGTTTGGGTTTTTTTTCCTAGTGTTTCAACTAAAACAGTTCCATTGAGTTATTGGTATAAGTACTCAGAGGAATTCTGCAAACAAATAGGTTTAAGCAAATGCAGGGTCTTTACTTGTATAGACTGTGTGAAGGAGCAGAAAATTAGCCACTAGAGGAAAAATGGGATAGTTCCTCGTTTTCTGGATATTGTTCATCGCAAGATGTGTTTTGTCAGATTTAACCATTCTCTCCTATTTCCAGATTTTCTCTGGCAGAAAACTTTTCCCCAGGTGGTGGAAAGAGGTTGAGTTAATAAAATTTGTGTAAATGTCTAAAATCCTAATGGGAATTCACTTTGGTGACAGTTTTAGGTATGGTTTGTATAGCTGGGTGGTAAATGATAGAAGAAAACTACTGGAGAACATATTCAGTTTCAGTATCTTCATGGCAAGAACAATTTGGGATAGACCATTGTCTTTTCTAACAATGCTTTGCTGGATATTAATAGATTATTTTTATTAGGGTAATATGGAAAACTATCCCTTTTGGCTTTAAATGTTTTCTGACAATTTTTTTTCAATTTTCACCACTCTCTTTTACACAGGAGAAATTTTTTGTCTGAGGTAGAACTCATACTTTGGTTCAACGGTGTTTTTTTCTTTTTTATACACTTTTATCTGAGAAATATTTTCCTACAAAAATATCAGTTACAATTTGAATTATGAAATCCTTAAGGTTGTTCTGCTGCTTCAGCATGTTTAAAACATGCCCCCCCCCTTTTAACAGACTGACCAATTTTCTGAGTGTAGTGTCATAAAAGTAGGTGCCTTTTTGATCCAAAGCTAAAGTACACAGTTGGAATTCTGAAATGTGCCATATTTCCTTAAGACAGATACTGAGCTTGAAAATCAAATGCATGGCTAAAATAGAAACTTATTTAAGAGTAGATTTATTTCTTAAATTTCATTATTAAATGAAATGAGGAAAAAGTTGCTAACTTAGTAGCATATATTGTGAAAATATTTTGTAAATGACAAAAACAATATCAGGGCTTCATCTCTCTCTAAAGAGTTACAAATCAGAAAGACTTCACTGTGAATTCTAGAGCTATCAGTTCCAAGTTCTCTTCTATCAATTATTCTGCAAAAGAAGTCTTTCTGGAATAAAGCGTAAGAAAAAATCGGTAGGATATCGAAGTGCGGTCGGTTACCTAAGAAAAGGGTAGCCTATAGCAGAATGTTTTATGATGTAGGCAATTATCTGCAATCTATTCAATAACTTTCTATTTGAAAAGAGTAGATTGCTTCAGAATGCAATGAAGGAAGTATGTAAATTGTACCTGATTACTACGTTCCTGAAACACTAGCTTGATTACCTATTATAGTAAACAGATTAGTTTAGTTACTAGCTTTTTACCTAGTGCATTTAGAAGAAAAAAACCAACAAAAGATACAAGTGGTTGAGAACATTATGGTGAACTTCAGAATATTGCATAAGAGCTCTGTAAAGGTGACATTGCACATGATTGGATCTGAAAGAAGGTAATTTTTTTTATTGGCAACAAGCTTCCAAGTAAAACTTGGTTTGGGAATTCTCTAAGCGTCTTCCAATATAACTGTTTCTTTCATAGAAACAAATTGTGTAGCACTAATAGAGCTGGATTTTTTCCTCTCCTCTCCTGTTTTGGTTTTTTTTTTTTTTTCTGTCAAGATCATGCTTTTGTTTTCATACCCTTAATGCTGTTTCATGGGTTTCTTTTCTCTGAATAAGGCCTATTCTGAAAAGTCTTTGGTTTTCTGTACCAAGTAGGTTATTGTACATCATTCTTGTGCTAATATAGAAGTCGTGTCTTGTTATTAATTCTCTTTGGTTTATCTTTTTGCTGTGCTTATTAAAGCTTTTGGATATACTAGTTCACATCCTTTTTAGCTCTTTATGTTTTATTGCACATTACCAGCTGCAGTGCCTGATGCAAAACTAGTGAATCTTTTGAAATGACCAAAGATTTAATTCAGACACTGCTAATTCAAGGAAATTTTACATATGTCTTTTAGCAGAAGAAAAATTATGGTATTAATTGGTTAATTTATATAAACAGAGTTGTAATCTCTCTCTCACATTTGTGATAACAAATATCAGCTAAATTGTGAGAAAAGGAATGAAACCCTAAAGGATATTTTTTAAAGGCTTTATAACGTCAAGTAAATGCGACTCTCAGAACTGTTCATGACTTACACTGATCAAAACTTTTGGACTCAAGCCTTCTGATGACCTGTGCCTGATAATTTTTAAGATGGAAGGTCTTACAGGCAAAATGTAATTTTTCTTGATCCTTGCAGTTCACTCCTTCCTTCCCCTCATATATCTATCTCTGCTCTTATTTATAGCATTACTGATTTGTCAAAATGTTACTAGATGACCTAATTTTTCTATTTCATTCCTTTTTTTAAAGAAAGTCCTAGAAAAACCACCTTGTCTCCTTTCTCAGTTTTTCTTACACGGTATTTGAGTTTTATCCTTGCCTTGCCTCTCATTATATTCTCTTTTCTCAGTATCCCCATTTCAATATGTTTTTTAAGCTAGTTTATTCTTCCCCTCCACAGTGGAGCCCCATCAGTTCATAAACCCATTCACTAATTTGTGTATTTTAACAGAGATCTGACATCTTCAGATTTTCTGAACTTAGTTTCCCTGTTGTTTGGTGCCCTTTCTTCACTTTCTGTCTGTCTACCCCCTCTCTGTCCTTCCCACCTTCTTTCAGTGCTCAGCTTCTTACTTGTAATATTCCAGTTTTCTCCACGCTTTTTTGAATTCCTATTTGATATATGCAGCTTCCACAGGGTCTATGAATAGGGAACAGAGGATATAGAACAAGATAGATTGATACATTGATCCTGATACAATGTATGTAGCAGTCCACCTAGAGTACTGTCATTGAGACTTCACTGAACCTGGGTAATTTAGGAAACGAAACAATTTCTGCTGAGCATGTGTGACATCAGGCTTACTTTATTAAAAAAAAAAATTCTAAATAGATTTTTATAAGAATACTTTGACAAATAAGACTGTCTTCTAATATGTCTTATAACTTCCTTTAAATCATTCATGTCATGGAATGTTTTCAAGCAAAAGCAACACACAGGCAGGGATTTTTTTTCTTATACGATGGTAGTTCAGTCAAAATATTTTGGGGTCCTTAATCTTGAAAGCAGCTCAAAATGTTGGTCTCATAACAGAATTTACCTAGATGGGTTTATATGACAGTGCAGTCCTGTCTGTAGCAAAATATAAAACTTGTATTAATTTAAATTTAATATGATACATGTTTGTAGGAAATTCTGAATATAGTAACTATTTCTCTCTCTGTAGGTACAATTTTCTTTCATCTTTATATTTGAGTGACTGACAATATCTTGCTCTCATTTTTACTAAATAGAATAAATATAACATAATGCTGCATTTTCTGAAGCTTCAATTTTTTTAAGTGGAAGTTAAATGATTGCTGTACTGGCAACTTGTATTAAGGCAGTCTACCTTACTCTACTCCTTTACTGCTTTGATAGCAGCCTGTTTGATTTCATTCTATGGGTCCTTTTTGTTTAAGACCACATTGAGTTATTTTTTTAAATACTTAAAATTTCTCTGTCTACATGAAAGACTATATTGTGCTATAAGCTAATTTTTGCTATATACATATAACCTATACCTATAACCATATAACTATATAACCTCTGGCTTAAGTCCATATAAGCTCTGAGGGTGAAAAGGCAGAATATAGGTACAAAGCACTTAAACTTTAAGCTTAAGCATTCCTCATCCTTGTCCTCAATTACAGAATCTTTTGGCTGAGAAAGTGGAACAGCTGATGGAGTGGAGCTCAAGGCGTTCAGTCATCCGCATGAATGGAGACAAATTCCGAAGGTTTGTGAAGGCTCCACCTCGTAACTACTCTGTGATAGTGATGTTCACTGCTCTTCAGCCACAGCGACAGTGCTCTGTTTGCAGGTAATTTATACCTTACTGAACTTTCTCATCTTCCTCACCAGCCTTCAAGTGAACACTTGAATCAATGTGCAATACACTGAGTAGGGTTGTTCTTTGCATGGGATAGATGCACACTGTTCCACAGGCTCATGTGCTTGTTACAGCATCTTTTCAACTGTCATTTAATCTAGATGTCAAATTTTAGGATTCTGCCAAGTTTTTGTTTCTTTTTTTGAATTACAGTTGAATAAAATGCACACAACTAAGGAAGACTTTCTCTTTAAGAAATCAACTTTATGTTATTATAGTTGACCATGATCTTTCCAAAGACATTGTGTGACAGAAGTGGTTCATTACCATCACTTCACTGATTTCTTCAGTAAGAGATGTCGAAGGCTCTGATGCAGATGTGACTTACCCTATGATTTCACAGCTTTGGACAGTTCTTACATGCAAGCACATTGTTCCACAAAGACATGCTTATTGTGGAATACTTTCTGGCACTGCACTCTGATATGTTCTGGTGTCTCCATTTAGAATATGTATTAGAGTGGCTCTGATATTCCTCTAAGTTCAGGACCTTTTTGTGCAAGTTCCTAGCTCAATAAATTAATCCAAAAATTACTAATGATAGACAGGCAAATAAGGCCAAGGGACTGAAAGGTAGTCATGCACTTAATTACCTTACTGAATCAGAAACTGTGCTAATAAAACCTTCTTCAGCCAAAATATACATTAGAAATTATTGTGTCTAGAAATAGATTGGATTATTGTGCAGGGAGCTCTAAACAGTGTTTAAATAGGCAGTAAAATACTCTGTAGAACTATGAAATATGCAAACTGTATATTAAGAAATATTATTTCTTGGTTTTAAACAGGTGCATTTTAATTTATATACAGAACTGGTAAACATAGCAGCTTGTTAGATTTCTGATGTGTTGGAATGGGACATTTACAACAGAAACTTTGACTCGTGTATCTGTAGTTGTATATGGGTTTTATTGGATTTTTTTTATAGATTAATTTTCCGTCATTGAAGTCATTTTTGAGGGAGAGTGTATAAATTGCTTTTCCATGAGTTCAGTCTCCACATATGAACTGTGAAGGTGAAGGATTAGGTATAGAAGCTTTCCAGTATTCTTAAGTCAAATGAATTTTTAGTTCAGCACTTTGGTTGCTGTTGTTTCTTCTTTGTGTTGCCAGGGTTCAACTTTAGGAGAGGAAATAGGAGTTGAAAGTTTACCGTATTGTTTTAAATCATTCCTTATTTTCTTACCCAGTGGATAAAGCTACAGGAGATGTACCAAGTTCAGCTTTATAAGGGTCATTGTATTTGTCATTATAATGGCCATAGCAAATTCTTTCCCTGTGCTATGTACAGGTCTTTTATAGGGTATGTGAAAACAACATAAATACTGCTTTTTTTTAAGGAAATTAGGTTTACTTGCAAGTGTGTATTGTTTACTGTACTGAAAAAGAGCTTGTAAATTTTATCTTGCAGTAGGCCAGACTAGACATCTATGTACAGAAGCAAATGAAAATCTTTAAGCATAAAATGAAGGAAAAATCAGCATACTACATTCAGTTGGGCTTGTTTAAATAAATGTGAAGTTGCAATCCACTTGTTCATGGGAAATAAAAGGAATTTAGTGAGGTTGATCATACTACACGTAAGACCATTATCAGGAAAATCAACATTTTCAAATCAATTCCTAATTAATGGACAGGAGCACTGAAAGTATATAGAGAACTGAAATGCATGCATTACTTGATTGTTAGCTACTCACTAGCCACTTTGCCTAAAGGAAAAATAGATTTTTTTAACTTAATCTGTAATGTTCTGTGAAGATGCTTTTGTGCAAGATTTAAGTTAACTGCTACTTGTCAAAATATTTTCAGAGCAACTGTATAAAAAAAAAATCAATGTCATATTTCAGATATGAAAAAGCACATAGACTGAAATCCTTGACTTTGAATAACTTTGTCACAAGAATTAGAACTTTTTTTTTCCCCCTAAAAATTGAACCTTGTTAGTTTATGCATCAGAGGCCTATCTATAAAAAAAAAAAAGTTTTTGTTGTTTCCTTTTGGTGCTTAGATTTGAAATGTCTGTGTTTTGTCTCTTCTAAATGTCCAGTTAATAAAGAACATGTGCATAGTATTTTCAAAAGGTGAAAAAAAATATTTGTGTGTGGCTGTTGAATAGAGCTATGTCAAATTCTAAGCATGAAAAACACAGTATTATACATAAAAAATAAAAAGAGGGGGAGCAGTAAATAACAAGATAAAAATACCAAGATTAGGAAATGTGGTCCTCTTCTGGAGAAGAGCAGTGAAAGCTAATGGTTATTAGAGCAAACCATTGTAGATGAACACATTTGAGGCCAGAAGAGATCATTTGTGTCCTATCTTGTTAAAAAAAACCCTGTATCCTTTGTGTATCTGATTTTGTACTTGGTTATATTTAGAATGTTTGTAGTTTAGAGGAGCCCCTGCTTATAGTAAAATCAGTATGACTGTTCTGGCTGGTGTTTTGAACGATTGTGGCCTCACAGATGGAGAGGTAGCTTCCTGCATTTGAAAGGTTAGTGTCACTTCTGGAATTCCTTCCAGGTGAATGCCAAGTCAGTTTGGTGATCTGTGTTCTCCACGGGACAAAGGACTATCATACCTGTCCATTGCTGAGAAGTGCTGTAGCTTGGACATTGTGTAGAAGGCATGAAGGAAGGATTCTCCCCTTCTGCAACCTCCTACCCTTTTTAATGCTGGAAAAGTTCCAGATTTTGAATGGAACTTGGTTGAGTTCACCTATCCATATATCAAGGACATACATGTGAAAAGCTGACCAAATATGTCTCAGAGAATGTAATTTTCTTTGTGCAGCAAGGAAGACATTATAGCATCAATCACATAAATCACACGATTTGTGAAAGTATATGGAAATCATATCAACTTACTTTTAAAATACCACTTACAAAGAAGTCCTTGGGACTCTGGATATTTGGATAAAGGTTTGGTATGCAAAAAATAAACTTTCAGTCAATCTTGTCTGAATCAATGTAGTCCTAACACATGAAAGCTTCTGAAAACCAGCAGCTCTGTATACATGTTAGTAGAGCCTCTAGTCATGCCTCTAGATTTTTTTTTTTTTGAGGAAATTCAATATTTATCCTAAAGCAGAATTTAGAGTGAAGATTTTTTCATCTAACAAGTTTAAGCAACAAACAAGTTTCAATGTACTGATCCAAAGGAGTATTGAAAGCCGTCTGATGCCTTTACAATTGTGTTAGTGGTAGCATAAATGTCAGTTTTTCTGTTGACACAATTATTTAAGTTCAGTATGACATACCTGGTGTTGGGAGATGAATTAACAATAACAGATTAGATATCCAGTGTGCTCTCAAATGGAGATCAAACGTGTTTCTAATGGCTTAACATGGGGGATTTTTTTCCATGCACATTTGGAAATGCGTTTGATTAAACTGTTTTAGTTCCAGGAAATTAAACTTGGTTAGTCTTAATTGACTTTACCTGTTATTGCTGTTCTTGGTGCAAATACTCTGCAACTGCACATTGGAAGCAGATCCTAAAGGGCCCCTTGACACACTGTGATGATGAATCAGTTTGGATGAGCAGTCTGAAATAATCTAACTTTGAACAGTGATGATTCAGGATATAAGACCAGCTACCTTTTTCCCTTGGTGTTTAGGTCTTCACTCAACTAGATAGTTTATCTCCATTACCCACATCAGTCACACTACTGAAGAAAAAATTACTTATGTATATAAGGAGGAAAAAAGAACGTTCATTCTGACAATAATGTCTTCACAGAGATGAGGAGACTGTGTACTTTGTATTACATACAGGCAAATGGTAACTTCTGGATTGACTTGAATGCATTTTTGGGTGAGAATTCACTTCCAGCTTCTGTGGTTTTCATCTTTTTGCATTTTGCAGTCTGCTCCCCTGTTTTATTCTCACCACATTTTCTTAAGTGATCAGCACCTTTTTACCAACCAGACTTCAGTGACCCTGGGCTGCACTTGATTTTTTAGCTGCTCATGGGCTTTAGCTCTATCCTGCTGATGCTGACTGCTCCTCTGCATGTTTCATTCTTATAATTAACTCATTCTTTTTTGTTTGCTATACCATCTGACAACTCCATAAGCAAAGTATTTTTATTTTTCTTTCCAAGCTCTGCTTCTCTCATCTGATTGGCAGAAGCAACCATCTCTGCTTTCAGTACAGGTGTATATCAGAGACATCTTGTTTGTCTCCAAACAGTTCACATTTTTTTGTGTGGTTCATTTTGCAAATTCATTTCTGGGGTATTTTCATTTAGAAAGGGATATTTGGGTCAGAAAAATGAAATTGGTCACTTGAGCTTTTCCTCAACAGCTGAAGCCCATCACAGAAAGGTGCATATTTTGTGTTGATTTTTTTTTTCTTGGTGTTCCTTGAAAAGATCAGAGCAGAGGCTAAAGATGCTGAGTTTCGGTGGATAGGCTCTATATGTTGAGCTGTGCTACTAGTTTGTTATAAGATAATGGTTAAAATATGTAAATTAGACAAGTGCATCTCTCTCTGAATTTAAAGCTACTTAAAACAAACAGATTTTGGTTTGCACACTTTCTACTATGCTTGTTTATGCCTGTGAATTCCCACATGTTTCCTTTAAAGAGGTGAACCTGTTTGAATTATAGCAAATCGAGATTGAAGCCTAGAATTAGCATCATAAATGATCAGGAGAAAAATGGGGAAATGCAACAGAGAAAGCCTATGGTAATGGCAGATGACCACTTGTGAAGACAAACTTGTAAACTGCACTGGCTGAAAACTGTTTTGTTTCAGTTCTAGATGACGTTTAACAGTATTTTACAGTGGAAGTAACAAACCTGCTTCTAGATTCTTGGAAAGCACAGTTTTGTGAAGACTCTGCAAAGACTATTTATGAAGAAGAAAGATGAAAGTGGCTGGTAAAGCAGAGGAGTTGGGTAGCCAGTAATTTTTTCATCCATGTTGACCAGACTATTGCATTTTTAAAAGCATCAGAAGTTTTGTTATATTGAAAGGAGCGGTGATTACTCCCATTAGCTAAAGTTTTCTATGTGTGTATAAATATAAATGTAAATTATATTTTTAATATGTAGAATATGGGGGAGATGGCTCAATTTTTCAGATGTGGCACATGTTTTCTAAAGACTGCTTTGGTTTAGTTTGAGTGACAAGATTGAATTCTGTCAGAAATTATTAGTGGCATCTTTCAGAACAAGCTTGTAGTTGCTGAAGAAATCCTGCTGCAGAATGGGCTCAAAGTTAACTGCTTAAGTTATTCCTCCTTACAGGTTTATCTAAACGTATGGTTATAATTCAACATACAGTTTGTGTATTTTTAAATTTTGAGCTTAATGTTGTAGTATGTGTTTCATAAAGGTCTCTGAACGTAGCTGCCTTCTGCTAACTCAGTGCATAGAAGCAAATAGCAAAATATATGAGAGAAGAGATTCCTCATGCTTTTATTAACATCTTCCCTATCAATTAGACCTCCAAGAGGAGGTGATTTTTTAATTCTGAAAAGAGAGGGATTCTGTTGGTTTCCCTGCTAAAAAAGATATCTCAGAAAAGAGATATGTTTTCAAGTAGCTGATCCAAGAGTAGGTCAACCGCAAAAAGAATTGTGACAGTCAAGGAGGCATCATCAGAAGGAAGAAACAGGATCCTCTGTCTTTCTGTTTTGTTTTGTTTTTTTTTTTTGGCCACTTGATCAAGAGGAGGTAGTGAGAAAAATCGTTGACAGGTCTCTTAAATATAGTGAGAGGAAGCTGTGATTTGAACTTTTGTTCAATGAAGGAATAGGAAATGTGGAAGGAGCTGTTGAAAGTTAAGCAATTGCTTTTCCTGTGTACTTCAGGGTCTTGATAGAAGTACTGATGAGTCCTGTTTAACCAGGCAGTAATTTTCTACTTGGATCACAAGAAACTCCTTATTCTTCCTGTGATCACAATTCTTTATTTTTTTACTTCACAACTTCTACAAAATAGGACCTCATAGCTTCTTTTCATCTGTAGAATACTGAAAATTTCATGGGATGCTGTAAATAGAGTAACATGGATTTTAGCTTGTCTTCCCCTTTTATAGGCATCTAGTTTGCAAAACGAGTGTAGTTTTCAACTAGTGTCCATACACTGTGTCACCACATATGTGGTGAATTTTCTGGACACATTTGTAGATTTTTCAGTGCTTTTCTTGAAGACAGTATGAGTCACTCTAAACAAAATTAAAATCAAATAAGCGTTCTGAATTTGTCTTCTTGACACTGAGAAGACATCAAAATATGCATTTAACCCCTTGTTTTAGTTTTGGAAACACGTCTCCAAATTCTAGCATTGCCTGCAGTTTACTTTAAACAGATGGATAAGAACAGGTAGGTGACCTGGTAGTGCATTCTGTGCCAACTGTACATATGTAAGTATTTTGTACAGTCCATAGTGTGCCAGAAAATAATGCTTTACTGCTTTCTTTGTCAAATAATTCCACACTCTTATTCTTTTCCTAATATTCCATTTGTGTTTTTCTTACTAAAATGTCAGACTAATAGAATAAAATTAATCTCATTAAATATAGCTCAAGCTATACAAATCTGATTAACTGCCATAGACACCCACATAATTAATCTTTTTAAATAAAACTTTTAATATTTCATGAGCAACTCCTGCGTAATGGAAGAATTTTTGTAGAGCATTTGCTTAGCAGCTTACTTTCCAGAATATTGAATTTTCTGAGTAAATCTAATAGTAGCATTCCCTTTGATCTAGCCACTATTTTCTAGTAGCTGGTCAATATTACTGTTGTTGTTGGTAGTTCCTGTGTTGCTGGTATAATGAAGTTCTGAAGAGGTGACTATAATAGCAATAGCATTCAAATGTTCTCCATATATCAAAAAATCCTGTCAAGCAAACAAGAGCAGTGCTACTATATTTTTCTGATGAGTTCAACCCAAATGTGGTTCTTTGCTTTATGCCTTTATAGTATTTCATATAATTATTATAGCAATTTTGTATAATTAACATTGATTCATAGAAATAAACTGATAAAATGGGTATGAACTAATTATAGAGGTAGGTAGATAAAAAGTGACGTAGTTGATATTGTCTGTTGTTAATTGAAGACTGAATTTTTTTCAGTCAAGTGCTTGTGTTTTTCAGTCAAGCTTGTGTTACTGAGTCTGAAAAGGAATGAACCTGTGCTACAGAAAGTTATTAATGTGATTGTATCAGCATTGTATCAACTGGAGATTATGTAGTGTAGGATGATCTTCAGTTGTGGATGTGGTAATCCTTTAACTTTGTGTTCCTGCTGCTCCTTGTTTCAGTCTTTCTTCTCCACACCCTTCAAGGACTGCTATGGAGTTGTATTACAGAATTGTTATTTTCAGTCTGAGGATAAAATTTTGCTTTGACTCTGTTACAGAAAACCTAAAGCAACCTTTTGAAAAATTATACTTTCTATCTATTATATTAATTCAAAATAGTTCGAAGATGCAAAATGCATTGAGATCAGTGGGAACAAGAGTCCTCTCAAATAATGGGGTCATAAGTGGAGTATCTGAATTTCTCAGAAATACTATTTCATCACAAGTGAAAGGTAGATGAAGAAGAATGATGGCATCAAGATGAAGTGATTTTTATCTTGTTCTTCTAATAAAAATGGTTCAGCTTTAATATAGCAGGCTTATCAGAAGAGTGCACTACAGATATTGCTTAAGATTTTAAAGCATTCCTTTGATGTTGTCTGACTGCCCTCTTCAGGATGATAGTGAATATGTTAGCCTGCTTAGTGATACCTGTTTCTAGAAATAACCAACTAATGAGGACATCACTTTTTTTTTTTTTTAAATTGCAAACTGCCTGTTGAATAAGGCTGTTAAGTAGCAAATTTTACAAAGTCAGGTAGTAAGGTTGAAAGCTGAGGTTTATTGTGCTTCATGTTATTTATTCTTTGTGGGAGTAAAAGGTCATGAATTTTCATTTTAACTCTTAAATTTTTGTGATAGTTTTTTCATATACAGTGTATGTCTTAATAGTACACAACTTTGCTACAGTTTGTATGTAATATATGTCATGCCTAAAGTTGATCTCAGTTATGAAGAAATGGTGAAAGTCTTGGGATATCTATGGTCCTGTAATGCTCTTCTCCTTTTTTGCTCTCTCTTCTGTATGTTTAATGCAGAGTTTCTCTTAACAACAAACAGATTTTTGAATTTACAGCTTTTAAATAAACTGTTCTGCACCATCTAACACATAGAACTGTTTTTCCAGAAACGCTGTTTTGAGAAAAGCTGCAGAATACATTTAGTTATACTGCTTATGTATCTTTCTATATGCAAAGTCGAGTTGCCAAGTGGTGAAATCCTGGTTTGGACTCTACAGCAGATGTGATTAAATAATAATATGGAAATTAACAAAGGAATCTGTGTCAATCAGGAAGTACTGCAAGCATTCTTTCATTTTTTTTCCTCTGAATTTTTTTGTTGATATTGATTTGTCCTATTAAAGAATCTGTGGGTTTATGTTTGTGTGTTTAGAGAATGTCTCTGCTGATAAAGATCCCAAGATTATTCTCTTAGAATTAATTCCCTTTCCCTTCCTTTTAGTGCAATCAGGGCAAAGTTTTTTGGTTTGTTCTTCTGCTTGTTTGGGGGGCTTTTGTTTTTTGGTTTGTTGTATTTCAGATTTATTGTGGTGGGGGTTTATTTGTTTTTTGGGGGAGTTTGTTTGTTTGGTTTGGGTTTTTTAGTTTTTATTTAAAGTGGACAGGTGAACAAGCAAAACCTCAAAAAAATCCGACCTGATTATAGACCCATGAGTAAAGCCAAGAGGAGGCTTTCTGACATATTTGAGTATTAGCAAATCACCTTCTGTTCTACAAAATTATCACTTTTAAAACAAGTTTTAGAGAAATAATCTGTAATTTATTATGCTACTTACAAGCCTACTGTTTATTTGGTTGGAATCATTTCCCAGGTGCTTAGCAATTTCTTTGGCTCTCTTTTTATGGCTCTGCTGTTTTAGGAAGACTGCTACTTTCACAATTCTGTGTTGTTTGTCCACTGGTTTCAGAATTCCTTATTTGTAGCTGTTTCCAGCAAGTAAATCCTGATATTGTATTCAAGGGCAACATAGGCATTTGCTTGCATGGATCTGTTAGCAGATTTTTGTTACACTTGCCACATAGACCACTCCTGTTTTCTGAGACTTTTAAATATGGAAAACATTATTTTTTCTTAATATCATCTTGGAATGTCTCTGGTATAGTTTACCTTAACACATTTTGTAATTTTGGAGAAGACGAGTTTGAAGCAAAGAGTTGGATAACTAGCTGAAACATTTTAACTGATAGTATGGCTGTTGAGAATGATACTGAAAATGTAATTTATCTAGCTGTTGTAGCTGGTTATAGCATATTTTTTGCCAGTGAATGCCATGTGGATGTACATTTGTTTCTTTCCCTTAACAGGCAAGCTAATGAAGAATATCAAGTACTGGCTAATTCATGGCGCTATTCATCTGCTTTTTCAAACAAACTGTTTTTCACAATCGTGGATTATGATGAAGGGGCAGATGTTTTTCAACAGGTAAATGTTGGACACTGTAAAGCATTGTTAATTTTTAGAACTATGTGTTGATTTGCCAAATAATGCAAGACAAATTATTTTCTGTATGTAGGTGTGTACCTCTGTGTTTTGTATACAATTTCCTCCTGGTTAAAAACACTGCATTTTCTATGACATTAACAAAGGCAATTCTACCAATAACCACTTCTAGTTTTTCCAAGCATAGTTTATAATCCTTGTTTATAGATTGCATTATACATGTGCATTTTTTTTCCCAAACAATTGTTAATGCGATTTTTTAGAATGAAGAACATTGCAAATAACACTTGCATTTAAAGATTTATTTTCTCTTTAGAGGTAAAAAGCTCTTAACTAATTGCTTTTATGTGATACAATATTCTTCAACTTCAATAATATTTGAATTAGTCTGGAAGTTCTTCAGGGAAAAGAGAAGAGGATGGTTTACATTTTATATATTGGCTATAAAGAGTGAAAAATCAGCTGTTGGAGAATAGTTTGTCTCCCTTTAAACTGAGTAGTCAAGGCAAAATGCATCCCTTGAAAATTAATACTAAATACTGACATGATTTTCTTTGATATTTATCCATTGATTGAAGCTAAAAATGCAGATTAAGAGAATTGAAAAGCTTTGAAGTTCTCCGTATATTTTAAACACCTTTTGGTGAAGTGTGTGATTTAAAATGTTTGGGGGAAAAGATTAATATTTATTTTTAAAATACTTAATTTAAAAAGTTTAATTACTGTTTTTAGTAAATATTTTTACTTCCAGTTGAAATATTAGAATGTATTGTGTAAAGAATGGTTATTAGTGGCTTTAGATTTTGCTTTACAAATTAAAGATTTGCTTTACAAAAATTTGTATTATTGTAACTTACGTGATTATAATAATACAATATATGTTGTTTGATCTGACCTTCTGGCCAATCAATACATGTTAGAATAGTCCAATTCAACTTATTCCTTGTGTAACAGAGCACAGATTCAGTTTTATTTTGAATGGTATGCATTTAAAGTCATGTTTACATGTAGATGAAATTAAACATCAATATGTAAGGTTCCTGCCAGTTTTAGAGATGCAGTGTTAAGAATACATTGTACTAATGACTGTTTTAAGGTGGATTTGGGGGAAATTCTGACCATACATTTATGTGTACAAACAAGTCATGTAACATTGATGCCATAGCAAAAAACCTCAAAGGTAATGCAATTTGCATTTTTTAGCTTTTGCTATGTTTACAGAGAAATGGTAAAGTAGTTCCAGACCAGCTGCCCCCAAAGTCTATCCAATGTCAGAAGGTTTCTGCACCTCAACATGTTTCTGTATCTTATATTTCATTTAACTATTTCACAACATTTGTCTTAGACTTTCTTGGAATATTTTTTATTTCCAAAACAGCTCGATAAAGAAGAGGGGTACTTTTTTGCTTAGATTAAAAACATTTTAATAGTTAGTAATTTCTGTTGAAAAATTCAGTTCTGTACTTGATTAAAGATTAAGTTTGGGTAATGTAAAATTAAGTTTCATTTTTCAGGAATGAAACAGGCTTACTCTGCCTTTTTTATTTAAAGACCTCCATATTGCATCATCTTTAAGTATTTCCTCTGATTTTGTTTATTTGCATTTTCATTTTTTTAAAATGCTTTTTTGCACTATTTTTGAGGTGTCCTGAAGATGGAGGAATTTTATGTAGTAAAACTATATTCTCCTCTACCACCTAGCAGAGTTGAAGTCAGAATTTCAAGTGGCAAATGTAGATGGAAATCTGTTTGTTTATCACCTTTGGGAATTTTCATATATCCTCTGAATGGTTCCGGTGACATCAACACATGAATTAAGATTTTCTAGGGAAAGTTATGTAGTCAGTGCTAGTTATCTAGGCCTTTCTGGATTCAAAAAAGACTAGTCACTCGTGATTAGTCAGTCTTGTAACCAGTAGAAGGCTAGATTAATAGTTTAGTTAACTTTGGATTGAGAGCTGGGCAAGGGAAACAAGTCAAGCTGCTTTACTCCCTTTGAATATCTCCCTGATATACTTTAATAGATTGGATGAGTGCAGGTCTCTGTTTCACCAGTTACAGGAAAGGTCTTACAGCATGTGAAAACTTTAAAGCATAAGATACTCTTACTCAGAAAAGCTTGTGGGTGAAATACTCTGAATAATTAAACCTCCTGAAGAATCTACTGGAGGGAATATTCTGAGCATTCTTTTTGGAGGACTATACATGAAGATGTGTTAAAAATGTAATGTATGGAGGCACATAATATTTTTGTGCTAATTAGATTTGCATTATTGAGGATACTGTGTTGTCGTATTTTGAGGATAGAGTTACTAATTCTTTTTCCTGCTGTTTTTCCTGGTTTTGTAGTTGAATATGAACTCTGCTCCGACTTTCATGCATTTTCCTCCAAAAGGTAAACCCAAGAGAGCTGACACATTCGACCTGCAGAGAATCGGATTTGCAGCTGAGCAGCTAGCTAAATGGATAGCTGACAGAACAGATGTTCATGTAAGTCTTTCAACATTTTAAAAGTTGAAACCAAATGTATCTTTGTAGTCTGAGGCAGACTGATGACAAATTCCATCTTTCCTTAATTTTTTTTTGTCAAGTGAAGGTTCTAGAACACATTAAAAAAATAACATTCATGGTATTTATGGTAACTTCTGCGGTTTGCAGATTATATTCCATTCTTGCTTGGTTAAATTTTCTGTAGTCTTATTCTGGATGAAAACAAACAGTGATAATTAGCTGTTAAGAAGTAAAATGTACTTTGCAAGACTATGTACAAAACAAATAGATTTGAATGTAGTTGCTTCTAATTCAGATAGAACCTGCAAATCTGTTGAAGAAATAATGTTTCGGAGTTGAAAAGTTCAAAATTATACATGAAATTTTTTTCATATTATGTGCTTATTAAAGGAAGTACTATTTTTTCTTATTTAAATATATTTAGGGATTAGTCTTGCTGACTTTGAATCCAGATTTCAGATGCTCTGTATTTATCTATATGGAAGATGATCTGTATGTGTGCATTTATTACAGTCTGTATTTGCATTTATCTTTTCCAGATTAGAGTATTCAGGCCTCCTAACTATTCTGGTACAATTGCACTGGCTCTTCTGGTATCTCTTGTTGGTGGCTTGTTGTATCTACGAAGAAATAATTTGGAGTTCATCTACAACAAAACTGGTTGGGCCATGGCAGCTCTGGTATGCAGATTTTCCTTACTAATTTGCTTTTTATTAGTTTCTTATCCTAGCATAT
This sequence comes from Chiroxiphia lanceolata, assembly GCF_009829145.1. Lineage (NCBI taxonomy): Eukaryota > Metazoa > Chordata > Aves > Passeriformes > Pipridae > Chiroxiphia > Chiroxiphia lanceolata. The sequence continues at coordinate 30,630,383 of NC_045640.1, forward strand.
GTGTCTTCATTACTTGCATGGTAAATTAAAAGCCATTGCATTAATACGTTGTTCAGAATGATACTATCAGAAAAAGATGGATAATCTAGATTTTGGGTCTAATTCTCATAAGCAGTGAGTATCAGTTACTATGAGTGACTCACTGAAAATTAGCAAACTTTCTGATAGCTGCAGATTTCTGTTTGAACTTTAATATGAAAATATTTCAAAAAATAAATGTTACTGATGTTTATGGCTATGGTTCAACTTTTACTTTTTTGGTAAAATCAGTAGTGTTATGATTGATTTAGTATAGATATTGGTGTCAGAATATCACTTTCAAGTGATGAAAGGTTGAGAAAAATAAAAAAGGCTTTATATGTTTGTAAGACAATGATAAAATATCTGAGAAACAAATAAAAAGGGAGAATTCTATCCAAAACTGATTTCAGTAGTACTGACTTTAACATTCTACAGTTAACCTAAATGAGAATAGGATGGTCTTAGAACCTTAATTCTGAGGAAAGACTGGATCTAGCCAAGTCTGTTTGAAATACTAGTCAACTAAATCCTCAAAACCGTAAATAATGAATTAAGGTTTAATTTAGTTAATAGTGTGTTGCAGTATGTTTAGTTATATCACAGTTTTTGAACAACTGAATAGAGTGATGAAAATATGGACTGTGCGGTATAGTCAGCTGTCATAGTTTTAGATAGGCAATAGTATGCAAGGATGGTAGAAGATGGTTAGGGTGTAGCAATAAGGACTCATTACTCTGGCATCATTATGATTGACAGAAGAGGAAAAATCTGAGGAGTGGCATCTGAGGCTTAATTTTCAGGGACGTGGCATCAAGAGCATGGTTACCAACACTAGAAGAGCATCTGGGATTATCAAGTCCAGTTCAGCATTTTGCTGCTTCATAGAGCTCCTTCCTGCTGTACTAGTAGTTTTATCAATTAAGAACAGTACCTGTAAAAATTTTGTCCATGTGTTTTGCACAATATAAACCAAGCTTTTATTCTTTTGCCATTGAAATCATTATGTATTCACTTGATAATTTAAAAGATTTTTTCTCAACTTGAATCAATATGAATTGACCTTTCTTGAAAGCACATGGCTACGATTTTAGATGGAATGTGAATTTATTTGTGCATCAGCATTCACATTTTATTTGTAATCTAGGCTCCCTTTCCTATGAAAGCTTGGACCAGATGGTCTTTTGAGGTCTCTTTTAACCTGGGGTATTTTATAGTTCTGAGTATTTTAGCTCTGCTAGAAGTAGGTTACTGATGTATACTATAATCAGTTTTGCCTTTTCAAAGCTATATGATTTGCTATTCTGCTGTGATTCAACAATATGAAAAGATACTTTCTTTTTGTGATACTTTCAGCTGATGGACCTTTGGCAGCCTTTATTACACAAGTTCAAAGATAAAGTTACCTAGTACCTGTTAAGCACTAATTAATTTTTATGTCTGAATTATTAATAAGATCTTAAAGACAGCTCTTTGTTCAGAATTCCTTAATATTTGGCATTTCTCTTGAATAGTGCTTACTGATAATGCTCTTTTCTCTCGTGTGGTATCGTAGCTTTTCCTACTAGTGCACTTTGCATGCATTCTTTAAGCCGTTTGTTAATAATCTACACCATACATTAAGGAAGGAATAAAGAACAAGTTTTCAAATAAACCACCTGTAGGGCTAGATTTCAGGTAGAATGATGTTTCCTTTTGATCTAGAGAGCCACGGGCAGAATGTCTTCCTTGTTGTAGGATGTCATTTGAAGTATCCTGAGTTCTAGCACAGGGTTTTGACATTCCTCTTCCAAAGTAAGTCTGTCATGTTTAGTTTCATATTTTTTTTCTAGATTACAAGGTTTTTTTGATCATAATACTTTTTAAAGATGTACTACCACCAGAAAGCTCACATTTTATCTGTATCAGTCTAACATTTTTTGAACTCCTGATCTTTAGCAATAACCTGAGTAAAACAATAATTGGCACACCAAAACAGATATTTGTGTCAAAAATCAAATAAAGATATGTAATAATTGGTATTTCCTTTGTTTAACCGTGCATTGTATCTCTAGAGACGGTAACTTCATTTCAATTTCATATTTCTGAGTTTCAGATCAAAAGTTTAATGTTTGAATGTTCTGGGGAATTGGTTTTTTTGTCTTGCAGAGGTTAAAAATGAGTTCTTCAAATCATAGAATTATTCTATTACAAGCTGCATTCAATAAATGGTTGAAGACATAATTAATTTCCTAATTAATAAAATTAACACATCAATTCTTTCTTAGAATATTTGCCGTTCTCCTTAGCAGCAGCTTGACAGCTGAACATTGCATCTGAATGTAACTGTAAACTGCAGTGTGGAAAACCTATTATCACATTCCACTCCTGTGGACAGGTTCAGTGTCCAGATGGAATCAAATATTTAAAGAAATTCTGTTAATACCATTCAGTAATTGCTATCCTGCTGATTGTATCAAAAAGCAAGGGACTAAAATGGCATTAATGCCATTTAATGTTGTTGCTAATACTGTTTCCTATAAAATTCTGGTTACTTTAAAAATTAATAGTACTGAAAAGATGTTTTACAAAATGTTCTTATATCTAAAAGTATATAGTAATTAATCATGGCATTGAGCCAGTGCTTCACTATTTTAATTGTTATTGTCCTTCTGACTTCGCAGTGTTTTTAAAGCCCCATAGTCTGCAAAATGATGTTTTGTCAAAGATCATACAGTTACCAGAAATCCTTTTGGTTTTATTCAGATTTACCCAGCCATACAAGTTAATTTTATAACTTCTTTTTGATGGAATCAACAAGGGCTCCAGATTGCAGGCTTTTGCACAGATAACGTCAGTAAATAACTAAAATATGTTAGAATTCATAGAAGAAAATGGACAGTCATTAATATATTCCTTCTAAGTTATCATGTAGTTATGATTCCCTTAGATCATACTTCTTTTTCTACCAGTAAAACCTAGAGTGTCTTTTTTGATAAAAGCTCATTAAAAGGAAAAATGGAGAAGAGAGTGTCTAGTAAGATGCTTTTTATGAAGGGTATAAATAAGAAATAAATGTTTAATTTTAAATAATTATATTCTTCATTAATATTTTTTCCTCTTTGAACTTTAAAAAGCAAATTAAGTAGGGAAACCCTGGCAAGATGCATAAAAACTACAGGAAGCCCATGTTTTTAACAGAAGTATAAGCAATTATCTTGTTCCTTATTGGCAGTTCTTTTTTTTCAGATGATAAAGAATTGAGAAAGCATGGAAGCTCTTTTCTAAAAGCTGTAGGTTTGTGTTTTGATTGGGTTTTGGGAGATGTTGTACTGTTAAGTAACTAGCATTCATTAACTAGCGTTCGTTAGCATTAATTCATTAAATTTAAAATAACATCTTTTAATTTCAACTGAAAGTTTTTCATAAAGATCCTGGGATTCAGTGACTGTGTCATTGCAAACAGAGAACTCTCTAGTTTTCTTTTTCTTGCTTTTTTAGAGCTTCTTAGTTTACTAAGTTGAAGAACTTTTATTTTCCCAAATGTTGAATACTTTTTATGTAAATGAAAAATGGATGGCACCTCTCTGCCCGATTGAATAATTTGTTGCTAAAAATTAGAAGAAAATTCTCAGCATAAAACGTCTCTGCTGTTTTTACTAGCAGAACAGAGGATCCCAGAGAGATTAACTGAGTTTTTGTTCAATAACTCCATTGATACCAAAGTGTTGTGTCTCATAGACAATATTTCCAGCACTGTTTTAGGAGAATATTTAGGAATGCGTGTACTGGTTTTGATAGACTTTCAGAAGCAAGACCAGAGCTTTCATCTCACACATTAATTGCAATGTCAGTTCACACAAAACCATTAAATTGGTTTTGTCCTCAGCATTAGATTGTGCAACAGCAATATTTGTGGTTTCATCCCCTCATTGAAGCACTGCAGACTCTGGTAGTATCTTGTATGCCTTAGGCATTTTCACTTGCAACATCACCCAGCAGACTTTTAGAATGACGAACCCGAATGACTGAGTCACAGTACATGATATCCCAAAAGATGTCTTTTGAGATCACATGCATTACTTATCCCCTAGATTATCTTAGACTTTAATTCAAATTCTGCTATTCATCTATGGATATTTTTCCTTCTGACATGCCAACACCAAGATGAGGAAGGAATTCTGTCCTCAGGTATTTGCAGAATCGTGTCCTTTTATGCTGATAACAAGAAGCAATTCAGACACTTGTCAGGACTCTTAATTTCTTAAGCAGGCAGAAGAAAAGGTCAGACAGTATAAACCAGGCAAGCTTCTAACATTTTAGATGAGGAATTGCTTCATTTTAGACAACAGTACTTGTGCTGAGAGTTTATATGTTCTGTTGGCTAGAATGTGGGTAGCTAGGGATCTTTTGAAAGCACTTACTTTACCAGGCTGTCACTGTGGTTTTCTGCATATAATTTTCAGTTTTATTTTATGTGTATATGTCAGATTTGCCTATATACCTGTGAAATCTGGGAAGGCAAAATTCTGTGCTCAGATTAGAATGGCAGCTCCCTAGGAGCTGACTGTATTGGGCAAAATATGTCAGGTCACTTGAATGAGGAGATAAAGTGTGTTTACTTGTTCTCAGAACAGTTAATGGGTATGAGAAATGTTTTGTGCTGATACACTCCACAGTATCTATACCACATAATACATTCATCATTAGTTATTGGTCAAAGAGAACTTGAAGGGTATTGTGGCTACTAGTGGCTTCTTCACCCCTTATTGGAAATGAGAAGAAAAAAGGTCATGAGTTTTACTCAAAGATAGACATAGAAAAAGTCAGGTTCCTCTGTGTGAGTAGATAGGCATCTCAAAAGAACAGCAAAAAATGCTGATTGTTAATTTCCTTTTCTTCCTATAGTTGAATGCTTTAGGGGTGCACATTTAAAGATACAGAAATCCATTGTCTTTGCTTCTGTGTTATAGTCCCTGTCCTTGAATTGTATATCTCTTATTGGAGATTCTAATAAGTGATGGATTGTTATGTAGAAGTTGAGCACGAATATCACAGCTCAGTAGCTTTCATTGAGCACAAAAGCAAAGCTGAACTGGATAGGAGGGATTACATTTGTTTAAACAGTAATTGTGAGGTGGTTAAAACTTACATATGCAGAACAGTAGAGAAATTAAGTGCAGAACTGGCTGCCCGTGTCTCCCCCTTTTTTTTTTTTTTTTTTTTTGGAACTATACTTGAATTTAACTAGTCATAAATGAACCTAAAGGTCCATTATTTTTCTTACATTGCAAAGTGTTTTCCATGTTCTTGGGTTTAAACTTGAAAAGAAATCTAATTATTGGCTTTGTATGGTATCTGCTAATAGGAAGTTTCTCTTCAAAATGCATTCCAAATGGCTTTTTAAATCTCAAGTAATTTTGTTTAATGAACTGGCAGATAGTGTTAAACAAAACTTATGTCTTTGAGAAGGGATGTATTAAGCCAAAATAAATCATTTGACAAAGTTTGCAAGACCAAGAACAGTTTAAAAATTCCCGTTGATGTGCTTGTGAAATTGTGTCTCGCTAGCAATTCAGTGTTCTGCTGGGACTCTTGGTGCTTAATTTACCTTGCAACTGTTAGCAGTAGCCTTGTGGTTTAAACACCACAGGTGAACTCAAAGCAGTTTTCCCCCTTAGTGAAACTGAGGATGGAAGTAATCAAGAAAATACCACTTGCAATTTGTTAACAAGGTCCTTGAGCAGACCTGTCTGCACATATAGTGTGCTCAACTAGGACTGATAATAGGGGGAACTACTTGCCACTGAAGACTTCCTGTGGACATTTGGTCTTGGAACCATATTATGTTGTAGCAAATCACTGTTCTTTCCCTCTCTTTGCTACACCAGTCAAAAATGTAGATCTAATCTGTTTGCTTTTATCATTTAGATGCAGAGTAAGCTACCTAAATCTGGAAACTCTTAAAATAGTTTGAACCCTGAAAAAACCTTGAACTCCCTTGATAAATCAGGTGGCATGCAGCAGTTAGTGCTGTTCTTGGAGTCTGAGGAAGAGAAAGAAGGGAGCAGAGGGATGAAAGGTCTGTAGCACTCCTCTCTGTAGAACTGAGAAAGTAGAGACTCTTCTATGAAAAAGTGTCATTGTGCTCAGAGATAAGTGCCTTGGCTTGAATCTTCTCCTGTACTCCAGTTTTCATCCTTTGAACTTTGACAAGATCCAGGAAAACTGCAGAAAGTGGCCATTTCTCTGCATATGAGAGTAAATATGAAGTCATTAACCACATGGTACAGATTGATCATTTGTAGGAATTCATTTGGTAAAGTTTTGTCCTGGAAAAAATGAACTCACAGTAATGGTGAGTGAACTAAGTGTTCTGGAAACTTTAGGATCCCAAGCCATGGGATCCTATGGAACCTATGCCATTTGGAATGGCATCAGCATGATGTATCTTACATGTGTGCATCTGTTCTGCAAATAGTGGTATGTATACAATAGAAATCTATAGTTTCCACTGTTGGGTTTTTTTTTTTTACCCAGATGATTGTAATTGGAGAATATAGAACACAGCAAAATGAACTTGAATGTCAAGGGCTATCTGTAGCATACCAAATGCTTACTTAAGAGATATGATGGAAGTGCTCTGTTCTTAGGATACTTAAAATAGATGAAGATTGGAAGAGGACTAGGGAGAAGCGGGAGAATGTTTTCTGGCTCCTGAAAAAGTAATTTTGAAATACACCGTAAAAAGGAACATGATGGAAAGAAATCATCGCAGATCCAGTATGTGGTATACTGAATTAGTTTCCTTGGTCACTAGCAGTCTGAACTGAAAGAATATGAGTGATACCTTCAAGTTAAATAACCATATTGTTAAGTCTTTGCTTTTCAGTAGTCTTAATACTCAACATTTTCTTCTCCCCACTATTGTGTCACCTAGATATTTTTTTGTTAGATGTTACAGTCTCAACGGCATGGTATTTGTATTGGCAAATATTAAAGATCTTGATTAATTTGAGAGATTTGTAGTTTATAAAATATATGACTATGTAAATTGAGCTGGAGTCTTTTTAATCTTTCTTTATGGAACCAGATTTGGCCCTAGAGAATGTAAATTTCAAACAACAATTTAAGAATTAGAGAAATGATTTTTCATAGAAGACTCACCTTCAGAGACCTAATTTTTGTATTCTATCCATCTGTTATCTTTCAGTGTTTTACTTTTCACCTAATTTTTTGCCTTTCAAAATATCTTTCACCTCACTTTTGTTATCCACATTTTCAGTTTCTATACTTTTGTGCTTTCACATAAGCTATCTATTGTGTGATTCATCACCAAAATTGCAGTATAAATTTCTCTGCTAAAACAGTCTGCAAGGTATAGAAATAACTATCTGTTACTCTTTTCCAGTAATGTCACTGTATACTCTTTTCATTTTGTTGCATAATATTAATTAAAACATAATCCATTTGCTAATAATCACTACCTGTATGCCTTCATCTGCCGTATTAATTAATATACTGTTACATTCCAAATCCTGTTAAGGGCAAAATGAAACACACCTTATATTTAAAGCCAAGAACCTGTTCTTATTGTAAGTAAAATCTTAACACTACAAGGAAGAATTATAATTAAACCATATATGAAAATGTATCTTTCTTTTCTATTACAAGAGAAAAAAGTCTTAATCATAACAGCATAATTAAAATTGTTTTGCACACACTTCTTAGTGTCTTTGCCTTTCTCTGATGTCATGGTTAATATTCCACTGTTTATATCTCGAGATCATTCTTTGGCTTTGGTTTGGGGTGATGGGGTACTATGGTGAGTTGTCAGCATTCCAGGTTCTCTTCCAGGGAGGAGTATGATGTTGCTGCTTTCTTCCTTCTAAAGTTGCTGCTTTGGGGTCCTAGGGGCTATTTTGTACTTTGTGCTTCCTTCACTGATCTGCAACTAAATTTTACATAATAATTTACTGGGTAAATGGTGGTGGTCTTCCATATCTTAGATGCTTGTCCTTTGTTCCCTTTGTTAGCCCTAAAACTGTTTTTGATGAGCTCCCATATCTGTGTTTCTTTGTTCACTGTTGGTGTAATATTTATAGGCTTGGGGTCTCCAGTGTAATCCTGTGCATCCTTTCTTATCATTCCATACTGGTACACTGCATCCTGTGTTTACAGTTCTGCTGTCTCTACAGTCATCTCATGCCTGCACTGCATCAGTGTGTTGGTCATATTATTTCATCCCAAACAGAATGGGGGGGGGGGGGATTAATGAGCCATGTGAAGATAAACAAAGGTAATGTAAAGTAGACATAGTCACACGGTCTTTGGAAAAATTGCTGTTTCAGCTAAAGAAGTTAAAAACCCCTAACAACTACCAAACAACAACAACAAAAAAATACCAAACAAAACCCCCACCAAAACAAAACCCAAAACCAGGAAAAACAAGACATATTTGAATAAAACCTGACAAGATTCAGTAGTAAGGCCTTGCAAAATTTATTCGTATTACTAGAGGTGACAATGCTGCATTTACAGAGATACAGAGCTCCAGTAGCTTATATTTACTTCACAAATGAGTTACTAAGGATTCTTTAAAGAAAATCCTTTAAGGGTTTTAGTAAACCCTGGCTTAGTTAGACATTATGGTATGAATTTTTACATTTGTGATCCATCTACTTATGACTTAAGTCATAAATATGACTTAAGTGTGCTGTTGGGAATATTGATATACAGTAAAAATGAGCATATATGTAACTTTATCTAAATTATCTTGTAATTTTTCTAAGGATTATCTATACTGATAAGACACAAGACATGTTTAGATTATACAAGTTCCCTATTTCTGTTTTTCTCATTTGTTAATCAAAAGTCACAATATTTTCCTCTTTAAGAGAATCATAATTACCTTCTATGAGAATTGAAGTCTGTTTTTACAGTTGTCATGTATCTCTAACCTAACTTCACACTCCTCCGTAGGGAATTTCACTTTTCTAACAACTCAATCACTGCTATCTGTCATAGCTAAAATGAATCACAGTCATATAGGACACACAATGAGAATTTCATAAAATAGGACACGTGTTTTTTTAATAACTGGATTTTTCCTGTGACTTTTTATATCATTTCGTACACCTGAAAGCAAAAAGGTAAACTAAACATTTATATAGAATTTAGAGACAGAAATATTTTCATGAAAGGTTGTATAAGTCTTAAATACTAGTTTCCAGAACATTTGCAATGAATGCCTTCTACTGCTCCAAGTGCTTGTTGCCATATAGATGTGCAAATGTGGCACATAAATATAGGATGAGCTAACTCATTTTCAGAATAACAAAAGTGATTGAGAATTTTATGAGAGCAACACATCTGAACACGCGATGCTCAAATTCAAATAGAGGTAGATACTGTGTCTGGTTAGGGGAACAATTACGTATCTAAAGCGAGAATCACCAGCAGAATGGTTTTCTGTTCAATTCATCATGGTAAGTTAATAAGCATATTGTTTTTCTATTTTTCCTAGTGTGTTGTATTTGCTATGACATCTGGTCAGATGTGGAATCACATCCGTGGACCACCATATGCACATAAAAATCCTCAGAATGGACAAGTGGTGAGTTGATTATTTCAATTTTATTTTTAGGGGAAACATTATATAGACAGTCACTTGCTACAGTGAGTCTACAATTGCGAAAAGTTGCAGTTCCATAGTTCTGTATGACAGTCTGTCAGAGTCTTAAGTCTCTAGTTGCAAGCAGAGTCTTTGGAATTTTAGGTGTTCGAGAGGTATTTGAGCAATGACATGAGTGGCTGTGTTTTCCAAAATTCTCTCTATGAGGCTCTTAGCTGTAGTGAATGTGTTATAAAATGTTCCATACTACACAATTTTCCGCTGCCCAAAGATAAACACAGATACTGTGTCTTTTTGTAGGGATGTGCTCCCTCACATGGTAAAAAACAGATCTCTTTTGTTTCTTCCTTTCAGGCTACATTTACACAAACCCTTGAGGTTTGTAAGCTCTTATCTTCCTATCCAGAGCATTTTATTTAGAAAAGGAGATACCAAATATTTTCATGTGCTTTGTACCATCTCCCATCATGTCTGTAACACTTCCACTGAATTTTATGGAATGCTCTATCCTGTATCTCTTTGCTCCTTTAATTTAAATTCTTTATCAACTTTACTAAGTTGACTATTGCCAAAATTACTATTGCCAAAATTAGTTAGATCCCGCTACTGCTATCTTTGAAGAATTACCTTGTTTGCTTCTTCCTGCTCACAAATTAGCAAATGTTCATCAGACTTCAGAAAAATAAACTCCCTTTGCCTGCTAGGAAAGTAAAGAGGACCTTGTCAAGTTTCTACCACTCTTAGTTATTTACCACTTTTCAAGCAGTTTCTTGGGATGGAATCTACAGAACTTGCAATGAACTTATCAATCAGGAAGCTTTTCAGTAACTAATGACCTGTTGAGCTATTTTCAGCTTTGGCCATCACTAGTTAAAGGAAACTGTCGTATGCCTTAAAGAAAAAATCTGTTTTAACTCCCTTAGTGTCATATCTTAATTGGAGTAGCAAAAAATGACGGTTTGAATTTGATTACCGATCTGCATTTTATCAATCTACATTTATGCATTTACATTTTATCGTTTTATCAGCATATTGATTTCATAAAAATGTCAGGATTTCATCTGTGAACTTTGTTATTCAGAAATAGAATTGATGATGTAATAAATAATCTTAATAAAACACTTTATGAGAATTTAGAATTTTTCATTACTGCTTTGCAGTATTAAGTTTATGATGCTTTCTTATGGAGTGATAGAAAGGAGAAATACTGCATAGAATAAGCAGTGACAAATTAGTTTTTACCATGTCCAGTTGTATACACATTGCCTGTCTTAAAGACCTGTTTCTGAAGTATATCCTACATTAAGTAATCTTAACATATTCCTGAATTTGTGCTGGATTGTCTAAGTTTTCAAGTGTGGACTCATATCCTGAGTGTCTGTAAAGCTACTACTTTGGGAGTGTTAGCACACATAACTAAATAATGGAAATAATGGTAAAGATGTTTTTAAATTCCAGATACTAACCTATTGTATTGGTAAACACACATACATTCTTTTTTGGTTTTACTGCAGTATAGGACTTCAGGTAAGTTGTGTCAGTAAGTAAAACCAGTCAGATCCTAAAAATTAAAAAAAGGAAAGATGCAGGGTCACCAAGATCCTACTTTAATTGAGCTTTCATTGACCAGTATAGTTTTAATTTAAAGCTCTAACTTTAGAAGTGTTAGAAGCCAATTAAGTATTCTATAAACCTTTATCTATTTTACATTGTGAGATTTTTTTTTAAGTAGCAGTATTGAACATTTTCCTATTTCATTTTTCTAGCACTTATCTACCTTTCTGTGACTTTGAAGTCATAAAAGTGCTTATCTAACACTTCTTTGAGATTTACTCAACCGTGATAATTCACTGTAACACACTGTGAATTAAGTCAGCAACTGCTGTCTTTACATCTGGATGAAATTTAACTCATCGCTTTCTTTCCAACATCTAGCATTTAGTACTGATTCCAAATCTGCATGCCAGTTTTGTACAAGGATTACCTGTATGTAATACTCTGAAACTTTATTGACAGTCTTACCATGTAAATTTCTGATTTTAGGAGGAGGCATAGAATTGCTCACCAAGCTTAACAGTTTTGTTGTTAGGTTCAAAATTACTGATCTGAGTTTTTCTTACTTCATAGGAGCTAGTGGTTAAGTTCCGTACTGGCCTGATATTCCAGCAGCCTTTGAAAGTGGTAATAATCTGTCTTCATAAACTGTTCCTTACCTCACATATCTTACATGATATGTTTTGTTCTTGCTGTAATTCTAGATGACAATTTCTTCTTAAATTCCTGTTGGTTTTTTGTTTGTTTTTTTTTTTTTTTTCAAAAGATAAAAGGACAGCTGTTTGCTTTGCTTAGACAACACTACTTGCTATTGCCAGTATCTTGTGCAGGTACAACATTACCAGTTCTTAAAATTTTTGGCTTGTGAACTGGGGTTATGATTCTTTGCTTGATTACCTAAACGACTCTATGATTTTATTCCTTGAAGCTTTCAAACCATATTTTTGTATTTCAGTATGGTCTATTCTGTGAGGCTGATGTGCTCTCTTATTGAGATTGTTGCAGTTAGTTCCTTTATTCCCCATTGCCATCAGCTAATTTCAGGTTTTGGATCCACGTGAAAGCAGCATCAATTTTAATGTAGAAAGCTGAATCACACTGTTTGCTATGTCAGTTCTGGTTTAGGTTGATGAAACTGGTGCTAGTCTTCTGTCTTGGCACATACTTTATTTCTGTTTCATTTCTGGAGATCTTCATCTTCTGCCAAATAATTTTGTTAGGATTAGGTCCTTACTGACTGTGTGACACTAAAATTGGTACCTGTTTTACTGGGACTGAGTAACATGCTGTTGGTGTCTGTGTATAAAATCTTGTGAAAGTTCTGATTTTTATTCACAACTTGATCTGAATTGAGCTGGTGGTGAGACAGGTGGAGATGGAGAAAGCAATGACATGGCTTTGAGCCTTCTGCAGAGGTAGTTCTGTTGCTGTTTAATTGACCTAATAGGAAAGAATTCTCATTAGATTTTCATCAGCTTTTAATCAAATAGCAGCAATAGCTAAGAAGGCATTTATGTATATCTTTCCATGGATTAGCAGCCTTTTGTTTTATTTTACGTACAAATTCCACAATTTTTATTATGCAATATACTTAAGACTGTATCTTTAAAATGGTCGAAAGTTTGCTGTAAATGAGAAGAGGGTAAAGGACAAGCTTGATCTAAAATACTGGATTAACATGGTTTCCAAAGCTCATTATTTCCTTTCCTTCTCTGAGAAGAAATTATTAGAAGTTGGAAAAGTTTTTGTGTGAAGAGGAAAATATGATGTTTTTATTATCAGTTATTAGTTGCTGCTTTGTGGAATAGACAATGGTATTATTTGCCACTATATTGGGTATTTTTTAATGTCTTATATTTAAAAGGTTGTTAAAATTGCTTAAGCATAACACAGATTATGTCCTTAGGAAGCAATTTATCTTTTAGATAGAATACCTTATAATATCATATTAAATATAAATATTTGTTCAACTGTAGAGTTGATTCATCCTTCCCCCCTCCCCCCATCACTTACCTTTCACAGTTTTATAACCACTGATCTTTATTCACTTTTCTTGCTGATACAGATATGTGATAATGTTTCTGAAGTTAAATGAAACATATATTTGACTGCTGGTACCATTTTTGCATTTGTCAATGCAAAGTTAAGGTACTCTGAAAAATTTGAACTAAGAATATTGGGATTCTTAACTCATGTTAACCCTTTACTGCTAAGCAAGATAAAATGTCACTGAAGTTAATTCTTCATGGTTTCTGGTACAAAGGTTTTCATGTCAGTCTAATTAAAGTATATGGAACCATTTCTTGAAACGATTTTAAAGAATTACTCCCTTTCAAGCTCAGTAGGTCACAGTAAATGCATTTTACCTTCAGTGTATCTGGAAGCACGTTTGAAGTACAGTTGGCCAAGATTGTCTTTGTAATGCCCGACTTTTCTGCAAGTGGCAACATTGGTAGCAGTTTCAATGCATACAAAAGTCAGTTTACTGTGTGATATGTTATTATATATTTGTCTTGCTTTTGGATAAAAAAAAGTTGATATAGATTATTATATCAGTACCTAATATAAGGTATGAGATTGGTCTGATTTTACTACAGGAATATTTTGGTGTAATATTATGGTAATCAAAACCATACTATTGTTGGAAATGCTCCTCAAAATTTTAAGGGAATAGCCAATTATTTATGTTAACATACTGGAGAGAAAAGAGTTGTGCTTTATTTATGTTATGAATATTTTTAATGAAATAGCTTTCCTGTGATTATCAAAGCAGTGAATCTATTCAGAAGCTGCAAGAGGTAGAGGTTTCTCAAGCCTTTAAACTTCTGTCATGATTTAGTCAAAAAAGTTAACGGGCAGCGTAAGGCGTAGAACTAGTATAAAACAATCTTAATTCTGTTAACAGATCAGCACATTAACAACTGGGCAACATCATATCTAAACTACAGTTGGAAAAATTATTAACCCGTGTAAGAGATCTGTCTTAATTCTTGAGATTGCAAGGGTGATTGTGTCTGGCATTCTGTATAACATGTTTCTGTCTTGAGACTAGAACAGGGAAACCACACAGGGAAACTCTTTTTTTTTATTGTGGGAAGAAAAGGAGGTAGGAAAAGTCATGACAGAAGGGTTGCTGAGATGAGGCATTAGAACCTTTGCATTCTTATAATAGTCAATTCTGGACACATACATGCTGTAAAAGTTCACATAGTGCCATTGTATTACAAGGGCCATTATTTTGTCTCAGTAAAGATGGAACATGTTCTCATCAAGTAAAACCAGATTTTAGACAAATAAGCATTCAGCAAGTAGTCTATCATGATAAAAGCCAATAAAATGAAATAATAAAAAAGCAACCTGCCAGATTTGAATTGCTTCTTGTAACAACAGAAATCGAATTTTAATTGACTGATACCACTTTCAACTAATAAACACTCCTTGTCCACCACTCTTTACCTTCCTTTTACTAAGTGTAGATGGGCTCCTAGAAGCTGTTTAGTTTAATTTGAAACAGCTGTTTTCTGCAGAGCAGCTCTTTTTATGTCAGAAATCAGGGAGACCTCAAATATGTAGTTATGAGGTATCTGGAGATAGAATGATAATACAATACAGTAAAATATACTTAAAGACAGAAAACCAGAATGCCACATGGGAAAAACTGGTTCATGTTGTTCTGTTACCACTAGAACAAGAGCCATTTTCTTAAATTCAGCTTAAAGGCCAGACAGGAATCTAGTTTTTCTGTCTCGCTAGATTTTACTGGTTGTGTCGATGTTAAAAGATAAGAGGCTTCTCTATTAAAATAATTTTGATTGGATGATAACTTTGAAGATTGTCTAGTCCAGCTACTTGTTCAGAGGTGGTCAGGTTGCTCAGGACTTTGTCTAAGAGAATTTTTAATGTCTCCATAGTCAGAGATTCCCCAACCTGTTCTAGTGTTTGACCATCCACAGAATTCTTTTAATTTTACCTTCTAATTTATTTTTGTCTTTTGTTTTTAATTTCCCTCAAGAACAGTCAAGGTAAATTTTATCCTTCTCTTCAGTAAAAGCTGATTTAGCCAAGTTCTTAATTGGAATTTAACAGTGATGTTAATAAAATATGGACTTAACTCAGCAGCACAGCTTTTCAGAGCTCCTGTCAGCATACTTTGGCTTAAGTGACACTAGCATTATTATGATACCACTGCAACATCCAAACTGGAAACAAGAAAAAATTAAGCCTGGAGTAGTCAGAGATTTTTTCTCAGTATAGATTCTACTCTGAATAGAGTCATACAGATATGCTTCCTATAGCTGTTAAAGAACTTAAGCATTTGTTTTCTTCTAAAATCTTACAACTTTGAGAGTGGAGAAGGGCGAAGTGAGGAAAGGAACATATTTTCTCTATTGCACAACAACATCTTTCAATCTTTCACTATTTTTGATGGATTATTTTAGTGACTCTTATCTTTTCCCTGTAGAAAGATAATCTATGGTACAAGGGTGCAGATGTTACTTGTGCTGAAGTAAAATTTCAGCAGTTGGGAATTATCTTGTGAACTACTGAGGAAGTATCAAAATATTTTCTATTCTGCAGAGCCTTTTAGAGCTATAGACCTGGCGCATTTTTATGTTGATGAGCTCTTACCTTTCCATATAGTTTTACTAGTAAGCTCTAATGCTGTCATTTCAGTGTAGCAGATTAGATTTCTCTTATGCCTGTGAACAATGTCAAGAGAAGGAACATGCATTTGAGTGTGTTAATGTAAATGAAGCAGCATACTTCAGACAGTCCTTCATGGACTAATTCACCCATAACCTCCAGTTCAGAGAGACACCTTTTTGTTGTGGTTATGTTTTTCTGGTGATTATTTTTTATTGAAGATAAGGAACTTTTGATTATTTTTTTTTTAATCTGCAAGACAATAGTTATTTGCTACTTGATATTTTATTAAATATAAAATGCTTTTTGTATGTTTTCACAGAAACAAAAATTATTCTGACATATTTTTTGTCTAGCTCTGGTGCCAGCATTAATTCCTTTCTTTGGCTAACCTTTCATGTTAACTGACTATTCCTGAAGGAAGATACAGTAGAAGAAAACATAAAGACTAAATTAAAAGGTAAATAAAAAGTTAAAACTAAGTTAAAAGTTTTATTGTACATGCAGTTTATTCTTCTGAGCCTCTAAAAGACAGTAGGGTAGTACTATATATGTCACCTATTACATATCAAATATTTCCGAGTTCCTGAATATTAAATGGCAGGTTATCTGGGTTTTGTTTTTCTGATCCTTGAATCATTCATAAGATTAAAAAATTTTTTTCTTTATAGGTAGTTTGGGTTTTTTCCCCATTGCCCAGCAGCAAAATTACATAAAAGTTATACAGAGTCTGAACCCTAGTGACCGAAGAACTTCAACTGGTATGCTCAGATAGTCAAAACCTATTGCTATACAAAAATGAAAATAGAATAAGCTGGTACTTAGGAAGGCTGTACATAGGAATAGAATGTGGGAGTAGGGGCTCTGGTAAAGGGAAGGGTTGATTGCCGGGTTAAACTATTTTTGTTGTTGTTTGGCTGGGGGGCAATGTTTTGTGACTTTTTTTTTTTTTCTAAATCACTGGTAAAATTATCACTAATTTTTATAACAGCAGACCTATTCAAAGCAACTCTGAAAATCAACTTGAAGCAACATATGTGTATCCGTTTTTCTTTTGGCACAGTAATGCTTCAATAGCAGAAATGAAATTTTGTTCAGCTTTTGAACAAACAATGAGAATATTTTAATAAATTAAGGACATTATTTCCTAATTTTTTTGCATTTTTCAGATTAATTTATACAGTTTATTTATCTAATATTCTTTGGCTGGCATTGTACTTCTGTTTATTGTAATGGTTGTAATTATAAAAGAAATTGAATGTGTATATATATATTTTTGTCTTCTTGATAGTCATTGTAAAATATCTTGGAAATATAAAAACTATTTTGTAGATTCTATAATGCTTATGTCATCAAAAATGCTATACAACATGTGTTAGTAATGTTAAAGCTTTCTTCTCTTCTCTTATGTCCAAAGGACAAGTTCAAGCTATTGGGATTCTGTTTTAAAGTACTGGGTGAAAATTTAGATGGTTTGGTTTGGTTTTTGTTTGTTTGTTTGTTTGTGTTGTTTGTTTTTTTTTTCATTAGTTCCAGTTAGATCCTGCTCACAAGACTAGCTTACATGGCTGTTGCATTATCAATATTTATGTTTAGAAGTAGATGTTGCTAAGTCAGTTGTCTCGCAGTGACTGTGTAACTGGCAAGCTGTGTTTATCAAAGTCCCCAAAAATGTTTGTAAGTTCACAAAGTAGTAGGCTTTACACAAGGAATTATTTTTGTTTCGCACTAGCCTTTAGACAAGCACCTTTGTCCCTTAAAAAGCCATTGCAGAACTGTAGGCCTTCTCAGGAGAGTTTACTTCTGCGTAACACAACTGAGATTGATCTGCTCTTTAAAGGTTTTGTGTTCAGCACAAAAGTGGGTTGAGAAGCAGATTTTGTGTGCATCACCTATTCTTAGTATTCAGTACTCCCAGAATCAAACTTTCATATTTATTAGAAATAGACTGTAGTTCTTTTGTATTTATTTGTACTGCAAAGAGGCAGTACACTGTTCCCCTGAAAAGTCCATCATTAATATTTATACTCAAGGTGTTAAAGGCTGGAGCACTGTAACTTCAGGTACAGTGCAAATTAAAAAAGTTCTTTACTGGCAATCTTGCAAGTCTAGCTTTTGAGCAGTAAACAAAAGCATTAAATAATCTCCTTCATGTTCTTAGGTCCTGAGGTCACTTAGCATAGCAAAATGTTCTACATGTACTAAAAATGGCATTACCATATAAAAGAGGGAAGTTCTCTGCATTTACCAACCCCTCACACTTCTAATACAGGTCAATAGAATGAAAGAAGAATTTGGTTCTAAAAACATTTCAAACAAAAAAAAATGCATTCCATAGTTCATGTTAACCAGGGTAATCCTTCTTAGATATATAAAAGTAGGAATTGTTCATGAAGTCTTCTGTGTGGGTCAATACCAGAATCATTGAAGAAGTAATTTTTTCACAGTAGTTCCATTATTGCTTTTTTAATTTTGTTTTTAGACAGAGAACAATTCAATGAATGGTATAATGATTGAATAAACACCATCTGGTCTTGTCCAGTGCTGTAATTTAAGATATTATTAATGTGGGAAATGAGGAAAAAAAGACATAGATTGCCTTTAGAAGACATGTAGGTATGCTACCATTAAAATGCCTTGGGTGTAAAATCAAAGCTTCAAAATTGAGTGCTGGAAATGTGCAGAACTATTTGGGCATGGTAGAACTCACAGCCCTTTTGTATGGCCCTGGAAAGAACTGGAGAGACTTTTGGCAGTTAGCTACTTTACCTCTGAATGTGCATTTAACTAGAAGTATGCTACAGTAAATGGAGCTGATGCAAGCATTGGATCAGGTGCACAGTTTAATCATGGATTTTAAGAATTGATTCAAGAACAAAATTGAATTAAATTTCAGCTGTTAGTCATTTAAAATCCCAATAATTGGTCACTTACAGTTACTAATTAGCTCTGGAAAATACCGAACCACAGGGATGTGATGTGAATGTATATGCCATTTGAGGTATTGCTCACAAGAGGCCTGTGGTCTTTCCACTGTATTCTTCTCATCCCTTAACAACCAGTAGATTAAATTCAGGCCTACAAATATTTTGCAAAACTTGAGTAACTGCAAAAATAGAAACAGTACAAAACTTTAATTTGTATTTCTTCTGGCTTTTTCTCCTGTTTTGTTTAATTTCATGATTCCTTAACCCTGCTAAAATATTGGAAAGCTTCATTTACTGAAGAATAAACAATTGAAATCCCTCCAAACAAGTGTCTTAAAGCTGAGAAAAAAAATTGTAGAAGAAGCAGGTTAGAGAGACGTTCACACCACTGTTACTCAGAGGATTATTTTGTGTATAATTGAAGAACATACCTTCCAGAAAAGACAGCAGGTATAGTACATGACAGAATTAATCCTGAAAACAGGCCGCACAACTGGAACAATAAACATGCAACAGCAATTTGAAAAAGAAAAGGAATAATGAGGAAAAAATCAAAAACAAAAACCAGAAACAACTTCCTACAGAATCCTGGATTTTACAGCTATACATCTGTATACATTTCACCAGTACGCATTTGCTGATATATTTAATGAGCTTCTGTTCAGTGGAACTTACTCTCTTTGAGAGCTAATGAATAATGTAATGTTGGGTTATTAACATAAGTACAAGTAAACAGTTTAGTCCATATGCATCGTATTGGTTTGAATGGTTTTCCTTCTCCTTTGCCTCTTAATTTTTTTTTTCATTCTACCATCTACACCAGTTCAATATAGCACTACTCCATAAAATGACTTGAAAGCCTAATTCATTTGCATGGTATGCAGTAGTGGAAGGGCCCCTTGTACATTGTCCAGTCATGAGCAAGTCTATCTTATCGAAATCTTTGACTTTATTAAGGTTTTGCTCCAAGACTTGTTTTACTGTGCTGTTGTAACAACTTTTGTATTCACATTAATTTTTCAATTACTGGGGCAATCACAGATGCAACACTTTGTATGTTGATTTTGACTGAACTTTTTAATAGGCAGATCAAGTATTGAATCATGTTCAGACCCATGCTTATATCGTAGATACTTTTTTTCCTGTCTGAGTTCTTTTCATACAAGGAATACATGTAACAGAATGAATTGCCAAAGTTCAGATAAACAGTAACACGTTTTTTTTTTGTCAGGAGCACCCTTAAGAAGGAGATAGCTGATGGATCTGGTACCTGTCTCTTTGGATTAAGTGTGCTGTATTTCATGTTCCTTCATATGTTCAAGTGTTCTTTATTTCAAAATTTATTTAGAAACATTTAATGTGATTGAAATTCTACTTCCTTCTTTCCAGGATGGGTTTGGTTTCTGTGTATGCTGCTCTGTAGATTTGCAATGACATGATCGGATACATACATAAAAAATTAAAATTGTTATTTGGCTTTAAGATTTATTTACTAGTTTCAGAATTCTGCTTTTTGAGTTTTCCTTCAGCTTTTTATGTGGTCTGTCAGCTGTCGACACTTGTATCACTTTTATTCATCATAAACACAGAATTCAGAAGCAGGGTGATTACCACCCTTTACTGCATATTAACTTTTTTGCTCGTTCTCTGCTTTAATGACTGAAATTTGAGCTATCTGTTTGCATTTCCTTTGTGTGACCACCTCAGTTTGCCTCTTGACAACTTTTATCCTTAAGCTTCTTGACCTTTTAAGAGGGAACTGTATTTGCTATTTAGTCTCTTTCCAAGCTCTAATTGTTCATTGTATTTCATTTGAGATTATTAATCAGTTCTGGAATAGTTTGCTGAAAGGTCACTAATTTATTTATTTATTTATTTATTTGTTTTTAACATGTGTGAGATATAGATTCAAGATAACTTTACTGAGTTCAACGGTTAGTCTCTGATTCATTCAGTTCATCAAATTTTTCGTGTCGCTGATTTCCCTCATTAATTTTCCATTTCAGTTGAGCTCTTTAGAAATGTAAAAATCTTAAATTGAAGGTTTAAAATGTGTTATCATTAATATTTCAATTTATCTTACTGAATCAAGTCAGGTAATCTTACCTGAAATTATTTTATGTTTCCTGTGTCTTTGCAGTGTCCTTTTCAATATGAAAAATGCACTTAAAATATTATTGATTCTTGTGGAACCAGTAGGTAACTGAGGATGGAATCTGCCAGGTGTCATGTACTGATCACTGAGGTCTGTTGTTAGTAGTATCTGTTTCAATTCTACCTCAAAAATTAGTCTCCAGTCTACCACGAGAAGTTCTTTTTCTGAATGCTTTTTGGTTCTTCAGCTTTGTTATATCCTTCTCTGTGAGTGGAGTCTGAGTTCTCTCTCTGCTTTATTGTCCTCCTCCAAAGCCTGAAATGTTCACTCTCACCAGTGTCTCTTTCAGTTGAGAGTTGCTCTTTTGAAACCCAGGCCACCTTTATTCCCAGCTTCTGTACTTTGGTTTACAATACGTAGAACACATGGCCTTACGATACTTTTGCAAGAAATGTTGCCAGAAGGTGAACACTAGGAGTCCAACCAGTCCAACCAGCTGCTACTGGTTTGTTCAGTCCATTGGACCAAGAGGAACTAGTGTGCAGTAGAACCACTTGAGATGTGTACAGTGTGGATACTGGGTTTGGAGAATTAATATGTACTACTTTCTAATGTAAACATATCCTTTGAGTCTTCAGCAGCTCAGCATAAGCATCTTTACATCAGTAATGGTGGTATTATTCCAGTCAAATTTTGAAATTTGTTTTAATATGAAGCAAGAGGCTTTACTTCCATGAAGATATTTCAGTCACAGCTTTGTATCTGATACATCTGTTCCTAAGAGGAGGCGTGCCTTATATTTTAACATGCATATTCTAGTAAAGAGTTATTAAATAAATTTATATCTATTCTTGCTAATATATGTATAAATGAACAAAAGCTAAGATACAGCTTTGGAGTTTTTTGGCTTTTGTCTTAGTAGCACTGTACTGCTCTTTTCTCTATTTCTTGAAAAGACCAAACATCTGTAGGCTCCTCAGAATCTTGACTTAAATGCTTTTCTAGACTGTATGTCAGATGAGAAAATATATTGTTTGTCTACTTAAGCTGAAGATCTTTCCTCTTCAATCTTGTAATTTTTCTATTGGCAGTGAAAATGCCACTTTGAATAAATGTTTAGAAAATGACTGTACCAAAGGGTAAACTGATTTCTTCATTCCAAATTTGTTAAAACAGTTTTGGTGTTGAGAAGAAATTCTAAATGATGGGGGGGGGAGAGTGTCTGGATGTAATTAATAGCTAACTCAAATTCACAATAATTTTAATGAGTACTTCAGTTTAACATTTTAACTAACTTTAGGTGTTTTAGAGATAACTTTGATATAATTTTGTTTAATTATCAAATTTAATTTCTCAACTGAGAAACTATAAAAGTAACTTAATACCTAAATGCTATGTATATGTGATAATAATTTAAAAATATATTGTGCCCTTGAACATTTCAATGTGGATTTTCTGTCATATTTTGAAGTATTACAGTGGGTGAATCCTGGCCTGCTTTGTCATATATTTATTTCTAAAATGCTATGAAAGTAACTTGCTTTTTTAACTTGCTATGAATATAATTTTTCTGTATTTAACAGGTCATACTATAAAAATATTTTTATATCCTCTTATATATGCCTTTCAAACACAGTTTTCAGTCCTTTAATATTTTTATAATTTTTACAACTCTTTGAAATGTTAGTAAAAATACATATTCAAGTTAATATATAGATCCTAGACATAATCAATTTTAAAAGCTTAAAGCTGAATCTTTTAATACAGCTATCACTTTGGTGTGTATAGATGTGTTTCCTAATTGCAGTGTTTCCTTTTTTTCATTTTAAAGGTCAGTTCTATTGTTCCTGATGTTTTTATTTTAATTTGGCAAGCTAAAAAAAAAGTGAGTAGAACAGTTTCAATGGTACAGTAGTTGCATTTAAATATCTACCCCAAACCAGTGCATTTCTCAATAGAGAGTTTGCCAGAAAAGGGTTGCTAGATGATATTAAAAATACCAGTTTCAAGGGAGACAAAAGAATGACCTTCAAACTTCTTCTGACTTTGTCTCTTATCAGTCATGCAAGTGTCAGAGTCATAATGTGAATACTCAAGAAGGCTTTGAATTGTCAATAGAGGAAGCTTCCACTTTGAGGTTATATTTGCTGGAACAGAAGAGATAACACTATTATCAGTGCTTTTGTAGTGTAGCCAATTTCTCATTGCACGTACTGAAATGCAGGTTTTAATACAGTTTAGATGTTAATGTAATGATAAATATGTCAGACTGTTAAGCTAAATTCTGAATGTTTCTGTCAGTCCTGATACAGTATGAAATTCCACTCTGGTCTCTGTTAGAGATTTTTATGAGCATTTTTTGGGGGAAAAAAAAAGTAATTTTCAAACACATTTCTAACCTCCTCTTTAGGAAATTGGCATTAAATGTGTGTTTCTTTCAGAGATGTGTTTTGAATTGTCAGCACTGGAGTGTAAATATACAGAATAAAAGCTAGCTCAGTGTATAATATACAAATACTATTACAAGCTATTTATGATCACTATAGCATGATTTTTTTTTATAAGGCATTCATGTTCTGTGTTTGGTGCAAATTCTCAGTGAATTCAAAAGTATTGTGCAAATTTTACATGGTGAAAGTGTGCTAAACTTTTACATTGTTACACTGAAATTAATCGAGGGCTTAACCACTGCTGTTGGACTGTGGAGAGCTAGAAAGGCCTTCTTTAGAGGTCACTGTTAGCAATATGTCAGTTATTCAAGATAATATCTACAAGAATTATGTGTTAACTCTAAGATAGAGGTAGCCTTGTGAATCTTTACTGCATTTAGATTTCTGAAGCAATATTTGTGTTTTACTT
Source organism: Chiroxiphia lanceolata (assembly GCF_009829145.1). Classification (NCBI taxonomy): domain Eukaryota; kingdom Metazoa; phylum Chordata; class Aves; order Passeriformes; family Pipridae; genus Chiroxiphia; species Chiroxiphia lanceolata. The sequence goes on from NC_045640.1 coordinate 30,654,093, forward strand.
GAGTGAAATTCTCATACTTGATCTTCTAATGTACAGATTAGCAAATAAAGATTGACAGAACTTAGGGTTTCACCAGGAATCTCAAATATTTCAAATGTATGAAAATAGCCCTTAATATCTAATAAGTCATTATGACAATTAACATCCAAAAATCATCAGATATGCTAAGTACCTGGAGAATTCTGGCCCTGATGAAAGCTAGACCTTTTCTTATTAATCTCATACAACATAGTCCATATTTTGTGATTGTTGTAAGTATTTATTCCTGCATATAGTTCTTCCTTTGGCATTAATCCAAATCTTAACACAGTCCGTGTTTCCCTGTTAGCATCACTTAAGAGGCTGATAACAAACATTGGTTTTGACAAGAAGATGAATTCATTACAATGGCCTTTAGATCAACTTTGGATGTTGTGGTAAGAACTCTACCAGTTGAAAACCTCACTGTCAGAGTGTTACTGATTTTAGCAAGGTACATAGCTGATAATATATGTTTTATACTATGTGAGAGATTACTCTAGAGTATTCATCTTACAGAATGAGGGCTAAATTTTGGTTAATTTCCACTTTGTTGTTCTTAGTTGCCTTATCTCTTCTCTTGCCTATCTACCTGCCTCCAGGAAAGCAAAAATGGTTGAAGCAGTGGTTAAGTGCATTCTTTCTCAGTTTTCCTGCTCCCGATGGAATAATTAATTGAACTAAAAAGATAAAAATATAAAATGTTAAATTCTTATACCTAGCCTGGTATTATTTTCAAATACATACTTTCACACTTCTCTTTGTACCTTAACAGGTTGAATCTTAGCAATTTTTATATTCCTAAAAGGATCCAAATGTAAGAAGGAAGTAGAGAAATAATTGAAAGAAATTAAACAGGAAAAAACAAGACGGAAAAATATTTCACTTTTTATATAATTTTTCTTTCAATTATTTTGTTTGTATAATGATTATGTAAAGTCCTCTTTGAGAAAGTGTCATCTACCAAGGCAATGCTGATAGCAGGGATTCAGTTCAGCTTTTGATATCACAGACTAACTTTTAAAAATAAAATTATTACATCTTTAAGATAGCTAAACAATTGGCATCTGTATTTGAAGTTGCTCTTAGCTCTCTGTTAACCAGCTTACCTGTTTGAAGGACATCATAAATAAAATCAAGGAACCTGTGTCATGAATCTTGAATTACTGTTAGGATGAGACTGAAATATACTGAAATGTCTGGAATGACCTCCCTCCAGAAACATAGCATCATTCTTTTTCAATGATTCTAATCATTGTTTTCTGAAAATAGGATGTGGTAATACATGATATAGATTAAAAAATGGCACTCACAAGTATTTTATAAGCAAACATTGCAAAATAAGTCATATGTCATTCTTGTTAAATATGATTGCTTTGGCTCTCTAATGCACAAGATTTACTCATTTAACATAAAAAGTTGTATCAGTACTGGTACTAAACCATGGTATTAAGTCAGTGATGTTGTACAAAACTGGTTACCTCTATTAAGAATTTTTGGAAGCTGGTCCAGAGCAGATCAAAAGAATAGGAATTTATTTTTGATCATTAGTCTGTGACTGTGACAACAGTTAAAACTAAAGTGACTTGAAAAATTGCTATGAAGCATTGATGTCTTGTGATGACTGTCTAGTTATTTATATTTTAATTTCCAGAGTTGTTTGGGATTTTAAAGATACTTTTGTACTAGTTTGTAACACATATTTTGATTGCATGTTCTTTATCCCTAGTTCAAGAAATATATAACTAAGTGGAAGGAGTGGATGGATATGAGGGCGAAAAAAAAAATTACCTGATTGCTAAATTAAAGCATTTCTTAGGATGGTCAAATGAATTAGTTAAGAATAATAGACTGTGTATAGAAACTTTGAAAATATGGAAGTATTTACCATTCAGAAATATGCAATTTGTTACCATATACGTGAAGATATTATTGAAAGAAAATAAAAAGCATTTCCTGATGTACTTTTTTTAAAAATGTAAATAATGAGAGTTACATTTCAGAGCTATAATGTCTAAAGGTTTTTGGTTTGTACTGTTTTTTTTCTTGTATTCTGGAAAGCTGATAAGAATCTAAAAGTTCAAGGTTCTGTCATCTTCCAGGGCTGGATATTTCTTCATGGGATTGCAGTTTTTTTGTTTGATTGGTTTTTTTATGTGGAGACAACACAAGCCATGTGTTCTCATAGTCAGAAGCAGTACAGTATCTAGTTGCTCTTGGGTAGAACAATGCTGTGCCCATTTCAAATCTTCCTTTAACAAAGATTTACAGGAAAAACCCAAGCTGACTAGAATTTGTCACCGTTCTTAGGAAACCAGGCTGTGTACAACCACTTCCAGTTTCTGATGGGTCTGAGACTCCTTGAAAACTATGAAAAACTAAAGAAAAGTTGTGTAGGAGGGGAAAACTTCTTGCGTTTGTCCTGTGTTCATTAAAAAGCTTTTGTGCAAGCTTCACTGGTAGTCAGTTTCCTTACCATACACTTAAAATATGAGTAAAATCTTTACTTTTTAAAGATAACATGTTGTTTTTGGAAGCAGTTTGAAGAACATATGCAACGTATAAGAGATATCTGGTGAATACTTCATTTATATTGAATTGACTTTCAAGATAAGAACATGGAAGATTGCTTAGTTTACCCTAGAAGGCAGTGGACAATCTGAGCTGTTAAAAGGCAGAGGCAGGATGAGTACATTTAAGATAGTACCAGCTGTATGTTGTCAAGAGGAGTAGAGAGTTCAGGTAAAACTTGTTGGAAGAGTTTTATTGTTACATTATACTTCTTAAAGTTGCATTGTGCGTAATGACAAGGTACACGTTTAATGACTTTAAAACTTGCTGACTACTTAAAAGGTTTTTAACCAGGGCGAACTCAGTAAGGAAGACTTTTGGGAGACCAGTGTTTCCTAGTAATCTAGACGTTATTGTTCTATGTCATTAAAAGAGTTTCAAATAAAGTGAAGGTAGTGTTCTTACTGGAGTACCGGGAATGTGGTGAATAAGATGTCAGTTTTTAAGAAGGTGTGGGAGTGTTTGCAAGACCCACACTGAACTAAATGCTCTAGATAACAGTTGATAAATAGGAATACATGTGTGAAGTGTTCGTGAATGGAGTACCTAAACTAGTTGAGAAGGTATTTGCCCTAGCATTTTGTTAAAAGTGTAGTAACCATCAGATGAATTAACAGTAACCAGGGAATTACAAAAGACTTTTCAAATAAATGAGGATCAGTCTGAAAATAAGTGTAAAAGAATTTTTACCAATGAGGAAGGATCTTTGAGGGGAAACAGAGCTTTCCCACTGCTGGAAGAGATCTCATTGGCAATATGACATTGGCCAGGCCTGACAGAGCAGCCTTTCTCATAGGGCATAGCCTTTGTCTAGTTGACAGAGTGATACTATAGGATGTAATATGTAGGAGTGCAGACATGATTAAATATGACACATTGGAGAGAGGAGCATGACAATAGAGGGAAGTCTTGCCTCATGTATCTATTCAAATTCCTTGAAGGCATCAACAGGCATGAGTGCTACTGCTGACAGTCCACTTGAACTGATGAGATTTTCGTCATCAAGTAGATTTGAAGAAGTTACAAAATGAGGTCTAATAAGCTCTCGTGACAGAATAAGGAAATAACAGGTGTAAATTTTTTCTTTTGAGGTGAAGGAAAATCAGTGATATCTTAGAGGGGTTTATTATATCGTCTTTGCTATTTACTCTTTGTCTCTTTCCAAGAGCTTGACAGTTGCTGTTGGCCTTAAGTTATTTGAAGGACAGAGAAGGGTCAGCTGCTGTATAAGTGGAGTTCTATGCAGAAGAACTGTGCAAGAGTGTAATCTGCCACTTTATTGCTCTGTTGGAAAAAACCTGTAAAGTGACATGAATTAAAAAATAGGTCATACGTTTTCTCCTGTAGAACTAAAACGCCTGTAAAATGATTGGCTTTAGGCAGACTGTTTCTATTCAGGAGCAAGGTCTTTTGCTAGAGTAGCATAATCAAAACAACCTCTAAACACTCACTGGACGAAAGAGCAAACAGTTTAAGATTATTAGAAGAGAAAAGCACTTTTACTGCTATAAGTACAGTGTTTCAAGCACGGCTTAAATACAATTTCGAAAAAAGCTCAGGCGATGACACAAAGCGAGCTTAAGTATGGAAGTACATTTGTAGAAGGAATGATAACAAACTGATCTGAGTGCTGCATTTATTTAAAATAAATTTGAGGGTGACATTTTCAAATAAAATGTTTCTACTGTTAGACAGCTGTGGATCTCTTTGCTGCAGGGTATCATACGTATTACGTTTTCAGCTTTCAAAAGCTGCTGTTCAAATTTATACCTGTTAAACCCCCTTAAGATGGTACTTCAAGGCAGTCTGCCTAAAACCAGAAGCATGTTTTGGGGAGGCACTGTCTTAGGGAGAGGTTTAAAGGAACCATTCTAAGTCAAAACCTAAACATCAGTATTAAACTGTAGTGTCATTAATAGCATCTGTCTTTGAGTGTGTGAAAAGATGACTTTCAGATGCAAAGTAATTCTTCCTTTTGTCCAGAGAATTTAATAAAATAGTAGAGTAAAATTTGACTGCAAATTATTCAGGTATGTGTGCTTCAAGAGATGTGAAAATACTGTGTTGTCACAAGAATAAAGATTTCCAGTAGTTGGTCATTACAAAGAAGCTAATGGATTCCTATTGTTACATTGCAAGATTGAAGAGTCTTCTGTGCGGTCATACTAGAACTGTCTTTATGTCACACTGGAATGCCCTCACATCATTTATGTGGTGTGTATACTAATTCACATTCTTTGGAGTTAGCAAGGTGTAAAGAGGAAGGGAAAAATGTGGACTGGTAGAGAGCAATATGTAATCCTGCTAATACGTGCAGTTGCAGTGCATGCCAGCTGTTCAGATTAGCTTTTGAGGGAATATGGATCACTGGAGATATATACTTAAAACCAGAAAAGATGTTCAGTAACAGATAACTCTTAAACTGTTCAGGCGAAGATATAAAAATGTACTTCCTAGTGCAGTTTATATTTTGGAGTACTTTGTCAAGGCAGATGCTACATTCCCTATCATTTAAGGGGGTTTTAGGACATGTAAAAGGTGCTTAGATGGGATTGTAGACTTCTCCTACTGAGAGATCGTACAGGTAGTACTTTGAGGACTGTGATCATCTGTTTTCTTCCTGATGCATGATCATATCTTCTTCCCTTCATAATCTTTGAGAAGGGTGAGCACATACATTACGAACTGTTCCTTGTGGAGGTAGACGCAGCAGCAGAAGTCAGGGCTTCAACTGTTACCTTTTGGAGTATGCAAGTAACAGTTCACTTATGATGGAAAAAAAAAAAAGTAGAAATTAAAAGTATTCTGTTAGGGGGCAGAGAAAAGACCTCGCCTCAGAGAAACTTCAAATGTGAAGTGTGTGATACCAGACTGGATGTGGATAATTAGGAAGATGTCATGAAGCTTCCCCTACATGTTTTTTTCTTGTTCAGTCGCTTAGTGTAAGCCATATTTTGGATCATTAAATAAGTACTCTCCAGGTCAATTTAGAAGGAACTTGGGAGAAAGACATTTTTTACCTCCAAAATGTGGCTGGCAGTTTACCTGCTGAATCTCTTGCCTGAGGTTATTTGAGAACCTATTCTTTTATACTGAAAGCTTGAGTTCTTTTTTCTTGTGACAACCAGTTTAGTCTACTGCAGCTAAATGTTATGTAGAAATAAATGTTATATTGAAATTCTTTAATATAGAGTAAATGGTTTTACTTTACAGCTTTTTCTATGCAATTATGTGGCTTACTCGATATTTTATATCTTTCTAAATATTAATGTTCTGAAATTCTATCACCAGTGAACAATCAGAATGAAATATTGGCTCTGTTGAAATCAATAGCAAAATGCTTATTGACTTCTTTTGAATCAGCATTTCACCCAAATTATTTCAGGTGCAAAGAAACTTCTGTTCTTCTACAAGTATCATGGGACTGGGAATCTGCTTAGGTCAAAGTCACCTTGAGGTTTTTTAACTAGGCCTTCATATCATGTATAAACCAGAGAGGTGTGTATCAGACTTTCTTCTTTTTCGTTCTTAATTAAAAGATACTTTGAGAAATCACTGTTTGTGCTAAAATAATTGCCTAATTAGTGTGTAAGAACTGAAAGGAATTGTGAAAGTCCATAGAGGTGAAAGGGGACAAAATTCATTGTGAAACCAACTGCTCCTCTGACACTGTGAATAACCCTTTGTACATAAGTGGTGGGATGTTTGGAGAAACAGTCTTCAGATTAAATGTACATGTTGTTAAATTTAAGGCAAGTCTGCCTGTATAGATAAGCTTTGAAAACTGACAAAACCACTGAGGTTTCTTGGAATTGTTGACTGGAATTTTGTTGTAATTAATTTAGAGAAAGCAGGAAAGACCACACTAGAACTTCCTGGTCTCATTCATTAGGAAATTAGTGAATTAAATAAATTTGGCAAAATACACAAGTTGAGGCAGTGTTCTGCCTGTTAGACCTTCATTCAGGCTCAGCTAGTGAATAAGTTTCACTCCAGTTCACATCTAAAATGCGAACTTGGAGTTTTTACTTAGTTTCAGTGGACTACAAGCACTGTCAATTATTAAGAAATATCATATGTGTTTAAATGTCTTAAATTATAATTGGATTTGACATGTTATCTTGAAATTCTGTTGTGACTAAAGTGTCAGTGAAAAATATCGATGCTATGTATTTGCATACAATGCCCAAGCCTGTGTACAATGGGACTGAAGGCACTTGGTGTGTAAGCAAACAATTCTTTGCCATCACATATGTGAAGGCTGTGTTTTGTATCCTAACTTCATGCTAACTTTGGAAGCCCAGACATCCATTCTCTTTTCTGCCACTTAGCTTGAGAACCATGTCTTAGGTTTACTGTATATGCAGTAAGTTTTCCTGTGCTGGGTGGTTTTATTTGTTATTAATTTCCACATAGCTGCTATGGGTGCCACAAATAGAGTACAAAAGTTTTTGACTTAGAACAAAAGTTTGGGGGAAAAGTACTTCTTTAACAGAAAATTTAAAATATAATAGTTCAACTGTAATGTAGATAATTTAAAATACAAAACTTGGACCATTCTACATGCCAAGAAAAGAGGAAAATAATATTTAATGACCTCAAATTTGATAAAGTTTATGAATGTTCTCAAGGAACTCAGTCGTCTAGTACTGTAGTATATGTAAGTACTCAATGCTAAATTTGTAACTACTTAAGCCACCTAAATATGATATAAATGTTCATAAATGGAACATTTTTAAAAATGTACTTGAATGCAGACCTCTCTGACATTGCTTCCAGATCTTTGATCAGTTTGTTAGGCTGTTCTTCTGCATTAATTTTAATTTCAACAATTCCAGTTCTTAATTTGCTAGACAACATACAGTCCTTAACTTATTCAGTTTTTCTCCTTCGTATAGAATCTTCAATTTTTACTCTTTTTTTTTTTTTGCCTTGAGGGTTTTTCTGGCGTTTGGAGGGTTTTATTTGTTTGTTTGTTTGTGGAGGTTTTTTTGTGTCTTGGGATGTAAAATTTTTCTTCCTTGTACATGAAAATTATTGACCTATTCTTATAGTTCCTCATATGATGAAATAATCCATACACTATATGCATATATAGAATTACAGAGAAAAAATATTCCAGACTTTTCCACCTATATTACAACATTTTACATGTGAGATAATACTAACTTTGTTTTGCACCTTCCTAGGCAGCTTATGTTTTTATATCTGCAACTTTGCAGCAGACTATTCAATGTAATGCCATGGTTCAATATATTATATAGAAATATTATTAATAAATAACAGTAGTAGTATTAGTATAAACATATATTTTAATTCTTGTATAAAGTGTATTATTTTTCTCTTCAATTAATATTTCTGCTTTTATTGTTTCATAAATTCTTTTCAGAACCATCTTCAACACAAAAGCACTAAATACAAGCACAAAAGAATATTGTGTCCTTTTTAAATTCTTTTCACTTACTGCTGATCTTGGGAAGCATGTCAGTGTTGTCCACATATCTGAGCTGCACAGACTGAAAGCACTTCTTCACTGCCATTCAGCTTGAGAACATCAATAGAAACATTTTTTCAAACCTGCAACTTTTCTGTTTGTGCTTTAATTGGAAGAAAATCTATGTATATATTTTAGATTTCATTTATATTTAATATATTTTAGATTTCATTTATATTTATATTTCACTGCGATACTCTGTTGCTTGCTTAATCAGAACTGTGTTGTGGTTCTTCTTTGTATGGTTTCTTACACTGGTATTTCTGTTCTACTCCATCTCTCATTTGCAGTTTAACCCATAAAAGTCTTCAAAACCTTATACATCTCCCTGGATTTACTCACTGTGAACTCCTTTGTGGTATGTCAGCTTTTCAGAAATGTTTCTGAGCAATTTAACTTCTCTGTTTTTTTTTTTTGTTTATTTATTTTTAGCCTTTTCCTCTCTTTTTTTGTGTATTCAGTGTCCTTCTCAGACAGGCTGTTGCTCTTTCTCTTCACCTTTTCTTCTTAGTATGTTCTTATCTGCCTACTTCAGCCATCACAGTGTTTCTACTTTGAACATATGAATGCTCTTAATGTAAAGTTTGTTGTTGACATCAGTATTTTGCCTTTTTCTGGTTAATTAATATGCTATTCTAAAAAGTGAGCCATCTTAAGTTCTTTGTTTTTCAACAACTTTGCCCAAATTAGTAATACTTACTTGCAAGCTGCTCTCATTTCTGCAAAGCCGTAGTCTACTGAACCCAAGTTTTCTTCTCTGTTACTGCAGAGAAAAGAGGATAATGTATCATGAGGTATTGTATCCGCTCTCAAAATTCTACTTTGCGTTTCAGTCCACTTTGGTTGCCTGTAATTTATTTATTTCAAAACACTAAATGTATTGTGAAGGTACAACTTTGTTATTTTATGTATCTAGGCACAATAATTGAGCATTGAATAACTCAGATTTCTGGTATTTGTAGAATAAGGCTAAGCTTATTCTCTCTTTTCTGAGCTGCAAGCATACTACATGTTCACAATTCAGTACTTGTAATATTCTTAAATTCCTTGTATACTGTAGTGCAAGTATCAAAGTCTCATATGAACAAGCACTTATAGTATCTTAATAGAATTTTTCATTTGGCATCAAATAATTCCCGGTTTTTCTTGTCCCAAATACATGGACATCCAATGTTCAATTGATCCCCCTCCAGGTGTTAAAGTTTATTGCTTCTTTAGTAAAGCTAGCATTTAAGATAATTTAGTATAAACTTAAATCTATTGATAATTCTGGATGTCTATAAGACTTGTGTTGGTTTTTGCAATCCTGTGGTGCAATAATGATGCTCCACTATTTGGGTTTTTTTCTTGGAGACAGCTGATGGGAAGGAACTTGAAATGCAACTCATCCTGCTGACAGCAGTATTTGATTTGTATTCATTGCCAGCTGGAATACTTGCTAAGGATAACACAGCAAATAGGTCCGAGGTTTTGTGTCATAACATAAAATTTTTAGCTATTGGTTTTTATAGTATGTTAAGTGAATGCCTGCCATCATAAACATAACTATATAAAAAACATCATCACGAATTTGATAGTTGTTGAAGTACAAGATGCCTAATGGCATAGCACATCCTTTGAAAAAATGTTCTCAAACTCTTACATTCTAATAATTAGGAAGCGTCTGCCAGTGCATTAAGCAATGAATTTAAGTAAGTGGCTCCTATAACTGCCTTCATAAATCATGGATTTAAAGCGTTTGTTATTGTGAAATAAATTCCTATTTGTCAGGTGTGCCTACTCTCAAATTTTATATTCTAGACATGGAGTGATTCCTTTATTCTCAATTTGTTCTGCTAAAGGATTCATTTTCTATGTCATGTCAGCAGTGTTTCTTCCAATTTGCTAACTAGACCTAATATACCATGCAAAAAATTGCTCTGGGCAACACTGAACATTTTTTAGTAACTGAGCTGTACAATTCTGATTACCATAGGCTTATTCTATAAAACTGAGAGGAATTTTAAAAACACTACAGCAAAACTTATTAAAAATTTAGTTTTGACCCTTTTTTATAGGTATTCAGTTCTATTTTGAAGGTTTTGTACTATCATGTTAGGAGGCCTGTATTTTTCCATAGTCTGTTTCTCCAAATGACTGCTTCTTTGTGATCTTAAATGTTAATCAGCAGAAAGACCAAATGAGAGAGATTGTACTGGGAAGAATAATAAGCATGTCTTTTCCATTGAGAAAGCTCTCATGTAGATTTCAGTTTTCCATTATAGTCAAAGTTACTAAGTTGCCCTGTAGAAGAATGAGGAGAAGAGAGTTTAAACACACACCAAAAAAAACCTGTTTTGGAAAAACAAGATTTAAAGGCAGTTTCCCTCAATTAATGCATGCCAGCCTAAAATTCTGTTTTCTTAAAAAAATGAGATGTTCTCTTTATCCCGAGAGTACTATTAATATGTAATGCTGTGAAGCAAGACTATGTAATGAAGCTACAATGTCAGATGTAGAGCTTTAGATAATTGAAATGATATCCTATTAACAACAACGCAGATAATAAGTTACACTTAAATCTGAACAGAATAACCGAAACTCTTGTGTAGTGAAAATTTTTTCTCCCTTTTCACTGACTTAAATGTTGATACTTTATGTACCTGCATAATTTGGTACATAAAATTGTTTTAATAAAGAATTAATTCTTAAGGTTTTGTTTTGGTTAACCATCATATAGTGGCAAAGGATATAAGGATATAAAACCCCAAGATGTGTAGGGCATATATGTGGCTGTTTCTGCTATATGATGTGTAATAAAAAATTCGTTATAAAACTTGCTTGATAAAACTTCAGAGTATTTGAAACAGTTATGTGTGTCACACAAGTATAATTTTGTTGATGCTGTTATACGGAAAAAAAATCCTGACATACAAATAGCCGTACACAAGTCCATTACTACAAATGTGACTTTGGCCCCATAATGGCAGCTGCGGCTTCATTTTCTTTTGTTCAAGTTTTGGCAATTAGCTGACAGTCTTTCTCTCGAGAATAATCCAGTGTTCACTAAAGTGTAGTTTGAAATTAGTTCAGAGACCCTACAGTTGTACTCAAGAAATAAACTTTTTAATTCAATCGGTTGAACCTGTTTCTTTATACTGTGTTCATTCAGATGCTCTTTTTAAAGTAAGGGTTAAATTATAAATTGATATACAGGCTGTTGCTTCAGATGGGTGCTAAAAATTCCTTGGCAAGAAAGACAGCATGGCTTTCCTCTCTGGCATGTACCTAACTACTCAATCTCTAGGACTAATTTTTCATGCTCAATTTTGCCATGCCTATCATGCCTGCCTAGTATGTCTCAGCTTCCTGGTTAATAGCATTAAAAAGCTGCATTCCAAATATACAGTATTTCCCCCTGTACTGACAGTTTCTCTGCAATTGCAAATCCAAAAAAATTGACTTAATTACTGTGGAATTTGCAAGTCAGTTGTCCATTGCAAAATCTGTACCTGGAACAGCTTAATACATATCTCTTGAACTCTGTGTAGCAGAGTTAGGGGCAGTATCCAGTTTGCTTGGGGAAGACAATTACATGAAACACAGGATTATTCTCACATTACCCTGTTGTTGTTAATTGGATTGTAGCTTTGGGGTAATTTGAAATTTGCACCTCCCCTTACTTATGATACAAAATAAACTTTTTTGTTGTTGTTTGTGTTTTTCACAGCTGTTTGATTTCAGCATAGTCTGTTTGGAAACTAGTGTCATAGTAAAGTCTGTCTGTCTTCACTTCTACTTCCAGCACTTCAGTATTCAGGTGAAACTACCTTTTTTGCCTCTCAGCTTGAAATCCAATCAAAAGAACACTTCGAAATTTCAAAAGAGAAAATACCACAGGTCCTGACTAGGAAATTAAAAGCATCATCTGAGTTCATAAATATTTTACATATATGTTTTAAACCATGATTTAAATAACACCAGCAACATGAGCTCAGCTGAATGGCTAATTTCAGCTCTTCTATCTCTATAATTTATAAGGAAAACTTATGATGTGCTATACAGTAGCTGTCTTTCTTGTTTTACCATGACCACTCATTGACAGAACACCAACGGTGTGAAGATCATCACACTCCCACACTGTGGAATAGGTATATGGCAGCAATCTAGGTACATATTTTACCTTAGACTGTTGAGGTTTTTTTAAAGACCAATGAGATATATCCCATATTGTGCTTAGCATCAGAATGAGAGCAAAAACTAAAGAGATACTTGGGAGTTCAGAAAATAGTTCTTATTACCAATGTGTTTGCATTTTTAGATGAATTCTGTTCATGAAAAACATCTCAATTTCTTTTGTTTCCTAATTAGAAGTATCGTGGTTTGCCTTCCATGTGTTAAGCAAGCAGTCCATACTCCAAAACAACTATTAACAGTAGAACTTTAGTCACAGCTTTTCTTTCATTAGAATCACTGTTTTGAAATATGTAGGAATGTCACTTTTCTCTAAGTTGGTCTTTCTTAAGTTGATTAAAAAGTAGTCAAGTTGTTAAGCAAGACATCACAGTTGCAAAAGTTTTTTTTTCCTTAGGCAACTGGGCTTAGCTGTGTCATGCATACTTCCCCAAACTACCAGAATGCTGTTTCAGAGATCCTGGAAATTCTGGTCTCTGTTAAAGTCTCTCTGGGTACTGTGTGTTGTAATGCCCATTCATAGGGAAGGCATTTGTTGCATGCCAATCCATTAAGTAACTTGGAGATTAGGTAAGAATAAGGGTACCAATGTTTTATTCCTAATGAGAGTTTAAGTTCTGTGTTTTTTCTGAAACCCAAAAAGTAATGATTCTTTGAAGGATTGCTGCATCTTTTGTCATCTTATTTTTATGATCAATAAATGTTGGAGAAGTCCCTCAGAGTTAATTCTTATTCAGCAGGTTTTATCAAAGCTTCTGTATATCTGAGCAGAGAGTTCACAGTTTCTGGATTTGCAAGACTCCTTTGATTATCTGACTCCTTTGATAGCACTTCTAGACACCCTAAATAATGCAGCATAGCTATAAAAGCTGCCTAGGAACAACCAAAGCAGCAGCATAAACCAGGATTTCTATAATACTATTTTAAATTATACCAACTACCAATTTCATCCTGCTAGTCTGCTAAAGTAAGGCAGCATTTCTCCACTTTTGCTCTAGGGCTGAAACCCAGATCATATTCTGTGCTCGATGCCAGACGGACTTTGTAGAAGGCAGCCAGCACAGCCTGTTTCAGCCAACCAGTCTTGTGAAAACTGGCTGCTGTCTCTTGACTCAGTTTTGGTTTGGGCAATGGTGAACACAGCAGTGAGCTCAGGCATGGAAAATGTAGCTCATGTCATTGAATTAATATGAGAGAATCGAAGAGTCTGTATGAGATTGTTGTGTGTATCTGTATTACATAAACTCTTTAAAAAATTCAACATTAAATATTTCTTTAAAAGGGTTAAATTCATCTGTAGCTATTAAATTCTTCTATCAAAAGTGGCTGATATGATTTATGGTCATGTTTAGTAATTGAGAGTCTGAACACTTGCACTAACTGTTACACCAAGGATGCTGAAAAAGTTATAAATACATGGAGTTTTATTTGGAGGGGTCCAGTGTTGATTTCCTAGGTATCCTACTACTTTTTAGTCAAGTGCTTGAGTGTAAGCTGAATAAAATCACTAAAAGTGCATAAGTAAGACCTCTGGTAATTCTGTCCTTCACCATTTTGTGTATGCTGGTGTGTTCACTTCAGCTGTTTTGTTAGTCCTGGTCTTGCTGGTCTATAACTGAGCTGGATTGGATTTCATGTAGAGACAACTTAGAGAGACTTCTTACTAGGAATATAATACAGGAAATTTTCACCAGGTTGGCTTATATTTGAGTTGGAGATATTCATAAAACTAGTAGCTGTTGAAAAGAAATTGTTTCTTTCAAGTAGCTTAGTCTTAAATTAGAGTATTTCTGTTTGATTATTAAATAAAATGAAGATTCCTGGAAAAAATATTGTCTCAAATAGCTGACTTCTCACTTCTTACTGTCATATGTGGTTTTCATTTTGCCAGAAACACAAAATCATTTATTTAGGATTTCTGTTAGGACCGAGTTCAGACTTAGTTTTGTGTTTAATACTACATTAAATTTTGAAGCCATTGAGTATCATTTGCAGATTGCGCTTTTATCTGGGTATCTACAATAAAAGAAATTACCCTATTAAATACTTGTACATTATGCTAACTATTGGACATTAATATGTGATTAGACTTGTCAGAGGTTTCTGAGCTGTGTGGTAAATAAACTGGAGTCAAGACTTTTTGCATTTCTTTAGTTTTTGGGATGGGACTTCATATATTTGTTTACTCAGTTTCAGTGTTGTTTAATTTCTCTGAAATAAACTCAGACCCATACTACTGGGTCCCATGTCCTCTGTCCCAAGAAAAGGTTTATAGTTATTTTGGTAAATCACATCCATATGCTAACAGAGGTTCTACGTTGTTCTCACACATGTGAATAACTTAGGCCCAAACCAGCATCATCTCATGTTTTTTCACGTCAGTGGTCACGATAAGGCTTTTGAGGGCTGGCTGCTATGGGGAAAATAGGTCACTGTACATGTGCTGTCTCCAGCAGGTAATAGTATCTCCTGTGATGGAAAGAAAGCAGGGAATTAGATTAGGCTTCTATTTCAGATTTTCACAGACACCTGCCTGGGCTAATAACTTCATAGGAAGTCCCCTACTGGGTTCTTAAGCAAGTTAAAACTCTGATCAGTATGAACTGAACAGATACTACTATGTAGGAATAAAATAAGCATATTTGGAGAGCATGCTTCAAGTGAAGCTATGTGAAACTATACTGTTTTTACAAAGCATAACATTTCAATAGGTAGCTGCAATCACAGAATCAGAAAGCTAGGGCTTTGGAGCTGCATAAGATTTTATTCTTAATCTTACTGGGCAGTTTAAGCTGCATTTGAAGTGTTACATAGTTAACACAGAAGAAAACCTGTCTAGAGAAATGCAGTTGTCATCATGAAATCACACAATAAAACATTCATTAATATACTTTGATGTTTGATTTCAAAGTGTTTGCTTTACTGCATGAATTATTTGTTCTCCATAAAATGTTTAAGCTTTTTCTGCACTTAAAATGATAAGGTGTGGTAATGGTATTGTGAGAGAATGTTTTAGAACTTTCACTTTTTAAACATTTTAAACATTTAAAGACTGCTGAAAGTCATACTACTCCTGGCCTTGGAAAACATATAAATCTGAATTGACAGAGAAAGTTCTTTTTCCCCTTTAAGTTAAGAGAAAAGAATGACTTCTTATATCTAATGTGTGTTCTTGGCAAAATTGGTGGTCTTTAATTAAAATATGCCATTCCAAAGCCTCGATCATAATTAAGTAATCCATAGCCTTCTGTAATGTTCCTTTCTCTGATGAATTTCACCCTGAATGTTAATGCAGTAAAAGAAGACAGATTAACAACGTTTTTCCTAATGGTGTGGAATTCATAAGTCTCTCTTTGGGGCAGTTAACTACTGTGTTGCTTCATTTCTTTCTAGATATATTAGCTTGAACTTGGCCTGTTGTCTCCTTCAGGGACAGTCTCCATCCAGGGGTTTCTTCAATGTACCATCCAAGTTCAGTTTATCACTATGAGTAATTATTAGCAAAATTAGTCTGCTTTTGATTAGTTTTCAATACACTTTTTTATTAGATGCATGTCATATCTCATAAACTCAAGACAGGTTATTTCTCAGTTATCCAAAATGATTATACTTCATGAAGTAGCTTTGTATCTTAGGCTATTACTAAACCCAACTTAGTTTAATAAGGTCCATTTACCCTAGCATCCTTCATGTACATACTGATGGAAAATAAACATCATGATGTTTGTTTTAAGAAAGATTAGTGAAGCACCTGAAATCATGTTTTAATTTTGGGCACTTCGCAAATTCTTCTTGCCTTGACAATTAGCACATCTCACAGAGGCCTTATTTCCCCGTACTTTGTTTCTGGTTTATTTACATTGCATTAACAGAAAGGAATGGAAGAGCACATATTATGGTTAAGTATATTACTGAACCATGACAACTGCCACTCTTGAAGGGAAATCAAAAGCACATTTTGCATTTAGGAGAATTTAAAGGTATATTACTTTGCTGGGTTTTTACTATCCTGGTGCGGTATTATATATGTACCATCTGCAGTTCCATAACACTACATATTTAATGAGTCTATGAATATTAGATAAGTATTTAATACAATTTTGTAGAAATATGCATGCATTGAACAATTGTTTGTCACTACAAAAGAAAATGGCTTGATTTGAGGATATGATTATTCCAGTTCACAGTTCAAACAACTTCTGTGAAATCCGACCTGAGATAGGAGAATGCTGGAGTTGGAAAAGGACTGGTTATTCAAAGTGTGAATTACTCAGGCTTTGGTTCCCCTGTTAGTCCTACCAGTGAGGCATTTACTGTTGCGTCTCTTGTGTGGCAGCGGTAGTTGGGTGGTTGTACGGGTTTCTGCTCAAGCTATGCTTGTCTCTCTTCTGACAGACTTTATCTTCACGTCTTGCATGGTCCTCCCTCTTGATGCCATTAAAATGAAAGAGAAATACTGAGTTTATTCATGAATTTATTTAAAGCATTTGCCTAGAGCATTTGCAGCCAGATAGGCTTCACAGAGCTTCCAAATATTAAATGGATTCCGTGTCAAAAAGCAGAAATGATAGCAAAACAGAAATCTCACTTCTTGGTGTCTTAATAGTTTGTAGCTTCAAAAAATTTCATGAGAATATCTGCCTTGCATGTAGGTCATTCAGCAATCTTCTTATAGAAGGAAAAAAGTAATAAGAGATAAAGAAACCTCACATGTGACCAGATTCTTTCCTTAGCTTGAGAATTGATAAATAGCTAATTCTTCAATATTCCTTTAAAAATGTGTCTTTAAATGTATTCTGTTTTAAGTAAGTATGAGCCCCAGATGTCCATGAATTTCAAAATTTGATGAGTCAGTGGCCATTGCAGTGTACAAAACTGATGTGTGGGGATACGTTTGCATAAATACATGTCAGTACAAATATAATCTGTGCTTCAATTGGCTTCACAGTATCGTCATATGCCTGTAGGGAAAAACACAAGGACAAATTCCATAAAGTTCTCACCATTCTTTTTTCAAGAAAAGCTGTTTGCTATAATTTTTACATTAAATACTGCAGTTCTATCTTCTGAAAGCTTCTACTCTCTTTTTTGTCTGTTTAGAAAGGAGGTCTGAAAGTGCATTGGGGAAAAAACACAACCCATAATTCCTTTGTGAAGTGGTTAAGAGCCATTCCTCATAAGAAATGAGATGGGGTACTGCCATAAATTCATGTGATTCACAATATGTTGTGAAATGCAAATTCCTTTGCTTATCCTTCCTCCCTGGAACAATCTATGCTACTTTATGTACCTCACTAGCATTGCTCTGACTGACCCACAGCTATAGGGGAGATGCACCATGGTGCAGTTTTGTGTATTTGGAGAATAATGTCTTGGGGAAGCAGTTTGAGGACTCTATTGGTCACACAGATTTATTGCTAGTTAACTTTAAAGAAAAATCTGCCTAAGGACACTTGTAAAAGCACAGGGAAGTTAAGAGTTAAAATGTCAATACTGGACAGTAAACATCTGCTTTATTTAATATTTTAACAAAGTAGCTTTGAACTGGTGAACTCTTCCTGTTAATCTGCGATCTCTTGCCCTCTCAAACAAAGATGAAGCTTGGTTTTTGTCTTTAAGGTGGCTACTCACTTTGCTTTTAGCCATTTCTGTCCCCTCTCTGGGAGCAGAGCAGGTATATAACAATTGTCTCTTACTAGTTTTTTAATGTACATGTAACATTTCCAGAACTAAATCAAAGAACATCCACCTCCTTGCAAGCAAGTCTATGCCTTTAGCAACTTACATTTAAAGAAATATGATTACAGCATTAATCCCTATGAGACATTTAGCCAGAAATTCATATTCATCAACTAGTTTTCAAATTGCAGTCTCTGGTTCAGGTCTTCTAGTCAGGGTTTTTTTGTTTTAGGTTTTAGTTTGGTTGGCTCAAGTTTCACATTTGCAAATAAACTGTATCTAGTTCATTATACTGAGTATCAGTTGGCAGCTAGGACTCTTATCTGTCACCTAATTAATTGTGATAATGAGGCTGTCTTTCTTTTCATTATTTGTCTTCTTAAGGACTTTTATCTTTAGAGAGACTGGTCAAATCCTGATATAAAAATGAATATTTTACATCATGTAATAAAACTAATTACTTTGTTAATTTAACCAACAGGCAGGGAAAGATATTCTGCTCTAAATTTCTTGTTGTTTTTAGGATTTTATCATAGCAATTACCTATCTTAATGAATTAGGAAGGAAGCCTCCAGGGGGACCTTATTGCAGACTTGCAGTACTTAAAGAGATCGTATTAGAAAGATGGGGACAGACATTTTACACCTGTTTTAAAGGACAAAGGGTAATAGTTTTAAACTAAAAGAAGATAGATTTAGACTAGATATGAGGAAGAAACTTTTTATCCTGAGGGCAGGAGATGCTGACATAGGTTGCCCAGGGAAGTGATAGATGCCCCATCCCTGGAAACGCTCAAGATCAGGTTGGGCAGCGCTCTGAGCAACCTGATCTAGTTACAGATGTCCCTGCTCACTGCAGGGGGATTGGACTATATGGTCTTTAAAGGTCCCTTCCAACCAAGACCATTCTATGATTCTGTTATTCTAATGAGAAATTTCTGAGAATGTCTTTCCAACAGTTGCAACCTCCTATTATTGTACCAACCCTGCTAGAGCATTACATTAAGTCACTATACTACTTCTGTAACACATAAAAACTTGCCTTAAGTTTTTTTAATCAGAATATGATTAAAAAAACAGTAACCATCTAATTAGTTTTTTTATAACTTTTAGTCTTTTTTTTTGTGGCATTTCAGCTTTGTATTGTATAGTCTGCATGGACTGTATTGTGAGCAGTTTACTGCAAACTTTGATCATCCTCAGCTTAGGAGAATTTTTCAGTCAATTTTTCAAGTCTGAATAGCTACTGAGAAATTTTCAGAGTTGAGAGCATATTAGCTGGCATTTTAAAAACATCATTACTGTATGGGTTTGACAGCTACAGGGGTTATGAAACTGTGCTATTTCATTAAAAAACTATTTGTAATTATTTATTATTTCCAAGTGAAACCGGAAGTCACACAAACTTGAGTGATATTTTTAAATAAAGTTACTATGCTGGGTGATGAAGACTAGAACCTAAAATGTGATTCCTCCGCAGTGTGGGACAGATTTTTGTCATCAGAAGCAGTAGCATAAAATTTTCCTTTTTGGAGGTGAGGCTCTTCATCTCTGTTAGGAAGAAAGCAAAACAATATAATGTCAGCAAATTGTTTTGAGGAAAGTAATGATTTCTCCATATAGTGTCTGCATGTATATGTGTTTATGTGCAAACTTTGGATTCTGTTCCTTCAATGGTGTTACAGGGAATTAAATTGCTACCATAAGAGGAAGAGAAAAGTAATTTACTTCAGCAAAGTATAAAAGTGTATGAATAAAAATGTCATCTAAATGTTTTGCAAATACATAAGGCATTTATAATCCTAGTAGTCCTGTGACAACCAGTTTTATTAATCAGTGATAATAATAATACTTCTTCAACATAGAGTACATGTCTTTAGTTCCCCATGTGCGTTTTCATTCAATTTAGCATGTGTGTAGAGAGGACTGGTAGTGATGAGGTATAAATGCATATAGGTATTTAATAACTAAATAGGGCTACTAAACCCTGTTGCACTTTCCTGTTGAAAGGCTCATTTTTTATTTCAGTTCACGTTGTAATAACAAATACAGTATATATATTATAATCACTGTAAGCTTTAGACTATAACTTTGTGCCATGATCAAAGAAATAGATGTTTATTGTTTTTTAGGCACACTTGAATCCAGATCCTGCAAGTTTGTATGTAGGCCTGTGTGTATATATATTGCTTTAGATACGTGAGAAATAACGACAGAAGGTCACTATTCACAGAACTGTGATCATGTCTGAGTCAGAGTACACAATGTATCAAGCATTTTAACTTTGTACTTAATTTTATTAATCTGAAATATTCTTCCTTTGTGTTATATATGTGTGTATATATATATACACATATACATATGCATATATATACAGAGAGAGAGAGAGAGAGAGAGAGAGAGAGAGAGAGGTATATTTAGCCTTAGTGAGATTTATAAGGAGTCATGCAAAAAAACCCAAGAAATACAATTTGGCTCACTGTCGTATTATACTGCAAGGATATTCTTCTGAGATCAGTGATTTTTATCTTGTTAAAGAAAAAAGATACCTCTGAGAGCTGGAATCTTAGATACATGAAGGTCTGGCCTGGTTTAGCTTTGATTGGTTATTTGAATGAGCATAATATGATTGAATTCTGAAAGCAACAGATACCATCTGCTGAGTAAAAACTATAATTTCTTATGAAATACATGATCTGACACCACATCCAATCAAGCTTAGCTACTGTGGAAAAAAGGCATTCTTTTGTGTGCAAAGCAGTTAGAGTATTCAAAATCTGAATTGTTCTGAATCATGACAAGGATGGTATTCCACCAGAATTATTCAGAATAAAATTAATTAAAGCAATATGTATGAGTGAAAAAAATAAATTAACAAAACTCTGCATCCATAAGGAGGGCAAAAAGTTTCCCATTTCTTTACCTTTATAGATGTAAGCATTTCTCTTTCTATTTAGTTGGGGTGAAAATTGTATCTGTGCCTAAGAAGAATATGTGTAAATAATACTTTGAGAACATGGACATATTTAATTTCACATAGAATAGTGTGACAAACTGTACTCAATATTTGTAATTGATATAGTAGAGAAAGACACAGAATCTGCCTCATTTTGTGCATGTTTGCATTCCTTCAAATTTTTGCTTCTTTTTTGCTATCATAACTAGTTAACAATAAAGTCTAACAGCTTTTCACTAATGTGCTGTAAGTTCTTAAAAATAAATGTACAAAGGGAGCCCATTAACAATAATTATTTGGGGTAAGGGGGAAGTAGACTGTGTTAGGCTTAGTATTAACTTCTGTTATTGCAGTCACAACATATCCATTTAAACAAGACAGTTTATGAATTAGGATCTCTGAAGGACACAGTTGTACCTTATTGCAGAAAAATGAAATATACTTGATATGTATATCTCAATCTGAGAAAGACTAAAGTTGAATTATTTTTTAGAGTCAGGGTTCAGTTTTCACTTTTGTAAAAGCCATGCTAATGCATGTCCTTGATTTCATCACTTGCCTTCTCAAAAATTTGTATCTCCTAAGCAAATAAATATATGTACCTTTATTCCACAGTAGCAGCAGTGTGAAACAGAGTCCAGTATAAATGTAATGTTTGAAACATTGCATTCACTGTATATACATGCTTTGCTAAATATACTGTTTTTAACACTCTTTTTACTAAACATATATACATAAACTGTGCTGTTATATTCTCTAGCTGTTGCCTTGCCGTGCATTTTTCTGCAAAATGGGTTTTAGTTTTATTCTCACTATCCATTTTGTGCCATTTCAGTGGATTTTCTTTGTTTTAAAGAGGATTGTTTTTCATTTTATTTTACAGAGTTACATACATGGAAAGCAGTCAGGCTCAGTTGTTGCAGAATCACATATTATTCTTCTGCTGAGTAGCCCTTCAAAGTGATGATGAATATAAAAAAAAGCAAGATGAGGCACAGTGTGAGGTTAATAAAATTGCTCTGGCAGAGAATAGCTGAACATTTGAGCAGGTATTGTATTTTACCTACTTGTTATATGTTGAAGTAAATATTCAATGTTGTTGCTATTTACTGCCAAGTAAACCTGGCATTCCTTTCACTAATGTATACCTTGTTATATCCTTGTTAGTCTTATGCCTTCAGTGTTACCTTTCAATAGCAGAAACTAATTTTCTTCTTTTTTTACTCTGTGTTATAATAGTTAAAAATTCATTGAAAAAAATAATTTTATTTCTTCTTACTGGCAAGAAAAGCATACAGAAATTTACCAATCATGCACGAAGATGATTTGTCCTCCAGTAGTCCTTGGATTTTTTTTCCCCCACCTAATCTAGACAGTTTCCTACTACTTCTTGAAATAAATAACTCAATCACATTTGTTCTGACAGTCATCTTCTCACAGAAAGACTCTTGAGACCTACTTTTACCTTTTACTCTTTCATTCTTACTGGGGTCAAAAAAGTCAAGATGAATTTTTTTTTGTAAATATGTCTTAATAAACTGTAAGAAAAGCTTATATGTTCTGGATTTTTTAAACCCTGCTTCTCATCAGCTTTATTCATTGAGTAAAAACTCTAGTCCACCAGTAACCATTTTTAAAGTCTATTTCCATTACAAATACCTTCATCTGAGGGAGCAAACAAAAGAAAATAGTATTTCCCAATTTATAGTAATACTAAAGCTCAGGTTTATGATTGTGGCTACTCTCTTGTTCTCTCCCTGACATTATGTTGCCTAGAACCTGTCCCTTACTCTAACTTCCCAATCTACCTTCATTTTTGGCATTTACTATCCAAAGAGAAACACCATCATTACATCTTTCTCTTTCATTGTATTCATTTGCCTAGCATCCATTTACTACCTGTGAAACTTTATATGCTTCATAAATAGCCATTATTAATTTAGTTCAAAGTTACAATCATATTTTGCAGAGTAAATGTAGTATTTTCAATTTTCAATACTGTTTCAAGTTCTGGATCCCCCAGTCCAGGAAAGTTGCAGACTTTAGCTGGAGCGAGTCCAGCAAAGAGCCACAAAGATGATTAGGGGGCTCTCCTATGAGAAACAGCTGAGGAGCTGAGACTGTTTGAACTTGGAGAAGACTCTCAAGGGGATCTCATCAATGTGTATACATACCTGATGGGAAGAAATAAAGAGGAAGGAGACAGACTTTTTAGAAGTGCCCTTTGAAAGACAGAGACAGTGGGCTAAAACCGAAAAACAAGAAATTCAGTCTGAAGACAAGAAGATTCTTCTTGCTGTGGGGGTGATCAAACACTGAAACAGGCTGCCCAGAGTGGCTGCAGAGTTTCTGTCTGTAAAGATATGCAAAACCTGAATATATACAGTTCAGGACAACTTGCTCTAGCAGGTTGCTTGAGCAGGGGCATTGGATTAGATGATCTCAAGAGTCCCTTCCAATCTCAATCATTGTGCAATTCTGTCAGTTCTCCAGGTTTTATATCGTACCCTAATTAACATTGTGTCAAAGTCACATTGTATTTGTTAAAGTTTTAGAAGCACATTTATGATGTTCATTATTTTTAAATTTGGCTTCGTTTTCTTGGGAAGAGAGAGTTAAAGAGAGCTAGCTTTACCTGGAAACTGCCAAGTCAGAACTCAGTGATTATTAATTTAAATGCAACATTTTTTTAAAAGTACACAGAGACAGCTGTTATGTTTCATATGAAAAATTTCTTGTGTAATAGACAAAGTATGTGTTTTATTAGATCATCTTTATGTTTTCCTTTGTAGAGCCACAGTTTATGTTTTCCTTATTTTTTTTGCTTTTCCTGAACTGCCATAATTCAAACAAATCTATTATCTAAAACAATCCGGTTGACTGCTTGAGAATGGGAAAAGTAAATGCAAAAAACCAGAGAAGGTTAAAAATAAACAAAACTTTGTTGATGACATATTTTGTTTCTCTGACTCAGGCATTAAAGTGATATCTTTTTGTCAGCAGAGATTGCCTTTAAACTGGGAAGTTGGCTAGCTACATTAATGCAGCTGTCTGAAAGAATCCTTTCAGTGATGTTGTTCATTGCCACTTCCAAAAGGAATTCTCTAAGATTTCATTCATGGCTCAATACTGTTGAGATGAGTTTTTGGTCACACACAAATTTCAAAATGAAATCTTTGCCATGAAATATTGACAAATGTGCATGAAAAATCAATATTTCTGTATACTTTCAATGTTGGTAATAATTATTAGCTTGCTCCATTGCTTCTTCATTATTGCTTATTGAGAAAACATGTTACTAGAAAATGCGGGAATTAGAAAAAAGTATGCCAAATTGATAAACAGCAGTACATTCATTTATCCTTTAAAGTTTAAAAGATGCATTGAATTTTAAAACAAGGCATTACTATGCTGGTAATATACATGTTTCATTTGGTTGCTTCTTTTACTTTGTAGTAGTAAGGTTGTCACTTTTTGCTAGATGTTGAATAAAGATGTTGTACTTCTCTATAAAGTGAATTTTTAATACCTCTGATGAAAAAATGTGAATTTTCATTTTATTTCTATACTTGTTTTTAGATAGTGATTCTATCCCATTTACTAGATGATTTCTGTATAAAAATCTACTGTTTTTCCAGGCTGTAGCTGCATAATTAGGACATGGTTAAGAAGGACTTGTGAAGCAGTCAGATACTCAATTTAAATTATTTTATAAAGCAAAATTAAATTCAGTAAAATCTATGCAGTGTTACTGATTACATACCAGGTGTATGTATACAGACAGTGTACCCACCTAGGACTGGTAATAGGGGTGAACTTCATTACCACTTGTGGTAATGAAAAAGCATCAAAAAAGAAAGTGATGTAGTTTGATTGGTATTTCAGTGGTTGAAATGCAAACTTCCAGCTACATCACTGTTGTGAGATGCATATTTCAAGGAGTTTAGGGGAACTCCAGTGCCAAGACTCATGTAATGCTTCCTAAAATTCTTGAAAAGCCATTTGACATAGCTGAAGCCAGAAAGTTTTAAGAGAAAGAACGTCAGGGTTATTTTAACTATCAGTACAACTGGATTTCAGACTGTTAAAACATAGTGAAATACATCTTGATTGTGTACAATTCATCCATAATTTCAAATTCAAATAGATAATTTTCAGACTATGGTCCACTTTCCTCAACTTCTGAGTTAGGAATCATCCTTCTTCACTGAGATGAGACATTAAGCAATTGGTGTCTTAAACATGCTCCTTTCTCAACCCTCAAGGCTTGTGAAATCATCCCCTGGGATGGTTATGATTTGAGAATTGAATTGTATAAGTAGAGTATTAGTCATCTACTCCTCTCTGATGAGACCTCACCCGGAGTGCTGCATCCAGCTCTGGGATTCCCAACACAGGAAGGACATTGACCTGTTGGAGCGAGTCCAAGAGAGAGGATTGGGTAAGCTTGGGAAAACGGGTGGCTTCGAGGTGACCTATTTGTGACCTTCTAGTACCTGAAAGGAACTTACAGGCAAGGTGGGGCAAGACTGTTTACAAGGGCATGTAGTGACAGGATAAGGGGCAATGAGTTCAAGTTGAAAGAAAGTATGTTTAGATTAGGAAAAAGTTCTTACTGTGAGGATGGTGAGGCATTGTAACAGGTTGCCCATGGAAGTTGTGGATACACCCTGTAGGTGTTCAGTGCCAGGTTGGATGGGGCTCTGAGCACCTGGTCTAGTTGAAGGTGTCCCTACCCATGGCAGAGGGATTGGAAGTAGATGATCTTCAAGATCTCCTTTCCCAAACCCAAACCATTCTATGATTCTATCATTCAATCCATTATAAAAAAAGAGTTAAAAACTCGTGCTGTGAAAAGAGGCTAATACCTTTTTTAGAGAACAGCATGTAGCTGGAGAATATTTCCTAACAGAATTACTAGAGTGCATGTTTTGCTTGAATTTTCAAATGTAAGTAGAAATTAAATTCAAATGGAAATGGTTGAGATAAAGAACCTGTAATGTGATCAGTATTTTTGAAATTATATCAGGTATGGTAGTGGTTTAAGTATTAGTAGGAAAAGGTTAAGACAATACCTCTATCAGCAAAGTATGCCACACTTGTAAGGGGCCAGCAAAGAATTTCTCATGTTCTAATCATCCATCCCCAAGCACAAAAAAAAACCAGACTAAACAAACAAAACCCTCAAACAAACAAAAAACAACCAACGGAAAAATACACAAAACCAAAACAAACAAACAAAAAGATAAAAAAGCATGCATGATAATCTCTCCCCCCCATTTTAGGTAACAGTAAACTGAGCACAGGCTCGAGGTGGATGTTTTCTAGATTTTCTTGCTCATGTGTTATTAAGCAACTGCAGGATCTGCAACTAAAAAGGCAGTCATTTCTTTATGTGTGTAACGCTAATGCAGATTTTGTTACTCTTGGCAGAAATACAGCAGACTATGAATGAGACTACCAAACTTTTTTTCACAAAAGTAACCAAGTGTTAGTCAACCTCTTTTCTCTCCTTCTTTCTTTCCTCGCTTTCTACTAATTAGGACTAAATGTGTGAAGTAAAAGTATAAATTACGTCATCATCATGGCTGGGCTTCGCGAACGAAGATTTGGGAGGGCTCTACCCACGTTTGTTGCAAGCACGTTGTGGCTGAAAAGGCCAATACGAGATAGGCACGTCCGCTTGCAAAAGGCACAGCAGAAAGACTGCTCTCCATTGTTGGCAAAATCCTGGCAAGAATACTCTTGAACAGACTGATACCTGCTATAGCAGAAGGAATTCTACCTGAAATCAGTGTGGTTTCAGAAGCCAACAGGAGTACCACAGACATGGTATTTGTTCTCAGGCAGCTGCAAGCAGAAGTGTAGGGAACAGAACAAAGGTCTCTGTGTAACCTTTGTTGATCTCACCAAGGCTTTTGATACTGTGAGCAGAAAAAGTCTATGGCAGATTTTGGAATGTTTAGGTTGTCCCCCCAAGTTCCTTAAAATGATCATCTCACTCCATGAGGATCAGTGCAGCCAAGTCAGATATGGCAATGCACTTTCTGAGCCCTTTCTATAAATTATGTATCACATTAATAAAGTAGGAATGATCAGGTTTTCTTCCTTTTGGGCGTTCTGTGATTAAATTTTCTATTAGAGTATGCTAATAAAAAGTATCCCGAATTTACTAGCTATCGGTTTCATTTAGTAGGGTATCTATAATTTTGGAGTTTATTGATACAATTTTGGGTTTATTTTGGATTGGTGGTATGGGTTTTTTCATACATCTGAAAAATCATCTTGATTTTTACAAGGGCTAATATTATGCTCTGTTACTACTGATCATTTTCTGTATGATCTTACAAATTTTGATGATCACTGTCTTTTTCATCCTACTTTAAAACTGTTGTTCTTCATGTATCAAAATTCAAAACCTTTTCAATAGCACTATCTAAATAATATGTTTTCAGTTTTTATGAAAAGCGTGTATCATCTGGGAAAGGAACAGAAGTTTCATATGTAAAAGGTACGTAACAGGATTACACAGAAAAAAATTTTACAGAGGAATAAATTTATCAGAAAACATGAACATCTGAATTTAAAACATTTGCTTGCCATGATTTATCTGAGTGCCACATTCCCCTAATGTTTTCAAAATAGTTCATAATGCATAGTGAGGCAGACAAAGAGGAACTGGAAAATAAGTACATCTTTGATGCCATCTCATTTTTGGCACATGAAAACTGTCGAAGTAACAACTTGCTAAAATTTTGCATTCTGCACTGCTAGAGAATTACAGTACTGTAAAAGATTATTTTTAGAGCTAGGACTGTTGTTTTCTTTGTAGACTATCAAAATAGTGTAAAGGCATAATGGAGAATGTTCGAAACAGGAGTTAAAAATAGAAACAAGCTGTGTATTCTGTGATAAAAAGCTACTTGTATTGAATCACAACTCTGTTGAATTTTTGCTTCCACATCAGAAAGCTGCAGCAAGTACCATACTCAATGTTACAGTGTGAAGCTACAAAGCTGATATTATTGAAGGTAAAACGCAGCCAATGAGGCTGAAAGCTCAACAATGATGACTAAAGTTAGAAAGCAACAACTGAAGCAAAAATAGTGACAATGTGAGGGAAGCTTTAGGGGTAATCATGTGAGGCTCCAAAAGAGAGGGGAAAAACCAGCATAATTCAGGTGGTTACAGAGCTAGAATTCTCAGTTGCAGAGCAAACAGGTTACTTTTGTGAGACTGTTATTCCTGGTGGTAAGAAAAGTGAATTAAACTCATGATCTGGTAAAAAATTAAGAACTAAGTTACAAAATGGTTTCTGCCAGATAGCTTTCTAGTGCGCGGTTGGCTGGTTTGTTTCTCAGAAGCAACCAGATAAGGGAAGTAGCAAAGGACCACATTATGTATTGATATTGCATGAGATAATCATGCAGAAAAATTCCATTTACAGACCAGTTCAAAACCTTTGCAAAAGTAACACTTCCCCAAGAGGATTTGGTGACTTACCCTCACATCTTGGGATTGTTTTTTTTTTCCCCATGACTGTTAAAGTCAGGACTAAAACACTACTATAAATCCAAGCGAGGTATTGGCAAAATAAAGTAATCAGATAATGCTAACTTAGGGACTTTTCTAAATAGGGGGGAAATAGAAATACATGGGGGAAATTTTTTGTCAGCCCTTCTTGTGGCAGTTGCCTCAATTAATTCATGTTAATGCTTTTGTAACATTTGAAAATAGAGAACTGAGTGATTCTCGTGATGTTCTTTCCAGTTCTTTTCCCTACTTGAAGCATAGCAGTAGCATAGAAGATTCCCGGTCTCTTATGCTCATGAATCTGAATCTTAACAGGTAAAATTTTTAGAAAGTAATTTTTGCCTTCCCACCCAGTTTGCATAGTATCATGGATTCCATGGCTGGGGTTTTTTCACAATATTTTGCAATTTTTTTAAAATTTTGTCAAGTCCAGTAACAAGCCTCCAGAAGACTTGAAAATAAGCATTTATTCATGAGTGACCCTAGGCCTTATACATTGTGCGTGTGTGAGGAAGGTAATTTGAGCTACTAGTCTGTTTTTAACTAGAGTTTGATTTAGGACTGTAGGTAGGTGACTGTATCAGAGAAGTGGTGGTAAAAATAATATTTTTTGATGTTGTCTGTTGTCTTTCACCATCGATATTTGCTTTTTTAAATCCTGTATTTTTCATTTGTCTCTTCTTATTCTATGTATATGAAATTGGAAGTCTCAAACCTAAATCAGACTGCTCATGTCTGATGAAGTGTGATTGTGTTAGCATTGACAGTTCTAAATCTTTTGCTCAGGCTTAACTTAATTAAAATTGCATAATGGAATTCCAGATGTCTAAGCATTTTTGTACAATTTTGAACATTTCTAAAATGAAAAGTATTAATATGAACATTGATAGTCATCCTGCTTCCTACCCCTGAGGTAATGCTTAAAACTTCAACCTTATTTGAACCTCTTAACTCTGGTGAAGTTCGTATTTCCTGAAATTGTGATTCTGAAATAGCACCCATGGTTCACTCCTGCTTCAGGATGGCATTCGGGCTTTCCCTGCCTCAAACAGATGTTATGCACAGTAGTAACCTTCCTTTTTGTTCATATAGTTTCAAATAACAATAAAGTGAATGGCTTAAGATCTTGCTAGATTAGTTAAATTGTTTATTGTTATGTACTTGCTCACATTAGTAACAGTTATAATGAGACAACAAAACATTGAAAGTGACTGAGGACTTGCCTCTGAGATGTTTCTCTGCTAAACTATTAAGCAATATGACACTAAAGAGGAAGCTAATGTCTTATCTAAATGCCGAAGAAGATAAAGCAGTCCAACTGCTTCAGTTTGTGTCAAATAACCAATGATTTGTGTGCAATTGCATTGAAGGATCTTATAGTTTTTATTTTTTGAAAATCCTTTACTGCAAATATACAGAATATTATAAAATATTGGTGAATAGCTATTTCCATAGCTGTCCAAAATTTGTGTGTCCTACTTGACAACTATCCTTTAAAGCTTTTTGAACCTTCTTTCCTTTTTTTAATCTAGAATACACAAAGAAAAATTTTACTACAGATTTTTGCCACAGGTGAGCATATTGGTGCAGTACAGATTGCGATATGGGATTTTTATATGTAAATATTTCCTTTCATTTTATGAACTTAAATGTTTTAGTTTGTAGATGTACCTTTGTAGCTTTCTCAGCTACCCACACACCTGCTGCTTTCCTTGACAATGGCAATACAGATGCTGCTATCACCATGGGAATGGTACTCCTCAATGAAGCTGCTACCTCCAAAGGGGATGTTGGAAAAAGGAGAAGTAAGTTGTACTAAATAGCTAAGGCAATGTTTGGACAATTAGAAGATATTGAGAAATTACAAGTGAATATCTGATTAGGTTCTCAGAAGGTCTTTACCTTAAACCAGTGTTTACTGTTTTGGGGTGGAAAAGAGGAGAGCATAAAAACTCTGTTGATAAAACTACATTCAAATGAAGTCAGTAAAAAAATGTTCTGAGCACACTCAGCCAAGGTACAGATTGACACAGTAGTATCTCTGCTACTTAGAATTGCATAAATGCTTTTTGGCTCTTGAATTACATTGAAAGTGAGTGACTTAAAGAATAAGAGTTTCAAAACATTGTTTTTAAAATTAATTTAGGCATTTAAGATGACAACATCCAAAGGAGTTTGAATATTCTTTTACTTGATACTCTTGCCAGTATCATGTCTGGCATGATGAAAGGAAGATGAAAACCCAGCAGTAGATGTAGTATCCTAATCTGTAATGTCTAAAGATTTTTAGTCTGAAGTGCAATTTTTATGGTTTTCTGAATGTTGTTGTCATTCAAAATATTTGCAAGATTTTTTTGTCAGTGAATTACATAAACACACAAGATGAAGATATTTTATCCAGAATCGAACTTCCTCATACTTGGGTGATACCAGATTTGCTACACTGCCTCCCCTTTCTTTTGAGATCAGTTCTTTAGCTACTTCTCTGTAATACACAATATTGCAGATAAGACTGGGCAACTGTTTTCTATAAAAACATTCTAGAATGCTTCATAACTGGTTGAATGTTTGCTAGAGATCTCTAATCAGTAGTGATTTGAGAATCTCTTTCAATGAGCTGTAGATGTATCATTTCATTCTGAATATCTCTTACAGTATCTAGCTTTAACACTGATATTAGAGGAGACAATGACATGAGTACAGTTGAAATGCAGTCTTAGATCTG
The DNA here is from genome assembly GCF_009829145.1 of Chiroxiphia lanceolata. Taxonomy (NCBI): domain Eukaryota; kingdom Metazoa; phylum Chordata; class Aves; order Passeriformes; family Pipridae; genus Chiroxiphia; species Chiroxiphia lanceolata. The sequence continues at coordinate 30,685,241 of NC_045640.1, forward strand.
AGTCTGTGAACATGAACACAGTGAAATAAAAGTGGACTGCAGTACAAATTCAGACTTTGCTCTTTGTGCCCCTTATGTGAATGCTTTCTGTGTATCTGGCTTGCACTGTTCATGCTTCCAATTTATTCATCCGTGCTTTGAAATCATATTTGTGAGTGGTGATTTCTTTATAATGAAGTGTGTTTATTAGGTTTGTACATGGCTAGTTTTCTCAAAATAACTTGAAATTTTATATTCCAGTTGACACATGTCAGTTTCCACATGGTCAGTTTTAATGAAAAAATGCGTCATTGTCGGTTTCCTTGGATTCATGTTTGCTCATCCTTTGCTCAAAGGCAGCACACTTTTGAAGCATGAATATCGCAATTAAATAGCAAAAGTTTGGCTAAAGTAGGAGTAGTATAAGAAGAGGAGTTTTTTAAATCAGAGTAGCTCACTACATCTAATGTAGAGCAGCTGCATCTGAGTTATATGCATCAGCTTGTAACATTTTCCCTTTTTAAAAATGTTTATTTAGATGCCACAGAGCAAGCTATCATGATCAAAAAAGGTTTTATGCTATTATTCCACAGGGTGCCAACAGATTTTCCAAATTTTATTTATTAATTTAAGCATTTACCTTGTTACTTAATTCTTTGCCTGAAAAGGCTCAAAGGATGCTATCGGAAGGTCTGCATCATTGTTATTTAGTTTCAAAATCTGAAGATTTATATTGCTATTGAGTAAAGAGTAAAAAGTGATTTGGCTGCCAGCCTTGGAACTTACAACAGTGAAATTTTTAGCCACCAATAACTAGATAAAGTAGTCACTAGCTGTCTTTGCTGTTACCTTGGCCGTAGGTGGTTGACTAGAGAGAACATGATTTCATCAGTAAAGGGATATTTTTCTAAATGTCTTTTTTTTTCCAAAAAGAAAAGTAAATACCTGAAGTGACATTGGTTGATACATATAATTTACAGGGTTATTAAATCCTTTATCAGCAGTAAGGTGTTTGCATCCACATATATTTAGTTCGCAAATTTCTGCTCTTTTTTTCTTGAAAGTACATTTACCCTGACAAGTTATTTTTTCTTAATAACCATAAACATTATTTCCATATGTGTTTTAAATCCTTTCAGAAGACAGTGGACATCAGTATTCAAGGCAGTAACATTTTTGTATTTAACTGTGTCAAAATTCTCTATAAATAATTGACATAAATAATATTCTTTGTAAAGATTCCAGTTTTAAATATTTTATGTGCTAATAAACAAAATTATTTTATTTCCAGTAATATGTCTGGTAGGCCTTGGTCTCGTGGTCTTTTTCTTCAGCTTCCTGTTGTCGATATTTCGCTCCAAATACCATGGCTACCCATACAGGTAATCTGTCATTAAATTCTGAATTTATAGATTGTAATAGCTTTGTATAAGTTTATGAATAGCTTTCAGGTTAACAATCTTTAATCCTTACCACTGAAGTCAATGGAAGGTGGAAGAAGCAGGAAAAATGGTGATTAAGTCAAGCAAACCAAAAAGGGCTGAAAAGCTAATGTTGTTAAACATGACTGCTAATGCATACCAGTTAAAAGGGTTTGAGCACAGATGTGTAACCCATGCAGTACACCACGAAAAATGCAAAAGAAAACATGCTTTCTTTTCTAAGGCTTTGTTAGATATTTATTTGTGTATCTTTATAACTAAGATGTACATAAGATGAGGTACAAAAATACCAAAGCAGTGTGCAGTGCTATGCTATGACTTTTCACTAAAAATACCCTCTTTTTTGTCAGCCCAACCACAGAGGAGAGAAAGGGTTATAGTTTTTCTAAAGTATATGTACACCTGTCATTTAGAGTTGTAATTTGTCAGACAAACAGAAAAGTAGATTTCTATGATTACACCTTGTGATTAGTGAAACAGCCAGCTTTATGTTCTGTGTTATGTTCCACTAATAAGAATTCAGCCTTGCAAAGCCAACTTAGATCTAACATTTGAGCTAATACATTACAGTTGTTCTATTGTTTTTTTCTGTGAGACTTTAGAACCATTTTCTTGTTTACTGAGGTTAATCACTTTATGCTGATTAATTGACATTAAGTTGCTTCAGATTAGTTTTAGCATTTAATAACATCACACTGAAGACAAGGAAATTCTTCCCCTTGCAGTGTGTGCAGAAGATGTGCTCCTACTTTTTAGTAATTTCTGCTAAGGAAAGAGGTCTGTAAAGTGCCCAGTAGTATCACACTGCAAAATTTCATCAGTATGAATTTAGTAGTTTGCCATCTGGATTAATCAGTATAGGCTCTCAGCATCATCTCTGGAGATTACCTTCTAGCTCAACTAACTTGGGGGGAAAGACAGGATCCAGTTTTCCTAAGTGTGAGATATTCTTTCCATTAACTACTTAAATCTTAAACTTAAAAATGCAGGAACGATGAGCTTAATCTGCACTCAAAGCTCATTTGAGAACCACTGCCAAAGAATGGCAACACATGGTATCAGCTCCCTTCCCTCTTCTCATAACAAGTTTACTAAATGGAAAAGGCAGTTGGTGGTGCTGGTGTGTTCCCTGCTATGCAGCTTAACTGCTACGAAATAGAACCTGGCTGCTGTACTAGTTTCATTTTCATTTCACTAGTTTCTTAAGAATATTCATATCACCTATTAAGAACATGCTTATATGTCTGTGCCAATTTCCAGCCCTTCCATGGCTTTTGTGAATGTTTGCAGTAGGGTTTTTCTGGCTGCTGTATGATACGTAGGATGTCTGGGGTTGAACAGTTTGCATGCCAACATGATACCATTGATGTTATTGCAGACTTAATTGCTCAGGTCTACTACACATCTTGTAGTATCATGTATTACAAGCTTTACAAATCTAATTTTAAGTAGTGTATGATTTTTCCTTCTTTTCTTGCTATTCTGTTTGCTGTAAATATTTGGTGGAGTGGATTTTTTTAATATAATTTTATTCCCCCCACAATTAATCTTGTATTTAGTGAAATACCAGACGTCTTTTCTTCAGTGTATCTAGCAGAAGTTGGAGCCCTATGCAGATTTTGTACTTCTCTGATAGTATCCAAGCTAAGAATAAAGGACATCAAGAATTGGGGGTGGGGGAAGAGGAAGAGGAATTCTGAATTCTATTAAAAGTTTAACTTCGAGAAATTTAATTTGATGTGCAGTGCATGTCAAAAAGAAGTGCACCTGTTAGTATGTTAAAGCTGGTTAAGAAATAAATAAAAGAAATCCAGGACAGGGCTGAAAAGAATGATTCATCACAATCCTGTTAAAATGAGGTAGTGCCACATCATGTTGTCACTATGAAGGAATTATTAGATCTATAAACCAAATTCTGTCTTAAGGAGATAAGTAGACTCAATATCACAACTTATAAATCATTAACACCCATCAAGTAAATTTGTTTAAAAAAATGAACACTGTGTATGCATAAATACATGAGAAACATTTAATAGGTGGCTAAGTGTTATGCAGGGCTTTTTTTTTATCATGTTACTTCTGCACAAGTAAAAGAGATCTTTTGGGCTTACTTGATCTGTCCTAGATTCTTCATGTTTTCATGGAAATAAATTAATCATTCAGTCTTAAAACCTCACTCAATGTAGAATGATTGGAAACCATCACTAGAGCTGATCCTTTTGCTCTACCATTATCAAATTTCATTTGATAGTTTCCCAAATGTGTCATTTATTTATCTGGTCCTTTCCAGTGTTAAATCTTTCCTGTTTCTTTTGGTCTCTTGAGTAGCTCTCACCTGATTTTCTGTTGCGTTATTTGAAATAAATATCTTATTGATTCTTTGACACTTCAGTGGTCTCAACCATGTCATCTTCATCACAATTTCATAGTGTTTTTTAGAGAAGTTCATTTGATTTTTGTGCATAGGTCTTGTGAATTTTAATTAAATGAATGCACAAAACACTAAAGAGGACCTTTTAATTTAGTATCCTGCATTTTAACTTCAGTCATATATGCTAAAATGCATTAATCTTTTTGTCTACATTCCTTAAGATCTTCCAAAAAGTTCCATGTCCCATCAGTTGATTATCCTTCATGGCCACTGTATTTCGGTATTATTTACTAGAATAATGTGGAAATTTTTTTGGTTAAATCATAGAAAATAATCAGCCTTCTAAACTATGTATTGATGGAATGGAAAATACATATTCAGTATTGACTAGCAGAGAAAATGAACTAAGCTGCAAGGAAGCATGATAAATAAAAGTTGCCTTATTTTCATCAAAAAACCATAAATATTAAGTCAGACATGAGATATTCATTCACTGTTTAGAGGACAGTCAATGCAACAAAAACAGACAAATTGCAAGGTGCCCCAGAACATGAACATTCCTCACATTCACTATATATACTACATAAGACCTGTCTATCCTCATTGTAATTAAATTAGTTTCAGTTCAGTTGTGTAATATGGAGCCCTTGAAATTAAATGCAAGTGAATAAAATAGAATAGTTGTTTCTTGGAAATATACTGATAAAATATTACTACACAGAACAAACATTCTTTGCAGACATCTAAAATTAAATTTATTAATAAACATGAGCACACTTCTAACAGTTTTTTAGATGTTCCATGTTGATTTCATGCAAACTCAATTGATTCACCTTAAATTTATGAACTGGTAAATCTACTTCTGATAAACACCAGATTTCCCATTCTGGTCTATCATGCCCAGCAAAATTGGCTATTTCTTCAAAATGGCAGAAATCGGGATTATTTTAAGAGACAGGAAAACAATAATACACAGTTATCAAAACAAAGCATCTTATATTTAGCATTTTCGGTACTTCTACTCTTAATGTAGCTAAACAGTTCATCAAAGAAGCTGCCCATTGAAATGAAAGCCAACCTTGGTTTTCTCTGTTCCTCTAAACCATCAAACAGCACACTGAATTCACGACTATCCACAAACCTCCACATTCTTCTCTATGTCAAGTGCTGGTTTCTAATTCTTTAAAGAATGGGAGATCTGAATTCCAGGTGTCTGGACCTGTAACAGATCTCTTAGGAAGGATGTGCTTCTTCCTGTGGCAAACAGTTTGGATGCTCTTCTCATAGGACCTTTCTTCTGTGATTACCACCATTAAAAATGCCTCTTCTTGCTTTTATGTCTTCTCTGTAAGTCTTACAGTGTTACCATTTACTCCTACCAATTTCTTCCCCTTTCCATTTAATTAATGTCTGGAATGGCACAGTTTGGCCAGCTTTTCGTGTTCTACTTCCCAATCCTTTGGATAAGGAGACATTTTCTTTTTTCTTTTTGCAGATCTATACCAACACATGTTGTCCAGTTTATTATTCTGGAGTTTTCAGAAACTGCCCACACCCTGTCTCTATCTTTGTGGCTACTCTATGATTTTTCACAGTGTTTTGGCTTTCTGTAGTTTCCACAGAATCACAGAGTAACAGAATGGTTGGGGTTGGAAGGGAACCCTGGAGATCAACCACTCTGCTAAAGCAGGTTCACCTATAGCAGGTTGAGCAAGATCAAATCCAGGCAGGTTTCTTTAGAGAAGGAGACTCCACAACATCTCTGGACAGCCTATTCGATTGCTCTGTCATCCTCGAAATACAGAAGTTTTTCCTCATATTCAGATGGAATGTGATGTATTTCATCTTTCTGCCTTAGGCTTTTTCTTTCTTTGTGTATCTAGCCTCTTAAGCTTGTTCTGTAACTTTCAGTGTTTTGCTTATCTGCGTTCTGTATCGTGTCTCTGAGCTGCTAAAGATGCAGTTTCCTTGTAGACAGAAAGTAAGGAACAGTAGATAGTAGCATGTTGATCCAAAATGCTGTATTTGTATTTCCTTACAGTTATATCGTTGTCTCTTACCCCTTTTAAGCCTATCAGTTCTACTTTCCTGATTATTGTAATCTTCAGTCCTCCCCACTCTTCCCTCCAAACTCTTTCCCTACCAGTAGTCCTCTCTCTTCTCATTTCCTTTCCTGTACATGGCCTTACACATCTATCCTAAACCTGGGTTATCACATGTGCTCAGCATTCTCTTACTTCTCCACTCAGCACCCTACAAGTCATCTCTTCATGCAGTTGTTCTTGCTGGCTTTTCCCTTTCATTAATCCTTTCACCCTCCAGCACCCAGCCAGTTGCCATCTGTTTTGCCTTGGTTTGTATGTCTTGCCTAATGAGCTTGTCAGCTTTTTGCAGCAGCGAACATCTTTATACTGATACAGTCTTTTAAGCTTATGGCACTTGTATTTGTTTTGTAATCATTAATTAATTATGCCATGAATGGAAAACTGATGAAATTACTACATGTGTATGCTAGAGCACATATTGCATATCTATAAGGAGTTGAAAGACCTTCCCAGTGAAGCTAGAGGCAGTACTTCCGTTCAGTAGTTCATTGCTTTTGTGTTTGTACAGCTAGTCTATAGTCATGGACAAATCTTTCTCAATGTGTTCCCATCTCCCAGTTTGTACTCGGTAAAGTACTTAGAAAGGTATGACACACAATACATATCTGCATTTTAGGAATACAAAGTTTTGTTCCAGGGGTAAAAAAACCAGCAATGCCATCTGAAACTTCTTAATGTATTAAAATACTAAGAGTCTACAACCCTACAAAGCCTTGCCAAGTGCTATGTAGCCTTCCCACTCTGGTACCACTTCAACAGTAAAGGAAGAAAGTTTTAAATAAACCTGAAACATTTCCTGGGAGAGTTCTCTCACTTTAAGTAGTAAGAGCAAATGCAGAACTTGATTAAAGAGAACAGATGTTTGAAGAGTGTTTTCCTTTCTAATTTTTTAAATAGGCAAATTTAAGTTTCAATCACTCATGTTTTATTTGATAACTTTCCTGCTTTTAGTAATTACTAAATGGAATATAAAATCTTAAGAGATTATTACACGAATGTCAAATGACTTTTCAAATTAATGTTTTGAAGTCCTTGTTTATTATTTTCAAATAATTGTGCTATGTTTTATATGCATTTTGCAGCATTTAAACATGTTTTCTTTTTTTTCAGCTTCTTAATTAAATGAATTCAAGCGGGATTCATTTACAGCTGCTTACCATGAAGATAAGCTATAACTGTTGTTATCAGCCCACGATTGTTACATGTATTCAAGAATCTTTTGTTGGTTCATCTGTTTTTGTGATAATTTATATAGTATGCTGATAGATAAATGAATGCAGTTTTATGCAATGAATGCATAATTTATAGAAATATAAACATCTCATTGGAAAGTGCTAAAATGTTATGAATATGGTGTGCTCAAGATTTTAAATAAATTTCATTATAATGGGCTTCTGTTTAAGTCTTTCTTATTGAATCCAAAGGGCATCACCAAGATTTTTCACCTGAATTTTGTTATAAGATTTTGAGATGTGTTTTAGAGGTGAACAAAATCACCTCAGTTTTTCAGCTACTATTAAGAGAAATACCATGATGGAAACTGTAATGATTTTCATGACTACATGCACCTTGCCCTCACTTTGCTTTGTAACCGAGTATGTATATAGAGTCTCTGATCACCTCTGATATGCTAAGCCATTAACATAAAATTATATTCTACATATTTTCACCCTCAACTTCTTCTTTTTCTGACTCAGCAGTATATGCAGTACATACGTTGCCAGTTCAACTCTCTCTACAACATGCTTATTTTTTGAAGTAGCAGCAGGAGGAAGGTATTATCCTGAATAATGCTTATGAAGCAGTACAGACGAGCATATCGGAACAGGAGTTACCATAATTGCCAGTTTTCTGTGTCCACACAGCTTTGTGAAAAGCTTATGTAGGAATTTAGAATGCCATTTAAAAATGCCATTTTTGTAGCTGTTCACATCTCATATTATATGAATTGCTCATAAACCTTTTGCATACACCTGCATAGTGTATTCTCAGTGACTCAGGAAACAAGAATCATCATGTGATACTCTACCTCAGTCCTGCTTCTTCTTTTCTTCCCTACTGGTATTTTTCCAAGTGATACTTTTCCAAGTACCAGTTCACTGTCAGTAGCAGTTGGAATCTCTTTGTTCATAAGAATACCTCTAAATATGAGGATAAGATTGACTAGACTTTACAAAACTCACTTCATCTAATTCTTTTATCTGTTCCTTCTCCAAAGAAATACTGGTATTTTAAGAGCTAGGAAACATTTTAGGAGAAGAGAAAACAGGAAGGACAGCTTATATGTTACACAAATGCAGAGCAAGACCGCTGGTGTGGAAACGCTGGAAGGTTGTAGAGCAGTATTTAAAATAGAAGCTGGGTAAAAACTGACAAACTCAAAACACCTGGTTCACAGACTGATGTGGACTGTCAAGGGGATTGCAGCTTTTACAGAGGCTGTTAGCCAGGAAGGCAGATCAGACTGCCCATGATGCCAGTTGACTGGCATGTGCCAATGTGGGGAAGCTAGGACAGAATTTGCAAGAGGTTTAAGTCAGTGCTAGAAACCTGAGAAATGTATGGAAGAATTAAGTTGTGTGATATTGAACAACAGCCCTATTATAACAGGCATTCGAAGCTCTGGTGGAAAAAAAAATAAAAAATCCATGGGACACTGTTACCAGACTACTGAGTTAAGGATGGCACAGCAGGATATGCAGGTGACAGAGTGGGGCCATATGGGGAAGATTACATAGAGTGCAACAGCGTGGACCTCCTATAGGTAAAAAAGAAGCAGTAGGTTCCATCGCTGGAAGTCTGTATTTTAAAAAATAATTAGAACTCTGCTGCTGACCTCTGATCAAGATGACAACGGCAGTCAGAAAGAGCAGAGAAACTGCAAGTTTCAGACATGCAGTAGTAGTGAGAGACCTCAAGACTTCATCCTAATGCGATTTAAGTATTTCATCTTGTGATGAGGTAAAGTGTTCCAATGACATGTGACTGCCTCCTGGAACAACTGGTAGATCTCAAATGATAGCCAAATCAGAAGCAGCAGTTTGAGTAGTGCATGGGTACTAGCATAAGAGGTATTCATGGATGCCTACTCTATAACAGGAAACACAACACAGTAGGGTAAATGCTGTTGCAAGACAGGACTCTCAAAGTGAAATCTGAAATAAAAACCACAACACTGCACACAGGTCAACAGTAAAATAACAGGTTTAAAAAAAAATTATCTGAAGATGATGCTCATGGTGGTTGCATGGTGGCACAGACTTCTTAAAATACACCAAAAGCAAGGGTCCAGGCAGGGAACTAGTGAAAGAGTTGGTGAAAAGATTTAAGGGGCACCCACTGATAAAAAATGTGACAAAGAAGCCAAATTCTCTGCAGCAGCTGGGCCAGAAGACTTAGGTCAAAGTGGTCTAGCACATTCTATGTAATTGTTTTAAATAGGTAAGTTAGATGCTGGTAAGATCTCAGGACCAAATGGCATTTATCAAAGACCTCTGAAGGAAATCAGATGTGAGGTCGCAGAACTGCTGAGCAAGGTGCCTTCACCTATCATTACAGATTGCCTCTGTATCAGAGGACTGACAGATTGCCAACACAGCTGTCATCTATAAAAAGGAGAATCTAGAGGGAAGACTGAGCTACAGACCAGTGAGCAATTTCCAGTCCTGATGGGATGGTCAAGTCTGCAATAAAGAGAGCAAGGATAAACACAGGCATCTGAAAAAGATGGAGGACTTGTATAATGGAGCATTTAAGTTTACAAAGCTTGTAGAAGGCTAAAATAGTGCCAGGAAAGCACAAGGATAAAAATCCTTTGGCAAGCATTTATTAAAGAACCTAATCTGAATTTGGGAGAGGTGTCCTTTTCATGACTTGAAAACCAATTAAAAGTTAGAAAGAGAAGAATAGGGCTTAATAGTCACTCTTTATGACAGGAAAGACAAAAATAGAAATTTCCTGAAGACTAGTGCTGTGACCACCTTAATACATCTTCCTTATGGACGTGTAGAAACTGCATATGCAGTGCAGCCTGCCTTACAGAGAAGCTCATGGTGCTGTGCTGATAGGGAGGAAAGTCCACTAAACTTTACAAAACTTAATGAATGGGTAAAAACTTGGGAGGTGAACATCAGTGCATCTAGAGAAAATAAATAATGCCTTGTTCAGCTAAAACTCAGGAAAGAGACAGTAGAGTCATAATTGAACAGATTTTAGCAGAATTGTCAGTGTGCACTGACAGCCAAAGAGGTTTAGTACCGTGTACAAGATGGTACTAAATATTTAGTAGAAGATGTTTAGTAGAGAGTTTGGGTAACAAGGCAGAGGACAACACTTTACAACTACACAAAATCTCCATGGATTCCTATTGAGTGAGTGCTGCATATAGTTCTGATCTACACATCTCAAAGACACAGCAGTTCAAGGTACAGAAAAAAGGCACTGGGAATTGGTCAGGGAGGTAGAATTCCCCCTCATGAGGGGACACTGAAAACACTGGAACTCTTCAACTGGAAAAGAAAGAAAAACCTGAGGAGTGAGTATGATTGTGGCTTACGAGTTTATAAACACGTTAGATAAGCTAAATACTAAACATTCACTAAATCCTACAGTACTAGAACAATCCTGCAGCTTATTTAAAAGGAAATTACTTTTTCAGGAGGTTGAGGAGGTAGACAATATTCAGCAGGTTCAGAATAGGGTCAGAAAATTCGTGGCCACAGTTCCACAAGAAACCTTAAAGGTGAGGCAAGTATGCAGTTTACCGTTCTTAATGCAGTAATTCTGGATGCTGGAGAGACTATGAGGTAAATAGACCACATGCTCTCTAGCTACTGTCTCCAGTCAGCCAGAACACTGAGCTAGATGGCCTTTTGGTCTAACCTCCTCAGGCATTTTGTAAGCTCATTAAGAACTGTGAAGGAGGAGGGAGGTGACATTAAGGAGAGCTGTATGATCCACTGCAACTTTTATTCTCTTGACAACACAAATAAGCAGGCCTGGAAAGCACCAGCAATCAAGGAGAAGGCAAACACAGGTATTGGCAGAGCTCAGGAGGATAAGAAGGATTTCAAAAGACCCCAATCCCAAGGCATGTGGTTAGGCAAACCCTGTAGGTAAAAAAATACAAAAATTAGCAGAACACTAATACATGCAGTAATATATTTAGATCTCAAGTGCTGAGTGACAAGAATACATACAATCACATTTTAAAATATATACAGAAATGTGTCACTAAAATTCAAGGCATTTTCACCACATGATGGATCAAAAATCTTAGGGTCTTCTTTTGATGCAAATGCACAACTTGTTATGAAGTGAATGCTATTTGTCATAGGTTAGAAATCTTTAATTCCTGTTACATTTCTAAGGAGTTGATAGCGCAGTTCCTGTTGTATTTTATAAGTGATTGCTTCCAGTGCTATGAATTTATCACCCTAACTATAGCCTTCATAGTAGTATAGGGACAGGTTGGAGTTTGACTTGAAGAACAAACCAAAGCAGAGAGAAACACACAGCTGTAGGCAAAAAGAACTTCAAGTCTACAAACAGCAGGCAACACAGAATCCTCCATTTTTTTTGTGCTTGCTCTGCTGCATGCTACGTGGCACATATGCTTCCTCCCACCCTCAGGTTTAGAGGTTTCCCTACAGACCTTAGCAAGCATCTTCAAAAGCATTAGCTCCATTTTCTTTCTTCCTTGTGTACCAGCAGTTTCTTATTTGTGTCCTTTTTCAGTATCAAAGTCCTCAAAGTTTTTACACAAATCCCTCTATTTTTGAGGAAACCTTGTATGTTTGTTTTGCTGCACTTTGTTAGTTCTTCAATTAGATGTTTATATAATTGGAATAACAGGTGTTGTCATTAAAGGGACCGTTTCTATGAAAATTAAATAAGCCTGAAAGTGGACATAAATAAGGAGAATCTCTTAAAAGTATCCAGATTCTAAATGAGCAGAAGTGTGGTACTGAAAAGCTTGATGGCATTTTTCACTAGTTCATGTTTGCAGCAGTGGACACCCACAAACTTGTAATAAAAGAAATCCATACTTGAGGATCTAAGCATAGAGATTTACAGGAGCAAAACCATGCAACTGAAGTTGAAAAGAAAGTGTAAGAAAAAGTAATCATCCTTGTCTTTCGAATTAAATTTAACTCCACATACCCTTCAGAACAGCCAAATAAAACTTTCTCAATACTGATATTAAGTGACATTTAGAAGGTTCAGTGTCCTGTTACGGACCCAGAACAGACCTCCACATGATTGCAGGTGTCTGGTCAGGATCTCATCATTAAAAGATCTAAGATGTCCTCAGACCAAGTTAGAAACTCTTGTAGTTATGTTTCCAATTCTTTGTAATATGTGAACAACTGAGTATGATTTTGCTCTCTATGTTTGGTAGTACTGAATAACTATATTCAAGACAAAAATGGCCTGTAGTTTCTGCCTATGAGAAAAATGTAATGGGATGTGCTGTAATGTGAGTTAAAGATTTTATACACTTATTGAGGCTTTGGACATTTTTTAGTCCCCTATATTTTCTGCCCTAGAGGATTTTCACCCCCATATTTTTCATTCCCAGATGCACACACACACGTACAAAAGAATGCCGCATTAGGAGTTCTTGATGAAAAACAACTTCTTGTTAGAACATCTCAAATCCAAGAGCAGACATTCACCTATATGCAGTCCATTTATGAACAGGAAAACTGTATGTTCTCCTCTTAGGTGTGGATACATGCTACGGTAAGGGCAACGCAAGTTCAGAGTTTGTTCTTTGTCACGTGGCAAACTGAACCCTCATCATCTGTAAAGAAAGATTAGGTCAAACAAGTCTCTAGCTTTCTCTGACATTGTCATGTAAAGACAGTACTTGCAGAGGAACAGAGCTTCACAGGTGTTGTTTTTAATTTTTTGTTACCTATGTTAAAAATTTAAATCTCCGTTTACCCCAGTTAGCTATGCTACTAGGCAAGATATAGATAATATGAGTAAGCAACCCCAAATTTCTTTCTTTCTGCACCACAGTAAGTATATGATGCCCAAAAGAAGCATCTTTCCATATTTTCAAGGAATGTTTTCATTGTGCATTAACATGGGTCTGTATATTTTTTATTTGAGATTAGTAACTTCCATAACATTAGGCTGTATTGGACCCTCTAAAAGTACCTGAATTAAATAAGGAATATTTCTCTGGTTTGTATTTAGCCTTTTTGCCTTGCATTTTAAAATGCATCACAAGTATAAATAGTAATGAAGAAGCCTTAGAAGTTCCAAAGTAAAAAGGCTTTGTTTTGTCTTCTAATAGTTATATTTTTGCTTCAGGAGTCCTACTCTGGAGAGAAAAAAAGCCTCAAGGTAAGTCATTACTGAGGAGCACTTCAGGCAAAACCAGTGCAAAATAAGAGTTTATCTAGGCTGTAGCACACAGGCTTCCATAAGTATTTCTTTCCCCTCTGGTAGCACTCGGTGCAGGAGTTTCATTCTTCGGGTTTAAGAATAGAGAACAGGAAGCTTTACATTGTGTTTAAAAAAGAGCTGTTAGAGTCCTATTTCATTTTATTTTGTTTTGTAATAGTGTATATTTTCACTAGAAGTGGAGTCATTTAGCAGAATGAAGATAAACAGAACTGCTTATTTATCTGAAAATATTTTCATTGGTCAAAGCTAGTGGAAGTTGTTGTTAGTATTAGAGGAAGGTTGTAGCCAGTTTTTGCCCTCGAGATGACTATCTACCACCAGCACATCTGATGGCAAGTAATAAAACACCTCAATCCGGAGTTGGATTTGCCCATCTATGTGTGTTAATAAAAAGTCCTCCCTAATCAAGGTATTTGGAACTAGGAATAATTGTACCTGGTGCTGAACAGCCTTTAGCCCTTCCTTTTCTATAATTACTCACTCTCCTCAGCTGCATTTAACCAGTTCTTTCCCCCACCTCCCTCTTGGATAGGACCATGGCAGTTAATGGCCCTACTAGTATGACAGTTAAGATCCTCATCAGCTTATTGTTGCTCAGATGCCCGGTTTTCTTCAGGCTCTCCTCTTGAATCTCTGACTCACCACTTTTAAGTCAGACCCATAGAGCTTGACTGGCTTGTGCTGTGACTTTTCTCAGAGAATCTCTCTAACCACAGAGGTGTCCAGCCCCAGGCCAAAGCTCCCTGCCCTCACACAGAGCATGTTCAGTGATTGCCTGACCCAGGCGGACTTTCTTCTTTGCCAGTTTCCCTGCTGGTCTCCTCCTAAGGTGATGCTCTCAGAAGAGGGCTGTGCTGGCCTGATCCCCCTGCCCTTCGAAGCAGATGATCTTTCCTTTTCACAACTTACATATTATAAAATCCTAAGAGAAAACAAAGCTAAAACTCAGCCTCTGCTGTATGGTGTCACATCGGTCCAGAGACTTTCCTGCAGTTAGCAGGAGGACTTGTTTCCAGAGGACAGACTGAAAGCACAGCAGAGTAACAGGTACATATTTGCAAAAATGAATAAAGTTTGCAAACAGTACTTTTCATGCAAACACTGCAATTACTTGCACCTAAGATGTTCGGTTAACATATAATGTGACAAAAACTTGAATACAGAGAAGATTTAGAAAGAGCTGAGTTAAGCATTTCTCCAGCACTTCTCATTCAGGGAGAGCAGGATATAGTCACAGTTCATTGCTTTATAATGCTGTGTCTATCCTGAAGCCATTGTAGGTTCATCTCAAACTTACCCTCACCACTCAGTTATTTAGGAATCTTTTTAAGTTCTGAGAATTTTAATGAGCATTTAAAATGCCTCAAGTTAAGAAATTGATAACAGTAATGGTACGATTTCATCCTACACCATTCTTGTATTCACATCTGTTAAAAACCTTAACCCAGCAGTACCCAGCTCTCATGAAAGAGCTGCCTCATGGGAATTTCCTCAAAGGAAGATTTCCTGCTGGGCCTTTAGCTCCTTCTCCAGACCAGTTCCACAAAAACAGTATCTAAGCCACAGGCACAAACATCCAGACTACATCAAATCCAAAGACTGTATTTTAGTTCACAGAATAAAAGCAGTGAAAGCATTCGTGCCAGTGCATGATGGCAGTAAACAAAGCCACTATCATGTGTAATTAAGGCAGACAGATAACACTGAAAAATCTAGCCACCACAGCTTTAGAAACAGGTCATTTTGCATGTTTTAAACTGTTCCCAGGTGAGGCAATTCTTAAGAGAGTAAAAAATCAGTCCTAAATGGCTACATACTTAATTATTAAAATATCATAATGTCCTAAGACCTCTGTCCCCACAGAGACTCTTGCTGGGAGAAATCTCCATATATTCTCAGTGAGGCTCAAGATATCAGTGTTCTTTGACAGACAAGCTGTGGTTACTCACATCCTACTGTTCATATCCAGTAAAAAAACACCCACAGATGCTTCAACTCATGCTCTTCAGGGATATATTAGTTGTCATCAACAGACCAACTAGCTGATACAACTCAGGAACTATTAAGATATTAACATTCAGAATTATTTTTCTTTTAACTTCCTCACCAGAAATTTCTTCCACAAAGCAACCCCAAATAACCTACACCTCTTTCCCTATGTATTCAGGGACATTTGAATGCCTCTGGGTTCTCTGTTTATTATGAAATTAAATTTCATGAAAAAATGAAAAAAAAAATTTTGATCACTAAGAGCTCTTCAACAGAGCTGCATAGTATAAGAAAGCTTATAAACCAAGGTGTCCAGTATTCCATATTGAATTTATCTTCACCTTAAACCCCCCTAATTTCACAATCTTTCCTTCAGCTTTCTTTCTTGCCAAATCTTAGACATATTACAGAACCCCCAAATTTGCTGTTCCTTTAAGAGGCTCTTTACTGCTATCAGTGCACAAGTATCATCACTTTTCTTTCTGAAGTGGCTTAGTACTTTCAAGTGTCATTCACACTGAGGGATACCTGAAGAAGTGCATTAAGGGAATTTGGTTTCAATTGGTCATGCTTTCTGGGTCACTCTTCCTTCAAACACCTCTTCTGTCTGATTCATTTCAGAAAAACATTAACATTTAATGTCATTACAGGCTTAAGTAGATATGTATCATCCTCCTGAGGGAAGTAATTTCCTTTTTGCAGGTCACAATTTTGGTGACAATAATATAAATCAGCACTGGAAGTTGCTCTAGTGTGTCATGCATTAATAAAGACAAAAAGCTGGGCAAGATAATAGAGATAAATGAAGATGTATAACAGAATGGCTTGATACAGACTAGCCTTCAGCATGATTTGCAGATGGGGCAAAGCAAGCAGCAGTACTCCCAGGAGTGTCAGAAGTCAGAAGAATACTGCTGAATATTTAAATTTATAATATTGCTATGTCAGTGGATGTATAGATAAATTACAGCTACAAAATGTACTCTTGATACACACTAGATTCTCAAATAACACATACTGTCTGCAGTTTAATAACAAGTGTATCCTTACAAGCTTTCCTGGAGTCCACTTGCCATACTTCCCAAACCAATGTTCATGTTATGAAGAAATAACGGAATTAGGCCTCATTCTCTCAATAAATATTATTTGTATCAGGTATGTTATGTGTTGATAATCCTTTATTTCAACTTACATATTAGTTGCAGTCAACAGTACATGGTATTCAGGTAACTGGTAAGTCTGCTCTTAAATAGCATAAGTGAAAACAGAAAGCTATGTTTGTCATAAGGAGCTGCTGGCATTCAGTGGTCAGTGCTACAGAATGCCAAAGAACCCAACTGCACTATTTTTAAAGAAGGACACAAAACAAAGCTTTTACATAATACTGATGGTCAGAAATGTCTAGGAAGAGCTCATTTAGCCCATACTCTGTACAGAGAGGATGCTGTGATTTGAGTTTAACAAAACAACTGTAGGTTATAGGTATAATTTGGCTTGTGGATCTGACATGTAGCCTTCTAGTAATTAGGATTACAGCTTTATGAGATAGAAAATAATGAATAATCCTGGCTTTTAAAAGCAACAATTACATTTTACATTAATCTCTTGTTATGCAAAGTACTTGTCTTCCTACTTAGGAATAATTGATTGGTTTCCAGTTTGCTCAGTTTAGGAGACTGCTGAGCTGAGATCGTCTTTACTCATGCTTCCAGCAGGCACATATTTGCACTAATTATTAGTATAATCTTCAAAGTCCTAATAGAAAGTGATATGGCAAGAACAAGAGTGCTTAGTGCTTCTGATAAAGAGATTAAATCAAGCTTAGAAGTCTCATATTAAAAAGCAACTTAATATTTACAAGTTATGTCTCCTATGCCTTTTATTTCGGTTATTAGTTTCAATGCAGGACTATAAAAGCAAAAGAGAGCAGACAACATTAAACATAAAAACATGGAAAATTTTCCATTATAAATGCAAATTATGAGTTTCCATTATTTGCAAGCAGATGTGAGCTCCAGAAGATGGTAAAGGTAACTGCGATGTAAATAAATAAAATTGGTTGATCAAAATGAAAATAAAAAAGAACCAGTGTGTCTCTATATTGTTTTTCCTCTCCATCTGCATACAGTTGTCCATCTGCATGGGTGTTGTGATGGAAGTTTCAGGTTGGTTGTTTACAGACAAAAGGACAACCTTTCTTCCAGCCAGACACAACCCTGGGAGTGAAGGATATGGCACACTTTCCAAGGGTGCTGCACCTCTTCTGCTGGCACAGGCTTCTTAGAGCGCAGTGTCAGTCTGCTGAGGAAAGACTAAGTGAGCAGAGTATCTACAGCATAGACTGAGGTTTAAGGCACTCTGAAGAAGCAGAAGAGAGAAGACACATTCCTAAAACTCAGATATGTTAGAGTCCATCCTGTCCAAGGAGAATGCAAGAGACCATGCAGGGATCTAAGGCAATCATCCATTATGCAAGGATACAGTGGGAAGATAGCCAAGACTTAACTCATGTTTTGGTACGTTTTACATAGCAGCTCCAGATCCTTATTCAGAGTACCTTAATAAAACTCAGCCTTTGAGTTTTATTTAAACTGCTAAGCTTTTGTCATCCTAACTTCAAGAAGAAGACAGAAACAACTCAATTTCAGCTACTTCTGATCAACTCAGAAAAATCAGGAATCTCAGATAAACACAGCACTTGAAATGGCTTCACATGTGATATACATAATTCTCACAAGGAGACTTGTGTTTCTTCCCAGCAGTTCCCAGCATAACAAAAAAACAGGATATACAATGTCCACAGGATATACAATGTCCACAGGATATACAATGATATACAATGATATACAATGATTGCTTTGACAGGGAAAGTTATAAGAGGTTTACATGAACATTCATATACCAATAATTTTCCCAAAGCAACATACCAGTACGGTCCCAGCACTGGACTGAAGTCCCACAGCTATGCCTAGGACAGCCTCTGCCCTCCAGAAAAGCCTTTTCAACACAGGGGCAGCTTCCTAACGCAGTTCTTCCTGACACCAGCCACACACCACTATTGCTTATGGAATCCATACCATCCATATCTCTGAGGATTCCTTACTCTCTGCAAAGCTTCAGATGCACCTGCTGCTCTTTTATTCCCAACAACTGAGCCTGTTTCCTTTGGCTCTGCTTTATTTATGAGGTTAACCCTGGCCTTACTCACTGCATGGTTGTAAAACCTATTGGTGCATCGGTTTATAGGTGTATAGATATTAATTAGAACCCTAACAGTAGCTGTACTTGTTACATATGTGAGTTGTGGCTACCTTTTAGAGTAGCTAAATGAAAATTAACATTGCCTATTTTAATATGGAAATACTTTCTCTAAAATAAGCATATTAAATAATATACTATAATTAGTATAATTAGATCTATTATTTTTCCTAATTATACTAATTATAGTATAATAAATGTTATACTTTTTTTTTTTTAGCAGTTATGTTTTCTTCAAAATAGAGAATGGTACTGGAATTCAATACACAGAAGCTTTGAAACTATCAATGTGATCGTAACAGTGAAAGACTACTTGTGATTCCTTTTTCCTTTTTTAATTGACATGATTGCACTTACTAATATATCTGAGCTGCTGCCAGAGTCTCCTGCAAAGGATGCATTCATTAAATTTTAAAGCTCGGATGTGCAGTGAGTGACTGCCTCTGAAATGAAAGCTCTGTTCTAGTGAGATTCAAAGCTGAATATAAGCTCAAAGGAAAAATGCTTCTCTTGTCAAGTCCTTCTTAAAACTTTGAGCAGATTTCCACTTAATCATCTTCAAATTCACTTGCCTCCTAAACTAGAGATGCTTATTTGTAGCATAGGCAAGATTATTTTGTATTTATTATTGAAGCTGGGCACCACTTCCAGGTTGATTGTCAATAAGTGGATACCTTTGTCTGAGACAGTCCTGAAAGTGACATTTGTATGACTCAGAAAAAAATAAAAGGGGAATCTGCAGGACTTTAGCTATAAAGAGGAGGCTCCTATTTTTCAGACTCTGGCTACCAGTGTAAGGTTAGATAACACTTTTCACATGCATTTTGAGAAAGTATTATGCCAAATACTTTTGCATAAATGTAATGGGTTTTTTTCTTCTTTGATCTAATTCCCTTTGATCTAACAGCTAGTGTTTAATTAAGACTAATCTTTGCTAATGAAAAGGAAAAAAGTCACAAAAGAGAAAATTAGTGGTCATGCTGTCACACATAGGTCACTCTCTAACAAGGCCTGCACCTTTTTCAATGTGAAACCATTTGATGGACTTACTTCCTGCCATTACTGGTCTTGTTCGATGTCACAGGGGTACAGTCCATCAAAGTAAGTGTTCACGAAGTATGTTGTACTGGTGCAAGCTGCCAGGGTGAGAGATGTAGTTATACTATTGAACAGCACTGTGGCTGAATCCATTTCCTTCTTTTTCCTTTATGGTAACAGAGAAAATGATTAAGAAAAAATGCTAACAGCAGTAAAGAATGGTACTGTCCTTCCAACTCCAGATGTTAAGCTCTTGCATCCTTTTCCTAATTGCAAAGAAGGACTTGAAAAGTTGTGAGAATAAAAATAAAATTATAAATAAATAAAAATAATGCAAGTTGAGTTGCTGATAGGGCTGAACCTGTAAGTGACATCCTGCTCTCTGCAGAGCCACCTAGGTGGATATCACCTATCTCCTGTCAAAGCCCTCGCTGAGTCCCTGCAGGGATCTAGCACAAATCTGGATAGCCACTCCACTTGGTAACCACTCCCCTTCCCCACCAGTACTTCCTGTCCTGCACCGGGTGTAGACACCATTATCTGGACACCATTATCAGTGATCAAAGAGCAGTCACCCAGCTGAGGGTATGGGAAAAGGGGGAACACATCACCACTCAGGGCACATGGGCCACAGCCACTATGCACACCTCCTTTGGCTGGAGGGCTGCTGGAGGAGTGACCATGTTTCCCCCCAGCTCTCCCCTTCCTTACCTACAGTGCTTCTTGCCTCTGGAGACAGCTCCAGTTGTCTCTACCCAGAAAGAAGGAGCTTGCTCTCCTGTTAATGAGAAAGCACAGTAAATTCTCTATGGAGCAGTTACTTTAAGTGCTTACTAAACTCCAAACATTTCATCTTAATTAAATAATACTAAAAACCTTGCAATATTTCTCATATTGAATCCTACAAACTGCATTGATTCTGTAACTTGGAGAAAGGCAGACCCTGAAGTTGTCAAAAGGAATAAAATATTTTAGGTCTTTCTATCAACATCAAGAAAAATAATGAAAAATAGCAGTGTCTGTCCTAGAGAAATGTGCAAGCCACAGTTGTGGTTTGCCCAAGTAACTGGTAAGATGTGATATGACCAAGGAAACTGGAAGCATTTAGATACTGAAATCTGAGCCTACATGAAACTATTGATCAGTTGAATCAATAAAATAAAACAGAATAGAATAGAAAAGAATAGAATAGAACAATATAGTTGAAAATAAAAGAAAAATAAGGTGAAATGAAGTGAAAGAAAATAAATAAAATAAAATAAAACAAATAAATTGAAAACTCTCCAAATAATATATAATTAACTGCTGGAGTCTAATCAATATCTTAGAATTGTACCAAATCTACTGAATTCAGTGGCAGTTACTAAGCTGTGTCCAATAAGCTGTAACGATTGATAAAATTATACCATTTACAATTACACACAAATATTTTGTGGAAAAAATCAAAGTTGTAAGATTTCACTGCTAGATAGAATTACAAACTGTGTATATATTTGAAGGAAATTAGCTGTAAATTGTAAAGAGATTTTGATTATTTATGTGTTTTTAAATGTTTCCTTAATTGCTTGTTGAGAAATTTTTTTGCTTAGTTAAACTATGCATTCATAAAATGAATACTACTCTTTTTTTTCTCACAAAATGCCCTTCATATTTTGTTTCACTTTTTTTTTTTTCCTCCTACTGTTGTTGCAACCAGTCATGATTGGTGATATTCAGTGTATAAGTGCATATGGCTGCTGGGGAAACAGCTGTAATGTTTCTCCATACTCCTTAGAGTGCCACAAAAGTCAGTGCATGAGGTGTATGAGCACACTTCGATATATTTGAAAATATTTATGACTAGATGTTTACAATAAAGTTCCAGGTGTCTGGAATTCCCCACCCTGACTGATCTGAAATAATACAAATACAATGAACCTCACCTATTTTCTTCTGCACATCTCACCCTTCCACTTTTCTAGACATTTAAAAATAACAAATTGGTTAGACTACTAATCAGTTTTTGAGAAGGGAAAGGCTAACACAATGTGTTCCTTTGAACTTTTACAAGTAAACGAAAACTTTGCAAATATGCTTCAGTATTCGTGCTTTTCTAAGCACATACATATTCTGACAGAACTCACTGCATCTGCTTTAGTTAGTCTGCATCCAATAGCATATTTCTATCATCTTATTAAACAGCTATTGGATCCTGAAAGTCTGTGTTTGCATGCATCACTTGTGAGAGTCCCTGGGAACTTCCACGCAAGAGAGCACTCAGCCTTATCTTAACGATACTTCCTTATTTTCAGAGGTTTGTTGATCACTGATATTATTGGAATTGCATCTTATTACTCCTTCTTTCAAAACCTCAAGAGAAGAAATCAATTCTAATGTTTCCGCTGAACCATGGAGGAACAGTAAACTAATGGAGGAAAATATATGACTGTACCTGAAGAATGAGTTTCTCTGGTGATGATGTAGTGAGATGTTTTGCTCATGACTACCTCTGCCTTTTAATTTGCATTCTTTTTATTCTGCAAAGAAAAAGGAGCTACCTTTATTTGTTTCTTGTCAAATTCCTTGGGATTTACCCATCATAGAAAAAGTTTTAATTGCATTGTCAGGATTCATTAAACTGCATTTTGGCTTGAAATTTATTTTCTGTCATGAATGGAAAACTGTAAAAAAATAATAAGTCCTTTAGGAAAATTACTTGAATTCCTTTAACAATTACACTGATGTTTTACAGACTGAAAAGAGGCAACAAACTTAACTTTGTAAACACCTGGCAGAAAAAACAATATAAACAATAATATGAGCAAACATTTCTAGAATCTGAAAGAGGAGTAAATGTTGGATAGGCAAGAGAAGAAAAAAGGCCTTGAGAAGTGGGGGAAGAACTGCCAATAATTTGGCCACAGAGAAAAGCCACTCCCTGACTCACCCTGTTGTCACCAGCACTGGCTGAGCCCTGCAGCCAGGATGGAACAAGCAATGAACAAAAGCCAGGAAGAGCCAGGAAATATCAGCAGCAAGACACGATGAGTGACAACTCCTTCATCTAGTTTCCTGACCACACTGTAGAGAGAGATGTATTTACGGAGTTAACAGAAGTGAGTACCCAGTAAGCCTGACTTGTCTCAAACTCCATTTCTGTATAATCTCTGTTAAACTGTTTTTCTTAATTCTGATGCTAGACTGGTGGTAGGAAGATGGAAATGGGCAACCTCGGGTATCCTAAGAGAGGATATCTAGTGTGAGAATCCAGCTTATGGATTGTATATATATTCAAAAACCCTAGGCAGAGGAAATAATTTATTATATTCTCCATTTAACCAAATTTGTTTGCACATTATGTTTTCCTAAGTCTAATTAACCATTAGCTTGTAGATATTCTTTTCCATGTAGGCTACTATAACTTCTCCCTAATGTATTTAATATTTTTGGATACCCCCTGTACTTTAGTTTCACTTTAAATTTTTTATTTTTTTTTTTATTATTAAATCTAGCAATCAGAGAAACCTGGCTAGTTTTAGACATTTTGGTAATAGTGTCTGAACTAAGTCCTTGACTATTCTTTCTGCTGATTTACAGCAGTTGACAGATGATTAAAGCTACGTGTGTCCAATCACAAAGAAGTTATTTCCCTTTCTACATTCTTTGATTGACAGGAAAGGTGAGAAATGGAAGTTCAAGCAAACTGTAGCAAATAAGATAATTTTAAATTTACCACTGTGCAGAAAAAGCAGCACTTTGCATTACCAAATGGACAAAAAAATAGGGCCCCAACTGCCAAAATTTTGACACTGTGAGGATTTTTATTCAGTTATGGGTTTGATTTTCTTTCTGATAGCAGAAACAAAGACATTATTATGATGTATCCTGGATTCAGCAAAATGCACTACATTATTTTTTTTTACGTGTCCTTTGAAGACAGATGTATTTTAGTGCAGGGCAAAATTCAGAAAACCAGTGGGGAGGGGAGGGAAAGGGAAGGGAAATAGGGCAAGACAGGGCAAGTAAGAGAAGGGCAGCAAAGGGCAGGGAAATAGAAGGGCAGGGGCAGGGCAGGGGCAGGGCGGGGCAGGAGGGCAGGGAAGGGCAGGGCAGGGAAGGGAAGGGACATAATTGTAAAAATAATTCCAGATAGAAAACACGGCTAAAAGACAGATGATGTAACAACACTAGAATATAATCAGAAGTGGATTTACTTTCTGTTGTAACTTGTTTGAGGGGTGTTCAATGTAGTGGTTTGGCTTAGGCCTTTTCCTGGCAACCAGGTCAAAACTAAGGAAGTACCCATATCCCAGTATTCCAATCTATTCTTTACACAAGCAGAAATATAAATAGAAGGGGGGAGGAAGCTGGAAAGTAGATCTCTTCCAGTGGATTTTGGAGAAGGCAGGCAGCGTCCCTGTGGTTGAGTTCTTTGTGTGGGAGTGTAAGCCTGTAAGTTTTTGAGAGGCCATTGCTTCTTTCCCATTTGAGAGGGGAGAGATCTGATGGTGTGGACTCTGCTTTCTTAAGGAAAGTATTAAGATTTTGTTTTGCTAGTTCTTTATTGGCCACGTATATCTGTTTTTCTGGGGAGTGTTGGGGTTCTCTTTCTTATATGTATATAGTTTTTTGTAACTGTATATAAGTGTAAATATATATATATTGCTTTGGTTCTGTTATTTCGGTCTTTTAGTTGGTTTTTTTTTCCTTCCCTTTCCTTCCCCTGTGTTCATAAAAGGCGGGGGGGGAAGCCCTTTTGCTGTGATCTTGGGCTCTTGGCAAGTCCAAGCAACCACACTCAACCAGGAATGTCTGTTTAAACCCTGGGGATGCATTAGACAGGAGACAGACAGAATCCTTGCAGAAATGGATACGGCTGTAGCCATTCTTTTGTCACTGAAGGTATTCAGGAGTACCACATGCACAGACTTCTTTAATCCCTAGTGATCCTGGTTTGAAAAATACTCTATTGGGATTATGTGAGTCAATTTACTGTAGTCTGACAACCCATCACACAAATACTTGAATCACTGATATGGGGAAATATTCAGACAAATAAAATGCAAATTTAGGTGCCTTTGGAAAGAGCACAGAGACTCATATTTCTTGATTATGCCTCTAGTGAGATACTAACTGAATATTATCCCTTCTCACTTGTTATGCTGGAACTCTATTTCAGTGTAAACTAAGCTTATTACGTTTCCTAGTCTTTTCACTGCTCAACCAGCAGACAACGGTTTAAGTCAAATTTGGACTATTGTTCTTGTCCAGCAAATCCTTAAACTCAGTATTTGAAATCATCATTGTTTAATCAAGTACTTCTAGTAATTTAGAGTGCAGCAGGTAAGCAGTATTTTTAAGAGTTTTAATTTGTTTGGTGTTCCTGAAAGGATGTTCACTGTATGTCAAATTTATTAGGCTGTGACTTAAGTAATACTAGAACTTTCTCACTTGGCTGCAATATTATGTTCATCTGTTAGAATATTAGTTCTAGTGGTTATCCTTGTATGCAAAAATAATTCCTGAAAACCAAAGATCAGATCCCGATGAGTGAGATGCAAGCAAATTTCTTTTTGTCTTTGTGTCTTTGAGCCTAAAGAGATATGCACAGCACCCACTCTCTTTAGAAATCTCTTGAGCAGAAAGTCAGGATTCCATGAGATTACCTTTCCTGCTTCAGTGAATATTTGGGAATGTATTGACCCACTTCATCTCATTCGGGATTATTTTAAGACTTGGAAGAATGAGTAAAAGAGAAATGTAATTAGCAGGCTACACCTGAACAACACAGTGTTGTGTTCTCAAGCAGGAAACCAGTGGAAAATTACTAAGTCCTTTAGATAGAGCTAGGCTCTTTTATTACACATTCTCTGAAAACACTGGTCCAGCTTCCCACTACAGGGGCTCGTGGTGCTGCAGAGAAAGAATGCAATGCCTCCTTACTTTCAACAATGTGTATCATAGTCTCAGAAATCCATAGACATTTTGCCTAGGGAGCCTGTAATGGTTAATGTTGTGTTCCAGGCACAACTTTATTCTGTGTTTTCAACCCTGACAATAATTCTTGTCAATGAATTTCCTCATGATTTTTGGTTTCAGCCAAAAATGCTCATGTATTGGAATGCATTTGCTAGCAGAATAAGAACAAACTTTTATACTTTATGATTACAGATTTTTATTTCAGTCCCAACGTACTTCTACGTTTCAAATTATTTGACTCTTCATCTTTGAGATAAATGCAATACTATTAACTGAAATTTTTATCTCAGCTATTTTAATTTCCACGTGCACTCTCTTCAGTGTTAGATTTGATCATGTTCCAGGTTCATAACTGCCTCAGAGCAGGGACCATCTTTGAAAGTGCTGTGGGATCTAACCTTGAAATGCTTCCCTAGCAAGATAGTAATTTTTTCTATTTTTCCCAAAGGTTAGCTACTCCATCAGACTTTCTCTTTTGTAATGGCAGTTTTACATCTTGCAACTACTAGGTCCACCTCATTTTCCCCATAATGCAGTTCATATGGTGGAATTTCAGGGCAATACATCCTCCTTTCTGTAATAAGTGTGGAAACACCCTTCCGTCTCAACATTTAAATTATTAACTTAATATTTCTTTTCTATTTAAAAAAAAAAGTTTTAAATGGTGAGGCTATAGGGATTTGTGTGAGATTTCCTTTAATATGTCAGAGAATTCTTAGTTATGGCATTATCCATGAAAGACAAGAAATGTGAAACATAAGCTCTATCCTCTGTGGGCAGATTGCCTCTGGCAGCAAAAACTGAAGGAATGGACTTCATTACCCTACATCTCCAAAACAGCAATAGTTGCAAAAGTCACAATATTGCCTTAAGGTTATTTCTTATCTTACCAAATGCCTTGAGGGGACAGTCAATCCTTGTTCTCTCACATGATGAAATACAGCTCACATTCATTTATTAAGACAAGGAGAGGAAAGAATTTTTTACATATTTTGGCTTCTTCAGAAATATGCTTACATAAAATTTCATATTAGTACAAGACATAAAAAAAATATATGTATAATAAAAGAAAGAATGGTTGGTTTAAGGAATACTGTTCTTCAGCATTGAATATTTTCATGCTTACTGAAGATTGACTTGTTTGGATCACTTAAAAAATACACCTTTCTCACCAATATAAACAATGCCACAGAAGATGGCATTAAAGAAAGCAAAGACTACAACAGCCTGCTATTTTTCCCCTTTAATAAAAACTGTGGGTTCAAAAATAACAGTAATCTTAAAATAATAATAATAAACTTAAAATCTGCTCAACGCTTTTCAGTTCAAAATTTTGTCTTATAAAAATGTTGGAAATAGTTCCGCTAAAGATTTCCATTTGAATTTCAGCAATACAGAGTTTTGGTTCTCAATATCGGAGATAACTTCCTCTGCTTAGTGTAAATAAGAATAGCTGGAGTCTGGATATAGACAGATGTCTATATAAAAGATGACAAATATAACAAATATTTTATGCTTTGCTATAAATTGTGCTGTATGTGCAATTCCAAAGTTAAACCAATGGTGAAATATATATATTTATTATATATGAAAAATAAATGTTCTGGTCTAACACAGAAGAGAGCCAGGAGATGATGGGTTCTAATTTTAACAGCATCCAAGGTATCAAAAGAGCTTTACAATGGAAAGCAAACCAAATTAGTGCCAATGTTTGAGCAGTTGCATAGTCTATAGGGTCAAAGCTTCCAAATATCATTTCTAAAATTATCCCAGTCCGAGACTACTGACATGTCTAAATGTCAGGTTTGTACAGCAAGTATAAAAATACTAATGATCCAACGATTTGCATTATGCATTTAGTCATTTTGATTTAATACAGGGGTCGAGGTGGAAGAAGACAGCTAGAGAGAGGTAAAAAGATAGAAGTGTGCAGTAGGAAGGACTTTTCACCTTCAAGGACAGTTCAGTCAACAAGCCTCGTTAAAAGCTAAGCTTTCCATCATAGGAAGACAGAGTGGGGAAAATGCCTTTAAAGTCAATAATATACCAGTTTCTGTGTAGGTATATGGCACTAGGAAGAAGTAATGTAGTTGAGAGGCAACAGGAGGTGAGTAGAGAGGTGAGTAGAGACCATTGATGCTTGTGGGCAAGCTGGAAACATTCCTGGATATTCTCTAGCTAGTTCTGAGAGGAGTGAAAAATCAAATAATGAGCCAGATAGGACAAAAACAAAGGGTAATTTGCCTTTTGAAAAAGTGCAGAAAACAAGGAGTACAGAGAAAAGTGATCTATTCGAAATTTCATCACGTCTCAAGATGATTTGGGCTAACTATTGAGCCAGCATGTGACCCTAGATGGGAAAAGTAGCTAATTCTTATTTTATTGATCTAAGCTACCCTTACTAATTCATTCATGGTCTATCCTTGCCACTGTATCCTGTTGTCTGCTTGGGATGTAGCTCTTTGATCTGTTCAGACATCCAAAAAAATTTCTTCCTAGTACTTGTTCCCTGCTTCTTTTTCTGATTTGCTTCAATCAAGAAATATTGCATCTTCTGTGATGTAATTCCAGCTTTCAAAATCTTTAAAGTCCAAGTTCAGAAGGACCCAGTCGTAAAGCATCTTTTGCAGCAGCAAGAACCTGCCACCTTGACAGCTAAGGCATCCTTGTTCTCACTTGAGCTGGAGGGCTGACAGGAGCCAAGGAGAAGCCACCTCTCATAAAGGCTTTATCCTGCCTTTGCAAAATCTGTGACTTCCACTCTGTCACGAAGTAATCATAGGGATTACTGCCTCCCACAGAAGTAACATCCTACATCTAAAAATAAAAGTGCTCCTGTCTTCCTGCTTCCTTGTGTTCGGACCTCTGTGGGTACAGGGATGCAGACGTAGAGTGAGCCCAACCTGAGCTCCAGGGTGGGTTTGAGACACTGAAGATCATCAGGACTTTGCAAGTGGGAGAGGTGATGCTCTGGAACCAGTCTGCTCAACCTGGAGCAGGATTAGTACTGCTCCTAGAAGCACATCAGAAAAGCCCCTGTCTCCAGATTGAACCTAGTGACAGGAAAAGGAAGAGTGCATTATCAGAAATACTATTTTCCCATATATGTCACCAGTCTTTCTCACTTTATTTCCTAGTAAATTTCCAAGCCCTACCTTTGTTTACATTTTATTTTGCAAAGCTAGTCTTGGTCATGAGTGCAGCATACAGGCACTAGTGATAATACTTGTTGTGATAAAATCTGGAGTGAATCTGGAGCCATGTGTAGCATTAATTTATTTAATGCTTACCCAGATCACATTGGTATTTACAGTGACAGCCAATATGCAATTCCCATTTAAACTAAAAGAGCTAGTATGCCCTGATTTTTTCAAGTAATGTCTGAGCTCCTTTGTCAGCATGCTGTAAGGAATGCCATCAGCATTTCTGTTGTATGGCTGTTTCTACCTATGGTTACACTCTATATGAAAAAATATGGGTCCTAACCTTAGAAAAAGGATCATTACCTGAAGAAGAAGATAATGAAGAAGAACCATGAAGAAGAAAATGATGTAAGTTTCACAGGGGATGACTGTTCCTGCTAATTGGCAGTTATTCTAGAAAAGGAAAAGCTGCCAACTGACAGCTGCACACATAAAATATATGCATATACATAAACATCTTGCAAAGAGTGTGATTTTCATATTCTGTTATGAATTTTAATCATAGAAAAATACAGTAGGTGACTGTGCAAAAATAGTTACTTCTATTTGCTTGTGCACATCAACCTTGTGAATTTTGAGAGACAGTGATTTGTCAATATCTAAGTGTCAATGCAACCAACTATGAACTTCAGTTAATTCTGATTTATTTTTGGTGATGCATATTGAATGTGACTAATCCAATGCAACAGTTGTGACAAAACAAACAGATTGACTACATATGTACTTAGCACTGGGAAGGCAACTCTGCTGTAGATCCAGTCTTATTATCAGTTTCAGGAGGAAATTTGTTGCATACAAACTTGACTGCATATTTAATGAAATAAGGAATCCCCTTGAATCAATTATATTTTTTTTGTTTCCATTTCCATTAGGTAAAGTTGTTTCCCATTTTGGCATTACTTACCACAGTTACAGACCCAATGTAGGATTTGCTGCTCATAGGTTTTTGCAGTGACTACATATCTAACATATTCAGAGAGCTTTTTCTCAGCAATCCGAAATTATATGATCAATTTTTTAAGCTGCCTCTTATGACTGACTATTAGATGCAAAATCAGACTCTTTCTGCTGCCAGAGTATATAATGTTTGATATTTTGAATGGAATATATATTAACTTTAATAACTTACTTTTGTTTGTGTTGACAAGTTTAGAAAGAGTGTATGTGCTGTGAAGGGATATATTGCTTTTTAATACATCTAGGGAAAATAGCGGTTGTTGCACAGAATTTCACAGAAGAACATAATTTTGCAAAACAAATTACATTCAGCAACATTACACTAACAAAAATATTGACCAGCAATTTTCACTCCACTCTGAATCATTTAAAAGAAGGAAAACACTACAACTTTCATTTTCTTGCTGTGACAGAAACTTCACAAAATTGTAAAACTGTGCACTGAGGGTTTTTTTATCTTTTATCCATTTGAGACGTAAATTTAATTCAAATGGTACAGCTGACATAGGTTGTGACTTAGAAGGCAGAAACCATGGTATTTGTAAAAAATAAAGTTAAAACAATATCTGACTATTCACTCCTGACAGGGATCTTCAGAGTCTTCAGAACAAGGAGTTGCTGGAAGGAAAGGAGACAGATAAGAAACTGGATGGGAAGGACTCAGGTACTATTACTTGCACAACTGAAACTGGCAATAAATGCTGAACATGAAGGAAGTCTATATAAAATCATGCACAGGAAAAAAAAATAGTATATTTCAAGTGTGGGCAAACAGTATCCATTTCAGAGAGTCTTGTTGTTCATGATAGACTAGATTTGGGTGAAAGGAAAATCAACGTGAAGTGAAATAGTAGTAGCAGTTTCATTTATTTGTTTTCACCTGAATTGCTTTCAGTCCAAGTAAGTACAGTAATTAGTGGTGTTAACTGCTACTCTTGGGGAGTGGTGCAGTTTATGTTTTCATATATTCAAATACTCTGGTGAATGGCTGTGTGCCAGTCTCATATAATATCATTTCAATATTGGTCAGTATTTCAGAGATTTAGGTGCGTTGGAAGATAAAAAATCATTCAGCTTTGAACAGAATTGCCAAAATGAAGCATTATCTTGACAAGAAGTCCAGATTCCTCGGCTTGGATTTGGATTTCAGAGAGGCGTAAAGATTGCACCATCCATTTTCCGTAAATCCTACTCTTTCATTTTAAGTAACTTTCATACTTTATTCAGCTTCAAAGGCATTTAATCAGGTACAGCTAGAATATTGTAGCTAGATCTTCCAAGAGACGATAAAATGTCTAGTTCTACTTTTACTGTGGTCTAGGGTCTACTTGCACTTACTCTAATGGCAGCAGGATCATACTGCATAACAGATGATCTGTTATCATCTGACAGGCAATGATGAAGACTGAAACTAAATTGCTTTTACTCACTGGGCTCGATCTGGTGGGGATGGAGTTAACTTTCTTTATAGCAATCTGTGTGCTGCTGTGGTTTTGATTTGTGACTCAAATGCTGGTACTCACCGATATTTTAGCTACTGCTGAATAGGACTTGCACAGTGCAAAGGCTTTCTCTATTTTTCACTTTGCCTCCCACAATGAGTAGGCTGGGGCTGAGCAGGAGGTTGGGAGTGGACACAATCAGGACAACTGTCTTGAGACGACCAAAAGGATGTTCCATGCTATGTAATATCACATGCATAATTAGAAGTAGTGGGGTAAACTTTACAAAGTGACTGTTGTCCAGAGACCGATTGGGCATTAGTCTGCTTCTGAGAGCACTGAGTGATTGCCATTGCATCACTAGAGGTTTGTTTTGGCCTTCCCTTCATTTATTAAATTGTTTTTATCTCAGCCTATGGGTTTTTCTCACTTTTGCTCTTCCAATTCTTCCCCCTACCTGCCCCATGTTTCCTAAGATGGACTTTTATTCGCATACCTTTGCTTTTTTGTCAGTGCCTACATCATTGCTTTTCTGTGTATGGCATGCTACAGTGCTGTACAAGGTCAACTGAACAGAAAAAATTATTACTCTTAACTTGCAGATTCAAGGTGGCTTCTCATATTATACCATAAGCATTAGTGACAATGTCTGGACAAAGGTTATAAGACTTTATTTTTAGAATCTAATTTTCAAAGTGGTGCAAATACCTCCCCTAAGTTCTGTCTCTAATGTTTTCTTTGTAGCTAAATTTTGTCCATGGACAAATGCAGTCACATTGCTCAAATAAGCAAGTGCTTAAAAAACCTTATTCCATAGTCTGTACCATAATATTCTTACTAGTTATTGCTTGTAATCTACATTATTGTGTTTAAAATTTGATAGATGTAGTAGAAATATCCAAATGTGTACAGGGCTTAGAACTCAACCAGCCTTTAGCACTTTATTTTCACATATTTTACTTTGGGATTGGTTCAGGAAAATAAAACAAAGCTACCTTCAATAATGTATGCCATATATATTATATCAGATACACTTACATTTCTGAATTCTTACAGTATATTCATACACCCAGGTATCAATTTCAAAATTACTGTTGAAGCAATGCAACATTTTAAAAGATGTTGTGATAAAAAACCATAATAACTCAGGGCAATTCTGTCCAAGTTGTTTTCCATTAAAAGTATTGTTTGATATCATTCATCTTCAACATGTTGTGTTTCCTTTGGGCTTCTATTTCTATACCTGTTATGTCAGTCCCATTGTAGCAATGACAGTGATTTATCAAGCACATTAAATCCGCAGTATCTCTAGCTAGAAAAGCTAGTTTTTCAAATATTAAATCTCATATGTGTCACATTTAACCTGCCCTGAACTCTGTGCTGCTTTTCAATGAAATCAAATTTTATTTTATTGGCAAACTTTTTACCTCAGTGTAACATAAAACATCAGCTGCTTAAATTAGAGATCTCATAGAATTACTTACATAAGGAAAACCAACTTATCCCAAAAAGTCTGTCCCTCTTTAGCTTATCTTACCCCTTACTCTCTGATTTGTCACTGTCTCCTTCAATTTTTTCCAACCATAAAAATGCCTAGCTGTCTCTGAAGACGATTTCCACCATTTGCTTCACTGGGCACAGTGTAGCAGGCTGTGCGGGTTAGCTTGTGTTACTTTGTCAAACCAATTCCTGATTCAGAACTACCTATTAGATCATCTTGAAGTCTTCCCTTTTCCTATGATCACTAATGTTGACACATCTAAGAGACCACAGAGAGGAACATAAAAGACTACAAGAAGATGCTAAAGGAAAGGTGAAAAGAGCAGAGCACATTTAGCTTTGTCAGTTACAAATGATTAGATGTAAGATGACAGATACAAGTGTAAGGAGTCAGAAGAATTTTTCAGATTGGTCAGAAGGAAATAACATTCGTGGAATAACTGTATATGATGGATGTTTTTATAATCGTATATATGATGATGTCAAGGGTTTTCTGAACATACTAGGAAAGAAAAGTTTCTGTCTTGAAGATTTTGAAAAGTAAGGTGGACATTTTCAGGAGAGGGGGCAACAGAGAGTCACCAGCACCTATAGGCTTTCTTCTGCTGTATGTTGTGGGGAGTGTCTGGCCTTTTGAAATTCTTTTCTCTCTCTCAACCCTTTCTACATCAATTAAGAGTGATGAAAAGGAACACAAGTAAATGAACATTGAATGAACTCATATATGTCAGTTGTGTCTGTAGGAGTGCATGTTCAGAGGGATAATTCACATTTTCTTTTGCATACTCATAGATAGGTGTAAGAGCTCCTCATCAGCTTCTAGTTTTTTAGAGTTGATAAGACTTCTTTTGGGGCAGGAGCTGATTCCTCCTTTGAAGGAAAGATATAAAGGTTGTAACAACCTATCTACCTTTTAAAATTATTATAACATTTTCCAACAGTGGAATCTTTAAACTATAAAAAGTAATATAAAAGCTTTGTGCTGTCTTGATACACATGAATGAGCTTCATCATCTATTAAAAGTGTATTTGCTGTATCTCTGATATAGCTTTAAAATCTAAAGTCACTTTATCCTACTCATAAGTAATTTCTCTCAGACCCAAATCTCCATTTTATTTGAGTCAATTACAAAACTCCTTTTAACTGCAATATAATAATACAGACCCAATAGATGTAGCCTTTAGATAAGTTATCATCCATTCCTGTTAGGCATGGCTATCACTTTCGATGTAAGGTTGTATGCCAGTGGGCTGAACAACCAGCCAAGGAAGATGAATAATGTTCTCACCAGTGCCAGAGTTTTGGTCCCTGTCCTCAGGGCTTTCTGTTATTGATTTATAAAACAAAATATTTCAAACAAAAAATCCAGCCAGAAAGAGCTAGAAAATTTCTGGCTTCATCCCAGCTACTTCTGTCCTTCAGGCAGAGTGATAAGGTGGAAAACCTGACTGCTACCACCTTGCCTTAATAATTCTGCGACAGTTTCCATGTTACCTTCTCTGCATGTAGGGGATCAGGAAATTCTTTAATTTCTGTGGAATACTTTTCACAAGGATGCTATTAATACCAGTTTCGTAGTATCACATATGATGAGAAATGGAAGATACAGTCATGCATTTCAGCTTGCTTTATTTGCCACTGTATTTAAAAACACTGAATTGCTCTTTATAGTTATCTTGTGCAAACAGTGATAATATTCAGCTACTGGGTTGTTTCACTGTACCAGCTCAACATCTTGGGAACAGTCTTGAGTTTTTGTTTTTAAATCCATTCTCTGTAGCTCTTTGATTACCACTGGAAAGTGGTGATGAAAAGCAAAATACTTATTAACTCTTTCATGAATATATTTTCCTTGAACTCTAATGTACATAGGGCCCAGATTAGAAATGAAGGAGAGACCAGAATAGAGAACCACTATTTTACAAACTCTGGTGGAAACAGAGCATGATATACCTGGTTCACTTGAATTTCTGAATAATCCTCTGCTTCTTACTATTATTATTTTACAATTAGATAGCATTACATAAACACACATTTAAGAGCATGCGGTTTGAGAGGTGTCCTGAATACCAGGAGGTCTTCACCTTCTCTAACCTGCCTGACATTTGGGAATAATGACTGGCGATTCTGGAGACTTGAAGCACATGGTAGTTTGCATTCCATGTTCTTTTGATTCGTCGAGTAATGTTTGTTTGATTAAATGAAAGCTGTACTCGCATGTTGAGGGCCTAAAACCAGAATGGTCCTTTCAACACCTCACTTTCTTATGCAATTCCAGTTACACTGCGATAAATTAATGTCTTAACATGTAATTTATGACTGCTTTTCTAGTTGTCCCTATTCTACTAACCTGTTAAGGCAGAAGAACTCTCCCTATTAATTGATTGTTTTTACACAAACACAAAAACAAATAAAAAATATTACAGAGAGAAAACAAGCAAAATCCTGGCTATTAATAGTTAATGAATCTTCCCATGAAGAGTACCTTCTCTACCAGTATAATTCTCTCATATTTTCAGCATCTCTCAGAAATTTCATTTTTACTTGGGAAACGAGCAGATCTGACGGACAGGAGCAGATCTGATGGACAGGGTCAATACTAAGTATGGCTGAACCTTTCTTCTCATGAACAAACCCCAAACCTTCTTGAACTCTGGCTCTACACATGATTTGATTGGGTCAGACTACCCCACTATCTCCTCAAGTACAGCAATCAGATAGTTGTCAGCCAGGAAAAGGTTATGTAGCAAAAGCAATGTAAATTTCATAGCAAGGAGTAACTGCTAAAACTTTTCTACTTAAGTGGAAGCAGCAGGGAGTTTGGCAGTGAGAATGCAACAGCCACATACACTTTGTGCTCCCAGAAGGAAAGGTTCCTTAGGGTTATGTGAGGACTGACATGAGTAGCTTCAAATATGAGTACATTTCCTCATCTCCTGGGTATCAGTGAGAGGAGCTGTCTTTATAAGAATGAACATTAATGTTTCATATTTTAAACTTGGTTTATGCATAAGTTTTA
The DNA here is from genome assembly GCF_009829145.1 of Chiroxiphia lanceolata. NCBI lineage: Eukaryota > Metazoa > Chordata > Aves > Passeriformes > Pipridae > Chiroxiphia > Chiroxiphia lanceolata. Next base: position 30,720,922 of record NC_045640.1, read on the forward strand.
ATCCAATGCTGTGGCTGTAGAAAATAACAAAAAGTTTTTAGTAAGATCAGATACAGAACTTGTGAATAAATGTTTGCCTATATAGCTAAGTATTTTCTTAGAGATGTGTAACAGGCTGTTCACCTCCAGATACCAGTGCCAAGTGCATAGTTGGACCATCTCCTTCAGACTAAGTATGGAGGGAATTGGTTTGCAATGAAGTCAGCAAAAAGCTGGCAAAGTAGCCATTAATTATATGGAAGGGACTCAAACATCTTGTTGAATAGAGATAGGCATTATTATTCAGTATTAAGAGACAGTCTGAGAATTTCTGTAAATTTTTGGCATTCTTTGTAAGACAAATGTTCACCAGCTTTGTATGCTCTTTCCAGAGAACTGTCTCCTTTCTCTTATTTTTTTTATTGATCTTTTCTTCTTCATGCTGAATACATTTAGTGATTTTGCAACACCAGCTGATTTCATCCCAGCACTGTAATTTTTCTGCTAAGAACTTCAATGAAAATGTTTGAAAACATTAAATTCCAAATTTATCTTATAGAAACTCCACAAAAAATTTCTTAGACAATAAACTCTCACTGTGTTTTGTGACTTCTTCATGTATCTTATGATTTCTCTGTTTCTCTTCACCATCATCAATTATTTCCTTTAATTCAAATGAATTTACTTATGAAAAAATCAAAGGAAATTAGTGTGGTATGATCTTAGAATGATTAATTTGTTAGAACTATGCTGCATTGTATTCAGTTTTTAGATTGTGTCCATTTATATTATATTCTTCTTCAGACCTTTTTTAAAGAATTTCATAATCCTTGTAAAGGGATACATGATGGGAAATCCCCAGGATATTTTACCCTCCTTGTTAATATGGTTTCTCTCTGCCTTTGCTTTTCTCTGCCTGTGACTATTCTCAAATGAATACATAATCCACTAATAATATTGTAATCATAATTGTAATATTGTAATCATAAATCAGATGATTAAAAAAATAATAAAGAAAGAAAGAAGATATGCTAAGAGACACCCAGTGTCCTGTACTAACTTTTTTGGACTATTCAGTCTTCTCAACTAGCATACACTTTGCAAGAGGAAACTCCATCTCCATGTTCATGCATGTGTCTGAATGGCCAACAGTGTCTTTGCTTCTTGAACATAAAGCAAAATATTAACTCAGTTTGGGAACCACATACTAGCTCTTCTCTCATGTGTCATCACTTTTTAGTCACCTGCATGTTCTGTCCCCAGTTGTTTTAAGGCTTCCCTATACTTCTTCGCTTCTACTTTGACACACTTTGCTGATCATCCCTCTTTTTCCCCATTCCTTTCAGATACTATATATAGTTCAAACATCTATCTCAAGGTGTTCATGGTGGTAAGTCTAGGTTTTGGTGGTTTTTTTCCACAAGGATTTCTCTGTCTTTTTCCAAGATTTAGATCCTGAGTATTTATAGTTCCTTCAACTGAAATAAATTCTTGCTTTCTCTCACATTTCTATCTCTCAGCAGTTTTCTTGATCTTCCCCATTTTGTTTCCAGGGGTTTTTTGGGGGGTTTTCCCCCAAGTCTACCAAGTCCCATGTACCTTATAATAATAAGGTACATACTTACCATTTAATTTACAATCTTAGAACTTTGCTTATTTTAACACCATCTGTAGCTTAAGTACTTACTGAAACCAAGTTTTATATTTAACGTTTTGTTGAAGAAATCTCTCAACTACTATCTCCAGGATTAAATGAGTCTATGAATATTTTATTCATTTCTTTCTCAGTCTATGTCCAGTAACTGAAGATTCTGAAGTTATATCACTGTTGGAATTATTTTTCCATCTAGAAACATCATGAAGATCTCTATCCTTATCTATATCTGACTCAAAATTTCCCAGTGTCATGCTTGTAATTCATCTTTCATCATGTGTCCCCACATGATTTTGATTCTAAAAGATTGTGCTTTATGCATCTCATATCTTCTTATTTCCTGAAGCTTTTAATATCCTTAAAATAGAATCACCTTATGTCTTTATCAGTCTGGAGCAATACAAATCTTTGCATGTCTGTGTTCATGTCATGGCTGCTGTTCTAATATGTTTCTGCTACCTGGAGAAAGTTATTTCTCAGGTCCTGCACCAACAGTTCTTGTTTTTCTGTTTTACCACTGAGACTGCTGACTATAATGTATAGCTATTCAATTATTTTCTACTGACCAGAAACTAATTTCCTTAGCTGGATTAATCTTGCACTATCAGTTTCAGCTAACTGGCTACAGCTCTCATCTGTATGGGTACCTTCTGCTTTCTATCCATTCTCCTGACCACCGATAATCTCTTATCTACTGCAGTGTCTTATCTGTCTGATTTCTTTTCCCCTGTATATTAAAACTGCAAAAAGATGTGTAGAAAGTTTAATAAAACAGAATATTAACCCTCAGAAGGGGAAGCAAATATTTTTCTTCAGTTTAAAAATTCATCACAAAATTTGGTTTTTTACACCAGAGATTGGATCAAATTTGAGGGAAAGGAGGAGATGCTATGTAATTGTAAGCTTAATTTCTTTTGCCCCAAAATATCCATTGGTGCAAAATGATAAACTTTAGAAACTGTTGTTGATCCTCATCACCCTGTTTCACTCTGTTTTCATTCATCACGAATAGGCACTGATCACAATGACGATTAAAGAAGGCTGTTGTCTTTCCTTCTAGCATCATGGTGGAAACTATTTTTAGTTGAGCTCTTTTTGAAACGAATGTATACTGGGCATTTGTAGAACATATGAAAGCCAGATATTACTGAGATGTCTAAGAGCATATTTACAGGTTACAGTGTGCTGGTTGACCTGTGCTCCCGCTTCAAGGGGAGAAAGCCTCTGGCACTATGTGTCAGCAGTACCAGCAGGTCTTCACGGCTGTATCTGTTCTCCTCAGTGCACCTCGACATGCAGAGTTGCCAGGAGCCTTCTTCCTTCACGGCTCAGTAGAGCATTTTCTTTCTCTACTGACAACTCTGTCAGCAATTTAGGGTTTAGCTCTTCGCCTTGCAGCTTCTCCGCCCAGATATCACATTGCTTGATTTTTGCCCAGCGCTAGACCAATTAGGCTGCTATGCCTTCACGTGGCATGATGCTAAACATATATGCCCAGTGACTTTAGGTTGCAACTTTATATATTTGAGGGGGAGGTGATAGCAAAATAAGTATTTGTGCAGGAATAAGAAAATCTGGTTTTGAGCGTTTCAGTCTAAGGCTGAAAAAAGCTAGGACAAAGTAAATAAGAGGAATCTGTAAATCTATCTTGCTGAGATGATGATTTTAAATTGACTATGGTTCCTTATTTCTAAAGTATTAAATTAAACATAGGAAATTATGTTAAGTAATAATTGTTTTTCTGAAGGGATAAAGTTCATTTCATGCTGCAGTACATTAGCCTAATACAGTAGAACACTATTGTATTAATACATTTAATTCAATTTTACAGAATGCTTTTATTGAAGAGATTTATGAAGCTACATATCTTGGCTTTGCTAAAATTTGTAGGAACCTCTTCATTAGTTTTGATTTTCTTGAGGTGCTCTTTTATTTGTGAATTCAAAGCCTCAAATAGCACCTGGGTTCCTATCAAAACATAAATTACATATACAACATTAGATCCAAAAGATTGCATAGAAGTACACAGTCAAAACAAACAGGTCCTCAATACCAGCCTCTTTTTAGCACTGGAAATGCTTGAAAATTCCAGGCACATCAGGTGCCAATACTAATTTTCACTAGGTCTCCAAGATAAGCCCTAAAGCCCTGACAGATAGTGCTGAATAGCTGGATGGGTTGCTTACACCCAAACTCTGCCAGATGCCTTTGTTAAAGGTGCTTCTCTTTCTCAACAATCATGCCTTAATGAGCTTGCTCAGGTTCATGTGGCGGAGTGCCCTTAGCTCTGGCACACAGGTCCAAGGCCAAGAGCATCATCCAGGCTGGGGAAGGTGAAGGAAGCCCAAAATGAGGGCAAATGTACAAAGGAACAGATTGTCAAAACAAAACTATAAACACTCAGAGCACAGCCTCAGCTTACCTCCAGTTTCCTCGTCAGCCTCCATTTACTGCTATTTGCTGAATCATAATCAAAAAAATAAAAATTTATATACTTAATGTGTTTCCACCTTCTTTTCTGGATTATTGACAGACCAAAAAATACTTGTTTCTTTTAGAAATATTTAAGGATGTATATGTGGGAGTTTTGGAGAGGAGAGGAAGAAGAGGGAAAGGAAAATTATATATCCTGTCTTTTTTTTGGTCCCAACGGCGAATCAAAAATACTAGGTGTAACATTTAGGAACACACGGTACCTCACTGCTGGACCAGTGTGTGTGAAAGTCTTGCTCAACAATTAATCCTAGAACTTAGTGCAGTTTAATTTCTCTCCTGGCTCTATGGGATCAGTTCAGTTATTTGTCTGGAATAGGATTTTTAAAGAACTACTCTCTTTCATGGTGTGAGAGAGAGGCAGAGAGAGACACACATACTCTTGAGATCTTCAGTGCCTGAGGGCATTTCCTATTTCTTGTAGCAGTGAACTTGTCTGTGCTCCTTCAGAGGAGCAAAAAACCAAAATGAAATAACTTCTACTTTATCACCAACCTCAGAATGTTTCTGTGCTACCCTTTCCTGTCACCCAGCGAGGGCTGCATTCTTCTTCGCAGTCCCAGATGATTAAACACTGATTTCTCGTAGACTCTAAGAAAGCTGCTTTTGAGTTAGGAGTATTAAAAGCTAATCACAAGGAACAGTCCTACATGAGAAATCTCTAGCAATTTTCTATCCTCATTATCAGTGGGATAATCAACTGAATTATGGAATCAGCTTTTTTCCAGACAATGAACTCTCTGAAGTAAACAAAACAAAGCAAGAGCTGTTTGCTTTCCTCAGTGATTCCTCTGGGTCACCTGAATTGCTTTTATAGTCCTAATTTTCCAAGAAGTCAGCACTCTTTTAAGTAACTGAAATGACTTGGCCAAAATTTTCAGAATTGGTGGGATCTATCACCTTCTTGCATTTCCAGCTGTGCAGTGTAAGCTTTCTAATCCTGATCAAGGGAAGCCAGGCAGAGTATGCATCTAGGTCACATAGAAAACATGCATTTTTCCATCTATATCCATATATTTTTCTAAGCTGTTAACCACTGTGAAATTTAAGCTCTTCCTGTACCTTGTTGAAGCAGGTTAGTATCATTCAACATTACTCTACAAACAGGTTCTTTAAAAAATTTGCCATTCTAATTCCCTGATGTTTCACTTCCCTAAGCAGTTTCAGAGACCATATCCCACATCTGTAAGCAACTCAGGTACATTTAGCACACTAATTCCCTCTGAAAGTGAGTGAGATTTTAAATATAAGTTCCTTACGAACTTTTGAAAAATATATCCTAAATAATTTGTTAAAGGCCCCAGAGGGATTATTTAGTGAAATTGGGAGTGTTGCTTTTATTTCCAGAGGTCCCATCTGGTATTCTTACTACCTCCACAACCTGTCTCAGCAATTCTACCATTCCTAAGAAAACTATGTTTCTATTAATACTTAAAAAGCACAGCTGTTTCCCGTTGTGAGTGTCTTTTAGAACAAACCAAAAACGTGTTTTGGAGAGAACCTACCTTTTAATGAAAGTTTGTCAAAACAGAGAATTATTTTTTTTTAATAAATGAATACAATGTTTGGAACAGTGTAGTAGTGCAAAGACGAGAAAATCACTTGTGCTTTTCTTACTTAGTTTTAGCAGATACATAATGATCTCTGGTTATGCATTGGAAGGTCCTCATGCAGCCGACCACTCCCTCCATGCACTTCAATATATCCTGTTTCTTTTACCATGTGATATGCTGGCTATTTATAAAATTATTTAGGATATATAGAGTATGCGATAACTATATGTTTTGGAATCATTCCAGGGTTATATTATTCTAAGACTGAATAAGAGCATAACAAAGACAACTTGCTTTTTTCATTGCTTTATTCTTTTTTTGCATACAGAACTTCTGTTACATCTGCTAGAAGCTGACTTTATTCACAGGCATTTTAAATAGTTGTCTTCTTTCACAGTATATGATGAAGCCCTCCGTTGAATGGAATGCTAGAATTTTATTTCTGATACCTTGTTTGTTGGGTTTCCTTATCAACTATATAAGCTAATGAATATTTGTAATCAAAATGAAACAAACGATACAGCTTTTAACAGAATTTAAACAAAAGAGAATCCAGAAAACTTTCCCAAACTAGCCCAGGTTTCGCTAGGTATTTTGTACTTTTCACAATAATATTTCCACAAATCATCTCCAAGAGAGAAAGAAGGCATAAATCTGGCCAACAGTGCTACTCCTTAAAGTTAAAAAACATCTTTGAGGGTTTGGTTTTTTTCCTGAGAAAGACCTATTTCAACGTTTAGTTTTAAAAGCTTAAAAGGAATCAGAAGACGTCCTATTCAAGTCACAATCAGATGCTTTTACCACATTCCCTGACACAGTAAACAGTTTGTTTCCTTGTGGACTCGTATTTCTTTTTTTTTTTTTTTTTTTTAATTTATCTGGACTGGATTTTTTGTGTCACTGGAACCAATTTTTTATTTTACTTTCATTCCTGTGCCACCTGTAGTTTGACTCTTTGTTTACCCTAGAACTATGTGCATAAAACTCATTTGATCTCTAAGTTCTCCTGGCATATAATTGGAACGTGAAGAAAGCAACAAGAAAATGCTAAAGCTCAGCAAGAAATTATTACAGAAAGAAAACACAAGTAGGGGCTAAGCGATCTTTCAGATGTAAGAGCTTTCGGAAGAGTGAGAGGAAATGTTATTCCTAGCAGGGCAGCCTTAAATTTCTGGATGTCCTCAAGGCTTTTCGTGTTAGCGGTTTTGTACATATACAAGAGGTGTATGCTCGCCGCTATACAAAAGCATTTAGGTTTCTAAGTCCTGCTGACTGCTAAATGGTAGAATTTCATGGAAGACCAGGTTAGTTTTAAATTAGGAAGGTCTCATTTTTCATTACATAGCCAGTGTTGAAAAATAACTCTTAGAATTATTTTAAAACAGGAGTAGATTATTAGTGCAGGGTGAAAATGATTGTGGAAAAACAGTTCTTTTGACTCAAGGAATATAAATAAATCTATTTGACCACCAGTACCTCATCTGATTTATGAAAGCCCAGAAGTCACAACTCCAGAGGGCAACTAAAATATTTTATGTGACTGATAATGACCACACATTCACCTCCTGAGGTAGAAATGTCTCCTTTGTATTCATTAGATCAGAAGTAACTCTTTCCTACAGCATTGTCCTTTCACCACTGCACTCTTTATATACTAAAGGAAAAAGACAGTTTTTGTTTTTTTAAAACAAAAAGTTCTATGTTTATAAACAAGCTAACCTATACAACAAAACAGCTGAGATTTCACTATGGTCAGATAAAACTGCAATAATAATGAATTGCAATATCTACAATAAATCGGTTATTATAGCTATGAGTTCTTTCACAAGAGCCCCCCCCCCCGAGAGAATAGGCTGACCTAGGTACACAGTTCTTGCCTGACACTATTTTCTGTATCTTAAAGATATGTAAAGTTGTTCTAAATTGAAACTGTAAGGAAAGCTAAGTGGTTCTAGTTGAATTTTATTCTTCCCATCACTGCTAGTTATTTTACTGTTATAATTCATATTATAAATTAATTTTTTCCATGCTTAACCAGTTTTAATCTCCCTGGGTTTTGTACCAAAACTCAACAGAAATCATTTTCCTAAATAATTGAGAAGCTTTCAAAAATTGTGTGCTATCAAACAGTTAAACCTATAAAAGATTGGATCCATATGTTGTACAGCATATGCAACAATCCTGAAATGAAAAACCATACTTTTAGACACAAGTGCAGTAGAATCAAAGCACTGTTCAGAAGGAGGAATAGAAGTTATGGAAAAGTTCACAGGTGTTTGAATTCTTTTGCTAACTCTGTTCCCTAATTCTACTGCAGGGTGAAAGAGAAAAGAATTATTTTATATGTAAACCATCTGCTAGGGCCTAATCAAAACTAAAAACCAGGCAGAAATCATGATTTCCCAACATGTAGGGCAAACTTCTAGTGAACAAAAGTCACAAAGCTTGTGGACTACTGGCAGAGGGAACTGTCAGCCACAGGTCTTTCTTCACAGCAGTTACCCTAAGAAACAAAACAAAGCCCCAAACTCATCTTCTGATGAAAGAAACATAGAGTGTTCTGTGTCATCAAATGCATGATCATGATCTTGACTGCTTCAGCTCAGGGCATTCTGGAGCAAAAATAATAAGGATGAGGAATGTGTAAGACTTCAACATGCTCTCAGGTTTCCAGTAAATGCAAAAGCTTGTTTTATACAGAAGTTGTCATTACACACTCGCATTGTATTAAAAAGGGAAAAAGAAAGAAACTAAAAAAAAGACAAAAAAAACCCATCAAAAAACTCACTACCTAAGCACTTAAACTCCTCTAAATGGCTTTGAAATTCCCAGAACTTAATGTCTTTTAGGAGCTAGGAATAGCTTTCTATTCAAAAAATATCATATTACTATATAATAGTATGATTTTCTATTCTTAATTTATTCCTATTTCTTATTCCTATGATTCTTTCTTTATGAACTTGGAGATTGGTAGCTTGCAAACAGCATCTAACCTTTCAAGGTTCAACCTTTCAATCTGTTAACAGTCACTTTAATTAAAATGGTCATGCTTTCAATTGTGAGACTTCGTTTTTGTTTGAGTTGAACACCTTGCACACATTCTAAAGAAATTTACAACTTCTTTGATGTAATTTGATTTATATTAATTTCATCTATGAGTTTTTATGAAAAAAATCTTAAATGTGAATTAGTATATGATACAAAAGCTAAAAATATTTAAAACCAGGTGTAATTCACATGGAGTTCTCCACTATGGCATTTTATCACTGAAGCCAATGAGAAGTTTTGTGTAGATAAAGTGAAAGAATAATAAAAGAGAAAACAGACTTTTCAATTCTGAAATATTATGTTAGAGGTTGGATTTTATATTTTAGAAGTCCCTAAAACATTTTAGATTGATTTTTTAATTTCAAAAGGGCAAATTTATATTTAAATATGTTGTATCATATTTAAATATTTGATGACTGGTATCTAATGACCTCAGTTCTATCAGAACACAACAGAACACTTGCATATTCTACTCAAATAATTTTGGGATGAATCACAAAAGTAAGAAAAAACTGATGCTCAAAACCAATGTCTGTAACATTCAATTCATATTTCATCCATTTCCATCAGATGCAGAAGAGTAATTCTCATTTATCTTTTGCAATGTCCTGGTAAAGAGATTAAAATCTACAAATAATGATATAATAATATTTGCCAAGACAAACAGGGCCTGCTTGGCTTGAGCCACGTTGGCTTACCTCTTGTACATAACCTATGCCTCTCATATGCACATCCCCAATCAATTATAATTCAACATTTGTACTTAAAATCTGACTTTTAGTGTATATTACTTCTCACAGACTTTATGTCTATGATGACAAAGAAACTTCTATTTTTCTGCAAACCTTCCTCTGGAACTCGTCACAATATCCAAATACCCAAGAGCACGTCATACCTTTGGCTGTAGGGTCTCCTTCACCACTATTTCTATAAGCTGCTACAATGTTTCACATTTTTTGCTTTCACCTTTTGATCCACGTTTCCTACAACATTCAACCATCCTTCCCTGCTCTACCTTGTGCAATATTGCTGGACTCCCATACTGAAAATGCAGGGATCACAGAATCAGAGAATACGCTGAATTGGAAGGGACTCACAATGATCATTGAGTCCAACCCTTAGCCCTGCACAGGACCATCCCCTAGAGTCACACCATGTGCCCGAGAGTATTGTTCAAGTGTTTCTTGAACTCTGTCAGACTTGGTGCTGTGCATCAGGCAAAGCATTGCCAGCCAGTCGAGGGAGGTGTGATTGTCCCACTCTGCTCTGCACTGGAGCAGCCTCACTCAGAATATTGTGTGCGGTTTTGGTCACTGCAATATAAGAAAGATATTAAGCTATTAATTGATCACCAACCAAAGGAGGACAATGAAGATGGTGAAGGGTCTTAAGGGGAAGCCATATGAGGAGCAGCTGAGGTCACTTGGTCTGTTCAGTCTGGAGGAGACTGAGGTGAGACCTCATTGCAGTTACAACTTCCTCATGAGGGGAAGAGGAGGGGTAGACACTGATCTCTTCTCTGTGGTGACCAGTGACAGGACCTGAGGGAATGGCCTGAAGTTGTGTCAGGGAAGGTTTAGGTTGTGTAGATAAAGGTTGTTGTAGTGGGTTTCTGTGACTGGGTTTTGGTAGTGGGGGTGGGGGGAAAAGGGGGAGGGCTCCAGGAGTGGCTTCTGTTAGAAGGTGCTAGAAGAGAAGATTCCCCTGTCATATAGAGCCAATGCCAGCCGGCTCCAGGACAGACTTCCTGCTGCTGGCAAAGGCTGAGCTAATTAGGAGTGATAGTAACATCTCTGTGATAACATATTTAAGAACAGAAGGTTGTTGTACAGAAAGAATTCCAGCCAGGGAAGACCAGAGCAAGAACGTGGAACAACAAGGTAGACACTGAGGTCAGTGCAGAAGGAGGGGCAGGAGGTGCTCCAGACACCAGAGCTGAGGCTCCTGCAGCCCGTGGTGCAGACCATGGTGGAGCAGCTGTGCCCCTGCAGCCCGTGGAGGACCATGGGGGTGCAGAGACCCACCTGCAGCCCATGGAGGAGCCCAGGCTGGAGCAGGTGGATGCATGAAGGAGGCTGTGACCCTGTGGGAGGCCCAAAGTGGAGCAGGGTCCTGCAGGGGACCTGCAGTCTGTGGAGAGGGGAGCCCACGCTGGAGCAGGTTTTTCCCGGGTAGGACTTGTGGCCCCTGTACGGGACCCACATCAGTACAGCTCATTCATAGGGACTGTACCCCATGGAGGAGTAACCCATGGGACAGCAGTTTGGGAAGAACTGCTGCCTGAGGGATGGACTCATGCTGGAGAGGTCCATCAAGGACTGTCTCCTGTGGGAGGGACCCCACGGGAGCAGGGGAGGACTCCTCTCTCTGAGCAGTGGTAGAAACAACAATTGACCGCAACTCCCATTCCCCATCCCCCTGCACTGCTTGGGGGGAGGAGGGAGAACATGAAAAGAAGCAGCGGTAGAGGGAAGGTGTTTTTAAGACTTCTATTTCTCACTCTTTGGCTCTTATCCTGTTAGTAACACATTTAAGTAATATCCCCACTCTGAGTCTGTTTTGCCTATGAAGGGAATCACTAAGTAAGCCTCTCCCAGCTGTTATCTCAGCTCATCAATCCTTAGATGGTTTTTTTTTTCCTCTCCTCTGTCCAGTTGCAGAGGGAGAGTGAGAGAGCATCTTTAGTGGGTACCTGGCATCCGGCCAGGGTCAACCCACCAGAGGGTGGTTGAGCATTGGAACAGGCTCCTCAGGGCTGTTTCCCTCAAAAGCACAGTGTTTCTGTGTAATACTCCTGGGCCTGTGAAAACACTTTTAGATTCTGAAATTTTATTCTGCATTTGAGTTTCCAGCCTCTTACATAAAATTATTGTGTCTGGAAATTTATCTTCTTGCTGAAAGTTCAATTGAGACCCCAGTGACTGCAGAGATTAGTATTCTCAGGAAATATTGTGATTTGGCACCATTATTTCTCTGACCACAGGTGCCTGCAGTGAGATTACCACGTGGAGTTGAAGGACACAGGACCACTTGGCTTTCACATCTGTGAATGACTTCATGTAGGCTGCATTTTCTCTCTTTCAGCAGGAAAATACAGACATTCTTCTTCATTTAATGTGTGTGCAATATACAGCTTACTGACATAGGTGACAAAAGCTTGCAAGAAAAAAAATCCTTTTAGAAAAATAGGTTAAACCATTTATAAAATTTAAGAGCATCCTTTGTTTGCAAAAAAGCATGATCAGGGATAATAAAAACTTCAAAATGGTCGATTCTACCATTTTCAAATAAAAATGCTTCAATTTCTTCTTTAAAGAGGAATTCCATTCTACAATTTATTTTGATTTAATTAAAACACAGGGACCAGAAACAGAATGGAAAGTTTCGTATTTCATCAAATAACATATTTTCTCAACCTGAAATTATCTGGGGGAGGTTCAGTTTTCTGTTTAATTTAGTAACATTTACAAAGGAATTAGTTTCAGGTCATTTCAGAAAAATATTTGGCAACATTTGTGGTTGTGCAACAACAATGAAAATAATTTATATGTTTAGCCCCATTTTACTTCCTAGAACACTGATTTGGACTGCAGATTAGATTGTGGATTTATTTGATATATACTTAATTTCATGTTAGATAGTTAACATATTGGATACTTCTTGTAAACACCCAGATGGTATTATACAAACAGTTGAGATTTTATCATCATTGTTGAACTTCCGTTATAATAGCAAATAAAAATTTATTGCTGGGCTAGAACAGACACTTCCAAATTTATTATGGTTTTAAAGTAATACACTGTTGCATAATCATCCCTCTCCTGTCTTAGGCTGTCCACTCTTTGCAAAGATGTTTCAGGAGGCTAATCCTGAGCTGTCAAGCTGATGAAGAACTTCATAACCTTTTTTCCTAGGGTAGCCTAGACTCATCCCAAGTCTGCTCCCATACAACAATTCCTCTGATGGAATGTGACAGACTGGCATAATACTAAGTAATAGTTAACAGGGAAAGGGAAAGAAAAGGTCACCTGAAAGCTTTGTGTTCATATTGTGGAGACCAATCTCATCTTTTCTGAGCCTATTATGAGCAGAATAGATCCTTACTGAGACCTAGCTTTCTCTAATTTGAAGTGTCAGGTTGGGTAGAAGAGGCCATTTTCTCAGTTGTGAACTCAGAGATAATAATGCAGCCAGCTGGAAAAGGTAGCTCATGCCTATCAGCCAGCCCCTGCCTACAACCATTGCTACAATTCTGCTGTATTCTGTTCACATTGGGTAGTTACATTATTGTTGTCAGATATGAGGTGATTTCCCACAATTGTTCTACTTAGAAGTTAATTTTATATTTTGGTGAATATATATAATATATAATATTATATACATACTGATGCCGTAAGGTCCATCTGTTTTTTTCTTATTTTCCTAATTTTAAAAGCTTTATAAGTAGTTAAGTAGTAAAAGTAGATTTTAGAAGCGGCAACCCTTATTCCCTCTTTATGCCTAGGAACAAATTAAACCCTTTTCTTATCTCATCCTCAATTAACTGCTCTGGAGTTTTTTTTCCTCAGCACCATTAGGCATCAATACATACAGATGTGTATGTATACATATATACTATACATATATATATAAAAAATATGTATGAGTGTATATATGTGTATGGATGTGTGTAAGAGTAATTCTACTTAGAAAAAAGAAATCAAATGTAAAAAGAGGCCATCTAAGTATACACTATGCATATTTAAAATATATAATTTAAATGCTCTTGTCCTTCCTTGAAGATTGGTACATAAATGCTATTTCAAATAGTAAGGTCTCTTGTAGAATTGTGTAGCATGGCTTTTTTTAAAACATGGAAAAATTATTAGTGAGACAGATGCATCAATAAAATGTTTTAATATAACTTCTGTTGAATTCATAAAAATTGTTCAATAAGTGTTTCATTTATTTTTGTGATATGCCATATGAGCAGGATTTTGTTAATACATTGTCTTGGTTGGCAGAAATCACATTCAGTAATATTGAGTAATTTCATTGATACATTATTATTTTCAGAACTCTGGGCAAAGGTCACGCAAGTTTACCTTTGTTTTCTAAATCTCTCACAAAAATAAATCTATATTGGAAGCAATTAGTTTTTAAACAAAAAGTCTTTCTTAAAATAAAACAGAGTTAGAAAAAAGGCTTAGTCTTTATTTTCTTGTCTGCTAAAAAGTTTCATACCTGTAAGACTATTTTAACCCTTCCAATGCCTTATAAGCTTGCTGATATTTTCCAGAATTTCACCATATTTATTTGATTTGTAAAAGTGCCAGAACATCAGAAATTATTAAATATTATTGCAAAACAATGCTGTCAAGGGCGATCTATTGTTCTTTACTGTGCAGCCTGCAACCATAGTAATTCATACACTCTGAAACACTGAAACAGGAGCCAGGCCTAAAAGACTTAACTGAGATATCTTGGCCTGCTAAGAAACCTCAATACCTGTTTTGCTAGAAGAACATTTTAGGAGCACTGGTTAATAGCATGTTCTGTTCTGCTCACTGGACCAAAGGCCTTATTATAGAAAGAATAGGAGTAGTACACACACAATAATAAATTAGGTAAACTAGACGTCTGAATAAGATCTAGAAGGCCCAGAGCCAGGATTTTGTAAGCTTGAAGAATTCAGGTCACCTAACTGAAGAGGTCAAATTGAGGAAGGCGTCCATGGTGACCACCAGAGGGATGAAGGCTTGAGCAGAAGATCCCCAAAGTAGAAGACTGCACGTGCCTGGAAAGACTCCGCCCAGAGACCAGCCTACTTATTAATATGTATAATAAATGATGTAACCATGTATCTAAAGTGTATAAAATGGCTTAGTTTTGCACTTGCAAGTGGAGCAAGTTTGTCCAGCGTGAGCTGTCTTGCTCCCAACATTGAACAAACAAATACCTTGCTGCTTAAAGATAAAAAAGTCTCTGAGCAGTTTCTCGGACCGATTTTTTGGATTCAACACCCTTGCTTAAACAAGGAAAACAAACAGTAATAATCCTGAGATAGTGATTGATCAGGAGCTCTAAAATAAGTGGTAGCTACATAAAGAAAAACTTCTGAGTTTGCTTACATAAAAAAATAATCTGAATTGAATCTTTAATACCACAAGCCCCTTCAAAAAAACCTTGGGTGTCAGTTACTAGCTATTGTGCTAGAGAACTGAAACTGGATCCTGCCTATTGTGAAACAGCCCAATTAGGTTCTAGGTCTATGAAAACAGCCACCTAATGCAGTGGTGAGAATAAGGATAGCAATGTTATTGGAAATATGTTCTCAAGTAGTGTATTGCTACTACTAACTAGGTAAATTATTTCATGATAACATATGACTATCCTAAATGTACAATACAGAAACTGACACAATGAATTGAAACTGAAAATTTATTAACTGCCCTCCAGTTCAAGTGACTTCAATTTGTAAGCCCGGTAATGCAGTACCCGGTATGTGAATGATCAACAGTACTCACAAGCAGTGACAAGGAGCTTTGGCTGACATCTGAATTGCCGCATAAGAAACCTCTCTACATTTCCCAGTTTGGATTCCAAATTTGAACAGGGAAGGTCAGAGCTGAAATGCCATCACAGTGTCCTTTTTTGGGAGAAGTTGGCATTCCCACTATGAAAGCTCTCAGTGTATCATAATTTTTGAACATTTTTTGTGAAATGTGAAGTCTTCTAAGAGCTTTTGAAGTTCTACAGTTATTGACCCTGCATTTCATCCTTCTCTGTCATTTTTGTGGATGTTGGGTTTTGGGGTTGTTATTGTTTTGTTTTGTTGGTTGGTTGGTTTTTTTTAGTGCTTCAGTTTCGTTTGTTTGATGGTTAGAGAAGGGGTTGGGTTTTTTGTTCTTTGGGTTTTTTTTCTTTTTCTTAGTTTTCTTTGCATTGAGGGAGACTTTGGAGATTCTTTCATCAGGCAGACACTTTAGAGATAGGCCCATGAGAAACCTCTAGCATGACATCTGGGGTTTGCCTATTGTATGACAGATATCAATCAGGAAAATGGACTGAATTAATTTTGGACAGATTATCTAATGCTTCATTATAGCCTTTTCACATCAGTTTTCCTTTTCTACTTTGGCCATTTAATGTTTTCCACAGTCAGCCACATTTTAGAACTTTTCCTCATTTCTGTGATAAGCAGAAATGAGCTGTCCTGCCTACGACTAATTTCTAGCAAATTCAAAAGTTGCTGTAAAAAGTGTTATTTCCAGCATGACTATTTTTGTTCCTTGATGAGCTACAAATATGTTTCTTAATTCAAGCTGAAAGGAAATGAGGAGGTGAAAGGAAAGGAAAAAAATGAGTAAAGGAGACACTGAAATGCTAAAAAGTTTGGGTTAGGAACATGACTTTAAAGACATAAGATCCTCTGGAGTGATACTTCAGGTGGTGGAGATAGATAATTTCTGACAGATCTGGAACAGGGGTGCTATTGCAGTAAGCATACTATCTTTCCTAATTGTTAGAAAGTTATTCTGTTGCCTGGCTTAATGGATAGAAATATACCCTAAATATTGAACTGAAAGTCTGAAATCTTCACTCAGCTTCCTTTGACTTGCAAATACAGAAGGCATTCCCAGGAGTTAATTATGGCCTCAGAGCAGGGTTACTGAGTTGAAAAAGGAAATGTGGAGTTCCAGGTTCAGCTTTTGAGTAGGATTAATACTTCTCTGTACCAGATTACATACCAATACTAAGTGCTTTCATTTGTGTGAATACTCAGACTGAGATCTTGGGCTGGTTTATAGATATTCTGTGGCTTTTGCTGCCTTACTTATCACCTAGAGTTGAAATGTATGTCCAGCTCCCTGGAAAATCAAGACTGCAAAGTATTAACTGTCAGGAATTAATCAAGTCAAATTAATCAGCACTTCTGAAAATGTATCCATTCATTTTTCCTAATGTGATTAACATGTGGTCTTTGTTGTAAAAGAAAAATTGAACCCTGCCATAAATATCAAAGTAGATGAAGTAGGAGTGTAGACAGATGAAAATGGACACAACAAAAGTAACTTTTCATTTAGTCTATGTAAGGGTGGACAGTTTCTGCATTTGCCCATAAGGGTTGTTGTTCATACTTAGAATTCACTAGATTTACCTAGTTATATTTTAGGAAACTTTTTAATAAACAGAGAAGCTAACAAAAACAAAAGAAAAAAGTTTTAAAACAGCCTATATTAATGTCAAGAAAACTAATCTAAGTTGGGTGGGTTTTTTTCACTATAATTTGATACAACTGGGAATACTGTATAAGCAGCTGAGTGAATCAGATACTTCAGAAAAAAAAGCCATCACAAGCACAATTGTTTTTGATCTCTCAGAAGAGGGCTCTTTGAGAGTCAGAGTTTTCTCAGATCATATGTAGGAACAGTCCCTATAGCTAACAACCTTGGCAATGCAAGCAACAGAGTAGTGGGAATGGACGCTTGAAAGGCAGAATCCTTCTCAAACATTTCTATGCATGCAGATAGTATGCTGTTTGACCCTAAGTGCTTTATGAAAGGATTCCCATTTATCATGGGAAAGAGATAGCTCAAAACACTTGACAAAGGAGGAAAATTAAGCACATCTGAAAAATAATAATAATAAAAAAATCAAGCTCTTTATCAAATTCTGCGTTGGAGGAGAATAATTAGCCTTGATGCAATCCTTCAGCAATATATTTTGAAAGTTATCAGCTTCTTTATAGCACATCAATCATAATTAAAATTACCACTAGGACAAAGTTAATGCATGTGCCGCTAGAAGACGAAATAGGCTTTATTTGACACAACTTTTAGAGTGTTATTGAAAAAAAGTATAAAAGATCTGCAGCCCTCTACTATTAATGACCTCTACTCTTAGTCTAGAAATCCTACTCCAGTTCTTCAGGGGAAAAAAAGAAAAAAAGAGGTAAGAAGATCTACATATGTGCAAAGAGCCAGAGATGATAATTTCAGGATCTCTGTATGATGATTTCAAGAGGCAAGGTATTCTAATTTCTAGCAGAGTGGTGGACTGTTTGCGGTGAGTGCACTTGAGGAGCAGAGGAAGTGAATATTTGAACAATTTGCATATATTATGCATTTATACAAATGCGGAACACAGCCTATCTATAAAAGTATAAAATAAACAAATATTTTCCTTTCCTGTACATTATGTTATTTGAGATGAGATCTACCATTTTGTTCTGACACACAGGCAGATATTCTCCATACTAGTAAGGTAAAAATCAGTTTATATAATCAGAATTTCACATGATATGAGGTTGAAAAGAAATCAAAGATAGAAAATTCATGTTTTTAAGGCATTGGCTTGTATTTTTTGTGCTAACTATTACAACACTTGGTTTTAGCTTTCCATCATTTTTCCCTAGCCTGACATAGCTCATCTCAAATGGGACATCTGAGCTATTGCTGATACTATTTTCCAGACTGTCTTACTGAAGTCTATTACGCAACTACTTCTTTTGCTTGCAGTGATGTGCTCTCATTTTTCCAAGATTTCCATATTATATTTCATTATTTTGTTCCTTTCTACCCTGTTTTTGAAGTCTTCAGAAGTCCTTCTATCCTAGTGTCCAACCAAGTACCTGGCAGCTCACTGCTGCCTTTAGTGGTTGTAGGCTTGAAACCTATGCTGGCCAAAGATATGGCAGACAAATCTTTCTTCCGGGAATCTTGTGAACATTATCCATTGGGAACATACATATATATTGGGAACACTAATGCTCTCTGAGATCTACCACTAAACCTTGATAAACCATTAATAAGAGTTAGGAGAAGGCTGCCAAGGATGGACAGGAGTGAGTTCCCCAACAAGGGCAGTGAGTTGAGGCAGCAGGGGAATCTGAGGCACAGGCAATGTTGCCCAGTAGGACCCAGCCAGAGTGAGCAGAGCATGACTGCTGACAGGGACTGGGATCAACCACAGGGTCAGTCACAATCATCACTGGACACCAGGCCTGGACATGGAGCTGGGATAGTCAGGGTGAGGTTCTGCCAGGCTGGGAGCAGGCATCAGGGCAGGGCCCGAGCCTACATGGAGCTCCTAAGCCCAGAGATGGAGATCCCAGACAGGGTTCTTGCACTGCTTCCCTACTATCTCTTTTACACGGATAAGCTGATTATAGTAAATCTGGTGCTGGTGGACATAGTGAATGTATATCCTGTATGAAAGTCTCCATGCTTATATTAATCAGAAAAAAATCTAAAAAGTAAAACAAAATTAATTTTTTTAAAAAATTATCCTTCTTAGTGCAGCTTCCTTTTCAAACAGAAATCCTATTCCATTGCGAAGAGCTGCACCTAGATTCTGCTTAAAGAAAGGTGATAGAAACATATCTGGTCTCCACAAGGTCTCCACTTGACTGACACACACATGGATGAAAAACTGCACTCTATTTTTTTTTTATTTTGGTATACATCAGCGTTACTCTTCAACTTTATCAAGGGGAGTTTTTTCGATTTCTAAGAATCATCCTTATGTCAGCTGCTGTGGAAGTGTCTCCATTCAAAATAACTTTGTGTGTGGCTGACAAGCTGCTGGAAACCTGAAATGTTTGTGTCTATTAACAGACACATACTTTTTGAGGCATAAGTGTCGCAGTACACCTTCATCCTTAATCTCTTGTGCTAATCAATGACTTTTCTGGGATCGATTTTATGAGACTAAAAGCAGATCTTCCATATAATTTTATTGGTATGGAGAATATACATATTTTACTTAGTTCAGGGTGAAAGTGAGTTATAGTTGCCTATAGTAAAAGTAGGTGTACAGTGCGGCTAAGAATGGCAGCTTTGACTATGGCTCATGGTCTTGGCTCAGGTCATAATTCTAAAAAGTTCTTCTGTCTCAATAGAATTCTGTGTCTGCATGAAAACAGAACTGGTCCTAAGTTGGACTTGGGATGACATGGGAAAGAAAAGAAGCATCCAAGTAATTGAGAAAGGCATTGATTCAAAGATTTTTACTCCTGCCTCTCATCCCAGAGGTCACTGGCAGAGTGTGTTTTGGCTTGAAAGTCTGAAGAGCAGCCATGGGGATGCGAGTCACCCTAATCATGCAATTGGAGATAGATTTTTGACTCTCTGAACTCTCCCCCTCCTACATGTTAGCTAGGCAAGGTCTGGTTGGTTACGCATGCTCTCTGAAGGTGTAATCAGTCATTCTCTAAAAGAGAAGTTTTCAAGATAGTTGAAAAGTCCCTAAAAGAGTCTCTAAAACAGTCTCTAAAAGAGACAGTTTTCAATCATCTCTTCTGGCTTTTCAAATGCTGCCATTTCAGAAAGACATTAGGAGGGATGGGCGGTTTTTATTTTGTTCAAAATAAATCTGCAGTGCGCTAATTGGCATGTTGGAATGAGACTCACTACCTATTGCAGTGTAATGGATAATGCCAGAAGCAGAAGCATTCTAGTATTAGTGGGGCTGCTATTTATGTAAGGGTGGCTTTTTTAAAAGAAGCTTGCAAGTCTGAGACTCTTTAATGTGCTGTCAGAGCTGTTTGAAAGTGAGAGAAACATATTTTTCCTAGGAAAGGATATCTCACTGAAACTATGATGGCATTGCAATGGTTTTAATTTCTTTCCCTCTACCTCCTAAGGCAGAAGACTCAACTTTTGCAGAATGTAACCCACATAACATACATTATCAAATAAAGTATTTTATTAACTGAAAAATATTACCAGATATGTCTCAGGTGGTGACATGAGCCAGTGGTTGTTATTGCAACTTTATTACCTAATGGAATTTAAAACTTAATTCTTCCAATAGATAAAAGCTTATTCTGCATGATGGAATGGAGTAATATCTTGTATGCTATCTGTGTGCTCTTCAAAAGCCACTGTAAATATTGAAAAAATAATTATTCTCAATTGGAAAATATTAAAAAAACTACCAGGAAAAAAACCCAACTTTTTTCATAAAGTATTTGAACAAGTTATACAGGCAAGAAAAAAGACATCTTATTCTTCTCTGTTCCTGGTCAGAAATCTGAAAATGTCTATGACTTGTAGCTGGCAGATCTGGTTGTTGGATTTTTTTAAATGAAAACTGGGTCTGTGTACAGCAGAATGATTTGTATGCAGAGTGTGCAGTTAATCACTGCTATTCACTATCAATAACACAGATGGATCTGCCAATTTAAGTTGTGAAACATATGGCTTTAGTAAGGAAGAAATGACAGCTGAGTTAAGTATCTTTGACAGAGTAGCTCTAGAAAAAGAATATAAAGCTAGTTGCTTTGAAAATTTCCTTGCTTTCTTCAAAGCCTACACTCTTCACTTCACCCTCTGTAACCTTAATATCCATGAGTTCTGTTTCATGTAAGAAGTTTTTCATGCCTTTGTACCTTTCAAATTATATGAGATACATAGCCAGGAGCAACTGCCAGGATTAGCATTACTGAGCAGAGAACATGCTATTTCTTTCAAGTCAGAGAAACCAATTGCTTTTATTACATTAAAGACTGACCGTGGATTATATATCTTCTTCCATTACTCTTAACCTTTCTTTTAAAACTATTAGTAGTATACAATTTCATGAAGGTCCAACTGGTCTCCTTAATAAAAAGCTTTCAAATGCTTCTGACTTAAAAATTTTTTAAAAAGCCTATCCAGGACTAATTATATTAGTTTCACCAGTCGCTGAAACTCTAGTTCTGGGTAAATATTTCTGACACATAAATATAGAACTTTTAGAATTCCTAGTTAGTTTTGTTAGGCCTCTCAGTCTGAAATTTAGGAAGAGGTGCCAGATAACTAGTTTTATTCTTTTTGTGCAACAAAGAGATCAGAAATTTAATACAAATTATTTTAATTTAGGTTAATTGATATGGAGCAGATACTGTAGTTTTTCATATTTTGTTTCAGTGCTACACTGAGTCATGGTCCACACTGTTTACATAATAGTAGTGTTATGAGGTTGCAAACTCTAAAAACAAGAAAGAGCTGTGTTATTGGATATCAGGTATATTTGAGGTTTTAAAACTGCGTCATGATTCTGAAACAGGAAAACACTAAGACCTCAGTTTTTGCAAAATGCTCCCTAGTGGGAGAATATGTTTAAGGACTTCTGAGAATGTTCAGTAACACAAACAGCTTCTGTTTTCACACTCTCCCACGTACAAGTTATTTACACAAATCCTGCACTTCTATTATGCTGTATGTGCTTCACGTATATGATGTTTTCTGCTGTAATGTGACACATAAAAATGCCTCGTCATTACAAACAATACCTGTGATATTACAAAATCCAAGAACTCGGTCAAATTTGTCTAATCCTGTACATATATGGATTTCAAATACAACTATCGTCTAGGTATCTATGACTAAATATAGTACATATTATAAATATTACTATAAACTGATTAAAAATGAAGGACAATTAGCATTTTATTTTTTATTGGGTCAGACATTTGCACTGTTTTGAACAGGATATAAACATGTATCTCAGCAACCTTTTCTGAGGACGAGACATTTATTTTTAAGGTATACAAGAAGCTTGTATTCAAGCCATAGAAGTTTGAGTCTCAGCCAGCTATTAATTTGATGGAACTATTCTTCTAAAAAGTCATTATAGTTTTGCCCTGGCTTCCCTAGATAAGGGGTTGTTCATGTCATTCACAGTGAATTATGGGGGTCCCAGAGGCATTTTAGCTCTCAAAGGCATGGAACACAGAAAGGCACTTGATGAAACTTCTGTGTCTCATTTAGAAGTGTGAATTTCCTTCTGTTTGGTACTAAAATCTGGACAAGAATGTAGACCAAAACATCATGATTTCTTAAAAAATTTCCTACTATTAGGAGTTTTAGCTTATCTCAAAGGTATGGCTAGATGGTGCTCGTATGGCAGCTGTGTGAGAACATCAAAGCTGACATGGAGGAAAAACTGGCCCATTTGGCTGATTTTTTTCACCTTCATTCCATTTTCTTATTCATGAAGGAATAACAACTTTGAAATTCCCAAGAGCTTCCATTTGAGCATCATATCAATGAACAGCTTTGAAAAACCTACCTATTTTTGCCACCACAATGGTTGCATTAATAAAGCCATAGCTCAATAGGTTTTCAATATTCTTGCAAAAAAATGCCGGGATATATCACATTAACAACTCATGTCCAGTGTTGGCCACTGTAATGAAATTCTAACATCGGAGGATCTAATGTTAGGAAGGAGAAAGTATATTACACCAGAAGAGTTCTCTATTCCCTTTACATTTTTAGATTTTGGTTTGTCTCAACTGAATGTAAATTGTCACAAGTTAATTTTTGCCACCTTTTGTCCTTGTGTTGGGATATTCGTATAACACATTGGACTTTTGCCATGTAATTGACATTTGCATAAATAAAATGTATTACATCTTTAATATAGGAATTTAAGACATTATCTGCCATTGATACAAATAATCTATTTTCAGAAAAAATTGATTCTATGTTTCATACACAGTATCATAGTTCTCATTGTTACAATGGGTATATGGATCAGGGGAAATGAAATGCAATGATGAGACCAGAACATTTTCTTCTGAACATGTAGTTCATTGCAGTTCATTTTCAGCCTCAAATGATTATTATTTACTGAGGTCTCTGCACACAGAATGATGGGGGTTTTAGATATTAGAATATATTCTATGTAAATTTTTGAGGAATGCCAAAATAACAAAAGTAGACTTATTTAAAAAATTACTGGAATTTACTGGTCGTTTCCAGGCTTTGAAAGCAAACCTAAGTTTAGTACACAAATATAAGCCTATTTGCTTAGTGCTTCTGAGAAGCACAATGCTTCTTGGCATAGAAAATATATTGTACACTAAGAAGAAACAATTTTCACAGAGGCATATGTCATAAACATGTGTACATAGTTGTCTGTGTGTACAATTATGTTACATATTTTTTTCACTTAGCGGTAAAATATTTTAAATAAATATTTAAAATATTTATTATAAACCTTTATGTGACTGAAAAAAAGTTTAACATGACAAATAAAATCAAAGAGTCAAGACAGGAGAAATAACACAGCTAAAACTTATAAAATTATGGAAACACAAACAACAGTAATAGTTCAATAGAATAATCAAATGACAAGATACTAGCCATACAATATTTAACATGTGTAATTCAAACTAAGAGGAGGGGGAAGAACTGGATTTTAACAGTAAAAAAAAAAAAAGAGAAAGCTTGGAAATTTGATTTGTTGGCAGGCAAGAAACATTCTTCGTATGCTGATTATTGTATGGGGTCAAATCTATATTATATAAAATCAGAGGCAAATCACAGCTCAAGAGAAATAATCAAAACTAGGTAGAGAGTAGAAACAGTAATTGGTAAAAACAGAATTGAAGGAAGACATTTTGAATCCTGGTACATGCCACACTCTTTTCCTTATGCCCTGTACAGCTTTTCCTATATTCACTTCTCTCCCCTTTGCTGTGGACATGGTGATTCCTTATCCAAGATCACAGCAGCTGATGGGAGTTGGTCCTGTATGCTTCTTTTTCCTATCCCTCTCACATAAAATTCCTGTACTTTGTTTCAAGGGGTTTTCCATTCTTGTATGGAATGGTGAGTATTATTTAGAATATTTAAGAATTATAATATTTATTATTATAATATTTAAGAATATTTAAGAATCTCTCACAAGATTTACAACATCTAGGGTCCCTAGATATTCTAGTATTCTCTAGAATATGCTGTGGAAATCAGGCATGAAAACTCATTAATTTTTAGCATGCTAAAGTCTTCTGAAACTTATCCTTCCCCTAAAGCTGTAGCAGATAGACAGTCATTCCCAATGTATAGTTAATGTTGCAGATGTGTCTATCTCTATAAATGCTCTTTGCAAGATATGTCTTTCAGCAGCTTTTATTTGACAATTGGTAAAGGTGAATGTTCCACAAAGGACAAATGATCAGGTTCTACAGGCCATCTAATACAGTTAATGCCAGAAGGAGAAAACCATAATGTAGCACTTCGGCACAAGACTCTCGAGACCTTGATTATATGTTTGGTAACCCTATAAAAATGCCTTTATTGTAACATTCCTGAACATGTGTCATTTGAGACCTACAGTAAGTATTTCATGTATTTGTGAAAACTGAGCTGTAAATCTGAGGAAACAGCTGTCATTAAAACCAAGACGGCTGTATTACAAGACATCAAGACAAAAAAGGATTACGTTTAGAAGGTTAAATTCAATGTCATTCCTCTTTCAGTCATGAATTGTAAAATCCATTCTGTTGGCTAGAAACCAGAAGCAATTCAAAGCTACTCTGAAATATGTATTCAAGGGAGACAGGGGTAGGATGACAATTAGTTTTGGAAATAAGAATGTAATTTCTGATTACAACAATAAAGATCCATGAAAGTTGTCCTTGGCAATTTAATAAAGCCAATAGGTATGCACTCTTATCACAATACCACTTTGTTTCTGAGATACCACCTCTTCTGAAAATTGCAGTGCTCTGCTAACTCTCAGAGACTGTGAATGTAAGGAACAACTTGGATATTTCTGCAAACATCCTCTGTGGTTTGTGATTTTTTTCTGGTGGAGGTCCCAGAGAGTCAATATTGAGAAAAATTTCTTCTGAGTTGGCTAATAAATGGAAGGCATCTTTTAATAGGGAAGGCTAAATTAGCATGACCTGTTTCAGTCAAGCAAATGCAGGCTTTCTATAAAGAAATCAAAGAGAAAAAACTGGTGTGTGGGGGAAGCCTCTCAAGGTAAAAGGCAATTGTCAACACAAGAAGAAGTGGGTACAAAGTGGTTATGAACAGATTTAGTTATAAATTGGAAAATTCCTTGTCAGAATAACAGGACAATAACCTAATTGCTTTCAAAATGGGTCACTTCGTGAAGGAGTAATATGGGAACAGCAAGGGGTCTATTCTGAACGCCCAGCAGGTTGTTTGAATGATTTCCATGCCCTCACCCCGCAGTCCCATTTTTTCTAGATTTCTACTGACCTCTGTAGTTTTTGTGCTATGTCCATTTTGAAAAGATTTAAAAAAAAAAAATTTAAGTATACAGCACTCTGAATCTGGACCATTGCTAAAAGATATAAGATTGAATTTGTGCTTAAAATTTAAATAGGTATATAAACACATTGATTGATTCAATGCAATTAGTTCCATCTTAGCATATTTCCCTCGTGGGGTAAAATAAATTGCTCTTGTAAAAAAAGTCTTCAGTTTATCCATTATCTACACTACTATTTCTATCTCATAGTAAAATAATTGCTGTTTCATGATTTATTCTTTGCCACTCAACTAAATGCTTGTTTTTTGCTGCAATAACACCTGATTTTTAAAGAAGGCATAAGGCAACATTTGACTGATCACAGTTACTTGTGTACTGATACAGTTTACATTAAAGTGCTATAGGAAAAAAACCTTAAACATCCTAAAAGCAGGGAGCAGAATCTCTTATCCTTACCATCAAGTGTTCTTTAGGAAGCTATATTCCTGGCTGCAGAGGTGAGGAAAGACTCAGACACAAAAGGATTGAAGTCCTGACCCTCCTAAAAATTTGCAGCCATTGTGCCACTAGTGTCCTAACCCATCACTCGGAGCAGGAGAGATTTCTAACTCAGAATCCCAGTTTCACAACTATCCCTCACTGTTGCCTTTGGTTAGACCTCCAAGAAAGGAGCTATATTTCCATTTCTCTGCAATTTTCTAGAAGTTGATTTAAGCATCCTTCTCTCAATTCTGTGATTATTCTGAATTACATTCCTAGAGTCTGGTAGAAATTTTACATCTACATTTTAGGCAGTCTAGCATTGGCTTTTACAGTCTGGTCCTTAATGTCTTCTTGGTTGTATTCAGATCAAAATCTGTGTTTTGCACAGTTTCTTTTCCATTTAGTGAACTGGTTCATAATTTAGGGTGAAATTTCCCCAAAGATTTCTCAAAGAGGGAGATTGTGTAAGTATTTCAACATCATGAACAAAAAGTGCTGTTTGATTATGAATAGAGTTTAAGACTTAAGTAGAAAGCATTTTGAACACCTTAGCAGTATGAGCAACTAAGGGAATATATGGAAAATGTCCAAAAAGACCTGAACCAGTAATAACAGGGTAAGCCAGGAGCTGGAATGAACAAGCTCAGATTCTTATTGTTCATTCATTTATTTTCAGGAATTATTTCTGTGTTTAAATCAGTGTTAAAGCTGACATCTAGAAGGTAGATGATTCTGAAAACAAATATGTCACTGTATTGGACTGATAGGAATGACCAGAATTTTGAATTGGCCTCGAATCTGTGGCATCATATGAAAACATTATATTTTTATAAGATAGACAAAAAAATGTAAGAGTTTAATAGCATTTGGATCTCATTTCAAGCCATGGAAATGGAGAAGAAAACTCAGGAATCTGATTTAGCTGTATGTGCTTAGTATAAGTAAAGGAGTCATATATGCTTGGGATATTATATTCAGGCAGAGAGACTGAAGCAGAGCAGAATGTACTGATAAATTAAATAGTTGCATTTCTATTGGATTGTAAATGATATTGGTTGTTTTGTAAATATAATTTTGAAAAAGATTCATATTGCATTTTATTTTGTTTCAGTCACTAGGGCAATAAAATGTGACAGTAAGTAAACTCAGGCAGTAATGGTTTTGTGAGCAGACTAGCACATATTAAAAATACTGATGTATACAATATTACATCAGCTTGCAGTGTCAACAAAATATAGATTTATTCCAGGAAAAAGAATATTTTTAGACAAGTTTGCTTATATATCTAGCAGTCTTGTAAATTAGTCTAGTGCTTATGAAAAATACCAACCTAGACAAGATGAATGCTGGAGCCATTTTTTCATTCCAAGCAAGGTGCAGCATGGCCAGGAGTGCGGCTTCCTCCAGACTGGCCTACCAGCTTAGTTCACTTGTGGCTGAGTAGCCCAAACTGTGCCAGAAAGGACAGCAGGCAGTGCTAACCAGGACATCAAAGCTGTTTGCATTGCAACCATGTTAGCTTAAAGCCTAAACCTCAGGTCTTAGTTGAAGCGCAGGTCAAGGTCCTTTGTCTTCCAGGTCTTTGCAGAAGTATTGTGCAGACTGTAAATCTTTTGTGTTTAAAATAAGAAATTCAGAGGTTTAGGTACTTTTATTTCACGGAACTTTGCCTCTCTTCCTTCCATGAAGTGACATAGCCAACATTTAAATTAAGTAGTTGATATTTAAACACAATTTCCATAATCTTCATAGGGTCTTTACAAAAATTTCCCTTCTAACTGTTCCCCTAAAGCCATAAAACACACTGTCATAAACTGCAGATGAGACTGACAGTTTTCTCTAGTAGATAATGGACAAATTTCCTATGCCTGTAATCTAAAGTAACACTGATGTAAGAGCTCTTTAAGACTCTTGTTTGTGGCTCTTTTCCCATTAGTATTCATTTTCTGCTGTTGATGTCAGGGGCTCATTTTTTTCATGTTCTGATCAATGTACCTACATAGTTTTCCAAACCCATTCTGTTTCTCAGATGTTGTGTTTTGACTAAGATCCTTGTCTTAAAAAAGGTAGGAAATGTAATGCAATAAGAAGAGAATGGGATAGTGTTAGGAGCGATGGTTCACACAGTTGATGCACAAATTCTATCATCCTTTTAATTTTGGCCTTGCCCTTACTTTCACCTTTTTATCCCATTAAATGCTAAATCACTAATAGTGAAGACAAGGAATAAAGAAAATTGAAAAGGACAAAAGATGGCCAGCATTATGAGAGGTAAACAGCTACTGTACAGATATTACTTATGATATGTTTGTAAATATTGCTTTCTTTCTGCAGGAAGAACAAATTTACCTTATTTTTTGGATCATTATAAAAAAAAAAAAAAGGGTTGGAAAAAGTAAGCTCTTTCTAGCATCTCCAAGAATAGATACAAAACAACCAGTAACCTAAGCTACAGTATTTACCTTTGTGAACATGTCATTCTTCAGTGAAAAGAAATTGATACAGTATATTAGCTCCTTTTGAAGTGGGTCACAGTAGTAGTTGTGGTATGGCTAGGAAAAAGCTCCACCCTAATACATTTGTCTTTGCTTAAACATTTACATTTTACTTAGTAAACTATAATTTACTAATTATATAATAATTTTAATTGTTCTGTTCTTGTCCTTTTCATTTATTGTGCTGGAAAATGGGTGGCGATGATTAGATCAAATTATTCTTCATTTTCTCTTTTAGTGGTACCTTGGTATAATAGTAATGAAAAAAGTCTCAGAAGCACAATTACTATATTGTAGCTTAAGAAGAAAAATGTTTTAAGTGTTGATGAAGAGAAGTACTGAATCTTGTTATAATAATTTTTCTGAAAGCAGTTATTTTGCCTTTCTTTTAAAAACAGAAAATTGATATAGTACTATAATTATAATCCTAGATATTTAGTACTGTTTTAATAAAAATGAAAATCTCAAATATGAAACAGCACCCATATGAAGCATTTAAAGCTCTGAGGAAAAAGCTGGAAAGTTGCCAGTGTTAAAATCTTATGAATATTCAACAGAAAACTTAAATGCAACACAACAGCAACGATGCAGTAATTTTAAGGCCTGAATAAAAATGAAAATAAAGGATTTTTTACTGTTATTTACTATAATTACTATACCATGGTTTGCATTTGGGATGTACATGTAACATATTAAAAAACATGGGTGAATCAGAGACATTTTAAGAATTAAACAAACATGTTCGTATATTTTACAGGTACCTTTAAAAGCGTTAATAGAAAGAGCTAGCAGTGGTAATAAGTCATGGTTAAAGTACTCAACTGACCTTTTGGTTTCCATGGGAAGCAATGATAAATAATAAGCACCGTAAGTATCAATGGAATAACAAAGTATTTCTAGTTTCTAACTATTTCTGTGCTTACATTCACTTACATTAATGAATACATAGCCTATAAAATTTTCATTTATTTCTGTTTAAAAGAGTGAATGGGATGATTCAAACTACAAATGAGAGGCATTTCTGAGGTACCTCTGGGTGAGATGCACACTAAACATACATGCAGCTCAATGAAAAAAGCCATATCTCCAATGAAAAAGCCATATCTGAAATCAGGCTATGAATTACCACTCATAAAGCACTGGAACCACTCATGGGAATGGCAAAATTGCTGCTGATTTTGAGACAGTGGCATCTCACACCAAAGAAATGTTACTTTTTTATTTCTGTTGGACTGTACCCTCCATTCCAGGGACTGTCTTTAGATACAGCAATGTTTGTTTGTAGGATTTATATTCAGGCTTATGAATGTTAATTCACTTTATACCAAACGTAACCACAGCAGTGTCTGCGTCTGCAGGCTTGTGTGCCTGCAGCTTTGTAAATTCAATTCCTTTCAAGCTAAACTCTGCTTTATTGAAGTTAAGCAGCAACTTAATTAATTAATCCATCATCTGTTGAATTTCTTATGCATCAAATGTTTGTTTTGTGACTCAGATATTTCTTTTTAATGCAGCATGCCATTTTAATGCAAGGAACGAGTATAGCCTAGATAAAAGAGTTGGGAGATACAACGTGGCATTAAAGTTTGGTTGACATCACTTTGGGAAGGCCACAAAGTTGACTGGGGAAGAGAGAGGGAGCAAATTCTTACACTGTAGCCATAGAATTCAGTTATAACACTATGTCCTTGAAAAAACAAATATTGCCATTTTTCTACTTATAAAAAAATGGTTCTGATTAACATCTGATAGTACAGACATTTTGTACTGCTTCACTTATTACAGTCATAACAATAAAAAGTGGAATAATAGCTTACTTAGGACTTTTTAATTGTTGACCATTGGGAACTTACCTGTTATTAAGTACACTAAATACCACATTAACCTCATTATACCCTTCTATAAAGTGTATCCTGAAGGTGGGATTCTCTTGGCCAGACTTTGCTGTTCTTAAGAAAAGTACCCTCATCATTTGTGAGAGTGCTATGGATGCTATGCCTCATATTTGCTGCTAAATCAACCTTAATTATGCATGAATTCATGTTAAATTTCTATTTAATGAAGAAATTACTTTGAGACTTTTTGAGCTTCTGCTGGGAAACTCTTGTATTTCATATCACTAATGAATTACATTCTTAACTTTATTGTTACGTTTCCTGAATAATCAGAGTTTCTGGTTCCTGAATCACATCATTATTATTTTATTATGATTTTATTTTTATTTGATACACTGTAGTTCTAAATTATAGATGGACTTCATTTTCATTCTATTGTCTACCAAGATGAATGTACTGCTTTTTTCCCCATTGTCACAACTGCAAACCCTTAGAGTAGTATGTGGAAGAGTTTTCTTTCCCCAGAGGGGAAAAGAACAAAACAAACAATGGTGATAATATGTAGAAAAGCCTCAAGTATTTCCTGCAAAAGAAAAAGTAGCTTGCTTCCATATTTATGTGTAGAAGCTCACAGGATATAGACTGGCACACTGCCATTTAATTTCATAGAACTATGGAAAGCTGAATGTATTTAATCCTGCTGAGATTCCATCCTTTTGTGCTTCCTGCAACAAATCAAAATTATTAAAAACAAGTTTCACTCAAAGTTTCCATAACTGGAAAGTTGTTTGATATACTTCAGAGCAGAAGAAAACATGGGTAAGAGCTAAAGTTATTAAAACTTGATCAGTGGAGGTTGTTAGAAGCAACATCATAAGATAGAGTGATTAATGATGAAATTGAGGAGAAACAATCAGATATTAAAAATCTGTTTCAGAGGACCAAACTGGATAATGTAACAGGGAATATGTTTTATCTAAAAAGCTATCTAACAAAACTTGTAGAAAAGTTTAGACCAACAAAGATAGTGATATGACTGATGGCAAGTAAAACCATAGTGTTTTTAGAATTATCATCTTATCTGAGAATATAAACAGCATGTGACACAAAATGCTACATATCAGGAGACTTGTAGCAGCATATTCCCTTAAGTAGTTCAAATCATTGTGGAACTTTTACGTTTTTGCCTAGTTACTGGAGGGTTTTTTCCCCAGTTCCATTAATATATCTTTTAATATTAGTGAGGAAATACAAGGTAGCCTGAAAGTAGTAGAAGACGATACTACTGATTGTCTACCAAAGTTGTTTTACCTTCTTTATCATTGCTTTATCTTTATCAGTTTTACATCTGCATATTTCGTGTACTGAGGTCCTCCTTGGGACTAGTAATATTTCTCATTCCTCCTAGGCTGACCAGCTGACAAAAATTTGAGGAGTGGGGTAACTCTTGGCCTCAACACCGCATCATCTATTTCAGACAGAATTTTCATAGGTTGTCTTTTATAATTTTTACCTTCATGACTAAATAAACAACAAAACCAAAGCAATACGAAGCAACAATTGTCTTGGGTAAATGTGGACTGCACACTGAATAAGGAAACTTTTTCAGCAGGCACCCATATTTCCCCTTCCATCTCTATCTATTCTTTCCTGCCCTGTACTTTGTCCAGTCTCAGAGGAGTCCAAAAGTCTTACACGGCACAGAAGTTGCTTCACATAGTAGAATGGCATTTTCTGTCTACCTTATATACGAGTTTTGCTCATTAGAGAAAGACCAGGCAAGATGCAATGTAACAGGATCAGACCTCTGATATTTGCATAATAAAGTAATTCTTGTCCTTGATTACTTCTGATTAGTTCTTCTTGTATTTTGCCCAGTTAATTTGTCCTGTACAGATGTAGCTAGCATTGCCAAATTGTTGCACATTAAATAGCTTAAAAAAAATCTTTCCATAAAAAAGTCTCAGTTTGCCTTCCCTCACTCTGTTTCCTTTTCTTTACCTTATCATAATTTTTTTCGTAAGTTTTAATTTTTTTCCTTTGAAAGCTAGAAGATTTGGTATTTTCTAGTCACTGACACTGACTAAATATTTTGATCATGACTAAGTGTGTTCTGCTAGAATATTATCACAGGTTAACTGTCTTGTTCTGACCCCTCAATCTTAATATAGGAAAATATAAATTTAGCCATTCTATAAATTCTATATTTCATATTTCTTCTTACCTTATCAGGCAATATGCCCTTGTGCTTTGACTTCATTTTCACGCTTCGTTCCAAATCCTTTTGATAACACCTAGAGCAAACATACAAGCCAGACAGGAAAGAAAAAGATTAACCCTTCAGTCCCAGAGGTAAAGAGACTTTGTCTGGATTAGTGGAGAAAACATCAGTAGGGAGGAAGACAGAGGGAACCATCTTTTCAGTGAGGGAGATAAAATAAGCACACAAGAAAAATGTTGCATAAATACTATGCATTTACTGCTAGCTTGGTAGTGTACCATACACATTTCCTTTGCACAATAGTCTGTAATTTACATTAAGAATATGTATTTTCAGATTATAAAAAAAATCTAAACACTGTTTAATATGTTAGGAGTACTACCAGTAAAACAAATATAAATGAATCTAGCATCTAGTATGACTTGTCTGGAGGACAGAAGAGACAAGAACCAAATTCCTGTGTTTAATAACATCAGCTACAGAAATTGGCAGGAAAATTAGAATCATGGAATCATCAGGGTTGGAAGAGATCTTTTAGAACATTAAGTTCAACCATCAACATCACTGCCACTGTAACCCTAAACATCACCCAGAGCCAGATGCTTCTTAAACACTTGCAGGATGGTGACTCCACTACCTCCCTGGGTAACCTATACCAGTGCCTGAGCACTCTGACAGTGAAAATTTTTTTTCTAATATCTTGTCTGAATCTCCCCTGTCTCAGTTTAAGACCATTTCCTCCAGTCCTCTCACTGGAGGCACGGCAGAAGAGACCAGCCCCCACCTCACCACAACCTCCATTCAAGTGGTTGTGGAAAGTGATAAAATCCCCCCCAAGCCTCCTTTTCTCTGGACTAAATAAGCCCAGCTTATTTAAACAGCCCTCAGCTGTTCCTCATAAGACATGTTTTCTAGACCCTTTGCGAGCTTTGTTGCCCATCTGTGAACAATTAAGTCACCTGAGAAGATTACTCTTCATGGAGTACATTTAGTATATTCAGTTTCTCTGTGTGGATAAGTCTGCAGGACAGGCATTTAGTACTTGACAGTCTTCCTGCATCCGTCCAGGTCTGTCTCCTGGGGCATGGCCAGAGACAATTATTGTGAAGGATATATTGAGAAGTGGAGGGGGTTTTGACTGTTGGCCAATGTCATAATCAAAGATACAACTCTCTTGCAGGAAAGGCTGGATACCACACATGAACTTGAATGTTAATTACAAAACACAAGGTCACTGGATACAATGGTTCCAAAAAAACCTTATTGAATTAGGGGATAAAAATTATTTTAGCAGCAGTAATAACCTATGGGCAAATTTACACTGAGAAAACACTCTATAAATTAAGAGTAAGCAGTCACTGTTGTTGGTGACTGACAAGACTCCAAGAGGTTGAGCTGTGCGTAGAATTTGAAAACTGGTGCTGGAAGCATTAAAAGCATAGTTACAACTATGAGTTTGCACTAAATCAACCATCCTCAAGCATACAGTGGGAGCTCAAAGAATGAACATCATCTGAAGGTAGAGGAAAGCCACTTCACGTAAGTTAATAATATTTCCCATATTATAGGCTTTTTCATTTCAGAGACTTGACGCTTCATTACAGTGCAACATAGTAGCACTTGGAGGAGTTAAACAATTAAAAAAAAATAGATTTTCTGGGAAAATCCAAAAGCCATTGAACACATTCAGGAATAAACGGAGTGGGAAGTAGTGTAATTCCTTTCAATACCTTCATGATTAGAAACTGAATTATAGACCAGCAGTACCAAAAGAAGTAACTAAGAACTGAACTAGATGTTGTTCAGTCATGGAATAGTTGGTGGCCCTGGTCCACAAACACAAAACAGGTCAACAGAGACATTTGGCTGAGAATAAGGGGCAAAATAAAAGAATGAATGAAAGAAATAATGGAAACAGTAGTGGTAGCAAACAACATGCAACTTGTACATTTTTTAAGGTTAGATAAAAAGAAAGAAAAATGAAAGGTGATGAGACAGACAGACAGGGAAAGAGAGAGAAGGGTAGACGCAGAGTTGTAAGGAAACTCAGAAGAAAAGAAATTATTTCAGAGTCCTCAAAGTCCCAAACTTTCTGCAGCCTCTTCTGCTGCCTGGAGCATATTTGCCTCCAAAGCCTAGTGGAACTCTACTTGTAATTGTAAAACTCCCCATGTAACAAAAGAACAGTAGTATACTAGCTATTCTATTATTTGGATTTCTTAGCCTACTCCCCTCCATTTTTACAGATTCAACAATTATAAAGGGCTTCTATAATAATTTAACTTCTTGGATTCTACAGGTCACAGAATCACAGAATATGCCGAGTGGAAAGGGACTCACAAGGATCATCAAGTCCAGCTCCTTAGCCCTGCACAGGACCATCCCTAAGAGTCACACTATGTACCTGAGAGTATCATTGAAATGCTTCTTGAACTCTGTCAGGCTTGGTGCTGTGACCACTTCCCTGTGGAGCCTGTTCCAGTACCCAGCCATCCTCTGAGTAAAAAACCTTTTTCCAATATCCAACCTAAACCTCCCCTGACACACTTTCAGGCCATTCCCCTTGGATCCTGTCACTGGTCACCACAGAGAGGAGATCAGTGCCTACCCCTCCTCTTCCCCTCACACGGAAGACTGCAATGAGTCTCCTCAGTCTCCTCTTCTCCAGGCTGAACAGACCAAGTGACCTCAGACACTCCTCACACAACTTCCCCTCAAGGCCCTTCACTATCTTCATTGCCCTCCTTTGGATGTTCTCTAATGGCTTAATGTTATTCCTTTATTGTGGTGTCCAAAGCTGCACAGAATACTCAAGGTGAGGCTGCCTCAGTGTAGAGCAGAGCAGGACAATCCCCTCCCTTGACTGGCTGGCAATGCTTTGCCTGATGCTCCCCAGGACACGGTTGGCTCTCCTGGCTGCCAGGGCACTGCTGACTCATATTCAGCTTGCTGTTGACCGGGACCCTCAGATCCCTTTCTGTGGCACTGCTTTCCGGCATCTCATTCCCCAGTCTGTATGTACACCCCAATCTGTATGAGAGAGTTTTTGTGATGACATCAGCCAGCTCTTTGAGCATTCTGAGATGAATCCCCTCAGGCCACACAGATTTGTAGGGATCCAGCTGGAGCAGGAGATCCCACACTCTTTCAGGGTCAACTGGGAGTTGATAATTCTCACAGTCATGGTCGTCCAGCTCATGGCACTGAGGCCCCCTTCGTTAATCTTCCATGCTGAAGACAAAATCATCTCTGCTTTGTCATTGTCCCTATCTGTGAGGTGACCATCCCCATCCTGTAATGGGCTAATGATATTTTTACACTACCTATTGCCATTAATGTATTTGAAAAAACTCTTTGCATTGTCCGCCACATTTCTGGCAGCTTCAACTCCAGCTGAGATTTGGCCACACGAATTTTCTCCCACAGTGGAAAGCAGCATCTCTGTATTCTTCCCATGTCACTTGACCTTGCTTCTAATGGGCCTTCCTTTTTTGTTTCATTTCCAAAAGAAGATCCCTGTTCAGCCAAGCCAACCTTCTGCCTCACCTTCTTGACTTCCGACATTTGGGAATTGCTGGTTTCTGTGACCTTAGGAGGTGATATTTGAAAAGTTAGTGCCCCCTACAAAATAGTTGTTTGGTTCCTTTTTATTACCTTATTAATTTACGTAATAATGCTTGATTGGACTTCTCCTTATCCATATGTAATCCATAAAAATGAACATGGAATATGAATAGTCTTTATTTTTTAAGCAAAAGACAATAATCAATTATTTAATAAAAATGAGAGTGTTTTCCTTCTTTTCTTTTGTCAAGAAGTCCCTGTAAATAGAACTTGGTTGCAGATAAAGGAATGATGCTGGATGGCAATTTCCACCGACACTGCAAACCTGCACAGCCTAAGTGTCAACTCCATTAAAGTAGTAGAAGAGCTGATATGCTACTTGACTAATAGAAAATTAAAGGCAGGTAAGGTAGTTAATGATAATGAAATGGATTTTTGGAAAATATATACTGTCAGGCTAATCTGATATTCTTTTTTCCCCCCCATAAGATTATAAACCAATTGATAAAATGCAATTATCAGTAAGGCATTTGTCTTGTTTCTGCATGACATTTTGATTAAGAAAGTAGATTGATACAAAATCAACATGACGTGCATTGACAGGATTGAAGCTGACTAACCAGCAGCCAAAACGTAACAGTAATTGTCACCAAGGGGGTCGATTCCAGATAGGTGTCACAAAGATTGGTTTTTGGTCTCATTCTGTTTAGTATTATAGGTGATGGGGAAAAAAACCCTATAAAATTGGTACTGACAAAGTTGGCAGATGACATAAAGAATGAGATATTGATAAAAAATGGGTATGATAGGTCACAGAATATAAGCAAACAATATGTGATTTAGTATAATCAAATGAAACATTATATATATGGGGGAAAAGTATGTACCTCTAAATTTAAGGAGACTGTCTATGGAAACCTACCATCTACAGTTGAGAGCTTCTGGGTAAGAATCAAGGGGCAAACAAATAGTGTGGATGTCATTGTGGGAGTCTACTGTAGACCTCCCAGCCAAGACAATGATGTCAATGAATAATTCTTTGAGGAGCTAAGGGACACTTCCAAGTCAACTACTCTTGACCTTATGGGGGACTTCAGCTTGTCAGAAATTAACTGGGAGCATCACACAGCTGGTTCAACCTGGGCCAGACATTACGTGAGCAGACCACACAAGAGAAAAAACTTCAGCTCAGCAGCTCAGTCTGTTCTTTCCATACGTAATAAATTCCACGTTATGGCTGAAAGGAGGAGAATACTACTTGTCTTTATCAAAGCAAATAGTAGGAATATTTGATGTGTAATTATAAATTTTCCATTACTTTTCCTAGATAGTAAGTATATTTCTAATGTTCATGCCTTTTCTCTCAGTTTGCCCCTGGTGAACCAGTTTTCTGGCTATGTCGTTAAACTGTTAAGGCTCAAAACATTATTCATTGTTTGATTAGGATCCTGAACAAGCATCCACTAAATATCACCAACCTCTATGTAAGTTCAAACATCCACTAGTATTTGCAGCGATTGTATGCGTAAGTTCACTGATTACTACTGACATAGCTATTTATTGTTCTCTAATTTCTCATTTTCAATTTTATTTTTTTTTAAAGATAGCATTCCTGGACAGAATTCTTGCTTAAATGTGGAAGGTTATGAGCATTACATATCATATGTTGGGCCTTCATTCAAAAGATCAGTTTAATACACATTTGAATCTCACAAAAATATAGAAACACAGCAATAGCAATAACAGTTATGTAACTATTTTATTCTTACTAACTTACTATTTATAGACATTTCAAAACATGGATGAAAAGAGTGTCTGTTATGAGCTGGTGAAAAATAAGTTCATGAAGTCTCCCTGTTCTCATTATAGTGACCGAAAACTGGTTTTAAATTTGTGCTGCAGGAGAACATTTTACACAGTAGAAACAGTCAGGCACTCATAAAATGGTTCAGGTTAACAATTTGAAGAATGGCACTTTAACACTGCACCAGCAAAACTAGACTTTAAAGTTAAAATATAACCAACGAAGCAATTATGATAATTGTGCATCTAACAACAAATACCAGGAAAAAAAATAAAAAAAGAACAAAAGAGAGAACAGGATAACAATAAGCATGTGAAAAGTTTAACCATACAAGTCCTCTCCTTGCCACTTTCATTGGTTCTTTTCATGGCAGCTGTGAACAGATTTCTCAGTGAAACTTGAAGGAAGATTTTTTAAAAGGTAGTTATGCCATGAAACATTCAGTCTTGTGCATCCTGAATTCTTTATAATGTTTGCCTATAAAGCGTACTGACTTCCAATGCCTCAACTTCCATTTGTCCCTAAACATTCCTAAATACACACAAAATGTGGATATTGCCTTTCTAAAATGTATGGGATTTTCAAAAATATACATTCCACACGTAATGTACAAAGGCACATTTGAAAAACACATTAAAAAAAACTCAACTCTTTACAAAGACCAGAGAGAGAAGTTGAATACAGTCGGATATGAAAAAACCCTTTGCTGTTCAAAATTTTGCAGAGAGAATAATTACACCATATATTTTAGGCACCCAGTTACTAGATTTCAAAACAACTAAAGTGAGTAAAAAACCACTCCTATAAAACATAGACATTTTGACAAAACATACCCAAGTGAAATACAATGTATTATTGTTCTACCATTTCTTTCTATAGTAGAAAA
Source organism: Chiroxiphia lanceolata (assembly GCF_009829145.1). Taxonomy (NCBI): domain Eukaryota; kingdom Metazoa; phylum Chordata; class Aves; order Passeriformes; family Pipridae; genus Chiroxiphia; species Chiroxiphia lanceolata. The sequence goes on from NC_045640.1 coordinate 30,759,935, forward strand.
TTGAACAAAATAAGAAAGCAAAACGAAAGTAATACTTTTATATTTATGTTTTCTGTGTCAAATTTTTCAAAAGAAATTCCAGTTTGCTCAGCTTACAAATTCTCATCCAACATCTGAATACATGTAATAAGGACAGTAGTAAACTCCAAATGAAGAGAAATGACATTGAAATCAAACTGTTCTTCTCACAAAATACTTTAACCTTGTTTACATAGTCTGTGAATTAACTGATTCAGAGTTACTCATTAATATATGTCTTTAATGCATTTACTCTTTGCCCTTTCCTTTCTGTCCAAATTCCTTTAAAAACTGCAAGTCAGAATTGCCCTCAGCAGGTCATTCTGCGTCTAATCTAGACCCAGACTCAACCCTTGAGTTTTTGGACTTCAACAGATTTACAACTGAAATGAGTCTAAGTGATCAAGCCCTTTGAAAGTCGACTGGGAATATTTGGGTTGGCAAGGAATAAACCCACAGTCCATAAAATAGATCTGGGAATGAAAGAGGCCATGCTAAAATAAAAGATACTGATAGGTTTCCCCTGAATTTTTCAATTTAGATTTTTATGTAGTGCTTTTTTTCTATGCCATATAATATTTAGCTGTATACTCTACATGGAGTTCTCACTGAAGTTTGTGGTGCTATCCTAAAAATGAACACGGCTCATTTCACTTCTCAAAACTCAGCAAAAATCCCCATAATTTATTTGGCTTGGATTATATGGGTAAAACCACTTCATTCAAACCATTTGCTCAAGTTCAAGGTTGAAAATTACATAAATTAATTTTAAGTGTTAAAAAATTATGTGTTGTCTAAACTAGACATGTAGGCTGATTTTGTAGTAGTTAGATTATAATATGCCTCTACAGACTGATTAATTCTCTCCAAAGATAGAGCCTAATACAAGTAACGTTAATTGTCCTCCAAAGATGTTTACTTTTCTCCATGAATTATTGAGGGAACCTAGACAACAAGTTAGGGCAAGGAAATTAAAATGTTTTTCAAGGAAGAAGTAGGCTCAAATGTCTTCAGTGAGTTTTAAATAATCGCTGTAGCTGTTCTCCTTAACTGCAATAGCAACATTCTGCACAGGATTGTGCAGAACATGAGGCAGGTTGATCACAGCTTTCTGACTCAGGAGTATTGGTGCATTTCTGTTTTTAACTATTTAGCTCATCTTGGTATAATATCAGTACAGTGTCCCAAGCCAAAGTAGAATTATCTGAAGTAATTTTTTTGTCTGTACTTTCTTGTTTCTGAGACAGAAATCTATATAATTTTCAGGGATCATAAAGTACTCTGAGCTCATTGCAGCTAATCTCATTTTTTGCTTTTACCATTTTTTAAATGGATATCTAGTTCTGACAGCACTTGAGATTTCTTTTAATTTCCAGTGATATTGCAAACAGGAAACAACAATCTTCCCAACCTGCCTTATGTGCTTTTTTTTGCTTGTTGTGCCTCCATCGGGCCACTTCCATCAAATTTTTTTCTCTACAGAAAAGCTACTATTCACTCTCCACTTTATTCCAAGCTATTGCTATGGACATTTGTTACTGGGTATATAATTTTATGCTTGAGCCTCCACCTATCAAAAATTGCTGCATCAACATCTTGTCCTCTGATCATAACATAATTATCACTTTCAGAGATAATGAACCTCATCAAGGACTTTTTTCCCTCATTTTCATTTATGAATAAGTTTGGCTACTGCCAGGAGTTGATGAAACTAAAGAGAGCAAGAGAGGAGGCAACACACTCAAACTGATATAACATTGCTGAGAGAGTAACAGGATGTTTTTTAAAAGAAGATCACTGACACAAATTGCCTGCCAAATATTCAGCTGAACCCTGAATGGGACCAGGTCTCCTGCTTTAAGAATTACAGAATTTTATGGGCTATTTAAAAGTATATTAGATGTGATACTTAATGACTAAAATGTTTTCTGATTTCAGAAAAAATTCAGTTTGTCTACACGTTGAAAAATCCAGTGGTTTTCTAGTAAAATGAATATTTTCAATTATTTCATGACGGGGACATTATCACTGCTACAGCTAATAAAATCTAGCAATTCATGCATTTCAGTATTCTCTTTTTGCCAATAATTGGCACCAAGCACTTGAGAGAAAGATGGAAGGAACATTGTAGAGAATAACTGTAACAGGAATTTCTCCAAAATCCATCGTCAACTTATATAATGATGCAGGTGGACCTTTATTTATTTTATATATTTTCCTAAAACCCAAATGAAGTAAATAAATAACATTTTGTTTAGTGTAAGTAAGAATAACCTTATTCCTTGATGGTTCATTTTCATGTTGATATTTTTATAATGTATAATAAAAGAAGACTAATATGTTATTTAATACCATAAGATGTGTAATAAAAAATATATGTTGTTTTTCCTGTTATTTAATGGATCAACTCTAGAAGAAAGGACTCAGTGAACTAGTTAGAATTAATGGTGAAACTGAAAAAGACCAACACTGAGAACTTGATATCTTGTGAAATTAATAGAGCAAGCACCTAAGTTCTTTTCAGAATTCAAGCTGATATTCTTATCCTATTGTTATACTACCTTAGGAAAAAAAAAAATCTTTGATTCAAAATAAGCACATTTTTATAAGTTTTTCTAGCCTAGGACATTTTTCATACAACCATAATTCCGACATCTGGTAAGACTAGTTTGCAATTTATATTCCTTGGATATAGACTATAATACAAAATGTAGGAGAAAGCAATACCTAACAAACAAACAAGAAAAAAACCCAAAACAGTCCCAAAGGAACAATAAGCACTCAAGGAAAAGGCAAAACCACAGAAATATAAAAAGAAGACTCATGTTTATTTAATGAGTGCTCTTGATGTGGAAGAGAGCCAAAATAACCACTGACATTTTTGTGATTTTGACTTTTTAATTGCTTGTTTATTCCTTTGGGAAGCTTGTTCAGGCATCCGTTAGATTTTTGCTAGCTAAATAAAGTGGTTGTTCATGTACTTCAGATTGCATTTGTAGCTACCTTCATTTCTTATTTGTTTTTGAATTCACTTTTAGTTGCATTCTGATTTGAGTTATAATGCAATGTGGTAAAAAGACTAAAGTAACTGTACATTAGAAATTACATATTCATTTAAACAATACAGAAACATGGAAGGAAGCTCAATGCCATTCTGGATTAGCCTAGTGGACATTTTATACAGTAATTTATGTTTAGAAAGAGTAGAACTAAGAAGCTTGAGAGACTGAGTCAAGCATTCTGCAGTTGGCATACGTATGGCATAATCTACTCCCTCACATAGGTCACCCACTCCTTTCTAATTTTTAGAGATTTAAGCATTAAAGCCATAAAAATTAGAATTTAACATCCAAAGTTTTATTTTTCACTAATTTTGAGGACTCTGACTTGATCATCATATAAATACTGAATTCCTCTTTGAATCTCACAAAATTTAGTCAAAATAAACTCCTGAAAGTAGAAGTCTCACAGTTTAACTGCACTGTATGTGAAAAAGTCCAGATAGTCTTTCAGGGTTTTGCCTTTGAACTAGATTGAGTGTCTCCATGTTCTCATGTTATGAAACAAGCAGATAAGTGTGCTGACTCCATCTTGCCTACCACTGATTATATTGTTGGTTTTGATCATATTCTCTTTTACTCATTTCTTTTCTAAAGCAAATAATCCTAATCTTTTCAGCCCTTTTCCTATGTCACTTCCCTCTATAGCTTTATTATTTTCACTCTTCTTGAGCTTCCTTCATTTTGAAGTATCTTTTAAAAGCAAAGTAACCAAAAGCCCAGGTAAGATTGCAATATTGACTTGTAGACTTGTTTCCAGTTTCATACTCCCAACTCTTTTTTCATGACTGGCGTTTTTGAGGAGAAAGATTTGCATTTCTCTTTCTTATGCACTCTACCTAGCTTTTGGTAATGTCATATGTTGTCTGCTTGTCAAGCTACCCATTGTCCTGTTTGGTTATAGCTTTCTGGAGCTCTTCACTGCTCTTTCTGGTCCTGCTTAGCCTAAGTAACGTAGTAACATTTGCACATTTATTGTCTCATTCCTCACTTACTTTCCGGGGACAGTTCTTATATGAAAGATAGCTGTTAATCATTTCTCACAACAAAACATTTCTTGTCTCTTGTCCCCTAGGTAGATTTTTATCCATAACAATAGTTGGTCTTTCCATTCATGTTTACTTCATTTTGTGGAATCCTGATTGGAATCTCAAGTCTTTGACAAGGCAATTAGTCTACATAAATTAGACTCACAGGAAGTCACCAAATTTATACATTCAAAGAATTCTGAAAGATTCGAGGGTGTCTGCCTTTTTTTTTCCCCTCAGAAAATGAATACTCTTGGCCATGTTAAGATCAGAGGCCTTATTCATATATCCACTGCAAGAGATGCAGTGTGCTGAAACCACACATAAGAGATATGTTGTCATTATTTGAATCACAGAAGAAATCCCTGACAGTTTACACCTTACTGGATATTTGAAAATGTACCTCTCAGTGAAAATATCTCTTACGTGTGGCTTCTTTAATGTTTGGTATAGCACAGAAGTCAGTTGGTATAATTAGCTGAGATGAAAAATCAAGGGGAAAAAATCTGAAAATCAAGTTTGATAGGCTCTGGTGATCCTCAGGCTATCTCTTACCTAATCATCTTCAGCTATCTGATAGATATCTTCCAGGCACTTCTCATTATTTCTTTTTCAATATTTGTTTATATAATGACATTGGAGTCCATATTCAAATATTTTTCTTAGTTTTACCATTAACTATACAAACTTTTTTTGATGCAGCATTCTACTGATTTGTAAAATGTACTGTCTTATTAAAGAGTAGTTTGCCCCTGGATTATTATTACTTATATTCTGCTTTGTTCTGAAAGTTTCTTTCTCTCTAATTTCTATATTACTTGGCTCTGAGTAGCCTTGATCAGCTTCTAAAAAAATTTCTCTTCCTCCAATAAACCATTTCTTTGCACAATAACAGGGCTGAAAGCGAATACAAGGGATAAAAAAGAGTTCACTGTGGTGAATAACAGTGAAATAAGGAAATACTGAAGGAGTTTTTTCCTGACTGAGAAGGAAAATCTCTTGTTCAGCTTTTATGACTATTTAGGATTAAGTTTCTAGTTGAAGCACTTTGCCGGGATACTAGGGTAGAGGTCTACAGTCTGTTTCTCACATAGACAAACTTCCCATTTGTAATTCAGACTTCTGTTCAAAGCCTGAAGGTTTTTACTTTGTGACTAAAAACTGTGATTCACTACTCGGTTAAAAGGAAATTCAATGTCAGCTTTTATTTTTATGATGAAATGAAATTTTTTCTGAATTTTCAGTGTGGAACTAGTAAATGTTCCAGAAACTGAGATGATATAGTAACCAGTTCTATTTTAACAGCCTTCTGTTAAGCCTGAGAAAATTTTTCTCACAGATGTTCTGACTTTCTAGCATGGAGTTGCCAGTTAAAGTTGACAACAACTCCATGGTAAGATACACAGGTATCCCCAGAAATACCAAGGCAGTGGAAAGAATTCAATAAAGAGTTTATTTAGAAGACCAGAACACAAAAATCTAACAGTGCGATTCGCGCGCTGGGCCTCAGGGAGCGAAAGGTAAGTTCCCTCAGGGTCCTTTTTATCCTCTCTCTTTGTCCCCCATCTTCCCAAGGCCTCAGTGTATGTCTGTTAGGTCTACCTCTCTCTTCTCATACACCAGAGAGCAAGGCTGAGAACTTCTCTTGCTATGCAGGGGGAGAAGGCTTTGAAACTGCCTTTGAGAAAGAGCTACCATTTAGGCAGAAAGCCTTCTAAGTAAAAACCGAGTTCTAACTTTCCGTTACAAATTTTTCCAGAAATGTATCTATTCTGACAACAGCTTTCAGGAAACAAATGGTGGATTTCAATGCATCTTTTATTTTATTTTTTTTCAACATTATTTCTCTGGTATATTTCTCTTGGACTGCCAGTGGGGTTTATTTAAGCATCCAAAGCAGTTATGAAATTTTGCCTATAGTTCTATTGAGTATTTACCTCTGATTCTGATTTGAATACAGTGAAATATACACTGTGTTCATGAGACTTAAAACTGAGGTACTTTCAATGAAGTATGTAACAGAAACTGGTAGTTTTCTAAGAGTAGCGTTCAGCACACTGACAAATTAAGGAAATAGAGAGGTCTATTTCTCCTCCTCAACTCATGTGGAAGATTCATGACCAACCCCAGAGGAACAGTGAGAAAGCAGGGTTTGAGCAGAAAGCATTTTAACCTCCAAGGGAGAGGAAAAAATCTTGAAAAGATCTTGAGAAATGGAAGATAGAAATTCTGGGTACAGCTGATTCCTCAGGACTAGTGTCATTTATGTGAAAATAACCACCCATTTAATTACAAGATATGATGGTCAGAAAAAACAGAAGAACATCCAGACACAAGGAATTGTGCAAGAATCTCATACATGAAGGATAGAGAGGATCCAGTTACAAAAAACTCTCTAAATAAAATAATAAATCCTCACTTAAACAATTTTAAAAGTAGACCTTTTCTGAAGTCAGAAAAGATGGTGGAGTTGATGCTTTACAGAGGGATGAGAAAAACTAGTGAAATTAGAATAAAATTCTGGAGATTCAAAAATCTCCCTTTTTCTAGTAACGAATTGAACAATTGGAGAAATGCAGTTAAATAAATTGTAAGAGTGAAAGATGAGATACCCCGGTGGCTTACTGCAGGGTTATCCAGCAGGCAACCACATACTAAGCTTTTATTTCATATAGTACTAAACAGTGTGTCGGAGATATATGAATTTCTAAGCATTGAATTGAATACGATCTCACTGAAATCCTGAAAATTGAATAACAAAACAGTTCATACAGTTTGAAAGAACCTTTTTTTTTGATGTTACAGTCTAACTTTTGGATTCAACAGTTGTGCAATATTAATGCAGAATGTATTTGAAATGACACTAGGATACCATTGTCAGGTTTTTCTTCTTCCTTTTCCCATAGGGTGCAATTGTGTCACTCCTTGTAGCCTGCTGAATAAGAAGCAGATAGTAGAACCCTCTTCTTGCAGAAAACAGAAATATGCTGTTTTAAGCACTCCTTTAAGCTGTTTTACAGTGTTGTACATCACAGCCTGAAGGGTTCTGAACTAGTCATATTTACTTAGAAGCAAAAGAATGTCATCAGCATGTAACTATTATCATCAAAACCCTAAGATGAAAATACTAAGAAGTTTGAGCGTAATTATTTGTCAGGCTGTTGCATAGCGGCACTAGGTGAGGGCAAGAATTTTTCTTTATTTTTAAAAGGGAGCTGAGTCCTTGAGTAAGACGTCAGATTTCTCCCATGGCTTTCACAAGATGCAGTGTAAAGTTATCATAGTATTTTGTTTGGTATTCAAAGAATATACACAATTTCTAGAACTCTTGAACTCTTGAAAACCAAAACCTGTTTATACAGTAGCTCACATTTAAATGCAGAAGATATTGAAGCCTTTTTTTTCCAATGAGATATATATTTTACCTACCCTAGCTGAAATGTTGAATGTTAAGATTTAACAATTTAAGCTGATAGTGTCTTTACAGCTTCTTCTAAATTTTTTAAATAAACTGATTACAAATATTATCTACCCTTGTAGTCTGCAAGTATAAATACTTACCCTTATATTTAAGAAACCCTAGCCACCTTGGAGAACTCATATAGATGAGTCATAAGGACATTTAAGAAGGAATAGGTATTGTGTTCAAGGGGAGATCTGCAATCAACAGAATTTGCTGAAGATTTCAGCACAAATGGTACTGTGGAATCCTTTTCTCATATCTTTAAATCTGTAAGTAATTTAAGTAGTAAATGTATGGGTGCAGTAGTGTATGAGACAGGGAGAGTTTATGAAAGTTGGAAACACCCACACATTCAAATGTGATCCTCCACTGATTATGCCAAACTTATTTATAGAAATGGGTAAAATTTAAGGATAAAAATAGTGTTGGCTATTTATTTATTTTATTAAAAATTCTCTCTACATTCTTATTCTGTTTTCCAACTTGTTGCCATTGAAATTAAGCAAAACAACCTTTATATAACAACAAAAATAACAACTCCACATAGAATTGCATACATTATATAAACATTACCAAGACGATAAAAAATCAGGTAGCTATTGCTATGGATTTCTACAGATTTTTACTAACTTATTTTGGATTTTTTTTAGTGGTTTGACAATCATTAGCTAGTATTGGATAAATAATATTAATAGATATTGTCTGGAAATTTATAGCAAGCAGGATGTCCTACCTTGATATATTCTATCAATTAAATTATTTTAAAGAGTCATATTGGACAGGTGAGGGTTATAACCATTTCCCTCATTAAATACGAAGAAGCTGGGTTTCATAACTCTTCTAATTTCATTATGCTCCCTGCATTTTTCTCTGCTTGTTAACTATAATCCTAATAATCATATATCTGCTCATAGCAACTTGTCTTTCTTAATTCACTTATCACTGCTCCATGCATTCCCTTGCTATTTGCAGCTTTCGTTAGTTTGTCAAACCTGTCAGCCAAATGTAGAGCAAAGAATTAGTAGTGAAGAGGGAAAGATGCAGTGTTCCAGAAAAAAAACAAAACAATATTAAGCAAGCAGCAATGAGGTCTGAATTTAAATAGGTAAATTTAGGGTTCTGCAAATTTCTAGCTTTGCTCAAAAAATCCTCCTGAAAAATAGTGCATGAAATGAACAACAAAGACTGGGCATGACGCTTTATGAGACCAAAGTATTTGAAAAGATCAAAGGAAACATACAGGACTAGTAATAAATAAAGAATGAGGAAATTAATGCAAGAGATGAGGAGTGATTAAAGTTTCTTTCTTCAGAAAAATTTGAAAGGATAGAAGTGCGAATGGGAGTCACCACCCTAATAAGGTGATCTATTTGTCTGTTTAAAATGTTTCCTGATAAATGATACTTAGAATCATGGCATATCCGGAGTAGGAAGGGAACCACAAGACTGCAGGCGACTACAGCGGTAGTAGTCAAAAGAATAATAAACTGAAAATATTGTTTAGTGACAGGGCAAAAACCAACTTTGTTTTGAGAGAATAAAGCCACATAATCTGTACTGCAAAAAAAAAAAAAAAAAAAAAAAAGACCAAAGGCAATGGTGCCTTCTGATCACTTTAACTGACAAAGGTTCCAGATTTCTTTGGTACTGTATGAAATCCAGCCAGTAAATGATAGTCCTCAGAGAAGCAGGTAAGAGTCAAATTAGCTTCCCTTGAGGAGACTGGTGAAATTTCTTAGCCTTTCAAACACTAAACAGAGAAGCAAAAAGTAGAGAAGCATAATTTAAGGTTATACATCCTATGCATCCTCCATGGTAGGCAGAAGGAAGTCTGGGACTGTTTGCAATAGTGAAAAATTAGAGAGATTTTGAATTAGATGAACGTGAAACTGGAAAAGAAGTTTCCATACATATAAGAACTACTTATATGTAGTTTCAAAGACCAGAAACACACATCAAAAGCACTTTAAGCTAGTTAGGAGGTGGGGATGATGGGGGGAAGGAGGGAGAGAACTTCTTAGTTAATGCATGCAGTACAATGTTCTTATGCATGAGGGCAAGTTGATGTGAAACGTAAAAAGTAAGACTTAGTATATTAGTACATTTGCATAAATGCAAGAAAAAAAATAGATATAAAAATGTAAGAGATCACTCCCTAGTGGTTCTGGTAGAATTCTTAAAACCTGCTCCTGCACAAAGTAAAAGTTTGGCCATTTCAGTATGATAAAATCTGATGCCTACAGCATTAGCATTTACAGTATTATCACATTACATTTTTATTAGATGCAAAGACTATAAATACTGATATTCTGTAAATGAGGACACAAAAATAAAAAGAGTTTGACTGGGTAACTATTGTAAGTCTCCGATTTAGAAAAATAATTGAAGCAAGTCATTTTCCAAGACTGTCCTATACAAGTCTAGATCAGAGAAAGGCATTTAACTCCAACTCCAACTGCTTTCTGTGGAAAAAAGCTCTACAATAACTTAAAAAGGATGTTTTGAAGTTTTAATTTTAACATAAATACTGGAATCTAGGAGTTACTGGATTTATTTCTATTTTGGAGCATACTATCTCTTCTCCATTTCTTTTGATAAACTAACATGCAATTATGTGTTGATAGCTGTAATCCAGCTTCCATGCATCTGCACATTCTGCCTCTTCAAGGGTCCAACCCATAGCTGTGTTCACAGGGCTTATCTGTCTCACACATGGTAGCTATCTGAATAGTGGCAATAGCTAAGTGAAAACTTCCTCTGCAAGTGAAAAATTCCTTTATAAGAAGAATGTCATTTGCAAGCATTTGAAAGAACCTATTGGATGTTGTGGTTGTTTGATCCTGACTCAAGAGCAGTTGCCCACCAAAGCTACTCTTTCACTCTCCTTCTCAAACTGGACAGGAGAGAGAAAACATAAGGAAAGGCTTATGAGTTAAGGATGGGGAAAAATCAATCACCAATTGCCATCACAGGTGAAAGAGACTTGACTTGGGAAAATTAGTTGAATTTTTTTACCAGTCAAAATCAGAGCAGGACAATGAGAGGTAAAACAAATTTTAAAAACACCATCCCCTACCCCTCCCTTCTTCCCAGGCTTAACATAGAAAATGTGGGTCCATTTTCTATTGGGTACAGTTCTTCAGGAAAGGCTTCTCCAGTGTGGTATAGCCCACGGGGTCACAAGTCCTGCCAACACACCTGCTGTAGAATGGGCTCCTCTCCTCATGTACATGGCCGCAGGTACCACCAGGAGCCTGCTCCAGCATGGGCTACCCGTGGCGTTCCATGAAGTCCTGTGGAGGACCCCACGCTGGAGCAGATGTACACCCAAAAGAAGTCTGTGACCTCATGGGAAGCCCACACTAGAGCACATGTGTTGGCAGGACTTGTGACCCAATGGGAACTCACGCTGGAGCAGCCTGATCTTGAGGGACTGCACCCTGTGGAAAGGGACCCAAACTGGAGCAGTTAGTGAAGAACTGCAGCCTGTGGGAAGGACTCACATCAGAGTCAATAGTCAACTGTCTCCCATGGGAGGGAGCCCAGGTTGGAGCAGGGAAAGGACTCATCTCCCTGAGGAGGAAGCAGCAGCAGAAATAACATGTGATGAACTGACCATAACCTCCGTTCCCATCTCCCTGCACTGCTGGGTAGGGGGGAGGAGGCAGAGAATTAGGAATCAAGGGAGGGGTGAATGGAATGTGCTTTTAACATTTATTTTACTCCTCATTATCCTCTGATTTTGATTGGTAGTAAATTGGTAGTAAGACTAATTTCCCCAATTCTAGTCTGTTGTGCCTGTAACAGTAAACAGTGAGTGATCTCTCCCTCTCCTTATCTCAGCTCATGAGCCTTTTACTGTATTTTCTCTACCCTATCTAGTTTGAGAAGGAGAGTGATAGAGAGGCTGTGATGGGTACCTAGCATTCAACCATGGTCAAACCACCACAGATGTCCACTCAAGCATGTCTCTATGTACTGATAATGAACATTAAGAAAACAGGGAAGATACCAGCTCCTCCCAAAGCACATGACAGACCCTTACTCCAGGGGCTGAATAAAGCCCAGTTATCAGATTGCAAAGGAACTCCTTCTTCCTGCTTTGGGAAATATTGAATAAAATTTCTTTGCAAGTGCAGAAGTCTTTTATCTATTACTGTAGTGACTAATTATAGTACTCATCAGCAAAGTTGTAAATTTTCCTTTAAAACTGTTGATTTCTCATTCTGCAGCAGCTCATTTATATGTTTGTTCTCACTTTATACAGGATGTTTCTTTCTCAGGATGAATCTGGAAAGCTAGAAGGCTTCAGTTTGTCCAGTTCCGATTGCTGCATGCTTTGTCAAACATATCTTTCTAAAAGAAGGGGAAAGGGATTCACTCCTTTGTGGAAACAGTTGGAAATACTCAGGGGATAATATTTCAGAGTGCAGGTTGAGATAAGCAGAGATACCTGTGTAGACCATCAGAGCTTGAGAGTAAATCCAAAGCTACTCCTGAAGGTTTTGTTACAACCCAAGAAGGTAGTAAATGTTGCTGGATGAAAACAACCCTAAGGAAAAGGGTTATTTAAGGTTACTCGCTACTTAAGGACATAGCTGGCAAAGGGAGTAAGATTTGTTTCCAAGTCCCCTTCTTTCCCTATTCGCATTCTAATTTTTTCTTCTCTTTTAAAAAGAGTTTCTCTTTACAGTGGAAATTCTAACAAAAAGAGGTCTATAAAACTGTTTGGTCTTTTTGTAAAGCTCACACAAAAAAAAAGACATAGGCAGAACTGTCTTAAGGCTCTGGCTGGTTTGGGGCGCTGTGCAAGAACCTCAGTGGTTATTCACTTGCTAGTTAACATTAAAAAGAGAAGTTACCATTCTTCATTAGGTACATTCGTGTGTTCAGCTGCTTATTTCTGTATCTCACTTTGAACTGTATTACTCACTTGGAGCAGAATCATCCTGGGAGGATGCCAGATAAAGTTTCCAAAATGTTAATAGCTGAAGGCACCATATCCATATAATCAACAGAGCTCTCTCGCTCCATTTTGCCTGACATATCCCTTAGATGCAATTATTCCATTGGATGCCTCCATTTGCGCAAAGGGAGAAAGTTAGTTGTGAGTCAGCCAAATTCTAACGCATAAAAAAGCTAAAATTCTTTCTGGATGAGTTGCAGTGCTGTCAATGTGTGCAGGATTCCCTCTTTTTCCCCTCAGGTATTGCAGACTCCACAGGATGGAAGTCAGATGATGTGCAATGAAAAAGCTTAAGCCAAAGCTTGCTTGAGAGAATTTGGGATGGTGCTCTTCCACAAATACCTTCCATAAACCGGGTACCTGCATTTTTCCTTTCCCATCCCACACCTACAACTGCACATGCTGAAAGTGATCACCTTTGTTGAGTCAGTCATTTACCGAGATGAACAAGTGCTGCTGTCTAGTCTGCAACACTCCTCCCTTACTGTGATTGATGAGGCAGAAAACTATGTATTTGGAATTCAGCTTAGGATTTAAGTGACCTAGTATTGTCCCAGAATTCAACTAGATATAATTTGATTTTCCATATTGCCAAGTCTGAATAATCTTTTTTAATTAAATATATCTTGGATTTAGTTTCATGCTCTTTGCACAAATATGTCCAGTGTATCTTGTGCTATAGTTACTACACATGGACAAGTATTACTTTTCATTTACATTTTATAGTACATTTTGCTAACAAATAAACAATGCAATGAATCAAATTAATGGAGAGGAAATACTTATTCTTTTATATTCTTTCTCTAGAAGTTTGGTTACCATGAGGCTGCTGTATTTAAAAGCTGATTTAATAAATGCAGTATTTTTCACTGGATAATAGCCATCTGCTGTCACTGCACATACACACTGCCTGGATAACTGTAAGCAGTTTAGATTTAATCTGCGAAAAGGTATCAATTGTGCCTATTAAGTGGCCTGACTATTATGCCTGACAAATTATTCACACTAATTCAAAAAATAATAAAGAAATAATAAAAATAATACAAAGCTGTCAACAACAATAAGAGCAAAGTTTAAAAACATATAAAGAATGTTTACCTTTTTCAAACAAAAGGGAGTTACAGACAGTTATCCCTGTAGGAATTAACTATTTTAATAACTAAGTTTCACAGAATTATGTGTAGCTAAGTAAAAAAAAAATCCATTTTTCTCATCAGTAAGATGGTTTTATTTTTTTCTTTAAAATTCTAAGTTCCTTATTATGCATGCATCTTTAATCTGCTGGTGTTGGACCATCAACATTTTCCTTAGTGTGGACTGAAAATGTGAAGATAAGAATACTGAACTATTCCCATGGTGATTAAATGCATTCAAGGAAAAGGTTGTTAAAAAGGTTTTGTCTAGGTGTTCAGAAGTTTGGGACAGTCTATCCGTGAAACAGAAAAGCTGGGATGCCTGCTGTAGCCTGATGATGTGTTTGATGAAGCACAAAGGCTGACCAAGTCCCAGATGGAGTATTATTGCCTTATATATGCAAAAAAATAAAGTTTTAGTGTATCCTCTCCATCTGTTACATCTTTAACTCGTATGCTGTAGTCAGCAGCCATATCATCTGACCAGATGAAATAAAATATGCTGTCAAAAAGTTCACTGGCAAATGTTTTCAGTAAGAAGGAACTGGACTTGCTTGAGTACAAGTTTTCATCTCCAACCACGGAAACTGTAAGCACTTTCCTTAATTAAGAGTTTTGGAACCTTATTCATTTTACTCACTCTACTCACAGACATAGAATTTGTGAGTGTGGTCTCAGCTGCATCATTTTACCCTTAAACTGCTCTGTGCAAACCCTTTTTCCTAAACACTTTTTTTCCCTCAAAAATAATAGAGGGCAAGTAGACTGTAGCAAAGTGCAAATTTATCACAAAGAAAATATGCATCATTTAGTACCTTCATTCTTTTGCATATAGTTTCTTAGGAAGAAATCATAAACTCTTCACTAAGAGGAGAGGCTTAATTAGGGAGCTATGTCTATGGATTTCAAATTCCTGGGGACACTTCAGCATTCCACACAGTCAATGCAGCAGTCCCACCAAACTGAAAAATAAGTCTCCTTCCCTTGTGTCCTCAAATATATTACAGCCAGGAAAGTGGAAAGCATACACATGTATGGAAGTCTGAAATATTTGTGTGTGTGAATGCACTGTGTTCAAGGATAATGGGTGAGTGGATTCCAATTTGTTGTGGTGGCAAACAGCAATTACATTTCTATCAATACGGCTGGAGTTGTTTTGGAATACCCTTTTTTTTTTTTCAGAACTGCGAGAAGAGCTCTTTAAGAAGCAGCTTATCACTGCGTACAATGGTGCAGATTCAAAAAGCACGACTACTTCAGCTGCACTTCATAGACTGACAGACCTGAGGGTCTCAAGGGTCAATCTGATTATAAAGTTGGATCACTTCCCATAGGTCACTATATTTCACCCAATTGCCCCTCAACTGAATTCGGTAGCTTGCATTTCAGCTAAAGCATATTTTTCAGAGTAGAATCCAATTTTTATCTGAAAAGAAAGAAAAATTATTAATTCCCTTAAAAAAAAAGGAAAAGAGAAGTTGGTAGATGAATCATAACAGTTTGAAGTTTCTTGATCAGTAATGTATTACTAGCCAACAGTGGGTCAGTGACCTGTATAAAATACAATAATGATCTCAAGGCGCATCACAAAATCTATCTTAGCTCCAATTAATTGGCATCCCTGTTGGCAGTTTCAGAAGAAATTGCAAGAACTGATTGAGCACTGAAAGCGAGCCACTCTCTCATTCCCACAAGGGAGTCTTTTCAGCTTAAAATTGAAGGTGTTTTGGAAGACATATAAAAATGTGCAGTACTAATGGCTATGTAATATCTGTTCTCTTGGAAAATACAGAATTTCTGTTTTCAGAATTTTTGATGAAACAATTCTGTGAGTGTCCCTGTTATTTCTACTAATAAACGGGGAAAATCTAGAAAGTACGGAGTAAACCAATTCATTA
Source organism: Chiroxiphia lanceolata (assembly GCF_009829145.1). Classification (NCBI taxonomy): domain Eukaryota; kingdom Metazoa; phylum Chordata; class Aves; order Passeriformes; family Pipridae; genus Chiroxiphia; species Chiroxiphia lanceolata. Next base: position 30,775,500 of record NC_045640.1, read on the forward strand.
TACAAAAATATGGGAACAACTTTGTTGTGGTACATGGCTGGACATTAAGGATGGCAGAACAGTTTTTTTCTTCTTCTTCCCTTAGGTACAGTATATTTATAACAAGTTCTTCACCTACTGTTCTCATTGCTTCGGGGAATACTAAACAGGCATGCCAGTTTTTTTACTGATTGTTGTCAACTCCACTTAGTACTTTGTTATATTAGTATACATTAATTTGCTATTTTATTATTGCTTCAGGGCATATACACATCATTATGTTTCAGGGTAGTGGCTCATCATTATGGTGATTATTCAAGAATGCTGTGTCGATGGCTTTAATGGGCCAATAATCCAGTAATGAAGGTTCTGTAATGGAATTCAGTACTGTTGTGAAATTATTCAGTACTCCATAGTGATATGATTTACAGAGCTGTAAAGCTGTGCAAGTGGAATAATCTGTTAATATATCTATCTATAGGTTTTCAGGGTTGTTATCTATGTTTTTGTTTAGGAATTCTGGCTTTCACAGATGAGGAATTTCCTTGAGTTATTGAGGACTTTTTTGATAATATGGAAATTTTTGTATTATTTTACTAGTTTTCTGCAACCAGATGTTTAGAAAACTGGATTATTTTAGACAATAGTAGTGAAACAAGAAAAAATATAGGAAGAAAATATGACTTTCTGTGATAATTTTTTATACTTTGCAAAAAATGTATGAAATGGACATTCCTTATATCTTTATGAAAATGAGAACAAATACAATGAAACAATAAAAAGTTAATATACCTTTTATTACTTTAAATGTTCGGTAAATAGTAAGGCATTAGATGACGATGAAGCTTATAACAGTGAGTTATTTCAATTATATTTTCCTAATTTGCATAGATACCTGGTTTTGAGTGTATAAAATAATTATTTCACTAAATCTGAATATTTTCTCATAGTAAAAAATATCACTGTACAAGATTATTAATATCTGTATACGTGTACACATATGTACATGTATGTAACTTACATATTTTGTACATATATATTTTGATATTACTCTGTGATGAGATAAAAACATAGAAGTTTAATTTCTCTGTTCAATTGTAATGTGATTTTCTGTGAGCCATACAAATATAAACTTTGATTTCTCTGCATCTCAATTCCAGAAAAAACAAAACAGTAGGAAATAGTATTGTCATTTGCAGCCATGTGCTCCTGAGAATTTTCTGAGGTAGGAACAAGTAAGTCTCTAGAGTGAATGAACTTTGCTAAGAAATCACTGGCATCAGAAACACAAAAAAAAACCCAAAAAACCCCCAAACAAACAAAGAAGCAAAGAAAAAACAAAAACCCCCAAAACAACAACAACAAAAACCCAAAGTAAATCTACTTGTGACCATAAGTCTAGTAAAAATAGAACTATTTCAGAGATAATCTGTTGTGCTACAAAAGGTTGAATGCTGCAAGATCAAAGAAATCTGGACTAGTAGAGAACATAGAACATATTTTTCCAATAAATTATCCAAAGAATTGCTACTGACAAAAAAATGGAAATTGAGTTAGCAAAATGTCTTTACCATCTTTAAACACAGCTTTTAATACTTTCTTTACATTCAGTTGCACAAGATTGTAGGTAATAACAGACTGATTTTACTGTGTAATATTTGTCATATCCATGTCCATTCTCTGATTTAAAAAATATATTCTTGATGTTAACCTTGGTATTTGAATATAAATACAAACAAATACTTTCTTTTGGAGTCAGAATGGGCTAGATGTAGTGTATGTCAATTGCCATACCTAATGAGGCCTCTTTGTTTAAGTTGTTATAGAATGATACCACTCAGCCTCTGTACACCCTGGAAATACTACACGTTTTTTACTGTAATTTTTGGATATGCAAACCTGAGGAAACGTGAGTTAATCTAATGCTCAAATATGAGTTTTAACTTTTTTAAAGTTTTTTCACTATTTTATAACTTTCTTTGTTCAGCAAAGAAATCGACTATGTAGAAGCTATAAGTTTGATGTACCATCGGTAATCATATTTAACTAAGAAGTTACCATTTGTTTTTAAAGCTTACATGATGCAGGTTGCACTGCCTTTGGTGGGTATTAAATTTCAAAAGATACATTTAATTTTGGTAAGCTGAGAAAAAAAATAAATATAAGGTGATAATTAGTGATAGTCATGATATTATCTTGGACTTTTCAGAATCAAACTGATAATATGGGAAGCTTCATAGAAGTGACTATTACCAACATTTAGGATGAATACTGTAAGCATGATATGCAGTCAGAAAAACGATGTTAATTGTGTGATGCACCATGAATACACCATACAGCATTGATTTAAAAAAAAAAACCCTAAAGTAATAATTGAAATTATAAACAGAAAAACATTCAAAATATTCCAGAAACTGGAGCATTGAGGACAGAGACAGCAAATGTATTCCTGTATGAGTGAGCACTATCTCTGTAAAAGTGGAAAAGTCCTTGTGTCTCTAGGAAGGGTTTTCTTATTGTTTTTTCCTTCATGTGCACCGAGTGGAAATGTCTTCAACGAGGCAGACCCTGCACCTCAGACTCACACATCTTTGAACAATTTCACCAATCTGATAATTCAGATTCTAGTAGAAGGCACATGTCCTGAAATTAATTAATAAGACAATCAACCTGAGAGCTTTAGGAAGCTCTGTCATTGGTGGAATGCAGGATATCTTCAGGATCCACCTTTGTATATGTTCATGGAACTTTGATAAAATAAGAAGAATTTAATTCCAAATACTATTATTTTATCACTTATTTTGTGGCACTACTGATTTTAAAAAAATTATCTGTAAAAACAGTTTCTTTTTTTCTTGCTATTTTTAGTGAACTTGTGGTTGCCTTGTGATGTATTGATTAAAAAAACCATCAAAATAAATACCACTTACAAATAATGGTGAGCAAAAGACAAGCTCAATGGGCAAAGAAAGCTTTCACTGAATAATTATACACTTCTTTAGTAAAAGGCTAGGAAAAACTGAGTTATTATTTGCTTCATCTATCATTCCTGTTGATGAAGCATTGTACCAGAATACTCTGACTTGATCTCTTGGAACCTGTAAGGAAATTTCTCTATGTAAGTGACCCAAAGAGATCAATTACTAATCTCTGTTGTTCAGTCTTTCAGAACAGGAAGGAATCCTAAGAATATTCAATATGTAGCATCCATCTGACACTTCAAGTTCACAGAATCACTTCCTGTACATCTGTGTGAATACTTTTAAATGCAATTTAAGTTTTTATTTGGGCACTGAAACAGACTCCCCCAGGGAAGTGGTCACCGCACCAACAGAGTTCAGGGAGTGTTTGTACAATGCTCTTAGGCACATGGTATGATTCTTGAAGTGGTCCTGTGCAGGGCCAGAAGTCGGACTTTGGTGATCCTCGTGGGTCCCTTCCAACTGAGGATATTCTGTGATCCTGTCAATTGCACTTCCCCCTACGCATTAACTTTCAGAATGGTGGTACGGAATGGATACTGGAATGGGAGAAATTTTTTTTTTTAAGTGCTGGTCCATATGTGTACAGACTTTCCAGACTGAACCAAAAGTACTAAAACCTAGAATCTCTGTCAGGAAATACCCATGTCAGCTGGCATGACATCCATAGTTAATAAAGATACTTCTGAAATCTTGTCCAAATTGGCTACTAGTATCTCAGCAAGTAGCGCTGTTGAAGAGTTGCAGTCATAGATTGCAACGAATCAGCATTAGGATGTTATTTCAAAGTCCTGTCATTACCTTGTTATATCAGGGGGTTAGCTAATTTTTATTCTCACCCCATGGGATGGTTTAACTCTAGCCAACAACTAAGCCCCATACGGCCCCTCGCTCGATCCCAAGTGGAATGGGGGGAAAGAACTGGAAGGGTAAAAGTGAGAAATCTCATAGGTTGAGATAAAGACAATTTAATAGAGAAAGTAAAAGCCTCACACACAAGCAAAGCAAAACAGGGAATTAATTCACTGCTTCCCATGGGCAGACAGTGTTCAGGTATGTCCAGGAAAGCAGGGTCCCATCACACTTAGTGGTGACTTGGGAAGACAAATGCCATCATTCTGAATGTCCCCTCTTCCTTCTTCTCCCAGGTCTATAAACTGAGCATGACACCATGTGGTATGGAATATCCATTTTGTCAGTGAGGATCAGTTGTCCCAGCTGTGTCCCCTCAAAATTCTTTGTGTTCCCTCAGCCCCCTCCCTGAAGGGGTGGGGTGAGAAAAAGGCCTTGACTCTGTGTGCTTCTCAGCAGTAACAGAAATATCCCTGTGTAATCAATCATCACAAATCCAAACCATTCTACCTACTATGAAGAAAATTTACTCTATCCCAGTCAAAGCCATAACACTCCACCATGAGGACTGAATTCTACATCAGGATTGCAAACCCTTAGCAGAACGTAGCTGCCTATGCAAAATTTTCTTCTGGAGTATCCCTTGTAGTCAAGTACTTCAGCAATTGCATTAAGATTTTGAAGAAATTTCAATCATTTGTATTATTCCTGGACTTGGTACTGCATAAGGCTGTCCTTTTTCTTCTGAGTAATGACATATTTTCACCTATTCTTCACCCTCACAAATAGAGTATTCATGGGTTTGGGTGGCAAGTGATCATCCTTTTCATAGCTTTGTCAGATTCTTCTTGAGACATAAAACATTGAACTGCTCCATTAGTTATCTGGGCATTGGAGAAAAACAGTCATGCCAAAATCACTTCTTAATGTATTGTCTGAAACAATGGAAAAAACCCTTGACTGAAATAGGTAGAAAATATTTCCAACCTTGAAATAATCATAAATAGTGCTGGTGCACTACTTAGCTTGTCTGTGCATTGTGAAAAGGCCTCAGATATTATGCCACAGATGTAAGCTGGTACAGTGTAGTACAGGGTAAGGGTGAAGCTATTGGAAAGGACAGTCTCATTCAGATGCAGCTCACATTGTGTTATATAAGAATGCATCAGAGTCTTTATGACTTCCTGGGGTAGTAAATTTTCATCCTGCTGACAACAGGAGTAATTGCTGTGTGCAGAATAAAATCACCTGTTTAAAAGTTTAAGTTCTATTTTTATGAACTATGCTTCCTTATGTCTTAGCTAAACTTATTAAAGATCATAATTACTGTTATTACTACTCATTATAGTTATGTTTGTGGAGAAAGCATAGAAATTTTTGCAAATTAGCATGTGACTACGGAGGACAGAGAAGTAATATAATTTCCTTGGTACTGAAAGTTGTATATTCCACATTAGCTGTTGTATTAATTACTGATGATTTAAAATCCTTTGGGTATTATGGAGGTGTCTAGACTGAATTTTCTGCAAAGGGTTTCAGAAATCTCTTGTGAAAATACGTTGTATTAGTGCTTCACTTCACTAAAAGTACACAAATGAAAGGAATGCCTTAATTAATAAACAAAATCTATAGATACCCGGCTATGGTTAACTTGTCACAGATGACTTTTATTGTGCTAAAATTGTGGTTAAAAATTAATATCATACACAAGTTGGGTGAGAAAAAGATGAAAGATTGAGAAAATATTAAAATACTTTAGGTGATATGCCACAAAAAAAAAGAAAAAAAAAAAAGACACAGGATTGTTTTGTAAGCAGTGGCTCAAACAGAGCTGACAGAAGCCTTTTTTTTCCTTTAGAGCTACCGAAAATTGCATATGCTTGCTCAGTTATTGTTTTTTTTAATAACAGAATATATATCAAAGCCTCTGTATCAGCTCAAACTTCTCTTGAATTTCATAATCCACTTAAAATCTTGATTTTTAAAGCTGCTTTCCATGGACAAGAAAAGCATCATCAGTTGTGTTAGGTCTTACAAAAGGCCAACAAAGCAGATATCTTGGTGGTAGTCTGTTATTGACCACTCAAGCAGAATGAAGAGGCAGATAAAATATTCTACAGGTAGCTGGAAGAAGTCTCATAATCACTAGCCCTTGTTCTCGTGGGGGACTTCAACTCACAAGACATCTGCTGGAAACACAACATAGCAGAGAGGAAACTCCAGGAGGTTCCTGAAGCGTGTGGCAGATAACCGCCTGGCACAGCTGGTGAGGGAACCAAGTAGGGCAGATGCCTGCTGGACCTGGTGATAGAGAAGAACTGGTGGGTGATGTGGGGATTGGAGGCATCTTTGCAGTCATGAAAGGATAGCAAATCCAATTCTCAGAGAAGTAAGGAGGGGCTCAGTAGAACTGTCACCTTGGACTTCCAGAGGGTCGACTTTGGCCTGTTCAGGAGCCTGGTTGACAGAGTCTCTTGAGAGTCAGTCATGAAGGGCATCCAGGGAGGCTTTACATTCTTCAAGGAGATCTTAAAGGTACAGAACAGGCTGTTCCCATGTGCTGAACTCATAAAAATCTCCATGTTCTGATAGGTAGATTTCTTGGTGTTGGTAGGAAAAAAACCATTGCTATTTGCATAAGGAATATGATGGCTTCCTATAAAGAAAGGTTTCATCCATCACAAACACATTAAGTAAGAATATCAATGGAATTGTTAATAACTCTTGAATTATAAAAATATTAGTGGTGTGATGCTGTGCCTTTTCCATGCAGAATATCAAATATTTACAGTGAAATATTTAAACATTTTATTGCTCTCACATAGTTTCACAAAAAGTTAGAGTCTTGAATAAATATTATGAAGAACATTTTTTTCAATAAATCACATATCTTTTTAGAAGAATATAGCTGAAAATATTGGTATTTTCATATTTATTTAGAAAATTATTTGGAGTATATGAGTGTATCCTTTTGACATTTCAAAGCTCAGAAATGCATCATCTAACTCATTATTCTCTTGCACATCTCCTTCTTTCACGTTTCCCCATTTGTAGATGAGCTTATTCCTCTCCCACATTCCCCACGGTATTTCCTACTTCGAAAGAAAGAGAACTGAGGTCAATTCTGTCTCATATTCACAGGGATTATACTTCTGTTTTTAGAAATGCCTTCAGCATCCTCTGTTCTGACAAAAATCTATTGTACTCTAGGACAAGAGAGGTGTGTGTCTTTTTCTGATTCTTAGTGTTTTCACTAAGTTCCACAACTAACAACTTTTTTTCTGTCTACTGATTCTTGGAGTTCATTAAATATCCCTCTCCATGTGTAATTAATCTATACGAATTGTAAAAGGAAAATAAATTAAGGACAGTACCTATTTGAACATTGTAAATGTTTCGTATTTCTTGATTGAAGTTATTGTGCTGGCACTGTTTATCTATTTCATGTGTCTAGTTATGAATATGGAGAATTTCTTCTCTGAAAGTGTTGTCAAGCATTGGAACAGGCTGCCCAGGGAAGTGATTAAGTTCACCATCCCTGAACATGTTCAAGAAACAACTGGATACGGCACTTTTCTTTTTTCAGTTGACATGGTGGTGTTCAGTCAAAGGTTGGACTCAATGATCTCGAAGGTCTTTTCCAACCTTAATGATTCTATGACTCAATGAATGCTATAATAATCCAATCCTGCTTTTCTTCATTATCCATATTTTTGTTTCTACATGTATTAAGGTACATATCTTCTTTGAAACATTTTCTAAAGGAGCTCCCCTTCTGTGTTTGGGTATACAAAAATTGCTAATTGGAATCTGTAAAATAACTTCATAAATGTATTTAAGGCAGTTACAATTAATAGAGCAATTTCATTGTTTCAAAATACAGCCTTAATTGCTTGTGAGGAGGCAAAATCTTGAATTAACTTTTTTTTCACCTCTGAGTTATTATCCAAACAAACTTTTTAATGTTTGCATAGAGGTATGCCTTAATTGGTAAAGGCAGATAATAGCATCAGAACTGAGTTTTCCTTTGGCTTTTCCTTTGATTTCCTTTCCAATATCAGGCAAATAAATCACTTGTTTCTGGCAAAAAGATGTTGTATAATACCCCTTCCAGATGAAATACTGTGATCAGTCTGAGATTATGAGTGGGAACAGTAAGAGTCTTAATGAAATGCCAAAAATGCTCTTACCAGATATTATCATTATGACAAGCTTGTAAAAAACAATTTTAGAAATCTTTTTGTCAGCATACAGTGATCATAATAAATAGATTTTTATTTGTTAGTCTATATGTTTCATTTATACTTTGGATATTATTTCTGTTCAGGAACTTAAATTATTTGGTTAGTTGCTTAAGACACAAGCATTGTTTTAAGATACTGAAGAAAAAAAATTATCTCAACCTGAAGTCTGGAAATGGAGAGTTATTTCATTTACATGGTGTTACATTTCCAAACTAGGCAGTCATCACCAGGAGATCAGTTTTATTACGTGTTAAATAAGACCACAGGTTTTAAAACTAGAGAGAAAGGCTTTCAGCAGGCACTGATGAAGGCAACTAAAGATCTTCTAGTGACGCACACAATGGTCCCAGCACTTAAACTGTGTCCTTTCATCTTCCTCAATTTCTTCTGTAAAGCGAAATTTAGTGTCTCCACATGGTTTATTGGACTAAAAAGTTTTATACGCTCTAAATGAAGGAAAGTTTCTTAAAAGTGAAACCCCATCTAAACTAAAAAAATAACTCCAGACAGAATGGACAGAAACATAGAATGTTTCTATGTCCACCATATGCTCAGGTATATTACCAAGACAATGAGAAAATGGAGCAAGAAAGAAAAACCTATTGCACAGCTGGGGATAGCCCAATGCACAGCAGCTTTCACCCCTACAGGGCAGGGATGTGGCTATGTACATACTCAGACCCAAGAACTATCATAAAGTGTTGTAACCACTTTGTAAAGAGCTAATACATGAACAATATTTTTTAAATGCACAGATATGCAAGCAAGGTGCCATGGAAATATATGTGTACTTTGTGTGCAAACATGCAGACAGACTATCTTGGGAATCATGCTGATACAAACATCTATCTGAGTAGATATTTAGCAACTTCTTTGTAAGACTACTTAATGTATTCATATCACCGTGTTTATTTCTGGAAAAAAAAAAAAGGGGGGGGGTTTCCAAGACTCAACCAAGCTCAACTTGCATTAGTAAGTCTTATACTGAAATTGGTTGTTGTCATTGGTAAAGACATTTGTTTCACCATTGGATAGCTTATTGGCAAACTTTCCTCAAGAAGAGCTCAGAAGAGTTCAGATTGTTTGCTGATATATGGTCATTTTTGCTACAAAGCAAAAATGTTATGCTTAGGTTACACTTATGCTTTTTTTACTGCTTTTACAAAACACAAACTTCAGAGCTGCTGTATCCCATAAAGGCTAAACTCAGCAATATGTTCTAGTTAAGAACATATTAACTAATTAACTAATTGCTGAAAAACCTTTATACTGCTTTATTGAAGTCAGATAAATTTTCCAGAAACAGAAGCAGTGACAGTCTTAGTTTCAGCAGAGGGAGAAAGGAGATAGAAAAATGAGATACAGTGTATTTTGGCATATAATATTTTTTTCCTTTGGTGGCTTGACTGACTCCAGAAAGAAAAAGGTTTTGTGCGTTATACAAGCAATACCTGTTTACGGTTTCAGAAAATGTAGTTGGAAAAACTAAAAAATTCTGATCTTCTGTTCCTGTTGTCGCTGATAATATCAGTTATTTTTGTCTTGTCCTTTCCTCCATGTCTCTGTCAGATAGATTGCCATAACATATCGGGAAAGGGACATGTGAAATACATGACATGATTCATTTCATCAAAGGTCAAAATGAGATGAAGCTTTGTCTGACCCTACAGAACAAGTCACTCACCGTAATTGCAACAATTTTCTACCGAGAAAACAAGACAGCCAGCACACTGAAGGAGAACACAGAAACCCGTGTGGAGGTAACCCAAAATCCATGACTGTCTCATCCATGCAGTGTGATGGTGTAAGGGCAAAGACAGTAGCTAGGGGGGGAAGCTGAAATTTATTTCTATGAGGCTACCACAAAACCCTCGGAGCAGATGCAAGGGAAATAATTTTTTTCTGCTTTCCCTCAGCAGCTGCATACAGCAACTCTTTTAAGCAACAAAGTCACCCCTCTTCACATGAAATTCCTGAGAGACTTTGAAGCTCAAACTAAAATTTACCCTTCCCATCACCACATTTATAGTTAGGTGACTATGTACAGATTTTCATTCCTTCATAGTTCCATAGTTCAACTTTTTCCCACTCCTATACCTACTCCTTGCTGCTTCATTATTTCTGTATTGACAATGGACTTTCTGGAAATTTATTCTTTCAGTGTTAAGCTCGTGATTAACAGACACAGATCTCTAGTGTCCATGGGTTGAGAGCCTTTTTCATCACCTTTTTCTTCTTTTCAATTATCAGTCAGAATAAACAATTTCTTCTACAGTGCAGCAGGCACTATTATTACCCAAGCCTTCTCTTTAAAATAAGGCAAAAGAAAACAGGTTGTCAAGCAAATGCTAAACCACTAATGGGTGGCCCAATGGGCATCACAGATTGCAGTCTGATTGGCACAGAAACAATAGGCTCATCATGAATGAGGAAGCCAAGAAAAAATACCTGTGTCACATATCTTGGGCATTCCTGCATCTCTGGAAGAAAGAATAAAACCAAACCCCACTCTTAAGAGTCAGAGATTACTGCCTCTTATCTCATCCTTCCCTTGGGCAACTGGAACAAACTAGAAGCTTTTACAGTTCATCTATAAGAAGTAAACTTCACATCTAATTGTCAGTATACACAAACACCCGTATCACAAAATTGATCTCAATTGTTGATAAGGAAAATTGACAAGGAGATGTCAAAGGTACTTGATAAACAGCTCACTTAAAGCAACTAACTAATCAAGGAGCCTTAACCTATGTAAATACTTGATTCACATGGAGTGGGGGTGAACCACAGAGAGCAACGACCCCACATGTTTCTCCAAGGTATAGGTATGGAAGATGTTGTCATATTAGACATATTAGTGCCTTTCAATGTCTGCATTAAAATATGTCTCAAAAAGGCAACAAGTTGGGAATGAGGTTGAGAGCTTGAGATCTCAGATCCTGTGTATTGATTGAATTCCTCAGTAGCCAAGTCAGAAAAACTTGTTTGTCCTGGAGCATTTTGGATTTTCTGGTTACATCATTTAGTCTAATAAATATTCTCCTTTGTGCCATTTATATTCTTAGATAATCCCTCCTATATTAATAATAATACACCACAGCTGTACTGCTATAACCAGGAGTTGTTATTGTCTGCTTATTTTAAGTTTTGCTGTACTAGGACTTTAGTTTGCATTTGGTCTACTTTCTTCTTTTCCAGGCAAGGTAGCATGATGACATGTATATCATGATGTATTTCAGGCCAAGAATTAGGCCATTCTTCATTTTGTGAGCATTTAGCTTCACTTACACAGACTCCAGCATTGAACAGAATGGGGCATTTGGCAGGTAGGTGAAGTAATTAGTTTACCTTTTGGTGAATTTCTGGGAGCTAGAGCAAATAGATATTGTTAACAGCAGCTTAACATTATTACTTCTCTCACTTATCTAAAATGTGTTTACTCTTAAATATCCCTTAGTTGTATCCCTTTAGCTAAAAAGATCATTACGAGTTTTATACTTTGGCTAGGTGTAATATATGATGCAAAGATACCATTTGAAGTTATATTTCATACTTGAATTACATGAATGTTCTTCTCCCAACTTATAAGTGTCTCAATGTGTTTCTCTATTTGAAAACAGGTGCAGTGCTTTTTTGAAAACTATTATCCTTTGGTAGTTTTCCATACAGGAGGGGTGACATTGTCATTTGTTTATGCCACATAAAAGATTTCAACTTGAAAACACAGCCTCTCTCATTCACATAGTATCTGATTCATGCACTCTGAAAAAAAAAATTGCAGCAATATTTGCTTTTCAATAACATACAAAAATACTTCAAAGTCAGTCATGCAAGAAGCAAGCATACAGGAAGGGATCTTAAATACTAGCTCCTGATAGATCATGAACCAAAGCTGCCTTTTATGTATCTTGAAGAGAAAACTTCAATGCCATCAGTAGTGATAGTATATTCACTGCAATCATTATACCAAAGTGTAAGGCTTGGAATTGTCTAAAAGGGATTGTTCATTTATTCATGAAGTAGAACTGAAAGGCTTCTGTGTAGTGTTGGGCCTTTCTTTAGTTAGTACGTGAGGGAAGTAAGGCATTAGTTAAACTTTGTCTGAACAGTAAGTTCATTATTTAAAAAAAAGATGAAAGCGGAATATTTCTGTGGGAAGAACAAACAGGTTAATCTCACGTATTTGTTAAGGTTGTCAAAAATTGTGTTAAATGCATTGAGAAGACATTTGTCAGTCAGATGAAACATAAAGGATGTTGGATTCACTGTAAGAGTGAGAGTAGGCAAACAAATAACTGCTCAAATTTAATTTTTTTCTGAATCCCTGTAGATAATAACTGCTAATCTCCAGCAGAATTAAAACAGGAACATGTAGCAAGAGACTTACAGCATGTGTGTCTTCCATAGATCCAGCTTAGAAAGGTCAGTCTCTAGAACTGAGATGAATAGTTTTTTAACATTCAGTCAGCCAATAAAAAAAGCCCCTGTGAGATTCCTGCAGGTACCTTGTGGATATGCCTCTAAATCACTGTTGATCAAAGATAGTTTTCACAGAGCCACAAAATATTTTGAGTTGGAAAAGACCCAAAAGAATCATCAGGTCCAACTTTTAAGTGAATGGCCTCTGTGAATATTGAACCCATGAACTTGGCATTATTAGCACCATGCTCTAATCAACTGAGCTAATCCACAGCAACATTTTATTAGTCTGACCTCTTCCCTTCCAGTAAGGAATAATCTGTCATGACAAAAATGTTTGGGCAGATTCTGCCCATGAAAAGACTGCTTGCCATTATTGTTAACTTTTATTTATATCTTTGGTTTGCATCATTTATATCAATGTCTTGCCCAATTTACAAAACATTGGTATATGGTAACAGTCATTATGAAGAATGTAATCTCTCTCTCTGGAGTTTCCCTCTCTGGAGACATTCAAAACGCTTCTGGACGTGTTCCTGTGTAACTTGCTCTAAATGACCCTGCCTTGGCAGGGAGGTTGGACTAGAGGATCTCCAGAGGTCCCTTCCAGCCCTAACAGTTCTGTGATTTTGTAATATCTTACATCCAAAATACAAGTTTGAATAAACCTGAAGACATCTAAAGACTCAAAATTTCACACTGCAATTGTATATGCACCACCTTAATTCAGAATTGATAGCTGATATTTTGTGCTTTAGCCCTAGAAGAAATATGTACTTCTGAGGCTGTCACAGTTGACGCAAAATAGAAGCTCAGAATACACTAGAGTTTTTCTGAAATACTTTTATTTTTAATAGACCTAAGAAATTTTTTAAATCAAGAGTAACATCAAAAAATCTCCACTCACACTTAGATTTGTGACAATATCCAAACCAGTTTGTATTTTGACAAGGTCTATTAGAAAATTTTGCACTCCAGAGAGCTTTATCACTTGCTGTCTCAACAACAAAAGTGAACATGCTATACATTTACAGAAGCTATTTCATCATCAAATATAATGCAGGTTAGAATGGAGAGGAGAGTAATGGGAGTACATCTACCAAATTAATTTGATTTTAAAGGCAGATAACTTTACACTATATCCCTATTTTATGACAACTTTAAATGTCATAAAAAATACTTGCAATCCTTGACAGTTTCTAGAATCCCTTAGAGAACATCCAATATTGCTTGTGACCATGTCAAGCAAATTGTTTGTAATTACTAACCAAGCAACTGTAACCTTCAGAAAATAGTTAAGACTGTTTAAAATTCCCCAAAAATCTTGAGGTAATTCTATAGTATTTGATGTTAACTGTAGCATTAATGTCAACAATAATCAATACTGAAGTTTTCATTCAGAGTGTTTTAGAATAACATTTGCATTTGTGACTGATGTTAAGTATAATCAAAATGACAAATAAAACACTTGTAAAACATTAAGTTTCAAGGAAATTCTGAGAGGAAAAAAATAGGTCTGCATTAACACAGTCAAAACTGACTTTGATAATCACATAGATGTTTTGATGTAAAGCCTGAACCTGTTACTGCAAAAAAGACCTGAATCATTCATTATTATATGTATTGGTTTATCCTTAGATGTCCAAAACCTATTTAGGACCTTGATCTTCCATTTACTTCATAAAGTTACCATTTTTTGATGTAGGATACTCTTTTCGAAATCATACTCTACAAATGTTTGGTGCTATAGATGTTATGGTCACTGCAGAATGAATTCCAATACCAACTTTGAAACAGAAGAAAAAGACTTTATTGATAAAATTTAAAGTGATAGAAGATATAAAAGATGGATATAACAGACAGTGGAAGAAATGACAATATAGGATCAGTACAGAATTCCCTTAGAAAAGAGTCTTTTTTCTGACACCAATAATGGTTGTCACTCATAACTGACAACCAATTATTCCCATTGGGAATAATATTCCCCTTGATAGTTATTTTTCCTATAAAATCTCCACCTTAGGAACTTCCCAATCTGGAGTTTTCATCTAAGACTTTTGTGTTTATAGTTGCCAAAGGATCTATTTTTCATGAATTTGACAAATCCATTTCTGAACTCATTTGTAGTGGCTTTTTTTCAATTCCTCTGACAATTAGATTCCCAATTTAATTATACGTTGTAGTTCTATGGGAAAGTACTTCTTTTTTTTTATATTAAGCCTACCGCTCATTATTTCCTTTGAAACCCGTTGTGCTATAAGAAAAGTAAAATCATCAGTCTCTGGTCATGTTTGTCATACCTTTTTAGGTATAGATTACAATTCAATAGATTATTTCTTTCCCAGATGAGACATTATGCAAAATTCTCTTATAAAGTACTATCGTATTAAGAATAATATTTAAGTTGTATGAGAAACTCTTTGTCTTTCTGATCATTCTTTCCTAAACTTATTCCAACTATATTGTATTTGCTTGAGGCACAATGACAAGAACTTCATTTTTTTATAGTTTGGATCAGTTAATCATTTTGTTCTTGACTTAGAAGTATCTTCTTTTAAGATATTAAAAATACACTTTAGATTCATAAATAAAATTTTCTAACATATGTTTGCTGTTTTAAGTATAACACAAACAGGTAAATTCATAAGTGAATTCAGGATGCATCTTATTCTTCAGTCTTGTCAACATGATTCCTCTATATTCATGCAACTACATGAGTTAGTCCAGTATCGCAAAAATTGCAAGTCACATTATCTTTTTGTAATGCTTGATATATGCAGGCAAAAGGATTTCAATAATTTTTCATTTCAGGATAAAAAATTCTTTAACATTTTAGTAACCACGGGATATGACATACTTTTCTTAGTCCTTTGAAGTGCACAATTGGCTTCTAACTGACGGGAGTTGCACATTTGAATCCACACTTTGGTGTACAAGTTTTCTCTTTCTCCCTCCTTCTTTTGTATCTTTCTGTAAATCCAAATATCTCCTCACTTCTTGGGGTATATAATCCCTGGGGTAGTTAGAAATGAACTTTCAAGAAGAAGTGCTACTGTGGGATTTTACAGGAAAGCCATTTAGCCTATAAAGAGATGTCAAAGAAAGATAAAAAAATACAGAAAAAAATGCATTTGTCAGCTCTGGTTCACCTATGAATTTTTGTTATAATGTCTTTTCTGGAATGAGATGTCATTACTAAGTTGTGTTGCTTCAACATAGCCATCCGTTCAGAAAGCAGAAATAGCACATTCCATTAATCATAGACACAAGGTTAAATAAAGATGTAAGAATACCTGGAAAGCAAAGCTTCAAGTGTATGTCACCTTAATATATTAAACAAATGTCTTAGAAGGGGTTACAGGCCTGGGAGAATAATAGGAATATATAAGCAGAGTTGCATTAACCATGCTTAACTCAATAATACTCATTTTTATTGCTGTAAAGAAATTGATTGTTTGAGTTGTCTGTCATATGGTACATAGCATTTGGAATCAGAGGGAATTTCCTGAAAAAAATGAGGAGTTCAAATTGAATCAATTAATTTGGTTTGATAAATATTCCTTTCAAATTTTTTTTTTCTTACACTTTACTAAGCTCTTCCTCCGTGTTACAAAGATGGATGTACACAGAATACCCGTCAATTCATTCTCATGTCAGTGGTCATTTCAGCACTCTGTACTTTTATAAATAAAGACCCCAATATGAGGCAGGATAACTTTGTGGGGTGTTATACTATGGCTGGCTGGCTTCTATGTATTAAGAAACATTGTTGGTACAATAGCTGTTCCTATTTTACTCCATTCTGATTTTTCCATCTTTTTGCTAACTTTTTCATTTATAAATTCTGTTTCTTTCTTTGGAACTGTTCTTTTTGCCATTGTGCATCCTTCCTATTCAACATCCCGTTTCCGTTTTCTCTTCAGCATGGTTCAAACACTATCATTACTCTCAGTAACTACGGATATTTATGGTGCTCTGCAAGAATGAAATATACCAGATAAATAACAAAGTCCCTGACAAAGTCAACTTGTAACCTAAAGGATCAGAAATATGGTCATTGATGCTTAGCTACATTTTTTGCTTGCATGCCAGATTTGAACAGATTTGGTCATGGGGTGAAATTTTTCCTTAGGCTAGTTAACCTTCTAAGTTCAATTTAAACACTTTATCATCAAATTACCTTTTGTTGTACATATCTGCCATTAGTCCCTGAGAAGCTTTCATTGACAAACTTTCTACCCAAATGTTGTAAAAGCTTGATGTTGTTTGGTGTTTTTTCCTCTCATCTGTAATTATAGTTATTGTAGCCAAGAGCTAACTTGTATTGAATTATCTCAGTATTTTAGTTCGAGTCAAAAGAACTTCTGTAATGCTTTTTCCTCACAATATTTTCTTCTTGCAACCTTATAGTTATTTTCTTTTTACACTTTACTGCAATATAACTTCTCTGCCCTGATGTGGTCTCACCTCAAGTACTGTACAGTTCTGGGCATCACAATATGAGAAAGATATTAAGCTATTGGATAGGGACTGATGGAGAGTATAAGAGTATTAAAAAAGGAAACAGAGGTGTTGTAGTATCCTACCACCATGGGCCAAGGAAAATTCATTAACTTTATGATGTTCTATTTGTCAGAACTATGAAAATCTTGCACATAAATTGATCAAGTTCTAAGTTTGAAATAAATCTCAGTAATGTGCATCAGCAGCATTTACATAGAAAAGAGCAGTTTTCAGATTGTCATGTCTCTATTGGCAAAAATGAACATCAGCTTTCTCCTAGGTGTGACCTGCTTGCCTCTGTCCTACACATAAAGAGCGACTTTGCTTCTACACATACAGACTGCAAGTTGCTTCAACTTGAGGGTATGTACATGTACACTTAGAATAAGGTAACGTTTGTTTATCTATTCAAAGATACTTTTCTTCCAACAACAAAACTTTGTCTCCAAATCAGATTTCTTATTGATTTCTCATTAACTAGAAATCTACCTATGAAAGAGGTCTTTTTCCTTCCTTCCTTCCTTCTTTCCTTGCTTCCTTCTTTCCTTGCTTCCTTCTTTCCTTGCTTCCTTGTTTCCTTGCTTCCTTCCTTCCTTCCTTCCTTCCTTCTCTTCCTTCCTTCGTCCCCCCTCCCTCCCTCCCTCCCACTGAGGGTTCTGGCAAGGAACAGAACTGATCTCTTTTCAAGGGTGCTCTTTGGAAACATTTTCAGTTACCATGCAGAGATGCCCTTTCTCTGGGAAGGCAGAGAAGAAAATTCATGTTTAATTATTTCTTCCCCACAGTATTATTCATCAACCAGTTTTTTATTATCTCAAATTTTATAGTAACCAGATGTATCACAGAGTGTTGTGTCTGTATTTTATTTGACTTATGAAATTCCTTGAAACTCACTTTCTGAATTTTGACATTTTTAAAGAAGATTAAACATTCCGTTATGTTTAGATATGGCCTGCAGTGAGCATTTCAGGTCAGCATTTAGAAATTTTTGTGTAACCTACTTGATATTTAACCAGAATTGATTAGTTTGACTGCATTGGTTGAGAACCTTACCCACCAAGCAGGATAAGCCATATAATCCTGGGAATGGACATTCAATCCACTGAGAAAATCTTCTATTCCTCTTACTTTATGGGATTTTACAGATCCTGGCACAATTGATTCAGATACTACAAAACAGCACAAAATGATAACAGAAGGTGCTATAGCCATCGTACAGATTACCCCTGCTGAAAATATATCTCATGCAATTAACTATGGGCTTAAAACATAGGGTCTGTTTTGTTAAGGTGTTTATGTTTCCACAGATAATGAGTAACTCCTTTGAGATTTCAAAAAATACTAAGTACTAAAATATACTACTAATACTAATCCATGGATTTTACTTTCACAGTCTGATTCCCAGTCCAAACAACAAAAAAGGATTCTATTCCTTCATGGCCTTTCTATATTTAATTAAAAAAGACAGTGAGACTGCTTCAGCTACTAGAGGTAGAAGCCAGGTAGAGACAGGGAATTCCCTTTACAAAGAGTCTGAGTTTCTTTCGGGTATTACAGCATCTATAAATTTTGTTATTAAACTGAGTGGTTCATTCATTAGCAGGAAAATATTGCTTGCTTAGGTAATGGCTCAAAAAGATCAGTTCTGTCCCTCTTATTCAACTTTCCCACTGAGACTGTCTCAAGGGGTTATCTCAAAGCTCATTGCCAAACTGCAATGTTGTTCTTGAAAATGTTTCACATTTAATCTGAAGAGTTCTCTTTTCATGCATTATCATGGGTGATGTTTTCAGCTAGTTTGGATGATGAAAGCCATGTTAGATTCAAAGGAATGTTTTTTAA
The DNA here is from genome assembly GCF_009829145.1 of Chiroxiphia lanceolata. Lineage (NCBI taxonomy): Eukaryota > Metazoa > Chordata > Aves > Passeriformes > Pipridae > Chiroxiphia > Chiroxiphia lanceolata. The sequence continues at coordinate 30,794,320 of NC_045640.1, forward strand.
ATGGTCACCTTGAATCTATTATACTGTTTCTGGAATTGCTAAAAACAATTGATAAAATTGGTATACAGGCACAATAGAATGAGGATGCATTTTAAAGATATCCATTAACAATTCTGATATTTCTGATTCCCAGAGGTTTTCATAACAGCTTTCAGATCCCTTGAATTATTTTCCTATGTCAATGTTAAGAGAATATTTTGTGCTTCTCAGTAAAAAACTACAGACACATCTGTACAATCAATGTCCACCTGAAGTTTATTGTATATGCAAAATTCAAAGTCATTAAAGGACACATTCTGGTTTTCAGTTTGAAAAAAATACAGTTAGGGTCACTAACCTTGTTGATACCTCAGATTAGAAAAGTGAATAATAGTCTTTGAATGTGGGGAAAAAACCCACAACAGAGACTTGAAGTAAGAAGAGTTAAATTCAATTGAGTTCAGTTTGCCTATATAACTGAGAAAGCGATGTGTTATTGTTAATTTTCATCTCTTGTCACATGTGTTTTTTACAAATCTTCAAGCTGTGCTTATTGCCTATTCCTCAATACTGTCTGAGCAGAACTAGTATTTCCAATTACCACAGATCCAAACATCTAAAAGAAGTTATGAAACAGTTTGTCAAGTTATTCTACAGTCCCAAAGAAAGTAACAAAGACAATACTTTGTATGTCAAAATATATTGTCATGAAATATTTTGACCAGGTATGTGAAATATACTGTCTTGCTTTCCATCTATATTCTCCAAATGTTCAATGTTTTGGAACTTTAATGCTAATTTACTATATCCACATCACAGAGTAAATGACAGGCCATAATGGATCTGGTACTGGGGTTTAAGAGTCAACCCGTTTAGCACTTTTAACCTACTTGATTATCGTACACCATCACTCATCCACTCACTTCCCCTCTGTAATTCTACATTACCCAACCCTCAGATGTTGCATCGGTCCTTGCTCTGACACTGCTCACAGTTACCCATCCTGGGCATCACTGGCCAAGGTCCTGGAGTGTCCCCTGGCATTCAACATGCATCTACCTGATCTTCAGGATCTGCACCTGTTTCTGAGGTCTTTCCTACAACCTTCTTTCCAAGAGTGCTTCTTTTGGGAACTCCTCTTTTGGTACCATCTCCTCTCTCCAGAAGAAAACATCCCCAGTTTTCCCAGCCTATGTATGCTCTAAGCAGCCTATGTGCAGAAACAGTAAGCATATTGAGGCTTCTAATTCATCCTGCCTCATGACTCTGTATGAAATGGAGGACATGGGATAAGACAATTCTATTCAGCCTAGGCAATTTCAGAATTTAAAACTAACCCATACAAGTTGCCTCTAGCAAGTAGCAGGCCTCAAACTGAGAGGTCAAAAGCTCAATTATGGACAATCACATATACCCAATTCTTTACTGCTTGTTAGCATTCACAGCTTAAACTATATTTGACTGACAACACCCATTTATGTACAGTCTGGCATTCTCTGAAATAAGATTTTCAAACTGTAAGGTCATTTTCTAGTACTGTAGAAAAGGGGTAGAAATGTCCTCTGCACAGTTTAGTGTGACTTCTAAGCTTCCTTAAGTACTCTGCTAACATCTTCCTACAGGAGCAATCCCATATGCTTTGATCATGGGAAGTGCAATTTTTGAAGGTGCTTTTAGTTGTTTTGCTTTCTACTTAATCTTGAATAGATCAATAATGAAAAGTAGAAGGCAGGTAAAAGCTGTGAAAAGAACAAATTCAGTGATTCAAACTGTGAAGTTTGTAACTGGGTACAGTTTCTTAAGCCTTCACATTATATACTGTGTAAAAGAAGTGCATCTTAGCATTTTCCCACCACGTACATATGTGTATAAACCCCAGAGTTTTCCACAGTCACAAACAATTGAATATTGTGATGGGAGTTCCACTTAAATGGTTAGCTATTTCCCAAAATAATTGCTTTATGTTTAAAAATCTGAAATTTGTTTTTAAATAAGGTTTTGGATAATTTTTTTTATTGGTCTAGTCAACTCCTAGCACTGATTTTTTCCTTCTGCTGGGTAACAAAAGCAAAAATATCAATATGGTGTTTCCACAAATCCTACAACTTCTGTTCATGCTTCTCGCATTCTCACCAAGTTGTTTAGTCTCTTAATATGCTACTTGCTCCTCAGCCCTTCTAAAGACTATTTCTAGTCTTCACTTTCATCCACCTTATACCCTGTCCTCTCAGCTAAGCCACAATTTTCTCATTTCTGAAACAATTTTTCTGATATGTCTGCCTGTTCCCATCAGTCTCTACCCTTAATTTCTGTTTGGTACTACCACCAAACAGAAATTGTTGTTTCTATGTGTTGCTATTACTGAAGGATTTCACATTTAAGAACAGTTTGTAATGACATAAATTGACATCATCATTTTTTATTTTGCTAATGAGTTAGCATCATCACATGTCACTTCCACTACAATAACGACAGAAAAAAACCCCTGACACACAGATCAGTAGGTGATTAAAATAAGAAATCAGACAGAAAAAGGAAGTAAAAAAAGTCCTAAAAAATTACCTAATCAAATTCTTGTTTCATATGTTTTTTCTCTTTCAGAGATTGGTATTAGTAAAAGATTTAACAGATAATTCAAAGGAATTAAAATACTATATGTATCTTCCCACAGTGCTTGAAAAAAAAAGAGACCAAAGCTTAATTTATTTAAGTGAAAGCAGAACACTGATCTTTGCCACTTGATTTGCTTCCTATGTTGTGTTCTTAGGTGCTCAGGACAGGACTTAGTTGATGTATGAGTCCATTTCTCATGTATTTGAACTGCTTATGTATATAGTTTGCCAGGGCTGTTCTGTAGTCCATCTCTACTCATACTGGAGTATTTTTGCCAATTGGGAGTCCACTCAATACCTTGAGAATTAAGAGTGCTCCAGTCAAAGCTCACATTTGTATGGCAAATCCCTAGTGGCCTAAGTGGCTAATAGACCCATGAGTACCATTAATAAGGATTTAATTTGAGCAATTCCTGGACCAAATTATAATGGGGTGTAGAGGGAAGGGGAGGTCATGTGGGAAGGAGGTGGATGTCACAGCTTAGAGCTACTAATTCAGGAAAAATGCAAAATATTCAGACATATTACGAACAAACAATTTTAAAGCAGGTTTCGTACCTAATAAGTCTATAATTAGGACAAAGGACAAGATGTTCTGAGAGCTCTTCACACATGTCCAAGAGATAAGAGGAGTATAAAAAAGCCCTACAGAAGATCTAATTACAGTGTCTCACTTAACTGTACAATCTCTATTGCAGTAAGGGGAAAGATTCAGCACTGCCTCTGGGGTTCTACTAAATCTACTGTCTGTATTTCTTTTAGAGTAAGAAATTTTCTTTCTCTCCAACCTGTAATGACTATTTCATGGTAGGCACCATCAGTTATTAAAGTAGGGTTCAAGCCTCTTTTTTGCTTCCACTGATTTTGGTTGTGGAAAGAGAGGCAACAACAGAGGTGAAGTAAATCTAAAATCTGCAGCGCTGGCCAAAAAGCAACTGTGGTACAAAATGTCTTTTCATGCTGCATTGCAGAATGCTAACACAGACCAGGGTGACAACTTCTTCACTAGCTTTGTGTTTCAAGAGTAACCTAACAAGCAACAGCAGAAGAGTAAATTTTCTTTGCTCTTTTGCCAGCAATGAAGACAGTAAAGACTGAGAATTAGATGCAGTATTTCCCATTAGTGTCAAAATCTGTTCATTGTCAAATATGGGTAATCCAAGACACCCACTACTGTTTATACTTAGGCATGCTGAAGAGTAAAGTGTTTTTTATAGTCTGACTCAGTGTTATGAGCCTCACTGCTTTTTATACTCTGCAACACAAAGGCATATCTATTAATTTTTTTCACCCATTTTAAAAATATCAGTATTTTGAGAAAGAAGAAAAAGGATAATAGAGAGTTCAACATAAGGACAATGATGAGTGTGGTAGTTCAGGACTGAGGGTTAATCACCACTAATGGGGTCAGCACTGCCTCCAAGAGGTGTGATTCACAGACACACGTCTTGAACCATTCCCTCGGGAGCCATGCATGCCATGACAGTTGATTTTGGTAGTTCATTCTTCCAGGATGTTCAGGTGATGAAAACAGTGTGTAAATTCCTATTGAGTTAGTTAGTGGTGTAAATCTGTCTCCCATTTCCCCACGTTAGGAAATCTATCTCTTAAATCTATCTCTTAAAATATGGCTGCAAGATAGCAGTTAGCAGTTTCTCCACTTCATTCTTGTTTTAGACAGGTCTGAATTTTGCTTGAGCAGTTGGTTTGAGTGTGGATATATGTTCATTTGCTGAAGGGGGTTGATCTTTTAAACAAACTATTATTCTCAAGACTACCTACCAGTACTTATGTGTTAGCCTTCGCTGTCAAATTTTGTACTAATGGTACATTTCCGAAGCCTCAAAGTTAAATAAGAATGAGAAATTTGTCTGATTAAATTAAAACTGCTTGAAAAAAACAGTGTCATTTAGGTAAAAGTCAGCAAATACCTTTTCTGGCAGGGAAAAGAAGCATTTCTGAAAAGGTTTGGTTAACAGATGTCACAAGACCGTTAACAGATGATTAGCAAATGGGTTTAGAAGAGTTTTATATTAACATAGCCTAGGAAAAAGATGTTTAAAAGTGCATAGTAGGATGAACCTTAATAATCCATTTAGCTTCATTGCTGAGGGCTTAAAAAAACAAGACAGATGAAAGGTTGCTGAAAGGAATTCTTTTCCCATCAAAATGCAAACCATTTTGTCATTTTCATCTCCATTTATTATATTTCACATTCACAGAGAGAAATCTAAGAGTCAAGAGGATACACTTATGTATTACAGCCATATTTAATTGCTTTTTAAGACCTCTAGAATGTCCTTACCGATTACGCTATTCCTTCATTCTTTTGCTAGTTTGTCTACAGCACAAATTTCTTTTCAGCCTCTTTGGCATTGGTCCTTCACAGGCTTTTGCATTATTTCCCTCTTTTCTGTTGATTCTCCATGCCTGAAACTCATGGCACTTTATGGGCTCAGCTAGTGTAGGGCTGGATCAGATCTCCGCAGACCTGTGCACCAGCTATCTCTTTTATATCATCTAGTTCATCAATCTACCTCAAATCAGTCCTTAAAGTTTACACCAACCCCACCCCCCCTCATGCAAAAAAAATTCAAATTTAACCTCTGCCAAGATTTAACATTTCCTCAACACCTTGGGTATGTGCTGTCAGGCAGTTTTTAATGTGCCTGAGCTAGTTTGCTTGTGTCTGACCTACATTGCAAGGTCATTGGAGTAAGCTCTGTGTCCTCTTACTTGTTTGTACAATGCTAAGAATACATTCATCACTCAGCCAATAATACAGTACATATAAATACTATCTATTTTAACACCACAGCTCCACACTTGAACTTTGGGGACAGGAGGATGTAAAAAGATAATTTGCTGCTTGGGAAATTGCTGAATTTACAGCCTAAGGGTGGAAGAAATCCAGTTTTTCCAGGACAAGTGCCTTTTTTATCTCCTTGTATCTAAGTTGTACACAGTATTTTTCTATGTAATGTATTTGTACTTACACTCCAGTCTCAATGAGATGTTGAGGCAACTGCATATCACATTCTTTCAAACTTATTTCTACTTACATTAAAAATAATCTGGCCCATTAGCTTTAGAGCTGTACTGGAGCCTTACAATTAACCGTGAAACTGGATGAATTAACTTTATGTTTTATTGTAACCTTACACTCAAACTCCATTTATTCATCTTCATTATTTTCCCATCTCTGTTTCTTGAGAAGCCAGAAAGCCTCCCATCAAGATTATTAAGGACAATTTCATGCTAATGACAAAATTTCTCCTTTCCACAATTTCAAACCAAAATGACCCAGCATGTTACTGGGCTGTTCACTCCCCCATTCTAACCTAAAACCAGAAGTGTAATGTTTTGAGCAGTGTTAATATGGTAACAATAACCTCTTGGAACAGATTTTCTTTAAATAAGTTTTGGCTTTAAGAGCAGATGCTTCACCTCAGAGATTTCTTGTATGAAGTTTTAGAAACCCGATTATTTCTATTTTACACAGGCATTACACAGACATTTTACTCTACTCCAAAGTTAAATAAATCAGGAAGGACAAGAGCAGATGACTGTTCAGTACAAAAGTATCAGCTCAAGACTAAAGTTGGAAAGGCACCCCAGCTCTGGAGTCCTCAGCTTAGGAAAGACATGAACAGGTTGGAGAAGGTCCCAAGGAAGGCCACAAAGATGATCCAGGAATGGAGCACCTCTCCTACAAAGACATACTGAGGAGTTGGAGTTAGCCTGCAGAAGAGAAGGCTCCAAGATCTCATTGCAGCTTTCCAGTACCTAAAGGGGGCAAACTTTTAGTAGGGCCTGTTTCAGTAGTACAAGGGGTAATGGTTTTGAACTAATTAAGGGTAGATTTGGACTAGATGTAAGGAAGAAATTTTTTACAATGAGGGTGGTGTAGCAAGCAATGGAACAGGTTGTCCAGAGAAGTGGTTGATGCCCCATCCCTGGAAATATTCAAGGTCAGGTTAGATGGGACCTGATGTCACTAAAGATGACCCTCATTATTCCAGGGGGTTTGGATTAAATGACCTTTAAAGTTTCCTTCCAACTCAAACTATCCTATGATTCTATGGTTCTACATTTTTCATATTTGCACTTCATCCACTGAAGACAGTTATTCTAAGATCAGACATAGGCTACATAAGGCAATACAGATCAATGAGAAAGAGTTTCATATTACATGATCTTACATCTGGCTGCTGAAATACAGTCTGCTCACTAAACACGCATACACCACGACTGTTACAGCACCTGCTAGTGTGGACTGCTGCAACAATTCCAGTCCTGTAATTTTTCTTAATTCTTCCTCTTTAATTTTCCAATATTTTGTGCAGTTGTTGGATGCTTGGTTTTTACTTCCCTATTAATTTTCTCTAAGAATGATAATTTAATAGTAAAAATAAGTCAGTCAATCATGTAGTGCTGTAGAAAGACTTTGAGACGATTGTATTAGGCAAACATCCTCTTTTGTTTATTTCCTGTGGCTACCTCAGGCTGTTGCATACTCAACGTACCGGGGTTTTTCTGACTTGTTGAACTGTCTTTCTGTATCATTCTGAAACCCTGAGCTTCTGATTTCTAATCACATGTTCTCTGACATACAAGAGTGCTATGAGTGAAAAGTTGTGGCTAAGAGTTAAAAAGAGTATTGCGAAGCCAAAGAGTCCAGACAAAGAGGGCTTTGGGGGTATAGAACCAGACAGGGGTGTAATTTATGTTTTCACAAGCCAAAAATCACAGCCCCAACCCAACTGTCTAGGTGAATAAGACTAGAGACTTACCAAGAAATTACGATCAGAATCAAATTATAGATGCTGTCCCTACATTGGGCATCACATATTTTGCTTGTTAGGGCAGTTTCCTGAAAGCAGAACATCATAAATACCTATTTCTTTGGGCTTGAAAGCTTGCATTTTGAATTCTGATCCAAAGACATGGGAACTAAAATGCTCCTGATACTTATATCCTGTATTTTATGTATTGCCAAATTATTTGTGAATATAATTACCAGAAAATAACCCCCCATCTCTCTTATCCATGTGAAAATTCCTTGTCTGAAACAAAACTTTTATAATTTTATTAATGTTTAATCTTAGAGAGCATCAACCTGTACCTGAAAATTAGCATCTTCACTGTGAGTTCAATGACACTCTTTACAACTACATTTTTAATAAACTATGTAATCTAAAATAGAGAACTTCACGTATGACTATGGGACACATACCTGTAATGGGAAGGCAAATTCTGCATATTTGGGTTTACACTTCAAAAAGATAACCTAATGAAAATTGAACATTTAAGATTTATGATTTTAAATACTTAGGATTACACAGTGTCAGAGTGCATTGCATGGTAAAAATTTCCTTCTTTAAAGAAATTACTGGTTGTCCCAAATTTTTAATATGGTTTATTAAATTTTTTAGAGTTATCCCCTGTCCTCTGGAACAAAATTGAGGTGATCATTCCAAAATCTAAACAATTGCCTACGTGTCCCTTGATCAGAGACTATTTCTACACTTAGAAGTCTTGTTTAACTTTATCCTGATGCAGAAACAATAACAATAACAATAACAATGTTTTGTTATTTTTGCATAACCATTCTTTAGGAAATACTAATAATACAGAAAACATGTACAAATTATGAATTAATGTGCACCTCCCTTGTCCAAAAGATGCACCTGTGTGATCACTGGATTCTTCATGTTATCTCAGACTGTTACAGGCTACTTTATTATTTCAGATACTGCCCCACTATCTGTTACAAAAAAACTCTTCTCATCTGCCATGAGAAACTTGTTCTGGTTCTGGAATTTGGAACCTTTAAAAATGAAAATTTCTATAATAAATTTTACTGAAATGTAAAACCTTAACGGTGACACCCTTTCTTTTGCTATTTGCAAACAGGTGAGAGAGGAGGTTAGCGGTTTAAAATTTAAAGAACAGAAAAACTAAGTCAGAAGTTGTAGCTTCTATTATTTACACTGTTAATGAGACTTACTGTATGACACTGGGAGAGGCACTTAACTTCTCCATTCCCAAATCTGCAAATTAGATTAGTACTTGCCTACCTCATTCATCAGAAGGCAAATTCAATGATGCATATGAAATCTTTAGCACATCTTCTTACAAAAAATGACATATAATCTGTTACGGAGTCATAGATTTGCAGATAATCTTTCTACCAGAGATTTGATTTTGCTAGTTGATTTGATTACAATAATTTGTATAAAATATCAAGAGTACACTTGCTTTGCTGCTTATGAATTTCTATACGCAATGGAAGATATTCAGGTGTTCATTCACATGTATAACTTCAGATGATAGTGCCATAAAAGATTTTGTTTATTCTTCATGGATGTTAGTTGGCCTTATTCCTTTCAATATTTTCTTAGATGCTAGGTTAAAGCAATAACATTTTCTAACCTCTATGTGCCCCATCAAGATATTTTTTGCCCCATCCTGATTGTAAAACCAGAACTAGTAAAATTTTTTTATAAGGAACCTAGAGGCCATATATTACTCGTGTCCTGTTGACAGCCAGCTCATTCCTATTCAAAGATCTTAACATGGGTAGCAGAAATAGGTACATAATAGTCAGTTCAGATAAAAACAATAATAATACCTGTGGGTCAGAGAAAAAGAAGATGTGGTAGGATTATTTCTGCTCCTCTGCATATGTAATTCAGAGATCTGATTACATCCACAAATTCTATTAATGATCAGATAGCATCTAATATAACCTTTCCTTTTCATTTCTGGTTTTCCCTATGTCTTTGCAAAATGCTGACCAATTTTTTTTTTCCTGAAGATGTTGTAATTCCACCTCATTCTCTCCAAATTTCTTCTTCAATCCCACTAGCAAGTGAGAGATTAGGAAAGATAACAATAAGTACTTTTCAAATTTGTAGAGAATTATCAAAGCTTGGAAGCTTTTACTTCCTATCACCTTGTAATGAGATTTTCTTAGTCTTGAAATTGTATGTTTTGTGGGATGACATGACATCAGAGTAGGGTTTAATTGCAAGGTATGCAATTTTTATATTCATCAAAGATAGGTTAAATATTTCCAAAGAAGAATGAGGAATACCAAAGATACATTTTCAAGTTCTACAGCTCCTTTTATTGATTTCTGTATACAAAAATGATAGAAAGTATAAATATTTTCATTTATGTCCCTGAAACCCAAGGAAGTCTTCTTGAAGCCAATTTATTTGTATCATGAAAATAGCTAAATAACCCAGTCTGAAAGAGTTATTATTTACTAATCAACATTGTAGTCTGTTCACCCTTTTTATCATCTATTAAGGAGAAGTGCTGTCAGAATGGTTCATCTCATATCTATTCTATTAATACATGATAGAAGCTGTAAATCATCTATAAATCAGTTCAGTTCATGAAAAGAAAGGCTGATAAAAGGCAGGCATACAACAAGCATCACTGCACAAGCTCTTTGTCATATCAGTTGTTAAAGTTGTTCAGTGAAACACACTCATGGCAACTCTCAGTATACTGTTTCATTGAAGCCTAAATATACACAGCCTTTCAGCTCCTGAAGTTCAGTCACAGGATTTGTTGTTTTGTTTTCTCTATATTTTCTCTGTCAATAAAATATCACTAACATCAGATTTTTGTATAGTACATTAGGTAAAAAAAAAGGTAATCTTCTTAACTGCTTCCTCTGCGTATTTCTCATGATCTCGTGATCTGACATCAATGACATGTTATCTAAACAGTTTTGATGTCTATGCCAATTGATTTATATTGTTGATATTACTGTACATCTCCATTTTATGAATAAGCTTGTCTGTCAAAGCATCTCATTCTTTGTACTTGCTCTTATTTTCCTTTTTAGTGTCCAAGTTATGGTGCATTATCCAAGTAGGCTGTACTTTAAAAGAGTAGGTAAATGTTTTTCTTCGCATAACATTTCCCTGAAGACTTTTCTAAAGGTGCTATAGGTCGTTTTGGACATAAACACCAAAGTCTGTGCTAACTGTAATACAACAGTTAATAGAAGTCTTTTATCTGGTTTGAGCTGCCCTCGCCCTGCTGAGCTCCTGCTAAGGGACCAATCGGAGCTGTTTTTTCGCCCCTGTGAAATTAGATATTACAACAGCCGTAAGTTGCTGGCAGAGTGAGTGTGTGTGAGTGTGAGACCATGAGGTGAGAAGAGAGAGGCCTGTTGGCCCCCCTTCCCCGGGGGGGCCAGGCCCTCCTCCTCCCCCAACCAGGTTACAGGGAGCTCGGAACAGTATATGAAGCGGACCGAGTGCCCTTGGTCAAGGCTAGGGGGCTTTTTTCTCCCCCACTGCCCAGGAGAGGCGGTGGCGTGGACTTGGAGGCCAGCCATGGGGGTTGGAGCTAGCTAGCTCCCCTGGCAGGCAGGCTTGGCATTGGAGCTGAGCCAGGAGATGGGCCAGTGGCGGTCTGGAGCCCAGAGATGCAGCTGAGGTTCATGCAGAGCTGGAAGAACTCCAGGCAAAGGAGAGAGAGACCAAAGCAGCCTCGCTGCTCTCTCTTTACCCCCATAATGGTGGGGGAGAGGGTAGCAACCTTGAGTGAGGCTGAAGAAAATGGGAGATGGGCCAGGAGGCTCAGAGGGTGCCCTACATGAGGTTTGGACAAGGGTAGCTGAAAACCGAAGGAGGAATGCAGGGGAGGAATGCCTCCCGTGACACGTGGAAGCGGAAGCTGCAGCAGCTGAAACAGAGAGAAGCCAAACCAGCAGGCTTTTTCTGGGTAAGGACTTTTGATGAGAACTATTTGGAGCAAAAAGACCGAGCAAGACCCAGAAACCTGTAACCTGGAGAGGGAGTGTGAACATCTTACTCTCTGGGAGGAAACCTTCACGAACCAGGGGGAAAGGACTGACAAGCTGACTCCCTGGACCTTTCGTGATGAAGACCTGATGACACAAGTGTTTCCCTTGCAGCTCAGGAGGAGACCTCAGCAAGAGCTGAGGGCTGGTGGGGGTGCAAGAAGACCCCTTCCCTGATACCCCAATGAGAGAGAGACTTTTAACTATTGCCCTAAAACTTCTGAACTGATGTGGGAGGGTCCAGGGGTGGTTCCCTTAGCCTTTCCTCATAGGAGAGGTGCTTCATTCCTCTTGGTGGCCTCCTCTGGACTCAGTCTACAGGTGGATGTCCTTCTTGTGCTGGGACCCCAGAGCTGGATACAGCACTCCAGGTGAGTTCTCACTACAGCAAAGTAGAGTAGAATCACCTCCCTCAACCCTCTGGCCACAGTACTTTTGATGCAATTTGATACAATTGGCTTTCTGGGCACATTGCCACCTCATGTCCAGTCTCTCATCCACCAGCACCTCCAAGTCCTTCTTGGCAGGGTTGCTCTCAACTTGTTCGTTCACCAGCCTGTACTGACTCCAGGGGTTGCCCCAACCCACATGCAGCATCTTGCACTTGTTCTTGTTAAATCTCATGGGCCCACTTCTCGAGCTTGTTGTTACAATATAAAGTAGTTTCTTTTTCCTGTTGGATCCATTGTTCATCTGACAGAATTACCTTTACCACAGTTACTGCTTGGTTCTGCTGGCTTCACTCTTTGAGACTCTCACCCAGACAGCCTGTTCATCTTGGGATTGTCTTCTCTTTTCCTTAAAACAACAGAGTAGCCAAGCATAAAACACTCACAATTCAATTGCTTAATCATAATTGTCCAGCTATAGCTACTGATAAACAACTAAAAAAATTTGATTAGAATCTTGAGGAACTCTGATCTTGGAGGGCTCAATATGAATAGAAAAGACATGGGTTACCACCTGCCACTCGAACAGACAGAAGAGTTTGGTGATTGAGGAACTTTCTCGGTAGGTGGAAGACTTGTGTATTTATGTATGTACCTACTATCTGAGAAGAAAAATAAGTGTGGTTTTCTACTGAGCAATTTAACTGAGGTATGAGACAAAAGGGGAGTGTCTTTCTTCTTTGGATTTAAGACTTTCCCTCTTGACTCCAAGCAGAAAGATGGGCAATTTCACCAGTAGGGTTTTGTAAACTTAATAATCTAAGCTTTTACACATTTAGAAACCTTGGTGTTTGTGTAGACACTGTTGCTGATCTATGTCATGCGACCACTGAAAGAGGATCTGTTGCAGGAATATACTAATTTCATTTACAAAAGAAAGAAATTAGCAGAATGACTAAGGAAAATCCACCTCTTCACAGACACATGAGAGCTGTAATACACCTGTGCGAGCTCAGAGAAAAAGGGCAAGCACATAAGAATTGAGTTGGTATGTGATGCTTTTGGTTACAGATTTTCTGTGATTCGCCAAAAAACTGCTTCATAAAAATACAATTGGCATGTTGGACGAGGGTTAGTGATACAGAAGATACAGTATCCCAAGGCCTGACTGTTGGTGTATTTACTGAAGAATTTTCAGCATGATAGACAAAGTTAAACAAACTGTGATTTAGCAAGTTCAGAGTAACCATAATAGCAAAACCTGGTGATATAACTTCAGCATATGTTATAAAATGCTGCTAGTGACATTGGGTGTCAGAATGGGACAAGCATTATGCCACTGCCATCTGCACTACTGAGGGGAAAAATAGTGCAAATATGTTTACCATGGGATAATGAAACACAAAGGCCTTAATATCAACAAGTTGAGATAAGGGGAATGAGAGATATTTTTAGGAATTTAAAAGGAAGGTAGGCTGTAACCACAGCACTTTTCAGCACAAACAGGTGCTCTATTCATGAGATCTTCCAGGTGGTGATCACAGTAAAGCTGACATAGCCACCTCTAAAACCATCTAACATGGATTCTGCCAAAAACAGCAGTATTTGAGAGAAGAGAATATGGAAAAAATATTGTGCTGGACACATATTATCCCCGACTGCAACCACAGTTCATCATACTTTCCAGGCAGCTGTGAATGAAGGTATCCTGGATGTGGTTCTAATTTATGGAAGTGGACAAAAAAGCTGCCTACACATGAATGATCAGAGGAATGCAAAATTGCCTTTTTTTTTTAGCCACAGGCCTCTGGGCTATGTAGCTGGAGCGGCCAGAAATATAGGGAAGAGTTCAATGCAGAGGGCTCACTGCAACTGGTCTAAAGAAGAAAAGGAAATACAGCTAGCAAATCTACACCAAGGAAATATTGGCTCGAAATCAATAGAAATTTCCTTAGGATACAGTGAATTAAAACTTGCTGTAGCTGGTGTAAAGAAATTATCCTCACTACAGTTATCAGTTGTCAGGGGCTTGTTGCAGAGTTTTTAATATTAGTCTTAGCTATTAGGTATTCTCTTTCCAAAGGTATGAGTCTGGATAAACACAGAAAGTGTTTAAAATTGTCTTTGTGCTTGAGAGGCAATTCTTTTAAAAACAGATAGATGGAAGGATGACAGGTATCTTTTACATTCATAAGCTTGTATTAGTGCTAACTTTGTACTGGGAGAGCACAGACACCAAGAGCATTCCAGCTCTTGACTCCCAGTTCTGAAACATGAAAAAGGAGACAGACATCAGTATTTGAGCTTAAAGCCTCTCCAAACAAATTCAATTCTATTTGAGCAATTTTCCTTCTGAATTTTTAAACTATTAATATAGCACGAGTAAACACAACTAAGTTTCACAAAGTACTAATAACGTGAAGGGGCAGAATAGCATTAAGTGAAATAGTGTAAAACGACAAATATATTATTCTGAGACCTATCTCACCAGTCGTTATTAATATTTCACCACCTCTATTTAGCAATGAAAGAGTAGAAAATGAATTAGAGCTCCTGTCCAAAAGAAAACTGTCAGAAAACAAAAAACAAAAAATAAGAAAACCTGGTATTCATTCCTACCGAATTGTCAAAGGCATGTTTCAAATTCTCAGACACAGGCGGAAAATCACAACATGTTTTCAGCTTTGATAATATGAAAATCTCACAGAAATAGAATTATTTAAATATGAAACTATATCTTCAGGCTTGTTTCTTATCTACTCTTCTGCAGCAGCATCCAAAGAGAAGAGAAACACTGTAATTTTCTTTTTCTAACTTTATCAATTTTAATGTCTTCTCTTATTATATTCTCTTAGACCTTTCTGTCAGAGCTCAAAGTTGACTTCCACTGCTGTTCACAAAGCTCTGAGTGAAAGTACTGTGTTGTTCAAAATCCTTTTGGAACTATTGCCATTGGCTTCAGCACTGAGTTTCAGTATTCCAAGGAAATGTTCTGGTAGACAACTATATCTCTAATACCGTATCAAAGTTTTTTGTATTTCTTGGTGTGCTTTTCTTCAAACTGGATTAATGGAGTCACTGAAATTGAAGGCTGGAAAACAATGTCAGTGATTATAGAAGGACTATATTTATTGTCCATATTAAGCCAGCAGCCATTCTTTACATAGGAATCTCTGCCTAATTAAATTGCAGGTAAGAATCAGGAAAAAAAATTACATCTGAAATTTAAAATATTTTTGCTATTGTTATCTGAAAACTGCTGTCTTCAATTCTAGCTCTGTGAGAAAACAACAACAAAAAAATAAATCATGGTACTTAGCTGTGGTGGAATGCCACTAGAGTCAAGGAAAACAGGTAAGTCATGTCTGTTCCCCATGAAAACTTTTACTGCACCAGTGATATTAAGGAATTTATCTGTGAAACTAGATTCAGCATCACACAGTCTTAGGAAGAGCCACTGTGACAATGTGGCTTTTAAGCATCAAGGATAACCTCCCTCTGGGAGCCTGCAGCTGAGGCAGCCTGAGCATCCCAGGAGTCCAGGGGATGCAATCACCCAGGCTGCGTGGGTTTAGTGGCTGTTACCTACCCATTGCTAGACTCCAAGTTCCCAGTCAAACATTAGTTACAGACATTGCACAACAATCATGTCAAATGCACTTACATTTCTCAGCATTTCCTGTGGGTTACCAGCAAATACTGCTGTTAAATGGGATTACAACATTTTCTTTTACCCACTGTGGCTAGGTGGTGTAGCAGCAAAACAAGCTGTTGACACAAAACTAGAAGTTCTCTCCTCGGATTATCCTTTTCTTTCTGACCTTTTTCAAAATGTCTATTTGCCCAGACTTTAGGCAGCAGTGAATGCATGACTTACTGCATGGATCCCAAAACCAGACTCCATGTGAAAGGAGTCATGAGAAGCGGTCACTTCAGAAGAACAATGCAAAAAACTTTAGTAGGAGCTTACTTCTCTCTCTGCCAATTGTTTAGGGGTGTGGTAAGCCTGTACAAAGCAGCCACCCTGCTACTCCTTGCAAGATTTGAGCTCATCTTTGGTGCCATGGTAGGTTTTCAAGCTCCCTTTATGGTATGCCAAAAGGAGGGAAGGAGATTATGAAAAAAGAGATTTCATACTTTCCTAGGCCTAGATCAACAGGACAGAGAGGACAGGTTGCCAAGTTTTGGAGATGACTGTATGGTCTAAACTCACTACTTCATGAAGAGGTAGATCTTGGAGACCCTAGAGTAGATAATCATGTCATGAGAACATAACCATTGAATTTTGTCTGAATTTCAAATGTAAAAGCACCACTTCCTCCTCAGGAGATCACATTTCCAAGAAACTTATGCAAGTTTGTCGTGTATCTCATCTGCATCATAACAATTTATTTCAATCATAGACTATATTACTGCAAATGTCATGCTGTTACAAAGTTGTTACCAACAGCTGTATTATTAAACTGCATCATTTTGTTGAAAATGAAAAAGGTAAAAATAAAATCAAAGGAAAATACACACATATACTTCCATCTAAAAAAGCAACAGCTTTTTTGATAGTGATCTCAGGGAAAACAAAAGAGCTGTAGGGAAAGGGAGGAATCACATTCAGTTGCATACTTGGTGGCCTGAAGGCCTGAATATGTATGTCAGAACAATGGTGTTGCATCATTACTTGAAAACAGTAACTGGCTTACCACGACTCGTTTTTCTGAGTCACAAATATATAAGCCATTTCAATTATACACACTGTCAGGTAATGAGGCACCTATTGGTGAATATGGGTACTAAAAGTGCACTCAAATGGTTCTGTGACAAAATTTATCTCTCTAGTGCTCACAGATCTGTAGTGACATATTTTCTCTAGAACTGCAGTAAAATATCTGAGAATAGAAAAAAATTGATGTGTGTCATAATAACTTTGATGTGTGTCATTAATATTTTTTCTCTGCCTTACTTTTATGCTAACTGGATATCTTATATTCAGAAAAGTTGAACACCAGTAGTCTTCCCAACTGACTCAACCCTGGAGCTCATCTATGAAGATGCATAATCAATGTTGTCCATAGGAAGCAGAATGACTTCTAGCAGTGCTCCATGATATGCAAACAATTGGCACTTAAGGAACATGGTTTAGTGGTGGACTTGGCAGTGGTAGGTTTACAACTAGACACTATGTCCACCCTAAATGATTCTATGACTCTACGAATTGTTGTTATCTACAAATAAAATATGATTAAACAAGGAGAAAACTATAAAAGTAAAGAAAAACAAGATCTGATTCTCCACCCTTGTCTTTTTCCTTTCTTTCCCCTCTCTTCTTCCTTACCACTTTCTTTCTAAATTTCCTTGTCTTTTCCCTATTTTTCTTTGATGTCCTTTTCTTTCACCTTACAGTTTTTAATTTTTAGATTAGAGTTTTCTTTACTGGTTAATGAAAATGGCATGTCTTTTGTCAAAATAATTATAATTAATATAATTAAAGGTAATGACACATTGCATAGATTGTTGAACTAAATAACAACTAGAAAGTGGAGGAAAGCTTTGAAAACAATCTCGTATGAAAAGTTTCTAGGATTATTTCCTTTAAGATATTTTCATGACCCATTAGTTACTCTTAGTGCAAGGTTATAGAGCTAATGGTACAATAAAGTTGTTGAAGCCATGCAGTAGAATGCAAAATGTCTCTCTGCAATTTTATTGAGAACATACATAACAGGCTGTATTAGCAGTCCTATTGAATTTACTTTGTCCTTTTTTTTGCATTAGTAGCAAAAATAATCTCTACTTTCTGCATCCCATGTATGTACCTTCACCTCAAAATGTCTTGAAGTCGTTTTTTAAACCATGGCTTCTAAGTTCTTTGAAAGTCTCTTTTTTGAAAGTCTGTTTCATTAGTGCAGACATGAATGAAAACTGAATATTTTATAATTTGGCTTTTTAGCTGACATTGAGTTCCAGTAAGTAGACATTCTCAGCAACACTAAAGAATACATAATGTTCAAACATGTAAATATTGTGCTCTACCATGGATTTCCTTGTACTCTGAGTTGCTTGTATTGTACTGTACTGTAATGGTGTTGTATTGTATAGACTCCTTTTACCTTGCTTCCCTCAGTGTGTATCAGAGTCTGTGGTGTTATAAACTACATACAAAAACTTCATAAGGACGCAAAAGTTAAATTCAATAGGGGGTGTACACACTTTATACCTACAAAGGAGTTGATCAAAGAGGAGGAGTTAAAACCGTCAAGTTAGAGATCAAGAGAACACTGGCAATAGAAGAAACAGGATCAATACAGACTGTTCTGATTTAGAAACTTATAGACAGTGCTAAACGTAGAAGGAGGAGGAAATGAAACTGCAAAGCTCTAGGGAAAACACCTGAAGAATGGGTAGAAACAATGTCAAAACACTGCAAGTCAACGGTTCAAACAGGACTTTACAGAGAGAGATGAAATGTAAAGAAGATCAGAAGTACTCCTACAGAAAACAAAATATGGATGCCAGAAACCTACCATCTCTGCTACTGTGGAAGAAAAAATGGGTGCATACCCACTTTTATGCATGCCAAACTCACATCTGAGATAAAAGGAGAGCTTGGTATCCACAGAAGAGCTCTAAGTAACTCTTTACTTATGCCCAAAGGATAGTCTGCCAACACACCCTACAGTGGCAGCTGTTTGTAGGCACATCCTTCTTGCGCTACCTTCGTGGAGGTCAGAAGGAGACTTGTAGTAGGCTGTCCAGGACAGAAAGCAATTAACGTGATTTTATATCAGTTTAGATGTCCACAGTGAAGCAAAGCCAGGGGATTCAAAATTACTCCTCCTTGGTATTTGTGTTTGCATAATTTTATAATTGACTAAAGCAAGGGAAAACATTTCCCCTTCTACTCAGCAGTATGGTTGGATAAATTGTGGATGCGGCAGAGGTGAGCTTCCCAAGTTATCATGCAGGATTGACTTTATCAGGGAATTCTCTCAGACTGTTAAGAACTTGTCCTTCCTTAGAATAGGAAGGACAAGTACCTTAGTTGAGCATTGTCTGTGTTTCTTTTAATTGCTTGCTATGGGCATTATTTCTTGAACTTTTTTTAATATCTGTTGGCTGGGATTTCAAGGACAACAACAATGTCCAGAAAATCCTTAGGGTATAAATGAAACCTATTTGAACCAAAAAAATAGGTTACTGGAAGTTTCAATATAAGCCAAATTCCCTGCCAGGGCATCTGTTCCATTTGCAGGTTGTATTATAAAGCACCTTTATGGAAGAGAATTTTTAGTTTTCATAATTTTGTACTCCAGGAAAAATATCATTGATCCACAAAAACCCCCCCTCTTCTTCAAATGAAAATGTGTCCAGTTAAATTTGCAATTTGATTTCATGTCTCTGGGTGTAAGATGAATGAGTAAATACTATGTCTGGTTTTAAAAATAATGTTTACATCCATCTAGATTTTAGGGAGCTAACTAATGTTGTTGACCAAAAGTAAATCTGTTGGCACATCTAAGCAGTCAAACAGAGGCTTTGTAAATGAGTCTGAAAGAGCTGAGCTGCCTAAGTTGTAAATGAGTCTGAAAGAGCTGAGCTGCCTAAGTTGCACTGGAGGTACAGTGTAGCTGATTAAGTGCTGATTTGGTTCTAGGCTCCAACTGCCAATGTCACAGTGGTGAGCCAATTTCCTGCCTGCTCTATACCATAGTTACTTTAAAATCAATGTCTGAAGTTAATACACTTTAACTTAGTACTGACCTAGGCTGACAATTTTCTAAGAACTGATTTGAGTGCAGAACATCCTGATTAATTATAGACCAATTAGAGTTGTTTTTACATTGTTAATGAATGCAACCCTGATTCCATATTTCAAAATATAATACTCTTTTTCTAATTTTCATAGACAGATAATACAACTTCTTTTCACCACTAGGGAGGGATCCATCAGCACCTATGGCAAGTTAAACAGTGGAATAAATACAAGTACAAATATTTGCAGTACTGGAGTTTTCACACTGTATACCATTTAATTTTATTTAGAATCACAGGCTGTCCTTGTGGGCAGTTTCCCATCAAATTCCCTGGGACCCTCCTGTGTAAATCAATCGATCTCTTATTACTATTACCATCATTTAACAGTATAATATGGCGGCATGAACCATGATTTTAAGTTCTCAAGCTTTGAATTAAATACTACAAGAATTCAGTATTTTTTTTTTTAATTTCAGCTGTATACATCAGAGCGTGAATTTAATTGAAACAGATGTATTCCAACATCCTAAACTGCAAGACAAAGAGAAATAAACACTAGTGAAACCTCTATGTGAAATTCATTTCACAGATCTGCAAAATTAGTATACGTACAAATATTGGATCTAGATTATTGTTTATTTATTTGGGTTTGGGGGAGAATTTTTGAATGCAATGCAGTATTGAAAACACTCTTGAAACCAGCAGACTGGTATTATCATTTATTATAAAACAGCTGGTTAGAGTGTTCTAAAAAGGATCTAGATCAAATTCTGATACCAAATTAAATCAATTTTTACACAGCAGAGTTTTTACTTTATCAAGGAAATTTTGCCTGACCTTGTAAAATATTCTACAATTTATTCAAACAACCAATAAATACAGTCCATCACCTGTACAATTCATCATCTGACAAACAACTTACCCCTGAGTCTTTGTTACCTACTGGTCTCCCTCTACACATCTACCTCTTCTCTCTCCACTGACTAAGAGGACTTTCAGAGAATTCAACTGCAGGCCCTGCATATAATTTTAAAGAAAAAAGATGATATTTTATTCATGTTATTGAAGTATAAACTTATTTCCTTTTTTCATTTGCATTGTTTAAAGAGGATTCATCTTTGAAGTCAATAACTAAAACTTCCAACACAGATAGACACACAATTACACAGAAGTGACAGAACAAAACCCCTCCTTTTCACAGAATCATAGAATATTTTGTGTTGAAGTGGCTATAAAAATCATGTAGTGCCAACACCACTGACATGGCCAGGGACACCTTCCACTAGACCAGGTTGCTCAGAGCTCCATCCTGGCCTTGAACATTTCCAGGGCCTCCCCAGTTTCTCTGGCAACCTGTGCTGGTGCCTCACAGTAAAAAATGTCTTCTCATCAAATTTAAATCTACTCTCAGTTTAAAACCATTCCCCCTTGTCCTGTCACTACATACCCTTGTGAAGAAGTCCCTCTTCAGCTCTCCTGCAGGTCCCCTTTAGGTACTGAAAGGTGTTAGAAGGTCTCTCCAAAGTCTTCTCTTTTCCAGGCTGAACAACTCCAGGTCTCTTAGCCTGTCTTCATAGGTGAGGTGCTCCAGCCCTCTGACCATCTTGGTGGCCCTCCTCTAGGATTGCTCCAACAGGTCTGTGTCTTTCCTGTGCTGGGGACCCCAGAGCTGAATGCAGTACTCCAGGTGGGTTCTCACCAGAGCAGAGCAGAGCAGAGCACAGGGCAGAATCACCTCCCTTGACCTATTGGCCACACTTCTTTTGATGCAGCCCAGGATGCAGTTGGCTTTCTGGGCTGCAAGCACACATTGCTAAGTATCATCGAGCTTCTCATCCATCAGCAACCCCAAGTTCTCATAGATCTGTTTTCAGTTCATTCTCCACCCAGCCTGTATTTGTACTTGGAATTACTCCAATCCACATGCGGAATCTTACACTTAGCCTTATTGAACTTCACAGGGTTCACATAGGCCCACCTCTCAAACCTGGCCTGGTCCCTCTGAGCGCCACCCCTTCCCTCCACTGCGTCAGCTGGACAACACAGCTCGGTGCTGTCAGCAAATTTGCTGAGGGTGCACTCAATCCCACTGTCCCTGTCATCGACAAAGACATTAAACAGCACCAGTCCCAATACCGGCACCTGAGGATTGTCACTTGTCACTGCTGTCCGCTTGGACACGGAGCAGTTGACCACAACTCTTTGAGTGCAATTTCTCGTCTACCAAGTGGTCCATCCATCAGATCTATATCTCCTCAGTTTAGGATAATGATGTCATGCAGGACAGTGTCAAATGTTTTGCCCAAGTCCAAGCAGACAATGTCAGTTTCTTTTCCCTTAGAAATATTTATGAACAAGTGGCTGACACAATAAAATAATCAAGTAACATGATAGATTGCAGGAAAAACCCTCACATTTTAAGAATCTAGAAGACAACATGCCACGGTCTGAGGGGGGGATGGGGCCGTGACTCAGCATGGATGGGTCCGGAGAAAAGGTAGAGGTGCAAGTGGAATACTTTATTGGGGTGTCCAGAGGTTATGGGTTTCAGGTGGGGAAAGGGCTAGAACATGGGATGGAGCATGAGACAGACAAATGGAGGAACAAATCAGGGTAAGGACACAGGCAAAGGGGGAGGAACGTGGGAGGAACCAGGGAAGGAAAGGGCGAATAGCAGCTGTCTCCTCTCTGCAGGTTCTTCAGCCTATCAGAGAGGGAGCAGGGAAGCAGTGAGTAGGCATGCCTGGGTAAGCCCAGGAGATACAAATCCTGGGGAAACATACAATGTGTATATTTATAAACACATAAGAACTGTAAAGTCCATATCATAAAGTCCTTTCAATCACTGTACATCTTTTTCCACTCCTGAAATCGTTCCCATCCTGAATCTTGCTCCTTCACAACAACAAGTATATAAGGTCCAGCCAGCACAGATATGTCAAGAACAAAAAATGTTAAATCGGCCTAATTACCTCCTGTATCACAGGGAACTGACGCTGGCAAACAAAATGGTTCTCACATATTTTTTTAAAATAGTTTAACCCAAAGGCGAAAGGCATTAAGACCATGTGCAATGAATACTCTTGGGAGATGGACACTGAAGGACAATTTGTTGCACAGTAGCTCCCAAAAGAAAGGTCTAGAGAATATATAACCGTTGACTCTGTTAACAGTTTCAAGAAATGACAACATCATCCTGTGAGCATGGTCCAAAGGATACATGAAATAATCCCTTCCTCAGTTCAGAACTTGAAAAGCCTTGGCTGTAGCATTTTGCCAAGTTTTGAGCTGTCACCTAGGAAAAGATGCAAATTTCTTCAGTGAAGTTCAGAAGATAGCAACAAGAGTAATCAGACACCATAACTCAAAAGAGAACTCGACTGGATAAAACCTGTTATCTATCACACTAACAACTCTAGCATAGTAGGAGTATCATATCAGGTGTCTACTGTCGAGTTTGTGTTTAGAAGTGATTTTTAATATATACATCACTATATACATGACTTTATGAGGATAGAATGGAAAAGCACCTAGCTAGTTTTGTACTTTTATTCCAAATTTTAGAATGAGCATACATTTCCGCTGACACCACTGAAACTCTGTGATTGGAAACGATGCTGGAAATCATGAATGACCAGAAACATTACCTGTTCTTAAAGTGCAATTTGGTTTCCTAGGCATTCAACTCTTTGGTGAAACTGTATTGAAAACAGCAGAGCTACTACCTTCTAAAGCTTGTCTAATATAGTAGAGGTAGAATGATTAAAAAAAAAAAAGATTTACCATTAAACAGCAATGCCCATAACAGCTTTAGGGTTAGCAATCCTGACGATTCAGTGCTCTTCAGCCAGGGTTGTCTAGGATAAGGACCGTCATATCTGCATGAATATTACTGCACCATTAAGTAGATGTGAAGCATCCATCAGTGGTCATCACTTGAACAGGATATGGAAAACACTGAACCATTACTCTGTTCTGGAACAACATTTCTTATTTTCCCAAGCTCTTGAGTACCTGGCCTTCAGCAAACACATGAATACCTAAAAATACACTCATGAGTAAATGTTTGCAGAAGTGGCACAGAAGAAAACTGGCAGTTTTGGTGACAAATTTTCACTCTTTTCTGACATATAAATATGGTTATAAACAGAACAGACTGAAGCTTCAGTACAAACTGCTATTGTTAAAGCCTGTCTACCTGAGGATTTAAAATAGTTTTACTTATTACATAAACCAAGAGAAGTGAAAACAACGTTGCTGCAATGTGCTGCAAAATATTGCAGAATATTGTGTTATGGTTAAATGCTACAGAGGGATCTCTTAATGTGAAATTGATACTGATATTGAGAAGCATAATTTCTCATATTAATTCCAGCTCTAGAATAATTTAGTGTTCTTCTGTGGTCACAACAGCTTCTGATGTGTGATATGTAGAAATTATCTCACACTTTCGTGGTGTCCTGTCAAAACCATAATAGTATCATATGACATCATCCTTTATGGTCAGTACCTGACAACAAGAATAGACCTTATTCATTAGATAAGCTTTATTAGTGGATTTTTATTGTTTGGGATAACAGCTGTGATTAGCAGAAGTGAGAAGAGAACACTTCTATATTGCAACAGTTATTCCAAAAAAAAACATTTATTCCACTGAGCAAAGCTATACAATCATTATCTAATTTTAGGCTTTTATAATTAAAGTCAAGTAATTCTTTACTCAGTTCAGACTTGACATAGAAGTATAGAGTTACTTGGCTGTCAGGGGCATTTTTAGGCACTTTGCCCTTTCAATTTTCTCCAAGTTGGAGTAGCCTGCCTCAGAATCTTTCAACAAGATAATGAGGGAAGAAAATAACCAGCCCAGAACAGATGAAATTTTCAAAAGTATTTCCTTTTGGATTTACATAGTTCACACACATGAATTGTCCCAAAATACCTTGGAAAATCAGAAGTTCCTTGAACTTCAACAATGTACTTTACTTATAGGTTAGTCATTTACTTACAGCAGAAATATTTACCCTCTCCCCATATTGTCCACATATC
Organism: Chiroxiphia lanceolata; assembly: GCF_009829145.1. Lineage (NCBI taxonomy): Eukaryota > Metazoa > Chordata > Aves > Passeriformes > Pipridae > Chiroxiphia > Chiroxiphia lanceolata. The sequence goes on from NC_045640.1 coordinate 30,818,925, forward strand.
TTAACTGATGGAAGCAGATTTTAAATTTCGCCAAGAGTTAGATAAATCTCCTGGGATCTCCTAAATAAGGGGAAACCAAATGTGATCTCCACTTAGCCCATAGTTCTCTGACTATTCTCTCAAAACTGAGGATTTTTCCAAATGAATGAATTTTAACTGTAAGTGTCACTACCAATTTAAGTTGGCTTAAATTTGTTCCTCTTTCAGAAGGATATTCATGGCATTGGCTGTCTACATTAGTGCAAGAAAATTACAGACTAGCTAGATAGTTCAATATTAATTTAATTTTGTTATGCAAAAACTGTGGGACCGTGCCAGGTATAAACTGCACTTAAAATAACAAGAAGCTTTTCCTTTGGGCTTTTCGAAGTTATTTCAAAAGTCAAAGCTTGTCTTGCTTCTTTTGCAATGAATGAATATTAGCAAGTACTTAAATCTTGTGGTGGAGTAAATGCAATTTCTTACCTTGCTGATTCATGCTCTCTCATGTATGTATAGCACTCATAACTTTTGAGTCATAATGAAAGACAAAATTGCATAAAGAAACTTAATTTTGTTTCCCATCTTACACTTGCCCTCAACATGGATTGCTGAAACTGCAGCTTAAAATCAGTATCAGAAAGCTTTTGTTCGATTTTCATATTTAGATTTCATAAATGTTCTGAAATTATTAACAAACTGATTTAACTTTCCATACAATCTCTGATTATTTTTCTGATTTTTTTCTCATAGGCATTGAAGATGAAAATAATAGATGAAGTATTCTTCAAATTGATTTCCACTTTCAAAAAAAGTTTCCAATGAATAAGTTCCAAATAAAAATACAGTAATACTGTTAAATCCTTGGCTTTAGTGTACATATATGGTTGTAAAAAATTAAATTAATGGGACAAGTATCAAGACCTTATAATTTTGTTATGGGATTTGTCTTCCAGTTCCATTGTATTGTTTCTTATTACAGTTTATCAGTCTTCTGTTTAATATTTAGGCACAAGTAAAATAAACAAAATAATGAAAGATAAATCAAAAATAAAAACATAAAATTAAATAAAATAAAATTAAATGTAATCTTGAATCTAGAAGAATCATCGTGTCATTTTTTTTCAGCATATTTCTCTTTTCATTCCCTCATTTTTTCCTGTTATGGATCCTAAATATTTTCAAATTTGATCCATGGAAGGTATTTGGGCTTGTATAAAGCCTCATTAAAGTCAGTAGATGCCCCTGGGCATACTAAAATTCTCTCTACATCAAGCTCCTTTTTTGGATGAGTTTCTGGGAGCAAATAGTATTTTCAAATTTGTAAGCCTAAAGCAAGTAATTTACATCAAAGTGGCACTATTTCCGTAAGGACAATGAAATACTCCCAGGAAAGCTAACATGAACAGTAAATGATTTTGGGAAAAGTGGGCATTATGTAACTGCATGATCACCAGTGAAAACAAAATTGGAGTACTGCAGCTCATTCTGATGTCTGCAATAGAAAAGGGAGACTGACAGACTGAAGAGAACAGAACAAGTCCATTTACCTCATCAAAAGAGAAGCCTGCGATATTATTTAATGGAAGTACTGGAATACATCCAAGAAATACAGTAGTAACCTTTTTTAAGAGTAGAAATATATAATTTTAATAGAAAAAAAAGGGCTTTAAAACTTTGGATACTAAATCCAGATTTATATTAAAAATAAAGGTATCCATATGTCATTATGAGAGTGGTTAGTGAGTCAACTCTCAAAATAAATTACTGAGGTAAAGAATAGTTCTCCATTTCTTGACAACTTCATTTCAAGACTGATTGCCTCTCTTTAAAATATATTTTGTGACATTTTACCACAACTGTAATTGGATGGAACTGTGTGGTATATGGTCCTATCACCAAATCAGATGGATATTTCTGCCTTTTAGAGTGTAAGAATTTGTGAAGAGCTCTCAGTAGAAAATCACAGGTGTTATATCCCCACTTTTGAAAATTTGCTTTGTAGTAGCATAATCAATGATGAGCTATAAATCCAGTACACAGTTCATAAGAAAAAATGTGGAACAACATTAAGGATATTAAAAAATAAATAAATTTTAGTGATAATTGAGGATATAATGTGTCTAGGTACCTAAACAGAGTTCTTTTTTTAATGACTTTTTTTTTAGTCAAAAAACATTTTGAAGGAAAAAAATCGTGATGAAGTTTTGGTACATGAACTAAATGCCCTGAAAGACTTTGGGGTGACAACAGTGGAGAGGAAGTTTAGCATTTCCTCCTCCATTGCATTTGCAGTAACATTAAACCTCCCTGTAAATCAGCTAGCCTCAGGGCTACTTGAGAGGGACCACCCCCATCGCAGAAAGCCTGTTTCAGTACAGGAGGCAAGGTCTGAGAAGGAAGGTAATAGTTTTATTAGACCAGCTTAGGCTTGGAGTGAATTCAATCCTCTGTGGAGACTAGCAAGGAGGAAGTCAATTAATGCCTGTTGTGCTGATGTTTTCTGTGGAGTGGATAACCAAACAACAACTACTGTGTGCCTCTTGGGTATCCTTCCTCTCATGCCCTTCTTTTCCCAGTGGTAAACTTCTGGGTGATTAAATTAGTGGTCATGCAGCTTCAGTGCCCTCTGTGATGCATGATGGGGCAAGGTTAAATTCCCTGTGGACTGCAGGGAAACAAATTCTCCAAATAATTCTCAGGATGGAAAAGCCAGATTTTAATCTTCTGTTTGTTTAGATACTATATAGGAGCTCTAAGGTTTAGTTGTAGATGCAGATATCCTACACAGACGTTTATTACTCATGCCAGGCAGATACAGTGGGGTTTGTATTGCTGGTGAAATGGGTGCTAATATGAACAGTAACAAAACAGACATCTTTAGAATTTTGTCAGAGTTCATAGGCAGCTATTTCACTTCATATGAAATGAAATATTTTCTGATCAATCAGTGTCGACATTAAAAGCTTGTTTGCTCTTATTTGCTACTACATGGAGTATTTTCTTGTGTTTCATTTAAAAGCTTGTATTTTACTGAAGGCACCATTTGCTTTCAAAAGCAACACTAAAATGAGAAACTCATAATTTTCAGGGTCTCATTGAAGTCATTCTGTCTAAGCATGGAAAAATAGCTTAGGCAAACTTTTGCTGGTGTAGGTTGACTGACATCAGCAGGGCTTACATGAAGACCTAATCCTGCCTGATGAATGCGCACAGCACATGGTGAACTAGAAAACAATATCTTAGCTGAAAAGAAATGGTTGTGAGGCCATCTTAGGTGGAATATGCTAACTGGTCCTTTGTTATTCTGCTCCTACACACCAATAAGGAACTTCTCACTAAGCCCATGAATGCAAAGTAACTATTTACCAGCTTGTATTAGGGCTTTCTCCCAAATTTATTGTACTGTACGGTACATTCACAAACCATATGAGAATAAGGACCAATGAGTTTTCTGCTGTTCAGCAGAACTAGATTGTTCCTTGTACTTGTGCTCTTCCAGCTTGAGGAAATATTGCCTCTAGGCATGGGCACTGCATAACCTGACAGCCACAGGCAGAGAGCAGCCAACCCATTTCATTTTGCAAAAGCTTTGGACAGTCAAAATGGCCTGTGCTGCTGAAAGGGAGTATGAAACATGGGGAAATAGCTTGATGAGTCTTCTGACTTAAGAGAAAACATTTTAGAAGGTGTACAATATCCAAGAACAATATTTTTCATCCAGAGGTTTATCCTTGGCAAAATAAAGGATCATCTCTCATCTCTCTCAGCTCCATGTCATTCTTTCCCTTTTGCCCCACAGATTTTGAAAGAGGCTCTTGAATATTCCTTGACACTTAATTGACTGTCCCTGCTCTACTTAGAAACCTGCAGCCGAAAGAGCTGGGGAGTAAATGGGCTGAAATAAATGAGATAGTTCTGCATCCCTTCCAGAAATCCTGAGAGAAGATGGAAGAGAGATAAAGAGAAGTAAATACTTCATAAAATTAGGTGCTGCATAGGCAGGAGGTTACCAGACTGAAGTATGCTCTGTGAAGCACAAAATTGCACCATTGTTATTAGACCTGTTTCAAAATCAGAGCTAAATATTTTACACTGTGAAGGAGACTGGTCGTGTAGTTTACAATGGTGAGATAATATGTTTTTCTGGAGGCCATGGTATTTTCTAAGCCACTGATGTTGCTTTAGTACATTCAGGAATTCCAATTGGACTTCTGCATTTCTTCACTTCTCCCATGGGACGCACTCTCTGACAGGTAGGTCACTTATGTATAAAAGTCATCCCTATGAAGGCTATGTTCACACTTCTCTGACTTCTCTCCAGAAGGAGAAGAATAAAACTGACCTTTGTTTTTGCCTCAGGTCACAAAATATTAGGAGAAAAAAGATAGATACATAATGGAACTCAGAATTTTGGTTTTTGCAGACAATTCCATCCTCCTTAAATGCATAATCATAACAAAAGTTCAATGTTTAAAAAAACATGTATCATGGAGCAGGCTTTTTTCTATAGCAAAATAAGTCTGAATGCTTCTTTGAACTAAAAATTTAATTAAAATCTACACTACGATATAACACTTTTAGTGGATTCAAACTAAAGAATGTGACCAGTATCAATGCCACAGAAGTCAATGAAAGTCCCTTTTTTCCCCTAAGTATCATCCCACATATCAAGTTCTGAGTATCGACACTTTGTGAAGTTACATTCAAACCATACACTGAGTTTCTTTGACACATTTAAAAAACTTTTTTTAACCTCACATGGGAAAAAGGTGGGTTTTTTCCTCAGAGCAGTAGTTTTTGAAGTTGAGAAGAAGCATTATGTGGGTGGCTTATTGAGGCACAGAGCTCTCCACGGACCTCAATACCTTTGTGCTATCAGTAGCAGCTCGTGCCATCTGATGTCTACTCATGTAGCAACAGAGCAGTGCTATTCTGCTCTGAAGAGAGAGCACAGAGGCTTGCAGAGCTCCCTGGGAACAGTGACACAGGGAGGTGGATAACAGCCACAGCTGGTCTTAGACAGTACAATGACAGTGAGCTCCAGCATCATCCTAAAGTGCATTATACTGGAGGTTTCCTAGTCATATCATCTTTTAATTATTCTTCATTTCTGTAAAAATGAACTGTGGTATACACATGATCTAGCAAGATTATTGTTTGAGATAATCCACCAGAGATGCCTAATTCTTGAAATGAACTTGCCTAGTGACAGTGGAAGCAAAAACAAGTAAGGAGCCAATAAAGGTAATCAGAAATCAGAATCCTTCCTCAGTGACTCTTTTTGAAACTGAAAACAAACAGAGGTGAAGGGAAACTCCTTCTGGTTTTGTAAATAAGGAGTATTTTGCCTAAGTCGACTAGAGAAGTCCAGAATATAACTGACTACTTATTACATTTGTCAATACAGACATACTGAAGAGCTAATTGAATATGGAAAAATCTTTTTGTAAACAGCCAAAATAATTATGCCAGAAAGGAATGAAGCAATTAAAAAATAGGACCAATTCTCATAGAAAGAGCAACAGTAATTAATCTCACTAGAAAAGATGGATTTTCAATTTCCTTCTGCCAGGAATATTCTATAGATTGTGTACTTCACTGTTTCCATCAGAAATTTCTTCTCCTTATATTTAAGCTTTTCCCCACTTGGATATTGTTTGAGAACACAGTTCTTTCTCCCTCAGTGACCACCAGAAGACAGAAAATTTCCCTTCTGGGGAGGAATTAACTTGCTCCTTTGAGAAAAAAGGGATCAGGAGACCCAAACATTAAACAAGCTAAGTCTACAGCATCTTCTGCTGAAAATCACTTAGGACCAGGCCAGTCAAGAGTAAAATATTCACTGTATTAATTATTAATACCGCAAGTACACACAGCAATTTGGGCCAGATTTGGAAAGATGGTCTTTTTAAAGGGCCAAAACCAGAAGCCATAATTAAACAATTTAGAAGTCAGTAAGGAGATCATTAGAGCAATTTCTTAATTAAGTGATCCTGGTCCAGAAGACTGGGAACATTTTCACTCTGACATAATCCTTATCACTAAGGATTCAAGATAGAGAAATTATCATAAAAATCACACAGAAATTTGGAGATACTGTAATTATCCACAGAAAGTTTGCTCTAAAAACACATTCTCAAATAAGTAAGCTAAAATAATTACCTCCATTTATTCTTTATTTATAAGGTGCACGTGGTAGGAAAAAAAAAGCTTTTTAATGAATGTGTGACATAAAGCAGCCTGATTATTTATAATTTTAGTAGAATTACATTTTCAGTTCACAGCAACTAGAACAGAAAAACAGAATTAACTTGACTTGGGTTTTAGTTCAGCATTATTTTTCTGTATACATGTAAGCATATCTTTACAGATAAAAGTTCTTCTAGAACAACTATTAGCAATTCAAAAACTAATGCATGCTATGAATTCAAGAACATCAATCACTTCTTTAGAAATAATTCATATTAACTGTGTGTATTTACTGACTAAGAGGAGCTATTTGTATAGATCACAGGTTTTGGGTAGTTTGATTGGGAAAAACACCTTTAAGATGTACTGAAATGAATAGTTAAAAACTGTTTACTGTGAAAAAACAAACAAAAAAAGACCTAACCAACCAAACCACAAAAACAAACAAACAACAAAACCCCAAAACAAAACAAAAAATACCCCAGGCTTTCATTTTCATCACTCAAAGGAATTCCCAAAATTTACTGGTCATGCAGTCCTGCCACCCCTTTGGTCTGGCAGAAGGGCCCCTGGGAAAGGACCTCTCAAAACATTTCCACAGGCCAGCCTGACTCTTGCAAGGCTTCCAGCTGGTTCGATGACCTTGGTCGTAGTGTGCCAGTGGCTGAGGTCAGATCTGTGCTTACAGGCATCACTGCCCAGCCAAAACAGACAGATGGTCATGTAGGGTCAGGTAGTGCAGATGAATTTCACTGTCAATGACAAACACAGTCAGTGCAAAACAAGAAACATATATTTTCTAAAGGAGAAATTGATTTAGGATGAAGTCAGTTCTCTCCTCCTGAAAACTGTTAAACAGTACATTTCAGGCTTCTGGCTTTATTCTTCAGTTTTCTGAAATTAGCAAATTATCCTGTTTACTGGAAATCAATTGCATAGTGGAAGCAATGCTTTCATAGACAAAAAGCAAACTAACTTGACAAAGTCAGAATTTCTATCCAGACATGTGATTGTGTATGAGTTCCTCCTTGCAATTTGCTATCTTATGAATTCTCAAACTTATACATAAAAGGACGCCGTAAGACTTTCAATCTCAACACCTTCATAAATACTAATGCAATCTAGGATCAATTAATGATAAGGAGCCTGAGAGGCTTATGTCTCCTAGTTTGCAATGTCAGTGAGAGAAGCCACTTCACACTGGCAGAAAGGTAATATAGAGAAGCACGTAGATGAACAGCCATACTGTTGCACATCTTATGTCAAAGTCCCGTGACAACTTAAAACATATTAAATAAGTCATATTTTCAGAAAGCAAATACTTCATACTTTTTAGATGGACTAAAATTTCAGTAGATATCTTCATAATTTTGTGCACTCTAGACTTCTGTGTAACAATTTGTCATATGCTGAGTATTCATCTCTACACAACTGCTGTAATTTCCTACAGCTTGCCTTCAATAACATCATAGAGAGGATAAGTTAGCAACTGCCTGCTCCTTTTCCTCTTTCCTCTGGTAACTTTTCTGCCAGTAAGTAAGCCTTCCCGAATGCTGTTATAAACATGCAAGTCTTTTTCAGTTTTACATATACACAAGAAAATAAAAAAATCATTATAGTACAGTTTTCTCTCCTGTTTTCCCCAAGAGAGAATTTAGACAAAGTCTTACTTGTTGACAGCTCAACATCTACAACTATACAGCTTAGACAGAGAATTACAGAGTAAATGCTTTTTGTGTTAAATTAGAATCTGTTTTTCTCTCTATACTCCAATTTGTCAATAAGACACTGCATAGGGTGGTTCCTTCCTGCCATAAAATCATTTTCTCTCTTAAGAAGACACATTGATTATTTTAACTTCTGGATCACTTTCACTTTCACAAGTGCTTTTTTAATGAAAAACCATTTAAAAAGTAGATGAATATTATCACCTTGTTTTACAAATAGAAACTGTTACACTAAAAAATTACCCAGTGTGGTGGGTCTAGCTGAGCCAGAATTTATTTCCCCATAGTATCCCTCATGGTGCTGTGCTCTGCATTGGTAGCTAGGGGAGTATTGATAACACACCCATGTTTGGCTACTGCTGAGCACAGCACTGTAACATTCCTTCTTCAGTCGAGGGCAAGATCCTGGGAGGGGACACAAGCAGGCCAGCTGACCCACACTGACCAAGGGGATATTCCAGACCATATGATGTCGACCCAGATATAAAAGCTGAGGCAAGGAGCAGGACCAGAGGCACTCATTGTCTCTGATGTCTGCCTGCTGACAACTGTTACATGTGCTGGAGCCCTGCTTCTCAGAGAAGTGGCCGACCATCGCTGCTTATGGGAAGTAGAGATTAACTGCTGGCTTCTGCTTTGTGCACGTGCAAGCTGCTTTTGCTTTCTTTTTTGCATAAATAAACTGCCTTATCACAACCCACGATTTGTGTTGTTTTCTTTTCCCACCTTACTCTCTCCCCTGTCCAGCTGGGAAGGGCAGGGATAGAGCGGCTGGATGGGCACCTGGCATTCAGCCAAAGTGAACCCACCACACCCAGTTAACCTAAGGTCTTGCACCACAACTGAGAGTACAAATATCCTCATTTCCAGAGCAGTGTTTGAACATCTCTCCTTCACCTCACTGCCTCTGTTTCCAGAGCTTAAATAAGAGATCACACCCATACATCAGTTGATATGAAAGCAGAATTATATTTTAAATATTTTGATAAGGGCAAAATAGTATCCTCTCTCAAAAATGAAGTGGAGATAAAACAAAAAGGAAGGAGATTTATCAGACATCCTGAAACTTGTTTTCCATATAGACCAGAGTGCAAACTGCAGTTGATGGCAAAGGTTTTCTTCTCTGCATCCCACCTCAGGCTCCCAACACAATCCCGGGCAGTACATGATGAGGAAACATACTGTAAGTTTCAGTGACATACATTTCACATTTTGAACTTGATAGTGATTCCATATCAGAATTATCTTTTTCATAGCCTTTTACTATGTTTTAATATTAATGTTTGGTGACAAAACAGTGCATTTTATTTTTAAAATGTTTTAAATTTAAATGTTTCCTTTTAAAAATAGAGAACTAATTGTATTAAGCTATTTAATAAAAGTTCAATAACTGAACACTCTTTGGTCATATTTATTTTGACTTTATAACAGATGAGCCTTAATCACAATCTTTACAGGCTGTGAAGTATTCAGGAATTTAGTATTTAATACAAATTGTGTTTCTGGAGAAACTACACTATCTAAAAAATGCTTCATTATGTCAATGCTCAAATGAAAAGCTGTATAGCAGTCTTAAAACAAAATGTCATATGGGTTTATTTTCCTAGGTCCTGCAGAAATTCAACTGCAAAAAATTCTATTTCAAAATTCAATCTTCAAGTCCTAATTAAATAGTATAACTAGTTACAAGATAGATCAATATGAAAGGTTTCAATTGCATTGCTATCATCTCCACTGTGACAAGTGACTTAGCAGGGAATTTCTGAATACAGGTAAAGCATTTCAATGATTACTCAGTGTGCATAATCTGTTTGTAAAAAAACCTCACAACAAAACAAGTCCCATCTTAGCAGAATTGAAGTACATACAAAATTTAATCTGTTTATCTACAGAAATCACACAGAAAATATGATTAACAGTAATAAAAAAAGACTCTAAATAGTATTGCAAAATATAAAATTTAGGTTTTTGGGAATAAACACCTTCTTTAAAGACATGCAGACTCCTTTGAGATATAAATATTCACTGACAGCTGCTTTCAGTGTCAAATGGAAGTACTACAGATTCATAGGTTAATGGGCAATTTTTAGATTATTCAGCAGGAGAAGTTTGCGCTAAACAGCATTTCTCTACTTCATCTTTCGTGAGAAAGGGGTAAGAGAAGAAAATTACTACTAGGGGCATTTGCAAGGTAACAGAAGAAGTAGCAGGACTTCTGAGGCAGACAGCTGCTGGCGCTCAAGCCTGGCCACGCTCTTGTGCGCTCCTCGGGTGTGGGAGTCACAGAGCAGCCCCCTGATTCATTACAACAGAAATGCCTGGCAAGCTACCCAGCGAGTCACAATTTATCCTTTGTGAAACACGGCCTCGAGTACAAAGTAACGCATTCTGTTCAGAGTGAATATGATTACACATAACTAATGGAGACTTGTAAGATTTATTAGAGGGAAGAAAACTGTTCTTTTCTGTGCTGATCTCACTGGTTATTAAACTTTCTATGGGTCCTATATCATGTATAACATTTTTCTATTAGCTAAAGAAGCAACTTGGCTGTAATAGAGATGCACTTTTAACAGTACTATAAGAAAGCTGGGTTCAGGAATTAGAAATAAATAAATAACGTGAATTAACATCTTAATTGTATTAAAAATTCCATACCATCTTTTTGCATTTGGTGTTCACTTAGTGTCTTATCTTCAGGATTAGGAGAAAAATGCATTTGACTCTCACAGTAATTGCTTAATTACCCCATTTTTTGATTCGGCGTCTGACAGAAAACATGCATTCTATGGACAAGAGCAAAAGGTATTGCCATAAAATAGTTAACATACATTTTGCTGGGAAAGATTGAAACAAAATAATAGAGGTAGATCTGGCAAAAGGCACCGATTGAGGAAGAAAGAATTCGGCAAGTAAGTCTGGCTGAAAACAGTTGCTACGGACAGAAGCTTTTGTATTAGTTCCAGGAGGTTTTGTATCTAGTCCATGTTTGGAGATGTTGTATTTTACAGGGAAAAGAGATTACACCACACAAGATATGAAGCCAATTTTCTCTCCTTTCCCTCAGCATAAATCCAGACCAACTCATGAAAGATTTACAGTGGTAGGCTGGTGAACAACATTTGATCCATAAATTAGAAGATATAAACCTGAGATGAAGAAAGGAGCAAGGAGAGATATAGAACTAGAGTGTGTCCTAAAGGACAAAAATTAGTGTCTCAGATAAAAAATTAACAAACTGTTAATTTTCAATTAAATATAAAGGTTAACTATCCCTAAATAGAAAAACTAACCATGCAGTACAATTTTGTGGTTTCTCAACACAGAGTAACGTGTTATACGAATAGTTTCTAAAGGCTAAGACAACAAAAAAGAAGAGCTTAAAAATTATAATTTAGGAGCAGCACTGAAGAAAGTAAGCCTGCGTGCTACTTTACACTTCTTTTTCTAGTGAACCTTTCTTGATCTTTTTCTTCTTTATTGTCCTGGTATCACCACTTTTCTCTCTCTCTCAAAAGAGAGAAAAATAAGAGGTATTATATAATATTATAGGTCATAAATGATCAATTATTGTTACTGTAAAGCAATTCTATGGGCTGTATTCCATCAGAAAATGTTTCAATAGGAAACTTAAGACAAGGGGAATTGGTATCTTGTTTTTTAGCAAAAGATGCAGAACTAGGATGCTGCACTAGCCCAAAAAACAAATTTAGATATATGATATATGCAGAAAATTCACTTTTGTTCCTTTCTAAAATATTGTACTGTTTTGCCTGTGGCTTTGATTCATCTATAAATTATAGTAGCCTATATTACCAGTCAAAAAAATGACCACGTATGGTCTATATTGCATTAGTAGAAGTGTCAATCCCTTTAGTCTTTAATAGTTACTCTGACATTTGATCTAGGGCGACATTTTCTTCATAGAGATACCTCCATGACGTACCATAGGTTTCTTAACAACTGTACTCTTTTATTAAGGATAATTTAGCATTATGAGAAGTCTCATTGACCTTTCCTTATTATGAAAGAAGAAAGGGTCACTTTTTGCTGTAAAATGCTGATGAAGTTTATTTAAATACTGTTTCATAAAAAAGGACATGCATGGAAAGGCAAAAATGTCCTGGGGACACTGCATTTTAAGCTGATTTACAGTTGTTACTTGAGTCTTATGTATTTTTCTGGCCATCTTTATACAGTGTTGTCTTGATTTTATACTTAATTTCTAATGGCTTGCCATAGAAAAATTAGAACAGCAGGGATCTGGTTTGGTATCCTGGGGTATTGGTAATACAGATTTCAGATAATAATAATAATAACAATAACAATAATAATAGTAATAACCACACAACCACAACAACAATAGCTATAACAATAACAATAACAACAAACTAATTTATGTGATTATGTCAGTATCACTGCTTTCAGTCAGAAAACAGATTTTTTTGAGTAAATATGCAAATGATAGAAATATTCAAATAAATTTGTTGGCTGCGTTCAATTAGCCTGGTAAAATACCTGTCCTATTATAATAACATCATGATATAAAATTTTTAGTACAGAATCTGAAAAAATCAGTGTGCTAAATTAAAATAACATGGTTTCTACTAAGGCTATAGTATGATTCATCATCTATCCAGAAATAACAAAACAAAAAAACAATATCTCAATGACTGTGAATATTATGTTAATTTTTCTGTGCATAACACAATATTCATTATGAATATTTAGACCCAAAACGGTTCACCACGAGATATTTTGACAGAATGTTTTGACATCTGGATACGTTTTGAGACATGGTTCTGGCTCCACTGCTCACTGCATATCCTAGGGCATAAGGAGGAAACTCCGGTAGTCTTGGGGAAATGGTCAAATGATTCTGCCACAAAATTAAGATTTCTACATACTATATCTTTTCGTACATAGGTTTTCTGTTGCTCATGAGGTTTTCCTGATCCACACTATAGTTGTAATTTTACAAGTAAGAGCTAGAGTTTTGGTGAAATTTTGGCGGTCTGAATTTTTATTTTCGTGTCTGTATGCCATCTTTCTAAGTCATTTAAATTGATCTACTTTTTACAATGATCATGACGAAATGAAAATGCCAAAAATCCCCATATTTATTACCACTCAGCTATTACATATCTTTCTGCCTTCAGCCACTTGAGCCTATGAATTTTCACTTTACTGAAAGCCACTTAAACACTCAAAAATTAAAAGAGCCCCTAATCTCATGAAATAGTCTTCAATAAGGCCCAGAAGTGATTCTTCTTTCCTCTCTCTTCGCTAGCAGCCATTTGCAAAACTTGCTTTTTCAAGCTTTTTGATCCCTAACGTGAAAAGTCATAAATCTTCTGGAGTGCCGGGTAGGCGTCAGGGTAAAAATGACCAAAGTGCAGGGCTCACAGCTTGGCTGTCTGATTTTCAAAGTTAGATATGAAAGCTACAGCATAAAACACACAGTTAAAATCACACAGATGATACAATAGACTTAACTAACAGCTATTCTTTCAAATTATTAAATTAATTTCTCTGTTGTGAGTTAATCAAACTGTAAACTCTTCAGGGCATGGTACAATTCTTTTTCAATAGAACATTAATACAGAAGAGGCCTATTCCTAATTGGAATTCTTCAGCTCTTCTATAATATAAATAAAAACCATAATTAGAAATGTACTAAGATAAAAAGAAACAAAAGGTCCTGTAAATACCACTGAATATTGCTATATCCCTTGTGGCATTGAAAGTTCGCTGCTATTTTGTTACAGAGCAATTAAGGCAGGGCAACTTTCAAGGCTCAAAGAAAAAGGAATGAAGACTTTCATTGTGTATATTCTCTTTCATGAAGCAAGGACAAAACCAGACAGCAGACCTCAACCAAAATCAAGAGGAACCACATTAAATCAGTCTGAATGATTGTCTGGAAGTATTGTGAAACCACAGAACAGAAAGGCAAGTAAAATTTTATTCATGTAGTGTGTGTCATTTTATTGTGGGAAATAAGTCATATGGAAACTAACCTCAATTTTCAAAGACCAGTTGCTTAACCAGTTATGCCTTAAGAGACAGGCAGCTGTCAGATAGAAATGCTGGGATTAACCTTTACTGACTGTAAAATAGGGACAACATATTATCTACTTCCCTATGAGAAATGAATCAAAAAGTCTTTTTCAATACTACGCTTGCTACAAACAAGACAAATCTATCCTCGGGGGCAGATGCATTGAACATGGCTCTATTAGCTCTTTCCCTCTAACGTAGCTCTGAAATTCATACTAGAGGCATAGAAGTCATTTATTTATCTTCCAAAACATAAGGCTATAAAAATGACAGTTAGAAGCAGAAAAAAATATGCAAGAAATTTCTATCTCACTACCATTAATGCATAACCCGCATTTACTTTATATACATAATGCAGTGAGAAATAAATTAGATGACAGATGTTTTTTCTCCCTCTCCCTTGTCTGTTATAGAATGAGCAGACAAACAAATCTAAATCACTGGCAGATGTGTGCTATGGAAACACTGTGCAGAAGGTAGTTAATTACTCCCATAAAAGAACAAAATGCAACTGCATTATTTATTTTGAAATTACAAACACAGTAAACTGTAAAATAATCATTACTAGCATAAAGGTAATTCCATGTCATCTCTAGGAACAATCAATAAATCCATGTATTCAGTAACTGACATCCCTTTATAAGTGAAAAGGAAGTGTCTAAGTGAAAATATTTACAGAAGGTATATGAATGCTGCTGCAATAAACCCCAAAACATTAATAATTATACGTATTTAACTAGATCATTATGCAGCTATACAGAATACAAAAACATGTTATGTTTTGCTATATGTCTCTTAGAGATAGAGTTGTCCCTTACTACGATTAATGCACCTGTTTCCTAGTCATAAAAGGAAAAACACCACTTCAGAAACACCTTAACCTAGAGAACCAAGGTTAAAAATGTATCTTACACTCACATTTGTTAGATTTTCTAGTTCAGTACTATTCACCTTTGTCGGAGGAGTAGGTCTTCTTAGAACCACTTGTATTTCAAGACAGTGATGCACCTAGAAGAGCGTATCCTCCTTTCCCCCATGATATTCAGGTGATCTGATTGGTAGGAGACAGAGTGCAGGACCCCATTCAGGAGGAGGAAGTAAGAAGGAGAGATACTTAAAGGTCTTTAACATTTAAGGAAACTCACGCTGATAAAAATCAAGATGAGAGAGAAGGTGGCAAAAGCATTTTGCCAATTATGTTATGCATTGGTCACTCTTTTAAGAAAAGATGTCTATCCTGTGCATTTGAGTTTATGTCATTTCTTTCTGCCAAAACACTGATTGATGTACAAAACTGAACAAGAAGGAACTAGTCTCTTCATTTTTCTGTACAAGTATTTTCATAAGGATAAAAGTGGATGTTGCAAATCCAAAATAGAAATGCTGAAGAAATGTATGGTCAATACATATTGCTTGTAGAGTCTTAGTTGCCAACTATCAGTGCAGAAATGAACCCTACAGCATATGTTTTACCAAAGAGCAAAAGAATATGTTTCTACGATGGTGTGAACTAGTATTCTATTAGATATTTTTAAGATTGCAGTAGGAGACTACAAATGGAGAAAAAGACTATGTTGCAGGCATTACACATTGCTAAGTGCATAAAGCAAATTGATTTTGCCTCAGCTACTATGGTTTTAAATGCCAGAGGATTAAGGGAAGAAATTCTTTAGTAAGTTATATACCTCATCTTTGTCAGATAACCATTCTCAATGGACACTGCTGTATTATAGCAGAGGCAGGAATGATGGTAAATAGAAGCCATGAATCATTCCTGGAACAGGTTTTGAGTTTGCTCACTGTAAAGAATTGTTTTCTCCAGACCTGCAGGCTCCTGATACATAGACTTACAGAATCTCAGACTCAAACTCCATCTCACTTCATGCTACCCAAAGAATGCACTCTCTTGTTTACAAAGCAATAGGAGCAGGACGCTCTGCCTGGAATCAATCACCTCTGATAACTCCATTGTACTCACTACAACTGGAATTCACACTCACTGTCCTCTAGTGAAAATCTTCCAATTAAATTATCTCAAGCTACTAAAGCAACTGTCTCTGTAAATACAGCAGTTATGTTGCCCATGACCAGTAAAATATTGGAGGAATTTGAAAAATAGTATTCAACTTGAAATGACTCCAATTTGTTTAATTTTAATTTGGTTTAGTATTATGAGGAGTTATAGGAGGAGAGATGCATGTGGACATGAATTGGGATTCCTCTCCTTAAATACACATAAAAAGTAACTGCACTTTGAATAGTCAATAATTTTTCGGGTAGTGTTCATTTACTAGCAATTAATCAATGTATTCTGGTAATCAGAATATGGGTTATATCTTAACCTTTTAAAAATAAGGAGTTTTTTTTCATCTGTGTAGGACCACTTGAGATTAATTTATTCATTTTTGCTGCAAAAGAAAGCCTGCTACATTTGTGATTATGAGAATATGATGAAGGACATGGGTTTCAGTGCAGAGTTTACAGAACCCTACAGCTCTCAGTAGGGCAAATATGTCATCTAAAATGCACCCCACCAAGAAAAAAAAAGAACATGATAATGAGAAAGAAAAGAAACAGCCATTTTTGATTTGTAGTCCAGTGTTAACCTCAGTCTCTGCACAGGACAAGACAAGGTAGTAAATTGCTAGTGTTGCTCAATTCTAAAAGGCAATGGAAGAAAATTAAAGTAAAATGAGTTCATAAGATTTTAAGAAGCTAAGTACCATAATCTTATTGCAGTTTAATGAGAACTTGTCTTTAAGTCATCTTAGAACAAATCTCTGAAGATTAAACATCTTTGGCCTAAATGTGTAGAGAAACAAGGGAGAATACAAACATATATAACATTCCTATGATAAAACATTTTTACAATATTAAGCTTGAAACTGTGTCTAATATTCAGTTTATTATACCGAGAATCAATTTACCTGGTCAGAGCCTGCTGTCACTGTCACTAAATGAAATTTTGTGTTGTTGTCTTATCTATTTGATACCTTTTAATGACAAAGCTGGTATAGTTCCATGGATCTCCTAGCTGACTTATTTCATTTCCTATAGGTCTTTACTTAAAAGAAGTCAAATCCCTTGCAAAAACAAGCAACAAACAACCTAACAACAAAAAGAAACCCAACAAAAAAACCAAATCCAAAACAGGCTAATTAAGTCCTGCACATCTAACAAAAAATTAGCATGAAGTTTTTTCTTGTTTTTCTTTAATACTAAATTAATTCTTCCCACCAAATATTTTCATCGATTCAAGGAAAAATATAACTGTATATCAATATAAGCACATTTTAAAAACTATTTAGTATAATATTTTCTGTTAAGTGTTTCCACAGCAAATTCATCAGGACTACAGTTTTTCTAGTGGAATTATAGACTTGAGGTTAGCAAGCTTCCAAGATCATCCTTCAGAAAACTCAGGGTCAAGTTGGTAAAGACATGGCATGGATTGAATCTGGAAACCAGTATTGTTTATGTTTAGATATTTTCCTTAATATGTTTTAGAGCTGAACTACTAAACAAGAGAGTATGTTGGCCAGGCAGAGTGTTTAAGTGAGGTTCAATTAAGCACAATATGCAAACAACATCCATTTTTCTGTACAAAAAACATGGAAGTAGGGTCTCCTGCAGCCTGACAGCTGCATGAATTCCCAGTCCCACGTGGGTTGTCTGATAGGAGCTGCTCTTGTAGCCCTGCACACCGAGTGAAAGGAAGATACAGGCATCTGCTTGAGTGCTTATATCTACCTGGGGACTCCTGAATGCCTCCTTCTACAATGGTCTAAAGATTTGATGGTTCTCTAAGAAATTGTGTCAGAAAAACGGGGAAAGAAACGCTGCAAGTGTGTTGGAGGGCATTTGACTTAACCTTCCCTCTCCATCTTTCTCCACCAATAAAAAAATATAAACACAAGAACATGAACATACAGATGTAATCAACAAGCTTAAAAACATTTTTCCTTTTTTTTTTGGTTCTTCACAGAAAGTTTACTTGCAGCTCACTGCAGTCTAGAGAGTAGAACTAAACAAAACAATAACCGACTAAGGGTAAAGTCCCAGCGTTTTCACTCTCTATAGTGTTTTCTAAAACCTAATTTCAAAGAAAAATGGCTTATTGTGGTTGCTGTAAATAAGTTTTCTAACTATGATTATGAAGAGATGCGCAGGGAACTGTGAATTTTAATGAAGGTAAATGCAGGGTCCTGCACCTGGGAAGAATAACCCCATTCACCAGTATATAGGCTGGTGGATGACCTGCTGGAAAGCAGCTCTACAGAGAAGAATTTTGGGGTCCTGGTGGACAACAAGCTGCCCATGAGCCATCCGTGTGACTTTGTGAGAAGACCAATGGTGTCTCGGGATGCCTTCAGAAGAGCATTATCAGCAGATAAAAGGAGTTGATCCAGCCTTAGTGAGGCTGAATCTGGAGGCCTGTGTTCAGTTCTGGGTTCCTCAGGACAAAGGAGACAGGGAGGTCCTGGAGTAAGTCCAGTGGGGGGCTACAAAGACGATTAAGGGACTGAAGGATTTTGCTTATGAGGAAAGGCTGAGGAAGCTGGGTCTGTTAGGCCTGAGGCAACTCAGAGTGGACCTCATCAATGCCTGAAGGTACCTGCAGAGAGGATGCTGGGAAGATGGAGCCAGGCTCTTCTCAGTGGTGCCAAGCCATAGGACAAGAGGCAACAGGCAGAAACTGATGCACAGGAAGTTCCACCTGAATATAAAGAAGAACTTCTTTACTGTGCAGGTCACTGAGCACTGGAACAGATTGCCCAGAGAGGTTATGGAGTCTCCCTCACTGGAGATATTCAAGAACTGTCTGGATGCAATCCTGTGCCTTGTGCCCTAGGATGACCCTACTTGAGCAGGGAGGTTGGACCAAATGACCCATTGAGGTCTCTTCCAACCTCACCCATTCTGTGGTTCTGTGATTCTGTGAAATACATCAGAATGAAATACAACAGACACTTCACAGAGCCTATCTGTGCACATGTCGGAGAATAATGTATTCTACTAGAAACCCCAGATATTGCATATAAACTGCATATGCATAACAGAAAACACTTCTGAGAGTTCACAGGCATATTTTAATATGGAATATAAGAGGGCACTAAATAATGACCTCGTAATCTTAAAAAAAAAGGAAAGTAAATACAGTAAGCAAGGTAGTAGGAAGGAAATTATTTAATACAGAAGATAATAAACATACTGAATAAACTGTCAAAATTGAATGCTTAAATTTAGTCAGAAGATAGATGAATTTCACACACTAAGCAGCAAAGCTTTGAAGTGAATGTATCAAAAAATTGGAAAGGGTGGTACAGTAGTTCAAAAAAATATGAGCATTACAGAGAAAAGCTTTCAAACCAAAGCTAAAAAAAGAAATAATTAAAAAAAAATAACTGTCTGTAATGCTGGTATTGCTGTTCTTTGCTGGAAGGGAAAGGCCCGGGGAATTTCCCATTTGAAACTGAGCAAATGAACAAAATCTATGTTTTGATCCTAGTGTTTGAAGTCTGAGTCCTAAGAAAAAATATCAACTCATTCCATATGCTCAAAAAGAGAAGCAGATGAGATATTTTATTAATTTACAAGAGAGTCTCAATAATATTGAAAAAGCTATGAAAATGAACATTTTTAAGGTATTCATTAAAGAATTCAGGAATTATTTCCAAATATTGACTTAGGAGAAGAGGAAGATCCCTTGTTATATAGGAGTGAATAAAATATCTCTATAAAGGTTACCATAAATAAGCAAACCAATGAAAATTAGAGTGATCAGGAAAGAAAACTCTGTGCAAGAACAGAAAATTTAACAGGTTACCACAAACACTGAAACAAATTTCCAAATCCTTCATACTAAATAAAGAATAAAAAAAAGTAAGACAACCACATCTTAAGGCTTGTTAGTGATTTAAGAGTCAAAAATTAAATTAAATCTATGGGTTTAATATCCACAGTGTGGAGCCATGGTCAAAAGAAGTCAATTTCATTATTTAGTGCACTAAAGGATGTATTTAAGTATATAGGAGTAAGTGTCTCACAACATCCCTAATTAAATATCAATAGAATGGTACTTGAGACTTATTATACACAATATTAGGCATACAGTAGCACTCACAACACACATAATTAACTGGAGTAGTTGCTAAGACAATATAGTTAGAAGATTTGGTTGTATATAAAGGGCAGTTTGGTCATTAAAAACATCTTCTTTATAAACACTGTAAATTACTTTCCAGTTATATTCAGGAGTTATATTTTGAAAGAGTAACTATTATTTGGTGGAAAACAATCAGCAGTGCTGCTAAGAATGGCATGCTAATGCTCAGTACCCGCTCCTGAAGAGTGAGTTGTTCTGACAGCTTGCAGGGACCTCAAAAGCCTGCGACTAGCCCTTTGCTTCCACATCTAAATGTTAACAGCTACAGAGAAAGACATAGTGGTGCCAGGTCAGTGGAGCAGCAACACAGAAAAATAAAAGAGGGAAGACACCTGACCTAGGACCTGGATCAAGTCTTTCAAGTTTAGGAAGACTAGCAGAGTCCCAGAAAGGAGAGACTCTTTTTTTCTTTTTTTCCTGTCAGCTTTACATCTTTCTTTTTTTTTTTTGTAGAAAAATAACGGATTTCCATTCCCATGGAAATACATTGAAAGTGGTGCAAGGATGTACTATGAGAAACTCAGAAACTGAACATTATCATAGGGACCATTTTGTGAAAGTATATAGCAGCAAATAAATAAATGAGAGTGTAGCATTAGTAGCATGGTGAATAAAAATGAAGGACTTCCTCCTAGGACTGCAAAGCAGGGAAATTTGCATGATTTCTTGCATTCTAATCTAGTATTTGCAGAAAATATAGGTGAGCTAAAACAGTCACAGAGTATGTTTGCTTCTGAAGAAAAAAAAATTAAAGCAATTCAGAACAAAACAGAACTAACCTGTGAACTAAGAAATTATGGCCTTTCATCTTGTGTTTCACTAGCAGGACACAAGCTTTTACATACTAGATGTGCCAATGCTTTCTTCCTTGAATTCATCCTTTATTATCTCAATTCCTTCTGTGTCTCCATTTCCTAGTCTTTTCCTAATTTTGAAAATAGATTAGATGCTATTCACTTAGGGTTAGTATATTGTATGGTTACAATTGTAATTGTATAGTTACAAAAATAAGTGGTCAAATGTGTTTTCAAATGATTGCATGGTTTTAACACAGTAGTAGAACATAGCAACAGCAAGAACTAAAACACTATAATCATTGTGGCCCCAAGCCTGGTATGAGGTATATATTTGTGCCCCCACTCCTTCTTATAACACAGAACAAAATAAGAATGAGCCATTATTAGAGGAGAATAATGGGTTTGTAAAAATTAAAGTGGATAAATTAATTTCTCTTCATTTTGCAGGAAGTTATGTCTATCAGAGCCACAAACATTTGCATTTTTATGAATATAACCAATAGCACTTATGAAAAATTAAGTTCAGATTTCACTCTTGTCATGATTCAAGCCTTTTAGCAACCTCCAAAGCAATATTTCTGTTATGGTGTACCTATGTCCTACCCCTCATCTTCCTGGGACACAGACAGAAAGGTAGACAAGGAGGAAGCAAACATGGAAAAAAGAGACAAATAATATACGCAAGAAACCTTTACCAACTGGCAGAAAGCGCATATTTAAATCAGCCACAACATCTTTGTTAGAGGTAATACTCCAAAACCACAGCAAACTATTGAATCCTCTTTTCTAGAGCATTAAATTGTACAACATCTTGTTACTTGAAAATATTATATATCTCTATGCTTCTGGTTCATGAAATCAATCAAGCTGATGCAGTAAATGTCTTTATAGAGACTGAGCTCACACAGTTAAATGGTACACTAGAAATCCCTTCCTGTTGCACCAGGGCACATAAACTTTCATGCCAACACTCTGCCCTCCCACACATATTTCTAAGACATAGTCACTCTAGTGAGTGACAAACCTAAAGCTTTGAAAATTCTTCATGTCATCTAGGAGATATAAAATGGAATTCCAAGATGATGCTTGAAGATTTTGTAATTTTTATGCTAGAAAGCACAAATGTCAACAAAGTTGAAAGGTTGACATGTTGAACCTGCAAAATGAATCTGTGGTAACTGAATGCAAATGTTATAGGACATTATAGGAATGTAACAAAACCCCTCAATTTTCCATGAGAAGACTGTCTTTTTTCTTTTATGGATTACTTTTCCCTGTTACATTTTGTTTTAAGAACCTAGCTTACCCATAGAAGGATTTCTCCTTTAGGTTCCATTTGTTATTTATTGAAGTCATTTGATCACTGTCATTAACTCCCATGGCATTTAGACTAGTTGAATTAATTCATTTGCAAAGAATTGCACACTCATACTTACAGAATCATTTGCCTAAAAGTTCTAAAATTTACCAACATTTTGTTTTCAAAATGTATTCAAGCCTTCAGAGAAACTACTTCAAATATTGGCTTATGTAGCATTAGTAATTTCAGATAAGTCCTGTGTCAAAAGATGAAATAGGAAGAGGGAGCAAGAAATCAAAGGCTTGGTGTGTTTTTACCACACATTTTTATTCTTAATATAGGTACCACACAAATACGATGTTGCATCCTGAAGTTAAAGTCCCCAGTCTACAGCTTGTAAGATACATGAGAGTTGCATCTTCTAATATTTTGCCTCATATATTTCTTAAACACTGCTACATACAGACCCCAAAATGACAATAACTAGTGCACACTTCATAGCTTAGAGAGAACATTTCTTCTTGTTCTTGAAACTCATAGAGAAAAAAAGCCTGTCTTAATACCCAACATGTTTTTCATTAATCAGATAAAGCACAAATACAAAAAAGCAAACTTTATCTCCTTCTCCAACGTGAAGTTATACCAGGAATGAATTGAGCCTACTAACTACCTGCAACAGAGATTTATTGGTCATGCTGTAATGATCTTTTGATATGGCATTCCCACAATATTAGCCAGTGAGCTGTTCAGCATAGCTGCTGTGCTCTTGCCAAAAAGGCTGATTTGGAAATCTAGCTCTCAAACTGAAACAGACAAATAAATGATCCTTTGTTCAATGATATGTGAAGGTCTTTCAACCCCATTAAAGTATTTCTTTAGTCTTTTAACTAATAATTTACCCTAAAATAATCCAATATTTTTACATTAAATGTAGCCAGTGTTTCTTTGATACTGTGTTGAGTTTGTGTGCAAAGGTTTTGGTAGCGGGAGGGTTATAGGGGTGGCTTCTGTGAGAAGTTGCCAGAAGCTTCCCCTATGTCCAATGAAGCCAATGCCGGTTGGCTCCCAGACAAACCTGCTGCTGGCCATGGCCAAGTCTGTCAGTGACGGGGTGGCACCTCTGGGATAATATATTTGACAGGAAATAAGTTGTCATGCAATAGCATCAGCAGCCAGAGAGAGTGAGAATATGTAATAGTAACAGCTCTGCAGGCACCCAGGTCAGTGAAGAAAGAAGGAAAGGAAGTCCTCCAGGTGCTGGAGCTGAGATTCTCTTGCAGCCCATGGTGCAGACCCTGGTGAGACAAGCTGTCCCCCTGCATCCCATAGAGGTTCACAGTGGAGCAGAAATCCACCTGTAGCCTATGGAGGGTCTGATGTAGGAGCAGGTGGATGCCCAAAGGAGGTTGTGACCCTGTGGGAAGCCTACACTGGAGAAGGTTCCTGGCAGGACCTGTGGCCCCATACTGGAGCAGATTTACTGGCAGGACTTCTGACCCCATGGAGGACCAATATTGGAGCAGTCTGTTCCTGAAGGACTGCACCCCATGGAATGGACCTATGCTGGAGCAGTTCATGAAGAACTGGAGCTAGTGGGAAGGAGTCATGTTGGAGAAGTTCTTGGAGGACTGTTTCCTCTGGGAGGGACCCCCTGATGGAGCAAGGGAAGAGTGTGAGGAGTCCTCCCCCTGAGGAGGAAGGAGCAGCAGAGACAACATGTGATGAACTGACCTCAACTCCTATGCCCTATCCCTCTGTGCTGCTAAGGGAGAGAAGAGAGAGAAAATTTGGGAGTAAAGGTAAGCCTGTGAAGAAGGGAGGGGTTGGAGGAAGATGCTTTAAGATTTAGTTTTTACCTTAGTCTGATTTGATTGGTAACAAATTCAGTTGGTTTCCCCAAGTCTATGACAGTAACTGGTGAGTGAATCTTCTCTCAGTCTGCACTCCTTTTACTCTACTTTCTCTCCCCTGTTCAGCTAAGGAGGGGAGTAACAGAGCAGATTTGGTGGGCACCTGGCGCCCAGCCAGGGTCAACCCACCACAGATACAGGCCACAATGAAATATAACTGTGATAAATGAAGTTTCATAATACAAACAGAGTGCAAATTATATTAAAAAGTGGAAAAAATGGTATGAGCAGATAAAAGGCAATGGACTGAATCTAAAACAAATAGGAAAGGCAGTTTAATTTCTCCCAAACAGAACAGCTTCTCCTAGATGTCTCCTAGGGTTTTTGTTGTTGTTCTTTTTAACAAGATTCTTTCTATTGTGTATTCCTGATTGAATGATACATATTGCACTTGAATGCTAAAAAGAAATCTTAGCCAACCAAATATAAACAACAAAACAAAGTCACAATCTGTAGCATAAATTAATTTTCTAGATGTTCCACATGAAAGTATGTTTTCCAGTTTGTTGACCAAATATATTTCCCAGTTACCCCAGTCTCCCAACTTTCCAGATTTGTAAAAAATCATAGAATCATAGAATTGTTTGCATTGATTCTCTAGTTCCAACCCCCCCTGACACGGGTAGGGACACCTTCCACCAGACCAGGTTACACAAAGACCTGGCCTTGAATGACTCTAGGGATCAGAAGTCCACAGACTCTCTGGGCAACCCCTCTTAAAGAATTTCTTCATAATATCTAGTCTAAATCTATCCCCCTTCAACTTAAAGTCATTCCGCCTTGTCTTATCACTACACGCCCTGCTAGATCCTTCTGAAATGCAATGCATTCTTGATCAAACCATCAAAGGATACTAAATATCAACTTACTTCCATCTGAAACCTTTCTTTTGTTGGCTTTCAAACTTTTATGATGAACTAAAAATTACATTGCTATAGTCAGTCTAGAGGATAGTGCTGGAATGCTGTTTTCAAGTGTGGGCTAAAAGTGCTCTAAGAAAGCTTTCTTCTTTAACATACGTACATATATATATATACATATATAATAACTTTCTTTTACTAGAGAATTCAGAAAAACCAGGAAAAGTAGTAAGACTTTCACAGAATCACAGAATATGCTGAGTTGGAAGGGATCCATAAGCATCATCAAGTCCAACCCTTAGCTCTGCATGTGCCTAAGAGTATCGTTCAAACTCTTCTTAACTCTGTCAGGCTTGGTGCCGTAACCACTGCCCTGGGGAGCCTGTTCCAGTGCCCAACCACCTCTGGGTAAAGAGCTTTTTTCTAATATCCAACCTAAACCTCCCCTGACACAACTTCAGGCATTGCCTTGGGTCCTGTCACTGGTCACTACACAGAAGAGATTAGTGTCTGCTCCTGTTCCCCTTATGAGGAAGTTTAAGACTGCAATGACGTATCCCCTCAGCCTCCTCCAGGCTGAACAGACCAAGTGCCCTCAGACACTCCTCACACGGCTTCCCCTCAAGGCTCTTCACCATCTTCATTGCCTTCCTTCAGACACTTTCTAACAGCTTAATGTCTTTCTCACATTGTGGTGTCCAAAACTACACAAAATATTCAAGGTGAGGCTGCACCAGTGCAGAGCAGAGTGGGAAAATCCCCTCCCTCGACCGGCTGGCAATGCTTTGCCCAATGACTCCCAGATATGGTTGGCCCTCCTGGCTGCCAGGGCACTGCTGACTCATATCCAGTGAGTCTTTCAGTGAGAAAAAAAACAGTGAGAGGAAGTGTTGCGCTCCTGCGCTATTACAGACTTCTTGCCATGAGATCTTCATGAGATTTTGTAGGAACAGCAAGAGAGATCATGTAAAAAGTCATTACGGTTCACAGCCTTCTTAAATTTCCTGAAAGCAGGGGACACTGAAATGTATAAAGTCCAGCATATATACAAGTTCATTAGTGATTTTCCTTTAGTAACAGGAAGTATAAATAAATAAATTAGTATTCACGAAAGATTGACAAAGATCAAAGAGAATCAGAAAGGAAAAGCAATGTTTATTATTTTAGTCTTTTTGACTCTTTCTTTCTTACTTCTGCTGTTGTTTTCAATTTTTAGATGGTGTAAATTATTGATATGTGTGTCTTTATCCTTTTATGACCTTCAGTAATCCAAAGGATTGAACCAGATAGTTAGAATTGAATTAGACATGTGCTAGCTACGGCCTGAAAATCAACAACAGGAGTAAATACACATATATGTATTTTCTAACACAGATTTTGTATTGCCTCATAATAACATGTTGTTCTTCAACTTCATTATCTAGTACCTGCAATGGTAGGTGCTAGCTCCATGTAATTGATACTGCTGTCAGCTTCATCTGGAGCAAAAGTCAATTTTTATTATGCCTAATTTGAGTATTTTTTGTGTCTCGATTTTATGATACATTCTGCAAGCTCTATAACAGGAGCTACAGAAATTGAGCTGAAAGGCTACATGGCACTGCAGAGATGGGGTGGTCACAGACATGACTGGTTTTACCAGATGAAGAGCAAAAATGTCAGGAAATATTTTGAATGGCTTGTAATTAAAAATTTCCTGAAAAGTGAGCAAATTCCTGACAGTGTGGTTTCTTTTTCCTTCTGTCTCCAGGGATCTAGATGTGCTTCTAGGTGCCTGAATATTTCATTCAGGGACAAAAAAAAAATCCGTTTTTTAGGAAAGGTGAAGTATGGTCTTTTTTTCAGTCATCACATTACACACTTATTGTCAACATTTTTTGGAAAAGACAAAGAGTCTAGAAGCTTTTCAATACACTACACTGAAAAAGCACTTAACAGTGATACTAGAGTTAACAATACAAGAAAATAGAAAAAAAATACTGAGAAACTTTCAGTAGAACTCACTGACCCAGACCAGAAAACATTTTGAAAACAAAAACAAATAAGTTTTTTAGTGTGCAGATATTTTGTCTTCATTTTCTTCAGTTGCTGATAAGATAAAATGGAAGGTATTTAATTTTATGTAATCCTAAGATGTGTAGATACCACAGCCTCAGCTGCAGATACAAGTTCTCTGCATTTTAGGAAAGGGAGTGGAAGACTAGTTTTAATCTGATTTTCCAGTTTTCTAACACCTGTTATGACAGAAGCCATTATAAACTAAAGCATAATTTAATCCCCCTAGAAGACATTTTAAAATTAAGCTTGTTTCAGAAACCCCACAGAGCCCTGTGGCAGCTGGCACTAGGAAGGACGTGACATCCAAACGTTTACGTTTGAGTGAAAACCATGATTCCTAGAGAACTAAGTGGTTAGGAAAGAGCTCCATTTATGAAGATGGTAAAATTCTTCATAGTACTCTAAAGCTCAACAACATAGCCTGGCAGCTGTAATTCTGCTCCTTTGGTATCACACATTCATTTGGAACTGGGATAGTTATGGAGCACATGGAAATTCTCACAGTATGAGCAGTAGTGACTGAGATGATGGATAGCACAGGTCTTTGCTACAGGATCTGAACATTTCAATTGCTAAGGACTATTAGTACAAACATAGCTCCAGACGTTCTATCACTGACTGAAGCTGTGGTACATGGAAAAGATTCATGCACAGCTCAGCCTTCTGCTCAGCTCTTAGGGCACTGGGAAACAGAAACAAAGGGAAGAAAAGAATATTCGAGTTTTGGGTTACGCTGCCATTCTGTTGCTGTGTATCTTTGAAAATTATACTTCCCATAGTATAATAACTCCCTAGCCTGTTTTCAGCTGTCTGCCTACAACAGAGGATGAGTAGCAGGAATAGAAACATCCTTGTTAGAATTTTATTCCCTCTTTGTGTCATTTTTCTCAGCACTTTACTAGTTTTCATCTTCTGTACAAGATAATAAAAGGTTGGGATACCTTTTCTGTTATCCAGCTATTCAGCTGATATTAAGAGGATAATTAAAGAATGATTCAATGTTCATTTGGAAAATCAATCAAAGTGAATTTTGATCTATTCTCAAAGGCTTATCAAATCAGTTGAAAAAACTAATTACGTAAATCCTGGTTCACAGTCCCTTTCAGTAATATGAATAGGCATAAGTATACATGATTAGATTTTTAAGGGAACTTTCAGCTCTTAACAACAGTCATTAAATGAAATTTTCAAATGTACCTAAGTATCTAATTCTCATTGGTGCTTATCTGCATCTTCATGAGCCTAAGTACTACAAAAAAATTCGTCCTTTGATCATCATCAAGTGCATAAGGAAACTCTCACAAGCATATAAATAGCTGACAGATGCTCATTCAGAGAAGTAGAGGTAGGACGTATTCAAAAGAGCAGGTCATTTCATAAATAATCTTCATTATGTGTCAGGAACAAATAGCTCAAATAAGGAAAAGTTATATACTATACATTTCCTCTCCAAAGTCTTTGGTCTTATTTAAGCATAGTCCCCAAAGCATGGTATATTGTATATTACATTTTCCACTCTCACTTACACTAAAGAAGAAGAAGAAAACAGAAAAAAGGACTGATTCCATTCAGTCTTTTCCAGTAAATTTAGACTACTGTAGTTTAGGATGTAAGTATCTGTTCAATCCTTTAAGAGAGAAAATTATTTCCTTTACATGTCCTGCTCCTTTATGCTATATTTTTGAGAACATGTTTATCTCATTCTGCTTTCCTATGGTAGAAGATTATTTCTTCTCATTGAAAGAAATTGTTCTGCCAAAAGTTTGAATAACTTACTTTCTGCCAAGAATTCAGCTAACTCTGTTTAAACTCAATTTCTTCTGGAAAATGGAAGTGTATTGATCTTCCAGACACCATTTGAAAATAACATGCCAATTCTTGCATATTCCTTAAATTGGCAGAAATGAAATGCCATTTGCCAACATACTGGTTTTGGCTGGGGTAGAGTTAATGTTCTTCACAGTGACTACTATGGGACTATGTTTTGGATTTATGCTGAGTACAGTGATGGTAACAGAGGTTTTTTGTTTTGCTGGGCAGTGTTTACACACAGCCAAGGCCTTTTCTGCTTTCCATACTGCTACAATGGTGAGGAAGTTGGGCGTACATGGGAGATTGGGAGACACATAGTCAGGACAGGTGACCCCAACTGACCAAAGGGGTATTCCACACCATATGACATCATGCTCAGTATATAAAGTGCAGGGAAGAAGGAAGAAAAGCTGGGGGGACATTTGGAGTGAGGGTGCTTGTGTTCCCAAGTCACTGTTAGACATGATGGGGCCCTGCTCTCGTGGGAATGGCTGAACACCTGCCTGCCCATGGGAAGCAGTGAATTAATTCCTTGTTTTGCTTTGCTTGTGTGTGATGCTTTTGCTTTACCTATTAAACTGTCTTTATCTCAGCCCATGAGTTTTTCAGCTTCTACTCTCCCAATTCTCTCTTCTATCTTTCTGATAGGGCAGTGAGTGAGGGGTTGCACAGGGCTTGGCTGCCGACTAGGGTTAAACCAGACTTTACTAAAATTCAATATAATTTAAGAAAAACCAAAACTAAACTAATGTCAGTGTGCTAGGAAAAAAAGGGAAGAAAATAAGAACTATATTTGATAGAATGCGTCAACAAAGTTCCTATCTAATCTCTACTGTTATCATGCAACTAATAATGCTTCTTTTTATGCTGATTTTGTTTGGACAACATTTTTTGTCTGTGTAAGTGAAAGAAATTACTTTTTACAGCTAGTGTGCACTATGTGCAAATTATAGTTATGCAAATTATTGCTATCAGACAACAGAAAATAAAGACAAGAAATGGCTGAAGTCATCTTTCAGGAGATATAGAAGCCTCTTAATTACTCAAATTCACAATAGTAGCTATTATCATGGATTGCAGACTTCAGATTCCTGGCACATAAATCAAAAACAAAGCTGACTTCAGTTGCTCACCTATAAGCACCTAGCATGTCCCATCTGGGACATGCTAAAGCATCAGCATAAAGCTGGCAGATACAGTGCAGGACCTGTGGGAAACTTATTCCCTCCTGGAGAAGTATCTGGAGACCCTGCAGCAGACCCCACGGCACCTAAGAGCCCACTAGACAGATATGCACAGGCAATGGAAGAAAGTCTCAGGAGTCTTCAATGTCAGCAAATTCTGCAGATTTTCCTTCTGACAGGAAACTATAGCAACACTTTCAACTTGAGATGAAACCCAAGAGTCATGCCAGAGCTTTAATGATGTCAGAGGAGGCAGAAGAAACATAAATAGATAGGATTTTTCTGAAACTAATTGAAACATTCTAAAATCTGATCCAAAAGAAAGAATTTTTAATGAAAATTTTAAACATTGTGATATCATCTATATTTTGGTTTAGCAAACAAGACCGAAAGAAGCAGATTGAGAATAATGTAACCCTTATATAATTAATAAAATACTTTTCTTGGACACAAAATAGACAAAAAATTCCATCATTCCTATATTTAATTTTGTGATGAGAAATATAGCACTTAACATAAAAAGAAAATCAATAATAAAATATGGAGTATTCCACTTCATGTCTGTTTTTTTATGAGATCATCCTGGCCTAAGCTTAGACATTGATAGCAAAGACACTAAACCATTTGTGCTTATAATAGGATGATACACTCAATATTATAGGATTAGAAGAATTAGTAATGGATTAGTAATAGTAGAATTAGTAATGAATCTGCAACTGAAGAATGTTTTTAAAATGTGTCTTGATGCATTTAAATAAGTGATTCTCTGAAGATGCTGTCTGATTGTGTTCAGGCTACAGGAAAGGGACAAACAGAAAGCTATGGTTTTATTTCATTGTACATAAAGCTTCAGTATCTATTTTACTTTGCATGTTTTACAGTCCAAATTAACAGTTTCTCCCATCTTCTAGTCTTTAACAAATACAAAAGACAATGAAATTTTTATTTTCCTTTTTTTTAATTTAGATTACTTCCGATTACTATCTAAAATGCTACTTTAAGCAGCAGTAATGTCTACACTATACTATCAAAACTTTGAACTGGAAAATAATTTACTACAAACTGACAAAAAAATCTGAGGTCAGAGAAAAATTCTAGCTGTGCACTGCTACTGAAGGATAAATAACAGCAGCGAGTGATCTGCAATAATTTTAAAAAGAAGAGGTAAAAATAATTAGCAAAAACCCTCAGGATACATAGCATTTTTCACCAATAGTATACCTAAATTTATATGAGTTATGTTTTATTAGCACTACCACAAATGATCTGAATCTATACATATTTTTTTAATTTACAGATGAACAAAAAAGGTGCTAAGAAACTGAAATCTCTCAGCTAACGTGACATTCTTATGCAAATTGATCCCTTAGGTGTCTTTAAATGAAAATATTTTTATTTAAGCAACAATAAGAATCTTTCCAGTGCTTGTGGTGTCTAGCAAGTCTTTTCTGCTTAAACTGCTTTTAATGTCTGACTAATTGATAGTCAGGTGCAAAATTAAATTCTCACACTCTGTCTTGCAAATTCAAGGCATATGTAAAATTTGATTCAAACAGAATAAACCATCTCATTTTACATTAGAAAGATGTCACAGTCCTAGGCCTTTTCAAATAAATAACTCTGGCATTTACAACGGAAGGGGAAGAGTGGAGCAATAACAATTTGTCTGGAATCAGTCTGTTCAAAATTCCTTCAAAGGCACGTTGAGAGGGAAGTCTGCAGCGCAGTCCCCCAGGAGGCATTGGCATGTTTCATTATGACAGTCCTTGGCAGCTCATCAGTTCTACTCAGGAAGTGATCGGCCCCTTCCAGCAACCAAACTAATTTGTTTCCTATTCCAGCTTTTAGATTCACCACCCTCTGGCCTTGTTCTTTTCTCTCCAAAGCATCCAAGGCAAACAATCCCATCTGGACTAGACTCTGGGCTGTCCAAGACAACCCTTAGCAAAGGGCAAAGATGCACCATGCCCAACACCACCTACTATGCTACTGTCAACCCAAGAACTTGAAGGGAAAAAGGATGGCAACCACTTTCCTTGATGGTTAAAGATTGTTCCCTAAACTGCATAAACATCTGTCAAATAGTCTAAGACAAAAGCAGGTTTGATAGATATTTTTAAGGTTGATCTCTTTTGATGAAATGTGTCTTTCATTAAATTCATTCAGATCACTTTCCAGCCTTTCGGTACAGCAAGCTTTGAGCTACCTTTAGAACAGTGGTCCATGAATGGAAAGCCCTGATATCTTCATTTAAATTTTGATCCATCCAAACAATCATTTCCGTGATGGTTCCTTAGCTGCTGTTCTGAATTAAATTACATTGATTTGTACCTACTTGGTATTATGGATGCAAGTGCATTTAAGCCATAACACTAAGTTTCTGTACTGAAATAAGAAACTTTGCATAAGCAATCTTTCACTGGCCTTGCCACAAAGAAAACTGTCTACTTTTAGCCAAGCAAAAACCATGAGAATACCCCTTGAGAACTGTTTGAAAACCAAAAAATTCCTGTCAAAATAGACAGGAATCCCATTCAATCATGTTTCTCTTTGTTAGTAGGATATAGGAGCTTAGTACCTAGGATAACTCATTAATTGCCAAATAGTTGTTCCAGAAAAATCAGTAGCAAATATTTGCTCCCAAGACTGGAATTTTATTCAAGGCCTTTCTAAGTTCTCTTTTTCTTCTGATTTATTTTAAAAGATTATTTCAAAAATACATATTTATATCCAAATGTTATAGAAATAATCATGAGAAATGCTACAGTTACAATTCACGCAAGAATACTGATGACTGTTAATAATTGTTGTTGGGGGGTTTTAATGGGCTTAATGAAGGTAACAGAGACTGTACAGCAGATCACATCTCATTTCTGTGATCTGGGAACAGGAGCTTTTTTGTCACTACTGAACCTTTCTGTCATTTTAGCATATTAGGGTTTATATATTGTTTGACTGCATCTTTTGTAACGATATTTAATGTATTCACTGATAAATGTCAGGTCTGTGCTAAGAAAAGACAAAGGAACCATTAAAATTCACACTCATGTAGTGTTTAATTTTAATCTATTGGTGCCATCTTCACAATTATTTTGTCTGATGATAGGACAGGAGGAGAAGGCTTAGCTTGAATCCCAGGTTGAGAAAGGAATGTGATTCTGCACACAGGTGAAGGATTTTCTCCCAAAAGAAGATCTCTAAAATGGCATTCTCAGGACTACCTTTCTCTTGGCACCCTGATGGTC
This sequence comes from Chiroxiphia lanceolata, assembly GCF_009829145.1. Classification (NCBI taxonomy): domain Eukaryota; kingdom Metazoa; phylum Chordata; class Aves; order Passeriformes; family Pipridae; genus Chiroxiphia; species Chiroxiphia lanceolata. The sequence goes on from NC_045640.1 coordinate 30,852,215, forward strand.
AAGGAAGCAGACACAACAGGTAGAGAGCTGCCGCAAAGACTGAAAAATGAAACAGAAGTGTATGATCCATCATATCCAGTTCAGAATTCAACACTTCACCCAGTCCCAGGAAAACTCCTGTTAAAAATTACATGGATTCAAAAAAAAACCTCAGCTAAGCTGTGGAACCTACCAAGCCTTGTTGTCAACGTTTTTATTTTTCTTTTATTATTTCTCCCTAAGTATCTGTCTTATTGATACAGCTCTTTGAAACTGAAAGCTGCCCGATTCCACATGAATGTCACAATCATTAATCATGAACATGACCGCAAAGCTCCTTGGAGCATGGATTTTACCTTCCTGTGTATGTAATGCAGACATTCAATGAATAATAGACAGTATCACAAGTCTTAAGTCTTTTGACTTTGCTATATAATAACTCCAGATATAAATGTTGCACAATAATTATCAAACCATCACCTTTTTTTTTTTTTACTTCATGTAAAACACATTTACCTTTTTTCACAAGGCCCTTCTTAGCTCTCTGAACTTTGAAATCTCAGGTGAAAAAGAAATTGCAATCATTTACAGAAAATATTTTTTTGCCAGCAGTTTATTTCTTTCAGTACTAACACCTGCTACTCTGCTACAGCTTGCCCTTATAGAGGAAACACTCAAAAGGAAAAGATAGGTCAGAAGCAGAAACAGCAGCAACAGTTTAGCTCACCTAAAGCTTCATGCTTTGGGATAAATGCTTTTATTGCCCATAGGCCTGTGCTGTGTACAGCACACCACGCTTCACCCTCATTATGGCAGTGCCATCCTTAACTATTTAGAGGGAGTTTTGGTCTTTGCATTCTCTTCTAAAGATCATATCTTTTGATAAAAATTTATTAATTTAACCATTATTTCTAATCCTTGATGCTTCCTTTTAGGTTCAAATAATCTATTTAGCTGCCTAAACAAATGCGTCATGATTCAAAAGATTGGTCTGTGTTTATAAACAGTACAACAGCCTCCAGCTTTTCTCTTCTGTGACAAATGTGACAAACCTTAACATGATGAGAGGGAGAAAGACAGAATGCAATAACATGATCAAAGCAGTGATGGGAAAGTAAAAGTGCTGTGTAGTTACTATCAGTGATGTAATTTCAAGGGAAAATTCTCATTAAATGTATGAATCTAGTTAGAGCATATTAGCAGAAAGAAGAGTTTCCACAGAAAAGAAAATTTCAGAGAGCTGTGATTATATTCATGCATCAAAACCTTGAAAAACAAAATTACAATAAAATAAATCTTACTTATTCACAAGTGTGCAGAATCTCAGTATGTGGACAGTTGCCAATATAAGATTTACGTATAGGATTTTATCACACTCTATCAGATCTCTGTTCTTTAGGAAGAAAGTCTCTAGCTGTCCTTATGAGTCATTTAGATTTGGTTATATAAACTGATCTCCAATCATCTGTTTTCTATAGTGAGTTTCTTCATTATAACAACTAAAATACATGCCACTCTTGAAAAAATATAAAGCTGTACAATAGGCAGTAGTCTCCTTGTAGTTTGCTCAAATTTTGCTCAAAACACACTATGCACCACATCCCAAATCTCATCAAATATCCAACCTTGTTAAATGTAAAACCAGAAAGACAGAAGCTGCAGCACTCCACGAGGTCTGATTTTTTTCACACAGTATTCTGGCAACTGAGCCGAAGGGGCAACGACCACCTCCTGCCATGGCATCAAAGGCAGCTAAACAAAATTCTACCCTTGTCATAGGTTTACTTGTTCTAAAAATCCAAGCAGAAATTTTCCTTTCCCCTGTCCCACTGCAAGAGAAGGAGGTTGAATGAGGAGACAGAAGGGGTAATTGACTATACAAAAGAATTAGCTGGCAGACCTGCATTCCAGGCTAATAGCCCTTCTAAAAAAACTGCAGGGAGAGGGGAGGAGTTTTTCTCTGCCCACCCACGCCAAGCACTGCAGGCTCTGCTCCTCCAGAGGTCCAACAGTGCCCTCTGTTGGCCAACAGCGAGCACTGCAGGCTCTGCACCTCCAGAGATCCAACAGCGCTCCTGCCAACCGTGATTAGAATCACACTAGAGGACAGAGAAGTATCAAACTGTTTCTTTTTTTTTGAAGGGGACTTCCTTAGCAAAGCAGTCCAGTCTCCTTAAGCTGAGACAACCCTACATCAGCATTTTCTTCATTTGCTGCCAGGAAGACTGAAAGCAATTCAAAAAGTTTAAAATTTTACTTAGAGTCTGGCCTTTCTTTTGAAATAGTTGCTTTATTATTTCTGTATTGAAAATGAATTCTGCATGAAAATTACATACACTGAATATCTTGCAAACCTTTAGGACTCCAAGATGAGGAAAAAGTCTGCAGCTTTTCTCAGAATCTGGGATCATTTTCCATCTCTCTTAAAAACTTTCCCATGGCATTTTTGACTAATCATTTAGGTGTCTGCTCATTGCATTTCCCTGTGATATTTTTTAATCATGACTATAACGTCTACTTGTCCTCACTCAACAAAAATAGCTTAATGTCTTTTTTGTATTGCAGAGCCCAAAACTGCACAAAATATTCAAGGTGAGGCCACCCCAGTGCAGAGCAGAGTGGGACAATCACCTCCCTTGACCAGCTGGTGATGCTTTGCCTGATGACTCCCAGGACACGGTTGGCCCTCCTGGCTGCCAGGGCACTGCTGACTCGTGTTCAACTTTCTGTTGATCAGGACCCCCAGGTCCTTTTCCACAGCACTGCTCTCCAGCTTCTCATTCTATAGTCTGTAAACACAACCCGAGTTGCCCCATCCCAAGTGCAGAATCCACCACTTGCCTCTGTTAAATTCAAATAGTTGGTGGTTGCCAACCTCTCTAATTTGTCAAGGTCTCCCTTCAGGGATTCTCTGAAAAACAAGCTCCTATCTCAATGTAATTAGAGTCCTATCATTTAAACTTTTCCCTGTTTTCAACTAAACTCCTTTGTCAATCTAGTTCTATTCAGCCATCACTTTCAATGACCTCCCAGTATCCAGTCCTGCAACCCAAGAGTTATAGATTCATCCAACAAGCTGTTACAACCATCTGAGTTTTACCTTTTCATTGCTTCTTTGTCCTAGATCAAAGTGCAGTAAACAATAATACCTTCACAAATAGCTACTCATGATATCACTTCATTTCAGTGACATGCATCTTGTTCTCATTAAGAGCATTCAAAAAAATGTTTTTAATTGTGCTGGTTTGGTCAAACCATCTTCTACTTTAATTCTCCTGCTTGCTACAGCATCATAAAGTTGATACAGTTGCCTCATTTTTAGGTTCTTGAATAATTTAAGACTTACTTACATTTCTACCCTTTTCACCTATATTACCTTTATTTCTATAATCTCACAGTATACGAAAAACCCTCTCTTTGGGAGTTCAACATGACATCATTCTTGCTTTCTTAAAATATTGTCAGTACTAACATCTACATACAATCTTATAGAAAGGAAGCAATAATAAAATTATACATATAGACACAATTTTAATCTGCACAAATATACCTAAAAATTAATCCAATGACCATATAATCTTACTTATTTTCTTTCCATGCATCCAATCCTCATTTTAATTCTTTTCCTTTTACCGAATCACAATTCAGTTTTGCAGTTCTGTTAAAGAATCACATTTAAATAAGTCCGTCTTTGTGAACTTCTTAAGCTCTGCCAGGGGAGGTTTAGGTTAGATATGAGGAAGAAATTCTTTACAAAGAGGGTAATCAGGCATTGGAATGGGCTGCCCAGGGAAGTGGTGGATTCTCTGTCCCCGGAGGTTTTTAAGACGAGACTGGATGTGGCACTTAGTGCCATGATCTAATAACCACGGTGGTAGTGGATCAAGGGTTGGACTTGATGATCTCAGAGGTCTTTTCCAACCCAGTTGATTCTATGGTTCTATGATTCTTTGAAAAGAGAATGCTGCTTGCAAAGTTCGTCTAATCATATTCCTATTAGGAATAACTCATTCACCTTGTGTAAGTGATTAGTGTATGTAACAAATATCTAGGAAAATAATATTTCCATACATTCTCCGCGTCTAGAAATTTCAGACCTATTTTGGTACTCTTCTAGAAGTAAACATTTTAATCTGCAGTTCACTTGTTGCAATTTGACAAGCCATTACACTACAAGGTGTGTGTGTCTTTTACTTCAAAAACTTCAGGTGTATCTTTCCTCTCAAAATGTAAACAATATGCCTGTCCGCACATAGAAGCCATAGTCATTAAGAATACAAGGAAACAACAAACTAGTAATTGATTAAAAGTAATATATTTCAGTGCAATTCTCTATGCATAAGATACACTTTTAACTTGAAAAAACAATTAATTTATTTCTGTCTTTGGATGAGAACATCAAATGCCAATTAAAACCATAACTATTTCAAATGCATTAATCCAACGGGTTTTCTTTCAAAATAGTTCCTGCAGGATAAAGTCTTTAACTGCTGCTGGCAGTGGAATATTCACAGAATTTTCAGCAACCAGATCAGCTGGTCATCTAGAGGAGAGAGTTTTCAAAGTAGCTGGTTTCAGGACTAACCTCAGACTTAATTCTGTAAATTTTATTCTATTTTATTCTATTCAGTTCTCCTTTCCACTGGTAAAATAAACAGAAACATAAATCAAACTTGTGCTGTAAATCTCTTTCATTTTTCTTGGGCCTAGTGTCTAGAGAAAAGGTAAAATATAGATTTCTGAAGGTTATTCAAACTTGGCTTTGAGCTCTGAGCTAGGTGTTTTCAGCTTCCAAGCTAAGTTCTATTGTACAGGTACAATGCAGATAATACGGAAAACTGATAACTGTTTTTTCTGATACAAAAATTACCTTTCCCTCCTCTGATATATTTCCAATTTATTGAAACAAATAACTGACTTCTATAAAATGTTTTTCCACCATGATTTTCCACAGCCATAAACTACTGAATCAGATAAAACACAAAAGCTGTTCAATGTCTTAATGTCTTTCAAAATCAACATAACAATTATATTCTGTGTTAGCTTCGCAAGGCAGCTTTCACCAGGCCCAATGTTCCAGCTTGCAATTATGTTGTTGAGTTTTCAAGTTTGTTTTCTTTCTCTTTAAAGTACTTGCAAAAGCAACATCCAGGGATTTTCACAGTTGATGAAACCTCGGCCCTAAGATGGTGAATCACAGAACTCCCACTGATTTCAGCAGGTCTTAGGTTCCCATTAATGCCTTTCGAGAACTACTATCCTATTAATTTAAATATAAAAAGGTACTTTTAGTTAATTATTCTTTTCCAAAATCTTCAGAGAAGCACAGCTTCTGACTTTCATTTCTCAAAGACTCCAAAAGACAGGTGCTAGAACTACTGAGAGCAATGGCAGAATCCACATTACCTCCCCTGCCCTTGGACATAAATGGCAATATTTTATGTAATAATGTGTCTAAAAACATTATTTCATTCAGGATTGTGCAAATAGTTAATTTTAAAACAAAAGAAAATGTTCAAGAAGCTCTCAAAAAATGTCTTTTCACTTTCAATTCTATAGATAATGAACTTGATGGTACAAATAGCTTGGCCTCAGAAAACTCAAAACAGTGTTAAATTTATTTAAAGTGCTTGACAAAAAGTAGTGAGCCTATTGAGACAATTTTTTTCTCTGAAAAAACAGAATATATATATTCTTCCCCAGATTCATGCCTTAAGCACCTGAGACCTCAGCTTTTGAAATTTAGACTCCCCCCTCAGATAAAATCATAGAGAATCATCCACTGTATTTTTGATTGTGATACAGACAGATTGTTCATTCAATAAATCTTTTCTCATGTTATTTCTTTCCTAAAAATCAAGAGCATTCTAAGTATTAAGGGGAAATATTTATGGAGTGTATCATCAGTAAAGTACAGAGTGGTGGGTATCACAATAAATTTAAAAAAAAAATAGCAGGAGGCCTAAAATAAACTCCTGTGGCTAAACTCTATCCTGCGCATAGGTGCAATGGGGAATGGTGATGTTATAGAGAGGCTTTCCTCTCCACTGCATCTATACAAAGTAGTGCCAAAACAAATTTCCTATTTGTCCTGAAGCAAGAAAGCACATGGAGAGTAGTAAGCAGAAAGTTTTGCATCTTGTGTTAGCAAACGAAGTGATCAGGCTACTGCCTGGGAAGCATAACTATCCTACTCTAGCATGTTCCCTAACCTGAGAAGCAAATATTTACTCCTTTTTTCACCAAACAGGAAATTAATCTTATGCACCTTCGCCCCTCCATCACATATATTTTCTTATTCTGAGTCCCTCTGCCCATAAAAAAAAGGAAGACTGGTCACAGTGAGAGCAGCTGCTCTGCAATGCCGCCCACTCTGCACTTCAGCACATTAGCACTATGTGCAAAATGTACCTTACATATGAAGGCTGGGTTTCCTCTCCCTGATACTCAGGTTCCTGCCAAAAACCTCAACAGCATGGGTGACCCTCACCTTAGACAGCATTAACCTACGGAGGAAGACTCTTTCTGTTGCCCAGACATTCATTTGGCCTGTGACACCACTCCTGTCTTCAGCAGTCATTAATCATAACACACGATTACCTTGTCCTGGCAGTAAATTTGGGGTGCATTTTCAACTAGCTCTTTTTTTTGATCGTTTGTTAAGGCAGTTATCAAAACTCATCACTAAAATAATTTAAATAAATTACATAAACCAAGACATGCTGGTGGATACCAAAACACTACCCGAATAACTCAGTCTAATTAAATGTTGTCAACCTATATGTTAGCTGTTACCTGATAAATATATATATATATATATATATATCAGTTCATTGCTAAATGACAAAGTAAATTGCTTAGCCAGAGTTAAAACCTAGGCATTCAAGAACTTGTCGAGAACTTAGTCTAACTATTCTTCAAATGCTTTCTCAATGAAGTAGAAGAGTACCTTGGAGGAACACAGTAAATAAATTGTAGTAGCAAAGCAAACCTGTCTATGTTTTCCTACAGAACTCTGTCTTTAGCTGTGGAGAAAAAAAATATGCTCTGCTAAAAAGAAACTTTGCAGTATCTCCTTTTCAGGTCATGAACTTTTTATCCGATATGTTGTTGTCCTCATCGATTCATTAATTCTATGGAGCTGCATGTGGGTTTGCATTCATTATTTTACCTATTCTGTACTGGAATAGGTTGTAAGGGTCAAAAGCTCTATTTAAAAAAAAAACAAACCAAACCAATAACAAACAGCATATCAGATAAGGCTGTATACAACAGCATTTGATGTATTACAACTCACTGGTATCTGACAACCCTTACTCCCTGGTGACGCAATTCTTTTCCAATAATTTAGTCTCAGTCTATTAAAAGACAATTACAGATAATGCAACCAGGCAAGTGGTGAAGGATGTCTAGAATGGTACTTGTAGAAAGGTTATCAAAGCACAATTCTCAAAAAAGAAGTGTGTTATTGATTTTTTTAATCATTTCAGACAAAGACTGCTATATAGATTTTCTAAAGGATTGAACATAACTAGAAGGAGCTGGAAATGGATTTCTCCTTTGCTACTTCATATGTCAAAATAATAGATTTTTATATATATGTAAAATATATATTTACTACCAAGAATATAGTTAGCCATTAAGAAGTCATCTTATGATATCTAAAGACTTGATAGACTTTCAAATCTGTTGCTATTTGGAATGTTACCAGATTTCATACTTCACACAGCTCCTCATGAACAATTATTTCCACATTATGCATAAATTAATACAAAATCAGAAGTATTCTTTGAAGTTTTTGTTCTGTGCTGCTGCTGTCATCTGGGCTTTCAGTTTTAAGCTGGCGGTAGAGTAAAACAGGACCTCTAATAGCATTCTGCTTCAGAAAACATTTCTGACAAAATGTGTTATGTTGCCATTCAGAATCTGAAAAGCAGGGGAACATAGGGCACACTTACCTTTTTATTTGGCTAAGGATGGATTTAAGAAAGGGTTTGCCTAATTAAGATGCACAGTCTCTGGGAACATTTTACAAACTGTTAAATAAAAACCATTTACTAAGACATCTGGTCTAATAACTGTCTGTCTATCTGTGTAGTCCCCATGAACACAATGCGAGATGTGGGGTATGAGTATTCACAAGACACATAACTAAACACACACAAGACTGGAATAAAGGATTAAAGCAGGCGTATTTTAAGTATTTTACTTTCAACATTTTCCCACAGAGACTGAAGGAGAATTGAGTCAGGAAGAGGGAAACCCTAGGTTGCCCCTAATATTTCCAAAAATTATTCGATATTTTTAATATTCACTGGCCATTGTAGAGAATCATTAGTTTTCAGTTTAGAACAGTAGAACATATTAACAGGTTTCTTCTCTTCTGTACTGTAATTTCAACAGTCTTTTTACTTGATGCCACAGTCAAGATGGCATTTCAAGATAATTCGAGATTGCATAAATGGAAATTTTTGGATACACATTAGCATTGTTAGGAGTCATGGTTGACACTGCAGAAGGAAATTTGCAGAAACAAGCCCTGCTGAATAAGTCTCAGAGGTGACAGATGTACTGCCATGCCCTTGTCTTTAACCACATCGGTCAGCTTCATTGTCAGGCTCCAAATGGGGCTTTTTTGGAAGGGAAACTGTTCCAATGTGTGATATAATCTGTAAGTAAAGTATTTGTACAGTCAGCTGAATGTCCTTGCCCAACATGTTGGCAAATCGCTACAGAAGCAGCCATGGCTTTCGGCCCCTAGTGGCCACAGCCAGGCATAATTCAGAAAGCAAGGAGTCTGCACACATGGGCTATCTAGTGCCTACCCGGCAAAGCAGTGATTTTAAGTCAGTGGATTTTAGTCTTTGAAATACATTGAAAAACTATTAAAATAGTGCTGTCAAGCCTGATGCAAATGTAAATCTCAACATGAATGCACATCTGAGCAGGAATTGATTGGACAAGCTATATAACCACACATATAGTTATATGTAAAGGAACTCATCAACTTTAACTGTAGCTTTCTATACTTATCATGGACTATCAAACCACTGGTATGGTACTGTGCCTTATAGAAAGCCTTAGGTTTCAGGGAATCTGCCTGCTTGTTGGATTTTCTCCAGGTCAGCAGGGGAAAGAAAGCCAGGCATGGATGAACGGTGACAGCAGCTCCATCATGGTCTTCCAAGGTTAACAAGAGTCTGTTTTCATGAACACAGAACTCCAGGTTTCTGCATTTCAAGAGGGTTAAACAAGAAGTTCATCTGTGGTCCTCAGCCGATGTGCTGAGCCCTAGATATTACCCTTCCTTTCCTCTAAACTTAGTGTTGATCTTAGAAGTGAAGTATGTCATAAAGTCTTTAAAAATTAACTTATTCCTGAACATACTGTTGATCTACAAAGTAAAGTAAATAGCATGCAGTTTTCTTACAATATTACTGACCTGCTTATACAGTGTAGTTAAAACTTCTTAATTTCAAAAGCATTTCTTATCATACAAATTCATGATTAAAAAAAAAAGTTTGTGGTTTAAAGCACAGCCTTGACCACACAAATAAATAATGAAGTTAGCTCAACATCTGAGATATGGAAATGGTATCAAATATACTCCTTATATATGCTAAATACCCCAACATAACAGCATCCTAACAATTTCTAGGACTACCATGAACATCAGATGTTTACAGTGCCCTGACAAGGTTGTTTGAACACTGTCCCAGTGTTTCCTGCTAGGTTACAACATGCTGGCCACAGGTCACCTAGCAGCCATTAGTTTGGAGAAGAACTGCATTATAAATCTCACAAAAACATGGAGTTTATTCTTTAATGACTATGATTGTGCAGTATACAGTTTAAGTGTACATACCTATGGCTCCCTCTTCTGGATAATCCACACAGAAAATAAGAACTACCCATTTAGAAATGAAGAAAAATCATTACAATAAAGAAGGGCATAGAAGGAGCAAAATGGGGGGGGGGGAAAGACATTTTAAAGTAATATATTATTTATCAAACCTGTCATCTTCCTTCTCAGTTTTTTCCAACTTTTTTTTCTTTTTACATTTCATGAGTATTTTACCTTGAATATATAATTTCAGTCACAAAAAAGTTGAGAACAAAGACATCATACACATTGTTGTCAAAAATATACAGTCTCCTTAACTGTTCTTTATCTCTTATCACAATATGTAGCAGTGGTGTCAAATAATCTGTAAGAAACTGAACAAAAAAGATGACAAAACAGATTGGAACTAAAGTGGAAAAATGTTTGAGTAGATTGAAGAAACCAAATATTGACCTAATGGAGTTCAGATGAGTAGAGAGGTGTTTGCCATTGCTAACAGAATACATAAAAGATGAATGTGACCCATATTCATAAGGAATGGGAAGGTAAACAAAATGGTTTAAAACACAAGGGTAGGTTAATAACATGAACTGAAAAAAAATGAACTTTAAACATTTCTCCTATATAAAACACCATATTTTTGACATTTTAATTAAAGTGCAATGAAAAGCCTTTACAAGAAGCCAAAAAAAGGGGGGATTTTTTTTTCAAGTTTGACAGAAGAGTTCCTTTTGAACAAAGTTTGTTTATTTTCAAGGTTAAACAGTTTGATCAATATGCTCCAAAAGACATTTTTGTCGAAAAAATTGAAGTAGAAAATCAACTGTTTGTGTACAATATATTTGAGGATGGATACAATCAATAGGATAGGGCTTAGAGCAATAAAAGCAACACCTTTACATTCTCTCCTTTGATTATGAGTAGCTGAAAAGGTAAACTGAACTCAAAAAACCCAAACACCCCATTTAAATGGTTTAGGTGAAAGGAGATATTATATGGATATTCCATGACAGATAAAAATCATTTAATAGTAGAATAAATCAAAGGGGAAAAACTCCACCTCATTAATTCAGCTTACTAGGATAAATTTGTAATATAAATTAGCTTGAACTGCAACATTGCATTCTCATTAGCAACTCAATTCCTTAAGAGTGTTAATAGCTGAAGGATTTAAGAAGATGGACAAGAATTTCCACTTCATATAAGTCTTGGGAAATAGGATATTTCTTTTGTGATTTTGATTGGCTAAGCTAGTGTAATTTATCAGGAAACACTGCTCATCATTACTTTTTACACATAGCTTTCACAGAAGAAAAGGAAGCATTTTGAGTACAGATTTAAAGGCCTGTCTTTAGGGTCTCAGTTTTACTTTTATTTATATTTTTGGATTTCAGATTTCCATAAATTACTCTATTTTCCTTTCATAGATCTCAGTTCTCCTCATTAGAAAGTAAAGCTACACATTAAGTTAAAGACAGACAGCTAGTTAGAAAGAATGTTGAATATGAGATTAAATCTTTGAATTTCCTTATTTCAGTCCTTGCTTTAATTACAAAATAGATATTCTTTTTTCTTCACAGAAAATACAAGAAAAGGAAAAAAAATAAACCAGTGTTTCTCAAAGAGAAGTTCTGTCAAATAATTTACAGTGAAACTAAGCCACATTAATTAACTTTCTAAGGTTACTGTGAAGACTTGGAAAAAAACCCCCAACAAATAAAAATACAGAACTTAAAAAGCATAATTTAAAAGTGAAATAGAACTCTTTAGAAAAGCTGAGAATTAAATGGGAACTGTTCCATAAGCAGCATCAAAATATTGCATGATGATGGATAAAGATGACATTTACAAGGTTTTGTAATGCAAAATGGTGAAGTTTACAGGAAATTAATCTAATATGGTAGACATATCATTTCTCACAGAGGCTGGATCATAATTCAACTGTCTTCACCTGACAAGGTCAAAATTTACCACAGTGTACACCAGACAACTGTAGCTTGAAGAGGTTTCATCACATCTTAAATCAGTCTCTGCATAATTTCAGACATAAAAATCTAATTCTCTGGCAACCAGAGGATACATCCCTGCTATATTAAAAGGAAACACTCCAAAACTTTTGATTAAAATATAATGAAGAGAAAAAAACCCCTATCTACTTAAAAAGGCTGTTCATAATTAATCTGAATTATCAGCAAGCAAGTGAATATACAGCTTCTTCAGAAAGATAACACATATTAAAAAAATGTCCCCTTCCTTCAGTGTTTCAGTTTTTTGGATACTAAAGTTTCGTTCTGATTAGGACAAAAACAATACAATCAATTTAATAAATGCAGAGGTGCTCTAGGGCATAGATATCAAAATCAGCCCATGCTGCTACATATATTGAACCCTAACTCCTTGTAGTGTACTCAAGTAGAAGACATAATTATTCTTGGTAAGGGTCAAATCATAGGACCATTGAAGAGGTGCTTCTGATCAATATTAATGGCCTCTAAAGTCCTAAAGAATTGTTGTATGTATCTTTTGGCATTGACCTACTCAGTAAACTACTCATACATATTTAACAGAGCCAAATATTGAAGGACTAAATAATTGTAGAAAATATTATTTTTATTATGTATGACCCAGGTCAATTTATTATGATTTTCATAGCAAATTACTGGTATTCCAGAAACTGGACCAACTTGCTTCAGTTTTACGGAAGTGCTTCATTTTTTTATAGACACATTAGACCACTCCAAAGTCTGCTTCTCCCAACAGCAGGGGTCCAGGTCCACAAAATTAAGGACCTGGCACAGCAATCAGGTTTCTTCGGTCTCAGGCAGTACGGTAGGCAGTTAGCAGAACAGTGTGTAGTGATGATCACAGTGGTATAGAACAGTCAAATTGTCAAACTCCTGAAGGATCGAAATTCAGCTGTCATACCAAACTCTTAAGGAACCAAAGCATATCTGCCTCCTGTGTATTTATAATTAGTTCTTTGGACATCGCTTTATGCTTTTTTACTAGTTTTCTATCAAGCATCTATTGAGCATTCTAATCAGCAGACATGCTCTTCCTAAGTACTACACTACTGGTACTGAACTTTATCATCAGATAGCATAGCCTATATGCCATTTATCTGAGAAAATCAGAGTCTGCACAGATTTCCAAACTCATTCATGCAGATTTCAGTTAGTTCTTTTGAAGAATACATGCATGTATTTGTTCTTCATTCTCCTATCTGGAGCTGCTGTCAAACCTCTTTCCTCAGTTACACACCACAGATTTCAGGCCTGCGTATCGCTGCTCTAACACACGTAACGTACACACCATATAGCAAAATTACAGCTCTGCACACAGTATATAGTACAAATTTAGCAAAAAAATAAATATTCCTTTACTGAAGCAAACATCACTTAAGACTACAGAATACCTGTGATATTGTAAGAAAGTTGTACCTTTTTCGTAGCTTTTTAAAGCAATCCAGTGAAACTTAGCAGAAAACTTCATAGCCATGAACAGTATTGAATTCAGAAACAGTCATGTGATTTTCCATTATCTCAGCTTCTTATAGAGTAATTACTAAATGTGCATAATCATATTAAATATGTACAGCACTGTACAGATTCACCCTCACTAAATACCACAGGATTTCTTCATTAAGGAGGCAATAAATCGACTTCTTACAAATCTGGATAGGTACCTCTAATTAATTTAAATTGAACTAATAGATTTTGAGGTCTGGAGGAATCATCACAGTGATCAATTCTGACTTGCAGCATAAGAAATGCCATGTTATTTCATAAAGTAATTTCTGCATCAAGCTCATTATTTCTGAACTAGTTTGGACCCAACTCGCCAACTGCCTGTGTTGCCTTGCCTGTATTTCATTCTCACCAATTTCTGCTGCATGAAAAATAACAGCATAACCTGTCTTGAACTCCATTCTGGTTTTCCCTATTTTGCTCTGTCATTTTGTTAGGAGAAACACAGGGCCTGAATAGAACGGCGAAGCTCCCCTTTTCTTTTAAGAAAAAAGACCCATGACTGATGTCATTTCGGGAACTTCAGCAAAGCCTCCAGGATGGCAAGGAGCAGTGATAATTAGGCAACAAAGGCAAAGCAAGTGCTTCAAACACTCCATGAAAATCACCAAATCCTTTGAAGCATTCACTGAAGCAGAAAGAAATATTGTATCAGAGTTTGCAATGATGAGTCATCCAACACATTCCTGGTCACATCAGCACTACAACCCAGCGGCTAATTTACTGAATTGAGAAAGGCACACTGCTGCAGCCATGTGCCATGCTTGCCCAAATTTCCAGAGAAGCATTAAACCAAGGTAAACTTTGAGAGTGGGACAGTTGTTTTCATGCTACAGAATTATGATCATCCACTATTAGGAGCAAAAAACTGCCTAATAGCTAAAAAGTTAGTGTGTAAGGAAACCTTAGATTTACCAGCCACTGTTCAGGTATCCAAGTTTATCTAGCCTCACAAAGTTATTATCCTAAATAATATACAGGAAAGGACAGAAGCATCAAGCTAATCAAAGTGTAATAGGGAACAGATGCGTACACACCCTTATTCAAATCCTTTCAGGCATATTTTCTGCTGGTAAAACAAACAAAAAAAAGAGGTACACATTTATAACCCTTCAAGGAGCAACACATATCTTAATAAGAGGAGGAACATTTTTCCTGTGCTTTTCATCTTGTAGGATAGAAAAGAGGCGATGATGCTAAGGAATATGGACTGGTTGATTCACAATGGTACATTTAGTAGATGGAAAGCAGGTGGACATGGAAGAGAGTTTCCAGTTGTTGCTGCTGCATATCATATTACAGATATTTATAAAGCAACAGGGAAAATGTTGCTAGCAGGAAAGTGAAATGGAATGAAGTTAAATACGTGTTCAACAGGCAAGAGAGTGAGACAATTACCTGAAACCCATTGAGATGCAACTGAATCAGACCTTCCAAAACTCCAATATGGGCTTGGGCCTATAAGGGAGTTTCTTTTTAAAAGTTAATTTCTTGATGTTATGACAGAATATTTTAACAGATGTTTTTATCTGTAAATAAATATGTCTCAAAATAAGCCACAGATTTTCATTTTTAATATTCCAAGATAAACATGGCATGCTTCATATATTAAAATCATATATCACAAGGTATTTTTTCTCTGTGTAGCAGAGAACTTGGTATATTGTCATTACAGAGTTTATTATATATCATTCTTTTTACTACAAGAATAATCATCATTTCTTCAAATATAATGACATGGCTACCCTAATATAAACAGCACTTTTTTACTACATTACTGAATTAATTTTTGTTTTCCTAATGCTCATATTAATGAGTGAACATAACCCACAAATTCCTTGGAGAGCCTCCATGTGAAAAGTAAACCTTGGTCAAAGTCATTCTTTGGACTGCATGCTAGAAGTACATAGCAGAGCAGGTTAGATTAATTCATTGTTGTTTTAGCTTTTGAAGCTCAAGACTGAAGCATAAAAATTAAATATAGTTAGGGGATATTCTGCCTGAATAGCGAGACAGTGCCTTCAACTACCCCAGAAGCATGACTGCAGTCTGAGTGTATGCCTTTGATTGCCTTATTGATGGTCCAAAACTGATTTATAGTTATAAAATAGATTTTAAAAGACATTCTATGAAAGAATTAAGTCAGTGATTTATGTCATCCTATCAAGCTTCAAAAGCAGTCAATTAACTTCTGCTGTTTTAAAGACAGGTTGAGTATGGATTTGCTATAAAGCTATGACATCATAAAGAAACATCAATCTTGATGCTTTATCTTTCTTTCCTTATTTTAAGGGGAAGGTGTACAGGTTAGGAACAAGAAAAAGTGTCATTTTTTTCTTGATATTCCTTATCATTTATATTCCCTTCTGTACTTGGAATTGTCATCGCATTGTTTTCTGTTTAGGTCATTTGAGTCTTGCTGCTTGATTATCAGTGCCCTAAATTTTCTTTAGGCTAGATGTTTTTCAACTGCAAAAATTTCTTTTTCAGAAGTTGTCAGCGTTGAACTGACTAGCAGGCAAAAACCCCAGAGTTTCCAAGTGGTACCAGTAAAAATGATCCTGCATTCTGATCTCTCTTCCAAGGTCTGTTTCTGTACCTTATCCAGCACAATCTAAATGTGCATTCCACTAGACCAAAAATAAATGTGAAAACTGAGCATAAGAGCCACATTACAGGATTAGAACCTAATTCTTATTAGAATTTGAATCATTACATTTAATTTTTAATGACACATTTGTTCTTAGATATCTGATATTCAAAGATATTCAAAAGCAGCTGATAAGATTAACTGATTTTATAACATCTGCCCTTCACCTTTTTCTTTCACCTTAGTCTAATTTTTTCACTTCTTGTCTATCTTAACATAGAGGCATAACTGCCATCTGTGAATAAAAGCAGTGGATTAGTAAAATTATTAAAAATTTTCATGGTTAATACTTTACAAATTTTCTCTGGAGACAAATATTCAGTAAACAGACAAACTGTTCTGTTTAGTTTTCTCTTTTTTTTTTAAATAAATACAATTAATTATATGTGTAGTGCATTAACAAGTTACATGTTTATTCAACTTTCAGAAGTATGCTTTATTAAAGTATTAAATCTACAGCTGGATAACATAACAATTCAGAGGAACAAAAAAAAAGAGAATAAAAGCAGTGGAGTATTTGATTTGTAATACTAAAATATAAATTTTAATTATTTTAAATTAAATTCCCACAGAAGCAGAGACTTGGCACAACTTCTCTATTTAAAATTCCTTTTGTTCTTTCACTTAAAAGTGATTTTGCAAAGTTCAGCAGTGAAGCTTAGCACACAGCTGTATTTTCAGGGCATTGACCAGTGAACTCAACAGCTGCTTGGAACACATTTAGCCAATCTGCATAACTAAAATATCCGGTTTAAGTAGTAAAGTTGCTATGAACATTCTTACATGTCTCCAGCAGCTGCCATAGTTTTCATATATTGATTCCTTGAGTTGTATTCTTACATTACCCTGGGCTAATATTTACTGTCCCATTCATAGCACAGTAAAATGGAAGCAAGATGTCGCAAAGAGATTTTTCAGAGTTCATGTTTCTTAAATAAATCGCAATTTCTTGCATTGTTATCGTTCATCTGCCAGTTCAAAAGATTGTTTTTCTTCAACTATTTCAAAAAGTCTGCCTGTCATTTGATATATTTGCTGCAAACTGGAATTACATTGCAGAAAATGCATGGGTTTAGTCAAATAAAATAAAATTATATGCCAGCTAGCTTTCAAATACTCTAAATATTGCAAACCTATTATATACATACTAGTTTTATTTATGTAAAGCCTGCCACTGCTTCACATGTGAAAGTGCAGCATTAAGGGAAAAGATTAAGATACATCATGCAGGTAGTATGTCATTAAAAATACTCTCAGAGATCCAGAGGCTGCCTATCATATAAAGGCTTGCTAGTGTAGCCTGCTCTCTATTACCTAACCTGTAAATAAATAAGCCCCAGATACATGAATTCTCCCATGGCTCAAGAGACAGACTTCCTAGAGCAGAAAGAAGAAAAAAGTGGTTGTATAGCAATCTTCTGTCTGTCAAATAAGTAATAAAAGATACTGTAGCTGTCATGGATTCACAGGTACATCACAGTTGTTCCGCTACCCTTCTGTTCATCCTGCTGGAAAACCTACAACAGCAGAATTGATTTTGAAGCTAGAAAGTACCATTAAATCACATACCCTGCCTCTTCTGGCAGTGCAGACAAACATCCATCTGTACCGAAGCCAGCAACTTGGATGTAGCTAAGAGGTAATTTCCAGTTCTGATTTAGAAAAGATATCAAATTCATCACTTCTCTTGATAGTTTGTTAAAATGCTTTGTCATCTTTTCCATGGGATATTTGTACCTATTTCTAAATAGTCTCTAAGTTTCAGCCAATATACTTGTTACGTCTTTCTTTATTGAATTATTTTTTAATGATTTTCAGCAATGTAGAAGGTTTCAAAAGTAAATCTATGCTTTTATTTCATCCATTTTCCAAATTGATTTACCTTTTTGACATGTTTTGCTGTGTTGCAATCGGCTAAAAAGTCTGTTCTCCTATTTTCCTTTAGAAGACTACCTTTGTTCAGTTTCTGTTCAGCTTGTTCTGTGCAAAATATATCAGCCAAGCAATTTTGAGGTAGACGCCATGGACGTTAAATTCACTCCTTAATTTTAGACAAAAATATTTATAACTAACAAGTCTTCCATTTTAACAGAAATTTAAGTCTTCCCCTGACTGAAAAAGTGCAAGCAGATTAGTGGAAGACAGGAAAATTCTCACGGCTTGTCTCACATGCAGATCTGTTCAGAACTAGAGTAACACTAACACTTACTTGGCTTAGGACTAGTAAACATGAGTAAGTTCTGAGAAAAAATTGCTTATATGCATTCATTCGAATATAAACTATGAATTCAATTTAACACTTTTAAGAACCTTTTCTATTTTTAAAAATATCTAAATAGGTTCTTTTATTTCCCCTGTCAGAAAAATAGAGCCTTGCTGTGTACATAGCTCACAATTCTCCATATGGCGAGCATGAAATCTTCTTTAACCTGTTATGAACAGAAGAGTAAGCAATAATAATGCAGTAGCATCCACAGCAACTGTGCTACAAAGACACAGGACTTCAAAACAAAATCAAAACAAATAGTTCATGAATAACCCATAGCTTGATATGTTTGTATATAAGTGTTCAGTGAATAAGTTCCAAAATAAACATGTTTATACAATCAGAATATTTTTGCTGAATAATATATGAGAAGAGACATGGCAAAATTTGCAAACATTATGTGCTGCAAATAGCCCATCTTCCATATACTATAAGAAACAGAACAAGGTAGGATGAGACGAGATAGGAACTGGCAACTAATCATGGTAATCCCTCACTTTGTGGTCACAGGAAACCACTGGAAAGATTCCCTCAGGAAATGTTAGATCAAATGTGACATATTCACATCCAGTAAACTGTCTAGGAAAAAGTCTCTGGGGAGAAGAAATTAAGATGCTTATGGCAGCTGCAAAGGCTGCTAATAAGTGAGTAAAAATGTCCTTGGCTTTGACTGGCTTTTCTCCACCAGCTACTGATGAGCGGTATAGTTTAGTTATGTCCCATACCTCTTTAGATCTTTTCACGTTGACTCCACACTCTACTTCGTAGTTGCTCTTTCATCCCTTCCCTTTTTCTCCTGAATGTCCTTCCTTCTCCTCTCCTACATACTGTCTTTTCTCTAGGTGTCCTCCTAATCAATTTTTACCAAAGGGGGAAAAAACCCACAAAACCACAAAAAAACCTGTAACATTACCATGATCTTTCTGCCTTTCATAACATGGATTATGCTCTATATGTAACATCATTTTATATATCCAGCATTTGCATTTTGTGTTAAGCACAAAGATTTCCAGAGCATTAACTATCTTCCTCTAGGTGTTCACCCAGTGTTTGAGCTCTGAAAGCCTTCAGTGCACATTCTGCACAATCCTCCTCATCTTCTTTGGCTCCCATACCCTTTGGCATCCACAGTACCAAGGAACTTGGTATCAACCTAGATTCAAACATAAATTCAAATCATCATTCATATGTCTGAGCAACTTCTAAAATCAAATAAGTTGTAATGGATTACAAAGTTTTGTTCCATCTTCTTGTCATACACCTTAGTAATAACTTACTGGAAGTCAGGGATTCCCAGTTCCCTAGGTAATATAAAGCATTCCTTCCTGTCCTCTCTCTGGCCATGTATTTATTTTAGCTTAAATAACTTTTGAGTCTGTGTTCAGCATAAACTTGGTAACATAAGGATAAATGTGCATTTATCCAGCTAAGAAATCTGTTCTCACCACTTCTCTTTAATGTGTAAAACACAACCTCTATTCTTTAAAGAACTGACACCAAAAAAAAAGGGGGGAGGGGGAAACATGAAAAATATTTCTACCGAGGGCTTATTTCTAATGTGCTTGTGCATACTTACTGATCCTGGATTGAAATAAAATATTGGCAGAATGACATTTTTTGACAGTTTTTATTATTTTAGAATTATGCAATGTTTTGAAGATTAACAGTGGGTTAGCTTCTAAGCAATCATTTCATAAATAAGCTAGGTAGCCAGTCAAGATGGTAACTTTTCATTTTTGGTTTCAAAGGGAGTTGCTCAAATACTAGGATAATTACAGTTCAATTGTTAATGCAATTCCAGTTCAGTCATTGCATTTAGAAACAATATTGTCGACTGTATACTGAAGACCAGTGAAATGGAAAGATCCTTATATTCTGCACTCAACTACAGAATATTAAAATCCACAGAAAGCATTTTTTTGGCTTTTTTTTAACCAGTGGAACAGAAACTTTCCTTATACATGACAGTTTTCAAGTCTGTGGAAAACATTTTATCCTTATTGTGCCTCAGTTTCTTAAATAGAATGCTAGCACTTACCCCTGTGAATAAGATCCAGTAATTTAATTTTGTGGGGGAACAAATGGTATTGAAACACTGCAAGAATATTCTCAAGTAAATCACCCTATTTATAAAAAAAAATCAATTTGCAGTAAATTCAATGCAATGATACTTTATACAATATTTTCTCCAGAATACTTTAAATGGGGCTTTTCCAAATAATACAGCACATCAGAGTGTAATTATGAATGAGAAGTTATTCCAGTTTTCACAGATGTCAAAGGATATCACAGTCCTTCACAAAGATGGGACTGTTTGTCTTTCACACTGTCTGTGCTGTTCAGTGTTCCAGCTTAGCTGATGAGCTTTGATGTCACACAGAATATTTGCTGACATCAAAAGATGATCTTTGTCTTCTGAGAAGATGCTGCTCTCAATTCTCTTGAGAAAATCTTTGCAATGTGTCATTTACCTACCTCTCAGGCACTTGTTAAATGCAACTGGTTATATAAAATAGCCTCTGGCAGCTTGCTAACAGCTGCTTTCAACTTTTCAGGATAATGTTTTTACCCTATGTGTTGCAAGCATTTGGTGTCTATGTGACATCCAACCTTGCTGGATGTTGATCAGATCAGCAAATTGGATCACACAGCAGTCAAGCAACCGACACTGTGTTATGAAAAGGCGTTCATAAAGACAACCTCAAAGAAATGCTAACTTTTGATTCACTGGCATCCCAGCATCTTGTCCTAGTCACCTTTTTGAAATATTTGTCCTGGTGATGACTGTCTAGTTCTATTATACTAACAATATGAGTTTTCCTGACATTACTGTAACTATCTTGAACTGTGCCTAAGATTCAACCACTGCTCAGTTTGAAATCATTCAGCAAAATGAATTTGTCACTTGGTAGAATGACTTAATTGTAGAATTCCTAATATAACAAGTTTTTTACCTTATAGGTACACACATCTGCTAGTACTTGGTCTTACCTTACTTCATTTTAGGACTTCTAAAATCAATCATAATTGCATAAAAGTGCCAAACTGCAATTGCTACAAAAGTATGATAGTAAGCAGGCTCTTACACAAGAAGTAGTAAGTGCTTTTCAGATCTTGCATAATTGTCAAGATGTTACATCCTGAAAGGGTTGTGTTCTTCCTGGTGATGAGTAGGTTGTTCAACCAACCAGAGAACCCCAGTGTTATGTGACTTCAATGATCCTTTCTCTGAGTTTTCCAGGGATAGGTGGGAAACACCACCTTCAATAGAGTTGTTTTACCATTCTGAAAGATGCCCTTTTGACCCAGGGAGAATAGCAAGCAATCACAAGTTAGAATAATTGAAAAATATTCTAACTTACTAGACTCTATGACAAGCTAAGGGGGTCCCTGTGCCCTGAACTAGAGGACCATGGCTGTGATAAACTCCCAGATGACCTTGAAATTTTGCAGGATCTGCTGCTTCAGCTGGATCCTGGTAAGTCTATGAGGCCTGACGGGATTCATCCAAGAACACTCAAAGAGCTAGCTGATGCCATTGCGAGGCCTCTCACAATGATTTTTAAATGGTCTTGGGAATCTGGAGAGGTCCCAGCTGGCTAACATTGTCCCAGTTTTCAAGAAGGGTGATCCTGAAAACTACAGGCCTGCCATCCTCACTTCAGTGACTGGTAAAATTAGGCAGAAGATTATTCTGCAAGGTATTGAAAAACACCTGAAAAACACAGTCATTGATCACAGTTAGCATGGCTTCATGAGAGGAAAGTTCTGCTTATCAAACTTAATTTCCTTTTTCAACAAGGTAACTCACCTAGTTGATCAAGGGAAGCCAGATGATGTAATATTTTTGGTTTTCCATAAAGCTTTTGATACTGTCTCTCACAATATGCTTCTGGCATGAGTGACTGGGTCATGCATTAGGTGCAAAGAGTTACAGTAAATGGGGTAACATCAGGCTGGTGACCTGTCACTCGTGGGGTTCCACAGGGCTCCATCTTAGGGCCAGTTCTCCTCAATATCTTCATAAGTTACTTGGATCAGGACTGGAAGAGATACTAAGTTTGCTAATAATACTAAATTGGGAGGAGCTGTTGACTCCTTCAAAGGCAGAGAGATGCTGCAGAGAGACCTCTAAAAATGAAAGGGTTGGGCATTCACCAGCTATAGGAAGTTTGACAAAGACAAGTGCTGGATTCTGCACCTGGGACATGGCAACCCTGGATGTATGTGCAGACTGGGGAACAAGGAACTGGAGAGCAGCACAGCAGAAAAAAGCCTGAAGGTCCCGGTTGATGGCAAATTGAACATGAGTCAGCAGTCCCCTGGCAGCCAGGAGGGTCAACCTTTTCCTGGGAGCCATCAGGCAAAGCATCACCAGCTGGTCGAGGGAGGTGATTGTCCCGCTCTGCTTTGTACTGGGGTGGCCTCACTTCGAATATTGTTTTGGGCACCACAATGTAAGAAAGACATAAAGCTATCAGTTGCCATCCAAAGGAGGGCAACAAAGATGGTGAAGGGCCTACAGGGGAAACCACATGAGAAATGGCTGAAGTCACCTGATTTGTTCAGCCTGGAGGAGACTGAGGGGAGACCTCACTGCAGTCTACAACTTTCTTGTGAGGGGAAGAAGAGGGTCAGACACTGATCTCTTCTCTGTCGTCACCAGTGACAGGACCCAATGGAATGGCCTGATGCTGTGTCAGGGAAGGTTTAGGTTGGATATTAGGAAAAGGGTCTTGACCCAGAGGGTGGTTTGGCACCGGAACAGGCTCCCCAGGGCAGTGGTCACAGCATGAAGTCTGACAGAGTTCAAGAAGCATTTGGATGATACTCTTAGGCATGTGCTGTGACTCTTGGGGGTGGTCCTGTGCAGGGTTAAGGTTTGGACTCGATGATCCTTGTGGGTCCTTTCCAACTCAGAATATTCTATGATTCTATGATTTATAGCTTGCACTCAAATAGATCCATGATTTATAGGGAGAAATCGTCCACTGACAAGAATTATAAGAGTTGAAAATTATGTTAGAGTTAGATAACAACCTGAATGCAGGTGATAAACATGTTTAGACTTGCTATTAAAGCTTTCCTTCTCCTTATTTAATTTTTTTAAAGAACGAAAAATACAGGTGAGTAGCCCATTGTAGCTGCTGGTACTGCTAAGGTGGCCTGAGGAGCAACACACAAAATTTATCTAAACCCAAGAGTTTTTTAAAGCATTAAAGAAAATTCTGTTTCAGTTTTAAAGCGGGGAAAGAAAATATATTTATATATTTATGAAAAATTACTTGCCTAAGGTCAGCAGATCAGAGGCAGACCACAGAGATCAGGTCTCCCTGATGCCTATTTTTTTAAACAGCCCAGGCTCATACTGGTCTTTTGTCTGCTGTTCAACAATGCGAGATCATCATGTTTGTTTATTGCTGGCACTGCCAGACTTCCATCAGCTTTTTTTGTTTCCTTCTTTTGAATACCTTTTTCCACAGGTATACTATTTTGCTATTTTATTTTTTCCCCTCCCAAAAGTTAACCTCACTCTTATGATTTCCTAACAATTTCCTTAGAGCAGCAAGAAGCCTCAAGCAAACCTCTGAAGCTAGCAGACTTCGGAAGGCTGTAGCCCAAAGTACTTCATTTGTAACTGCCAGAGACTGAAAGAAATTATTAATGACAGGGGCAGGGCAAGTTCTGCCAAGTTGGGGCGGTACACTGCTCCATACCTCCCTGCCCTTGGAGCCTCTAGTCCAGCCCAGAATGGCTATTAGCTATTGGCACACCACATTGAAACCCAACACCACATTCCCTGGAGCCCCTACCCCAGATCCCAAATGGCTGGCAGGTCAAAAGGCCCACCTGGGCAGGGTGGTCACAGGAGTCCAACCAACCAACACCACAAGGCCCTCCATGCATCACAACCCTATCATTCTTGGATTTGCCATAGCTGGTTATGCACTGGATCTAAGGTGGTAGCTATAATTCTCTCTTTCTGTCTCTCTCTCTCTTTCTGTCCTTATTCTTCTTCTCAGCATTTCCTTTTCTTGATATTTGGGTAATTTAAACCTGGATGAGTTGGAATTTGCTAAGTCAATGCTTTGTGAAATGCTTTATGTTGATTGAATGTTTCCTTTAAACTTATTTTCCAAAGTTTGCCATTAGAAGTGTTTTATTTTGACCTCGTGAGAAACATTGTCACATTTGTCCCATGCGTAGCCTCGGAGAGTAAAAGAACCTAAGGCCTCTTCAATAAATCCATCAGGCAGGTTTTGTTGCCTCACACCTTTTGGCATAAAACCCCTTCGATGAGCTCGTGGGGCGAGCCTGGGATCTTACAGTAACTCAGGTCCAATCCTTTACAGAGTGAATAAAGGATCCCAATGTATTACAAGGCAATTTTGGAGAAATGCAGGAGTACTCTGGGATGAAAGATCACTAACAGGTGTGGTTGCACATTTCCACAGTGTATGTATTTACATTCAGATTTTTACAGGGCCTAGATAACTGTCTCAAACGTACCCTTTAGATTTTTTATTTTCACGTGAGGACAAGTTGATATATATTTTACCTAATCTTCTTTCTTTTGTCAATATTAATATTCCCACTGCCTTGGCTTTTTGTATGATGACTTTCCTAAGTGATAATCAAGTAATCCAAGTCATCATTTTATCAAGACACAAAGATTCATCATCTTATTGCTGTGATATTTACTGTAAGATCACTTGGCTCCCAGTGTGAGGCCCAGACATTTATGAGACATCCACATAAAATGATTAAATGCCTAAAGGGTTGGATTTACTACAGAGGCACTTTCATGGAGGAAGAACGCTCTTTAGAAAAGCACAACAGAAAACTCTTTTGTTCACTGATGCTAATTTATGAGTCTCACATCTTTTCTTTACTGTTTAAGGGACCTGGGTGCTTTACCGGTGTCTTAGTAGCAAAAGATGACATGCTATATGTAAAACAGTTTTCATGTACTGCTGACAACAACCAACTTACATTTCAGTCATAAACAGTCATAAATTCTGCTTTTTGAATTGCAGCTCTAACAGCTCCTGAAATTTCCATAAAGCCTTATGAAGCGATTAAACCTACCATCCAACCACGTATACATTTGTATGTATGATGAGATGATAATAATATTTAGATCACTGCTTGTTTTTTTACATCAAAGTTCTGCTGTGTCTCACTCCACCTCAAGGATCCAGAAACAGATGCACAACTCTGCTACACAGTTATGAAAACATCGTTTCTTATGAAATATTTTTAGCCAGTAATGACAAACAAAGCCCAAGAAAATTTCTCAATCTTATTATCAGTTGCTATACTAAACTGGTCCATTATATATAGATGAGGATTTATATATTAGAACAAGGTGAATGAATGTTTTGTAAAGGTTAAAAAGGGACAATAAAGAAAACAAGATGTGATATATATATCTTTAAAATGGATTTGCAGGTGTACAGTGATTTAAATGAGGTAGAAAGTAGAAAGAAACTATGACAAGTGACTCGGTTACAAATTTCTGTAACAAAGCAAGCCATATTTTATTGTCAAAAATATTTTCCCCTCAGGGTTCCTCACAAACCTATAAGCATTTGTCTCACATGTGTTGTTTTCTCTGAGAACCTCTTTCATCCCATCAGACTACTTAGTGTATTTTAAAGCTAGGAAATTAATGCAAATATTGATTTCTGAAACTGTCAAGCAGGATGCAATGTTTGCTAATGTTTCAGCCCATTTGGTATAACGACTTGTTCCCATGTTTCTGTATTTAAAAGAGGAAAATTTTTTTCCAATATGACATGAGATCATAAATTAATTCATTTATTACATTCCTTGAGCTATAATGCACAGATTTTTTTCTCTCTTATGATCGTATTTCATTCTTTTCTACCAGGCTAACAAAATGCGCTTTCATCTTATTGCTGAAAAACAGCTCTTCAGGTTTTTAAAGCAAAACACTTTCATGTCTGTATCATTTATTATTATTATTATCATTATCATTGTCATCATCATCGCTACCACAAACATTACCTGACAAAGGTAGTACAGTTACTGTGAGAACAAGGGGTTGATTCTCACCACTAGGTGGTATGCATTCAAATGGATACACTTTACATGTGTTTTGCTGTTTACCAGTCTCAAAACACAAATAAGTGGTCAAAGGAATATAAAAGTCAAGCAATTCAAAGATGTGTTTTATATCCTAATAGTGAAGAAACTAAGGTCAATGAAGCCTAGTTTGGCCTAACTGTAGTTACAATAAGTAGATACAGCATCATCATTTAATAATAGGACCTGAAAAGGATTTCCCCAGCGGTAATTTCATATTTTAAAGTTTGTTTGTTTAATTTCCTTGTTTTATAGCATATGAAAGAGACTGGGAAAAAAAAAGTTGAAGCTTCAAAAGAAAAATAAGTTGAGTTTCTTGTTGACAAAGATAATCCCACAACTGCATTATAACAAACATTGTGTAATACTGTTCAATATCCTTATTCCTCCAATGAGAAAGCCTGGATTCTTTGGTCTCTCAAGTTGAAAAGAAAAGCACCTTCATGAAATCTGACGAAGATTCAGAGAGTATGAGTGTTAAAAGAACTACTTGTAATAGAGTCCCAGGAAGTAAAAATATCTGTTCACATAAACTGTTTTTCCTTTCTCACCCCAACTTGGTAATAAAGGTGAGATGACATGCAAATGCAAATACTGAGATAATTTTTGTAGGAGGAACAAAATACAGCATCTATAAAGAATAAAAGCAGGAATGGGCCTGCACCAGCAATCTTCCCATGCCATGAGTGCTGGTTTGGGGATTTTTCCATTACAAAACAGCATAATTAAGCAAATGAATCCTCTTTTGGAACTTCTTCCCGGGAGCAATTCAGGCCAGTCCAAGATGCATTTCTTCTGCTGGATTTTAATTATATTTTCCTACTGTAATAGAGAAAATCCTACCTAGATATATTGCTTTTCAGACATAGAATAATAGAGTCTGATCACCATGTGTAAATAATCATTAACATTTTATTAACATAAATCATTTTGATACTTCTCAAGTCTACTTCAATATTTTAGACTGTATCCTAGAAACTGGACGATATATAGACTAAATATATTTTCTATACACAGTAAGATGAGTTTCTTTTTATGATAAGTGGCAAAAAATCTGCACGAATTTATTGTTCTTAATTACCAAAGGTAGACATGGAATATTGGAAAAATTACTCTTTTATTGTAAAAAAAATCTTCTCAGAAGAAGTCAGAAAATTAAGACCTCATCTTACTAGTAGTACCATAGCAAAGACTTATCTACTGCCTTTTAAATCTGGAGAAGACTACTAGTAACTTAGCGTTAATCTCCTCTGAAGTGGGGCAGCCACAATATTAAATGTTTTCCTCATTGAGTAGTGTTGGAATAAATACATTCCATTTCTTTCTTTGTAGGTCTGACAATCTTGGTACACTAGAGATTAAATTTATGTCTTCTATTTAAATGTTGATCTTTACAATCTACTTAAAATAAACCATAATGTTAAAATGCACTTAAATTTGACAAGTCTGTTGTATTACATAGCTGATTGCATTTCTTGAAACTTCTAGTTTTGTACAGTACATAAAGAGGGTGTTTCATGCAGATGAAGCAAATTAAATTATCTTACTGTCTCACTGTAATTTCTCTCTCTTCTGACTTTAAAGGTACAGTAATGTAGAGAATATTTTTTCATACTGTAGTAAGAAAAATTACCTTGTTCTAATTTTACTGTACTTTATTCTAATTTTACTGTACTTCAAAAAGTTAATTTGAGATTTGAAAGAGTTAGATTCCCACTTCCTTTCAAAATAATTTTTTAAATAATAATTAAAAAATTAATACATAAATTAATAAATAATTTTTTAAAGGTCTTTGAAAAATTTCACCATTGCTAATTTTTTATGGAACTTCCAGTGGAGTAGCTAAATAGCTCAAATCCAGAAGAGTTTGATGAGCAACTTGTGAAACACATGTAATGTGGTATCCAGAATGGAAATAAATTCATTCATACATCAGAAATTATGTTTATATCTCCTTTCAAAGTGGGCTCATAAATCAATTAGGTATTTTATGTTGGACAAGATTTTTATGTAAATCCAGAGTCCTCATAATATTTTTTTCAAATAGAATGTTGATTGGATCCTTTCTTATCCACTTGGTATCAGAAGACCTAATCCAAAATGCTGTTTATGGTTAGGTAAAATAAAGAACATTAATGTTTGGCCAAGATTGTAAAGTGCTTTGAGATTTTCAAATGATAAAAGTGCTGGGCACTGTGATTAGCTCTGATTTTCAGAGGTTCTTAAAGTACAATGTTGCCACAGTAGGCTAAGTCAGATGTTTTCACTTCTTCCTGTAGAAGATAATTTGGTTTGCTAAACATGGATGTGTTTCTGAATTCAGCTGAGTTTTGAAAGAGAATGCCTGGAATGTGATGTCACCACTCAGTTATTGCTGAATCATAGAAATGAGGTATTAGAGTTATTGTATCCCTGCTTGTTGAAAAACCTAATTTTACTTCCTATCTCTTTCCCAGAAACAATCCATCCAACATCAACAACACCTTCACAGAGTTTTGTGCTAGAACAACCAAGCCTCCGAAAGAGTCATCATAAATCTATGTCTTGACTAAATCATAAATCACTGCTTGAGTGCTCAGAGTACCTTCCATCTGATTCTGCATGAAGGTAGATTTTAATATTTTTATACCCTAAGCTCTAAAATATATTCTCAAACTTTAAGGAAATATTTATACTGTATTGATAGACTACATTTCCTAAACTGTTCCAAAAATTCAAGAAGAGAAACGGTACCATTTGTTTTTGTTGTGGCCTCAAAGTAACAGAAAGAGCCTTGAACTGCTGTTCAGTTCTTCTGTGTTACTTCCAATAACCATTACCACTTAATAAGGAATCTCTCATTTTTTTCTTCTTAGAATACTTTCAATCTCCATTGTATCTGAACAGTTCTCAGCCATGAATAAATCTCTATTCTGTGTAGAAGGAAATATTCCATTACACAGAGATGATGCAACAAAAGCACAGATACAAGGAATACATTGCAAAACTTATATGTAAAAATCAAGAACAAACTTACAAAATCATGTTCCAAATGTATCAAAAGTTATAGGCATATTTCAGAAAAAATTGAAGAAATGCAATGGGCAGCACAATGTAAGAGATTGTAAGAGATGTCCAGCATAATCCTTTCCTTAAAACCTATGATCCCACTGAGTCCCATTCTGTTATCTTAACAACAAATTTATTTTTCCTAGAGAAACCAAAACCACAGTCAATTTCTGACTTTCAGTAGCAACAATTCTTATCAATATTTCACCAGAAATGTACATTCATACATGTTTTATACATGACTTGGATGAATTAAAATCTGATTATCTTTTATAAAAGGTGCTGGACCTACAATAAGAAACCTACCTGTCCATTTGAAAAATAGTAAACTCTCCAAGAAATAGGATTAAGGACACACAAGAATAAGAGCACTACTTTTTTATCAGTGAATTTACTAAAACACCTTTGTATATTGGAAAGTTATGTGTTTGGAAAATATTATCAAATTAAGTATTCTAAGATTGTGGGGCAGGTAATTTGGAGGGAAGACGAAGAATTTATTTCTTTTAAATCCCTGATTCCCTATGCTAAGCTATCTTTTGATACTCTCCATTCAGAACTTATTTAGCTGAGGCCCAGGAGCTTGCTGAAATTTTTTACTGCTTTTTGAACTTTCCATGCAGGATTTGCCCACACTGCAAGGATGCCCTAAGAGAAGCAGACCCAGGTCATGTTGTAGCTGAAACTAATAGCTTTACTGTCTCCTAGCAACTATGGTTCAGCTATTTTGTACCTACAGAGGCCTCAGTAGCACAGAGTTATGCAAAGTCTGAACAAATACTCCCAGTTTCTCAATAGCTTGTTCACATGTGTATGAAATTTGGCATTACAATAATATTGAAAGCTAACATTTTGTTAACATTGTTTTCCTGTGGTTGGAAAAAGAAATTCTCAAGAATTATACCTTAAAGAGATCCTGGCATGAAACAGTTGTAATTAGTTATTATCATCAGTTCCAGCAAAGTGGCTGGATGAGAACTGCTTAACTCTAGCTGATTATACACTTTAACCTGCCTTTATGTTTATTGCTTTCAATAAAGAAATGCTATGGCATTTTGGTCTTGTTTATGAAAAGCTATAACTGCTAGATTGTAATTATTTCTAGGCTGTGCTCAGTGGGAAGAAGGTAGGGCTGTTTTGAGAAACTTCGGGTTTAATCAAATTGATTTTCTAGCTAAGATATGGTAAAAAGCACCCTCTGAATAAAAGCATAATTACCACCTCATTTTACTGAAAACTGATTTATCTTTTCATTGTTAGATAAATACATTCATGCTATTACCAAAACAGTTCAACTAAAAATTCTGCATAAAAATCTAGCCAAGAATGATTTGTCTAGTAGCAGGATCAGAAAAGAAAAGAAGTCTTTTAGAGGAAGAAAGAGACGTAGTAAGTGCCCTAATAATACATTTTAGAAAAAACAGTCCAATGCTTCTTCCTCACAGACACACATTTTCATCAGCCTGTGTTCTTACACAGACTCTGCAAAAAAGCAGAGCATGTGTTCCCTAAGATTCAGAAGAAACTGTCTGGATCAAACACATTTAATTCAACTGACAATAAGTGTTCCTTAGAGAGAAGGATACAAACATTGATTTGCCTAAGTCCTTCGACCACAGATGGTGAAAAATAATGTGGCTTGTCATGTTCACTGACATCTTGTTGCTGTTTAAAGTTGCTATATCAACACCTGTAAAACAAGTACAGTACAAAGGAATATAATTTCCCTCCTTACACATTTGAATGAGTACTGAATCCATTTTAAAAACACAGAATATGTGAAAAATAAGTCATATCTTCAGATTGTAAGTCAAGGTGACATCATATATTAAAATAAAGAAAAGGCTGCTAAATTTGTGGATGAACTGTGATCTCTAGTATAAAAATTTAAGAGATATTGGTAAAATATGCTAAAATCATATTTTGTTTTCAAATAGAGTTCTACATCTGCAATGCAAATTGATAATAAAAGTACAGGGATGTGTAAAAGCCCCATAGTACAAGCATAATATATACATAAAAGCTACAGATTATGAAGCTATAGAATAAGAATTCATAAGAATATATGAATCTAATATACCATTGTGCTATGCCTTTTCACTGAATCAAGCTTAAATGCTGTTCCTCTTGCCTCACTCCCAAAGGCACCGGGAGGCAAAAAGGAAATGAATGATTAAAAATATCAGGAGGAAAACTGAAAAATCTAAATGCATTTCATTTCACAACACTGTCTGTATCTCTTATGGACAAATTGACTCTGAGTGTAAGGTCATGTGCTCAGCTGCTGTAAATTTGTGCAAGTCACTGAAGGCAGAGGAGGAGAATTAATTTAATTTACACCATAGAGGATCTGGCTTTCAGTCACTACATTGCCCAAAGCCAAAGTTAAGCTATGAAGTTTCATGCTTCTTATGGATAGATGAGGCTAGTTTACACTCCAGGAACTTATATTATTTCAGTCTGTCTGTTGTTCAGAAACAAACAAGACCAGACATTTACTGACGTCAGATCAGAGGTGATTTAAAGCAAACACACAAATTTACCAAAAGCTGTGCTCATTTTTGGGAGCAGAAACTTAAAAACGCAGAAGGGAACTAATTATGTTCAGACCACATATATTTTTCGGACTTGTCAATTTTTGCATGTAAATGTAATTGCACCTGTGAGCTTTCTAAGATCGGTAATATCACACATGACATCATCATCACATACTAGCAGGATGATTTTCTACATTAGGTAGACAAGTTTTGACTTTCCTGAGAGAGCACAGGGGATATGTGGAGGTACAAAATAAAAACAAATTTACAAACATCCTGCATTTGCATCGTAGCTCTTACACTGTCCTGCAACAAAAATCTTTCCCTTCCTCCAATTCAAATACTGGCCTGAAAGATCCAGCTATAAATTTCCCAGTGTGGATATGACACAGATATCTCTCATCCCTATAATAACTGTTTTAATTTCCCAAATGGCAAAAAGGGATTGCAAGCATGCTCACAGCTACGACCCAGCAGTTCATAGCTATGACCACCAGAGTCTGTTTATAAATGTACTTATTAGATATACAGGATAATTGTTCTGTCCTTCCAGGCCATTTGGTTTACATTACAGAAACTGTCTGGGGAGAAAAGAAAAAAACAACTACAACAGCTCCTTTTCTTGTTCGAAGGAAATCTCTTAGTTGTAAATGGAGATTTCCTTGCTTAGTAAAGGGAGACTTAACAGAGTTTATACATGGAAAAGAATTTTCTTATGGTGGGCAACACACTGAGGAAGCCACATATTTTGCCTCATATCAGGAAGTCTCAGAAGAAACACATGAAAATAGTACAATGACTTTTAAATCAGAAAATCAAAGGTAGCTAAAATCAAAAGAACAAGGCAGATCAGAAATACAGCTCTCAGGTTATAAACTTCTTACTGGCACAGAATATACTTAACTCTTTTAACACTCACAGGCAAAAGATCAATATATAACCACAAAAGAAGGACTCTTCCTTGGAAAAATCTTTGCTGATGACGTATGAGCAGGAACATTTTCACCCCCATATGAGCATGGTAGAATAATCTTTAAAATATGAGAAAGTGAAAGAAATCTTTTCTTCCTTTGGCATTGTTTGAACTTTCACTTTTATTCTAAATTTTCCACTACTTGAGAAAACATTGTTTTGCATGCCTAATGTTTTGGCCATGATTTTAACACTAATTCAGTTCTTGACAAACTCTTCCTGCACAAAAGAGTTTGTATATTCAACTTAATCTCTCAGAGGTCATATTTTCCCTTACAATCAGCTCTTATCAGGAGTTACTTTGGTTTTGGTTTGTTTTCTGGTTTGTTTTTTTTTTAAATCACTGGAATTCAAGTTTCTGCTAGGATAAGATGTTTCACTTATTCATAGAAAGTTTAAGTGCCTTCACCAGAACCAGAAGAGAAGAATTCACTTGTAAGAGTAAAGACCTTATGTCACTGATCAACCCCACTAGAAAAAAAAACAAAAATAGAAAGCCTGCTGTAACTGTGAAATAGTACGTGAATTGCAAGAAATATATTGCAATTATAATGCAATGTTTTGTATTCTAATTTTTCAGTTTGCATTATATGTTACAATTGCTTTACCTTTTAAAAGGTGGAATGATTTAAAGAAAAGGGTGTGTTGACTGGGGTACACTTTCCAACAAAAATTGTTTTTGAAAAGGATTCTCTTTGGTTTGTAATTTTTTATAATAAAATTGCTGCCCTTAATGGAAAATTCTGCTAGGAGCTCCAGAGAATTACAAGAGGGAAAAAAGTCTACTGTGTTTGGGCTTGTCCTCTGAGCTGTTGGAGCTGGCTCTTCTGGGAACTAGGAATACTTGGTTGGGATCATATTATGCAGGTAGTAAATTCTTCTGGCTGAGTAAATTAGACCAAAAAAAAAGACCATCTGATAGTGCCACAGCTGTGATAGGAAAAGGAAGTACCTCCTATAAACGACTTCATGGAGCAACCGTATGTTCCTACCCTCCAGATATATCTCATTTTAAGTCTCACATTGAAAAAGAAGCTTTGGTATATGCATTTTTTGCAGTGTACAATCTGTTCTGTCACAGAGATGGCAGTGACTGCTTTCTAAACCTTGTTGACTAGAAGTCAGAAATGTCAGAATCTATTACTGAAGATGCTCAGATACCCATAAACTCTTCCAGCTCCAGTGTAAAACATAAGAAACGCCAACAATTGAATTAAAGTGAGCATTTACTTACCCCCAGGGGGTAATTTTAAAATCACCAAACAAATTTTTTTTAATAATAGCATATAGACAAACAAAATCAATTACAGAAAATATTATTTATACCAGTTTCTATAAAGTTGGGCACGTATATGCACAAAATGCATAAAGTGACATATAAAATCTATCATCAAATTTCTGGACTATTTCGAAATCCTGAAAATCTACCAGATTTCTTTATTCATTATGCTTCCAATGCTTTATTTGTCAGTAATCATTCAATACATATAAACACTGCTTCTGATAGTACTAATATACGAAAAACTGGAGGCTGACTGGAGCAAAAAATATTGACAACTGAGCAGCAGTAATGTTTTTGCCATCCTGTGAACACTTCTCATTCCACCTAAAGTTAAAACCACAACCTTTAAATATGCTGAAAGAATCAAACATCTATCAATGTCCAATAGACTGAAAAGGGGTTCAAAATATTGTTTTACATCCCAGCAAGTACTTCATACACTTTAAGTTTCTACTATATCTCAACATCTTACTTAGCTCACTTTTTACTGTCATAAGCCACTTGGTAGGAGGGCACAGGGGGGCATGATGTTTGTTATAAATTCTCATCAGGTTGAACAAAGACACCAAAGTCTCAGGGAACTCTTATGCTTTTATTGTATAGTCACCTAAACTCTGTCAACTATCCCACTGTTTAGTCTCAAAAATGTTGGCTAACAAGCCCTTAAGTTTTGGAACACACTTCAGCAAGTTTCCCACTCATCACAACAAACCTCAGAACAGAAAAAAAAAATCATATTAAGTAGTTTTAAGGAAAAGGAAAGATAAGTTCAGCTAAGTAGATGATTAGATCTTTCAATCCAAAGAATCAAGTTTTCTGACAAATGTTTTACAAGGTGTCCCTTTAAATGCTCTGTATCCATCCTAGCAAAAAACAAGATAACAAAATGTGAAATAAATTATTTCATTTTACACCACTCAATCACTTATGTGGCCTATATTTACATATTCAGGTGCCCACCAAGGAAAATCATGAGTTTATCAATGACAAGAGCTTTACCCAAAACTGCACAAAAATACGATTGTGTGCACTGAGAGTCAGTTGTCACATTACTGCAGACTTTACTGTAACTTTGTGAAGTCGTATTACAGGTAGAAACATAAATATGTTCTTTTGCAAGATCAGATAATGGAAAGTAGGTCAAGTAAATAGATATATTTTAGATTAGATGTTAGGAAAAAATTCTTTATTCAGAGGGTGGGGAAGCACTGGGATGGGTTGCCCAGAGAGGTTGCGGATGCCCCAGCCCTGGGAATGTTCAACACTAGGTTGGATGCACTCCTGAATAACTTGATCTAGTAAGTGGCATATCTGTCCATGGCAGGAGGGTTGAAACTAGAAGTTCTTTAAGGTCCCTTCCAACTCAAACCATTCTATGATTCTATGATTGTATATTTTCAGTAACACTCCCGTCAAAATACAGGTCTTGTTTCACTGAAGAAAAATTGCTGTTTTCTAACTAGTTCTTACTGGTTTATTTTTCTCAAGCACTACGTAAATTCCTCCATCCTACAACCTCAGCAGGAAACTCTACTACTTCCTGCCAACATTCTTTTTAGCTGTATAGCAGTTTCCATAACAGACCTCCACAATGACAGCTTTTCAAAGCCAGACAGGGCCTAAACTAAGCCAACATCTTCCTTGCTTCTCCTTGAAGAAGACTTAAAATTTAAGGTAGAAAAGACAAAAGAATACCATCTAATTTGCTGAGTAATATCAATAAACATAGAATCATAGAATCTCTGACCAGACTCCACCATCGAAATGATAATTCAGGCACAACTATATCTGTAATATTAGTAAACAATTCAAATATAATTTGGACAGAACAGTGTTTTTAAACCACAAGCGAAATAATTGCATCAGGTGTGCAATTTGTTGATGAAAGTTTTGAGATGTACCTTTTTAAATTATTATTATCTTTACTTGATATCCTGCTTTTTTCAAACAGGTAGGTAGGAATTATTTTACATAAGAGAAAATCAAGTCAAAGTCCCAAGACGTACATCAAGTCTCTTAACCATGAATATTAAGGGAATTCCTTTGTTTTGGTGAAATCTGAATCTTTTACACAGGCTACGTAAAGAATTACTGAAATGTCAATAACTCAATACTATATATTATATTCTGTGGCAGTTGATTCTCAAAGTGAAACCATAAAATGAAAATAGTTCTCAAGATGGTGTAGGAACTGTAAAAGGTTTGAAGAACCATTTGGTATTGCAAAGTAATCTAGATTTAGGGAACCAATAAAAGTAACTTCCCATGAGATCCATAAGGAAGATTTAGTGACCAGTTCGGAGCAAGTTTGATGCAGATGTCATTTACACTGGTATAAGAGCAATTGCACAGGCTATGCATAAGTTCATATTTTTATGAAAATAAAAACTGTTAGCAAATCAAATGTAATCTAACTAAGTTCATAAAGCTTTTTCCATGGTCTTTTCTCAGTTCTAATCAGTAAATCTTATCATGAATCTACTTGTTTCAGGCTTTTTAGGAAACAGATTATGGAAGCAAATATTTGAACAGATTTTAGGCCATAAACTGATATTTTTAAGACCTATATGTGTATTTCTGACAAGTAAAATATGCATTTCCCTTGGTCTGAAGGACAACCCTACATCTACTCACTTTCTGCTGGCTGCAAATCATGAGGTTCACTGACTGCATACAGTAAATGTAAACAAGCTGATGATCCAAAAGCAATCAGGAGGAAGGATACAGAGACTGATAAATCAATATTTTGTGAATTGACAAGTACATGCTATTATCCTTATTCCTCAAACAAGCGTGATTAGCCGTTCTCATCTCATTTTAGGGAGTAAAGTAACTTCTTATTTCTACTTGTACTCTATATTTTATTTAGAATTTTGGTTTAATATTTAATGCTTTTTTCTGAAGTCAAAATATTAGTAACCTTGCATGCTCACATTGGATTGCAACGAGGAAACAGAAAAGATCATCTTCAACTCAAAAGTTTATTTATTTTCCAGGTTAACATTCAGGTCATAGAATATAAAATCTCTGTATCATTATATGATCTGAACCTGCATCCAGTGAAATGACTGAAAGAGATCTTGGAAAGTCATTCATGTTTTGACCCTTCAATTAATTTGAATATGTCCGAATATTGGAAGAAGACAAGCTAGAAAAGTACTATGAATGACAGTTGTTGGTCTTTACCCATTACATTCGCGACTGTTACACAGATTGCCTGAGGGTCATTCAGATATTGTTAAATGAAAGCTATTCCCTAGAATTGTGTTTGAGGTCAGTGCTTTGATCAGCAGGTAGCAGTGAAAATAGAGCATTTCTCTGAACAGAGGTATTTGCAAATAGTCCTTTAAGTATAAGCTATCTACAACTTTGTACTGGGTCTTTATACATAAACTGTTGCCCTCATTTTTGCAGGTGGGTCTGTTAGAAAGAGTTCTCTTTGTCCTTCAGCTGGTTCAGTTTAATTTTTTTAATGACTAAGGAAACAATTCAGACACTCCAGTGACATGGTATACACCCTTTTAAACAATATCTCAAAATATTTTTATTTCTATCTCCAAGAGTTTCAAAAAGAAAATTAGTTGCAGAACAAATCCTTGGTAAAGATATGATGCATTTTAATGTTAACTACTTTTACCACCCAGTCCAGTAGTTAACTTCTACACCAATTGAACCATCTATTGGTACTGTTGAGATATTAAACTAGTAACAGGCAAATCGATGTATACAAGACATATATTTACTGAACCTCCTATTCCTGAACTGTCATTCACCCCGAGTAATTTTGTCTTGAAAAAGGCCAGAACATTGGCATCTACATAAATAAATATCAAAGCTAAGGTGAACTCTTTATTTATTTAATACCTTATTGTAATTGCTGAGTTGCTCAGCTTCCACTCAGAGACCCTCTGCCCATATTATGGAATAACAACTTATAATACATGGCTATTTAAAAAGGAACTGGTTCCGAATTTTTCCAAATGCATTTCAAATCACTGTTTTGGACTTTTTTTCTATACCTAACACTTAAAAACAGGAGTTCCTGGAAACTTGTGAAACAGTTTCAGTTTTACCTATAATATTAGTTCGGGTCAGGAAGAACACATTCAAAGTTTAAACATCTCTAATACTTTGCTCATGACTTATATATCCATTTATATATTTCTTAGGGAATATTCACAAATTATGTGTGTGTTACCTTTACTTACAGTACAAAAATGGTGACAGAAACTGGACACAGTGGGATTTCCTAATGAAGGAGCATTCTTTAACAGCCTGTGAGTGTCATATTTGGAGTGGGCTTAAGAACCAGAGGGAAACTCACAGATACCAGGAGACTGCTTGACACATGTAGGTTTCAATACTTAGGGGATGCAAACTAAAATAACAACAGGAAGACAAAATGGTTTTCTTCTGTCTCTGCTTTGTCTCTACCATACAACAATCATGAGAATAGCCATGATTCAGTTTATCCTTACCAAAACTTTGTCTTTTCACAGAGTTTTGACGTTCACAGACATAAAAATTTAATTCCACCAGATCCCCATCATTAAAATCTTCAGGGTTATTTTTTTTCCTCTTGAATGCCTCTACTTATCAAATCTCTGCCATATGGATTCTAATGGTTTAATAATATTTTTATTGGTTTTTGTTAAGCTTAAATGCACAGATGCTTCCCCATTGCTTTCTGTGGCAATGATGTATGAAAATGCAAGAAAACTGAAAGAAGAGAGTTAATAAGAGTAATGCAGCAACAAAAAACCTGTCATTTTTGTGTCTTGCTATAACATATATGTAGAATTGTTAATCTATGTTAAACTCTATGTTAGGTTAGTCTGATCATGAGAATCCATATAACTGATTTAAGGGGTTTTCTGTAATACAGGGCTGTACTTGGGTTTTTAACACTGTTTTTTTGATTTTAGAGTCCTTATGATAAACAATCTCAAAATTGTTTATGGAAAAATCAAACTTTTAGTCTTTCATGTTCTTGATATTTTAAGTGGTTTTAATTGTACATTAAGTAGAATTCTATCTGTGGTTGAAAACAGGTTGGGATAGAAGCAGTTATGTGTTTTTAACTACATAGGAATAATATAGGAGGAAATGTCATGAGCATCAAACTAAATTCCATACAAAATTAAAGCTCCTGGCAGACTGAGAAATCATTGCCATTAGCGTGGAAGGAGCATCTGCATACAAATCCAAATCTAGCCTAATGTCAGTAGATATAAGTTCTTACTCACAGAAAATTAATTACATTGCCTCCTGAATTTTAATGGGAAGTAATTGAAATAGTTTATCACTTCCAATGTTGTATTCGCTACCTTCTCTTTTGTGCATAAATTTTATTATGTAGTTACAAAAAAAATAAAATCCATGACAATATATGGTAACTTTAAAAAGGACAGCTATCCTGACAACACGGACTGAAAACTAATTCAGAGTTCTCTGCAAACAAGAAGGAAGAGAACATGGTGTCTCCATGAAGGCCCAGAGGAATTGTCAAATGCCAGTCTAACTTATTTTAGGCACTCAGATGCTAATATAATGACACAGTATTATAATCAGGATAGTTAACTTTCTCTACTACAGAACATGTAAGACAATAATGTGTCTCAAACTGTTTCTAAGGACCTAAAGATTCAGGAATATAAACTTATTCTGAAATAACCATACATCCTAAAGTACATCCAGTTCATCCACTCACTGTATGACTGTCTACCCTAAATGCCAGTAGTGTGGCTGTGTGGAACTCTTATGGCGCCCCTTGAAAACCTGGTGATGCTCAAGTCATTTGCTTGTGAGTAAAAGAGTTGTTCAGAAAAGAGACAGGTTGAAAATTTCTGTGATGATGACACTGCAAAATGCTCAAACTTCTGTCTACCAGAGAAACAAACAAATCCAATCAAATTTTACATGATGAGGACAGTGGTATTGCCCCTAATGCTTCCAGATTTGTCACCTCTAAAAGAGCAACTAAACTATGCTGTAAACTATGCCTTCACATAGCATATAAGTTTTTTCAGAGACAAGCAGTAAAAATGATCAGAGACAACAAAAATTATGCTAACATAAGGAAACAGTGCAATTTGTTCAGCACAATAGTTAATGGGGGATGGGGAGGAAGGAAGGTGGAAGGAAGCTGCAACAAAATCCAGCATCTGTAACCAGAAACTAACAACATTCAGATTAGCAATAAAACAAAAGAAATGTGTGAGGGTGTCATGGTTTAACCCCAGCCAGCAACTAGGCCCCCCATAGCCATTTGCTCACTCCCTCACCAGTAGGATAGAGGAGAGAATCAGAAGGGTAAAAGCAAGAAAACTAGTGGATTGAGATAGAGACAGTTTAATAGGGAAAGCTGCACACACAAACAAAGCAAAACAAGGAATTAATTCTCTGCTTCCCGTGGGCAGGCAGGTTTGATCTATTTGATCTAGCAACACTTTTATTCTTAATATCTATTGGTCTCAGCAGTCAAAGGTTATTCCACAAGCTCCTGTTTCCTTTCTTCTATGCACTAGATGCCAACTATCCTGCTGTAGTGGAGCACAGCCAAGGTGTGCTTGAGCATCTAACGCTAAAGTTACTTTAGTAGCTCTCTCAGAACTGGCTCTGAACTCCTTCTACACTCTCAGATGAAATCACGCCCAAAGATGTTGGGTTTATTTTTTATTTCTTTCCCAAAGTAATGTTTTTAGAAATTTGCACTTACAACCAGACACTCAAAGTACTGTATTCAGCAGAAGTAACAGTAATAGTGTACACATTTGCTTTTCGCTGCATAAATATATTTGGTGGATACTCAAGGATGTTACTGTCGACTCTATGAATCAATACTAGTCTGCAAATATGTTTCTAAGTTTACACTTCTACAATAAATATTACTCAGTTTCTTTCTCAATCTCTATTGTATGCTTGTTTCTGTGCTTTTGTATGTGTGTCAGAACATTAATTTTTCATTTTGGAGGTTTTGAATAGATTGTGTTTGAGACTAAAGTAGATAGAGGCAAAACACAGTTAATATCCAAAACTGAAAAGGAATTCAAAATTCAAAAGGTCCCGTCTTATTTGAAGGAGCAGTATAAAATTTGCCAAATCTCAATAACACATAACCTCTATAGTTTGTTTAAAGATGAAGAACTTTAAAAAATCTAAACAGTTGTTTTTCTTAGTTTTGTATTTTCTTATAGAAAATGCAGAAGCCTACATATTTTGTATTTTCTTATAGAAAATGCAGAAGTACATCACTCTTGTGATGTACTTTGGAAACCATTACCGAAACATCAAAGATGCAGTATATCAGACCAATTCAACTTCCCAGCCGTGGAATAATCAGAAAGTGATTTCAATTACTATTAAGGTTGAAGAGGTATTTAATTTGATGAAGAGCTACTTCAGCCTCATCAAATGTACTTTCAAATTTCTGTGTAGCTTTTATAAAACTGAAAAAACATTCCGAGACAAAACGTTAAAAGAAAGAAATGTAAGTAAAGTCCCATGATCTAGACATTATTAGACTGATGAAAACCAACAGGGAAAAATGTCCGTATCAGTATGTGAGCATTTATTCACTGCCTTAATGTAGTACTAGTGTTTTTCTGTCTGGCCAAGTTACAGGTTACTCATCTCTTTGGTTACACTTCTATCCCCAAAAGATACTAGGAAAATAGAAAAAAAAAATAAAAAAAAAAAGAGAGAAATTACAAAGGAAATGAGGCTGACACAAAGGCTAGAGGATAAATCCTGTAATAGAGCCTGAGCGAGTTGAATGTATGTAATTTAGAATGGTGAATACTAAGGGGATATTATGTGTTTTCAGCAGTCTAAAAATGCCCTCACAGTGACAGTTTACATGATAAAAATCTCAGTCACAGTTTCAAGAAATGGCAGACAAAGAACAATATCTTGAGGCTAAGAAGAGTTTAGACAGATATTAGCAAAAAGTTATTAGCAGTGTAAGCAATT
The DNA here is from genome assembly GCF_009829145.1 of Chiroxiphia lanceolata. NCBI lineage: Eukaryota > Metazoa > Chordata > Aves > Passeriformes > Pipridae > Chiroxiphia > Chiroxiphia lanceolata. The sequence goes on from NC_045640.1 coordinate 30,894,400, forward strand.
GAATGATCGTGTAGCCTATAGCACAAAGGGGGATTATAGCACTTTTACTACATACATTTAAGAAGAGCTCAGGTTATAAATTATAGGAAAAATGTATGAAATACTCTTCAAAAGTATAGATGGTAAAGTAAATTAAAGCCTTTATTTGGCCCTGATGTATTATTGCGTTGGAGCTAAAATATATATTCCCTAAAATAACTCTTTTAAGAGGAAAGAAAAGTAACATTCAATAATTATAAAAGGAAAGTAATATTCAATAATATAAAATAAATTTATTATTTTTTAATATATTAAATGATTATGTCTTTCTCCTCCTTAATTAAGATGCAAAATCATGATTCAAGAGCAGTACATAAGAAATAGCACAGATAGGAGAATCCGAGGTGTTTAGCAGCTGATAAAAGAAAGAAAAAAGTGCTTTAATTAAAGGCTGAAATCAACCATTAGAGGACAAATAAAATAGCTACTGAAGGTAAATTACTTTTACTCCACAGAAACGCTGAAAAACTAGTAAATCTAATAATAAAACATAATTGTATTAGGAATTATCTTGTACTATTTGACTGGAACTTCAAAAGCATAACCCCAGTAAAATGGCTACAGATGGAATGCACCTCAAGACTGAATCATCAATCCCCTGAGATGTTGATGCATCCTTCATATCACCTCTAAAATCCTTTGGCTCCTGCTGGACAAAGCTTATATTTCCATTTTCATTTCATTTACCCTTGCCCTGTACCTACAAGCTTTCGTGCTCCAGACCAATCATTTTCAGTTGAAAGTATTTCATTTTTCTCAAAAAAGAAAGATATTCAACTACATCATTGACCTTAATACTTTTCAAAGGTTTGGTAAGTGATTCAGGCACCCAATATCTAGGCATTTCTAACTTAGCAGAGAAAATACATCAGATGGTTAAAATCATGTTCTTGATAGTTCTTCCACTTAGTCAATTAAAATCTTTCGGAGTGATTAATAGTTATAAAAAGTATCACAGACCTATCCTTATGTACAGATTTACTTCTCACATCAGGCAATCCTGACTACATCTACTCCTATTACAGTAGGACAAAGTTCAGGAATATGATTTCCCTGTTCTGAGTAATACAGCTAAAGTCAAGTGAATGTGCACATTCAGACTTGACCAGGGATATTTTCCCAAACAACGGTGATTTTTTTAATGATTTTTCTTTTTTAGTATTAGATAATGGCAATGATCAACTAAGCCCCCTTCCAAATTAAAAAACAAACAAACAAACAAAGTAAAACAAAAAAACACACAACACTAAACATAGATAAAATTGTACATATTTCCAGTTACAAAATGGATATCTCTTGACTGTATCTTTTTTTATAAAGACATAAAGAGAAAGATAATTCGGACTACAGATTTTCAGATATCAGTCCTAACATTTGGATGCCAAAAAGAAAAAAAAAAAAAGGAAAAAATTCTCCATCTCTCATTATAATACTCATTTCACAAAAAATCAATTCTGATACATGTAGATGAGATCTGGCTGGTTAGCAGAATCTTGCATTATTTCCTCATCTCTGAAGATGGCTAGGAAGGAAGCAGGACTAGTTACTGGGTCTTGTAATCCTTTCCTTCTGCAAATCAAATTGCTGCCTTACACTTGGAGGGCTGTTAATGCCATTTTTTTTTTTTTGAATATGAGAAAGAAAACAAATTGATGAATCTTCAGACATTTCCATCATTACAAACTGAAACTTCAAGACAGCTATTTCCTTCCACAGACCACTGCGGATTTTTTTGCTGTATACTTTATAAGATTTGACAGTCTATTGTTTTTCAATTCACAAAAGGATTACTCATACCTACTTAAATGTCTTACTTTATTTAAAAATAAGGTATCATCCAGTAAAGTGTAACCAAATATTTGTAAAGTGTTACCAAAGCAGTGCCTCAGCAAAATGAGAGATTTTATGTAACAAATTTTTTTCTACAAATGCTACTCTACACCTAGGCACCTATTTGAAAACTTAAATCTGGCTTCATATCATCTAGCATCCATGGTAGTTATCTCTTTCCACATTATGTGAGAATACATCAACTTTCAGAATATTAATGTAAGCAGTGAAAAATAAATATTCATGAAGCTCTCCAGTAACGACCAAAAAATAATAATATTCTGTTAAAATTTTGACATCTACCCTAAAAAAAAAAATTTATTAACATATGAAAGTGACGCCAGCTTTAAATGAGCTTCTTCTAACTTAATATTAAAATGTATGACCTAACCTCCTTCTCTGTAATAACTAATTAAAACAAAGAACTCTTATGTGACCCCTAAGGAAGAAGTTCCTGTAATAAAAATATTATTCTAACATTTTAAATGTCATTTCTCTTATAATTCTAAATAACATCATATATTTTAATGCATTTTCAATAATATTTCAGAGTTGCATAAAATGTCTTTTATATGTCATTGGCTTTGCTCTACAAAAAACAATTGATAAAAGAGGCACTATTCCATAATGGAAACCAATATCCTATTATCAGCAACAAGGAAACAATCAAGTGAATGTAAGTAAATACATACTGTTTCTTTAACCAGACTTTATTATGTCAAATCTCAAAATCTTACATCTTTGCTTGTCAAGAAAAATTTTCTACAGATCTTGGACTATTTTGAGGGTTTTTAGTTATTTTTATCCACGTTTGATGCTAAACTGTTCCAATCCTTTTGTCTATATTAAATAAACCTCCCCACTGAAAAGCAGTTTCTATAAAAGAAAGCTTTTTAAGAAGAGTACTTGGAAATTATAAAAATACTTGAAACAGTGTCTCCTTAGAATTTTGATCATCTTCCTCCTGAGTTAAGGTAAAATAAAAAAAGGACTTATATTGCCGAAGATAAAAGGAGATATATTTTTTGCCTGGTCTGTAACATCAAAATGGTAAAGAACTCATTTGCTTTTTAAATATCAGAAACCACATGCAATTATTGTCTCTGCAGTTCCAGTGTCCCTGCGATAATAATCAAGCACTAATCAATAAAAATTACATAGAGTCCAAAAAGGAAAGTTTGTTCCTGTGTAAGCATTAAGCTACCACTTTCATTGCAGGCATTTTTCATTGCAGGCATGCTTCATTCAGAGAACAGAATAGATTACGTTCTAAGTAAGCAACTGACAACATAATAATAAGTCTTAAATCATAGAGTGAGAACAAGGTCTGAAAGGTGTAAAGGGTTAACTTCTTTATATCTGTAACTTTTTTTAACAATTGAAGTAGAAAAAAAACCCCATGCTTGTTAATACTTCTCACTATGCAATTTGGAGTGTGTTAGACTAGATAATGAAACTGAATAGTATGACCATGAATCACTTTCTTCTTTAGTTCTTTCTTTTTGTTCAAAGCTGCTATTTCAGTACTAATTAAAGTTACGATCAGCTCAGGGCTTACAGTAATTCTGTATTTGGAAAATAAGAAAACATATTTGAAGAATCAATAATACTTCAGGTAGACCTCTGATGTAGTGCCTTCACATACGCAAACAATCCTGGTGGACATGCTCTCTAAATTGCTTATAAACAAATAAATGGCTGAATGGCAGGTCTCAGAGGGTTGTGATCCACAGCACAGAGTCTAGTTGGAGGCCTGTCACTAGTGGTGTTCCCCTAGGGTCTATACTGGGTTTAGTATTGTTTAGATTATCAATCAATGATGATCAACTTGGATGAAGGTGCCTTCTCAGAAAATTCACTGATGATACAAAGTTGGAAGGGCAGTGGATTCCCCAAGCGCTGTCCAGCCATTCCGAGGGATCTCAACAGGTTGGAGAGGTGCTTCACATCGGTCTGCATCTGCCTGCAGCAGTGTGGCAAATGGTCAGAATTGTACAGTGTTTCTGTTATTTGGTGCAGAATTGACAAGGCTGGTTGAGAAGAACACAGCCTGAGCCACTCCCTCATCTTGCACTGAGCTCAAGAAAGGCCCAATGGCTGAAGGGTGTCTGCAATGAAGCAAAGACCTCACGGCCCCATGTTGTTTCAGTAAGGCACAGAAAAGCCTCAGTTTATCCTAAATTTCTATACTCTTAATGCAACAAACAGGCCTGGGGGAGTGGGCATTGTTAACAGCTTAGGGACAAGGAAATAGCCCAACAAGCTCCCAGCCTTTCCAGTGAGCCCTCTCTCTCGCAGGGTCCTGGGCTTCCCACACTCACCAGGTCACCTCTGCATCCTCCCGCTCCCCCAGCCTGGAGAAGGACTGCACCCTCTCATCTCCACATTCCTCCCGCCCCAGGCTGAGCCTTTTCCCTTTTCCTCATACAACACACACTGCCCAAAAAAGCTAAAAGGCTTGGGCCATTAGGATTTTTTTCCCACAAAATAAATGACTACAGTGTGACAAAAATAACAAGTGCTTCTGATTGATAAAAAACAATAGTTTTATTTCCAGCTAATAGAAGAACAGTTTGTCTACCAGCAGAATCCAATAGTCAGACTTGAATATAATTAAATACAGGAAAATTGAAGTATAACCAACAAGAAAAACATTTATACAAGGAAAAATATTTTTATATCACCTGTCAGTTTTTGCCCATGTGAAACATCACTGGAACTCAAATATATATCTTCAAAGATTCATTTTCTTCTGAAATCCAGTTGAGTCTGTTTTGAGAAATAGAAGTCCTGATATATAAATGGGATGGTATTGTCTGTGAGTGAAATTCTTCCTGCAGGTTAGGCAAGAGTTGGCATTCTCAAGGGCATTACAGATGGCACTGACTGTAGAAGACATGGCCACATATGGTTGAAACAATTGGTTGTCCACTTTGTGCAATTTGAAAAAAAGAAGACCACAACAGTGATTGGAAGTAGAGATTTCAAGTTTTCTGTTCTCTTGGCAGCGGGGAAATAGGACTTGTAGTATCTGGAATACATCCTTTACTGTAATAATAAGAAACCCAAAGATTTTTTAGTGCCATCTTGGCAAGAGTTTCTCCCTACTCATACACAACCAAGAAGTGACTTTGAGTGACAAGCTAGTTTGAGCTTCAAAGCAAAGTCTATGTTTTAAGCCAGCTGTCTTAGCATCTAACATAAGCCAGATGAGCTGTATATCTTCCCCTCTGTCCTCTTCTCTCCCACAAAAAAAGACAGGATGATAACAGGTGGATCCTTACCTCTGAGTAGCTATCCATGCAAATCAGACAGGTAACAGTAATAGATGGCCTTGCAGTAGAGAGAATAAAACCAGAAAGAACATGCAGCCATTAATTTCACCACACATCGAGGGTTACAAATACATAAAATGTTAGAAATTAATAACTTTATTACCCAGCACCTTGCTTTTCATTAGGGGGAAGATGCAGTTGCTCACACTGCTCTAGTGTTAGAAATAACAGTAATCTATAGCACTGTGCAGTATACATATGGTAGTATTAATCTCTGATGGGTTATCAAGAAGGGGTTTGTAACAAAAGCATCTACCTGTCTTTTGGAAACTATTCATTCTAGAAGGAAAAGAGGTTTTCAGAAATTCAAACATCCCCTGTTGTAACTTAGCAACATCCCAGCCCAGTAATACAAACATAAAGCACAGTCTCATGTGAGGAAATACTCAAAAATCAATTTCTAATTCCAAGATGAAAAGACTAACTCAGTGGCTATTCCCAAGCTACGATTCCAGATGTACCTCTGCTGCCTTCAGCCTCGGGACAACTGTATTGCATGCACACTTTTTAACAGATGTAGCTATTCTACCTAAGGAATATGTCATACCCAGAGTGATGAATAGTATTCTCTGTCAGAAAGACCTTCCTTTTTTTATTTGCAAACTAGTCTCTATTTTAAACCATCACCATAAGCTGCTTTCAGAACTCTTTATTGCAAACACCTGACTTTATGACGTCCCCATGCATGCTAAACAAAAGGTTGCAATTTCTTAATTAAACAGTAATAGAAAGCACAAGATATCCTTTGTCACATAATCTGATGTTCAAGCAGTAAGCACTACTAATATCCTAGTTTCATCTACAGAATTTAGCTCTGCTAATTCCCCCATTTTTACTCCTCAAATTAGTTAGGCTGCAGCTCTAATACCACCTCAGTAACAAATTAAAATTGGTGATAACCTGCATAGAAGCAAGACAAGTCTAACAGTCTAACACTACAGAGTAACACTGGAGATAGCTCTGATAATCCCCAGCACAAGGACCCTTCTGGACTTTTAATGCATCTCTTTCTTAAAACACAATTTTCATACTAGATTATTCCAGACTCACTATAAAGACAGGCAAAACACAAATTTTTGAATATAGAAAAATTATCTTGTTTGCTTTCCTTTAATGTACTGGTGCTGCTTTTTTCAGCTACCTGTGGAATGTGGTCAAATAACTTGTGTGCAATATTTGATCATTTAGGTTATGAAAGGAAATATAAGTGACTGATTTGGAGTAATAGACGTGTTACAGTTCAAATTAAAAAAAACCCAACAAATGTTTCTTAATGGAAAATATTACTTTAAAATATGAATTATTTGTGATAAGGGAGTATTGTTTAATTTGTGACAAAATTAGCTGTGACTACCTAAGACAGTTATAATCCTTCATTTTATTTATTTTTATTTATAGAGAGAAGGTATGAAAAAAAAATCATGTCATTTTACAAGACATAAAATGGCAATAATACATTTTCTTTTTTGGGGTAGGTGATGCCATTCAAATTTGGGAAGTCTAAGGTTTTTGAAGATGTTACGCTAACTTCTTTTCTCTCATTCCTCCAAAGTATATTTTCTCACGTTCTTTGTCAAGCCTCTCTTACTTGTTTTCAAATGAAAACAAGTCAATATACAACCTTGCAATATATAGAGCAATCTATTAGGCTTTAGAAAGTGCCTTGTGGCTGTCCAGAAATTGTCATGACAAATGGTCCAAAAAAAGTATAGCAGCCCAAACTAATGCAGCTCAAAGAAATGGTTTTAATAGTCATCACAGTTGAAAATCATGGACATATGAGTTCTTGTCTATAATGAAAATACAAACACATCTTTGTCTTTTATTAACAGACGAAATAAGATTACCATAGCTGAACAGATTATGCTTTATCATAAGGCTAAGTCAGTAATCAAAGCAGTTGAACTAACCCAAGTTAAAAAATACAGCACTAAAATGTTAGCTACAATAAAGATTCAAAACAACAGAGGTTGAACAACGTATGATAAATTTTAACACAAACCAGTTCCTCAATATGTGACAGGGCAGTTTCAACCCGCAAAGAAAGCCTCAAGCGTTGTACAGCCAAGTTTGAGAAGCTGGTAAGGCTGAAGCTGGGAAGTCCGTTCCATACAATGCTATTAGTGGGAGTTTTGGATCTATCCAAGACCAGGGTTGGAATTGTTATTTTTGTTGTTCATACCTGCAGGAAAAGGCAAGTCTGTTTGTATGATACACATGCTCATGCTACTAAAGCTGACAAACACGGACTGATTTCATAATTAATCTTTTGTGATAGAAACATCTGGAAGTATTTTTGAGTCTTTACATTTCTTTTCATTTTCTAAGCTATAATGAAAGTCAATTTGATGTCAACAATTAATGAAACAATAAAATTCATATTTTCTGTACCTTTACAATTCAAGACCACTAAGAGTGCATGAGAGTACCACCTCTTCAGTAAGGCACTACCCTAGCTATGGCTGAAGTTGAGCAGAGTCTTGAAACATGATAAGAGTCCAGCAATATGCAACAGCTGTCTTAAGTACACTCTAGTCTTACTTGTGCTGTTATAGAGCTGCACAATACATAGTAGAATCCATGTTAAAATACCCAAAAAAATTGTTTTTCTACTTACCATATTATCTTCGCTTCTAATGACTGATCCGAAGTGAACAGGAATGGAAGTATTCATCTTTTTGCATCTACCAAGCGGTGCCTTGAAACAGTAATTTCATTTTCTGAAATACATAAAGATTTGTTTACTCTTTCCTCATCTGACATTTCTGTAAGTGTTAATACATGAGTCTACTCAGCCCTCTGATAATGCCTCCATAGCTGTGCATTTACAGCTTCAACAGAAAAGTTATTAATGCCTCAAGATATTTCTTGCCCAACAAGGCAATAACCCCAACACTGGGGTTTGCAAAATTGCCTCAGTATTATTTAGTATTCAAACAAATGAGTGTCACACAATCTAGTAAACTTCTAATTGCTTCCTAGAACAAATCAAATATTGCTGCCGCTTCCGCAAATCAACTGGTTATGGCGCTGTGTAAGTACACTGCCTGTGCCTACAACACATTTGATTTTTATGTTTGATATTAAATCCTGCAGGTTTTATGGATGTTAAAATGGTAGTAGTGAAATCCCTCAGCATGTAATGCAAACACCAGTTTAAGGTTGGCAAGTTCGATAGTTCAAGAAACTCTGACTGTGCCATCACATGTCAGACTTGTACTTTAAACACCCAGCTGAAGTGTTCCTGAGGATGATGCAGTGCATGTCTTACACAGTACACACCTCTTAGAGTAATGAGGTTGAGAAGCTGCTTGCACTGGCATATGTGATTTGTCTAACAGATGACCCCAATTTAATACTTCTACAAGGAATTTTCAACATGTTCATCAAGAAGATTTGGCAAAGTCCTATTATCCATCTTATCTTGAAAGTAAGACACCATCAGAAGACACAGAACAGGAACTGAAGTTTGCTTGACACAAGAATTGCTTTAACTGGAAATTGGTTCTATGGAAATCTGACTATGTAGGAAATTATAAGAGCTAGAAAACTAGTTTTTGTTGTGATTTCTTCTGTTTGTTGCATCATACTTGTGTTTTAGAGAAGTCTAAACCTTTGAAAAAGTCAAAACATCTTTTCCATTCATAATCAGGGGATTTCAGAGCTTCTGAATAGCTCAGAAGTGAAATGAGTTTGAAAGACACATTCAGAAAGACTAAGCCATTTCAGTAAAATGATGCAGGATACAAAGACCTACTGAAATGAATTATGAACTACTGTGTAAATCCAACGGACATTAGAAGACATCAGAGATCCGTAATTGCTGATCTGAAATCAAGAATAACAGCTGATAATAAGAGGAATGAATTATTTAAATATTCATACTGAGAGCATAAGAAACGAAAGGTCTTGTAGTAATACAAAGTCTTAAAGAAAAATGGAAGCCTGGTTTTAGAATTTCCATCAATATAATTAACAGCCTCTATTTTTTCCTTAAATTTACAACTTTCCATTACTCTTCTCAGCATTTATTTTTTCATTGCAAAGGAAGCTTTTAAAGTCACAGCTGCTCAACATTTGTGCTCATCAGTGCTCATCATTTGTGTGGAAGCATTGATGGAGTCAGGTTAGCAACATGCAGAAATTCCAGTGTTTCTCATAGCTCATCATTCCCTAAAAGTAAGGCATTGTAAACTGACTGAATCAATAAAAATAGTTTTCAACTTTAACAACAAAATAATATTTTCTGAAAATGTACCCTAGTGCATAATGCAAAGCAATTTCAAGATAATTTAATGAAACTAGCAGACCGCTTGCTCTGTGGCATACCTGCTGAGACAAAGTTAGAGAATCTGTGATGCAACATCACTGTTTATTCACGTTTTCCCATGAGCCTTCTTTCTGGTGCAATTTGAGAGTAAGTCATTTAGTGATTCTGAATTTATTTGACCAGATGTTTTTTCATGTTTATTTTACCACTGGGGCTATGTAAACCTAAAATATGGCTGAGCAAAAAGCAATTTTATATAGCAGAAGGTTCTGCAATTTACTGACAAGGTACATATTGCTGACTCATTCAATTGTAACAAAAATCACTTGAATAGCATTTGAATTATTCTAAGCAGCTAGTATACAGAATACATTAATTATTAAGCTTATATGGCATAATTCAATTTTTATCTTCAGAAGCAAACTTGCCATTTTGTTTCTTGGCTCAGAGAAAAGAAGTTCCTAAAGTTTTAGAATGTTGTCAGGAAACATTTGATACCACAAAAGTGCACATATCAATCTAAATTCTACTCCGTCATATATTAAACTTGCCTTTCACATAAATTGCAAAGCAGTTTATTTTCCTCTCAGTACTAAAACAAAAAAAGCTTATTATTGCAAAGGATGACTAGAATAAATTGAAAAGTAAAAATTCATTAAATTTGCCAAGCAGAGTCAGCATGAATATATTTCTTTGTAAATGTCAGCATAACTGTAAAAATTCTTTAAAAAACTGTGACATCATTCTTATTTCTCATACTCCTGTGTGCACATTTGAAAGTAGCACATGTGTATGTCTTCCTTATAGTGAGGTATAATATGTATAGCATAGTGCTTTGAAACAACTGCGGTAGAACTTTTTTTTGGTAGGAGACAGGAAGTCATCTTTGAATTAAAAAGAGATTACTTGGTATTTTTTGAGTCACATACGAAGATCAATCTGCAGAATGTGGGGCAGTTGAAGAGGGAGTAATTTCCACTTTGCATGTAAGACTTTAAAAAATTTTCCCTTAGTAAACAACAGTTCTTTTGCTTCTGTAGTATTTATGAATCTGATTTTTTCTTTATATTGTGCTTATCTAAAATACAGTGCAGCACTCTTTTATGGCCTAAGAGGGAATTTAATTTCACTGAATCAGAAGCTAGAGTAGTTAAAAAATTATAATTTTGCATGCTGATAACGCATTTCTTTTGGAGCGTCTTTGTCCTTCACTGGAGAACACTGACATAAATCTTTTAAATATAGTGAGAGTAACAGAAAAAAGTTTATAAAACCATTTTTCATCAAAGTAACATAACATGTCCACTAGAAAAACATGGTGTCCCCTTTTCCCTCTGGGTGTGTAAAGAACAAGGATAGCCATGAATAACGAAAGCACTCAGTAGTTCGTTCTCTGTGTGATAAATTTATAGCGACCATGGAGATATCTAAGGCATTTCCAGACTTATCTCTATGGAGCATAGCCTCAGATCAGTTACTGTCATTAATTTTCAAAAGAGAGAGGCTTTCTTCTGAAAATCTAAATGTAGTTTTGAGAAAGGAAATGCCATTCTTGCATCTGACAATGGACCCTTTATATCACAGAATCACAGAAACACAGAATGGGGAAGGTTGGAAGGAACCAGTGGAGATCATGTAGTCCCATCTCCCTACTCAAGCAGGGTCACTTAAAGCATTATTCAGAATTATGTCCAGACAGCTTTCAAATATCTCCAGAGAAGGAGACTCCACAACCTTTTCTGGGAAACCTGTTCACCTGCTCAATCACTCTCACAGTAAAGAAGTTCTGCCTCATATTTAGGTGAAAATTCCTGTGTTCAATTTTCTGCCCATTGTCTCTTGGCCTATTGCTTGGCACTACAGAGAAGAGCCTGGTTCCATCTTCTTGACACCCTCCTTTCAAATACATTTAGACATTGATGAGGTCCTCTCTCAGTTGTCTCTTCTAAAGGCTGAACAGTCCCAACTCTCTCAGCCTTTCCTCAAAAGGGAGGTGCTCCAGTCCTCTAATCATCTTTGTTGCCCTCCTCTGGATTCACTCCAAGAGCTCCACCTCTCTCTTGTCCTGAGGAGCCCCAAACTGGATACAGCACTCCAGGCCCAGTATTGTACCTTTGGGGGACACTACTAGTGACAAGCCTCCAACTAGATCCTGTGCCACTGACTACAACTCTGTGAGACCTTTCATTCAGCCAGTTCTCAATCCATCTCACTGCCCACTCATCCAGCTTGAAATTCTTTGCTGATGAGGATATCATGGGAGTCAGTGTCTAAAACCTTGCTGAAATCTAGGTAGACAGCATCCACTGCTCATCTATCCAACCAGTTCTCCCATCACAGAAGGCAATAAGGTTGGTTAAGTATGGTTTCCCTTTGGTGACTACTTCTGATCACCTTCTTGTCTTCCATGTGTTTAGAGATGACCCCTAGGATGAGCTGTTCCATCACCTTTCCAAAGATTTAGATGAGTCTGACTGGCCTGTAGTTCCCTGTGTGCTCCTTACTGTCCTTTTTTCAAGACTGCGGTGACATTTGCATTCTTCCAGTCCTCAGGCATCTCTTCTGACTACCATGAATTTCCAAAGATGATTGAGAATAGCCTAGCAGTGGTGTCTGCCAGTTTCTTCAGCACTCATGGGTGTATCCCATCAGGGCCCCTGGATTTGTGGATGTCAGGTTTGATTAAATGGTCTCTAACCCAATCCTCCTCGATCCGGGGAAAGTCCTCTCTTCTCCAGACCTCATCCCTAGTCTCTTAGGTCACTGATTCCTGAGGGCTGGCCTTGGCAGTGAAGACTGAAGTAAAGAAAGTATTCAGTATCTCAGCCTTCTCTGCAGCCTCTGTTGCAACAGTCACTGTTCCGTTGAATAGCGGGCTCACTTTTTCCCTAGTATTCTTTTTGTTATTAATGTGTTTGAAGAAGCCCTTCTTGTTATCCTCAACATCCTTAGCCAGATTTAATTCCAAGTGGGCCTTGGCCTTCCCTGTTGCATTTCTGAATTCTCTGACATCACTATATTCATCCCAGGCATCCTGTCCCTGCTTCATGTGTATCTGCTGACAGGAGTCAGAGAGAGATGATTATCAAGGCATAGCCTTCCTGGGGACGTTCTCAGGATATCACCACAGTCCTAGGCCTGACATCTGAAAATTCCTAGCAATGCCTGATTTACCTATTTCCCTACTCTGGGATATTTTGGCCAATTTGCTCAAGACTTTCTCCTTTTCTTACCTTGCACTATCTCAAATGGTCTCAAGCACTACAGTAAGCATAGGGCCCTGGGGAAAACTGGTGACCCCTCACACAAACGTGGAAGACAATCTGATGAAGTGTGATCACTGCCCTGAGTGTAGATTTAGGACCAAAAGGGCTCCAAAAAGGGGCTCAGAAACTGAAGGCAATGATCTGCCATAAACAGTTCCCAAAGTAGTAAGAAAGATTAAGCATTTTGGAGAAATCTGTGCTTCAGAGACAGGAGAATATTGATTTTTTGATCAGGTTCCAGGGCCTACATCTGTTGAGAGACTTACTGAAGAGATTCACTAAACAGGCAAAGAATATCCAAGTGATACGGAATTACCCACTCAAACACAGTAAAGAAAACAAAAGGATAAAATATTTTGCAGTTCCTCAAGTCACTTTTGAAGCTGAACTTCAGACTAAAGTTGTGTGGAAACTGACAGGTCATATTTTCTAGAAACTCCAGGTTGTTTTCCGCTTTACGTATGTGGCACTTACACTTTGCCTCATCTCTGGTGTTGTATTTTATCTTGATACTACAATAGAATCAAAATGCAATTCCAGCACATATCACTTGCATGCTGTGATTTGTTAAAGTGACTCCTCTGGACCAGCAGACATCGAAGGTTGCTGTTTCACTCTTTTAATACTTTATAAATTTTCTCAAAATTTCTGTAGATGGCTCACTATTCACAAAAGCATTTACTTCCAGGAAATCAGAAGTGGCCCTGACCTAAACAGATTACACAGGCTACCTTACAATTTTCGTAAAATGGCTTTCGCTTTTCCTGCTTCAAAGTTATGGGATATGCTTCGAACTATTATGGAGCAATCTCTCTTATGTCCTTGGCTGGTTTCAAAAGGCAAATGCTTCACTATCTTTTTCTGAAATACCTCTGTGCAAGAATTTTGTTTTCAATTTTCTCACAATGCTATGATCATTGTTGAACGGTGCTATACACTATTTGGCATCTTGGGTTTTGTATGTAGCGATTCCCTTATCTTTTAGTTATCATACATGATTTAGACAGCTTTTGGTATTTTCACTGCAAAAAAAATAAAACCTTAAAACACTGGCTAGTATCTAACTAGATTTCTTTAAACTATAGAGAATTCTAATTTTAGAAGCACCATTATTTTTATTTTTACTTGTAAGGTTGACATGAAGACTTCAATGTAACACCAGTAACACTGTCTTTGGTGAGTCACACTAATGCATTTGAGCTCCAAAATGTGACCAACAACTTAAATTTATGTTTGTTCTTCATTCTTAAATTTAAAAGCATAAATGTACCCCTTTTCAGCTAAGAAATAGGCCCATTCATTGCAGCTATTTGCTACCATGTGCGTTTCTCCACTTGCCTGAATCAATAGCACCTTGCATCCCAAGGTACCTTAAAAAGCTGAGGTGTGATCTGAAAAGGATCTCAGCCTCTGTATATCAATTTTCAAGCAACATTAAGTTCTACCAAATATACTGCTGGAGAAAATTTGAAAAACATTTTATGAGCAGTTCCCATTAAAAATCCAAAAATAGGGGCAAAATGAAGGGACCGAAATGCAAAGAGGTAGAGACCACATCCAGGAAATTCCTACATGAGATTTAAATTTCAAGTGCAGAATGCAGACAGACAACTAATTCTCATCAACATAGAATTAAATATTTAATTGCTATTAGTCCCTTCAACATTTGGTCTGTACAGTTCTTGAAGACTGAGGGACATTGAGAGTGTTAGAAGGGTGTTTTTGAGAAATGTTGAGGCTTTCAGAGAATTGTTTGGGGATCTTTTCCCTATTTCTGTAGTCTGAGGGAGTTTGTCCCCTGAAGTAGCTGAGAAGTTCTTTAATGTAAAATCCCAGTCACTTCATATATATGTATATTTTTTCAGAAACCACCTTTTATTATTTTGGCTAGGTATCAAAAGATAAAGAAAGGAACATTTCTTATCACACCTAACGTAGCCTTGTATAAAGTTCCATCCCTAAGATGGGGGGAAAAAAAGAAAGATTTAGGTAAGATTTCCTGCCACATAGAAGGGTTAATCCATGCAAATATCAAGGGAAAAGCACAGGATGTAAGGAGAAGTAGTATAATAACTCTTCTTGATTTTCTGAATAATATGTTTCTGCCTCAGGTGTTTACTAAAAAGCAGGCCTTTTTTCAAAATACTGTGCCACAGAAAGAAATCCCCAGGAATTCCTTCTGCAAGAGTTATGCTACCTTGTCAATGGCTTTATGTTGGCCTGTTGAGGATGTGCAGAAGTGGTTGCTAGCTCATACAGAGCTGTCAATGTTCTCAAATAGATCCCTCAGTGATATTTTGAACCCACAGGTAAACATGAGCAAAACCATGGCTTCACATAAGTCAAAAACTTTGTTAAAGAATCAATATTAAAAGTCAATTAAATATATCTAACAGAAAATCACCCTTGCAATTACATTAATTAATAATGTTAGCAAGAGCGTATACTAATACTACAAATAATAATTTGACTATTGCCACGGAGTTCAAACAACCTTTTGTTAAAACTGAAACAAATAAGTTTCTATTTTATATCATTATCATCCTGAATAAATATTTAGGATGACCAGAACACAACCATGAACAGAATTTAGCATTAAGGATTAATATACATAAAGGAGCACCTAGATCCAAACCCCCTGTAATCTACAGAACCAATGTGTAAAAAGATTGTTCTCTGCTGCCCCAGGAAAATAAGTCTTTATTCTTAAAAATAGTGCAACCTTCTTTTAGATTTTTGTTTCCTGGTATGGTATTTCATTCTGTGGAGTGCTGCAATATACGAAAAAAATTAAAAAGGGGAGACTTAAATACATAGGGTTTTTCCTAGTAAGATGT
Source organism: Chiroxiphia lanceolata (assembly GCF_009829145.1). Classification (NCBI taxonomy): domain Eukaryota; kingdom Metazoa; phylum Chordata; class Aves; order Passeriformes; family Pipridae; genus Chiroxiphia; species Chiroxiphia lanceolata. The sequence goes on from NC_045640.1 coordinate 30,909,977, forward strand.
TGACATACCCCACAAACCTGTAAAGCACTCAGGCACATTCTTACTGTTAGGCACAATAATATTCTATCTTTATTAGACTTTTCCACGCTTAAAATAAAGATGTACTTGCCTAATTTGCCAAAGAATTCTGCAGCTCTCCTTTTAGGACCTATGGTTAATGCCTTAAGTGATCCGTTCTCCATATGCCTTGAATGAAGTGAAAATGAAATAGTATTTCTTTGTCATCTGTCAGTGGCAGAAGATTGAGGGATTGGTATCCAGATAGAACCTTTTTTCTATCAATGTTAATTCTCTGTATTTTTTGCTCACTTCATTCTCTTTCTTGCCACACATGTATAACTTTAAGTAGATGGCTTATCATCCTATAAAGCATAATCCCTCTTATCCATGAATTTTCATCTCTGTTGTCTTATCTCTGTCTGAGCATACTGTTTTTCATTATATTGGTTAAGAGTAATTTGCCTTTTTTCAGTGGCACTGCACAAGTAGATAGCAACTTCTTTTTGTACTAGGTTCACTGAGTTTGACATCGTAACTACTTGGCTTCTCTCTTCAACTTGACATCCTTCGCAGTTTATCGTCTTCTATATCTGTCAATGGCAGTTACAAGTATTATTGCGCTTTTTTTCACTTTAAATATAAAAAACATAAACAACTACATTTGTCATCATATAAAAACAACACATAATTCAGAGGAAGGAAGGGAAATATGAACCAGAGGGGGAACTAATTATGTCAGTCACAATGCATTAGATATGTTGATGAACAATATAAAATTACCTGATTCAACAGTTAAAAACAAAGCTAAGCAATGGATAAAATAATTTTGTGATAAATAGTAAGAATTTCTATATCCTTATATAACAACTTCAAGTACAACTTAGTCAGTAGGTAACAAATCCTTAATTCTCAAGTCATTTTAAATATGGAACAGGAAATTACTGCTATGTCTTACAGAACAGGTAGATCTAGTGCACAGAATGGAAGCAAGGGTTATCTGATGGCCTAACATGAAATTTTAGTTGCCAAACCCACATGATCTTGGTCTTTCCTTTCTCAAGCAAGGTGAACTATAAGCCTACATCTATCACGTAGAAAAAGCATATACTTTTTGCCTTACTGGAACAGCAGAACAGGTATAAGAAACATAACATGGTGACAGATTCAGTGTAATGGTAACAATTTCCTCTTCATCTATAAGCATCACAGGATGGTATTATAGCATTGCTCTTCTTCAGTGTATGTGCATGAGAATGTGAAATTTTGTTCTTCAATGTAAAAGTGTTACCTCCTACTCATAACTATACTGAACTGCTTACTCTAATATCTGAAATGGTACTTGGAAAGTTCAGGGTAGTATAAGAGTTTGTATTGTATATGGTTTGAAGAACAAACATTTTAAATATTCCTTATGTCTGTGATGCCTACATGACATTGAATAAATAGTATAATTAGCACAGATAAATTTAATAAAGTATTTAAAATACACTCCACTAAGCAAGTGTAGTTGGGCATGGGCTCATCTCAAGCTATCTTAACACCACTAGTACACTACAATGATGTGTAAGATGTACACGGGCAAACATACAGGCAAGACAGGTAAATAGTTTTAACCTTTACTTTCGTGATGCAAAATACTGGAGAGAAAAAGGATGTCAGAAGGAGCCATTCATAATTGCCTTACACTGACCTTTGATGATCCTAGAACCATAGAATGGTTTGGGTTAGAAGAGACCTTAAAGATCACCTAGTTCCAAACCTCCTCTGCCATGGGCAAGGACACCACCCACTAGACCAGGTTGCTGAAAGCCCCCTTCAATCTGGCTTTGAAGACTTTCAGAAATAGGACATCCAAGATTTCTCTGGGAGTCTTCTGGATTGCTTGCAGCCAGCTGTATTGCTTTTCCAGCAGACACCCAGACGGTTGAAACACACCATCAGGATGACAGTTTGCAAATGTGATGCTTCCTGTATCTGAAGCAAGAAGCCTCATCAACAGGCTCCCCCTGGTCAGGCAACTACAGTAGACCCCAGCCGCCAAGTGTCCTTTGTTGGTCCTGTCCTTGATTTTTACCCACAAGCTCTCAGCCTGTTCACAGCTGTTACTCCAAGGCAGCTCTTCAAAATCTCTTTGTTCCTTAACACAGAGAACAGCCCTTCACCTGCTTCCCAGCCCTTCCCCTGCTTCCCAGCCTACTTCTTCCAAAAAGTTTGTAGTCCTCAATTGCAGTGAACTGAAATTGTAACACAATTACAGTTGTATAACTCATCCCACTGTGTTTCTGTGATAGCAATTAGGTCACAGATTTCTAACTGCATCATGGTTTCCAACTCCTCTTGCTTGTTATCCATGCTGCATGCATTGGTGTAGATGCACTTCAGCTGGGCTAACAACCTCTTCACCTATCTATTCCTTTGGGACAATTTAGAGGTATTTCCCTGCTGTTTCCTGGAATGTTGTTGTTTCCTTGTTCCTCTCTGATGTTGGGAAGAATATCCCTTTCCCTCCACCAAATCTACTTTAAAGGTCTGCTAATAACTCCAGTCATTCTGATATTATTATCTTGACAAATAAAGTAAAACATACATTCAAAGATACAAAGCATATTTGCTAGGATTTGAATCCAGAGAGGAATAGGAGAAACAGTTCACATTAAGGTTTATTGTATAAATACATTATGGCAAAGATTGGAAACCTAGTTCTGAAAGGACTAGAAGTAAAAAAAAAATAAAAAAAAAATATTAGAAGTAAATATTAATCAACCTGGACACCTCCTTCCTAATTGTAACAATGAAGCATAAAAGTGGCAGTCTGGTTGTAGGACTCTTGCTCTTGTGTGCCTGAATCTGTTCAAGAGATATATGGAAATAAAGTCATTTATGAACAAGATTGCAGATGATACAAGAATTAGAAGCTGAAACAATAAGGTTGAATGGTGCAAACTAAGTCAGATTTTGATTGTTTACATGAACAACATAGCAGATGGTAAAGGCATTTTGTTGTACAGAAAGACACAAAATAATTAGGCTTGGAGGAAGAAAACAAGCTATACAATATGTGGCAAATGGCCCAATAATTTAGTATACTGATCAGGAAAACAATTTGAAGGTTATTATGGAAAATCATTTTAACCACAAACACAAAGTACAGCCACTGTAAAAAAGGCAAACAAAACATTACTGCAAATGTGTAGATGGATAGACTACAATAAAAGGAAACATAATACTATTTCTGTGCACTTTCTATTAGGCTATATAGGAGCTACAGATGCTGTACTGGCTACCCAGTACAGGAAGAAACTAATGTTTTGAAGTGAAAAAAAAAATCAGCAAAATTATATTAATTATTGAAAACATACACATTTAGAAAAATGTGGCTTGAACATTAAGGTTCAAGAAATAATTTATATGACAGAGTAAGATGCAAAAAAATATTTTTATCTAATCCTAAATTCCATATGTCAAGTTTAGAATCTCTGAGGACAGGTCCTTTTCTGTATAGAAGTCATCCTTTTGACACCATGGTACTAGTTAAGAAATAACATCATAATAAGTATCAGTGTCCTGAAAGAGTTAAATTTACAGTCTTTCAAAAGGATAACATATTCAAGCATAGTTTCCTAAACTTAGTGGAGTTGAATGCATGAAGCACTGTAACATAGTACCAAGCTAGGAATATTTTATCCACAATTAATGACCATAACGAAAAGTAAATAGTATTTAAATAAATGCAAATCCACATATATATCTAGCCTTTTCCTCTCAAATTATTCCATTCCAGTATTAAAATAACTGTCATATTGATGCCCAAAACTGCACACAATATTCAAGGTGAGGCCACCCCAGTGCAGAGCAGAGCAGGACAATCCCCTCCCTCGACTGGCTGGCAATGCTTTGCCTGATGCCCCCCCAGGACATGGTTGGCCCTCCTGGATGTCAGGGTACTCCTGACTTATATTCAAGCTGCAATCACCCAGCACTCCCAGGTCCCTTTCATTGGCACTGCTTTCCAGCATCTCATTCCCCAGTCTGTATGAACATCCGGGGTTGCCCCATCTCAGGTGCAGAATCCGGCACTTCCTTTGTTAAACTTCACATGGTTGGTGATTGCCCAGTCCTCTAATTTGTTGAGGTCTCTCTGCAGGGCCTCTCTGCCTTAGAGGGAGTTAACAGGTCCTCCGAGTTCCAGTCCTGCATCCAAGTCATTTATGAAGATGTTGAAGAGCACAGGACCTAAGATGGAGCCCTGCGGAACCCCACCAGTGACAGGACTCCAGTCTGATATTACCCCATTCACTATTACCCTCTGTGCTCAACTCGTGAGCCAATTGCTCACTCACTGCATGATGTGTTTATTCAGCTGTGTGCTGGATATCTTGTCCAGAAGGATCCTGTGACAGTATCAAAAGCTTTATGGAAATCCAAAAAGATGACATCAGTTGGCTTCCCTTGACCAACAAGGTGGGTCAAATTTTGAGAAGGGGGAGGAACCTTCCTCCTGGTACATGCAATGAATGACCTTCTTCCAGTCTTCATTTTTAACAGACCCTTGACTAAAATTCCTTTGACTAGTTACCATGTAGGGTTCCAAGTTCATCTGCTTCTCCACTACAACAGAAGTTCAAGACTCCCAAGAGTCTTGAGAGTGTAGTGTCTCTGAAAATAACTGGTCTCTTTCTTGCTCCTTCGCTTGAATACTATGCAATCTGTTCACTTCTCATAGCTCCTTTACCTGAAGACACAGCTCTTCAACCACGGCACACCTTCTGAAGAATAAGTTTGTTGGCCCCAGCCTCGCAAAGAGGCATCAGGCACTCCTGGCAACCTGTGACTTGGAGAGCTGTGTGTGCCATCAGCAGGTCTGCCTGTCCACAGGCCTCTGACATGGCTGGCACAGTGACTCCTGCAGCTACAGGAGATAGAGCTTTACAGCGAGTCACACCATAACTGAGGAAGCTTACACTAATACACTAAAAAGACTGGGGCTGAAAGGATCTCTTTGCTCTTCCTTTCCAGCTTGTAATCCTGTTTGCTGCCGCTATTGGCTGCTCATGGTTGGTCAGAGAGGAGCCCTTCCTGCTCGCTCTACCTGCTTGAACTACACTGCAAACTGCTGTGCCACATCCTCACTGACGTGATATGCCCTCCTCACTGACAGTATCTGCTTGCAAATGAAAAAAAAAAGAAAAAGAAAAAACCCCGAACCTATAAAAACCCAGGTGTATTCATCAGATGCTCCATTTCCCATAAATAATTCAGTCTACTGCAATAATAACCACCTTTCAAGGAAATTCATGAACTTAGTGCCTTTACTCACTGACTGATTAGATTAATAACAAAACCCTGTTCTGAGCTTCAAATTACTACTTTTAGATGATCAATTAAATTAAAATATGCATAGATTATCTAATCACATACAGCTTTATTTATCAGGAGTCTTTTTAAATTAAAAATCCGAGAAAGAGGTCAGTTAATAACATTAGCCTCAATAAACAGTTTTTAAATGTGGTTTTACACTGAGATGTCTGCATAAATGGGCAGTCAATTTATAACATAACAATTAGACAGTCAAAAGTTATTATCTCTTTCTGTTTTCCTCTGGGTTTACATGATCAGTCCAAAACAATTACAGTGATATAAATTATCTGTTTAGACAATTCGTAGTTTTTTAAAGGCTCTTTCCTCAGTGGATCTTATTTAACAAATTCAAACTACTTCAGAATCTCTACATTAATATGGATAATCAAAACTAAATTTAATTTAAAAAAATAAACATTTGTATTTTTCCTTTGGAATGGCAAGCTTGCTATTACATACTAACCTCCCTCAAACATCCCTTTTGATATTTATGACTGCATATATAAACCCATAGGAGAGAAACAAAAGATGACTTTTACATATACTTCTCATGCTATGAACAAGTAACACACAGTATTCTCAAAGACTTCAAAATTAATAATTATAGTTTCTAACTTTATTGTTCAGAAGTAGATAAGAAAAAATTAGTTGTTGCATAAGACAGCATTTTAATGTTTTTATTCACACTTTTAAATAAATTATCTATTAAGAACAGTATCTAGCTATACCACCATTAGAGAGTTTTTGCATGATTTTAAAAAAAAAAAAATCAATCCATGTGACCAAAACTGCTCTACAAGTATCTCAAGTCTTATATATTACCTAAAATATAGCAGGTTTTCTGTTTTAATATAGGCCTGACAGAAAGATTCAGACTGAGATAAAAACATTCAGTTATAAATACTAGAGATACAAAGAGGAAAATATCTATTCACTGTTATTAGCATGAAATGCTTTAAACCTCAGAGATTGGACTGCTTTATATAACAAAGAAGGAATGAAGTCCGAAGTTCCATTATGTAACAGAAAGAAATTAAAAGATGGCAAAAAAATTCACACAAATTTTAACAGTTTAAGTGGGTGAGTAAATCAGTATCCAATTACTTTCTTTTTTTGCTGTACTGCATTTCAACATTATGATTGGTACTGTTTTATGTTAATGGTATACCAGCATCTGATACATACAGCCTTCTGATTGTGCCAAACTTCATTGAAAATGTGAACATGGAAAGCAGGAGGCTATGTTGTTTACTCAGTATAAAAAAGAAGTAATTATTCTTTTTTTTGTATCATTGGTAGGTGGCACAACAAGTTTATCTGCTTTCTTTCTATTCCCCCTTTCCACCCCACTCCCATCAGAAAAGTCCATAGTCTGCTTTACAAAAAAAATATTTATAGACTTTTTTGGCTTAAAAGCGTGACAAGAGTGCATGTCCATGTAAGAAAAAGAAGAATGAAAAAAGCCAAGAGAAAACACCAAGAAAATTCTAGATACAAATACTAAAACTCTATGTTATAGACAATGAGAAAAAGCTTAGAGAAAGTAAGGATAAGCACTGAAGGATTAGACTCTTAGATATCTTACCACAAAAACAAAATAAACAAAACAACAAAGACTTTGACATCCAAAAAGACTGGATGTGCAATTCAGGCTATTTTCCTGCTTTAAAATGAAAAGTGTCGTGAGCACTAAGCTGCTGTGTCAGATGTATTTTCAAGACCTACAGAATACTAAATTTATTTGAGTGAAAAATTTTAGGTTGCAGCACGGGGACACAAAATACATAATTAATCAAACTTTCTGATAGTAGAAGGATGAAAGGCAAGAACTGCTAGAAGAATCACACAGTAAGTCTTGCAAGTCAAACAAAAGTCCTGATGCAAGTAAGTGCAATTTTCAAACTGTTCATATATCTACCAGAAATGGTCAAAACAGGTTCTGCTCTACTTATATAGAGCCTTTGTTTTCTCTTTGTCTTGATATGTGTAGATGATTTGAGCAGAGGATTTTTTTTTCCAGGTATTTTTTTTTAATTTTTTTACTACATAGGAGAAAAAATTTTAGTATCTGTGTTTTTCTAGTCTTCTTTGCCTAAGAGATCAAATGCAATGGTAAAGACTGAAGAATAATAATGCACAACTATATTAACCTTGCTGCCAAAAGTACCTACAAGACTGTAATTTATATTACAGAGATATTGATGCTTGTGAATTAGTGATACAGGCTACATTTAGAATAATACAGGAATAAAATATAGCTATCCAATTTCTTCACAGACATTTTTCTCGGTGCCAAATCACGTGGTGTTTCTATCTCCCAAAACTGAAAAAGGGAGAGTGAAAAGAACCAACAGAAGAAACCCCAACTCTCTGTTCCACATCAAGAACAAGAAACTGGAAAGAAAAATTTAAGAACTTAGTACCATTCCAATAAGTGCTGCATTATTCCCATTTCTTTTATCTTTTTATCCGTTAGTTAGGACAATACTTGATGTTATAAGCTTGCAGATCTGGTGAAGTAAGTTATTTTTTTCTGGACTGTATTTAATCATAAAATTGCTTAATAATTTGGTTATATCATCCAAATACAGCTCTTCTGTTCAATTCTGTATTACACCTTTTTGTAAATTTTGAAATCCACCTGCATGGCTGAAACATTTTCTGCTTAAAAACATATGTAGAATACATTCAGTATACATTGTGTTATAAAAATAATTAAACCACCTTCTCTTTCAAAAAAAGGCTGCTTATTACTTAATATTATTTTGGTTTACAATTTTAGAATTTTTACTAAAATGTCTGTTTATCAACTTTCTTAGCTGTAAGGAAAATATCCTCCTCAATTTAAAATATTTTTTATCTCATATCATTAAAATGTCAATATTAAAGCTCTATTTTCAGTGGTTTTATGGTGAGACTTTTTTGAATTACAATGAGAGTGCAATGGGGTTTGAAGGGAAATGAGCATTTGAATGAGAAAGCTTGGTACAAGTGGTATTGACTTTCATTAATGTTTTATAAAAATATATGCTTCCTATTGCTCAGTAGGCATTCTGCTTCCTCCTCCTTCCAGCTCTATGGAGAATATAACAATCTGAAAAGGATTCTTGCCTGTATATTTAGCTGAAGGTTAACCTACACCTGGATTTACTAAAGACCCCAGAAATTTTGCCATATATATCACAGGCAGCATTTTACTTTCGGATATTTTGCTCTGACAGCCCAAATGCAAGACTCCAGATGGATGCATTAATAAATAGAATTTTAAAAATAATATTAAAAATTAATTGATTTTTTCTTTAGATCAGCAAGGAGAAAGGGAAGGAAAATTATTATAATAGACTAGCCTCTTAGTCAAATCTTTGGTCATATTATTTGAAAACAACTTTTTATCTAGACTCATTATTGAATGTTTTTCAAACTAATCTATAATTCCAGTTTGTTAGGTTACTTTAATGTTTAGCATTCTGTTTCTTTGTTTTTAAGTCTGCTAAGGTAAATAAATTAAAATTTTTGCCTACTGTGCCTCATCCAGCCTCCTGAGCATCATAGCATTCTTGTAACGGGTCATCAGCACTAAGTAATTTTTAACTGGGAGATGTTCTACACCAAAGTAAACTTGTCAGTCCTAAAATTAAAAAAAAAAAAAAAAAAATCCATGAAGTGCTGAACCATGGATGTTTAGTACTTACACTTAATGTAAATTATTGTGATACTTATAACGTATAGCAACTGTCTACATAATCAGTGCAAGAGGTTGTGTTTATGACAGATTGAGAAAGTGGAAAGGATTAGTTGAGGACAGACATCCTCATCATTAAATTTAGCAAAAATTGCTCAACCTTAGAAACATATGACAGGATTTTTACTTTTAATTAAGTTTTAACTGCTGTTTATGCAAATTCTCTTCTAAATCAGTATCAAACATGTCCTAAAGCCATTCATACATATAGCTAATTCATTCCGTGCTGACAATTCTGCTGCTGAAGCAATGTCAGCAAAATAGCTGATTATACTAGATTTGGTTGAGGTTCATTTGCAATTTCTGATTAAATTGCTTTTATTGTAGTGGATTGTAATGCTAATCAGAATTAGCTAGGTGCTGAAACATGACCAAAACTGATCACAGAATGAATTTTAAGAAGATCAAACAAAAAACTATAAACGGGACTAACCTGCAGTGTGTATTAAGATTAGCAATAGAGCAAAGCAAACTACTATTCACTGAAATTTTAATTTTGAGATTTGGTTTATATGAGTCAGAGGTAGAGGTTCAAAGGCATGACTTTGTGTTTTAATTAAAATTATACAAGGCTCCAAGGAAAACATTTGTACCGTATGCTTAAACAAAAGGACTTTCTTCTGTGTTCAAATATAAAGCAGGATCAGTACCTGGCATAATATTTTTCTTTTCCTTGTACCAAAGTAATTCCATATGAAGGTCTGAACATTCACAAACTCACCATTCAGTTCAAACTCTCAGTAGTCCATACTGCTAAGCAAATCAGATGAACGTGCTTCAGGTCGCTTTTTGTCAGGAAAAATGTAACAGTGCTCTTAGTCATTTTGTAAATAAGGATGCAAAATAACCCCCTACTGTCAGGAATAATATTGTTTCAGCAGATTGTTCTTACTCTTTTTTTCAGTACTGATGATGGAGACAGTCATGAAGATTTGGGGAAAAAACCCTCAGCTCAGCATTCAAAGCTTCTGGTTTTGTCTGCGGTGATTTAGAAACACCTAAGCAGAGTGAAATAAGGTTCCTTGCCACATAAGTGCCTGTTACCTGCTGTGAAACACTGGGGCCAGTATAGTCAAAGCACCCTTGTAAATCTTACCAGAGCATGGAGGCATGCACAGCAACCCCAGCCCCTAGATTTGACCAGGTGGGAGACCTGCATACTGTTGCTGCTGCCTGAGCACCTCGAGGCAGGAGGCTCCTCATGTCCCAGAGAGCAATTTTAACATCTCCCACAGGCAAGGAGAAAGAGGATCTGAGCTTCTTATTAGTATTTCTTCTGCCTTGCAAAGCTCCCTGTGTACATGGAGGTTTGTGACTGGTTCAAAATTCGTAGAAGTTCAGAGGGAAATCCGTTTTCTCATGGGTGAGACACTTCCTCTTAGGAGCCTGAAACAGCACCCATCATCAGAGAAAACAGCTTTGAGTTCAGAGGAAAAATCTGATCTTCATAAATCTGCAGTTCACATCTTGGGCTGCACTGTAATGCAAACCCCTGGTTTCCAGAAGGGCTAAAAATGGTGTATTTTCCCTCTCTTGTTTTCCTATAGGTTTATAGTGGTTTTGCTCATAACCTTAGGACCATAAAGTAAAAATAAAAAGCTGTGTCTTGGCAAAAATAAGAACACAATAAAAACCGTTCAATCTTTGCTGAAACCTTAATGCTAATTAAGCTGTTTAATTAGACTGTCTCTAATTAGTGGTATTCTCTTTGCAAATAAGAAGGGCACTGAATTAAAATAATTCACTGATTACACACTGAAAATTACGAAACCTCGTGTTTCATTCAGTATTTTCACTCAGCTCTGAAAAGAAAAAATATTTTTCAAAAATAGTATTTTTTGAAGCTATTGCTATTTCGATTTCAGCTGTCACAATAATTTCATGGAGTTTTCTACTATTCTTTTCCATGTATAATTCCTGTAAGACACTGAATCAAGAGATTCATCAAAAAACAATTGTTTTCCCCCAGCACGTTTTGCATTCAGTCTCAAAGAAATAGCTTTTCTTATTTAGTCAAAAATAATTTATAAAACCTTAGGTTAAGCAAGGTGACCTCCAGAACACCCATCATTTAGAAAGGCTGTTGTAACTGAAGATGCCACTTTGACAGTCTCTTCCAACAGTTTCTAAAATCCTGATTAAAATAAACCCGAAGAATTTATTTTCAGCATGACGGCAAACTTTTATGAACTTCCAGGAGTAAAGTAGCATGCTATTTATCTGTCAAATGTAGGAGTTGACATTCTTTTCCATTAGCTTCTGATTAACTTGAAATATTACTGTGGAAAATCAGTAGAGAACTTATGATAAATACTTCATCTCCTCTTGGATAAAACATATTAATGAAATTTACTTAAACGACCTCATTTTGGCTTTCATTCAAGTGCCATCGGTAAGGTTATTGCAAACTCCTAGTCCACAAGATGCCCTTGCAAGATCTACCTTGAAAAAATATTATCTTTTCTTGCTATTCTGAGTAAATAATGTGCACTCTACTTGCTGCACCACAGGGCTAGTTAGAGCAATCACTCCACATTGCCTTGTCTCTATTTCACAAATTTTGTTCCCCCTGACTCTTTCAAATATAAAATTTAAATAAGAAACAACTTACAGTACCAACTGTAGACACACAGAGACACATTTGCCAATAACCTGTGATCAGAAAAAGTAAAGGACCCAGTAGTCAGCCAAGGCTGAAATCTATGCTGTCTGTTAACAGAGGCAAAAAAGCTATTTCTTCCAACTTCTTTCTCCACTCATACCTTCTGTCTTAACATGATGAAAACCAGATATTTAATCTCAAAGCTTCAGAAAAGTTGGGAGTTTTCTTATATATGGCAAGTGTCACAAACTTTCTGATTCCTGCAAAAGTGAGGATTTACAGCACTCTGTGCATGATAACCTGGAGGCCCCTCAAACCATTATAAATGGCCTTGGAGGAGAAGTAATTGGTCTTAGAGAAGTTTCCTGCAGAAAGCTTACAAATAAATGGAATAAGAACACTTCAGGGGAGAAAAACTTTTGTTTTCTAACAAAAATAACAAGGACATCATTGGCTATGCCTCATGCTCAGTGGATTTAAAAAAAAGATGGCCAACATATGAAATCTCCAAAGCTAATTTTTTTTAGAAATAATATATCTGAGCCTCATATAGATTAGCACTGATATGGCAATTCAGTGGACAGCAACTCTATTTTCAGGACAGTTATAATAGTTCAACTCTTTATAGAAGTAGGCAATGCAAACTGTTGCAGCACTCATTTCACATGGGGCGAGTAAACAGAGAGATGTTCCTTGCTGCTGCTGGATGGAGGTGAGAGAAAGTCAAAAAAACCTGCATAGTAACCAATAGTCACAATGTGTCCTAGAAGAAAATGGAAGTCAAAAAGAGAAAAAAAAATATATCTAAGTACCAGTCAAATACATACTGTTTAGAAAATATTTGGAAATTAAGTCAGTGAGGAAAGACTTTTTTTGTCAATTCTTCAGGGAAACAACTTCATTCTTAAAATAAAAATTAGAAAATTGTCAAAGATAGAATCATCTATTTCCATTTCCAGTCCCAAAGAATCCAGCAGCCCAAATCTTAGTCAGTCATCCAGGTCTAAAGTATAAGTTCCTGAACAAAACATTAGCAATAATTTTATTCTTTCAGAATCTCTTCATCTGAAGAAAAAAGAAAAGAAAATAAAAAGAAGTTGGGAAAAACAAAGTAAGCCTTTGGACACTTTGTACTGTTTCTTTTCACATTCCAACTGTTTGTTTGTACTTTTCCTAAAACTTCCTGGTATTAGCTGAAATAAACTGTTCACTGAATTTTCTACCTTTTCACTTTTCTCTTTGTTTTTATTGGTTTCTGTAGATTTTAAGTATTGCTCCCTTAAGGCAGTCAGTCATATCCCAGGATTTATTTGAAAATATTGCTAGGTGTGGAATATAGTTTATATTCAAAATATGCACCTATTAGAAGTAGTGTATAGGGTTTTTTGGAAGCCCACAAACTTGATGCCACAGGAGACTGTGCTTTTCCACAGAAACGAGTGTGTGAGATGTTCCAGTATCACAGAAAAAGCTTAGCCTTACATGTTACAAACCTGTTCTGTTCTTACCAAAATAGTACAAGCCAACTTATAGCTCTTTAAGAAATTATTCTTACCTTGAATTACTCTCTTTAGATAGCCTTTGGAGGAGATATTCTTTGTGTCAGTCCATCTCCTAAGGGTTGGTGTCTATCAATTATTTTTACACTTTCCCATCTCACATACTTTCCTTTTCACTCTGCAGCTCAAAGAATGTCTATAATGTCTGTCAGTTGTTTGGCATGGTAAGTACATTACATTCTGTTCATCTGAATCACGAACATCCTGTGACTAAACATATAATTTGCATTATGCAGCTTTTAGTCTGCAGAAGATTATTTCTGCATACCAAATTCCCTTTGTACAAAACATCTTTCCATTGTCCTTTCTGATAAACTATGATTTATACAATCTGAAAAGGACACAGTTAATCTGATGGAGAAATAACATCACATGGAATAGAAGTCCAGGCATTGAAAAGAATTGAAGTCAACTGTTTACTTACTTCACTGCAGAAAAATTAGCCGTGTGAAGCTTCAGACTGTACAGAAATGTCAGATGGCAAAAGAGGTATCCTTTAATGCCTTATAACAGGCCTTATAACAGGTTTTGTCTTTCCTAGGATGCAAAGTAACCTTGCAGTTCCTCCCACATTTTAATGACATTTGAGAAACGATTCATGAATCATTTGCTACAGCAAAGCAGTAAAACCAGAGAAAGGCTGATTTTTCAGGAGAGGCTGAAACTGATGACTAATTTGAAACTTAGTACATAACAACACAAGTTGTTAATTTGTTTGGCTAGAATTGAAAAGAATGTTTAGAATAGGAAAAAAAGTTTAATATAATAATTTCATTGTCCTAAATGCATACACCTAGGGTCTAGGAGCCATCTTGCTCACACAATGCCAAACCAGCAATTCCTGAAGGCAAAACAGACTGTAAAAGTATCTGAGGAGATGTGATGCTGTTCCCTATAACAGGTGTTTTGCCACGGTTTAGGTAGTTTTTCCTTATATTCCTTCCCTTCATCTTGGATTCTTACTGAGCCTGCTCCCATGTCCTGCCATTACTATTTCCCATAATCTGAAAACAAGACGTCACTTTCTTAGCACAAGAGAATGGCAGGCAACAGGCAACATGGTCTCTCAATTCATTCAGTAGAGCTTCAGCTTCTACCAACTTCCCTGCTTATAGCAATAAGGAAATATATGCTACAAACACATTAACACACATTAAACCGTCAAATCTCAAGCTAATACAATACTATCTTTAGAAGCAGATAACGGCGAATGCCACAGCCCTGTCTTCTGTTCTTTGAGACTTGCCTAGATGAGATTAGATACTGAAATGGTCTTCAACTGTTTTCAAACCTGGGGAAATATTTTTTTAAAAAAAATCAATTACTAAGGCACCCTTCTCCTTCTCCTTACAAACTCTGATTTCTGGAAAAGCTGAGCTAGAGCTCTATTCTTGTGATAAGCAGTTTGTGCTCTTTTAGTGGTATAGTTTGTTTTACAGATCTAAATGAATATCAGTGTCTGAACATTACAATGTTTACAACAATATTATGCTTCTGGTCTGCTCAGGATATAAACAGAAAATGAAAAATTAACCAAATTAACTACTGTAAATATACATTTGAGATTCAAACGAAATTGCTTATTTCTTTAAGGCTATCTCTGAAGGAACAAAGTCACGACCTTATAAGCCGGGACATTTTCATTGCCACATTCTCAAATCTCATGTATTGAAATGGAGAGGCACAGAGCCACGATTTGCATGACCTTCCCAAATATTTCAAGGACATTCTTAATGTTCTAGAAGCTGCACAGGACCATTAAGGCCTTTTCTATGATCTCCTGCATTTAAATGAGGACATCATTTGCTGGAAACACAAAGATATTAATATAAAAGAGCTATTATGGCAGATCAAACGAATCTTACAGTACTCTGAACATTTTAACAAAAATATTAGTGTGCTATTTTCTGGTCAGAAAGTAGCAAATGAAGCTACTATGGGTTTAGATCACATAGCCAAGAGCAGAAATTAGCTGCACAGTGATCAAGTGATTAATATATTCAGTTCTAAAATGTTGAAGAAAAGCTCTAGAAACATGTACAATAATAATAATTATGGAATATACAACCCATTTCCAAAATAAGCCTGGAACAATGCAATCTGACGTAATAGTGATATGATAATCAAGAGAATAGTGCAAAATATTACAATGCCTTTTTTATAGGCCCTTCAATAGTTCTTTAACAATATAACATATTATAATGAAAGCTGAAAAAGTTATTATATTATCCTGGCCTCACAAAATCATTTGATAAAAGTAGGGGGAAAAAAACCCCAGTAGAATAAAGCTAAACTTTCCAAAGATCAGAATCAAATTTTCAGCTTTTCAAAATGCCTTAACAATTTACTTAACATTTAGTGTGTATAACTATTCTTCCAAATTGCAGAAAGCACACAAATGTAAAGATTACATTAAGTAACTCTTGGACAGATTAATTTAATTGTCCTTAGATCATGGCATATGCAATCCAGCTCAAAATATAGGCAAAACTATCCTACCTTGTGGCCTAAAATAATAATATTAAAACAAGTAGCTTTGGTTCTCTGTCTGTCTTTCAAAAGTGGTTTGGTTTAGAGACTTGTTCCAGAAACATAAAATTTAAACACAAAAGAACATTTCTGAATCTATTTTCCTCCACAGTAATCAAGGGGCTTATTCCTATCAGCAGTCATATAGAACTGGAAAGTGATTTAACAGTTCCCCTCTTTAATTTTTCCAGGTTCAAGATTATGTTGTTTAGAAACAACAGCAATTTTGGTAGCTATTTCACAAAAATGACAGCAATTTCAGTAGCTATTTCACTTCATAAATCAAGCAGAAGAGGGGTTTGGGTTTCTTTTTTGCTGTTTACAAATGATTCATGAAATATAGGAATCTGGAAATTGCCTAGAATTTGCCTGAAAATGAACTATTCACATAGTTGTAGTCGCAGCTGCCAGTCCTTGATTCACTCACAATCAGAATTTTAAAATTTGTGATCTCTTCTGTCAGCCTCACTTTCCTTAGCTCATAAAGAGACTTTGTTTCCATAATTATGCTAAGACCATTTAATACCCCAAAATATTATAGGAATATCAATATGGTGCATTTCTGCCCATGATGTTTTTTGCTTTCCAGCTGGTCTGTCTTCAGCTGAACTCTGCTGTGCCCATTAACTTATCTTTTCTCCCCAGCAATTGACTTGTTTTTGAGAGCAGCCATTGACTGCTTTTAGAGGTTCACTGCACGATTTCTGTAATCATTTTTAACTTGATCCCGCTCTCACTGATGCAGAAGTCAAAACATCCATTGATTTTAATAGTTGAGTATCAGATCCTTCACCTGTAAGAGACTTACTGTGAAACTAGAGAAATATTGTGAGAGTGCCAAATAAAGAAACATAAGAATGATTTTATGTGTCGTGTTGAACAATATCCCATATCTCCTTCTCATGTCTCAGTTTTCCCATTGGAATAGGATAGTGAGGACTGACATTTCAGTTTTGTCCTCCCTGTTTGAGTTGAGGTGTATCGCTGAATCATTGCAAAGTTTTGTGCCTTGGGATCTTGAGCATAGGTGAAGCTGAAGCAGAAAATCAACCTCATTTGTCCCAGCTTGGCAAAATATGTTAGAAGACAGCATGATTTATTCTAGCTAATAATTTTAATAATATCACTGTTAATAATTAAAAGGTTTCCATTGCCTTGCTTTGGAAGGGTGTTACGTGAAACTACAGTTTTAGATCATTATCAACTGTCATGAGTGCCTTCATTGCACCCTATTTGGCAAAATTTCTTAAATAAGTCTCAGAAAACTCATTTTCTAAGCAAGTAAAATATCCTTCTCCAATTCTATGTTCAATATGATTACAAAGTTTTCTGTATGTAACTTACTTTACACTATATTTTCCAAGTGTCTCAAAACCATTGGATGAGAAGCTATAATGTCAGGTGACTGGTTTTAATTTAGTTCTTTTGCAAGAATGTACATAATGTTATGCAATTCATTTATTAAATACCATAAAAGCACTGCTTAACGAAGTTAATACAATTTATTTATGTTAGTTGTAATTTTCATGTAGCATTGTCACTTTAATACAACATTTTGAGTTGTAATTTAACTGAAAATTTTTGGAGTTTTTTTTATCTATAGTTCACCAGCTTTTTCATTATTACTGAGCTGATTTTTTGCAGACATTGCTGTGGCAAATAATTTGTTCTCATCTTTTTTGCCAGCACCTTTCAAAAAGAGTAGATATCTTTTTCAGATGATGAAGAAAACTAGGATAGTTTGTACAATTACACTTTAAAAAAGTGATATGTTTTCATGTTATTGTGGATCCAGTAAGTGACAAGAGTTACAGAAGCACTCAAAATCCATTTAAACTTCCAAACAGTTCTTAGACTACTTCGAGATTTATTTCTTAAATATATTTCCTCATGAAAATCATTCATATGCTAAAGGATAGTATATTAACTTTGATTAGTTATTCAAATCAGCTCATACAGATTTAAAATTAAACTTAGCATAGCAACTAAAATCACTAACAAATTAATAAGGTCTTCCTAGTTCTACTGTTCATCTTGTTCTGGGTAAGACATTCTATAAATTCACAACCATGTTTTCAACTCATTATCTGGTGACAAATCTCAGCAGCAATAGAAAGTGAAACCTATTTAGTTGGACACTATGAATTGAATAAAATCCACGTAATCTATGAGCCTTAAAGGAGCTGAATGGTTGCCAACTTTCAGTCATGCATTGCTTTGTTATTCAAATGCCCCAAGCAAACCTATTCACTTGTGATTTCTAATATGCTTTCACATCAGGGTGATTTTCCATTACATCATTTCTCTAATAATACATGTTCTAATAATACAAGCTGCAGGTTAGTGTTAAAGGAAGAAATTGACCTGAGGACATCTGAGTTAAGTATTCTACCCAGTAGCCTTGTGGAAATCAAGAATGAGGGATAGTTTCATTTTCTGAATAAAGTAATTTCTTTATAATGGATTTTATACTGAATGATTTTCTTACTGGATGTAAAGGTTTATAAAGCCGGTGTATAGCCTACATCCTAAAACTGGAAGACTATGAATAAATCTAGCTAAGCTATAGTTCAGACAATAGCACCTATTTTAGGCTGATATCAAGAAACTATTTCCTAAAATAGAAGAAACTATGGACTAGTAGAAGTAAAGAATACATTAATCTATATCTAGATTGTAGCGTTACATTGCAACACTCAAATAGAGGAAAATGTTTGCCTGACTATTTTTCCACCCTTCTTGATTTCTTGTATCTCACTGCATTTTTTCCCTTATTAAAATGGAATTAATACACGCATATGTAACTCTTCCCACTACTATCTTAATTTTTAAATTTCCCAAATTTAAAATTTGGGAAAAGGAAGACATCATTTAAAACTCTGGCAAGGTGCTGTAAATGCAGGGGGAACAATGTATCACTGAAATTCCTTATTGGAAAATTTCAAGCACGTAGGAAGAAAAATATGTCACTGCATGATTTTTTTTATTGCACACAGCTCAGGTTTACATATTGAACTTGACAGTTCATAACATCTGAACATTCATTTATTGCACTAATTTTACCTGTAATTTTTAAATAATCAGTTGCTAAACACTCTTTTCACTTTATTCCCTTTCATTTGAATTATGGAACATGCCCTTTGTTTCGTTTGGGTTTTTTTGAAATAACTTACAAGCAATATTTCTACTGCTTCAAGTGAAATGTATAACGTGTTTGCAGTGGCTTTTTCTCCTCCTGTTTCACATAGGTTAGAAGAAAACTGAAGATTAATTTTCTGTATATGACAGGCTTTTAACAGTTTCTCTAACAGTACTGGACCCTCTGGTTTTGTAAAACAGGGTACAGTTAGGTAGTAAAGAGGAAAGTAGCCTTTACATAATCTCCACAGAGCACACATGTCGAAGAGGAAAACAAAGATATAGATCAGAAAAAAAGGATACATCCTACTAGGTTATAATGAGCAAAGACAGAGTAAGTGAGTAGAGAAAGTTGCACATCTCAAACACACCAAGTCTTTTGGTTTTGGCCAAATTTTAGAAATGTCAGTGCAAGCAAGAACCTCACACCTACAATGAACATAATCACCTTTAAAATGGCCTGTGAGGAAGGCATCTCATCTCCTGAACTGCCTGGTTCCAGTGTTCCACTTATCTCACGGTTACAATGATTATTTTTGTGCTAACCCAAGTTACATCATCATAATATGTTTATTTTTCTCTTTTTGCAAACAAATGTAAGAAATGAGGATTAGCAAAAAAAGAAGACAGCATAACTGCATTCACAATGACTCAGGTCTGTAAACTGAGTGTTTTCACTCTGTAGGCTCAGTATTTCTCTCTGGTCATTTAACCTGTACGCACTGTGAAAACTCTGAACCTGATATTCATTCTTTCATCATTTTGGCATACTATCAGCCTTCCCAAGAGTAGTGCTAAGATCACACTTGTTGTGGAGCATCACCACCTCTGAATGAACAGCTGTAAGCATGGCTCCTGGTCTTTTATGAAAAGCAGCATCTATAAGTGTGTTCAAGATAAAAATCAACGGGAGAAGAGACAGATTCTCTAATACCCTTCTTGTCAGCAGTGGAAACGCAGCACATAGCAGTTGAAGTAAAAGCACAAATAGAAAATGGTGAGGCCTCATAGGATACCAACATTTCTGTGCTGTGTTATAGTGTTCCACTGTGCTAAAAACCAGATCCTGCTTACCCCATACCAGCTTTTGCATTATACTTACCACCAATGAGCACTGATAAGAAAACTGTGGCATGACGTGTTATATTGGAAGGCCATATAACTTCAAAATTACAAAAAAAAACCCCGCATTTATTCAAGAGCCATTTATGTACAATAATATTTCAATGTACCACATCCTCTTTTACAGTTCAATTGCGCAAAAGCCTTTTCTGCCTTTACTTATTTATATGATGTACTATCATTATTACTTACACTGTATGACACCTGCTGGTAAATTTTCTTCTTCAAGTACAAGGCAGTGAAAGTTTAAAACCAGACAGATCTCATATATCCCAATAATTAATCATAAACCAAACCAGCTGTTTATCAGTGTATACAATCATGGCAAACAAACAGCTATCATATTCACATATGACATATAATTTCATGCTAAAAATAGGAATTCTGAAAGTATTGTGTGAACTTGGAATTTTAAAAACATCAATTTATTATCAGATGAAATACAAAATATACTTTAGGATTTTCCATACACCATTTATCAGTTATTACTTGTCATTTGCTTATGTATTGGGTTTCTGTGGCCAGGTTTTGGTAGCAGGGAGGCTACAGGGGTGGCTTCGGTGAGAAACTGCCAGAAGCTTCCCCCATGTCTGGCAGAACCAATGCCAGCTCATTCCAGGATGGACCCATTGCTGGCCAAGGCTGAGTCAATCACAAATGATAGTAATGCCTCTGTGATAAATATTTAAGAAGGAAAAAAAAAAGAAGTTACTATGCAGATGAAAATTGCAGCCAGAGAAGAGCAGAGTGAGAACATGTGAACAACTCTGCAGACACCAAGGTCAGTGAAGAAGGAGGGGGAGGATGTGCTCCAGGCATTGCAGCTGAGGTTCCCCTGCGGCTCGTGGTGCAGACCATGGTGGAACAGCTGTGCCCCTGCAGCCCATGAAGGACCGTCAGGGTGCAGAGACCCACCTGCAGCCCATGGAGGAGCCCACTCTGGAGCAGGTGGATGCCTGAAGGAGGCTGTGATCCCATGTGGGGCCCATGCTGGAGCAGGGGCCTGACAGGGACCTGCTGACCCATAGGAAGAAGAAGCATGCTGGAGCAGGTTTTCCTGGTAGGACTTGTGGCCCTGTGGGGGATCCACACTGGAGCAGCCTGTGCCTCAAAGACTGCACCCTGTGGAAGAGACCCCATGGGAAGAAGGAGAAGGATCCTCTCCCTGAGCAGCAGCAGAAACAACAACTGACCATAACTCCCATTCCTCCCCTCCCTGCGCCACTGGGGGGAAGACGTAGAACTTGGAAGGAGGGAGTGCGGCAGGAAAGGTGTTTTTAAGATTTATTTTACTTCTCATTCTCCCGCTCTGATTCTGTTAGTAATAATTTTGATTCTGATAGTAATAATTTTAATTAATATCCTCACTTTGAGTCTGTTTTGCCCATGACGGTGATCAGTGTGTGATCTCTCCCAGTTCTTATCTCAACTCAGGAACCCTTCCTTATATTTTCTCTCCTCTGTCCAGTTGCAGAGGGGAGTGAGGGAGCAACTTTGATAAGTACCTGGCGTCCAGCTAGGATCGACCCACCACAGCTTGGCAAAATAGCAGTTCACACTGCAAGCAGGAACTATCAGACTGATAGCATCTGCAGATGCTTTTCGGAGTTGTTTATCATTTATCCAGCTGTTTTATAGCCATCAACACACACCAATTATTATTTTCCTATTGATTTTAAATCCTTAGGAAGCCTGTATTCATAGAATCATAGAATGGTCTGGTTTGGAAAGGCCCTTAAAGATCATCCAGTTCCAACCCCCATGCCATGGACGGACACACCCTTCACTAGACTATGTTGCTCAAAGCTCCATCCAATGTGGCCTTGAACACTGCCATGGGTGGAGCATCCAAAACTTCTCTGGGCAACTCTATTTCAGTGTCTCACAGTAAAGAATTTCTTCCTAATATGTAATCCAAATCTACTCTTTCAGTTTAGAGCCATTCCCCCATTGTCCTGTCACAACATGCCATTGTAAACAGTCTCTCTCCATCTTTCTTGTAGGCTCCTTGCAGGTACTGGAAGGTTGAATTAGGCCACCCCAAAGCCTTCCTTTTCCTAGGCTGAATGATCCCAATTCTCTTCACCTTTCCTCATAGGAGAGGTGCTCCATCTGGCTAATCAATTTGGTGGCCATCCTTTGGGCTCGTTCCAAAAGGTTGATGTCCTTCCTGTTCTGGGAACCCCAGAGCTGCATTGGGTACTTCAGGTGGGCTCTCAAAAGAGCTGAGTAGAGTGGTCTAGCATTTTAGAGCATAACTACTAATCACCTTTCATTCTGGTTAGATATAGTCATAACCCTCACCCTGAAATTTTTTTTCTCTAGTGAATGAGTAAATTTATGTCAGTAGTAATTAACTGGTTTTTCCAAGTCAAAGGTAGAGGTAAGATAAACTATTTAGGCAGCACTATATCCTCTATGCTTTCAGGTCAAAAATTTTGAACAGCAACAACAAAGACAGAAAAAAAGATGGAATATATAGAAAAGAAGCTGGTGAAGCTTGTTGGATGTTCATTCACTAATGACAAAAATTTAATTTCCATTAGTATGCATTAGAATCCAAGGTAATTCTCTATTTCTATTAAGAAAGGAGTGCTATGGAGTTTGACTATTTAAAAAAAACCAAACAACCAAACAAAACACAAAAAAAAACCCAACCAAAATCCAAAAACCAAAACCCCAAAAACAAACAAAAAACCAACCAAGCAAAACCAACCAACCAAAAAAATAAACAAACAAACAAACAAACAAAAAGCTCCCAAAGCAATAGACATTTGGAAACGATTTTTGAAAAGCCAAATACAGTTCTATGTTTCAAAGTCATGAGTGTAGAAAAAAAAACCCTGTAAAAATCATTCTTACGAAGTAAGATAAAAAATATGACAAAGAACAGGAAAGTATGTCAAAAGAATGAGTAGTCAATCAGATAAAATATGTCTTCTTCGAAATGGTTTCTGCAATGTAATTAGGTAACAAAAGACAATGCAGTATGTTTACTACAGTGGGTTGCCTTCTCTGAGCAAAGAGAATTTAATCCATTTAATGATCCAATACTCAAGTGAATGAGTTTCTACTTTATTTTATGCTTCTAAAAAGTAACTTACCACAGGTTGCTACCTGTAGCCCTTTCTTGTGGTGCTTCTCTTGCAGAGAAGCAACCTCCTGGAAGCTTTGATACACAGGCCTGGGAAAGGTAAAGACACCTGAAGTCAGTAGTCTCTGGATCAAGAAATGTGTTTTTGATACAACGTAGTCAAATAATTTCAGACTTCTTTTTAATTTTTTCTTTTTTTTTTAGTTTATTTTTATTATAATATTTTCCCCTCCCTTTTTGAAAAGACATGGTTCTATGTGAAGGAAA
Source organism: Chiroxiphia lanceolata (assembly GCF_009829145.1). Taxonomy (NCBI): domain Eukaryota; kingdom Metazoa; phylum Chordata; class Aves; order Passeriformes; family Pipridae; genus Chiroxiphia; species Chiroxiphia lanceolata. The sequence goes on from NC_045640.1 coordinate 30,933,388, forward strand.
AGCAGATATGCACCACATTTCTCCAAAGTTATGAGTATGAAGGCTAGGACTGCAAGTAAAATAATAAACCTATTAAAATTCTTTTTATTCCTGAATGTGACATAAAATACAATTTCCCCCAACATTTATCTGCAAATGAAGTTTTCCTTTGGTCACCTTATGTTTTAAAACTTTTTTAGAGAATAAAATAGAGAACAAACTTTATGTTATACCATGTTACATGTTTACTGGTACAGATACCTTAGCCTTCCCTTCTAAATTGCATAGCCCTGCAAAATTCAGATTTTTTCAAATAAAAATAAAGTATTTCAGCTTTCTGAATTAACACAGAATCATAGAATGATTAGAGTTTGAAGGAACCTTAAAGATAATCTATTTCTAAACTCCCTGCCATGACAGGGATGTGACCCACTAGATCAGGTTCCTCAAGGCCCCATCTAGCCTGGCCTTGAACATCTCCAGGGATGGGGACTCCACAAACAGTCTTCCATGGACATGTTCCTTCTTTTTCTCTCTGACAAAATGAGATCCAAGTTCATAACAACACATGAGAATCTGGCTCAAATTTATTTTTATTTCAAGTAATTTGTATCAGCTGTTTTAAGTTACAGTTTCCCTTCACTCCTCTGTTGTCATGACACAGAAGGCTTCAATGAATCCAAAATAATAAAAATTCTTGGTTTGTCTTGAAAGTATTACACATACCTTCAGGCAGCATTTTCCAACAGATGACCAAATAAGACAAATAAATAACATGGAAATGATAACATTTGAAATAGCAATACTTGGAAGAAGGTTGCAGGGGTAGAAAAAAGGGCTACACAGAGAAGGCTGTGGAACACAGGCTTTTATTTCAAGAGCCAGGACACAGCGAGGGCTCAACAACCTCCAGTGTAATTTGAATTGTCCACAAGCAGTCCTTCAAAGCATCTGCTAAAGCAGGCAGGCAGTGGTCAGACCTCCACCCACTTTCCACTGCTATCCCACATGTTCTTCTACCCGGTCTAAAGTGGAGAAGAAAGGACACACAAAATAAATGCCACCAGCATTTGTTTGGGGGGTTTTTTTGTTTGGGTTTGGGGGGGTTTTGCCATTAGAAACTTCCTTTTGGTGAGGAAAAATTGTACTCATTCCCTTGTGGTGGCTTAGTAATTCACTGGACTAAAGTACGAGGGAGGACAATACAAACAAGAAGTCACTGAGGGTATCCAGACTTCCGCTGAATAAATAACAAGATAAATAACTGAAGAGATCTAAAGAAGCACAAGAGGGAGAGGGACATTCAGAAGCTTCAGTAGGAAGATGATAGATTAAAACAGCAGAGTTTGCATTTCTGGAACTGAATTTCAGTCTCACAGAGGAAAATACATATGCAATATCAGGAAAATTGCAAAAGGAATATACACATTCTACACAAATACCTGAAATTCTAAATTAAGTTCCAATTTTTTTTCTTGGAAGAATCTTTTTCTACTTCTGTTTATATACACACATGAAAGTGCTAATAAACATCACTAGTAACTTCTAACTTGATAGAAGTACTGCTAACGGCAGGATGACAAAAAATATTTTTCCCTGTAAATCTATATTTTTTTTATTAAATACATTGAAAAATCAAGCCCTATGTGAAAAAAAAATATCAGTGAACTGTTGTGTTCCTACACAAGACCCTTTCCTAAAGGGAAAGTTACTATATCAAGTGTTCTCCTAAACTGGTGAGAGACATTGAGCATCAGTAAGGACCAAGTTAGAATAAACTTGGAATAAAACTAAACTCAGTCACTCTTTTCTTGTTTTCCATTGTCAAACGAAATTCACAGCCTACCAGACTGCAGCTACAAGATAAAGACAATTTCATTTAAAAAGAAACACAGCTCATTGGAGCTTTTCCTTTGCTTCGGAATAAAAGCCACTTTTATTATAACTTAAGCAATAGTCTTAGGTAGTTCCTATTAACAAATTAAGCCAGTTCCTATTAAACAAAATTTTAAATGAGCATAAAATGTTAAATATCTTCAATAAATTCCTGCTGGTTTTGTCAGCTGATTTTTTTTCCCCTCTTATCTTTCAGAGTGTCTTGTAAAGTGAATTGTATAAAGGGCTCTGCAACATGTGAACCATGCAGCAACAGCACATTATCCAGCAGCCAGGTTTAACATGCTAATTATTTCATTTTTTTTTTAAGATTTCATTTGGAGTATTGACTTCTAACTTCTGCGAATGCTGATTAATTCACAGCACTTGAAAAGATCAGAAACTGTGTCTAAAAAGCAATTGGGAATTGGGTGAGTCAGGAATTTTCAAACCCTCTTTCTCCTTTCTTTCTCCACCACCCCAAATGTCAGTTCCATTTTTATCGCTTTAGGAAGCCTCACCATCTCTTTGCTGTTACAAATGGTCCCTGGAATAATTAAGATTACTGTATTTCATTAGACATGTTCATGGTCGGAAGCCTCTTTCATAGATTTGTTCATTAAATAGTAAGGTTTGTGGAAAGTTTTCCTTCTAAAACAATCACAAAAAGAAATCCCAGCTGGAAGGTTTTAATCTTTCCATGCTGCTTTTTAACTTTCAGATTTTGCAGAAGAATGAAGCAACCAAAAGGATGCAAAAATGGTGCTGCTAATGCTAAGTGCTGATCATCAGACGTATCAAGGATTTGTGTCATATTCTCTTCCAAATAGTTCAGTGTAACTTTAATTACTGGCATACGTATGACGATGCTGACAGGAGAAGAAACAGAAAATAGAAATTACTGATTACAGCCTATGAGTTCTTTTGCAGATGTAACTTTTACATGCGTATCAGAAGCCTTCATAAAACCTAGCACAGAGAACACTGGCAAAGGTATTAATTTAAAAATTTTCAGCAATTTGCTTTTGAAAAAAATTGACATGTCCAAATATCCGAGTCAGTTCAGCTGTGAAATCAATGGTTTTATCACTGGATACACAACTCAATATGTAGTGTGTCTTCTACATCAACTTGGTGAGTTTCCAACTGCAGCTGTTAAAAGCTAATGTTTGCTGAAGTTTGCTGAAATTTGAAATGCCATCAGAAAGGTCATTCTGAATTCAACTTTGGATAATCAGTAACCCTGCATATATTTTATACTGCAATAGATACTGAAAAGAACATCATCAGACAATAGATGAAGTGCAGAGTATATTCAAAAGATGGACCCAATGAATGACACTGAAAGTAAACTGCCTTCCAGTTTTAGTGAAACAGACTAAAAAGAATGAGGATACATTGTAACTGCACTCAATTTGCACATCCTAATCAAGAAGGATAATGCACTTCCTTATGGTGCTCAGTTCCATCAGTCAGATCCTGGAAATTACTTAGGGCATCAAGCAGTGTCCCTCTCTATCCTACATACAGGATTAGCATTCATCAATATTTGCATAAAATTCCTCAGTTATGAAAACATACTTTGCTTTCTACACAATATTTGAAATACAAAAACATATTTGCTTTCTAAAAGAGTCCTTATTAATCTTATTCTTTCATCTATTCTCAATAGAAAAATGAATTAAAAAAAATGAACCAAATGACAGAAAAATGTAGGTTTCTGGGTTTTTGAGTCCTAGAGAGGAAAATATACCTACCAGACAAGAAGGTACAGCCATAAAAGAAGGAAACAGCTTGGAAACACTTGTAATTGTTTTCTCCATGTATATTAATGAAATAGACAAGAAAAAAAATGTCAGACATAAAATACAGAGTTCTAGAAAAGACAACCAGGGTCTCTGATAGCATCTCTGAAGTGTAGTTAGTACCCACACATGTCCAGGAACAGCATTGTATATGCAGTTTCAGAACATGCTGTAAAGGGTGAAACATTCCATTTTTAAGGTATTGAGGGCACTCTGGACATAAGGAAACAACCTGATCTCGGCTGTAACCAAAGTGCTGACGAACAGAGTTGGCAGTGAACTTCACACTGAGGAGTGAGGGAAAACTGACAGCCACAAGAAGTACACAGGGTTTAAGATAACACTGGTGAAGATGAAGGCACAAAAGTTCTGTATTCTCAAGAGGATGGGTCAAGGAATAGAAATAATCAAATCTAGAAATAGAAAGCAAAGAATTTGCCATTTTAAAAGAGTGCTGAGAAATGCAATTAATCAATAGCATGTCTGCCATTTTGTAAATGTTGAAAGCCTAAGAAATAAGATGGAGAAATTGGAATGTGTGATCCAAAGTAATATATTAATATACCAGACATGTAGGCAGCTCATGGAAGCCAGACAATCCATGTAATTGTATGAGAACAGAACACAAAATATACAGGAAAGGCAAACTGATCTGAGTAACACGAACAGTAATCCTGTCTTAAATAAAGTATCAAATCAAATTAACAAATTAACCAATCTGTCAATTAACAAAAAATCTGCATGGTATAAAATTCCAAGCCTAAATTTGAAAAATATTATTTGAATTTTATATCATCAACGAGCCATGCACATCAACGAGCACAATGTATGCAGTGTGCTTAGAGAAATCAGTGAGACACCAAGGGAGGTAAATAATTTCTGCCAGGTAATTTCCACTGTTCTGTAAATCTGTGTCATGTCAGAACACCATCATATAGAGGTAAAACTTGTAAATGTTATTGAGGATCATGTAAAAGAAGAGCTGGCCAACAAGCCTTGGCTTGGATCTATGGGATGTTTGAGATTTGGTTAAAACAAATCTCATAGCACTTTCAAATCTCTTTCAGAAGTGCCAGCTTTTTAACAGAGGTCACAAAATCTTGTATGCAGCACATTCCAGGGACAAAGAAAGACCAATTGCATTAAATTTCAAAAAGGAAAACCATGAAAAATAAGGAAGTTTATGAAAATTATGTTAAGGAGGAGGTGGGAGAATAGAATCTTTAGAAGCAGTGCAGAGACTACTGTAGACAGTATATAAAGTGCACTCCACTTATTAGAAAACTGCTTCAGGTTTTATCATCATTAATCACTTATATCATGAAGAAATTGTAATGAAGTTTTCTTTCAACATTTCTGCTTTTGAACAAAAGACATCAAGCACAGCAGCTTGTTTTTCTGCCTTTGATTTCAAGGTTAAAACTGCACAGCTTTCAGAAGCTGTATGTGATGCCCTGACTATTCTCCATGTGATCTGATTACTTACCATTAAACATGATTTTAATATCTCACTGGTTTGCAGATAACTGTTCCACAATGCAGTTTATTGTAACAGTACTTGAGCTTGGTATTTTTACACTGTCCATTAACTATCTTTCATTTTCCAGCGACTAGAACTCAGAAACACTACTAAATTTTATAGCTAAATAAATATATCTTTTGTTTCAGGAGGAAAAAAATGAGAACACTTGAATTTCTGAGAGGAAATATCAGACAGATATTGACTTTAATGAAAAGAATTGGTTAAGATAATGAAACTGCTAATATGGATTTTGCTGCAAATTGGGGATTTACCAGAGAATACACGTTCAGTGTCAGGATGCATCTAGCTATTTAAAAGCAACAAACTATTTAAGACAATCAGACATTGTAAACACTGAAGTCCTACCAGAATACTGTACATTTTCTGTCACAAAAAAGTTAGTAAATGACAGACTAAGTACACATAATTTTAAAGAGACAAGGATGAAGCCAAGCAGAAATGTTCTAAAATCTCATTAGGAGCATAAAACTGTCAGTGAGTGTAGTATTGTTCTGGAAGTGAATGTAAAACAATACAAGATTATTTAAATACTTGAAGTGGAAGAGATCAACGAGGAAAGCAGCTGAACCATAAGCAGCTGATGATAGAAATTTATACATAGGAACAAGGCTTAGAAGACAAAGTAATTCTTGTATTCCATATTCACCGGAAAACTTAAATGGGAAATACAAAAAACATAATACTATCTTCAGTGAATGAAAAAGGAAGAAAGATGATAGTTACCGCAGGAGGAATCCATTTCCTCTTTTCTCCTCACTGCTAAAAACTTGATAAGGTCTCAAAGTAGGGTAGTTTAAATACATGTTAATTCCAGCAAAGATCTAACATCTTCAGGTGTTAGAGAGCAAGTTTAATTGGACACAAATCACAGTCTCAGTTACTTAGTGGAGGGATGAGGAATACAGTCATACACAGGAACACTGCCATGCAACTATAATAATGTTTCTAATCTGAATGAATTTAAGGTCAATTAAAAGAGCCATTATTGCCTCAGCCATTTTATTTTCCTTTTCCTTTTAGTGTAAACAGAACACTAAAACAGGTGTCCATTCCATGGTTCATTTAATGATCCTTTTATAGAGTTTGGCAGCAACTTACAGGGAGATTTTTGGAATTGGCTACACGTGGTAAACATATTTAATAATATTGTAAGCTGCTTGGTAAAAGAATTTCTGCATTGTTTCAAGTATCATTATATTAGATTAAGGACTACTTTAGATCTCATAGAAATAGTCTGAAATCAAGCTAATTATTTTGGACATAAATCTAGAAAAAAATGTCTTAGAAGCAAGACTAAATAAGACTAAATATGTTGTTTTATAAATAACAGCCAACATCGTATCATAAATCCGAAACAAAGTAGGAGAGTCATCATCTTAGAAAAAAGTTACCAAAAGAATCTTGGTAGACAAAGAATATTGTCTTGTATAAACAGCAAACGGGACATCTTTCTAATGTGCAAACTAGAATACAAATGTATTGCTATTTTACATACTTTTTATTTCCATATACAGATAGATTTCTGTGTATGTATAGAGGGTGTTCCAAGCACCAAAAATTTGATTTGCTAATAGGTAATATTATTAGAGTACACCACAGTGAATTTTAAACCCAAACAGTCAGTCATGCAACTGACGTCTACCCCTTCTTAGATTAACACTACCTTAAAATACTATCTTACTCTTTCTAATTCAGGTTCCTCATGTCAGTAGAGGTAGGTTAGCATAGACCCAATAGAAAGAGAACACCAAAGCCTGTCAGAAAATGTCTTTTCAGTTGCTATTTCTGTTAGACTTCACACCGAACACTTCAGCAGTACAGAAAGAGGAAATGTCTTATTTAGGAAATTCTAAACAATTGAAGAACTTTACAAAATCCAGACTCAAGCTTCTGACAGAAACACAGAGATGAGTTGTGAGGAGTTACTTTTTTTCTCTGTTCTTCTTACTTTTCCTCATATACAGGTATGTTGGTTTGGTTTAGGGTTTTTTATTACCATTATTTTATTTTTTTAGAAATCATGCTGTGATGGTAGATGGCTTTAGCAACTTTGTGGTTTAAGTTCTTTATTCTATCCTATATTTTCACTTTTTTTTTCTTTAGCTGCACAGCAATATGTACCCAGCTGCTCATTACAAACCTCTAATCCAATTTTCCTCTACTACCCCACTGGAATACTGATTTTCACAAGAAGAATGTATTGTCCATTGAGTTTCAAAATTTTTCAATTCTTCTCATTTTAGCTATTGATTCTAAAACAACATTTGTCAAACAGCTAATCAAGGAGAGCGAGATTATGCGTATTCATACTACATCTCAGCAAAGACAATAAATGAAACATAATTACAGAATCACTCAAAAGATTTGATGTGATTACATATCTTACAACACTATGTCTAAGGAGCAGCAATTATGCAGTTATGATTGCTGTACGAGCACAGAAGAAAGTGTAAAAGATACAATATTCTCACTTTAAGGTAAGTACAGCTTTCTCACTAGAATACAGAGTATGCTAGAACAAAGTATCTGAAAAAATAAAAACTGGCACAGCCCAATGCATCTAAGCCAGATCTGTGGAAAACAGAAATTAGCAGAAAACTACAGTATTAATAAAGGAGTAGGTGGTTATAGGACAACATCACAACATAGGCTAAAGGATTGAGTGCACCCTCAGGAAATCTGCAGATGACACCAAGCTGAGTGGTGCCATCGACACTCCTGAAGGATGGGATGCCATCCAGAGGAACCGTGACAAGCTCAAGAAGTGTGTCCATGGAATCTCAGGCAGTTTAACAAGACCAAGTGCAAGGTGCTGCTCCTGGGCCAGGGCCACCCCTGGTATCAATGCAGGCTGGGAGATGGACAGCCCTGCTGAGAAGGACTTGGAGGTCCTGTGGGTGACAGGCTGGACATGAGCCATCAATGTGTACTCACAGCCCAGAAAGCCAATCATGTCCTGGGCTGCATCAAAAGCAGTGTAGCCAGCAGGTTAAGGGTGGTGATTCTGCCCTTCTACTCTGCTCTTGTAAGACCCCACCTGGAGTACATCCAGCTCAGCGTAACCTAACCGCAGCCTTCCAGCACCTGCAGGGAATGTACAAGAATGATGGAGAGAACTATTTACAAGGGCATGTAGTGACAGGACAAGGGGAACAGTTTTAAACTGAGAGTAGATTTAGATTAAATGTTAGGAAAAAATTCTTTACTGTGAGGCACTGGAGCAGGTTGCCCAGAGAAGTGGATTCTGCATCCCTGCAAGTGTTTAAGGTCAGGTTGGATGGAGCTCTGAACAACCTGGTCTAATGAAGGGTGTCCCTGTCCATGGCAGGGGAGTTGGAACAAGATGATCTCTAAGGTCTCTTCCAACCCAAGCTATACTATGATTCTATGGTCACAGTGAGGAAGGTTTTGATGTATTACAGCAGTATGATGCATTTCATCTGTCCATCACTAAGGAGGTAGCATTTGGGCAATGTGTTACATTAAATACATCAAAGAACAATCTTTCTGAGGATAAACTGTGAGCTGGCAGAAAGTGTGACTCAGTTAATTTCCTTTTAGAGACACTTCAGGGCTCTTTGTTTTCTAAAGGAAAGATAAGAAATTAACAGAGCCAATTCACATAATTCTTTCGAAGCAATTTCTTTCCATAGTGATTATTTGGATTATAACAAAGGAATAAAAGTGAAAAGCTCCAGCTGATTCTGGAGCCAGAAGATTACTTCATTACACTGCATAACTTATGCACAATTTACACATGGTATAAATTACTTCAGAGGTAGTACCAACCTGGCAGCTACTTCTCCACATGTAAACTAGAGAACAGACTAGTAGATGTTTTGTTACCATACACAGATAACCTTACAGTGTCTGTACCATAACTTTACATGTGAATCAGATCATATCTGCACACAACTGACATATGGGGGAATTTCCATGATAATTTTGGTTAAGATATAAAATCTGTCCTTGATCTCTATACCCTTAAGATATGTGTACCCTGCACTCCCATAATGAGTTGGGGGATTTTTTAATTTTTTTTTGCATTTGCTTCAGTAATGAAGTACATTTTACTTAGGAAAATTAGTACTGTTCTATGACTCCAATAATGATTTTTAAAAATGCAGTAGCTATCAGTTATAGTGAATTACTTGAAACTATCACCCTCCACAGCCCAAATTAATGAACAATTAAATCATGAGAAAAAGTGTTGTTACAACCTTTGTCTTCTCCACAAACACGTCCAAGATGGTGAGCTATACAGAATACCTTCAAGGTTTGCAAATCCCATCTCCGACAGATGATGCTTCAAAGGAGAATGACCTCTCGAAATCACTCTGTGTTACACAAAGAGGAAATTCTGGGTTGAACGTGTTTTTTGAATCACAGCTGTGACGGCGAAGAATGTTGTAGAGGTAATAGTGCAAAATCACTCAACATACCAAAGCACACCACTTGAGTTTACTCCATTCAAAAATAGTTTGCATTATTCAAAAGCAGCCTTCTGAAGGTGTCAGAGCCAGTAAGAACATCTTACTACTATCTCACAAAACCTAACAAAATATCTCACAAAACCTAAAAAAATGCATATGCTATGTACAAGATGAACATGGCAGTGCTATGCCTCAAAGAACTCTTGCCTTTGCCCTGACAGTCAAAACTTTTATCAGCTATAAAAACTTGTGCTGGTTTGGGCTGGGGTAGAGTTAATTTTCTTTAAAGTAGCTGATACGGGGCTGTGTTCTGTTTGTTCTGCTGGAAACAGTGTTGATAACACAAGGATGTTTTCATTATTGCTGACCAGGGCTTACACAGAGCCAAGAACTTTCCTGGTCCTCAGCCCCTCCACCAGCGAGGAGGCTAGGGGTGCACAAGGAGTTGGGAGGGGACAGCTGACTCCAATTTTATATCCACATATATATATGAAATATCCCCAAGAGATATTCCACACCATATGGCATTATGCTCAGCATATAAAGCTGGGGAAGAAATAGGAAGGGGAAGATGTTCAAAGTGATGGTATTTGTCTTCCCAAGTCACTAGTTCATGTGATGGAGCCCTGCTTTCCTGGAGACGGCTGAACACCTGCCTCTGGATAGGAATAACAGTGAATGAATTCTTTGCTTTACTTTGCTTAAGTGAGTGATTTTTTCTTTAACCATTAACTATCTTTATCTCAACCCAAGAGTTTTCTCTTTTATTCTTCTGATTGTCTCCCCCATCCCACTGGGGGGAGAGTGTGAGCAGCTGTCTGAGCCTTAGCTTCCAGCTGAGGTTACACCACAACAAAACTGGTAAGTGTACTAATACTAAGAAGAAAAAAAATCAGGAAATTTCATGGATTTGTAGCTAACTTTTAAAATAGCACTTTCATTTTACTGCTTATATTTAACTCCTGAAAACTATTCTACAAATCATAAACAATGTTTACTACCCAGAAAGGACTATTTACTCTTTATTTTTCAAGAAGAATGAAGTAAACAAAATTATATTTGAACTGTGTTAGATCAACGTTTACTCTCAAACAATACAAATCCTCAAAGTATTTGTATCTTAGCATAGGTACAACCACTTCCTCAGGTATTCTCTTTACAAACACACAAATAATTATTTCTGTCTTCCGATCTAGCCAAAAGTAGCACCTACTGGCAGGTCATTGTCAAAAAGGAAAGTGAATGTAGGAAGCATGTTTTGGCATTTTTAAAGTCCCTGTTCATAGAAGACTATCAACCACAAGACAAAAAGCTGAGGAAAGCAAGATTTCATATGCAACAGTCAAATGGGGTCCAGGAAGTGCTGGTTTATGAGATCAGTAATTCAAAAGTAGCATTAGCAAGGTCTGGATTTAACCAAAAGGAGACTAACACTTACCACATCCTTAAAGTTATCTTAGAGGTGACCCAGATTTAAAGGAAGGTTTTTATTTTCTCACACAGTTTTGATAAAGCCTCACTGTAAGAAATCATCACAAATATAACAGATTACATCAGACGGTTACTTTTGATTCCTTCAGTGCACATAGAGAATAGAATGAAAACTGACACATTAGGTGGCTAATGCTGCAAGGTAGAAAAATCTTCTTGGCATGCTCCCTTCCCAACATACCGTAAATCAGGAGTTCATCAATGGATCCAGAAGTAACTTCAAAGACTAAGAAAATAAACTATCTTTCTGATACTACAAAAGGGTTAGTTGTAGTATTGTATCACTTTATAGCCTCAAAATGCCCAGTGCATTACAGATAACAAGCTCAGCAACCTACTTATATAATTCTTTATTCTGGATGTCACAGTTTGGCACCTTGTTTAAATTTATGTCTAAAATATGCTGTGAACTAAAGACATTTTAGCGTTCAGTTTGAAAATTCAATTTGAATAATAGCAGCATGAAAGTGCATATTTTCTTCTGCATCACTGGAAGTTAGACAACATCATTCAGCTTCTACAATTAGCTGAAGTGACACTAAGATCTTTGCAACCCTAATGGCAGTGAGAGGAATATATTAGAACAGAAATTTAAAGATATTCAGTAACACATGGTTTAGGATGCACTGTAATGATAATCATCTGCTACAATTTCAAAACACTGGCAACATAAAACAAAAGTCTCCAACAGTGCATGACAGAAAGGAACCAAAATAATGACATCCTCCAACCTTATTTGTTGCTGATGTATTCTGCAGCAAGTAGGAGCTTTTGTTCATGACATAACAGTTTCAATCCCCCAGTTAGAGACACTTTTTCCTAACTCTTTTACCATATAATACTTCCTGCACAGCAGTTGGCTCCACAATTCATTGAATGAACTGACATTACTATGGGGATAAGGACTGTTCAGATAAGTGAAAACAGAAAGTACTCCCTCACTTTGTCAAACTGCAGAAGTACATTGGACTACTTTCTGAAACCCTAATTGATGAGCTTTCCTAAGGGTCTGCAAATGTTTTTTTTTCTTAAATTCACACCAAGGACAAATGATGCCTTGTTGGTTAGACAGTTTGTGCAGAATTGAAGAAACACAGGGGAGAACCATTTGTTTTCCTCCTACTTTATGGTGTGTGAACTTCAGATTTCTTCCAAACTAAGCAATGCTTTAAAAGCCTCAGGCAATATCACACCAGTAGTTATAATTAAAAGTTTTCAGATAAATACTGTAAAGTCTAGTGTGAAGGTGTTAAATGCAAGGTCTTGTTGAGTTTGACCTCTTTTCATGTTACTGTGTGGATTTTCACGCTGATCCAAAGACTATGAAAACAGAACAAGCTTTTTTTTTCTTGTTTGGTGGGCTTGCTTAATGACCTGGAGGTAATGCTAGGTCATTTGCATGAGCATGAGCAGAACAGCAGTTTTATTAGTACCTACAAAATCAGTGAATGTCAAATATAATCAATGCATTATTTTAAAAGAAATACTGTGGGTTTGAATGTGTAATTGCATAACAGCTGTGTCAAAATTCGGGACATTAATCAATCCTGCAGTGGTGATTTAGGGAGGCCCAGAAAAAACATGTCTGAATTGCACATTAAACTATTGTGCTGCCCTGTATATAAACTGCAGGACATTCGACATGGTTAGTGTGTCTCGGAATGCTTGTCTGTTCTATGCTTTACCTAGAACTGCTTGTAAAACACAAGGAAGACGTGGCCATACTGGAGAACAATCAACCTAAGAGATGTGTCAGTAAATGTGTTTAAATCATCTTTTAAAATGTACCTGATAGTGGAGGAAATACAAAGGTTAAATAAAAACACATGAGGACTGAATACATCAAACCAAGTATTTTTCCATCTTTCACAGGTATACAAAAGCTATAAAAGATAACAAACCTTGAAACTCAAGAATCTTGCATGGTTGCATCAGCTACTGAATTGAGAAATCTGTATTTAACTGAAGTATGACTTGTTCTCAGCTGACTTACGTTCCAGAAAAAAACCTGGGGTTGATTGGAATACATCCAATGCAAAGCCCAATATTATACTTGATAGGTTTTTCTGCTGCTATATCTTTCTTGAATAAACAGTGTCAACTATAATTTTGGGTGGTTGACCCACTAATACCCATTCATTCTAGGGACATCTTTCAACAGTGGACTAAATAGTCCTTTAAAACTAATATTCCCTTTATATTGGAGGAAATGCATCTCTATGGAGATGCTTTTCTTACAGTGTAAAACCATACTCTTCAGAATTTTGAATTATTTAGGAGCAGTTTTCTATATTTTTTCTGCATATCTTTTGGCTGAAAATAGGAAGAAAAATCCATCATCCTCACCTGATAAAAATATGACCACTATAAAAGCAGAATACTTGCTTGGTACTATTAATTTTTATAGCTATATTTACAGTTAAACTAGTTATATTTGATGAGCAGCATGAACAATTATTGATAAGGTACAAAGGGTTTAAAGTTACAAAAGGTACAAAAGTTTTGGCAACTTTTTTTGTTCTGGTTTGTTGGGTTTTTTTTTAGTTCATGTACTGAGATGTCCTCTCTTACTTCTATTTTTTATTTTATGCTCCCATCAACTTTGGTTGTCCATAATAATTTCTTACAGTAAACTGCATTTAAATTAATTTCCATCTAATATCCCTTTTTGCAATTCTTTTTTCTGTTCTTCACAGGTTTTATTTTTAATTTCACTCTCAAAAATTGGAGCATCCAATAGATTAGGAGGGCCTCTTCACAAAATTTTTCAATGGTAAGCATGCAATTCCCTTTTCAACAGTCAAAGTCATCTTCTTAAAGAATTTCAAAATTATATTGTGTTTAGATTTTTCTTTTCTCTTCATAAATCTCTACTTGATGTGTAATAAACATATTCACCACTAATTAATAGATAATGTTTCCCTAGTCTTGTTCTAGATAAAGGGTCATTTGGAATTACTTTAATTCATCAGTATTTTTTGAAAATTTTCACACAATATTGTTGAAACTGTAGCAGAAATGAGTGAAATAGTGATACACTGTTACTCTCACCAGTTAATGAATATTCTACAACTCTAGTTTCCAAGATAATCCAAAAACAACAATCACATCCATAATAGTTCCTAGAAATAATGAAAATTACAGGGGAAAACAGGCAGTATACTCTATGTATGTTTTTTGTCCATAGAATAAAAAAAAACTATTTTAACAAGAACAATATCATGCACAGAAATTCTTCCAATTATCATCTTCAGACAAACAAGGAAATAAAACATCTTAATTGAGTTTTGATAAGCTCTTAGCAAACTTGACATAGAAGAGCCCTGACATAATTTAGAAGAGGTTTCTACAGATCTACTATGTAGAAAGGAAGATATAAAATACTTAGATACCTCTTGAAGAATTATTTAGTAAGAGTATGTGTAACAGATTAAATATTAATGTTTTCAAAAAAAAAAAAATTGAATAATAGGTACAAAATAATTCAGTAAACCATCAGGTACAAATGTTAATCTGATAAATGCCAGATAAAAGAAAACAGCACAAAGGTTCACAACTGTGTCCCAGATATAAGAAGCAGAAGAGCAATCCTGTTCAAGTACAGCAGTTTGATCAGTCTACTCTTATGGAGAAGAAAGGAGGAGGAATTTTCCACATTAAAAAGTTGAAGTTATTAAAAGCCAAATCTCTCACAGGAATCTATCACCATTTTCATTTTTTAATCATATCTTTGCATAGCTATCAAAAGACCCTACCTACAGACAGACAGAGACCCTACCCTGTGCCTTCAAGGAAAACTGGAGAACAGCTATTTGAGCTATGTTTTAAAGAAGGACATAATATAAAAGCCAAGCTTCCATTTGATGTCTTTGAAAATATTTTCATTTCATTATGTATTATAAATATGAAACATTTTTTAACAGACATAGAAGTTAGACTAGATCTTCCAAAATCAGAATGGTTACATATATTTAACAAGTGAAGTTCACACACTGACTCTAAAGCAATTTTCCACCTCAAGGAGCCATCACATTTCTTTTATTTAGGTCACATAAATTGCATAATTATCCTTCTCAGTCATAAATGGTCTTGCTTACACTACCTATTCAGCATTATTTCCTGTCAAATCAGCAATATACTGATGGAAGACTGACTCCTTCAATTAGCTGATACAGATTTGCAGTTTTAGTACCACTTTTAAGTGAGCCTCATCAGTCAAAATAGTTTAATAATGCTAAAGTTAACACTTAGGTAACTGGTTAGAATAAATATATTACTAAGAATTACTTTCTTGAATAATTTCTTCATTGCCAAAATTCCTCTGGTGACTTTGCTCACAACTACAACAATCTGCTAATGTTTCACATCATGACATGGATACAAAAAAATAGAAAGACATTAGAAAGTTATAACATAATATGATATCGACATAAAGAATCTGTATACATAGAAGAGTGATTCCTGAGTGCAAATGTGCCCATGGAAGAGTGAACAATAAAGACAAATTTCTCACATTTCTATAAAACAAAAGGATTCTGTCGAAAGAATCAGAAGTTTGACATATCTAAAAGGATTGTGGAGATCAGAAATGAACATAGAGTGACTGCCATCTAGCAGAGAGACCTCCTGGGGACAGAGTGTTGTCTTAAACTCCAGGAAGCCAAAAGAGCACCACACCTTTATTGTTATGCACCATCCACTAACATTTCCTAGTGTTGCACTGACCTTCAAATCTGTAACGTGGCCACTGCACTGGACTATGGTAAAACTTTTTACATTGTCAAAATATTTGAGGAAGCAAACAGCTGATTTTGCTGAAGTTGGGAATGAATTACTTAGACTGCATCAAACAGATGTAAGTTCAGATCTCAACTTTATACCAAACACTGAATTTTCTTTCACTTTTCTGCAAGCTCACTAATATGCTGTTTGTTTACACTGACTGATAAGCACAGATGTGCTGTAACTATATTTTACGGTGATAGGTTTTTTCCAAGAAAACATCAATATTAAAGACCCACCTCCTAAGAAAACCAAGTGTCTGAATCACCCTTGGAAACCAGTTCTTATAAGGATAACAATGCTATTCATTTTGTTCACATGTTCCCAAAAGAATTCACATTCTGTGTACCTGAGTATCCTGCCGATACGGTTCTCTACAATACCTCAAGACAAGTTTGTGAAAAAACCTCAGCCTGACTTTATCAGCTGCAATTCACAACTCAGTTAATAGCTTACGAACAGGAGTCCAATTTGAATAAGAAAACAATTTTGCATCACAGAGATTTTTTTATATTCTGATCATGATTACAGAGTAGGTCATTTCTCAAAATGTCAGACAGTTTCTTATCAAAATGAGAATAACACAAGATGCACTCTGTCTTGTGTGACTTTGAGTCTCAGACTATGTCACCGAATTCAGTAAATTAAAAGTAAGTTGTGGTGGACTCATTTTACAAGACTTATTCCTTCACTAAAATCTGTGCTATAGGTTATCTGCAATGCTTTGAAGAAGTGAACTATTAGCAGAAAAATGCATCTAAAATTAATATCTCTCTTCTGCTTGATCTTTTTAGCACCAATAATTTCACATAACTAATAAAAACATCCACACAAACTACAGGACAAATTTTGCACCTCCAAAGTTTTGAAATTATTTGGTCAAATGGTGAGTAATTATAGAATTCAGAGCAAGTGCTGATTGTCGCATTTACAATGCTATCTTTAAATCATCCTGGGTTGTTGTCCAGTTTATACACTATCCTCTAAGAAAATTAGTCAAGTCAGGATGCCATGTGCAATAAAGCATAAACTGTAAGTTTCATTTAGAGAAACACTAGATGTTACTCATAGAATGTGACACTGGTATTAAACTTCTGCAGGCTGTAAATATGTCGGACTCAAAAATATACTCCTATCCATTCAATAATACTGTAGATTGCGATTTAACTAATTATAATGACTTACCATAACTGTTTGCCAAAGCCTGTTTGGCTTGAACTAGGCTACTGATGCATATGGACCAAATATACTTTCAAAACTTACTAGTAAGCTGAAGTAAATAATGATTTTAAGGTTCAAAAATAACTTACTCCATTTAACATTACAAAAGGCCATAAAAACTTTACAATGCTTCAAAAAAGATTAGAATAAACTATCATACACTGCTGTTCTCAGAAGGTCACTTGGAACGACTATTTTCAACAAAAAGCTTTGATGATAGAATTCAAGACAGAAATATATTGATTCTTTTCATTTTGACTAAAAGCAGAGCTAACATACATGAATGCTACTCTGCAAATTTAACTGCAAATCCATTACCAAGTTTAACTCCTATGTTCATAAGATTTGGTCTGCCAAATGTGATCACACACACACATGCATGCATACCTAATGGATTTTCAAGAGTACTGTAATTTAAAGCCTGTTAAAGCACCTAATTTTAGGTTTCATATATGCATTGTCCTTGGGAGCAAGACAATATAAAATACTAGATTTAAAATAAGAAGACCAAAGACAGAATTATAAAGATAATTTTCTTAAAATTTTCTGTGTAGGTCAGAACTGTGTCTGCTGTAACTAAAAGACCTTACACAAGTATGTTTCACCTTAACAATATTTTTCATGCATTCAGACACGTACCTCACTGAGATGCTGCGTGCTGTGCATTTCCATTAGACATTTCCTTCCATTATGTACCTTTTGTCTACACCAAACTGTTGTTATTCAATTATTTGTGCAAAGTGTCTCTCTTAGCAAAGTAGATTAAAATTACTATCTAATCAGGCAACAGATATTCAAAGCTAGTTGAAGTGAATGTCAAAGTGCAAAGCACTGAAAAGCAAAATTAGTTTCACTGGTGTTACCAGCTAAAGAATTCCTAATTATTCCCAGTAATAACAAAACTTCAGAGAGGCAGCAGAGAGCAAACCCCCAGTTGACCAGAAAAAAAATTAAATTATTTAATAAATACATCAGCAAAAAAAAGTAATTAATAAACTATGTCTAATCCCCTGCAATAATGAGTCATGACAATTTAGCCTGCGACGTTCTTAAGAAAGTTGTCATGTTAGAGGGAGATTTGCCAAACTGAAAGCTATATAAGCACTGTGGAGCTGCAATCAATGGATCAGAAATATCTTTGGCCCAATAAGTGTCATTTAAATTTATTATCTTTTATTTTACTTCTAATTTGTACTATAGATTAGAATAAAAAAAGTATATAAAATTTGGAGGGTGACATCAAACTTCCAAAGATAGTCCACAAAGAGATCTCAATTTCATATTTTGCACCAGTGTTTAATGTTCTTCCTGGGAGATATTTATTCATAAATATAATCTTACAAAATAGAAAAAATTACTTTGTCCACCAAGTCCATTCCTTTTGTTTTTCTTATCTTAGCTCTCCTGCTTTCATACTACAGTCATTTATCATTTCTTTGTTTGAAACTTATCTAGCACTTGGCTTAACTTTCTGCATTCATCGTAACAGCTTGGTATTTTGTAAAAAATGGGTTTTGTTCATTGTATAACATTGTGTAAATTAAACTTTCTGTTCTTCCAAGAGTCATGTATTAATGTGACCTTGTCTTTGTGAAGAACTTACCTGATGTGGTTCTATTTCTTTTGTTGTATAAGGAACATTTGTTTGAAAGAAGAAGAGACAACTGATTCTCCTTATAAACAATTAAAGGATAATTGGGCCATCATAGTTTAAAACAACAGCACCTATGTATTTGAACACAGGACTGAAAAAAATATCTAGTCAAGGTCCCTGCAAGCACAGACAACTTCATAAAGCATTTTAAATGTGGAAAGGTCAATGGATCCAATGCAAATCTTTTTCAAATTGAGATTAAACCCATGCATTACCTCAAGGGACTTCTCTCCTGTAATCTTTATTTAGCAACATGTGACAGAGAAAATGACATGATGTGAAGAAGTTGTATTGAAATATAACATTATTCATTGCCTATAAGTGGGACCAATGCTATTTTAATATTTATATTGGCTTGAATTTCATACAGGACAGGGAAATTTCAGAGACAATATAGCACTAGTTTCCTCAGTCCCACTTTCACTTCCCTGCCTACTCATCCTGCACTACACACAGCATGCCCAGTTATTACTGACAGTGGGAACAGAATAAAATGAGTTCTATCATTCATAGATTCCAAAGTTGGAGTCAGAGCTTCAAAGAGGAAACACGTTTTTAATATCCAGTGATACCAGTCAACAGTCGTGTTTGAGAAGACTTGTCATACCACTTAGATCAAGGTCTCAGGCAGGGTACATATGTGGTTTGAGCAATCCTGAAATGAGCCAAGCATTTGAGAACTTTTTAACAGACCTAACATTATTCATTTAGGATATGATACATTACTACTTGTTTCCTAACCCAAGAGTTAAAGACTTTGTCTTAAAAAAAAATAATAAAAAAAGGAAAGAAATCTTACGGTTATTCTACATTAAACATGTTGTATATCTTTAGTATTTTTTCTCTAGTTGATATGAGTAACTATATCCCTCTCAATTAATTATCCTCAAACTGATTGAACGTAAAAAAAATCAAAGAACCAACAAATTATTCTATATTCCTGCCCTTAAACTTTGTCTTTAAATCATGTCAATGCAAATTACATGAAATTTATTGTACCTCTAATCACTCTATATAATATCTTTGAAATGAATTATAGCTCTTTTAAAGGCATTATTTTCTCATAGAATGGGAACCATCATGAAAGCATAATCTCAAACATCTAAATACAATCTGATGTATTAAAACAATTTGGCAATATGTTTTATTTCACTTTGACCACACTAGGTATATTTACAGATATAATTATTCACCTCAAGAAAAACCTGAGTACGGATTTGAAAGATGTAATGGAAATAGACTGCAATCAAGAACTTTTCACTTACAGTAATATTAAAATTATCATACAATATAATGAAAATTAACAACTGGAAGGCTTTTTGAAGACCTTGCCTATACAACTGTTTCAAAAAATCCTCTAAGCATCCTGTTGTCTTAATTTATGCTACTTTCTTTAAAACACTACTTAAATTGTCCTGTTTTCCTCCCACTCCCACTTTGCGACAGCTGCTTAGGTCAAAATCATATACAATAAAAAGAAGAGGAAACAGAATTTTGTATGTAGACTTCATCAAATTATTCAAAAAATTCCTTATCAACAATCAGTTTCAGTTGATTTCAGGTTTGGTATTTTTGTCTCAGATTTATGGACAACAGAAGACTCACACATTCTTTCAGAAGCAAGAAAGATAGCAGCTAATAGTTCCTCCAAGAATGACACTCTCAAGGGGGGGGGAAGCATACCTCTTGGCTGTCAGGGTAGAAGCACCCCTAGTGCTAGTGTGTACTGAGAGAAAGAATGACTTATTTCACTGGCTGTAGTCATAAGCCAACCCCAAGAGCAATACAGTATTGAACAAGTATTAAACCTGAGAGCAGCCAAAATGCCAAGAATCCTATTTTTCTTCTAACATAAAAATTAAGACTCTGGATTGTACCTGAAGTCTAAATCACAGTAGGATCTGAAGAGGGAGCCTTCTACTTGTCAGATACACTGAATTATTAACTTCTTTTCCTGAGACAGCAAAGCGAATATACACAATGGGTTCATTTCTCCACCCATGCTGTAACATACCAGTGACATATAGAGATCTAAGAAAAATATCAAACATCAATAAATATCAAATGTGCCAGTGTAATTTATCTCCTACTACACATTACCTGGAAAAAAGTAATTCTTCATACAATATTCTCTCCATGCTGTAAAGAAAATTTTCTCTTAATATTCTAGAATGCTGTCATAATTCAGAATGTTTAAATATATTCCAATAATGCTGCACAATTATGTGATAATTCAAACTTTCACATATTTCATAATTAAAGTTTAATCCTGTGGTGCTCTGATCTACAAACACTCAGTGGGACTCTGTGTTTTCAAGATTGGTTTGTTAAAGGTATAAGAAATGTCACCATGAAATCTGCATTATTTCTTCAGAATCATATAATCATTAAGGTTGGAAAAGACCCATAAGATCATCAAGTCCAACCTTTGACTGAACTCCACCATGTTAACTAAGCCATAGCACTAATTGCTACATCCAGTCATGTCTCAAACATTTCCAGGGATAGTGACTCCACCACCTCCCTGGGCAGCCCCTTCTGATGCTTAACCACCCTTACAGCAGAGAAATTCTTCCTGATGTCCAACCTGAACCTCCCCTGTTATAGT
This sequence comes from Chiroxiphia lanceolata, assembly GCF_009829145.1. Classification (NCBI taxonomy): domain Eukaryota; kingdom Metazoa; phylum Chordata; class Aves; order Passeriformes; family Pipridae; genus Chiroxiphia; species Chiroxiphia lanceolata. The sequence continues at coordinate 30,954,779 of NC_045640.1, forward strand.
CTCAGGCCATTTTTTCTTTTCCTATCACTAATTGCCTGGGAGAAGAGATCGAACTCCACCTTGCTTTCAAGTGGTTGTAGAGAGTGATAACCTCAGTCTCCTTTTCTCCTGGCTAAGCAACCACAGCTCCCTAAGCAGCTCCTCATCTGACTCACCCTCTAGACCCTTCACCAGTTCCTTTGCCCTTTTCTGAACAAGCACCTCAATGTCTTTCTGGAAGTGTGATGCCCAGAACTGGACATAGCATGCGAGGTGCAGCCTCACCAGTGCTGAGTACAGAGGGATTATACTTCCCATTGGTCTTCTTGACCACCGGGGCACACTGTTGGCTCACAATCAGCTGGATGTTGACCAGCACCCCTGGATCCTTTTCTGCTGGACAGCTTTCCAGGCACTCTGCTCCCAGCCTGTAGCACTGCCTGGGTTGTCGTGACCCAAATGGTGGACCTGGCACTTCACCTTACTGAAGTTCATACCGGTGGACTTGGCCCATCAATCTAGCCTGTTCAGATTGCTCTGCAGAGCCTTCCTACCCTCCAGCAGATCAACGCTCCCACCCAACTTTCATCTGCGAGTTTACTGAGGGTGCACTCGATCCCCTCAACCAGGAACCCCTAGGTCACCATTTGGGTGTAGCACCGTTCACCACCACTCTCTGGGTCTGGCAATCTAGTCGGTTTTTAACCCAGCAAAGAGTGTGCCTGTCACTTTACTCAAGTGCTTTAAAAGTGCTCTAGGAGTGCACTTAGTCTCACACCTTTCCTCTTGTCCATGCAACCTTTTCTTATTGCAGTTGTGATTATATCAGTGCATGCACATACTGAAATATGCCAGTTTTGGCTAACATTGTGTGGAAAGATCTGGTTGCCACCTCCTCCTAATCTCTGAGCTGTTGTAAAGTCCTCTGTTCCATAATTCTCACAATTCTGGATCTGCATTCTGGTATTCCCATAAAAGATTCAGCAGTTAACAATTTTGTAAAGTATAGTCCTCTGTACTTGCTTCCATTTTATAGTGGTAATGCCTCTGTCGATACATATGTGGTGTCATTATGCAATTAAAATATAAGAAAAACACAGAGTGATTAAAAATCAGTTACCTCATTCTTGAAACCTTTTGTTTCACATCACAAGGTCGCTATTCGTGAGCAGGGAGGTTTGTTTGCCTTAATATATTCAAGTTTGCTTTTAAAATTGATTAAATCTGTACACTGAGAAACTTGGTGCTGATGAGAGACAAACACAACATGCCTATAATGTAATTATTGTTATTTATTCTCAAGCCAAGGAGCCTAAGAAAAATATGTATACACTCATATAAATACCACAGGAGTAAAACTAGCAATTTATGTTTCACATAAACTCCTGAAAGCATGAGAATAAAGTCAGAAAGTCTCACAGAGCAATCAGAACACAGTAGCTGGAGTCAAGGAGGTCTTGAGATTTATGTGGAGCAGGTAGAAGAAACAGTTTCTTTTATTTCATCCATTAGAAAAATCCATTGGAGAAATATAATGCCTGCAAAAACTCCTTCCTCTTACACTCGGACAGCTGAGGATATCATTCCTGAGGAGCACTCTTCTCCAGGGCTGTCACAGTTACTGAGGAAGAATCTGCACCTGACGCAGCTGGAGATAATCCTCAGGAAACACTTGAAAAGCCCAGAAGAAGAACTATCCAGTGGAGAGAACAAGGTGGGTAAAGGAACACCTATGTAAGTGGCTCACAAAACCCTCTGCTACCAAGCAAAATGGCTGGGTTTTTTCAAACCAGTAGAGAATTTATGACACATACAGTTTTAATTTAAAACAGATTTCAGTAATCAAACCTGGATGCCTACATGAGTAGATACTGCTCCAACTACATCTAACATCTAATATGACCCAGCACAGTACACTGCATTCAGAATACAATTTACAGTTACATTTCATACAGTCTACTAAAATTTATCTGTACAAGTCTAGAACATTCATTGCAAGCTTAAGGTTTGCAAAGTGAGATCAGACTGGAACTGATTTTTAAAAACTTATTTTCAATGGGAAAATAGAAACAAGAATGGAATTTAAGTGGAAAGGATGGGAGTGAGAGGAAATTAAATAAGATAACAGAAAGGAAAATACCCTCCAAAATGCAGCCTCACAAGATAGGTACCTAAAGTATTGAACGTTGTTCAGCTAAGTAGACAAAAAAGGAACTGTAAAGTAACTATTACAAAAATCTATCCTCTAACAGTCCTTTTCAGCTGTTCATGTGAAAAGTGCTAGTGTGTCCCATTTAAAGATCAGAAGAACAATTAAAGTGCAAATTATCTGTAAAAGCTACAGATAGTAAAGAATATAGAGATCAGAACTGACTATTGATCAGAAACAAAACATCTGATGCTACTATTATCCACATTCATCTGGAGTCTGCATTTTTAATACTTAGTAATTTTTTAACTTTTCTTTTTTTCCTGCTAATGTAAGCATCATAAAAGATAGAAGAGCTGAAGAGGATCAATTTTCTCAGAATTACATTCAGCTGAGAAGTCACAGCAGTGTCAGGTTTTCACCTTTTCTAAGACATTTATATTCCTGGTGTTTGGGGTTTGTTTTTTTCATGTTATGGGTTCATTTTTTCCCCTCTCTCCCAAGAGAAGTCTTAGAAACACCAACTGCACTGACTATTTAAAACACAAAGCTTTTTTAATAACTGTTGCTAAGCACCTCTCTGTTGTGCTCTACATGAAATTAGAGTTCTTTTTCTTATTTCATTCTTCTCCTAGGCTTCTTGAATCTTCTTGAATGGAATTCTTTCCTACCATGCATGAAGTGCGTGATGTTTGCTTTAAATACTCAAGCCTACTTCCAGATGAAAAAGCCTCAAGCTTCAATAGTTTTACAGCATTATCCTCTGATAGATGGAAGGACGAACTGGCAAATCAGTCAAAATACTTTGTTCAGAAAAACTTCATTCACTTCCTAATGGTATTTGGCCTAACCTCAATTAAAGTGCAAGGCCAAGGCCATTACATTTAAGAACTGACTAGTCATTTTGAGCAATTCAGTGAGCATTTTGAGAGCATCTAAGTGGATCTCGCCTTCAGAAAGTCCTGAGCAACCTTATCAAACCCAACTCTATGAGAGCGTTCAAGCTAGGCACCAAAAAAAGTGTTAAGTGTCTGGTAGTTACATCACTTTCAAAAAGGCTTTAAAAATTCTCTGGTCCATTTGAGTGTTGGGGGAGCAGCACAAATTGACACTGTTTCCATGACAAATACACTTAAATTAAGCATAGTTGATTTGCAGTGGTTTCATGTACTTTTCAAGGGTATATTTCCTTAGCATGTAAAAACTAATTTTTTAATATTTAAGAACCATGATTGCGAAATACACCTTCATGAAACACTCCCTCTCACATTTTTCCACTAGTGCCTTCATTGCATACAATCACAAAACTGCATCAGATAAACCTGGCTTTATTACTGCACAGCAACAAAGATGGAAAACAAGAAATAAAATACATCACGCGTTCTACATTTACCGCCAATTTGACTCTCAGCAGGGACAATTTTGGTATTCAGAAAGCATTAACTATGCTAAAGAACTACAGAAAGGCGAGATCCAAAATTAACTGTTTTCCATTTCATTTCAACGGTTTGTCAGCTTTTGAGTTTTTTCTTTAAGTATCCACTCAGGGATGTAGTAATGAGACTGACCCATTATACCCAAGACTGAAGAAGACATCTATGTAAATAAGGTATGCAGTTTATTGAATTATTTGCATTAGAGTTGTCGCATATTTTCTCAAGTCTCATTGAATCTCTATAGCAATAGTTAACATTTAGATGACTAAAATCAAATCAATTGCATAATACCTTCTCTCAAAATTGTTTGTTATGTGTAATGCAGCAGTATCCATCAAATAACAATGAGGTCCCACTGTGCTTGGCACAGTATGAAGTACATAGTATGTACTTGAAAACAGAGCGATTCACACCAAGATCGTGAGTGAGGGATTGTGACACTGATGAAAAACATGAAGGACAAAAAATTGGAACCCTAAGATGGTCTCATCATGCAAACCAGATCTGCACACAGGAATAAAGTTTTGAATCTCTAATTTGAGTGGGAAGGGGATCATGTCTAGGTTCAGAAACTGTCAAATCTTACTGTTAATTTATTTTTCAAAACACCATAGAAACAATCTTTCTGTGTACGTCTTCAGGGAAAAGAGAGGGGGGACAGAGGGAAGGTTGAATGAGGATAAACGCATGCATTCTTACATGGAGACACCGGAATAAACCATCCATGAGTTCTGACTCATGCTGCCATTCCTGTATCAAAGTAACACTATTCTACATCTTTTTACTAAAAAAGTTTGCAATTACCGGCTTACCTGTTAGAATACCAATTAACTCAATGTTAAATACTTCTAAAAGCCTACTTGAAATGTTGAGATGCTGAATATGTCAAAGGGCAAATATATGTGCACAAAAACTCTAAAGATACCTGTTGGTTTACTTTAAAGCCTTCAATGCCAAGTTGATAACAGTAATGCATCTGGGATAAGAGACAGAAATGCTGTCTCCCAGTCCAATGGCCACACTAATAGACTTGCAAGGCAAAGCTGATAAATAATTGGGGGCCACACATGTATGTGAGATATATTAGTCTTCTAATGTCATTAAGCATCTTCTTGCAGCTCACCTCTGTTGATATATTCAGACTTGTCCTTACAGATACAGAATTTCTCACTATAAGAATGTGTCCCTTGAGTACCTCTGCAACAGAGACCCACTGTGGACTGTACCTTGTTTACAGAAATATCTGCTCACAGTTAACAATACATGCATATAAATCTTAAAAGTTTGGTATTCAAATTGAAAAATAATAAAAATTAGTTAGGATAAAACCAAAAGGAAAATATTCTTAGATATTCTCATCACAATCAGTTATTTTTGAGACTAAAAATTAAATTCTTTTAAAATATGCAAAGACATAATTTTAAATTAGCCACCAGTCTTCAAAATAATATTTTAGCACAGCTCCTTTAGATTATCCTGCATTAACTTTCCTAAAATCATTCAAAGCTGTAGTGATATCCATAAATATCCTTCTGAGTAAAGAATGTGGGTATCTTACCACCCAGGTGAGTGATGTAACCAGACTATTATGGTCATTCCCACACGCTTTCACTTTGTTTTAAAAGTAATTTTTTGTTTCAAGTGAAATAAAAGAGACTAGAAAAATCTCTAGTTTTTAAGTTGAATTATTTTCTTAGACAACTTCTCTTGCCCTCAACCCCAAAAAACCAAAACCTACAGGAACTATCCTCAGAGAGCCTTCCATCTCATTAAGAACACTGTCCATAAAGCAGGCTATAGTCTTAGGCCACTGGAAGGAGATCAATCTGCATTCCTTGTCAGAAGTTAACACAAGACACACGCAGTAACTGTACAGCCCTGGACAACAGATAGCACCTGTAAAATAAAGCCTTGTTCCTGCTAGCTGGTGCAAGAAAAATTCCTGGCAACAGAAAATTTCTGACAAAGATACAAGCTGCTCTGTAAAATAAATCATTCAGAACATTTCCAGTAAATGTTACCTGAAGTTGATGATTTGTGTCCTCCTCTGTACTGACTTCAGTTTTACTTTTCTTTCCCATACTGCTGAGACATCTGTGCTAACAAATGCTGACAAGAACTTTTTTGTAATGGTTTGCATATTCCTCATAATCGAGATCAGACTGACAACTCTAACGTGGTGATGGCTAGCACCTGAAAGCTACAAATACCTCCAGGCTGTAAAACAATTGTCTATTTTATACTTATTTAATATTTTACACTTTGATGAATGTCTAGATTATATCTTGGCTATTATTTTTCATTACTGATTTTGCTAATAAACTTTTAAATTATCTTATATTGAGTTTCTTTTCTTGTTCCTTTGTAGAATACAGTTGAAGGACATGAAAACTGACCTCTCATAAAATATTGAATAACCATGAGAAAAAAAATTATATTATTTAAAAAAAAAAAAAGCCGAAACAAAGCAAAACAAAAAAAACCTCTTAACTAAAATTTTAAAGGAAATTTGTCATTTTCACTGTATTACCATTTGAGTGAGGATTATTTATATGTATCAATTTCTCCTTCTGATTTTGACTGATCTGAAGATTTATGCAGAACTCTTCAGCTTAAAGACAACACAGTAGCAGACACAGTAGCAGTTTCCCTACTGCTTTCCTGTAAGACATACATTTAAAGAAACAGTTACTCAGGCTTTTATTATAATCTATAAAATCAGTACAGATCATTCACTTTTGAACACATTATAAAGAAGGTTAATAAATTTAACTCCTGTTTTACTGTCAGACTGAGTTGAAACTTGAGAACAAAAGATCAAGATTAGAAATAGGAATATCCATTTTCATTTACTGACTGAAATTCCATAAACATTCATATTCCACAACAGGCCAAATCTAACACCATCCTTCAGTTTATATAACCTGGACTGATGAAAGATTATTTTTTCATCTGTAATCAGAATATTTCTCTAAATCCATAGGATATCCTTTCAATACGCATTTCACTTTTTTTTTTATTTGTGCATGCTTTTATTGTTATCGAACACCATGTCACTCTTAACTTTACTTGAAAAATCAGTTAAACAGCAAGAATTCACTCATGCATTTGTGTCCCTCCCATGGAACAGTCATATAAATAGTAAGTCATTTACTGAAAAGCCATCCTCCTCTCTGAACCTGCATTCTATCCAGCAGACATTGATTAGTCTACAAAGAATCATTAATTCTTAAGTAACAAGAAATTTCAGGTGTTCAATTAGCCACCAGATGGAGGCCACATAGTCTCAAAATGCAGTAGAAACATATGGTCATTACCCATGAAAAATGAGTACAAGTTTTGTAAAATGACTACAGAATACATCCTGTAAATCAAGCCAAGCTCCATATGCAACTAAACTTCCATAGGATTTAAATTAAAATTCACCATATGCTTCTAACCTGCAAAACAACAAAGTCTGTGGTTTCATCTGTATGATTCTCTACCAATGAAACACCTGCTGACATTGTATTGCAATATGAGGTTTTGTAGAAACACACTGGAATAATAAAAATGTTGCCTCACCAATGTCAGAACAGAATATTTTACTCCATTTTAAACACAGATTTTTTCAGTATGTGACCAATGCTTGCCTTATTGGTAGGGGTCTTTTTTAAAGCAAATAATTTCAATGCTTAGATGAGACCTAAGTTCCAGTGTTTCCATTAAGGAACATAAAATACTTTGCACAGACCCACAGCAAAGTGAGTACAGGTAGTCAATATTATCTTACACAATAGAGAAAGTGAGGCAAGCAGGAAAAAAATTTCTTCCTACACACTGAAAGTCCGATAAAAAACTGCGGTTAAAACTCAAGAAACCTTGAGCCAAAGTTAGCAAGACTTATTTACAACATAATCATGTTACTCCAGGAATAAGAGGCTGAAACTACGAGGAGAAGAAGAAAAGCCAAGAGTAGGGAGATCAGTCTTGCTGCTGCTATCACTACTAGAGAGGGATGAGGAGGACTTGGAATGACAGCAGCCAGCACAGGGGATTAAAAGTTTCTTGAGAAATGATCACTGATCCACTTCCCTTACCCTTCTCCCAGAGGCAGCAGTAATAGGCAGATTGGTCTTCCTGGGCCTGGTGTAGAGAACAGGCACACTGCTGCTGTCAACACCAGCACCAAGCAGCCTGTTCCCCAGCATCTTGCACATGTCAAGTCGAAGACCTCTCCTGACTCTGGCTTGGCCAGCCCCGCAGATGCTCCACTTGAGCACTCTCAGACACCTTTAGCAAGTAAGCATGAAGAAAAGATTAAATAGTACCCCCTGATTTTCCATTTACTGCTTTAAGAACTACAGCTAAGAGCGAGCACAGCAATACCTCTCTTGGCTGTAATAAAAGTAACAGTCAAATGTGTAACATTTGAACCACAGTTCAGTTACTGACAGTTCGATTCCTTGCGGACAGACCCGGCTAAGAAAATTCCAGGCCAAAACTAGCTCATGTTTCAAGACAGCACATCTTTCACTTTTCCAAAATGCAGAGCAGCTGGACACCAAAATCAGAAGGGAAGAGAAAAGAAGAACAATCTTGTGACCAGGTTCTGTCTTTTGTTTCTCATATACAATACTCTGAGGATAAAAGAAGAAGGGATAGTGTGAAATTAATTCTGGGTTTATGTGTAAAAAGTTTTTTTCTCCCCGTAGGAACTTTAGATGTCTCTTCTCCTACTGAGCACTCTGCAAAATTCTTTTTAATGGCTATGAACACAAAAAATTGTTTCTTATGTCTGGCTTCTGTAATCGCAAAGCCAAATAGGCCAATTTAAAAATCAAAATAGTCAGAAAAATGTTTATTTTTCTTATTTTTAGCAATTATGCAATTGTAATTTTATTTTATGTTTTCTCTCTGACTCCTAATTCCTGCTGTGAGAGTAAATATTGCTGTTTTATAATTTTTATGCTCCTGTAAAAAATATTGCTAGGACACAAAGAAGTTGGAGGGGAAAACATAAGTTTTAATGACATTTGATCATAAAAATTGACAAAACTTAAAAAAAATAAGTGACAAAATACCCTTACAGTTACGTATTATAGTTTGGACAAAAAATATCCAATATAAATTGGTTAGAAAATAAATATCATCTAAATCAGGACATCTTTTTCCATCTACAACTGAAGTTCTCATGCAAGCCTTAAGATACACATACCCACACTTAAAAGCCAGCAGTGCCACTTCATTGGAAGGATGCATGACTTTGTTTTGGAGCAGGGAAGCAAATTAGGGTCTTCTATAGCCCAGCCACACTTGGCCACGATACAGACGGTGCATCTCAGAAGAGAGGTGATCAGTGGCCAGTGGATCAACCACATCACTGCAATACCACCACATCACTGCAATACCACCACTCATTCTGTTACTTGTGCCATCTGTCCACTCAATCCCGGGACTGTTTTGTCAGGCAATTCTGTAGAACTGCATTTCATAATTGAAGGAGATTGTGGAATACTGGAGAAGACATGATGCACCAGCCCCACTTCGGACCACATAATTCTATGGTCTGTGTGCTGTTTAGACTACAGGAAGCAATTGCATATGTATTTAAAAATATGCATATCTTTCCTGCTTTGTTTTAATTCATAACCATGAATACTGTTAACAAGATTGTGACTTTAAACAGATTTTACAGCCAAATAACATTAAAGTGTGGCAATTAGTGCCTTTTAACACTCGCAGTCTGATTTGTGAAACATTATTTTAAGTAATAAGCCATCTGTTGCTCTCAATTTTAATTGTTGCACTAATTATGTATTTTAATTGTGATCTTAATTTAGATCACAATTTATCACAAGGAAATAAAAGGCACTATTTGTTTTAATCAATTTACTAGGATACTTTGAATATTTTCATCTGTTCTAGTACAGAAAGAAAGACCAGCTTCTATTGAAATGAAAGTGCAGTTTTTTCTTAAAAGAAGTCTGCACATGGCAGAAGCAAAGCAAAATTACGTCAATTAACCCAATTCAGCTCTGGTACTCCATTTCTAGAAAGCACTTTTCTAATATTTGTGTCAAGCAGCTGCTATGCTTGCTAAGACAGAAATAACCAATAACCCATAGCATATAACCAAAATTATCTATCAATATTATAGACTCCTTGCCATGTCAGAATCTATATTAAACCCACAAATGACCAGATAAATACTCCCAGGTTAAGAAAACCCTTCAAGATAAAGTTGCTCTCTACCATCTTTGTTTCCTAGTAATGAGAGTAAATCAGAGGACACAGCTGATCACAAATGGAAAGGTTCTTCAAGAAAATATCCTGCAAGCCCTCCTGTTTGTAAAGTGACACAGTCTGGCCTATCCAGTGAAGATTCCCTTGCCAGGAGCATAGCCCGAACTGATCTGAAATTAGACACAGACCTAAGCTGAAGTCCTTAAGAATGAGATCACGGTAACCTCTGCACAGCTTTAGAGTAAAATATTATGCAAAGACCAGAGTCAGAAAATCTAAGAAAACAGACAGTTTAAGAATATTGCTACAATTTTCCTCTTAAAAGTCATGAGAGTAAATGCATCCCGGAAAGAGGCTGCATTGGCTAGGAAACATACTTTATCCTAAAACACTATATATCTGCTTACTAAGAACTTTCAGTTAGCCACCTTTGCTGTACCACGACAGAAGATGAAAGTGTAAGAGCGAAAGTGTAAGTTACAGTTTATACAATGTAAAACCATTTAGCAATTTTAAACTGTCTTAATTGCATGACAGTATCAAAGATGCATATGTTATGCTTAGAAAATCTGCCTTATGTTTTAGCCCTGAAATCTCAAGAAAAACTTTACCAAAATGAAGAAGCATTTGACCTTTGTTTCAGGCTACCAAAAAATTAAAAATACGTATCCACAAAACCGAAATGAGAATGACAGCATGAACCTTACTTCAATCTAAAACAGCCCCTGTCTGAAGTCAGAGAAGAGGAATAGGAAGGCTTAAGCTTTTTCCAGATTTATATACTTAACATTTCTCTTCAAAAGCACATTACACAGCCTTCCTCAATCTATTCCATGGGCAGGAAATTCAATTTTCAGTAAAACAAACATTTTCCATATGAAAATCAGGAGATAATGAAAATACTTAATTTCATTAATAAATTAAATGTCCCAATGAGAACTGCAGCAGATAATAAAAGGAGATCATGTTCAAACAGATGACCAGATTCAAATAAAAAAAGCTGTTCTTTTTTTCTCAGCTGGATAATAATGCTCAGCTAAAATACATCTCATACCTCTGCAAAACTCTGCAAATTATTTCTACTGAGAAAGATTATCCTATTTGATCATGCAAAATACCCTGAGCCAATCAGAAAACACAAAAACCATTAAGCAACTTCTACATAAACTGGCAGGTTTATCTTTCAAGTTGAAGTCTAATTTCACCATTAAAAGTTATAATTTACTCATGCTGAGAGGTATTGGAGATAAGCATAGGAAAACTCAGAAGCTATCTGAGATGCCATTCTGTGGTAACCATCAGTAAACGCTAAGTTTGAGTGGCAACTGCAGGCTCAAGCTTAAAATACATCCTGCATTACAGGCAAGGGGCAGTGGGGAGTGAAGAAATCAAGCTACGAGAGGAGTTGGTTTGAGGATATTTTTCCCCTTCTGTTCCTTTTAACAAGGTTAAATTCAATCAAAGCTCAAATGCAAAGCAGGAACAACTTATAAATGTTGTCTGTGTACTTGATCATTTGGAAGAACTGAAATAATCATTAACTTTTTGTTTGTCTGTTTTATTCATATAAACAGACAAAATAAAGCATCACTTTTTTTTGTTATTTACTTTAGCCTTCTAGGACTAAAGGGAGAGGAAGTGATAATGTTTTTAGTTCCTCATTTGTTAAGTCCTTTCTACAAGATTTAAACAATTGCAATGGTGGAGCATGTGTGTTGAAGTATAGAACCCAACACACACATACTTTTCTCTGCCCTCAAGATCTAACTGAAATTTAATTACAATACAGTCTATGTGCTTCTCTTTTAACATTACTTTTAGCTACATCTTTCAATTTTCCTCTTTGTCAGACAAGTACACAGTCTAAGGGGGAAAAAAAAGGGGGGGGAGGGGATTCTGTTATGCCTGATATCATTAATATTTTTAAAAAAGTACTCAGTCACAATGACAGTCTATCCCAAATTTTTTGATTAAAAAAATACCAAAGCAAAACAAAATTAAAAAAAAAACAAACAACAAAACAAAAACATCATTGCTGCAGTCTGGCTACGGAATGCAGTTATAAACTTTATCCAACAAAAGAATAAAATAAGAATTAAACTCTTCACAAACTGTACACCTCATGTTCTCACCACTTCTTTTATAGTAGTTTTTCACACATGCACACTAGTGGGCTCCACCTGGTAGGCAGACACATCCACTTTTTATACCACCCAAGAGCTCTAGAGAAAGGAGATCAGGAGGCAGGAACTGAAAATTTTGTATTGCAGTGACTAAAATCAGGGTTGTGGGACATTGGTTCTTCTGCATGTTCCAAAGCCACATACATTAAATCTACCCTGGTGTAGATTTGTAAGAAGACAGAAACATTTTTATTTTAAAAAGAACTTTTGTAATGGTTTGATTTAAAAAAAGTCAATGAAGAATCTCATTGCTTTACAGTGTAAGTCTTTATTAAGGACCAAATCCTCTCTACTTTATCCACATGATAAAAACTACATAGTAAACATTTGGTTTTTTCTAGTAACAAATCTTAAACAGACGTATTCATCCCTTTGGCTATACACCTCCCAGAAGGAGTGTTAGTTTTTTAGTAGAGCAGCATAGGTAACACTAGCAATACAGGACTGAAAACCTTCATGTAATTGCTATCCCACTTCCAACATCCTACTCCACCGGGGTGAAGGACAGAGGAGTAGCCATCTGCTCATCCCCAGTGCACTCCCAAAGCACCATGTGCCTGCTGAAATCAACACCAGGAGGCAGTTTGAATATAGTGTTTGGCAGTGTCAGAGAACAAGCATTCCTTCTTTTTCCCCAAAGACAGGTAGGAAATTGAATTTACACTAGAATTGCCACAGGGCTTGTGGCAAAAGTAAAGGTGCCTTGTAGTGTTTTCACTACCAACAAATTCAGAGCCAGGTCTCCATGGCAGAACTGCTATTTATATAGGTAGGGGTAGTTTAAACAATTGTGACACTAAACTGTCACTGCTCTGGCCATTTCTGCTGCAAGCAAATATTACCTCTATGAACTCTTTTCCTCTTATGTCTCTCCTTAATGTTTTAAGTTGATTTTCTCTGATATGAAAGAATAATCAGTTCCAGGACAGTATGCATTTAGAAAAAACACTGAATCTTCTGATGACCCTCAAAGAAAAGCTGCTTCTCTTGGGAGAATGTTACATTGGTTCAAGCACCAGACAAAGTCAAGAATGTATTCACTTTGATGGCAGATGAAATGTAAAAAAATACTTCAGAATTAAGTAGTGTTATAAACAATACAGCTTTCATAGGACCAAAAAAACCCAGCAGTAGTCACACACACATCAGACTTTATCTTTTTTCTTCTCACTTTTACCTTGGCTTCTGCAATAAACAGGTCATCTTTGACCAATTTCACGTTCTGGGAACACACAAAGACTAAAACTATTCTCAACTTCGGGGTTCATAAATTTACCATAATTATATAACATCTTTTTTTAGACTGTATTTTAGGATTTCATGCTGCTGAATTTAAAGCAAGCTTTTCTTTTATTATGAACTTCTTTTTCTGGCTAGATTTTTATGAATAGTTGTGTGTTGAAAATACTTCTGTATTTTTTAGTGATAAAGTGGCTGTTGTGTTTATTACATATATTTTATTTAACATAACAAATGTGTCTCAGTGCTCATATGGAAGAAATAGAAGCACAGACTCCTAGAATTATTCAGGCTGGAACAGACCTCTAACATCGTTGAGCACAACCATTAGCCTAACACTTCACCACTAAACCATGTCCCTAAGTGCCGCATCTACATGTCTTTTGAATACCTCTAGGGATGGTGACTCAAACAGTTCCCCAGGTAGCCTGTTCTGTCTGACAGGCCCTTCCGTGAAGAAATTTTTCCTAATACCCAATCTAAACCTCCTCTGGTACAACTTGAGGCCATTTACTCTCATCATATCACTTGTTACATGAGAGACTGACCCCCACCCTGTTACAACCTCCTTTCAGGTAGTTGTAGAGAGCAATAATGTCCCCCCTGAGCCTCCTTTTCTCCTCAGCCACTCCTCATAAGACTTGTGCTCCAGCCCCTTCACCAGCTTCGTTTCTCTGGACATGCTCCAGCACCTCAATGTCTTTTTTGCAGTGAGGGGTCCAAAATCGAACACAGGACTCGAGGCATGGCCTCCCTGTTGCAGAGTACAGAGGAACAACCACTGCCCTGGTCCTGCTGGCCACACTATTTCTGATACAAGCCAGGATGCCATTGGCCTTCTTTGCCACCTGGGCACACTACTGGATCATTTTCAGTCAGATGTCAACCAGCATCCTGCCTAGCAACTTTCCAGCCACTCTTCCCCCAGCCTGTAGTGCTGCATGGCATTGTTGTGACCCAAGTGCAGGACCCAGAACTTGGCCTTATTGAACATCACACCATTCGCCTCAGCCCAGTGATTCAGCCTGTCCAGATCCCTCCAAAGAGCCTTCCCGCCCTCCAGCAGATCAATACTCCTGCTCAACTAGGTTTCACCCAAGAACTTACAGAAGGTGCACTCAATCCCCTTGTCCAGGTCATCTATAAAGAGGCTAAACAGGATTGGCCTCAACACTGAGCCCTGGGGAACACCACTGGTGCCAGCTGGATGTAACTCCATTCACCACCACGCTCTGGGCACAGCCATCCAGCTAGGTTTTTTACCCAGCAGAGAGCACACACATCCAAACCATGAGCATCCAGTTTCTCCAGGAGAATGCTGTGGGAAACAGTATCCATAATTCCATGCTAAAATTTTCACGCTAAAATTTTCACATCACAAATTAGCATGAAGAAAGCTCCATATCGTCAGTTAATCAATACAACTGAAGAATGTCTTTGGAGGAAGTCGTAAAAGATATCATTTTTGCATCACTTTTTAGATCTGGATTTCTTATACAGTTCCACAAGTAACAATGAGGCTGCTCAGAATTATCTGAAGCAGCACAGGCTTGGAAAACAGAAAGTACCCTACTAGTACTGGCAAGCACTGAAGAGTTAATGTTACTGCTGAATGATTACCTGGGGAGCATCAATAGGTGAAGAGTTCTAAATAACTAAACAAATGGATTCAGTGGGATCAGTTAAATGCAAGAATTCATCTTTTTTAATGAGTTTATTTTCTTTTTTCGTCTTCACTCTTTCTGTTTTTTTCTGTGCATATACACAAAAAGCACTCTTTTCTGCTAGAGAAATTTTCTTCTCCATTGCAGCCAGGCAAGCCCCATGGGGACTTTACTGCACTGAAGGGGTGAATGACAAGATTCCATGCCCTCTAGTGAGACTACCAGCTTCTCCAGATGCTACAGTGATGTCTTATCAGGAACCCTGCACCACACAATCACAGGATTTTGTAGTCTGAATACAGACTAGAGAAGTACAAATCTTTGGACAGAGCTCCCTACTCTAAGAAATGTCACAGTCCATTAAACAAAATCATCTAAAAAATGTATGAGACACAAAGGGTAGCAGGAAAAAATATTCCACAAACACATCAGTGGCAAGCAAGAAATGAAATGACAAACAAATCTAATTGACAGACAAAACCAAGAATGTGAAACCTTTATTTATTAATATCAGCTTCAGCTTCTAGCAAATATCTGAAATAGATCAAACTTGCTGACAACAAGCATCAGTAGCATGCTGACAATAGCATCAGTAACGGTCAACAACCAGATTACAAAAGGGATAGTATTAGCTAGCAATTCTCAGTTGATTACAAAGTGCTGATGAAATTCAGCCTACAATACTAAGAATCAGAGGACTCAATCTCAGTTTCACTTTTGAGAATTAGTAAGGGGTAAGAGGGGTACAGAAGATCAGAAAAATTACTTGGGCTACCCTTAAAATGTAAAAGTGGGTAAGATCAAGAGAAGTATAGACCAGTTAAATATTAAATCTTGGGAAAATACTGTAAAAAAAATTCTAAAAATAAGCAGTAAGCACAGAGAAGGACAAGATTGGTGGGCACTATAAAAGATAAAATATGTTTAATGTTTAACTGATCTCCTCTCTTTCTGCAGGAGACTTAGAAGGTTTGGTACAGGGGCAGATGCACTAGGAGGAAAGTATTTTGCCTTTATCCAGATTTTTAACACTTGTTTAACATAGCATGTTTATACAACAAAATAGTTAGAAACAATGCTGCCCAGGAATAGTCATCACTAGTTCGTTGTCAAATTGGGGAACACACAAAGAAATGTTTTGCATGAGTCTGTCCTGCTTCTGGTACTATTCAACATGTTTTTAGTGATTAAGTTGAAACAGTACATGCATTCAGTTTGCAAGCTGAAAGCAGCAGCAAGCACATCAGACAGTAGAATCAATTAGGATTCAAACCACACAATGCACTGGGAGGAGATACCTAGAAAAAGATGCAGTTTACTAAGGAAGGAGGCAAAATTCCACATCACACCCTGTGGAATCAAAGGAGGAGGAAGTGAATCCTAATGTGATCATGAATCATATCAAGCTGCAGAAATGCATACACACAAATAGAAACATCATTTTAAAGTGTGAAATAACTCTCCTGCTACCCAGTTGAAAGCTTACAAGCATAGACTAGCACAGTTTCCAGTCTGGCCGCAGCAACTGAAGGATATGAATCAAATGGTGGTAAGACAGTTGAGTGGCGTGAATGATCAGTGATTCAGAATACAGAATACTTTTCCAACAAGAGTTCTTCAACAGCAAGAAAAATCTTTTCAGTGGTAAAGAAAATATATATTGGAAGAGAACATGGAATCTGCATCACTGGATATTTTCAGAAGGAAATTGAACAAATACCTATCACAAATACCCTTCATTCTGCCTTTGAGCAAGGTCTCTACTTCAAGTCTTGTTTTCTGTAAGAGACACATGTGATCTCACTGATTTCTTTCACAAGGGCAGAAAATTCATAGACAAAACTGAGGATGAATCTCATCTCTAACTGGGCAAATTTTCAGTGTGCAATATCAATTCACCTACAGTGGCACGTGAGACCACGCACATTTCCCTGTCAACAGGATTGAAAAATGGTCCTATTTCCTCTCCCTAAGAGAAGAACAGAAGGTAGAAAAAGAGGTTACAAATACCTAAAATCTTCATATGCTATACACTAAGTAAGCAGCTTCTATTTATAAGTTACAAATAAGTTACAAATATTTAAAAATAAATCTACAAAGCTGTTACAAAGACAATTATTGGAAGTTAAAAAAAGATAAAGCTTTATTGTGATTATAGTTCACATCTCTGACAGGGATTCTCCAGGTCATACGACCGAGATACTGTACTGCTCTCCTTAGCAATACAATCGACATTACCTACTGCTTGTAGGGATCATATTCTCTCAAAAATCAGTACCAGCAGACAATGAAATAGCCTTTGTGATAGTTCTTTAATTCTTCTAGTAATACCATGTCATTGTTTGTTCCTTAGATGTAGTAGACATTTGGTCTCTCTGTGCTCAGAAAAAAAAAACTAAAAATAAGTCACTTTCTGAATGACACACAATGACACTCCCATTTGAAGTTGGTGACAATTTGCTTTTTATATGCTATTTTCTTGAGAAAATTTTGAAGAAAAAATACTTATGAAGGAGCCTTCTTTAAATGACTGCTTGCAAAATACCAGCTAAAACACCTTTTCTGTAACTCTTGGTGACTCAAAAATACGGTAGAAATGTTACTGAAGCTGATGATTTTCCACTATGGATATTGCTTATGGGGTAGAAAATTTGCTTTCAAAGTGCCTAGTCTGAGAAGCTGATTTATTGTTTGCTCGTCAAACAGCTTGAAGAGCTAGACAATACCATTAGACATGGTATTGAAGTTATGAATGGGTGGATGGATGGATTACCCTCACCTGCTGTGTGTTGTTTGCTGAAGACATTTTAGTAATATTTCCTGCTCCTTTCAGTTCTAAAAAATTGTTTCCAAAATGTGCATTCATCCAACTTAAAAACCAGACTCCCAAACCAGAAAAATAAAAATCACAGAAGCAAATGCAAGAACAAAAGTATACTGCATATTGCTTTTCTAGAAGATGTTTCTATATGACTTTAGTGAAAAGTCACATCTGAAATATGAAGTATATTTCTTTTTAAGGACCTGATGATGAACCTCTAAATACTTAGACCCTTTATGACAGTCCATTGCTATTTCTAGCACTATCCGTTTCTTGCCTGCTTCTACTCACCTGTTCATTTCTCTTCCTAGATATGAGCAGTTAACACTTCATGGCTTCCATTTAGTCTTCAAGTTCGTTATATATTATTGTCCTGATTTCTTAATATTTGCTGTAATTTTCTGTCTCTTAAAAACTGTATTTTGATACTTGAATGTCTTCATATGTGAGATTGCTGTTCTATTATGTTTCACCTCTTTTCAACACTTTTTAAGTTTTCATATTGGATAGAGCAGAGGATAAATGCTAACACTTAAATGAAAAAATAGTTTAAAAAAATTACTGAAGAAAATTACTTCTCTATTATCTTTCACTGGGCCATAGCCAAACCTGACATCAACAGCTATAAAGAATGAGATAGCAAAATCACTAAAATCCCAACTCTCATTTTTCAAGAGTACTGTAAAACTTTATGTTACTTTGAGCTTTATCACATGAAGGTAGACTATGGTTCATAGACATTCTGGTATAATTTTTCATAATAACCCTCTCTATTTTAATCAGTTCATGCATATCCATCTTGGCATCGCTTTCCTAGTCTTTCAGGAACTGTCCTCTTTAAAGGGTTGAGAAATCATCCAGGTGGATTAATTCTCATGACAGGACTTAACATCATTTTTATACCTGGCACAGTGACAAAGTTTGGAAGGACAGGCAGAAGAGGAAAGGCTTATACAACAAGTAAGGCTCATAGGGCCAGTTTCTATGTTCTTATCTTTCTTTGTTATCAGTTTAAAGCTTACATTAAGGTACTAGTAATTATCTGATAGCCAAATAAACTCAGAAACAAAATATTTTAGAGGCAGATACTTGTATATTATAACTTCAGAGGGGAAATCCTGGAATTATCACCTTTTATAGCAGCCCCAGAAAATTATTTTTAGAATAGTAAACAGACCCAACAGTCTATCAGACCATGTTTCTGATTTCAGTTAACATTACATAAAGATAATAGGTACCTGTTTTATCACTAGTTAATGCAGACCTCTATGTCATTATTACAGCCTAAGATCATCAAATGTGGAAAGGATACTGAAACTAAAGGAGGCATATATTTTAATATTTTCACCAGAGAGGCATTTGGTCATTTTTACCAGTAAAGTAGGGCATTAATCAAAGTTTTATTCAAAGGTGGACTGAAGACATGAGTCAACCTTTCTTTTGTCTAATTCACTCTTTTCTGCCATTACCACTGTAACGTTACAGGACTGAGTGGTCTGCTGGGTTGCAGCCTAGTAATAGATTATTCGCATATACTTCATTAACCCAGAAATATAAAACTGATCTTTTGCTATTATTACATGTATAATGAAAGTTTGCCTCCTAAGTAACATCATACACTTACTCAGACCAGCTGGTTGCCTTTGTATAGTAGCTATATTTCTCCGTCTATTAAATAATTTTCTCTGTTATCCTTCAGCTACCTAAGGGCTGCAGTATACGCTACAAAGTAGCCACCAGTAAAATATTAAAAACCACCAACAAGTTAAGAGTACAGTAGAAAACCAAAATAGTTTTTCACTCTGCAGAATAGCAGCTCCAATTTATTCTGACTTTATAACAACACATGCTTAAGGTACAAGACCCCTTCCTTTACAAAACAAAATTTAAGTGCTAACATCTGAAAGACCACAGTCCCTCAAACACCTAAGTTTAATCAGCATACTTCTCTCACATGGTATTTGTCTCAGAGCTAGACACCTAATGTAGTATTTGTAGGAATTCTGAGGCATGTTTCTTTAGAAGAAGATTCATCCCACACTAAAATAGATGTTGACAAATTGCCTTCCTGTATATTTTAGAAGAATCACAAAACAATTTAGGTCAAAAGGGACATCTTGAGAACACTTAGTCCACTCTCCCAGCCTAAGCAGTGTCAGCAGGAACAGGTAAGCCAGATCCACCTTAGTTCAACATGTCCCACCTACACATTTGTTTGCATCGTGCCCAGTAGCATCTTAGGACAGGTAGCACTGAGCAGCTTCCTATCAACTTTACATCAAATGTCCCTGGGATCCCAAAAGGAGGATACGCCCTACAGCCCTATCACCTGGCCTATTCATAGTATATTATTGCATTCCTATAGATTTCCAAGCCTTAAATGCTACACAGCTAGAGATTCACTCTTCACTTTCTCTGCCTTGTCCAGTTTCCCAAAGTATACTTTGGTTAGAATTTTAATACTTTGCAAGTATCAGACAAATGATGTGCTGGAACTTCTGTAGAAAGTTTTAGATCAAAAACCCTAATGCTATTTGAGATGGAGGCTAAACTACTTCAAGTAATGGTATGAGGTGGCTATGGCTACAATGCAAGAGAACTATGGATCTGTAGTGGCCCAAGTGTTCCCTTTAACATAGCAGACCTCTTGTAATCCTATGCAAAATTGAACAACTTCAGTGGAAGTAACTAAAAGACAAAAGGTTACCCCCTTCTAAAACAAACTAAACCATGACGGTTAAGAACGGCTGGCTTTGAACACAGTCAGACAAAGGAATGTATGAATGTTAAGATAGGAAAGAACACAAAATCCACAACAATGCATATTTGAAAGGACTCACACACATCACCTGGTCTGTAAAGGATTCTGGTGCACAAATGCCCAGGAAGGGTCTTCCCTGAAAAATATGAGTCAACTCCATCCCCAAGCTGGAGGCTCAAAAAATGTATACAATGAATCTTGCATCAATGTTTCCCTCCTATTATTTAGCATGTTGGACAACATCCAGTTTAGTATACTGATTATTGTGATTCACATCATAGGCATCTAAATGACCCCCACACTCACTCACTGCCTGTGAAGCCTGTCCACCTTCCACAGAGCTGTAGAGACTATTTCACAAACAATGCACAACAAAGTTCGCTGACAATGCTCAGCATTATTGAATCATGTCTCAACCTGTTTCCCACTGTGCTGACTTCACTTTCCCTGAAGAAACAAGAATTTTTAGTGAGAACATGGACACAACCCTCGTAGTGAAGTGATCTAGCTTCAGTTAGAAGTATACATAAATCACTGCAGTATTCCTTTTATTCCCCAAATAACCTGTAGCATACTTGTACTTATGTGATTGAAAATAAATATTGGTTTTGTGAAATTAATCAGCAAATATTTAGTGAAAATTAGTGCACTAATTCTGAGCATTCTCTTTGCACATAATGCAAATAGGAGAAACCCACTTGCCAAACATATTTACACCCAACTTGTTTTAATGTATAACCTCTCACTGTTGCAAATCCTAGCACCAGCACCCATCAAGCTGATTGACGGCAGCTCATTGATTTCCTTGTGTTTTCCACTCTGCATACATGTTTCTACACAATGTGTGAGTCAGCACACTCTTCAAAACAAGAGAAGGGTTTTTTACTTATATATGTATTATTGCATATAGTGGTAGCGGTACATTTGGTATTTCCACCATCTATGCTGAGGGCATTTACACAGAATGGAAATCTATAATGAAAGACTTAGACCTTTGTCTTGATTCTATCCCTAGATCATGGTATCTCAGAGAATAAAAATCAGAAAATATATCATTCTCTTTCAAAGCACATCTTTTCCATATTATCTTCTTTAAGGCAATACCAAACTCCAATTTGTACCAAGGGGATTAGGGGAAAATAGATTCTTAAGAGTCTGATTAAATATTTAATTGGAATATGTGCACCTCTAATTCCCTGAACAGAGCTCAGGAGAATATGAGCTCCACGGAGAGCTCAGTACATCAGGAACAAGATCAATGTTAATTAGAGTAAGATATATAAACTTCTTCCAAAGTGTAAGACACATGATAAAGAATTCAATGCATAATTTTAAGAGACTGGTATAGATAACTTGAGTAGGGGGAATTGAGTCCACTTCTGTTAGGGTTTCCCTCAGAAACAGAAACATTTTTCCTGAGATACAGCAAATCAGGCAGTAGTTCAAATGCACAAGAAGAAATTAAGAAACACTTCCATCTTGTAACATGTGGCCATTAGAAGCCAAGTAGTTCTACTGTTGGTAGTTACTAAAATTATCTATTCATTGCAAAGAAATACTCTTTCTCCTCATGCAACAAATAATGGGACATCACTGCAGTATTGCTGTTGGTGTAAAGACTTTTCACTCAGAGAAAAAGATACTTTTGTAGAGTAGCACTAGGCTTAATAAGAAAATACTCTGAAAATGTTTTTAGATCAAAAGTTCTTTTGGATGAGAAACTGCCCCTTTTCATTGGAAATGAAGCACAAAGTAGAAGTAACTAGTAAAACACAGCTAAAGGTTGAAAGAACTAAACCAAAATAACTATAAAAATAAATCTTAAGTGCATATTTAGTGTCATGAGTAATTTAATGTCAGTTTATTGACATAAAATCCACTACAATACGCTACATAAAGTCCTCAGTCATGATCAAAAAAACCCAAGCTATATGTGATAGACCAGGAAAGTCCCTCATCTTCCACAAAGTTTTGGAGTAAAATAGAAAAACTGAGAGGAAAACCTTTTTGCATACAGTTGTGAGAATTCACACAAGGTGCCCTGATGGATGCAGGATCATCTCTTTTGATACCCACTTTATATAGTTCATTAGCTATACTTTATTGTTCTGGGACTCACAAACTCCTAAGTCTCACAGCTAGGTACATAGAGCTAAAGTCTCTGTTGTGCTGACTTTGAATAATTCCTACATCTATCAGATACCAAGGAACTATAGAAAAATTACAGTAGTTGATGGCCTCTTTGTAACAATCTATCTTGCCTTGTAAAGTTTATGTGTTAAAAATGTTTCAGAGGGTAGGGCTCTTCTGGGAACAGTGTCTAAACAAACATAGAAGCACTGCTTTTGGCAGCAAAACACAAATTAGAGTGAGAGGAAGGCAATGGAAGGAACATTACTGAAACTGATTTAAAAAACTTCTGCCTGGATTCACCATCGTTCAGTAGCATAAAAAGCCATCATCTGAGCTGATATATACTGTGAGCTGGGGGTTTGGGAGGGTTTGGGTTTGTTTGTTTGAGGTTTTTTTGACCCATCCGAGCATTGGTTCAGTTACAAGATAAGCATTTTCATTCAGAGTTTGAAAAATTATGTCAAAGAGAAGAGGCAAATAGTTGGGCTATAACCTATTCTGAATTAAGTCACAACTTGTTGTACAAATTCAAGCATTTAAGCTGCAACCCTATCAGTGTGATATACTGTTAGTAGCTCTGATAACAGGATTTATAAGAGCACTGCACATCACCTCTGTGTTATAAATAAACAGAGATTCAAAATAGGTATGCAATTCATGTGCTTGGTAGTTTTAATGCTATTGACTCTGCTTCAGAGCTACATTATTTGTTTGAGGCTCTCAGATCACTTTTCCAAGTGCCCTGAGAGAAAGATGGCCTTCCTTTTATTCACTGCTATTTAGTATGGCCCAGAGCACATAAGTACTGATTACAAAAAGAAAGAACACATAGTATTCTTTGTATATGAAAATACTGACTAAAATTAAAAATTATAGAAGTTACTGAAATTTTAATTTTATATCCTACCCATATATTTGTTTTGTGATTTAGTACAAATTTTAAAACTCAGTTTAAATTATTATTTCCAAATATTTATATATTAAATACAGTAAAAATATACCTTGCACAAATGCCTGGATTTTTTCCTCCATGAGAAATACCAGTGCACCAACTTTCACGTTGCTGTAATCAAATCTCCAAGAGTTTACGTTTATCATTACCAAAACTGACAAGTGAAAATAACTTCATCTAAAAGTTGTGGTAAGCTTTCTGATGGTAACTTCTGAGAGAGAAGGCCAAAGATTGGGATAGTAAAATTGACTTTAAAATAGAATGGAAATATCACAGTCTTCATTACCTAGCAGTTACAATCCTATTCCAAAACAGATTGCTAAAGAGATAACCAGAGAAGTTCTTAATTAAAATCTTATTGATGTGCTGTATCTACAGAGATAATTAAATACAGCACCAAGTTTTGCATACAAAACATATTTATCTTGCCAAGGAAATAATTGAGAAAAATTACTTTGTGACTAAGACTTGATGTAGATATTGTTGTCAATTTGCTTCTATTATCAGCATAACATCCTAAAGAGCTGCAATGACTAGAGATTTTTTTTTTTAACTGACCAAGCAACCAAATACAGAATAGTAAAATAAATACGCCCCTCTCAATAAATTAGTTCAAGGAAGGTAAGTTCAGTTGGACTGTGAAATGGTCTGTATAACTGACATTTTAGACACTACCCACATTCATTGGCAGAAGCTGTAATATGATTCCCTATTTTAAGCAGTCAATGAACTACTAAATGTACATTTCTATTTTTAGCACACATTTCTCAAAAATTCCATGCACACCTACCAGTGCTGCACACAAGACAGCTATTAACCATTTTTAAACCTTGAGTACTGGGAATATTTGTACTATTACTTCAGATTTCATTTTACTGAAGGATATGTTGTGGAATTCATCCATCTTTTAATGGTTATTTTGAAAAACTGGTCACAGAAAATTACAATATCAGGAAGTACTGAAAACACATTCAGCCCACAGACTACTCAGGGCTTAGTAGGGAACGCAAGTCTATCAGGAAAAAGAATTTAACTACTGCCTGCTGAATGCATGAGTATCCTATTTCAATTAACACCAAGATGTAGCACATGGGAACACCTCAGTAGTGTTATGACTGTTTTACACTGATGACAGCCCTACTCTAATTTCAAATAATGGGAAATACTTTGTAACAACTGTATTATTGTATCAAAGATCCAGAAAATATAACGAAATACAGACTGGAAGAAAAGATTATTTTTCTCTTTCAAATAGGTAAGGATGCAGTGGATGCTACATCAAGTAGTCTTTAAAGCATTGACATTATGACTCAATACTGTGAAAAATATATTTGGATCTGTAGATAACCTTACTGTGAATTTTACTGGACTGTTTCAACATAGTCAAGGTAAAATAAAATACATTTCTTTCTTCATATTAGGACTCATTGAGCCTTCAGGAATTGTGATTATTTATAACAAGTTAATAGTTATGCTGTATTAAAAAAAATCCAAGAATTTATTGATGCAAAGCAATTCACTCATTTAAATTTACACCTGGTAAGTTCATTACTACATAATTTTCAATGCTTTAAAAACAAAAACTGGAGGAAATTTCACATGATCAAGTTTATGTTTTCACAACTCCCAGTTATAAAGTTTCACAATGGTCATTTTAAAAATGTACAAAGGAAAATATTGCAAAAGGTAAGCATGGGAAGGATGCAGTTCGCTTAACATTCATACTGTATAAGTACAAAAATGTAGATTACACTCTTCCCAGAGCATGCCTGATCCTGAACTGATTTAAATGGATAGTGAAAATCACAGATGTGTCTGGGACCACTGAACACATGCTAAGTTGTAATAGCTTTTTATAAGTACAGAGATCTATTTCATCAATCAATAATCCTTTGTATTGCAGGAAAAATACTACATTCATCCTACTCTTCCTAACTTTTGGAGACCCAACTAAATTGCAAAGTTAATTCACCTAAGGCTTTAGCCCGGACAGAGAATGAATAAGACTAGAAGAAGCTGAAGGAAGCTTTTCCCTGAGGAAAAGAGAAGGAAATTAAAAAAAAAAAAAAAAAAAAAGTTAGGAGACTTTGTCTACTTTCATACATTACTTCAACAAGATTGGATCAAACAGCTATTAGATGCCTGCACCTGAAGATGCAACAGGAAAATTAACTGTTTCCAGTCTTTGAGATCTGATGGAATTTAGTTGACTTAGCTTAGTGAAGGAAGATTGTTATCAACAACTTTTTATAACCCTGGTTTGGGAATTGATATCTTTTATATTTTTTCCAATCATTTCAAAACAAAGTAGATGTGCCATATGCTGTCCACCATGATACTGCATTAGCATTAAGTTGTTTCTAATCATGTTTCTATGTAGAGACTTTAATCAGATGTTATGTTCTAGAGAGCTACTCAAAATATTTTTTTGAAAATTTATTTTAATCCTGATGAAATACAGAATTTATTAACAGTGTTTTCAGTACAGTGGACAGGCCAGGAACAATATTGAAACAGATCTAGAAATCTGAGAAGCAAATCTTGAAAAAACAAAGCAATCGTTTGGTCCAAGGACTTTGAGATAA
Source organism: Chiroxiphia lanceolata (assembly GCF_009829145.1). Taxonomy (NCBI): domain Eukaryota; kingdom Metazoa; phylum Chordata; class Aves; order Passeriformes; family Pipridae; genus Chiroxiphia; species Chiroxiphia lanceolata. Next base: position 30,980,906 of record NC_045640.1, read on the forward strand.
AATTGAGCAGGGATAAGTATAGTCACTTTAGAGTCAAATGGATTTAAGTGAAGTCTTCTCTAAGACCAGGGAACAGGTACCTAATTGCTGTTGGGAAATAGCAAATGACAATAAAACAAAGTGACAATAAACCAAAATTTTAAAAGAAAATATGTTAGAGGGTAAGGAAGGTAAGAGAATGAGGCAACGAGCAGAAAAAATTAGCAAAATAAACAGAGCATTATTTCAGCATATCCAGCTACCCTCAAGCTGTTGGGATATTTTAATTAGTGAGTTATTTGAAGAAATATTGAAGGACAACTGGCAGAGTATGAATCTATGCTACTCAGTGCTTAAATGTTAAAGTTAGTGATTTTTTTTCAGTTCTTCTATACATACCTCTTTCTAAGCACATCAGCTGTAGGGTTAATGTGCTGATTCAAGTACTTGTGCATATGTATCTGTATGTATATATATATATATATATTAATATATACAACTCACCTGGTATGTTTATTCAGAGCAAGTCAAACAAGCCTGTGACATCAAATTAACAAAAGATGAAAAAGATCTGGGCACAGAACATACGCATAACACAGAAAGACTGAACTAAACAAGTACACACTGCATAATGCTCACACATGCATTTTGAGTAAGTTTGATGATCTGTGACAAAACCGATACTTTAAAAAACTCCCACAGACTATAAAGCTCAGAAATTCTTCTTTCCTCTGCTGTTGTGATGTGATTTATGAGCTTTCTTCACACACATATGTGATGCAGTGCAAAAGTCTTAAAATCTGTGGATCCAGGATAAAATTCCTATAAACTCAGTGAATATAATCTGGTAAAAATTATCTCAGTGTGCATTATCTACTCTAGCTGGAAACCACCATTACCAGACACTCGCAGCATGAACCAAGACTCCCACGTATATTAATAGGCGCTTTTTTTGTTCACAAAAAAAACTGGGTAAAAAATTGAGTGGTTTCCTCAATTTCTCTTTCCCAGGTTGGTGAAGCTATTCCTGTGAATTTTCTTGACTGGTAAGCTCATTTAAAAGATATATCAAATAGAGATGCCATTGCATTTGCTCTTTCAAAGAAAGAAAAAAAAAATACAATTTAAAAAAATATTAAAAAGCATTTTACAACTGCATATTAAAAATCAGACACCAGACTCAAGTAAGCTTTTACCAGCATCCAACACCTTATACCTATTTAAGCTTCTTTAAGCTGAACCATGATCACAGCTTTCTTCATGGCATTCAGAAAGGCATAAGTCATATCTAAACTTTTTGTCCACATTTTCAGAGAAGGAATTAATATGGCTTGAGAAGCAGGCCAATTGTGAAAGACTAAGCATATTGAAAAATTAAAGGTACCTTGTATCTATTTAAATATATATAAATAGGTATCTATTTAAATATATTTTTCCTCTACAACAGCTAAGTATACCAAAACTATGCAAGATTCTTCTTTCCAGGCAATAGAAAGAGCACATTGGATGAAAATGCAGGCAGATTGTCTCATAAAACAGGACATTTTGCAAAACTATTTGCACATGGAAAAATCTAATGTGGGACAAAAGAGGAAAATTGGTATTTTTCATGTCTTTCATCTTAAGCAACACAGTCTCCTTGGTTGGCCTAATTTTGTTAAAGAACTAAAGAATAATTGTTCCTAAAAAATCTGTGTGAGTGATGAGCCTTCTTTTCACAGAGAGCTGTTGAGTGCCTGGCAGCAATTTGTGGCTAATAGACTAGAGATGCCCATTTCTGTAAATTATTTCCTTAATGACCCTTTGCTTCACAATTTGACTAGTATTGCTGCTTTCATCTTCCAGTCTCTGCAGTATTTTTTGTATAACCTGATGTAAGTCAGGAGTCCCTAGCCTTTCAATGCATAGTACATTCCCTGGAAACTGATAAATGGTAGTATTTGTTTTGTCAAATTATTTTCAGAAAGACTAGACTTAGTAAAGCAAGGTCTTGCAATATGCACTGTCAATATGGAAATATGTTCTCAAGAAAGGCTTTTATACCAAATACTTGTTTTATTCCACCATTGAAAGTCCCTAGAAAACAGTAAGTACAACAAAAATCTGTTGTATTTTGGGACTATGATGACAGAGAAGCTGTGAATTTGTATATTTATTAATTTAATAAACATTTGCATTTTTTTGTATATACAAAATTGATATATAAAGTCTTTGAGATAGCAAAAAAAAAAAGGAAGAATATAAGAGTAATTTTGTTCATAGAACTTATACTATTTTCTGTTACTGTCTGGAAAAACAATGGACAGTCAAAAAATAGCTCATTGACTAACCCTTCCAGGTAACTTTTTTAATAAAAATCAGTTCAGATAATAATGTTCTGTGCCTTTTCTGTAGCCCAGCTTAAATTTTATTTCATATACTTACACTAATCATTTTCTCTCATGGTCTTAATTAAACTGTTGTTCCTCACATTAAGTTTCTCTTCTGAACCCTGTATTTTTTGAAAATATTTATTCTATGAATAAGGAAAAAAAGTCTTGAAAAGTTATTACAGTACACAAGATGTATATCTAGTGTCTGTATTTTTTTCACAGTTTTAACATTAATTTTTAATTCTGTCTGTTTGTAATTTTGTGTAGGGCTAGGGGAGAGAGATTAAAAAAAAAATCAAGTAAGCAGAGTGCTAGACATAATAACATGGTTTGTTGAAGCTTCTGTGATCTCCAGTGCTCCATGTTCTCCTGGAGCCAAGCAGGAACACACACTAGATCAGAAATAGCACTTACAGCAAAAGCCTTGCCAAGCCATTTTTTTTTTTGTCCCAATGGTACTTCTCAGTGTTATAGCACATTCTTCATTCCAAGCATCAATAATATTTAGAGACTCACTAGCAGCTCACCCCAAGGAATCTCCAGCTGGAAAAAAGTTTATGGTTTCCTTATGAACTTTTCATTGCTCACACTCTGTATTAATAATTGATAAACTTCAAGACTTCACTCTAAACTTCCATCTCTAGTTTCAGCATATTTCTCTTTCTAGTTCTTCCGGAATTTTAATTTCAGCTTTTAGATTGTTTGCTGTGTTGCAAGAGGCCTTATGCCTTGGAATTACGATAACTGAAATTTTAGCTGAACTTGTATTTCATATTCTTAATAATCATTACTTTATTTATGTGTTTCAATTTTAAAATGCCTATAAATAAATTATATGCTGAACATTTGAGAGGATGACCACCTTATTAATTCAATATCCAAGCAGGAAAACTTTGTACAAAAGGAGCTAAAAAGTGCACTCGGTGCATGTCTGCCAATTTTATAGATCAGAATTATCCAGATGTTTGATAATTTAATCCTTTAATTTTACTTATTTATATATTCATATTAATTATATATATAAATTATACAGAATATATATTTATTTATTAAATAATTTAATATAAATTATTTGTATAATATATCTATATAATGTGCTTACGTTCCCATGCTTTTGAAGATTAAAAAGTAGGGGAAAAACATACAGAAAATAATATTTCACAAAGCAAGCAATACTCTTTTCCCACGACAGAGAGGATATATGAGGCAACAGAGATATCAAAGTAGTCATCCATATGACTTTTAATTATTTAAAATATCAAAAATTCACTTAGCTCATTTCATGGAAAAGAAGTTTTTTTCTTCCCACACCTTGGCAGCTAGCAACTTCTGCTAACAGGTACAAAGAGAAGATAAAGCCAGTAGCCATGTTTCAGTGTATGATCCAGTGCCATCTCTAGGAGCATCAGTACTCAAAAACCATTCCTCATGGGCACCTTACATTTTAATTTATTTACAGGTATATCTGGATGACATGCCTGTGATCCACAGAAAAATAAACCAAATTATCATTTTAATCTCTAATTCTACTTTGTTATTAAAACTGTACAAATGCTGGAGGCAGGAGGGAGGTACAGGGAGTGGATATGTCCTTTGAGACCAAAACCTATCTGACAGCTTCACCCTGGCTGTGACAACAGATGAAAAAAGAAGAGAAAAAAAAATACCTAAATAAAGTCAGGATAGCTTCAGGTTCCTAGAGCTTAATGAAATTCTCTTCTGAATCAAGAGGTTATTGCCTTCAACAAACTCACAGAGAAGAGTCTAAAGAGAATTTGAAAGATTTCATTAGTCTACAAAAGGACAGAGATAAATTTACAGACAAGTCTCTTTTTAGGGGGGTAAAAACCTGTCAGTTGTGTAAGCAGCCTAAAGAAAGTTACAAGCAATAGACACCACCATTTTTAGGGGAGAATCAATGGGGAAGGGTGGGGGATGAGAGATAGATCAAGGTACACCTAACAAAGCGTGAATAAGGAGCCCGGGATCCTGACATATTCTCAGGAACCTCCAAAGCAATGCCTGGTTCCCTGAAAGGGACACTACTTCTTAAAGAGAGATCTTCACTCAGACATAAAAACAGGTATGAAAACTAGTCTTAATGATTAAAACCACTAGATTAAATCAGTCTAATTTCCTGACCCAATGGAACAGAGACAGCAGATGAGGGATTTTTGAAGGCAGTGAGGGTAAGAACTACATGAATCTAGTTTCAAATAGGCACTCATCTCTTTGAAGAAGTTATACAGTCCTTATGTACTCAGTTATCTGAAAGGACATACAGAGTTGATTTGATCCATTTTTGGTTCAATGCCATTAGATATTTTATTAATATTTAAATAGTAAATTATATACTCAGATTTTATAATCTGTTAATTTGAAAAATTAAGCATACTGCAAGTACTTTTGAAGTGCAAACTTAGAAATTAAAAATTATATTGATAAACCAGAAAAAGAGCTATGGAAGATGCAATAGAGCACTTTCCTTTGCACTTCTCACAGGACAATAAATGCAAGATATGGAAATATTGGAAACTTTCATAGAAAAAGTATCCTCCTTGCTGGATGGAGAGCTATACCTCAACAGAAGGACCCCACCTCTTGTTTCTGATATAGTCCTTAGTAACACAGTTGGTAAGAGTGAGATTATATGGCAACATATGGAAACTGATACTAAAACAAAGAGCAATTTAAAAAAACCCCATCTATTAAACAGAAGCAGGAGTTGGCTCAAAGTATCTTCTCTAACCATTTGTGTCTCTCTCTACATTCACATTTCTGGCAGGGGAAAGAGAGAGTATCTTTTGAAATTACACTACTGGCTGCTCAAGGATATGTGAATGAGGGACTTGTAAGGATTGACTGTTTATACTCAGAGCACTTTTTTCTTTGAAGAACCTGACTTCTTTCTATTGTATGTTTTCCTGTCACCCACATATACCAAAAAGACTTGAATTTGATTAACTGTCTTAATTAATATTATCTTAAACATGCAGCACCTGAATATTGAAATGCAGAGTGTCATGAAGCACCACGAACACAACCACACTGATGTTAAGGGCAGGAAAAAAACTGAAACCAAAACAACATATCTGGACTGAGGAAAGGTATTCAGTAATATAGAATGATATCTGGCCAAACAGCATTCTTTCCACTCTCCCAAGCCACCCCCTCCTTCTTTTTAATTAAAGTGCTGAATGATAGCTACAATTAGTACACCCTGAGGAACTTAACAGAATAAGTCATACTGCAATGAATTTAAAGGAGATAAATTGTGGATACTTATGTTTCACTTAGGAAAACAAAAGAGTCCTGCAGAAGCTTGGAGGTTCTGAGCCTAGAAGACCATACTTTTCTATCCCATCATTTTGGTGCTAAAAGTAGTTAGCAAACTAGAGTAAAAGAGATATAAATCTGAATAGACTCTAGCATTTTCTGCTCTCTGAAGGATTAGTAGATAATTAGTCAGGCAAATGAAAACACTTCCAAAAAGAGATGTTGCCAATGGAAAACGTCTATATTTTACAGGTCTATCATCTTATATTTTCTGAACATTTATGCAGCAAAACCAACACAAAACCAGTTTGTAACAGAAAAGCAGCTGCTCAGGCACTACAACATCAATTTTATAAGGAATTCAGAGTAGAGAGAATCTTTTCAGTTATTTCTTAAGGAGGGGAACATCACAGTGTGCCAAAAGAGCAGAATGGCAGAGCAAGGGTGCAGGACCAGAAAACAGTGGAAAGGAATGCAGGATTCAGTTTGGTTGATATTCTGTGGAAACAAAGCAAAAGAACGTGCACCTGTTTGCCTGACCAGACATTTCTGCACTGGGGCATTAAAGTACATCCATTGTTTGAGAACTAACAAAAAGCATAAGAACTCCCTTCTTTACCAGGAAGAGAGAAGATCCAATGATCACCTTGCAGGAAAGGCAGCACCCACACTCCTATGTCAGTGCAGAAAGGGAATATCATGAGCACAGACACTTGACCATCCACTTTTTAGAAGTTGGAAGGAAAGTTTCTGAAGCTTTGGCATTCAGGGTCATCTGTTGCACTAGCTATTGTATCGAGTAGCTGTTATAAACAGGTGCTCTTCACAAAATCAGTGGGGTGTGCATCAGTCCAGGTACCTTTCCTGGCAACCAATTAGTTTGTTACTCTTGAAATGTGTGTCAGCATTCTTTTCTTTCTGCTTAGATTAAAAAGTTATGCAGCCTGTACAGATGTTAGGGGGATGGGGAGGAGGTTGTTCATTTTAAAAAATAGAAAGTTATAGATTATAGCAAATTTCTTTAAAAGCCTTAAAAATCTAGAATATTTACAAATTTTTTTCTTGTTCCCTGAACTGTCCTGATTCCCAGGAAATATGAAAGGGTCAATATTAGTCATATGAAGGGAAATCGGGCTGACTAACATGAGCAGGACTCAGGTGTGTGAGGGGAAAATATAGAGACAAGAAAGCAAACACAGTTGTTCAGGAAAAAAGAACAATAAGAATAGGTGGTAAGGGGTGATACTTAGGCACCAGCCAGGGAAGAAAGGCAAGGGGATAACAGCAGAGGAAAATGTGAGCAGAAGCTGGAAGAGCGTGACTGGAAATAAGAAAGATGTGTAAGGAGTCATGAAGAAAGAAGAAAAAGCCTCAGGGTTCAGAAGGTTATCACCACAGCATAAGCTTCCCCTGTGAACTTGGAATGAAGTGTAGGCCTTCTCAGTTTTGTTGGGTTTTTTTTGGTTTTTGGTTTTCATTTTGGTTTGAGGTTTTACTTTTAGTGATTAAAAGGAGGTGCATAACGAGATGTAAAGGGATGAATAAAAGGTAGCCCATGGTATGGTAAACCTCCTTGAGCTAAATGACTCAACAATTTAGGCAGCTTAGTCTGGAATTGTAGCTGACAAGGTCACATTAGGAAAAGCGAGAGTGTTTTTTGTCATTTCAGTTTTGCATAATGACATTTAAAAGAATGATGTAATGGAGCAAATTTTTTAAGCACTTATAGGGAAGAAAAAAGCCAACCTGCAGAAATCTAGTGCCATATTGAATAAAGCATAAAAAAAGATACTAGAGATTTTTCTCTATACTGTAGAAGCAATAAATTTGTTTCTTCCATTTGTTTATCAAGCAAACAATCCATGAATAGTCATGATTTTAACTAATGGACTTTAAAGTCATAGCAGACTTCTGCTCTTTTTATATTTTTCTTCATAGTTTTTTCCTTATTTTCTCAGTTGATAGGTTTCTAAAAGATAATCCTCATAATCAGGATTAAGCACATTTTAAAAGCAGAGTTCTTTCCCTCTTGAAGGAGTTTGTGCACTGGCAGGGGCAACAGCTTGCTTCTACAGGTGTAAACCTCTCTGCCATTTAAGGGTTATTATTCTGCAGCAATTCCTATTAGGATGCTTTAAGCTTCAAAAATGTGGCAAATTAATATGACACTGTGATAATCTGACAAATTCAGTTCTTAAATTGCAAGAACTGTTCAGTCTCTTAGTGTTTTGCTGTGATATTATTACAGTGGTAGGTATTTTATCATGGAAAGTTTGATGTTGAGGGTCCTGCAAGGACTACAGGTGGGCATGGAGCCTTTGATTTGATGTTTTTCAAAGCACACTTGTTATCTGGGAAATTGGCAACAATGTCGAGGTAAAGCCTTAAAAGTTGGGGTTATCTTTCTTTTATTTCACTTTCAGAGCTACTGAATAACAACAGAATTTAACTTACAGGGTACCCAGACACGATTCTACTGACTCATTTCTACCGAGAATGCTGCAAGGTATGTTGTACCTACTGTCACTCTGCAGAACTGCAATGCTGGACCAGAAAGTAGGCCAAGTTTGTGCTTTTTGTACAGGGAAATTAAATTGAGTTGAAGCTACAGAATAAAGGAAAACAAGTGAAGAATCCATTCTGTAACTAGTACACGTCTCAAATTTAAATTTTGGGAGGAGGCTGTGGCCAAAGTAGGGGATCAAACTTGCCTTAATCTGGTCTTTATTTTTTAGGAGAAGTACTAAGGACTTTAGCTCTGCTGTTATGCTATGTTTCCACATGTTTCCATCTCCATTTGGAGATTTTATGCAGTTTTAGATCTGCTCTGTTTAAAAATAAAGTTACCCATATCTGAGTGCCCTGTACAATGATCTACATTTTCATTCATAGCCTCTCCCTACTACTTCATAACAAGCAAAAAACTAAGGAGACATTACACAGTACATAAAAGATGCAGTGACATAAAGTAATGCAACATTATTTTGCAGAACTGTAGTCTGAGTACAAAAAACACTGGATAATATATTCATTGAAACTCTGTGGACTATTGGCAAATGAATCCTAAACCACTAGAAATATGGCCATCAATTCTTCATACCATGATCACTCACGTCAAAAAGCTCTTAGCAATTACAGAAAAAGTCAAAGAGCAACATTTTCCAGATCAAAAGCAATGAGTCATTGTTTGACCTTTGTTTAGCCTGAATTCAATAATTTATTAGATTTCAAACAATGGAAAACTGGGCATAAAACTGTGCTTTCTAACTACTTATGGAAGAAAGGCCTTATCAATCAATTTAAAAAGCACTTGAATATAGGAAATTTGTATTTAACCAAAGTTCTTAACATACTGTTTACTGAAGAGGTTGAAATTTTGAATAAAACCAAAGTTTCAGAATAATTAGGGGACAACAGACACAGAATGTGTACTGGTAGAGTTCTGTAACAGAATATATTGGCAAAAAATCTTATTATATGCTTTTCCAACCAACTGAGTGACAGGTTATAACCAAGCAATTTATTGCATTTATACTACAGGAGATAAAGAATTGACTTTTCTTTCTGCAATAGACTGTTTTAGATGGAAGCATAAGCATTTATGTGTCCCTGTATACACAATATCACACAAACACAAATTTCAGCATTACTTTATGTACAAAATCTACATTAAAATATGCTCCTAATAATATTATCGAACCTATATTCCATAGACTTATTGTTATTTGAGGAAATCTTGTAGCCAAAGAAATGTAATTCATCTCCAGCCCTTTGAGACAGCCTATAAGTAAATGAGTATAGTCCTTACACATATGTGCCGTTGCCCTAGACTTGGTTTAAAAGTCTGGGAGAGTGTGGGGGTGTGAGTGTCTGAGAATAAAAATTATTTTAAAAAAATTAGAGAGGAAGAAACATTCCGGTAATCATAGCACCATACTCAGCCATGGAGAAAGGCTGATATAATGCAGATGAAACTGCTTCAGTCCTTCTGAAGAGGTTTGTGCCCATGTTGTTCAGAACAGAGATGCTTTCAATGTTGGGAGATAGAGATATGTGACATAATATTAAAGAGCTTCTCTAAAAGTCTCAAACTTGGAAAAGAGATGGTGCTTCATGAGTTCTCAGTACCATAGTAAAACTTTCCTTTGTGCTACAGCTGTGTTTACTTCAGTACACTACTGATTAGAAAAAATGCTTGTCTTTTTTATGGGTATTATTTTGTATTGACTGACTGACTTTTGTAAGAGTTACATTTGTTTACATTTCATGCAATTTAATCAAGATGAATTTTTCTGACTATCATGACTTTAAATTTTAGGAGATAAATTAGCTAATAATATTCAATTTCTGAAGTGGATAAGTTATTGCAGTTGCTCTGCTTGCAAGAATAAAGACATTATTTGCCTTATGGAGAAAAACAGAAGCAAAGATTACTTGCATTTTTTTATCTGACTGATTTTGTTGCACTACAATTTTTTCCCTAGGCTACTTTGTAGTGGGCATTATTATTACTGCTGTTTTTTATAACTTTGTACCTTCTCCTTCCTTTCACTCATGGCTAAATGGGGGTAGTTTGTGTTGTAAAAGAAATCTGTAAATATAATACCTTGTCAACCTAAAACTTCTCAATCAGATTAATATATAATACTTCCTGTGAATATTTGGGTATAAAATACCACAGGATTGGGTTCTAATTGCAGACAAAGCAGGGTATAAACTTTGCAGGATGCAATATAGTGGGAAAGGACATGTCTACATCCACAGCAGTTTCTCTGAGAAGATCAGCTAAGCAGACATATGGCAATTTTGTGGTCTGGGTATTGTGTATGTAAAACGTCACTAACACATACACTTCCAACTGCCAGACTTTAACATTCTTCCATTTTTAAAAAGAGTGTTCAGTTCTCCTTGCTTGCATTTTAGTTCATCCTTTCTGGTTTTTATGTGCTTTTTTATTCCATGGAAAGGTAGCACAGCTATAGTGCATAAACAAGGACAAAGAAACATCTGATAGAAATCTCTCTTTGATTCTGGATATATTTATTCCTTGCGTATGGAAGGAGAATGGAAAAGAAATTTTTAACAAGTATCTTTAGTTGGAGCATTTTGTAGGAAAGGCTTCATAACTTGTTTCCCAGAACTCTGTGAAACCCCTGCTGCTACTTGATTGTAAAAGTATTGCCCCATATGAAGACCCAGTCTTAGAAGTATCCCAAACTGCAACATGGTGGCCTGGTGCTCTGTAAGGCTGTGGCCATATGAGACTGTTTACACGGGCACAAGAGGTTTTACCCTCTCACGGTTGTTCTGGAAGCTCAAGAATCTCATTTCATTAGAAAGATAATACTCTGTGTAAACCAGTAAACATGGTCACTGAACAATCACTTGCAGGAAATGAGGTCTATAGCCATGAGATGTGCTGTGATGAAGAGATTTCCATGATGAGATAGAAATGAGATGGAAGGGATTTCCATGAGACATGTGCCATGGATGTGAGGCTTAGGGATTTATGTGGGCATGATGGCATGCTGAGGCATTGATAGGTTGTCAGGCAGTGGCCAGACAACCTCAGGTGTCACAGTCCTGTTCTGCCCTTGGGCAAGGACTGTGGGCTTTCTTATTTCTCTCTGTTAGTCTCTATCCCTCATTTATGTATAAATTGCATGCTTCCCCTCCCCACCTCCCCGTTTATGATGGCTGTAACAGAATATTTGGCTACAGGTTCAGCTCCACTTCTTCCAAAAGTATGAATTGGCATTTGAAATCCTCTATAGCAGAGGATGAGAATATGACCACCTTACAGACAGGTCGATGGGCTTGCTCCTCTCTCCTCCCCAGAGCAGGGACGTCTCTCTGGTAAGATTTGTGCCTCCAACTACATCAGAGTATACCCAAGAACACTTGTACATAATGCTATATACACTTATATTTTGCAGGTCTAGGGAATTTATCACTGGTGATGTAAAAGCAACTATGATCTGTTGTTCCAATAAACCACATTATTGGTGGTTCATGAAAGTTCTTATTGAACTCGACCAGACTTCTAATGTTGAAATGGTTAACTGTACTACTGGTGAATCTGTGATTGCAACCAAGACCAAACTTATAGTGTAACCCACACAATTGGTGCATCTGGGAATGCAACAAGACCTCTACTCAGGCCTAGTGAGGCCACATCTGGAGTGCTGTATCCAGTTCTGGGCCCCTCAGGACAAGAGAGACATGGAGCTCCTGGAACAAGTCCAGGGGAGGGCTACAGAGACAAATAGGGGAATGGAGCACCTCAGTGATGAGAATAGGCTGAGAGAGCTGGGCCTGTTCAGCCTCAAGAAGAGATGACTGAGAGGGGACCTCATCAATGTCTGTAAGTATCTGAAGGGAGGGTGTCAAGAGGATGGAGCCAGGCTCTTCTTGGTGAAGCCAAGCAATAGGACAAGAGGCAATGGGGAGAAACTGATGCACAGGAAGCTCCACCTGAAATATGAAGAACTTCTTTACTGTGCAGGTGACCGTGCATTAGAACAGATTGACCAGAGAGGGTGTGGAGTCTCCCTCCCTGGAGATATTCAAGAACCATCTGGACACTATCCTGTGCAATGTTCTCTAGGATGCTTGAGCAGAGAAGTTGGATCAAATGACCTACTGTGGTCCCTCCCAACCTTAACCATTCTGTAATATAGAAACAACAGAAAAGGTTAAAGAAAGTCAACTCTGTCTATTTAGTTGTTCTAAAAGACAATTCTTATTATGAAAATAATTTGGCATTCTAAAGATAAAAATCACCTTGAAATTAAATATAGTTTTGTTAGATAAACAACTATCTCTAGTACAAACACAAAGTAGAATAGCATTCCAGCTCCCTCTACTGGACTAGATATGTTGAAAAAATAAAACTGTAATTGTAAAGCATTGTGTTTCATCAGATTCTTGCACGTATCACGCAATTTTTTTAACAAATTATTTTTCTTTTCTCTAACAGAATGTCTAAAAAAATTTTAAATGGTATTGTTACTCATGAACACACTTTTTTTCTGAAAGAAAGCCTAAACCTGATGAAAATTCAAACAACAAAAACAGATTTATGCAACTGTTCAAAGCTTACAGTGAATTTTTCTTATGAATTATTCTAGAAAGAGGTATCACAAGTCAGTAACTGCTGTTTATATTATAAAGGTTATGTAATTTTTGCTCTTGCATCTGCTGGATAAGTTGTTTTAGAGATGAAGACCAAAAAATTCAGTAGAAGGTGCAAGTCACCAGCTCTCAAGGAGCAAAATCAGAGGCCTGTTACATAACTGACAATTTAAAATATATATTTCTGTACACTGGAAGACTTTCAAAAATCCAAAACCAACAACAGGAAAACTTCCATTATCTTACGTTTTAAACTCTTCCTCACGAGCAACATAGATAATAGCCTCTTCTTCTCCTTCCCTTGTCAGGAATGAAATAATCATTTTCCCTTGTGCATATGTGTTTTTCCACACAAATCCAATCTGACTGCATTTCTTTTAAGGACAATTTCTCTAGGTGAAATTTTTACCACTAAACCACTGAAATAGCAGCTTTTTAAATTTTTTTTCTATAGCCTTCAGTTACTCTATTTTTCTAATTTAAATAATTGCTGACAGTGAACCTGCTTAGGAAAATAAAAGTCTTAAAGGAGGAGCCCTACGATGATTTAGCTCTACACTTAAATCCAGACCCAGTTGTTTGGGGGTGGTTCAAGACTAAAGGATGATTAGCACAGATGAAGGAATACCCAGTCAAAAAAATAGTCTTGTCCTTAGAAATTACTTGGAACTATAGAGGTTTATACTGTAGTATAAGTGCGGAGGAAGCTTTAACTTTCATTAATGGGGAATTTGTTTCCATTGACCCTCCTAATAGCTAAACAAAAGTCACATACAAGTGAAGTTGAACATTCTTCTCAAGTATCCTGTGGCATTTGCAATTCTTTTCTCTTCTGATTTACTTTACTAATTTTTATTTCATAACTAAAGAAGAAAATAAGCTGGTTCAAAATAAATACATAATTTAACAAATATTTCAGTCAGAGAAAAGACTGGTATTTCAGTCAGTAGGGAAACAGAGAACATATTGCTGTGAAGCAGCAGGATTTTTTTAAACAAATACAACAGCTGAAAACCGTTATTACAAAACACAAATTACAGCATGTGAAAGACAATGAAGATGCCAGTTAGTCAACCCAGACTTGAGCAGCAATATTTACAAATATATTACTGATAAAAATGCATATGATTATCAAATAAATATAAAAATTAAGATATTTGAGAGTTAATTTTGTCCATCCACTTACATACACTTGGTATTATTTTTATAATCTTCCAAAAGGGGAGAAAAAAATAAAGTGGGAGCAAGAAGCAAATTCTGAGACCTAAGCAGTAAAACTTTGGAGAATTGAAAATTTGCAATGCCACAGGTTTACATTATTACTAGAAATTCCTCAATTCTTCAGATATTCATTTGGTGACGGGATTGGGGGCAGGCAGGGATGGGGAAGGGGCTGTAGAGGAAAGATGGGAAGAGAAAAAAGGGAGAGAACTGCCAGGGAGGACATAAAAATGGTACAATATTAAGATTTTTCACCTTCAGTTTTTAGAATTTTCACTGCCTCTCATACTTATTTCCTGCAAATAAGATCAAATAATTTTAAAAGCTTCCTGGGAAAAAAATTATAGAGCATGTATACGTGTTTATATGCATACACATTCATGGAGAGAAAGGGAATATGAGTAACTTTTACTCTAGACCTAATTACTGCTAATAATCTATGAATTTAAAACGGCTAAGTTCCAGTTACACTCTATTATTTGTAAGAGTTTGGTGAAAAAAAAATGCATTTTCACTTCACAATTCATACTATTCCCTATATGTTTAACAGAAGTGAATGAGCATGACAGAAGCATGTTGCATCTTTGTGTATCTTCAAATACTATTAAATCATCAATGTTTTTCCAAAGAGAAACCAGTTAAATACGACCCAATAAGATGTTTCCTTATGTGACTGAATTCCTCACTGTGTCTGTCAACATTTATATCCATTTCTTTTACACAGAATATAAATTTACTTTCTGAACTGATAGTGTGTAAATATGCTTCACAGAACTCAAAGCTTATGAACTCGAACAGCAGGTCTGATTTTCAGAAACATTGTAACAATGGACACTAACTTTACTACATGTTTGACAGCAACTGAGCAACTCTCACACTTTTGAAAAACCTGATTAATCACTGAGAGTAAAATCTCTTTCCTTCTCCATGGTCATATCTCCTACAAATACATTGGAAATGAACTGCATTGCTTTTTAATCAGCACATTCCTTTCGATTGTAAAAAAAAAGAGTTTTGAGCCTCCTATTCTTTGTCTTCAACTCTTTCCCATCAAAGCTTTTATACACTGGAGGCTCACAGGAGTATTCCCTGAATTAACTACAATTGCTGACTTATGAAGAAGACATGTCTCTATACATGGGTCAATAGGGAGAAGTTTCAGACAAGGCTAGCCTGCTTGCTATTGTGGCAGTTCATGATTTATTAAATTTTTGTGAGTTATTTCAGTCTGAAGACAGAAATTGCAGTTAATTTGTTCAACATGAGACCACGTTCATGATATAGGACCAAGAAAAGAGTAAAACAGAGAAATGTTTGGAAGACTTGTTTTTTTCTAAGTGAAGTCATTTTAATAAAAAATAATATTCAGTACAACTCATTGTTGATGAGTTTCTTGAATTTTCTTATATACAAATATGAATAATTCCAAACAGCAGCAGGCATATCTTATTTAGAATTGAAATCAACCAGAAACAGACCACTTTTTTAAAGTCACTTATTCTGTCGGCTTGCAATCTTGCTTCAAAGTGAAGTCAGACTTCTGTCACAAATAAGCAATGTGAAAACAGGAGTTGTATCAGAGCAACATCTACATAACAACCCTCAGGAACTAACAGCACATTGACCCTTTCATTACCAGCACATGAACAGATATAGCATTCCTGTAGCTCAGAATTCATTAAGTATATTAATTGTTCAGAAAATGTCTTGCCATCAATCAGGACCCTCAAGTCCCTTTCACTGTTACTGCTTTCCAGCATCTCATTTCCAGCTTCTGCATGATGAAACTCTATTTTGTTCTTCTTGGTATATTTTATACTTTGAGTATATGGGAAATACTCTACAACACTAATAATTATAAAAAGATAACATTACTTGCCCATTTTTTTGTCTATACAGCATTTTTAAACAAACATGCTTTTGCCATGCTTTTGTCTTACTCTGAAATGTGTGCCAACATCTTATTTGTATCACAAACTAAAAATACGTAGATAATATTCCTAAATACTGACATAGAGAACAAACTAATTTTGAGAAATCCTAAAACCTTATGTCTCATATTTAAAAATATGAAAAAATATTAACAACCATTTATACACTAAAGAAACCCATGATTTGTAACACCTACCAGCACTACAATTTCAAAAAAATTAACAGTTGGAAATAGAAATTATCTGTCAGAAAACACACACAAACAAGTTTGCTTACTCTAACAACAACTCCGGTGTTGTTACAACATACAACTAGTTTTTATCCAAAAAAAAAAATTAAACTGGAAAGATAAACACAACTAGACAGATGGCAAAAACCAGGAATATTTCCAGCATGATTTAGTAGTATTTGGTTCTTTTTGTTCCAGCAGTATCAAGGCAGAAGAGGGTAAACAGCAAATAAAGTATATTCACAACTTTTCACTACAAAACATGATTAGGTCCTTGATTTAGGACAGCACAAAATTTACAGTCCACCAAGCTGAAATCAGTTCCCATGCTAGAAAGCTTGTATCATATGCACTATCAAGCTTTTCCTAACTATTTTTAATGGAAAATCTTGAAAATAAGGAACAAGAATGAACAAATACGCCCCAAAATGTGTGGATGAAGGTATAATAGCAGACTAGAAAGAGACAGGCGGTCTAAGAGTGGCAAGAAACAGTAAAAGTGTCTGAATTCTGGTATTAAGAACAGATAGAGCCTGCAGCCATTCACAAAATACGGAAAACAATCTTACTCAGAGATGGTAAACAAATGTTTCCAATTCTTATCATGGACCATTGACCAGCAAAAAAAAATTAAGAAGGTTAAAAAGTTACTGTGTTTGTATCTGGGAAGAAAAAAATTTTCTAGTAGGAGAATTTCCAACTGAAGGAACCATAAACTCTAGGAAACAAAAAAGTGTATTTGTGTTCACTTTGAATGTTGTTTGTAGTACGTTGTTTTACAATTGTTTCTATTTTCCTCTAAATAGGAACACAGAAATATTAATTAAAAAAAACAGTACTAGACCATTTGAATCAATGAGGAGGAAAGAATAAAGAAAAATATCCTGCAGAGAACCATAACTGGGGATAAAGACTTCTAAAAAAAATCCAATCAAAATCTGCAGAACTCTGGGAATTTTTTTTTAATTTTTATTTATTTATTCATTTTTAAGAGGGGAAACCTGCCTCACAGTAGGAGTCTTTGGTCCAAATGAATTAGTTTCATACATTAGGAAGATATGCCAAGTTGTCTATCTTGATATGTTTTGATATCTACTGAATCAAGCAAGGTCCCTATTAAATTGAAAGATTTTCAAATGCTCCTGTAAACTGGAGATATACTTCAATGCTTCCAACAGTAAGGGAGAACTGACTTACTACTTTTTTTGCTCTTCATCTTCCTTCTGCAGAAATTACATATTATCTGTAAAAAAGACAGTTTTGCTGTAATCATGGAAGATGTTATTTGGATAGTTATTATCTGACCTTTCTGTCACATAGGATATAAAACAACCTTGTTCTTTCCCTTTGCAGAGAAACGTGGACACCACTATAAAGCCATTTCCAGGAATGCTAATATGAATTATATCAAATGTACCAAAAATCTGAATTAAATATATAAACAAATAAACCCCAAAACTTTGCTTTAGTTACTGTATTGATGTCACTATAGAGATGTGGCACTTTAACTTGTATAATTGCAAATAACATCAATTTGTGAAAATATTTCTAAATAAAAGTTTCACGAGTAGATGACTCAGTTCTCTAACGCACTTTCATTTACTTCAATCAAAGCATACTTTCTTGCTACAAGCATGAATGAGGTATTAGCAGACTGGTATTTCCAGTCACAGCTCCAAAAAATAGTGATCTTGAATTATTTATTTTTACTTATCTGGAAGAGTACATGGATCATTTAAATATAAAGAAAAAAGTTGATCTTACTGATAGAAGACAGCAAGGAGGTGTAAGGCATGAAGGAGGATTTTGAGTAGAAGCCTGCAAAAGACCTGTTCTGATATCAGAGTTTTTTGGGTTCAGATCAAGAAACAAGCGCATGTGATTCACAGAAAAAACACTGTTCACCCCAGATATTATGCCCATACATTTACAGACATTTCCTAAGCATAACATTCACAACTATTATCATCATAAAGTCAGCTACCTACAAATACAAATGCTGTCTTTTAAGGCTATGCTCATGGATACAATAATTGCTGTCTGAACGGTCTTTAATTGCTTGACCACTGCCAATGGTTCCAAGAGAGTTCTTGGCTGGCCTTTGTTCTTTCACAAGTAATGTCATATTGCATTTCAGAATCTTTGCATAAATCTTGTTACTACTGAAGATGGTTATATTTCCAAACAATGTTTTTTGCAAGGATTTCAAGACAAGTTTTTTTGGTCTTTCTCACTTTATGTGATCTAGATAGTTGGATCTAGAGTTTTTCCCTCCTGTAAATATATAAGCAAGGTTTGCCTTTCTTTTTCCTTCCATTCCTTCATGAACCATTCAAAGATAAATTGATAAATTCTCTCAGTGAACTAGCAAGCGATTAATTAGACATTCTATTACTCCAAATTTTCAAATGGTTTTCTTCATGTACAAAGCTTACAATTTGCTTCCTGAAAATACATTGAACATTTAAAACAGAATATTTTGCTTACCTATCTGACATTTTGAGTTCACATACCTTTTCTCTTTTTTTTTCCTTTGGTAAAACTTGGAGTTCTCAAAATACCTAGAACTCATCAGTGTTGCTACTAGTTCTCTTCACGACATACTTCAGATGATGAATCATGTCTATTCTATAAACATCACCCAAAACCATCAAAGTAATAGCTAGGTGTACCATAAACATATTTATTTTGATCAAAAAAAATCAAAAGTCTTCAAATTTTATGGTGATTCATCCATTCAATGTCTTATGGATCCTTTCATTCTAATAAAAGGCATAAGAGACAATTACAATGCTTCTTAAAGGTATCTGTACATTTCTAGAGATCTGTATTTAAGATTAAATAATGTCCATGGTCAAATCAACCAAGAAGATTGTGAAATCCTGGTGTTGACTTGGGGCATGTCTGAAATGGGAACAATACCCTGCAATACCTTTCTGCCTTCTTCATTGTTTAGTAGCTGCAGTAAACACAGAGACAGTTATACAAAACAGCAGACAAAACATCTTAGACTGCCTAAGCATAAGCTTGCTTTAAGTTGTTTTTACCTCAATCTAGGTCAGAAAGTAGAGGTACAAAAGTCAGCTTAGTCTTTATCCAAAAAAACAGGAGCCAGAAGCTTAAGACTTTGGTTTTATTTCAACTTTACTAAAACATAATTCTATTATTTTCTGAGGAATATTGAATTCCGTCTCCATTAAATAGTTATGCTAATGAAACTCTTCAGTCCTCCAACTGCAAATAAATTAAGGTTTGAATACATAATAAGTTTTGCGCATTTCAGAAACAATTACAAGAGGCAAGCATCAAAGACAGAAACTGAAGGAAGCAGACTTACATTTTAATAAAGACAAAGAGAAATTTTGGGGTTTTACTCTTAAGCAATAGGCATTGCAAGATGTTATACTGCATATAGACTCCAATAAATAAAGCAGCAAGTGCATCAGACCCTAAACTGACATACTTTGTTGGTGGCAAAGACAACAGTAAACTGTTCTATCACTGAGAGCAGCCTGCACTACATATGGTTGTGACATGCTTTCATGCACTTATGCTTTTTCATATTCAGACACTGTATATCTGTCCTTTGAAGTAGACTACCCAATTCATCATCCAACTTCCCATTCACAGTTTTAAAGATACCTCAGGCAAAGGGTGTTCTATTAGTTGATCTATTTGTTGTTGCAGCATCAGTCCATTTTCTATGCATAATCTATTACTTCAGGCCAAGAGAATAATATAAATAATAATAATAAAAAAATTGTTGTACAATAATTTCCAAGATCCTCATAAACCTATCCAGCTGCATCACAAGCAGTTTTCACATGCCTTAAAGACAACCCTACATTTATCAAAGTCTTAATACCATTGTATATCTTTAACTGACTGACTTCAAAAAGCAAGCAAGAATATTTCCTCTAACAGTACTAAGCAACATCGAAAGAGCAGCTACAGAGCTCAACTGCTTTGTGCAGATGTGGTTTAGCTAGTATTTTGAGCACATTTACAATCTTTCTTTGATATCCAGGCTTAATAGTTTCATAGGAACACTATTTTAGGCTACCCAAAAAGTAATGCATATATGCAAATGTCACAGAAACAAAATAACAAAGAAGTTAATATAAATTTCTAGATTTTCTCCAAAGTCTAGCTTACGTCTAAAAGAGTGCATGCATGCATGTGTATTCACATGCACAGATGCATAGACAAATCATACTGGAATCCCAAACACTTGCTTCAGTTTATGTAGTTTCACATCAATCATAAAAGTCTTCCTGCAATAATTTTATCCAGTATGCAACTGCTTGTGACTTTGTGAAAAAGTATAACACGTTACAAAGTTAAACCAAAAGGACAATTTAGGCTTGTGCAACAAAATAATTTTTGTGGACTGTTGACAATTTTTCTTGACACCTGGTCAAAGCTGCTTTAGCTAAAGTTTCAAGTTTTCTTTGTAACGACACAGACTGTCCAAATCTAGTCTCAATCCTTTCTTAAGTGGATCAGGAGTGATAGAAGCTTGGCTTGACTATCCAGAGGAACTGCAATTTAAAACTAGTTACATACTTATGCATTACATCTTTTTCTAATTTTAATTTTCCATTTTAAAGCTACAAAGATAAGCACCAATGCAGGTAACTCACTCAATGAAAATGGAAGTGCAGGATGAGGTTACTGTCTGTGTTACGGCAGTGAAGTTAGCTGCTGGAGAATTAACCTGTACAACACACAGGAAAAAATAGCTAGTGCTATTTTACCTACCCTTGCATTAGGACTTGTGACACATTTCCACCACTGCCACCAAGAAACATTAGTGATCCTGACTGATGCAAATGTAGGCAGTTTTGCACTATTGTAGCTCATCTCTAGATTAAGCTAACCCAGATGCTTCATCTCATCACTACAGCTGACTTCATAATAAAAATATAATTTAAAAGAACCAAAATAATAAGAAATAGTTTGCTTGGTCTTTAAATTAAAGCCCAAATTATTAAACAGTAGTTCATTTCTAACAAATCTCCCAGAACCTGACTGCGTGCAGGAATGATGTGTTAGAGATGCAGCTCTTCACTTCTGTGCATCTCAGGAAGGTAAGCATAGTACCATTATTTAGCTATTTAGTTGTTTATTTAAAAATAAAGGAGGTGGATGGAATTAACTAAGTCCACAGGAAGTTTTCATATGAATCCAAATATTTTATTTTCCCCTAGTCACCAACCTGTAGTCATGCTTCCTCTCATACTGTTTCCCTCAAGAAACTAGGCTTCTCCAGAGGAGTTAGGTAATGGCATTCCTTCCTTTGCACCTTCATGCCATACCATGAAGCCTAATAGTTATGGTACTCAGAAATACCATTTTGAAATCCCTTCAAACAAGGCAATAAGCCAGCTTCTTTTGATGGAGGGAGGGAGGTAGGCAGGCAGGTAGAGAGGAGGGAAGGCAGGGACATAAGCAGGCAGGCAGGCAGGAAGGAAGGAAACCCAAGCATCAGTAACTCACAAAATTCGATATCTATAGTTCAGATTTGAAGCCCAGTGCTCAGAGAAACCCTAACCATGTTAACCTAATGTAATTATTTCTATGTAGCAATATATTGTCTGTGCTGACATGAAGGGAACACCTGTTTAGTTGTTTTGCATCATCATGATGAACATGAAAGTCATCCATTCCTAAGTGGTCTAGCTAGTACCAAATAAAGACTGACTGTTTAAGCTCTCAGCTAATGCAGGTGTTCTGATAGATTTGTTTTAAATCTTCAGCTCATGACCTGATAAGAAGAAAAGGAAACTGAGGTTTAGATTATTGCACTAAAAATGTCTATTCTGCTGCATGGAATGAGAAGTGAATAAAAAAAAAAAAAATTATTCAAAGTAGCCAAAACCCTTAGAAATCTCAGAACAATACAGTTGCTACAAACTACTTAATATTCTAGAAAAAAATGAGTAGATATGCAGGAGCAAGCTAAAGCCAAGACAGGTGAGGACAATGGTAACTTTCACCTGATGAAAAAACTGAAGAGGAAACAAGACTCTGCATTGCATGGGTCAGTGTAGCCAAGCCAGGCAGCTCAAGGGTGAACTAAATGAATAAAAGTGTACTTTGGTTGAATTCATCCTTCACAGTTTTATTTCCTTCTCTATGATCAGCGTCAAAAGTTAGCTGTTCTTTCACTTGACACAAAAAAGAGGTAAGGAACATATGCAGTGAGTTGTGACATTCAGTAATAAGCTGTTGACTAGTTTTGTACACATGCTGAAATCACTTTAAGTTGGTTTATATGTACATTTGCTAGCTCGCAGAATTTGCACTTATAAAAATAGCTATTGCTCTCATATTCTAATGGGATCTGTGCAGAGGGCTCTCCTGCAAAGCATCTTATTAAAACTTAATTTCTTTATAAGCAGATCTGTTTTGGCTTAATAGTCTTCATGCATAAGCTGTGCAAGGGAAAAACCATCTGTAAATAAAAGAAGTTAAAATCTCCAGAAAATTCAGAAGACGCTCTACACTGTCAAAGTCAACTTTTACTTGTTTACTTCTTCACAAAACAGCACAGGATGTTGAATTCAGGACAAGCATGGGAAGAGCAAACAGACAGATCTGCTGTTTCCTGATGATATCAACGATTTCCAATTTAGCCCTACATTGTTTAACGAGAACAGCATGTTCTAACAGAATGTTCCTATTAGTTAAAAGTCTGTTTACTTTAAGCCAAATGTAGGTAAATATTTCTGGTTCATAAGGACTGAATGAAGTCTTGTACACTTAACATTGTATACTACCCAAATGTCCAACAAGTCACACTCATGTTGGTTGGGAATATGAAAAATGTGAAAAAATATACAGAAGTGTTAAAATATCAAAGATAAATTTAAATTGTATGAAATTTCTGCTTTTATTTTTTTCAGTCATTTTAAACTCAGCAGTTCTTTCTATGGATTCCAACGAAAAGTAAATGCCACACAAAATAGTATTGGCTAAGATTGCACAGAATTATTGAGAGAAAACTGCAAAACACTGACAAAGAGGAAATGGGGGGGAGTCATAACCTTACAGGGCTTGAGAAATAAAATTCATAAAGTGGAATGAATAGGAAACATCTGAGACTGTATTTAGAAGACCAGGCAGTAGAAGCACAGAGATAACTGGAGCTCAACAAAACAGAACATCGAAAAAGTTGTTGTTCCTGTCACTGGACATAGCAGCATAATGCCATCCTAATTCACGTATTAATTTACCTTTTTATATTAAAATCATATCTTATTATCACGATTTTACCTGGTAAGGAGCTAAATACCATACCAGCTGCTGGCTCACTCCCCTCATCCCAGACCTCTTTAATCATCTTGGCATCTACATGTTTCCAAAAATAGACAAGGAAAGAGGTGATGGTAAGAAGTGCCCTTCTAGAAAAAAGAACTTGTGAGTTTCACATGACAAACCAAAAAGTAATACATCTTTTCAAAAAATATTTTTTTTAAGCAAGAAATATTAAAAGCAGATCATGTTATACATGTAATTATGAATAAAAGTTTAGATCATATCCAAAATTAGTGTAAATTTTTCTTTTCAAAGAATGGGCAAACATATCCATTCTGTATTATTAGTTCCAGTATTCATTAACTAACATTTCTAGAGATATGATGGTCAAACATGTTTTATCTTTCTAAGAGTTCATATGACAATAAAACAGACCAAAAAATCATGCTGGATTAAAGATCACAGCTGGCAGTTTCTTTCTTAAATATTTTTTCATGAGAGAAGGCCTTCAAGCACTTCATTAAGTTCAGGATATCCACACTTTAATGGTCTTGTGGCAAGGAGTACCAGCTACTAAAAGATATTTAAGAGAGCCGAAGGAAATTAGTGAATTGTAGGGTATCACCTTGGAAATTGGAGTTGTCACTTGATGAAATAATGTAAGCACAGATACTAAAAGAAACAAGAATATTGTGGATTCATTCAAACAGCAGAGAGAGAAAACAGAAAATGTACTAAAATAAGTAATCAGGAGTTAAAAGCTCTGTAGCTTCAGGGCAGCATTTGCATTTATGTGAGCACAGAAAAACATTGCTTTTGGGGTAAACTGCTCAATTCTATGAAGGTATTACTGAAGAAAATTCAAAAATAAGAAGAGACATATGTTCTACTGTACACTTTCCCACAGAACTGGAAAAACCACATGAGGGACTAAACAGAGAAATGAACTGAATTGAGAAAGACCAACAATGCTGTAAAACACCAAAGATCTATGTTGTCCCTGACCTTATGACCTAGCATTTAAATATTATTCCCCTGTTCCTTCTTCAATTACATATATTTGTATACTGAAGAGACACTACAAAAAACAGACTGCATAGACTAGCCCTACAACAATGCTAAAATACTTCAAATAAATTTTATATTGTCATCTAATCTCCAACTATTCTTCACAGGTAAACTGGAAAATTCCCACAGCCCACTCTGGATTTTAACATGCTGGCATGTGTCAGGATCTCTTTTAGCACATCTGAGGAGTCAAATAAAATGTGTGTGTTCTGAGTACAGCCTCCCTGAGATGTCCTCAGCTCCTTAATGTTAGGTACTTTTCATAAGCAGAGGCATTTTTAAATGACCACCACTACAAAGATTAAAAAAAAAAAAAAAATTACATGAAAACCCCAAAGAACAATTAGCATGTCCTTAAAGAAAAATAGGTAGATATATTTTTTCAACAGCTGACATACATTTCCTTAGACGTATTTATGCTACACAAGGGCAATAATTAGATGCCACTTTAAAAAAGCATTATTCACTAAACACAAGCTAATGAATGTATCTTTATGTCAAGTAGACTAATCTTAATATGCTTCATCTCCATGCAAAAATCACAAGTATCTGGAGGTTCGTAATCTCCTCTGCTGCAGAAAACTGTGAAAGTAGTGTGTCTCAAGTCTGATGTCATGAAGAAAAACAGCAGCTGTGATTATGTCGGCTATTGGCAAATCTCATCAGGATGAATTTTCCCTAGTTTTGCATTGCTATCTATGTGTATACACGTGTACATCTAAAAAATTCCTTTTATCCATTACTAAATGAGAATTTTAACTGCATGAGAGTCAAAACCAAAAGAACAAAAAGCCCTCAAGAAACTCTATGTATAGCAAGTTCAAAAAGAAATATTCTGCCTGACGGCACTAACAAATCAGGGCAAGATAAGCAAATAAATTTCTGGTTTTATATACAACCTTCTAGATAAGAGTAGGTTTAAATGATTTGCTGAATTGCCATTTCTGGAGGTTCTCACATAATTTCATTAGATAAATACATACAAATATAAGAGCCAAGATCAGTTTAGCCTTTTATATAGGAAGGTACCAGAATTCCCCATCCTTTCTCCAGTATGCAGATGAGAGCAGTTCTACTTCCTTTCCTTTATGGGCAACCTTAGTGGCAGCTCCCTTGCAACAGGAAGCACTATAGGATTCCCAGATCACAAAAGGGACACTTTCTGCTTTCTACCCTTACCTTTTACCTTTATGTTCACTAGTTATGTAAAGCAGAAAAAAGAACAAAATGAAAACTGTTTCTTGTGCCAAAAATGTGGAGTAATAGGAGTTTTACAGTAGACAAACTGTTGTATCCACTTGCTAACAAGTCTCTAATAAAACCACAGTAATTGCTAGCAATAACTCACTCTTTATCAAACCATGTCATTATCTTCCAACTGCAGTGAATATACTGCTCCTTTGCAACAAGGACTTTCACTGTAAAAAAGAATTAATATTTCTATATATGTGCAATTGGGCTGATGCCAACAGATGTGGAATTATATAGTGAGAATATGCTTGAATTAAAATATGTCAGAGGAAAGTAAAATGTCTTTATCCACTACAAGCATACAGCTACTTCAGGCAAAAATAATAATAATATTTACTATTTTAATATTTATTAATATTATAATATTAATTAATTTTAATTTTATTATCACTAATGTTATTTTAATATTATTATTGTTTTATTTAATCTTATTCCTGATCAAACTGTAAACATAAAATAGAGCAAACTATTTTCCATGTTCCTCTATATGGAATTTGTTACTCAGTTTCTCATACTAATTTTTCTTTACCCTTTTGATCAGAATTCTGTTGAGAAAAGAAAATATATACATACAGAGGTATCAGAGAATGGATAGAGTGAGGAGTAATAGAGGGAAAAGCAGCTGCAGCTAGAGGTTCCAAACATGATCAGGGTTCAGTTTTGCTCATTTTACAAACACAAAATAAGGGGCAGCCTTGGAAATCTCATGACTCACAGAGATAACTAGATCACAGGTGACAGAAACTAAGTATTACCATCGTTTTAATAGATTTGAAACAAAGTCACACTGGAGTTTTGCGCCAGAGTTAATACGACCCCAAATCCCCACTGCCTGTTCCAGTGGCTCCACATAAAATAGACTATTCAAAGAAATGCCCTTTTTTGTTCTGTAGAAAGAAATACATTTTAGGATTTGCCAGTTTGGTTTAAATATGTTTGCAGTACCGTGCAGCTCAGAGGTGGATATGTTCTATGAAGTAAATATTTATAAAACAGTATACTTTGCCAGAGGAGGTATAGAATTCTCTTACCAATTACAAGTGATGCAAATTTTAAGTAATATAAACCACACTGATTCTTGAGTAATAAGACAACGCTGAGGTCTTTTCTAAAAAACACAAAGCCAAATCTTAAACATTTTCGTTCCAATATTGATCATCCAATCTCTACATAAAATAACTTGTCTTGGGTTTTCTTTTAATAGCCCTACAATAGCATCAGATAATCAATAGATCTTCCAGGAAGCATTTCATCTTTTTCCTCAACAATAGCATTTCTTTGGGGTTAGATTCAAATTTTTAAAAATAAAACAAGCTAGATATTACAGACGACATAAAAAGACTATTTTCATTCTTTTTTAAGAACTCTGCACCTTTTTTATATTTCTCCATTGTAGCAGCCTGATCATTTGTCAGCAATAATTGTAATGACAGGATTCACCTATAGAGCAATATGAGAACTATTTTTCCCTCAAGATCTTGAAATATGCCTTGTAAATAACTTAGAAAAGTAAGAAAATTTAAACTGCTGTTCCATAAGCATTATGCTAATAAGAATGCCATCAATAATGTAAAATTTTCATTGCTTGATTACTTGAGTTCTTATGTAAAATACAACATCACAGTTTCTTTCTAGTCCATCAAAGATATATTGATTAGTGTATTACTTCTGTGTAAGTCACGGCTTCCAACACAACTACGTACTCAGTAACTCCAGTTAGTAAAGATCAGGTTGGCAGCAGCTAAGATATCATGTAGCCAAAGAAATGGAATATGCAGCCTGCTCCTGTATTGACGACAAATGAAAACTAGCATAAAAAATATTCTCTGTTTCTACCATTTAGATCACTACAGAGAAGGGGAGGGGAAAAAAAGCAATGGAGGAGAACAATGGCAACAGTGACTGCAGCCACATTGGTACTCAGCTATCCCTTTGGTGTCTATATTTATACAGTTAGTTTGAAGCTAGTTTGGTTTTTCTTGCTACAATAAAATCAGAATCAAATAAATCAGGTAATAAAAATGCAGGTAAATGTGATTTTTATGGAAGAAACTGAAGAGGACTAAAGATAGATACAAGTCGAAATTTATCAGGGAACTGTGAGGACTTCTGTCCTCCCTACTTGTGGTAAGTCTCATCAATGTCTTCCTGATACCTAGTGTTTGATGCCTGCAAAGCCAGGGAGATGCCTCATACAGCATCTAAGAGCATTATTGTGCCACCTTTCCAATCATCCCTCCATCAGAGACCCCATACTGCCACACGTTCACTATATCAGTATGGCCTAGGAGAGCAAAGGGGATGCTTCTCTTCACCGTGGTCATCAGAGCTGCCTCTGTCCCAGTGACAGAATTTCTTTCTTTCATGAAACATGTGATGTTTCTTGATGCAAATTTTCCTAAGGCTTTTTTTTACCCTTTCAGTTAACAGCAATGCATCACTGTAAGTTTCATACACATCATCTTCACAAACACATAGAATAAAGCAAAGCTCTGTGGTAAGTAGTTCATGGTAAAATAAAGAATATTCCGCTGAACAACAATTTTCTGTACTAGAAAGAAGTAAATTTCTTGACAAAACAAACATCTGAAAGTCACAATTTTGTGTATGAGGTATGCAGAGAGAATACATCCATAACAGTAATTATTGGACCACATTTCGAAAATTGCAGTGGTTTTACAGCAATCTTGATAAGGAGAAATACACTTTTTTGTTTTTCCTTTTACAAAATGTGAGCATAAATTATCATCTTATTAGGAAATTTTCTTGTATAACATCACATTCTCTCAAAGTTAATTCTGTCTGTATCTCCCACTACCAGTGCTGTAGGAGGTATCAAGAAGACTCCGCATTTTCAAATTAGACTTTCAGGGGCTAAGAATCGATATGAAAATTAAAAGGTCTATTTTCTTAACCAATTCACATTCTCTTGCCAGGAGTTTGCAAGCCAACCAATATTTTAAATTGGATTTTGTTTAAATTGAATGTATAAAATTGGGCTCCAGGAGTATAAAATAGACAAATCTTAATTGGTTTAAGCTGGACCATTTTCTTCAGAGATGCATAAAGCTGGAACATTATTTCTTTAAAGAGGAAACATTAGATGTGTTGTTATTGTATTGTGCTGTCACTTGAAGTGTAAATTATTTAACCATTACTTCATTTTAAGCTCACACTACTACAAACTAAACAATATTTCAAGATTTATAACAGACAAACACACCATCCATAGTATTTTTCCTGTGTTATAAATCAAAAAGCTTAAAATAGCCCAATATAAACTGTAATTGATGCTTTTTTTAAGTCACTGGAAAAGTAAAGATACTAAGACATAAAGAGTAGCATCTTAGAAAGATCCAAGAGGTCAGTGAAGGAAATGATAGGCAATGCCAGAGTGATAATATCATGAAATCCAGCTACTAAATACTAACTGATAACTGGCAAACAGCAGGAAAAAAAGCCTAAACAGCATGCTGGTGCCTAGGTATTTCTTACTCAATTACACATTTAGTGACTTCATCTAAATGCTCCTGGCACTGTAGGATTCACAGTTTGTTTACGGCATCCTCATCCCACGAGAAGTGCAAGATAACATTTTTATTATTGCTTGATGGAAGTAATTGGTACCTGTAGGCAAATTTGTTATTGAGTAATTTCATGTCAAAATGCAGAGGTCTGTCTTGGCTTAGCTGAGTCACCTCAAATACCTCAGCTATCAGGTACATAAACGAGAGTTTATTAAACTCCCTTTTGTCCTTCACAGACTTGTCATCAATACAAATCTAAAACTGAAATTCATAATACTACACTGAATTTTTTTTCCAAAAAAAATCAGCATTCACTTTATAAAATAGTTTGTCTCTTTCTACAAATACTTTATTTATAAAGACTCTTCTGTTTCAATACAGGATACCATCTTCATAACAAGTTTATTGCATATGAAATTAATGTTCTAAACAAATGTTCTCCAGAAAATTATTGAACTAATTTAAATAAAGCAGCTAAGAAATGTACAGTTAGAACTAGAATGGCTCAACTGTTTATTATTCTGTGAAAAGATGGAGGATGATTCAGGAGGTAGGTATCTTACCTGATTTAGGACCAAATTCTCTCCCTAGTTCAACAGTTGAGTAGCAATCAGCACAAGTGCTTCATATCCAATCCATTCTCCAATAACATCCACATGCAAATATTTAAAAAGCAGATGATCCCAGCTCATTCTATCTTCCAGTCAGATTTTATTCTTTTCTCTCCAAAGTTAAGCTTCATGAAAATTTATGAGATACCAAAAATATCTCATTTTATATTACAACATCCTGAAGCAAAACCTTTTCATACTTTCATCTGTTCAAGAAACTCCTTAGCTTTTTTCCATTAAACAGATTTATAGATATATATAAATAGCAAGTTTGACATGACCTCTCCTGTCAAATATAGTCAATAAACATTTACCAGAAGTAGTAAATAAATGATGGTTGGATCACATTCCAGAGGCTAACCTTTAGGTTTTCTCACTAAATGATACAGATCAGGGATTTGAATTCATTTCTTCCTTCAAAAATATGAACAATGTAAAATTTTATTATTTCAGGGTCCATCATTTTCCCTGTAGTTTATTTCTGAGACAGAATATTTTCTCATTCTAAGATTTCTTCCTTTCTTCAAATTTTCATAAAAATTTATTACTATTTATTAAAATTCTAGGTTACAGTAGATTAATATTTTTGAAAGCTGAACAGTGTCATAAAATACACAATTAGGTCTTATGAGTGCCATTTTTCTCAAATGTCTCTTGAGTCTTTGAGCTCCAGGATTCTACTTCTACTCCCAGCAAATTGTCCACAACTATACAAAGAATGTCCCAAACTACTTTCACAAGCAGTGCAGTTAGGAGAATTGCAACACAACAGTCATGTGATGTCTCTCTGACAATTATATTCAATATATTCAATATTCAATATATTGAATACTGAATATTCAATATTCAATATATTCAAAGTCAGCTCCAGTATTATTCAGAAGCTTAGTCACAGAAGTTGTTACATTATCAAAAAATGAAATATCAGTGTTTAGTATACTTGTTTAATGGGACCAGAAACACTACTTTTCAATATATATACAGGTGGATATTATCTCAGAAAGGAATCTGAAACTAAACATGTATAAGGTGAAACAATCCTAGCATCCACTGCAAATTTTCTCCAGTTTTATCAGGGTTAGTATTTGTACAACACATAGAAAGAATTTATATGAATCTAATACCAAGAATAAGCATGTAACATTTCTCATGTGTCATTTTGCTAATGCATATTTAGAAGGCTGTTATAACAGAAAGTACTCTGAAGGACAGAGTGTACTAATTAAGGAAAGTTAATCAAGAAGCTTTAATAATAAGGAAGGAAAGAAATTACCTAGTCCCTACATTGCCACATGGGGTCCCTGTATGCAGTCACAGAAAAGACAGGTTAAGAGTAGATAAGCAAGCAAGCAGTTTTCCCACTAGCTATAATAACTACCTAAGGTGGTAGAAAGGAAAATGTTCATTGTTTCTGCATATGCACCCTGCTTTTCTCTGTCTTATCTCTTTGTATAACCTTATGTTTGATTACTGCAAATCCATGTTTTCTGTGAAGAAACCAACATGCACCATAAGTCTTAATCTCATTATAAATCCAGGGGGTTTTGAGTGATCTGACAGCCAGTAAAGTATTGTTTTTACAGAACTCATCACCTTAAAGTTATTCCTCTGGGAATTCAGAAACCTGCAAGCTCCTGGCAACTGCATGAGCTGATTTAAGAACTGGCTATACAGGCCTCTTTAAGAGAAGTGTCTGAGGGTAGGGCAGTTCAGGTTGTTGAACAGAGTCAAGTGAGAATACTCAGGTCAGAGGAGAAGCTGCAGAAACTAGAGAAGCCAGTGACTGCAAGCAGGGTATGTCACTGTTTCTCCAGAACTCATAACAGCTCAAGTACTGTTTTATTCTGGTAGAGCTGCGAGTAACGTCTAAGCTTAGAAAGGATTCTACTTAACAAGCAAATGTACTGTGTGAGGAGTCATTGGAAATAAACCTCAACTGGTTATAGATTATTCTCTCTAAGGAGTTAAAGATTTAAAAAAAAAAACCAAAACTAAATAAACACCACAAAATAAACAAACCCTAGCTGATTAATTCCTTCCTCTCATCATTTTTAGCATACAAGCTGCAGATGAACCATCCTGTTTTGTTCTCTGCCCCTGCTATTCCAGGATAAATTTACCTGCCCTTAAAATATTATTTCTACCTACAGCTAACAAGTATCAACCTAGGTGAAAGTTTGACACAAAAATTTTGACACATTCTATAGGAAACTACTAGTGTTTTGCCATATAAAATTTTATTTAAACTGTTTGAACTCTATGAAGAAATATATATCTCAGTGAACCATTTGACTTTTAAGTCTTCTGTTTAGCAAAAACTTTCTCATTTCTAAAAAGATTTATCTGGATTTATGGTAATAATACCTAATCCAAGATTAGGCAGTATAGATTAACAGAAATCCTGGTGTGTAATTAAAGAGTTATTCTTTCTACCTATCAATATTTGGTTTAAGATTCCCACAAATGGTTTAGATTACCTCTCCCATATGACAAAAAATGTCAGGATGTGGGAGCTGAGAGTGACTATTTCCCACAACACTCTAAATCACTTCTGGGCAAAGGAAGTTTTTTACTGTGTCTTGTAAACTAGAAACTTGAAATGACTGTAAAGACTGTAATCTCAATGACTGCAGCACTAATTTACCTTCAGAATCTGCAGATTAATGTAATTCACAGGATATAAATAATGACAGTTCAAAATTAAAAGTAGAAAATTAAAAATGAAAGTTCAACATCTAAAAGACAGGATTGTACAACCAGTTCAACAGAGGACAGACTATGAAAACCAGTATTTTCTATATTCTAGTGGCTGAAATGCATGTGAACATAAGAATGCTAGCTCATCAAAATTTCAGATGCCACGAACTACTCATAAAGAAAGAAAGACATTTCAGAAACATCTATTGCCTGTACTGTTACTATCTACTAACATGCTGGCACCAGACAAATTAGCTTAAAGACTCAATAGTCAAGTCTGACCCACCACCTCTCTCCAATATGAAAGAAAAAAAGAGATTTATGCAAACACATGATTTAGTTTGAAAAACACCTCTCCCTGCATTCCTTTAGGGTCTGCAAACAGATTCATAAGTTGTCTGTATGCTTTTGAATAACCCTAAAGTACAAAAGAATCATATGCTGTGTGCTAATCCCATTGCATGAGCCCTCAAAGGAAGTACTTTGGAGCAAAGAGCTGCATAATTACTTATTTTTCCAAACACAATATAAGCCAGTAAATAGATCTGCTATTCAGAAAAAGAAAGATAGATTTCTTCGTTATGATTCACGCAACATCCTTTTCTATAAGGCAAGACTAAATTTCTGGGAATTAAGACACAGAAACAACAAACCAATCCAAGATACTGGATGCTAACCTACTGCCTTTCTGAGCAGGAGATAAAACAGGACATAGTCTTTCCATAATGGAACTTCTTTCTTTAGCCTGTGCTCTTACAGCTGCTCCTAGATCATCCATTTGACACACAGATACACCATGATACTCACATGCTAGAATGTGTTCCTGACAGTTCTTAACTCCTAAGCAAGCAGCACTGGAACTTTTCATGTTGTTTTATTACCTCAGCACAAAGCGTCCAACAACTGTTGTAGCCCCAAGCAATTAGGAAGTCTCTAATGACACACAGACATTTTTGCAGCTCTTGCATATACTTCATGAATTAGGTTTTGCCAGTACCAGAACATAAGCATATAAGTGCTTTGATCATGATTTACTAAGGACTCAAAACATGATCTTAAAATCTTTTCTTTTTAACAAATGTGGGTATATAAATGGCTAGTTCCCTGAAGCTCAATATAGACAAAATGAAATTTGTTCTTCTAACAGGTGATTCAGAGCATGTCTTAGGTTCTCCAACTCATTACTTCACTGACAATAGAAGAACCCTCTGGAGACTGGGCTTCTAACTTAAGCTCTCAACTATCAAACTTAGCATCAGATAAGACAAACACCTCATTCTCCTACTGCTAAAATGAAATAAGAATATAGTTTTTACCACATAATCTCACATTGCTTCTTTTCATTACATTTCAGTTTCAAGGAATAATTAAGACCAGAGCAGCAAAAAAGAATAATGTGTTGAGTCCACTTCACCTCAGAATAAAATAGCCATTCCAGTGGTTTGGTTTTACACATAATTTGGAGGAATTATATCATGTAGCTAAATCATAGAATCAGAGAATAATTCAGGTTGAACAGGCCCTTTGGTCATGAGCTAAACATATTTCTATTCAGAGCAGGGCCAAGTTAAATCAGGTTGTTCAGGACCATGCCAAATCAAGTTTTGACTATCAAGGTTGAATAGTCAAGCTCCCCGGGCTACATATTCCTGTCTGGTCATCTTTTTTTTATGATAAAAAAATCCATATATCTAATCAAAATTTGTTACTCAGAAATTATTCAGACTTGCTATCCAATAGAAGCCCCAGGATCTTTTCTCCTGACCTATTTTCTAGTCAGTTAGTGCTCTACTTGTATTGATACACTGGGCTAGTCTGTAGCACTAACCATTTTGCTTTCTCTCAGTTCTTTCTAAACAAAATTCAGCCCATCATCTACTTACATGAACTAATAATCAGTTTTCCAAATTATTTTCCCATTTGTCCACTCAGACATAGAAGATTTCTCTTTTCTCCTGAACAGATGGTGAGTACTTACTAACTGCTCATTATAATCTGAAAGTAAACCTTGGCTGGGGATCAAACAAGTTCTCAGTGTAACCTCTGAGGCATATGGCTGATTGAACCATTATAAAGACAATTAAATACTTTGAATGTTAAATCAGTAAAACATACCTAGCGTAGAAGTGTATTCAGCATGAACAAATGCAGCCTGCTACTCCACCTACAGAGATAATTGTACCCTACAGAAAGCTCAAGAAAACTGTGCAAACATTCTCCAAGTATATTTTCCAATATCAGTGTTCAGGGCAGCTCTCAAACAAGAAAATTTGAAAATTATTACTCCTGTATGCAAATGCAGGGTTTTTTAAAGGTGTGTATGAAGACATTGACAGAGAAAGCAAAGACCTATTTCTGATATTGCATAAACATTATCAAGACAGTAACTGTGAACTTGCAAATAAACCCTTTAAGATTTATTGTTATAAAATAACCTGTTACCTTAGATAAGACATCTGTGCTCAAAGAGTTGTCCCATCATCTGATATAAATCTCTTAGAGAACAGAAACAAAACTGTTTATAGACTTTGTATATGTTTGTTCAGAATGTACAAGCTGCCAGGTGTATAGATTGTACAAAACATATGTACATGAACGGAGACTCAATAATTTCTCTTGTAGGAGGCATAGCATCTAACAAGGGAAGGTCTGAAGAAGGCAGTTTCCAACAAGATCACTCATTTTTCTGTTGTCTTTCTCTTTGAAAAGCGAATAGTGAGTTAAAGCTTCATGCCATGTATCAACGCAGTTCTTGGTTCTCACAGGAAGTTTATGTAAATGTTTAAGATGCAATTGATCCTCCTTTCTGTTTTTGGCACGATAATAACAGATGTTACTAATTATTTTTTTTTTATCTGAATCTGATTAAACACTTCAGCAAAACATTTAATAAAGTCAACATGCATAATTCTTATACTAAAGATCCAGTGTTTATTCTGTTCTCATTATTATCCTGTAGGGCTGCATTATTTATTTGCCCTGTTAGAAAATATCCAAGTATTCAAGAAGATTCTGCTTAATTTTACTCCCTCTATTTTGAGTACCACAATATATTAAAATTAAAGTGTTATTACATTAATTAATTCATATTTCTTTTAGGAAATTTGCTAATAGCTATGACTAATATTTTCATTAAAATATGTTGCATTATGCATCTTTATATTCATATTTCAGAAGTTTCTTAGCTTTTCCTTATATTTACTATGAGATGGTAAAAATTAAAAGCATGATAAAGAATAAGAATACCAGAAAGTTTTACAGAGCCATCTAGATTACTTAGTTAGCAGAATGCAGTGAAAAATGTAAAATCAGCAGAACCAAATACCAGATCATATAGCTGGGAATTAAAAGTACACAGTCATTGTTAAGATCACAAAGGTTTCCCTTCAAAAATAAAACCTACCTCATAGATTTGGATAACCTTCACTTAAAAAAAAAGCAATCATCCCCTATTTGCTGTCCAGCCAGAGACAAACATGAAGTAGCAGAGAATTCATCTTAATTGAGAGGTAACTTCAAAGTGTAAAGACATTTCCACAACAAAAATGCTGCAGTCTCATCTAAGAAAGGTAATTATAGTACAGAGTCACAGTTAATGTTCTACAGAAGTAATTCCATCCTTAGCATTATTTTCACTATCTTTTAGCTTTGAAAAAAGATCCCTGTTGGGCTGAAATTTCTCATACAGTCTCAGCCCAAAGGGTTATTTTAAAGTTTAAATTAAAATGTTAAGAAAATGGAGTAACTAAATTAATTTTTGCACTATGAAAAATGTTCTCATTTCTAGCCTTCTAAAACTGTTGCTTCAACTCAGAATAATTTATTTTATTTCCTACACTGACATGAATTCAACTTCTGAACAAAGATTTCAGCATAGACTCTGACTTCAGCTTAGTTTGTATGTAGTATGCCAAAACCTCTGTATATTATGTGATAAATATTAGCCTGGAATAGAAAAGCTGATAATGTCACTTCTAGTTACTGCTCTGTGAATTATTTGCCTCAAAGTCAAACCAAGTGGCACCTTTTGGGTGAGGGAAGAGGGGTTAGAGCAATTAACAGTTCCAGGTTAAAGACAGGAGACCCTATGTTTGTCCCTGTGAAATGTGGCATTTGGCAGTAGCTCAAATCAGATGCTCAACAAAAACTATATAAAGGAGATGGTCACAAGCAAAATGCATGATAAATCAAACACAGCTATGCTGGGAACTAATGTCACACCTAATGGAGGCCATACCACAACTTATATTATCTAAAATATACTCACTTCTCATAAGCAATTTTAAGAGGATCTTCCAAGAAGAAAATCAGCATTGATATGATTTTTCTAAAGGGAAGTAGGTTTTTAATGAAAAGAATACTGCATTGCTAACTTACAATTCAATCCCATGGCTTTTTATTCAACTTTCAATTTGAATAAAATACTTGTAAAGGTATCCCTTAAATATAATTTCCACAATTGAGTGAATAACGGTAGAAATATTTTTGCATAACCATTATGAATTAATTTTTCTTAACCAGCTTAAGTGCTATCATTACCTCTCACAGGTGGAGTGCCCTATAGAAACAGTGTCTTTAGTGGAATAAAATAGTTCTGGAAAAAGCACAAGGTGAGTCTTAAATTCTGAATGACTTCCCTATAAAACTGACCACACTTGTACACTTCTGCGCTTTGTATGCCAAAAACATTGCTATGGCACTGATAGAAAACTAGAAACACCAATTTCCTACTCCTTCCAGAAGGTCAAATACTTCCTGATAACTGGAGAGAACATGGATGCTTTACACCTACCCAGGTGTAAAATTCCACTTCAAGATTAAGTATTTTATAAGACTTCCTAGCATTGTCATCTGCTTCATCTTACAGGACTGTTTGGCAGATTAATAAGTGTAAAGGTTCACCCAGTGGTTGATTCAGACCATCATTCTCTAACCAACTAATAGTTTAAAATAGCTCAAGATATCTTTCAGAAAGATGACCAAAGAAATAAAGAGTCCACCACATCTTGTACAAATTACTCTAACAGTTAATCATTCTTCCTAGAGAAAAAGGTACATTAACCTGAATTTGCGTGTGTTTCATTACAAGCCATTACATCATGTTATATCTCAATCTGATATATAGCTGTCTCATAGCAAAAATCTGATTCCTGTGAAAGTACTTTCAGATAATAATCAGACACTTTGAAATATCTTTCTTAAAAGAAATAGATGGAACTGCCTTAATCAGGCAAACACAGAGACCTAAAAACATCCTAAGTTTGACACACAGGTCAAAATGAGATAATTTTTTTGCAGTCAAGAGGCTTGAAAATTAAATTGAAAAGAAATTTTAAAAAAAAACAAACAACTATTTTTATTTAACTAGGTCAGTGTTAAATTATCTCTTTTTTTCTTTTTTTTTTTTTTGTTAAAGATTGAGCTTCAAGTATAAATAGCAACCAGGGGAGATGGTTATATTTAAAAATCTGTTCAAAGGTGGAGAAGCTACAGTTTTCAAGCATAGCAATGGTGTGAAAGGAGCTTACAACTAAAGATACAATAGGAAGGCTCAGGGAGAAGAGGGAGTATTAAGTATGGAATACTATAATGCATAGACCTTGGTGAAGGAGGAAATGGAAACAAGATTTTAAATGTAATCCATGAAGATGAGCCCAATTATTTTGTAATTTTCTGTGAAATAAGGAATTATTAACTATGCAGTGGAATACCTCACGTGTTATATGAGAAATACTCAAATCTGAGTTAAAGCAAGGACTCAGATACATAGTCAGTAACTCATGTTTCTCATATCAACACCTTAAATATTTATTGTAGTCAAGGGAATACTAAATTCATAGTATTCACCTACCATGTCACTCAGTTAAGACATCTGGGAGCATTCATGGTTACTACAGTATATGATAAGGAAGAAAACCTAGGTGGGTCACTATGTAGGAATGCCTGATACTTTTCCCTGGAGATAGTTTGCAGATCTAACTAATGCTAAAAAAATACTGCAGTTATACAAGGTCATTAAAAAGTGTGCTATTTTTTTCAAATGCAGTGCCCAAATACCTACTGAAAACACAACCATGTAAGTGAGTTTTGAAATGAATTTTTGATCTATTAAGGATGAGGGTAGTGGAAGAGGAATTGTGAGGGATCTACTTCAGGAAATGCAACATAATTCTGGTATCTGCAGTAACTATTACATGCTTAAAGTCTTTTGCAAGGTCCATGTCTTGTTGTCAAGTTTGTGACCAATCAATCAAGGGGGGAAAAGTCAATAGCCAAAAATGTCTTAAAATTTTTGCATGCAAATTATAAACCAATGGAAAATACACCTTCAATAGAAGAAGGGGGATATGACAGGAATTTTTGGTGACTACAGACAAGGAATAAAAATGGAAAGTTCAACAGGCCAAGACGGAAAAAAAACCACTACAGGCTGTTATTTTTACATTTTTAGGACTCAAAGCAATTAAGAACTCCTCTTTAATGATAAAATATGAACAATTAGCTCCAGCAAAAGCTTAGGTAGTCTAGGGGACCTCTTATTTTTGCAGCTCCACAAATGGCACTGTTATCTGTGCCATGTTCAGCACAGTACTGACATAGATCCTCCCAGAAAAATAGATTTTAACTAACTTATCACTTATTTTCCAAGCCTGAGTTGTTCTGTTTCCTTCAATATGCACTGTGTGTTCATCAGTGCTTTCTGCTAAATCCAACTTGCTGATGCTTAAGTGATTAGCACATCACCAT
The DNA here is from genome assembly GCF_009829145.1 of Chiroxiphia lanceolata. Classification (NCBI taxonomy): domain Eukaryota; kingdom Metazoa; phylum Chordata; class Aves; order Passeriformes; family Pipridae; genus Chiroxiphia; species Chiroxiphia lanceolata. The sequence continues at coordinate 31,020,210 of NC_045640.1, forward strand.
TTCTAGCCTTGTAAATATACTGCAGAAATTTTTGCTTTTCATTCATTAAAAAACAAAACAAAACAAAAAAGTACTTATAAGATATTTCCAATACATGGGGACCCCAGATGTCAAAGATGAAAGGCTCATTGAAATATATTAAATTACAGCCAAGAAATGAGCTATTACAATGCTATTTGTGCATGCTCAGTACTGGAAAACAAAGAACACTTAATGTATTATCACTCTGATTCTCATTTAGTCTACTCAGCATCTATAAAGTCAAATAATTCCACATTACCAAATATCATTACAGTTCTACCAGATCTGCCTTAAGGGTAAAAATGCACTTGGGGTTACCTACTGTGAATTTAATTTTGGGGGGAGGGGGTTGTTGTTTGTTTGTTTGTTTTTTGTAATGAACTTTTATTTAAGTTTGTTACCATGAAATAAAAAGTACTGAAAACATCAACAGTGATTCCCAGAACTTCTCTCACAGAAAAGGGTCTTTTCAAACTATGCTCGTGTAGCTGAGTCTCATCTGATCACTCATAATTTTTCTCCTAATTAACACAAATCACTCATTGTTTATTTAAGAAATTTGAATTATTTTTGCAGAATCAAAATCTTGCTGACCAATATTCCAGTAAGTGAAAGGTCATATTACTATAAAAGCCATAACAGTATACCCAATATCCATTTTAAAATTAAATAAAGTGCAATTGTTTTCAATCTAACAAAAAACATTGGTTCAATTTCAAAGTGCACATTTAGAAGGAATATATATGCCAAACTCTTTAGACCCATTAACCCTCAAAATGAAAATACATGTTAAATTTTAACGTCCAATAAACTTTTCTTATAAAACAAAAAAAAAAAAAAAAAACACAGAAAAGTTTAAGTTAACTTCAGCAGCTCTACAAAAATACATTTAGGTTTGGGTCACTTGATAAAATGGAATAGGTAGGACCCAAGTTTATTGACTACTATTGAATATTCATATGAAATGCAATTTGTTTCATGCTGAGTTCTTTCAGTCTCATGCATCATCATCTCTCATAAAGGTTTGCAGGGCAAATTAGGCTCTCAGATAAGCTTGAACGTTTGTAATAGCCCTACCTAAGACATTACGACTTTAAAATAAATGGGCAACCTTGAGTAGCAGCTGAAGCAAGAGATAGGAAAATTACTACGATATAGCTGAATAATCCCATATTGTGTGGTGTCATTAGACAGGTTTGCTCATTTGCAGTGTGAGGTCAGCAAGTAAAAAGCAGCCACCTTCAAGCCAAGCCTTTAATGGGAAAGCCTCAGTCTCTTTCTGTGGTTCCTTCATGTCAGAGATCTCTCTTTTGTCCAGTCCTCTGAGATTCAGACACCAGCACCTCCTGTCTTCCACCTGCATGGTCTGGGCTTTGCCTTTCCACCTAGGTTCAGTCTTTCCATCCCATCTTATCACTAGACCTGTTCTCATGTGACCTCTGGTTCTTGTCTCACTCAACAAATCAACATGGTTATATTTCTATTCACTTTCAGTAATTTAATCTTATTTACAATATTTACTCATCTTGGTGAAATACCAGTGTAGTAAGTTGCTTTCTTCCCAAAATCTCTTGAAATCTCTATGCTTACAGGAGGCAGAGAAAATGGAAGTGACAAGTGAGTGTGGGTAAGTGCCAGAAGTTGTTATAGTTAGCAATAGCTTCTATTTTCTCCAGTAATTCATTATCAGGCTCTGTAAGGCAAGTAGCAGCTTGTGCTTCAGGACGACGGCAGGCCAGCACTAGCTTCCAGCATAAACCAGCTTTCCAACTGGAAAAATGAACTGCATGTTATTCAATTAACTGCACCAGCATAATTGATATTTTGTATCTCTTAACATGGCTTGCGCCATGTTAATACATGCATTTTCATCTCCACATATCTTTCCTTTCAAGGAGTATTCCATGATAATGACACACTTTGAGTCAGAAGATACTTTTATGAATAGCAACACAGGTCAATATTTCACCTCCTCAATGAACGGTGATTTAATTGTCACAAAATTAATAACTCGGTTAAGCCATGTTTTAGCACTGAGTAACCAAGGCTATTTATGATAGTGTAACTTACTAAAAAAAAAAAAAAGCTTTAAATGATGCTGTGTCCACATAAAATGCATTCTGGTACATTCAAAACCTCAGATCAATATTTAAGTTCTTACTCTCTAGACATACTAACTCCTAAAAATAAAGCCTGAACACTTCTGATGACAGATGTAAAAACCAGTGAGTGCTACTTGTGCTTTACTCATGTAAAAATCACTTAATAGCTGCTGTCATTCTGTTTCTCACAGACAGACATTAAACTGCTTGCAAACATCAGCCTCCTACTCTCAGATTCCCACACTCCCCAACCTTCTGCTGCTGCATGGACCAGAACAAGGACTGATTTACAATTCTTACACATAGTATTCTCCAGATCATTCTTCCCCGTTGGTTCTCCAGCTACAAGCACTGAGTCAACTCACAGAATCACAACTAGCATAACTTCACAACAGATCCAGAGTACTTTTGAAGCAGCTTGAGTGCTGTAAATGAAACATTTTAAAAGACCGTAAGCAAATTTTTCAGCAATTTCTGGTAGAGACGACAGAAGAGATTCTTAATATTAGCTTATTACTTCCAATTGGGCCATGCTAAAAACTAATAAGTTACAAAACTTTAGCATGGATTAGCAAGGCCTCACCTCAAAATCCTGTTCCAGAATCCAAAAGTACGTTCATACAGCCAGAAAGGTCTTAAAAAACCTTAAACCTGCCCCCAGACGCATCTGAAAGCGCTGCTTGCCAACACCTAGCTATTCTTCATTTGCACTAATTACAGAAGACATTGAGCTTATTGGCATGTACGAGAAGGACAAAGAACTTTAAACTGCCTTCTGCACCCTGATCAGATTGACTCATGTTCTTGAAAGGAAGTCTCCCACTGATATTAAGTAAAGAAACTTCACATGGAAATATATGTGTATGAAGTCTTGTTCCTACGTCCAAAACACAGTGAGAATAACTTTAATAATTATTATTAAAACCCTTTTACAAGATTTTTATTTTTTATCAGCCAAAATCCATTATTCAGTCATTTGTAGCTCATATGAACTAAATGTAAGGACCTAGTTATGCTAGGCAACTGGTTGTATAATATTTCCTCTTTACTCATATGTTAGAGTCAAAACTGTAAGACAGGCATACACAACTATTACTCTGGATAGCTCACAGTAAGCTCTAGTAGCATAGGAGCTGTAAATCTCCAGGGAGCAGGCTTACTTGAATGCAGAGAGAGAGAGAAGACACACCTTATGTAAAAGATTATGAGCAAATTTCTCCCTGGGCTGGACTCTGCAGCAGTTACAGCTGTTCGAAGGCCCACTTCTGAGGCTTCGTTCAATGCTCAAGTGAATGCAAAGACTAACACTAAATCCTCAGGGGGTTTCTGTAAGAACTGTTCATTTTCATTTCCTTCCGTAAGGGTATGTTTATACCTCAGGTATTTTAACAAGCCTTTTGCAGGAGAGTATGTCAGCAAAACATAACTCCATTTATTTATTTCTTAGGATTTCAATCAGGCTGGAGTTTTCAAAACAACATGGACAGTATTTTACCAGAAGGAATCAGAAAATGGGGCATATCTTCTTGAGAAGATGAAGAGTTATCTGAGGGCATCATATAGCTGAGTTTAAACCTTTGTTTTCTCTATCCATAAGAACAACATTTTTTTCCTTCCTATATGATTTATAGTGGTCTCTTCATGGTTTTCATGGATCATTAGAAAGTGCAATAGCATTTGGTGGATGTTTTGTTATAAAGATTGATATCTCAAATAGTCCAACCACTCTTAGGATACCAAAATAAACAGTCTTAGGCAGGTGTTGATGTTTTTTCAATGTAATTAAAAAACTCAGTCAGTTTCAAGTGAGGCAGTAAGTTAAAATTCTACATTATCTTTACCATATAGCTTAAGAACTAAGCTTCATAGTAAAATAGAGTAGAACCATTTATTTTATAAATTTCAAAAATCTATTCTCTTTATGGCACATTCTGCATTCCCATATTTCCAGTAATTATTCCTTTCCTTAAGGTGATAATCACCTAGGCTTAATATTGTAGACCTTGTCTGATTCTATTTAATAGCAATATGTGAGCATTTTATATACCCTTTCCTTAATAAAAAGGAAAAGGAAGAGAAAAATTACGTTGAGTATGCTTTTCACAAAGATGTGGGGAGAGGAGGTGGGTGGGAAACCATATTTGCATGAGTACAGTATCTGATTGTTTTGGGAAGTGTGTTGGAACATGTCCACATGTATGAGGGCAGGTGCTAGAGAAACCTGTTGAAGAAAGAATTGCAAATGAGCAGCGTCTGAGTTTCTTTGTGTTTGTCGACCCGCTCCCCAAAATGCAGTCAAGAAAGTCAGCAGCTATTAAAATATAAAGATGTGCATTATTGGTGTACTTATTGATTAAAGTTTGGAAGGTATATTAATGATACTACATACAGGATAAATGCTATTTAATATGATGTAAAATTCTTTATCTTCCTGAAAAATTAGATCAACCAATAGAGATGGGTTTAAAAGCAGAAATATTCATGGATTATATTTATTTTTTTTAAGTGATTTGAAAAAAAGGAGTTCTTTCACCAAAGTTTGGACATTTTTGTATGAGATGCAACTTCAGCTCATTAATCAATCCTGTGAAAATTGGTAGTCTATGATATTGAAATCTGCACCTGTTCTAAATAAATAAATAAATAAATAAATACAAAATAAGAACAGAGTGGAATTAATCACAGTTTATCAGTAAACCCTTTAGTGTTCTCAGGTGAGCTCCTTACTGTTATGTGAAGTCTGAAAACCTGCAAATAGAGTTATGTTCCATTTAATTTGTCATCAGAGTGCAGGCAGTTATTTACTAACTTTGTAAAAATATGGAAAATTCAAGATTGGCTAAGAACCCAACAGTCCTGTATCAAAAGAAACTGCATTATTTTATATTTATTACTGTTAACCATAACGGAAAAGAAAAAAGAGTCAAACCATGTGTTTATGAATTTAAAAATAAAATAAAATTTGAAGATTAGGCATATGACCCTTGCAAATGTAAGAAAACATGCAATAAAAATTTTACAAAGGTGACCTACAGAGTGTCACACATTTCAAAAAACTCACATAGACTTTGGCTGTGTGGATGGGGAGGTAAACCTTGAGGAATACCCTGGACACTGTGGAAAGTAAGGAGCTCCCATGAGCACAGCAATATATCTGAAAACATAACACGTGAACTGGCTTTGATCTTAAAGTAGGGAATAAATATATCCTACAAGGAAATATAATGGAGTAAATCACTGCTACTACAAGTTCTGCACTTGCAGCTCCGTAAAAACAGGACAGTCGAGTAATCTGTTAAACCCATTTCTGTGCATCAGTGCTTCCTCACTCATGATCCTCTTCAGTCATAGTGAACAAACACGTGTAAACAGGGCTCTGGCATTTGACTTGGTGTTAATCTTCCCTGGGTTTTAGTAATGCAAAGAAACAGAAGGAGGTTTGGGAGGTTCTTGTATTACCTTCAAATCAATAGGCTTGGAAGAGTAAAGATATCCCCCGCCACGGCTGCAGCAATGGAGTAAATGTGACTGAGGAAAAAAAAAAAAGCCCAGAGAAAAGCAAGGCTGTAGGGCTTCTAACAGGAGAAGAGATGAAATCAAGGATGTGGAAAAGGCAGGATTAACTCTAAAGTTGGTAAGCAATCCTGTATTCAGGAAAACTGGTGCATAAGAGCAATAAGACTTAGACTGAAAGAGAAGAATTTAATCACTACTTCTGGATGGACACAAATGAACAGTCCATCCTCTCCAAAATTTATTCTATTCTCAAGTTTGGAGAAAATCCCAAATTCCTGAACTTCACTATTTCTCTGTGGATATAGTATATTTACTAGCCTATCCAGCATGGAGTTTTGTAGCAAAAGAAAACCTAGTTCTGAGAATGTATCCTAGTGTAATAGTAGTTCAGTAGTAATTTGGAATTTAATAGATTATACAGCACCAAGAAACTTACAGAGACACTTTGCTCCAAAAATTCGAGTACACCAATACACATAAATTTTTTCTTCCGTCCCACACTCATGGAACAGACCACAAGAATTAAGGTACATCACTTGCATGTTGTCCTACATCACTGAATACACAAGTGAAATCAACAACTCGTTACTATGCTTTCTCCCTGTGGGCTCAATATATAGTTCCATGAAGCCCTTGCTCTGAAATCAGAGTAATTAATTTTTATTCTCTTTTTCTTTTTTCTTCTTCAGTTGATCATCATCACCTGAGCTTCTCACAAACATTAAATTTTAAAATACCTACGAGAGCTAACTAGGTGAATATATCGTTATTTTACAAATTGGAAACTGAGGAGAGTCCAAACCATCCACTCATTTGACACTTTTTAACTCACCTTTAACACAGAATTACAGTCCATATTTGTCATCCTCTTTGGGGGAAACACCATGCACCATTCTATTATAGAATGAAACAGACTTCTGATGAAATTCCATACAATGCATTTTTATCATTTTTTAGGCAGTATAGAACAAAGTTTTTCTGCTTCTCTCAGTCTTTACATTACATTCAAATGCTTGAGTGTGAAGATTATGTCACAGAGGTAAAAATGAAAGATACTTCAAAGAGCAAGGTGCCACATTTGGCATGTCAAGATTGGTTTGATTGCTTTATGGGACAGGCTAAGGGAAAAAGGAAAGAGGAATAGGCAGCAATTCTGTTTCAGCAGTTTTTAACCTTGTCAGCAGAAAATATGTTTCAGGTAAAGATTTGTACACAACAGAACAAAATTCCATTAATTCTCTTTCTCCTTCAGTGGCATTTTGAACAGAACAGGAGTCCAGTACCACAGGTTTTAAAAAGCATCCCAGCTTCAAGGAATTGAAGACGTACTACAAAAGAAATCTGCTTCAAGTATAAAGCAAAACCATATGAACCAAAAAACCCCTGCAAAAATTTAATTCAGAATAAACCTAAATCAAAAAGAAACATTAAAAAAAAAAAAAAGATACAGACTTCCATTGATTCCAACAAGCTTTGAATTTAAATCTTTAAAACCTAGACAATTGAGGAACTAGATTCTCAATTTAAAAAGCAAACCTGTGATTATTCTAACTTTGAGCTTAGGCTGAACTATTTTTCACGATGTGCACGAGCTTACTTTATCTGAGTAACCAGTGCATTTTGTCACTGTCTAGACGGAGAGTATAGTTATTGATTACCTTTCCAGAAAAGTCAAGGTAATGAAAATTAAAATTCTCATATACCAGATCTATTCAAATTAGCCTGTTCAATGAGAAGCAACATCAAGATCACAGTTTGTTAAAGCCAGAAACTTCCCTTGACATTACTTTGAATAAACAGTTGCACAGTATATCACCTGTGCTCTTCCTGAGGTACAAGTCAAAAGACAATAATAAAAGACAATAGACATCTCTTCAATTCACTAGCTTTAGGATTAAGCTCTTAAAAATGCTATATCCTTTCAGACAAAAGAGTTAATAACTAAAGAGGATGGTTCCTCTTTTTGTAGCTAAGATTAAAGTAATGTTTCTCTCCAGGGCTCCAAATAAAGTGTCAAATTATTATTTCTTTGGAAGATTTCTCTTTGGTAATCAACTCACTATAAAACTAAACTATCAAAGAAAAATTGGGCTGAATATAACATGTCAAAAGTACATCACTTTTTCCCCTCCCTATGCAAATATCACTGAATCCAACAACAGGACAGTTGTTAGACGCAATCAGAAATATAGACCAAAAGGTTTCATTCACGGAGGAATAAAAGAAATATATGCAAAAAAATCCAACAAAGCAACCCCACAGTCATAGAGCAAAATGAAATAAACCTCAAAACAAGCCATCACAGGAAAGCAGTTTGAACCCCCAAGCAACAGATTTTTTTTTTCTGGTTCAAGTATCAGATAAATTTCAACCAAAGCATCTATGTTAAGAAGATCAATAAGAGAAGATCATAGAGACTATATTTACACCACCAATAATTTTGCTTATTAACATGATATCCCAGCTCTTTGAATCTAAGTCACATTCATGCCTCACTGAATGAAGTCTTAACTACTCCAAATACAAAAATGCTATTAACATGTACAAGATGTATAAGACGTATACATGTACCTGTATAAGACGTAGCTGGTGCAAAAGTAGAGGGATTTATTATGATGAGCTCATTCAAAATTTTGCATTTATATTTTTAGATTTCTTTTTCAAAGTCTGAAAATTAGAAATTAATATTTCTCATATAACTTTTACTATTAATCCCAATATTCTAAACTCCAGTGTGAAATTAGGTCTGTAGTAGAAGAGGCTTTCAGGGTAATTCAAGTGCAGAACTTAAAAACTGTGCTGATAAAAGAGACACTAGTCTTTTCTTCATCATAACCCAATCTGGCAAAACAAAGCCATAGTAAAAAAAAAAAGATATTACCAGGAAGACAACAGAGACGACCACTCTGACAGAAGCCACCAGTGTTCACAATCTCTTAAAAGCTGGGACTGCATCTTTTGCAGCCACATACTTTCTGTCCATCCATACTCACCACATGAGCAAGTAACAAAAAGTTATGAATTGTCTTAAGAGTAAAAATACCTCTTCATAATTATCATTGTGCAGATACGATGAGTAATTACTTTGTCATCTGTGTAGCTATATAAGTAGACATTTGTGGTGACCAAATGCTTTTCAGTATCAGTAACTACTTCTGTATGTGATTACCTTAAAAGATTACAGTGTAGAATGAAAACATAACCTACAGAAATCAGGTTTGGAAGCATATCTGATATTTGATATTATAATTAAGGACTTTTAGTTGTTTAATGGGTCGAGTTTAAAGTTAAAAAGCAAAAAACAAACTTCACTTTCCTCAGTTGAAAAAACTTCAATACTCGTTTGCTCACAGCATTTGAGGCACATTCAAATATTTACAGATATCTGGCAAATAAGAAATGTGAGTCATTCTAAATTTTGCATTAGATGCAAAATCGTGGCTGGGAAAACTATGAAAGTTAGGATGAATTGTCAACACCTGTTACTATTTACAAGAAATATTGCTACTATTTAGCAATTTGAACTTATATTACAGGAAATTCCAAGAGATAAGAGATTTTTAAGGGCAGTATCTTTTGTCTATATGTATGTTCATTTACTCAGACCTGTAATTAATAAATATAAGTGGATAAACAATTATCCATTCAGGCCGACTGAAATATCCTAAATAATGAAGGAAATGTAAATGTTTATCCAAGCTATGTAAGCATCACAAATATTTTGCATTCAAATACATGTATCTAGCATCAGACAGGGACACAACACATTTACAAGGGGATGCAATGACCTGACCCTTTGCATAAAAACATTGTGAATATAGCTCTGTGAAAATCAAGAGTAAATATGTCACCAGCTCAGAGGAACTTGTTCTTCTGATGAGTAGGACCATACTCCACCATTAGCAGTTCAATCTAAGCTACTGTACACTCCAGCAGAAGCGGTAGAATAGAGTAAGAAAATTTAATTTAGAAAATAAGGCAGGAAATCAGTAATCTGCCAGTGATATGAAAACATAGTTCTCCTGATCATTAACCTTTCCATTTATTTGGGCTTCTGTTTCATAAAAGCAGTACATACATGCTTCAAAAAGCAACATCATCAAATTCTGAAAGCATATATTCATTATACCTGTATACAATTCATGAAAACATCTACTGTGTGTATGTGGAAGGCACACTAATCAAGCTATTTGCTGTAGTACTACATGTTTGGGAGTTTTCCATTTCAATGCTACCAGTCAATTACCCACAGCAACACAACGAAAGGCCTCCTATTTAAATGCAAGAAGCAGACTAAGCTTCTTCCCATATCATAGGTAAATTGATCTATTAGGAACTTGAAGAAGATCTTCTCTTGGTTTTATACTAAGGCCATCAAAAAGTAAGTGCAATCAAAGCCTCAATGGAAATGTCAGTTCCTTCTCTTCATACATCTCCTCCCTCAAATACTATCTTTTTATGTGAGCTTTTGATTTGAGTCATTGGTGTTATTTTGTTTAACTGCTAAGGAGACAGCCTATGCTAAAGTTCAGCTATCTTTAACTTCAAAAATGTCCCTTGAGACCACCCCTGAACAAGCCCTATACTTCAAATATTAATCAGTACAATTGCTAGCCATCAGTTAAGGCAACACTGAGTATCCTGCCTGGCAGATGCTTGTTTTCATAATGCCAAAGACAATATGTAGCTTGTCACTAGATCTAAAATAAGGAAAATTTGTTGCTCTCAAGCTTAAGCAGTTCTAAAACTATTAAATAAATAGTTAAAATCTATTTTTAATGCGGTTGAGGTTTACATATTATAGCAGAGCTAATGAGCGTTCTTGTCTTCAGAAGACTGCCACCAACAGGGAGTTCAGAGCAGCAGATCAAATGAGTGGATAAAGAAATAACCAGAGATGCTTCCTGGTTGTAGAAAAAGTCAAAGTATACACACACGTAGCATTACAGCATAAACAGTAAACATAAGGGTACATAAACACCAGTTTCTAAAAGGATATTCAGAAACCGGAGAAGATAACAGGAAATGCAATTGAAACTAAAGTCCTTTAAAATTACTATTAAAATAAATTTCTGTAATGCTTCAGTAATCACTGCAATATATGTCTTTTTAAGACTCCATTAAGCATACTATGAGAAAATTCTGAAGTTTATTCTTAGCAGTGGCTAAATGTTCTTCATCTCCATTTTAAAAGTAACTACAGAAGTAGAAAATGAAAACAGGATTAAATTGTTCTAAGGTGTTTGGGTCGAGGTTCTTGAATATTTGGAAACTCTAACAGCACAGAAAAATGACAAGTATCCCTGAAATCTGTGGGAGAATGGGCTGCTGCCTATATTTCAGTTTGCAAACACAAGAACTGTCAAACAGAATGCAAAATGTCAATTTTATACATCTCATCTGAGCTACAATCGGTACCTCAGCATTAGCACATTTCTGCTGTATACCATTATTTTTTATTAATTAAGTATTGACTTCTGTGCCATGTCATTAACCAGATTCAGACACCATGTCATCATGAAGGGAGACTGATTTAGTATTGACAGAGAAGGACACACTTCCATATACCAAATCACCAAAGATCTATTTGCTTGGAATAGATTAATGAATAATGGAGAGAACTGCTACTAAAAAGAGAAGACATAAGCTGTTAATGCAGACAATCATTCATTCTTCTGAAAATGCTGTAGGAAATAAGATAAATAAGAAAAAACAAACCAGAAGATAAAAATCACAAGTCAAGTTAAATATGATTAAATGCTTTGATTGAAATTTGGAAATCACATGGGTTTTTTTCTTCCACCAAAAGTAGTATCTTACCACTGTATCCATTTCATATACATCATGGCATTACAACGATTTGTACAGAAAGAGACAAGTATATTGCCATAACTCCTGGTTTTGTAATTTAGAAGGTATTACTCCTTAAATTATATTTTTCTATACCTGTTAACAAAATTAATATGGACTCCATTATATAAGCATAAAAACTCTGCAGTCACACAGCTTATAAACAGCCAAGATTTAGCTTATAACTCTTGAAGCATCACTGTGCCACCATGTCATTAAAGTCATTAAAGTTTGGGATTTATTTTAATCATAGCTGTGTTCATTTATTTTCATAATTGCCCTATCTCTAATAGTATTACTCTTTTCTCAGTGGCCAGGATTTCTTATTTGAAGACATGAGTGTCACAAGTCCTCCAGCTGAAGCAGTTGTTAATGCTTTTTGTCTTGCAGTTTTTAGAGTTCACAGCAGTAATAATTTTTGTATATGTAGTTTTCTGTTTCTGTTTTGAAAGAAAAGATGTCTGAATATGTTAAGAAAAAAACAAAACAAAACAAAAAAAAACCAAACTAAAAAAAAACTGTGGCGCTTTTTTGTGTGCAGGGTACTTGGCCTTCACTTTTTCCTCACCTTTACTTGCTGTGATCACCTCTATTAGATACTTCTAGATTTCCAATAAACTCACGTCCGTCCATCTCTGCACTGAACTCCATTTGTTATGATTGCCTCTTACCTGCTGCCAAACTCTCTTGCTTCATATTTCCTTCCTGCCTCTGGTCACAACCTCTGGTAAGATCAGCCTCCTCCTACCCCTTGTACTATTTCCTTATTAAAAAAATCATGCAAACAATGGCAGAAGTGACGCTGAAAATGGAAGATGAAAAAGCATCTGATAGCTGGAAGCAAAGTCAGCAAGAATTGCTTTTCTAACATTCCAATTAGGTTCTCTACCAGCAGGCAGAAATCTTCAGTCCTTATGAACACAACAAACAACAGAAGTCCAAGAAAGTGTTTTCTTGTACATATCTGGAAAACATTTTAGTTCTATGAATTACATTTCTGGCTTCTCAATCTATACCCTGTATCTCTTACAATAAAACCCATAACATTGGAAACACTAGCACCAGAGTTAGCTGTAAAGTCCATTTTTGGATGAAGTCAATTTTTTTCCACTCTTCCTTAATTATAATTGTGTACTTTGCACTGTTTTTTAAAAGCCATTCCAAGACATAGGACATGAGTGCAAGCATTTAAATAAGCTGTAAAGTAGTAGACGTTCATAAATTCCTATGAATTCTTGAAAAGGTAAAAATCTAACATGGACACTCTCTGCACCTTTCAAGACTTCAGTGTTTGAATGTCATCTCCTGTTGATTTCCATGCACAATTCATTTCACTTCATTTAAGTATATTATACAAATATGCATTTTTCTATAATTACATAATAAGCTATACGTTACATTGGTTTAAGTATAAAAATTACCTTTTTCATTTTAATGATCATATAATTCCAAAAAATATTCTGGTTAGGAACTATACCATGCATCTTTCACCTAAAGAGAACATCTATTCTTCCCATTTTATACTCTGAACAATGGAGTACATGAAATCTACTGCTATCATCTGTTTTTCAATGTGTTCTTTTTATTCTGCTGTGTTAAGCCACCACTATATCATGTCTAAATAAAAAATAATGCAGTTATTGGAAAATGAAACAGCCCAAAGCATAGATATTCTTTTGCACTTTGAGTATAGAAGGCATGTGAGCTACACAAATATACAGCAGCTAAAGGTCTATAAAAGAGAAGCCACTGAAGAATTTACTTCAAACTTTGGCCCATTTGTTGTCTCAGCCACACATCTCCCAGTTTCTCACATAAGAGAGAGTCAGCTAATCAAACAATCTTCTGCTGCAATCCTACTGTGTCGCTATTATCAGTTGTTCTTTGAGAATAACTTGACTTCTGTAAAAGCGTAGGTAGGGTCAGTTCCTATTTTGGCTGAAACTACTTGTACTCAGTGTGCAGGATGAGCAAAAGACTTTGATTTTTTTATGTATTTTTTAGATTTGAAAACTGATGCTGCCTGGGGGGGGGGGGGGGAAGCTATGGGGTCCTGAGTGCTACTGTTACTGTCTTTAGACACTTACCAGCTTGATAGAGCTGCCACTTCTTTAGGCTTGGTGTTGCTGATGTGGAATTCTTTTGCTCCATTTTAATATTTGCAAGTTTGCTCCTAAAGCACCTTTTAAAATCCAGAACTTAGTTGAAGATTATTTTTTTATATCACATCAGTGAAACTTTGCAACACTTTTTTGTCTATTTGAGAGGTTCTGAAACCTTCCTTGGCATCACTGGGTATCCCACATTTTAGCCTTTCAGATTCCAAGAACAGATTTCCCCAACAGCTCCCACAACTATTTTAGTTTCAGCTGAAATGAAATACTAAAAATGGTAACATTCTGTCCTTGAATGTTACCTGTGATGATTATGACTTATTGTAGCTCCCAAAGTGAAAACTGCATAGCTAAGGTCAAATTGAGGAAGATGCTAAAGGTGCTAAAGGGCAGTACCAACTTCTTTTGGCATTTCTTTTGCAGCACTGCCAAATCCAGCATTAAGACTCTAGTTTGGTGTTTTGATTAAAAGAGAATGTGTGTTAAAGAGCTTTGCCTTTTTTTTTTTTCATTCTCTGGTCCTTTCAGCCTCAAGTACGGGGACGGTAACTATGAGGAGACACTGACTATAGCCATTACAAAGAGATATTATTATTACTTTGTTGTTTGCCTGGTAGTGCGATAGAAATCACTATGCCACCACTAATTTGTTCTGATCATGTGTTCTGCCCACAGAAAGACTACTACTTCATTTTGTTTCACCTGAAAAATAACTATATTCCACGTCTGTTCTCATTCCTTTTTTCCTTTTCTTCTTTCTATCAAAAGAAAAAAAAAAAAAGAAAAAGTAAGGGAGTAGCTTTGTATTCCTTGGTATTTTATGAAGATAAAAGACTCTCCCCAAAAAACAGCACTTGCCTTTCAAAGGTGTAATTATCTCCAACACATATATTCTCATTCCTTTGTTGCTCACTCTCACTTCATAAAACCAACTTTGTTCCCCCACAGACTTATTTAATTCTCAAATACCTCCCAGAACTCACAAAAAAACAGCACAATGTGCACTGCAATGGTTTCCTAGTTCTGCAATGGTTTCCCAGTTCATGAAGCAGTGAATGATCTCTTACTATTTGGAACAGAAGAGAAAATCTTAGAGTTATCCAAAAGTAGTGATTTTGACACAGTTCTTTTCCATTTCCAGTTCTTTTCCAGGTCTTTTCTTCAGATGGTGAAGATCTTTAGTCAAAGCTAAATTTTAGTATCCCTCTTGAGATTTACCACCATCACACTGATTTTGAATGCACTTTTCAAAAACTATGATTTTTTCAAACTGGCTAAGCAAATCAGCTCCATATGAATGTTGCTTTCCTGTAGAATATTTTTAACTGCTCAAGTGATGGAGTCAGATTCAGCTAAAAATGAAAGCTTGTGGAAGAAAGAACTTTTATGGTAGCTGCCACTGAACTCTTCGCTATGTTGACTCTTTCAAAAAGTGACATATTCTGAAAGGAGTCTTGATTCGGTCTTTAAACTGTTTGACTTTTCCATGCAAGGACTATGCTTTCCATGCAACAGCTAATTATGAACAAAAAGAACTATGTGCTCTGCACAAATCAACAGAAGTCAGTCTTCCTATTGCTCACACTAAATTGTTAAACTCAAAGCACCAGTGATCTGATCACTAGTTTAAACAGAGATTTCAGAAACTGAACTAAAGCGTTCAGCATTTCTTAAGGAAAAAAATAACTTGATAGTGCTTTGGGAGAAGTTATATCCTTCAGAAGATAGAGCAAGGATTCCCTCTAATGGAGAAAATGGAGACTTTTCACAGACTCCGGTTTTGGCTTCAAATGAATGTCAATATGATGACAGGGAATGTTAGTAATATTTTTAATGTATGATAAGTAGTTGTGGTCTTACTATGTTAAGGTCTTACTATTTTTAAGGGCTGCTGAAAATGTCCATTACTAAATTTGAAGGGAAGTGATTACAGAAAAAATATAAAGCAGAAAAAACATTTTATTTGTCACAAGGACAGAAAAACTAAAAGATATGGTGACTAAATTAAGAACTGACCAGAGCAAAGCATTAAACCTGCTCTCCTGGCCTCGTCTTACTTATTATTTCAGTTGCTGGAGATCTTCTTAAAGACCCACTGGAGTTAATTCTGGATTTCATAGTGCTGCACTAAGGTGAGAACTAGCTCATACCCACAGCATTTTCTGCCATGCAGTTTGGTCCGTTTGCTACCATCATTCTACTAGCCCATAAGACAGTTCCAACCAGCAAACTAGAATCCCGGTCAGGTCTCTGAATCTTAAATAGTATAGATTATCAAATGTGAAAACTACTCATTTTTTTATTTCATATTCTCTTTACATGTGGCTATTTTTTTTTAAACTCTCTTCTTAATAGTATTATTGAAAATTCAAAGCTGAACGCTGATGGCCTTGGAGTAAAAAACATTTTACATTTCATTTTGGAAAGTTATTTTCTAAAGTACTTATATAAAATATCTTTTAGATTTTAGATTAAAGTTTTTCACTACGTAGACTTTCTTGGAACTAACTACACTTACAGAATAATTCCCATTAGTAGTATCAGGTCATGTGTCTCTGTGTAAGGTCAATCCAGATGAGAACATTAGAAGAACTGCAATCTGTTAGGGTTTTAAAACTATGACCAGAATGAAAGTTTTTCAGACTTATTTCCATAAAGGAAACTGCAAAATTTGACACTGTTTGTCTTGGTCTTTCACCTAACACAATCACAGTCCAGTAAGATAGCACAAATATTTTTAGGAAGAAAAACATAGTTCCAAAGACAAAAACAACCTTATTACTTCAGTCAGTAAGTAATCCTTTAGTTGTAGTGGAAATGGCATTTACTAACCATAGCTATATTTTTCTCTGTCATTTGTGTCTGTATAGGAAAAAAAAATGATGTTTTAATTAAAAGCGATCACTTGAAGGGATTTTTTTCTTCTCATGAATGAGAAACCCGATTCCTTCAAATACAAGCATAAGGGCAATGGGAAGCTAGTTGATCCAATGGTCACATGAGACTCTGTCAGATTGACATTTTGTTCCAAAGCATGCAAAAGCAAGGGAAAAAAAGCTAACTTTAGTGACATACACTTAAAATCTATAGCTTTAATATTTAATCACACTGCCAACAACAGATCCTCAAAATCTGGTGACTTGACTTATGGATATGAACAAAGTTTATTTTGTAAACTTAAGCAAAATTTTCCAAGGTTATCACACTTTACAGGAAAAAGCTGTGTCCTTTCCCAGAATGTTAAAGACATTTCAAAGGAGTCTCAGTCTCAAACTCTTCAGTCTGCATAACTATAGAAGGACCTGTTCAGTCAGAAATGCTAAGAGTCTTAGGAGGCACAGATTTATTTGCCTTATTCCTCAAGAACCTGCCCTTGATGCCAAGCCTGGCAGGCAACAGTAGCTATTGAACCCCTCTAACAGTTATCAACCTCTTCTGAATAAAATTATATTTTGACTTTGCTTCTTCCCAGATCAGGGATTAATGTAAGCTGCAAAACAAAACAGATCCTGTTGCAGTAATGGCCACTCAGAAAAATCACAGCTAGTGGGATAGTCTGATGGATTCCACAGATTTATATTTTGCATGTGAAACTCATATAATGTCTGCAGGTAGGTATGTGGAACTGTATAAATACAG
This sequence comes from Chiroxiphia lanceolata, assembly GCF_009829145.1. Taxonomy (NCBI): domain Eukaryota; kingdom Metazoa; phylum Chordata; class Aves; order Passeriformes; family Pipridae; genus Chiroxiphia; species Chiroxiphia lanceolata. The sequence goes on from NC_045640.1 coordinate 31,037,452, forward strand.
CTCCAGAGAAAAGATAATTTAATATGAAATAGGTTGATTTTAAAATCTTCAAGTCAAACACACATGTCATCTGAAGAATATTTACATCTGCATTCTGATTCATGGCACAAGCCCAGTTATGATATTTTCTTCACAGATTTTTTTTCATTTTTTTTTAATGGAAGGAACTTCATGCTCTGCTCTTTCCTCTCAATGCAGAAAGTAAGAATCTGGAAAACTGTATGATAAGTCAGAAATCTACAAATCATCAGAAAAAAATTCCTATAGTCCATGAAATTTCTCAATAGCAGGGCAGGTGGAAGAAGATAAAAATAAACTGCCTTTGTCAGCTTATTATTCTTGCACTGGTTCATGGTCAAATATTTTTCTGAAAGCAAACCTAACTTAGCAAAAGCATAAAGGAGAAATTATAGCAAATATCTATGAAAAGAAAAAACATCATTAAAGATGTACAGGAAAAAATCAGAGGAAAATCAAAGCAATTATTATGCTATGTTGTTTTGCTCTGACAACAAAAAATACTCTTAATAAATATCATAGAGAAGATCATAGCATTCACATTTGTATTATCATTTAGCCTTCTTATTTTGCAGATAAAAAAAGGCTGAAAGATTAGAATAATGGAAAGTCAGCTTTCTCTGTAAACATGAATTCATCATCCAAGTATTATGCTTATGGATTATTATTCAATTGGATGACTCAAGGCTAAAGTGAACATCAGTTTTCATTATTACATCCTACATAACTTTGTCCTGGGAAACTAATTTACCTGAAACTGACTCACTTAATTGGAGATAAAACAAAAGAGGCAGGACCCCTGCTGGTCTTTGGAGTTCATGCTCACAGTATGAGATTGCAGAGACATTCCACCTGGTGTGGTGAGACAGCCATGAAAACTATGTGTGCCTCAATAGCAGTTGATGCTCAAATTCAGTCATCAATGAGGTCTTCAGTGTTGGTCCTCTTCTACTGATCTCACCTCTTAGTCTTTGAGGCACCTTTTAATCCTCTCGGATTGCCATGACTGTTCAGTGCTCCTAGTGAGTCAGTTCCAAAACTGACCCAGAGATAGCTGCTTACTTTGTTCTTGCTCTGTAGCTGTCGTAACTGCAATGTTATCACATTGTTTACTTTACAGCCTGCTAAATATTAAGTCAGCAATTTGCTAAATATGCTTATGCTAAATCTATATAACCATAATTGTTGATTTAGCAATTCCACTGGTCTGTCTTGCATTAGAAATGCTAAATATATCTGTGTGAAGTTGGCAATTCATCTCAGCTCAAAAGTCTCTTTCCCTTAGCATTGGTCCACTACTTCCTCCTGCTTTCAGGGGTTTTTTTCCCCATACAAATGCAGAACTTTGCAGATATAGAGAACCTGAACAAGAGGCTATCTGAACATGGCCCCAGTTGGAAGGGCCTTCTTAATTTGTTTTTTTTTTCCTAAATCATATTTCATAAAAATACAAACATAGAAGCCAAAACAAACTCCTGAAGACAATCAAATGTATGTTGAAAGGGGTGAAATGCTTGTAAATTTCAAATCCATGATTATAAACAAGATCACACACTACATATACATGCAGTCATTTTAATTCTTCTGAATATAAGCACAAAAGAAATAGGTAGCTGACAGAAAGAGCAGGAGTATTGGCAGCAAGATGTGCAGAAGGAACAACAGCAACAAAAAGTAATAGAGCAGGAGAAGCAAATGGGACGAGAAGGGACTTCCATTTCCCAGAGAAGAGAGGGATGAGTATGCAGATAGGGTTCCTAAAGGATAGGACTATCTGAGTAATTTTGAGGACAACATGTCCATTCAGGGCTTAACCCACAAATGACCAGAAAGTCATTTTCCATAGTGCATTGGCAAGGGGGAAGGGGAGGCAAGCAGTTGGGGAAGAGGTGGGAGGGAGCAGAATGGAGGGGGAAGGGAAGAGTCTTAAAATCAGTTTTGACCAGAACTGTTTTGTCTGGAATTGAGTCAGTCAGAAGGCAAGAACTGTTTCAAATTATGTTGGCTATCATCATATTTCAAAATACTGTTCCCATAATTAGGATTATTTTATACTATTTCCAGAATCACATCTAAATCTTAGCTTTACAGTGTCTGTATTTCTTTTGCTTGCAGAAAAATGGAATGTAAAGGGGCAAACTGTGGAAGTTCAAAATAGCCAAAATATGCTTGCTTTCTATAATTAATAAAAAGTGAATTGCTATGCAAGGCAGTTTCTGAAGATTTTTTACTATATCAGATAACACTACAAGCTACCAGATCTGAAGACAGTTACTTCTACATAAAAGCATAAAAGATACCACAATGGTATCTTTTATTAGCAGTACACAAAATCTTATTCCTTGTTTATCACTATGGAGATAAAGTGTCTGCCCAGAAAATCCTGACCAAGGAGTCTGTTGGGCATACCTGGCAGTGTTTAGACAGCAGGATGCTGCAGGGTGCCCTTTATGGGAGGAGGCCATGCCCAGCCCCATGCTGGTCTCACCTTCTCCAGGCAGCTCTGAAACAGGTGGAAACAACCTATTGTTCACCAGAACTTATACCAGCTGGGGAGCACATGGTGCCTTTGCTCAAATATATTTAAGAAAGTCACAGCCACAAGGGGCAGGAGACATGTAAGAGCAGAAGGAGAGGAAGACAAATGAAGGAAAGAGTTTAGAGAATTGTAAAAACAGACAAGGTAGGGGAAAAATAAAAAAAAGAGAAACAAAAGACATGTAGAAGGAGACATTTTGGGGGATGCACCTGGAGACATGCTCTTGGAAGAAGCTGCTCCATGCAGGAGGAAGGAAGTCTCTGAGAAATGACAGCCCATGGGCAACATATACCAGAGCAGAGACATCCTCCAGGGACTGCTGCCCATAGGCAATGCATGCCTGGGCAGATGAAAATGTTAAAGAAGCAAGAAGCAGCAAAAAGAAATCCTTACACACTGACCTCAGCCTCCTGCACTGTCCATCACCTTACCAAACAGATTGGGACAGAGTGTTATGTGCTCCAAAAACACAGAGAGTTGAGACCATGAAGATGAAGGAGAGGTGTTTGAAGTTGAGTTGGGAAAGGAGGAGGAAAGGAATAACTTAAGTGCTTACATTTACTTTTCTTTTCAATATCCAATTCAGTAATTAAATTTTGCATTAATTAGTAATAACTAAATTCAGTGAAATTTCCCAACTCAAGACCAGGTTTGCCTACAACAAGGAGTCAAGAAAATTTCTATGTGGAACACTTGATCTTCTGAGGAGAGGTATCAGAATCACCAAGAAATTCTCATCATTTAGCTGGCTCCCCCTTTCTGAAGTAGACCTTCCTGCCAGAATAGCTGCATCAGCTGATTTTCTTGAACAATTCCATCTGTGTTTTTCAATTTGTGCAAGCCTTCCATATGTTTCCTCCCCTCCTGCTCATTTTGGTCTCATATTCCACTGTGACACCTGAACCTAATGAACAGCTTCAGAAGGCTTAAATTGCCAGTACTATCAGTTGCTTTAAGCTCCACCCTTGCCTTTACTTTTGCTGTGGAGTACATTAGTAATATATCAACCGCAGCAAACAATTAGTAAAACTGTCTAAAATCTGTTATGCATTTCAAGAGCTGCCTTTTTGTAGCTCTTAAAAGGCAAAGCAGTGAGACAACAAAAATATTAGAGCCAAATATCATTTTACTATTCAACTTGGTAAAAAGCAGAATTGATTTGTCATATTTGTTATTCCATGAGTAAACTTAAAATTTAAATTTTAACAATGATATATCCATCATCTCCCTTTAATGAACCCTAGTTCCAAGTATACCTGTCATAGCTTCTAATGCAGAAAAAATACCTAATACACAGAAACAACAGATTTTAAACATAATGCCCGTGAAGGATGCTTGGGTGTTTCACTCCAAGACTAGATTCACAGTTCCTTTCTTAAACTCAAAATTTGCCACAATATCTTGTAGCAGTCTATTTTCTGGTTGTATTCCTCAGCTGTTGCACTTGTTTTACTCCCCAGTGAAATCACTAGCAATGCTTCTTTGTCTTCCTAGAAAGAAGTTTTTCTCTATGAAACTGAAGTGTCTTCCTTGCTCAGTGACTATCAACTGAATTCAACTGGAGCTAAGCATCAGCTAGTCTATTCAAGAACACCAGGTAAAAAATGGATACTTATTGGAGTATTATTTATAGATATTTGATAAAAGATGTCATTACATCATTTGTATAACAAATTTTCCTTCACTCTCCGCATTCTTAAGCTTTTAAATGTATTTGCTTAAAAAAAAAAAAAGAACAAACACAACAAAAACCAACAGACATTAAAGACGAGAAAAAACTGACAAAGCAGTGACATACTTGTTTTATGTTTTGTGCCCCTTCTGGAAACAAGCATTCTGTTTCATCTGGTAATCTCTATTTCAGACAGCAGAGGGAGTCTTTTATTCAGTGGAGCCACGTTCAGTTCCACTCATTTACTCTGGAGCCTGATATTTGGGGGATAATTGATTTAAAGTTCAAGGCCAGCAAATCGAAAAAAAGGATATCAAACAGAATGTTTGCTCTTTCTTCTTATTCATGAGGGACGGACAAGTAAGATCTTTTGCCATCTAATTGTCACTAATGTTTTCTTCCAAAAAGAAGAAAAATGTTAATCCACGTTTATCTTTCCTCATCTCAGCATTAGTTTGCGAAGGCCTTGAATGTTTTCAACAAGAGGTAGTAAAGATTTGGCTGCAGAAGACAGGATTTATTTTTTTTCCAGGACATGAAACAGCAAGTCTTACAAATAAAGGCTATTTACCCCCAACTCTTTGCACTGTTGCCTGTATCTACGTACTGTTGCCATTAGTATTGAGAGAGCCATTGTTCATTGTAAGAAAATATAAAAGAACATCATTATAAGTTCAGATTTCTGCAGTGCCTTTCTGGATGGGTTTTGATCAATGCAGAAGGACTGCCTGAAAAGAGAAACATTTTCCAAGAGAGTGTATTACACAGAAAGAGAATGCCCTGACACTGAAAGAAACCAGGAAAAAAACGTACCTACCAGTAGGCCAGACAAAGGGCAGAGGTCGAGGCCTTTTCTTTGAAAGCACTCATTAATGTGAGGTCCTGTTACCTGCTATAACCATCGTTTTGTTCTGAGTGAAAGGTTTCCTACATTCCTAATTTGTCTTAGGGATGGTAAAAGAGCAAAAACTGTCTACCTCAGTCCAAGGGTGAGACAGTTTCATTTTGCATTCAGTTCAAAGTGACAGATGCAGGTTGTTGTACAAACGCCAACTGAGTGATCCCCTCGACAAGGAGCCCCTGTGGCTCACATCACTCAAATATTTATCTTGATAAGAAGGGGCATTTAGATTTTTTCTTAAATAAAATGTTATTGTTGCAAGGTTAGCAAGAACTGTTACATTCTATTACAGCAAAACGTCCATTTATATGTACATGTGTGCTCTCGTATTAAAGAGAGGATAGATAGATGTTTGAATAAATTAAGTCTCTGTACTTGATTTTTCACTGTGAAATGTAAAACATGCTGGCAATCCCTGCTTTCTTAAAACTAGTAAGCTCAGTATGCAGTGTTCCTGATGCTGTTTTCATGGGAGCCCGTTTCCACTTGATTAAAATGGGACTTAGAGACATTTGGGGTGGGAGGAAAGCTCAACACCTTTGTCTAATGATGGAATAGCAAAAGGGAACTCAGGACAGACAGACTTCTAGGACTCAGTTTTGTGCCTAAACTGCTGTAGAATAAATACAGGTTAAGTGCCACAGGATATAGAAAGTAAAATACAGCCAAAGACTCCACTAGCTGCAATTGTAGACAGAAGAAAAAGTCAATACTCAGATTTGGCCTATGTCAATAGCAAAAAGGAACAATTTAAATACCTCTCATACAAGGAGTCCCTGACACTAGGGATGTCTCCCGTCTCGAGTGGGAAATTTTGGAGCTAGTGTCACCAACAATTTAATGACTTTCTCCATAATCAGCAGACATATTGCCCAAAACTTTGTTTTGATTCAAGAGATGTCTCATGCTTTTTCAGACTCTGCACAAAAATGGGAGCCCTGCTTTTTTTATTCTGCCAGAATATTCTGTCAACCAACTAAATGCTGGAACTCAGAGACAGTGCAGTGTAATTGACTTCTATGCTGCTCTGAAGCATGGAAATTACATTACTCACAAAGCATGTACAACATCTGCCACCTGATATAAGCATACAAAGAACCCACTGATTTTTTTAGAAGTATTTCAGTTCACTACAGGAAGAGTCAAGAAGGAATACTGTGTTGGATACAGTTCACAGGTTGTGAGACCATTCTTCACAGAAACAGCTATTGCCAGGGCTAAAGGGAAAACGTATAAGTCCCTTCACAAATCCAAGAAAGATGACAGTAACAGAAACTTTCATCACCACTGTTACTTCTCCTAGCAAAAGCCATGAACATCATTATTAACTGAAAAGGAGTATAACATTTTGACTGCAAACTAGCAAGCCAGGTAGAATTTGAGAGTTAGGAGACTTGAAACAAATAAACATGGAGTCTAGCATGTTTTGTCTCTTAGAGTCAACTTCTTCTGCCCTCCCTGAGCAAGTGTTTTCTAGCCATTCTGCAATTCTGATGGTAAGCACTACTGATCAAACAATAAATAAGCTCTTTAGTTTATAGTAGTGTTAAATACCAAAACTCAGCAACCCCAGTACCAAGTACAGCACAAACTGTATACTAAAGATAGTTCCTGTTCCTCACCTTACACCTCAAGCTACCGATTAAGGTAAGATTACTGACCATTTATTGATCTGATAAATCAGGTGAAGTATTGCTGATGCTTTAGGCAGTACTTCAGCTTTTCTCTATGGCCCTTTTAAACGGTGCAGACAACCATTCTGGGTATGAAATGAGCTTTTAAACCAAAACGGGATTATAAAAATACTACACGTTGCCTTATACAACCCAATGCTTGGCCACCATTTGCTGCTTTGGGCATTCCCCAAGAAATTTATGACAAACAGTGACATGTAGTAAAGAATAAATAATATTTGCCATTCTACATCCCTTAAAACATTTGAGCAGATGCCACCTATGCCTGTCTCAGGTTGGGTACTTTTGTAAAATTTCATCTACATCAGCTAAAGACCACCAATCACAATAACATCACAATGCTTGTCTCTTTCCCTCTCTCTCTCTCCACATACACAAATATACATTTAAAGACAATTACATGTCTTTCTCATACTTAAAACTCTGTTTCTCACACAGATGACATTTTGTTCAGATATTCTATCAGCAGCGAACTTTACCACAAATACTATGAACTTGTATAGAAGACCCCCTTACGCCATACAAATCTCTCTAGTCATCTCAATGAAAATTCATCCACAATTTTCCTGCTTAAAAGACCAGAGAAATCATTTGGATCACCCACAACACATGCTTCATAGCATTCAGCTATTAGAGGTAGTACCAGAAAGCCATGCAAGGGAGCTAAGTAAGCCAGCTTATATACAACAAAGTAGGATTGAATCAGCTAAGTATCCCGTTCTTGCTGACTATGAAATAGAGACAAATGAAAAATGAGACCAAGGAGGTGAGACAAAGATTTCTACTCTGTACTGAACAAGGCAAAGGTGCTGATATGAGTTACACCACACTGTCAGTCGGAAATGTAGATTTTGGATTGTCTTTTTCTGCATTTGACATTTGTGATCTCATGTCAGAACACTGCAATTCAATCACTCTTTTTAAAATTAACTACAGGCTTAAAAGAGTGCTGCACTATATCAGAAAAAAAATGCCTGTACAAACTGACATTACTGACATAGAACACATGAAACTTTATTTGATGCATCCTGCAAATTATATAATTTTTTGTTGATTTCAAGTTTGTGCATGAACTCTTCATTTGATCAGTAAAATTACTGACCATTTGCTACTTTTACGTAAATGAACTTAATTTACTGATTTATATTAACTTGCAGTGAGACATACCATAGGAAAACAGAAATAATCCCATGACATAGTAGTTCTGCTGTATCCTTGACTAGCTCTGATGTGAGACATTTCCTCATGATGTGTAGACAGCTCCTGACTTTTAAGGGGAAGACACTCTTCAACAAGGCCAGATCGAGTCACAAGAATGTGACTACAGCTATCTGCAAACCTAAATGCCATTTTCTACCCTTTCATTTTCACTGAAGCTTTGAAGTGAATACGAAGGGAGCCAGAACTGAGCAAATTACCTGAGGACTGAAACATTTTTGACATAAGTCTCAAATGCAGTTCAAGTCTTTTATACTTGTTCTTCGTTGTTCTAGTTTTGTTTCATCTCAGAATGCGAATGATGGCACTGATGATGGAAAGATTGGACAGCTGACCTCAATTCCCCATGTTGGATACAGATAGAAACACTGTGAGATGCCCTCTTTCAGAAGCCTCAGAGCCTGTGCAGCAGAAACATTTAACTATTTCTTTCCAAAGGAATTCTGCAACAGGAAGGATCCATTTCACATACACTACTTCAGCAGGTTCTGTACGCTAAAAGATTTCCTCTCTAAGTGAAAAGGCTGTAATTTCAAACCCAATTGCAAATAATGTGCTGAATTTGCTGTACCAGCATGAAAAATTCTCAAATCTCCTTACTGCCGTAAGGCCCAGTAAGAAGTTGCTGAGCAATGTCTACTTTCATCCAAACATGGGAAGAAAGTGCGCAATTTTTTAAATATAACCAAGTCTAGGAAAATGAAATCTGCATGAAATTTGACTTAGAAGTCAAAGCAATTACTTATTCCAAGTATCAGGCTCTAGAAGACAGTTTTTAACTAATTCTGTCCCTCTCTACCCAAATGATAGTTGCCCGTATTAAGCTACCTTACCAGTCTGTGTTTTGCTTCAATTACCATCCACCATATGTCCCATGGCATAAGATTAGTGGCTCCATCATAATGCAAAGGGATGGAACCAAGACTGGACTCTCATATTTTCTAACTCAGCACCTTAAAAATATGTAGAGAAAGATAGTTGGTGTAAGAAACTAATTTATATCTCTCCACTATCAACAGGTCAGTTCTTAGGCAGGTAACTGAAGGCTTCATTTGTGTCACAGCTAGAAGCAAATAAGAGAGTCTATTTACACTCCTATTGGCACAGGCAAAATAGGGGAATACACAAGTTTTGAAGCTTACAGGCATCTAACTGAAGGCTCGTATGCTGAAAATTCATGTTAATTTCTCATAAAGCCTTGACTCATATACTGAAACCATCACAGCTATATACAACCTATAAAATTTGAGCAAATGTGCAACACTTGAGGGTTAGGGGAGTGTTTCTACAGCACTCTCACTTTGTAATTAAACACTCTTCTGGAATAATAATATATAATTGTTCAATACATTATTGTATGCCATGTTAGATATAGCAAGAATGGGGCTGTTCCACAAGATAAGGTCACTGAGTGTGACCCCAGAAGAAAGCAGGACAGTGCCCTCACTGTCAGGGCACAGTCCTGGGATCCAAGCAGGGCAGGTGTGGTAATCATCAAATACAGGCAAGGTGACAAGTCAGGCCTGAAGATCAGCCCAGAAAAACCAGCCAGGACCAGCAGGGACAGAAGACACAGGTCTGCCCACAGCTCTGTTCATGTAAGGGCTGAAGCCCAACACCACATGGAGCCCCAGGCCCATGGGTCCATGGGTTCAGGTTGGGGCTGGGCAGTGCAATTAAGGAATGTCAACTTGAAACATCGATTATGCCAATCAGAACATTGTTTGCACTATTACTTAATCCCCTATAAAAGACCAAAATATTTCACAGGGGAAAATAAAGGTAACAGACATTTTTAAAAAACAAAAACATCAGTAAAATTTAATGAGAGTGATGGGGGTGGCTGAAGGGGAACCCTGCAGGATTGTCGAACCTCCACACAGGAGAGACCCTACACATACTGTCCAGTGCAGTCTCCTCCTCCTTTTCTTATTCAATGCTGGATAATAGAATTCTCAAAAAAACTGCGTCAACTATGATTTATTGTAATTCAGATAGAAATGTTAGTAAGTCATTGTGACATCTTTTTCATCTGCTTCCCATTTTATGTGGCTTCTGAAGCCCAAAGGGCAGGTGCATTGTAGTAAGTCTCATAGCGTGCTAGCAAACAGGATCCAGAGCCTGTGAACAGATACTACAAGACATCATTGACAAACAGAAACTTAAAAGGAAACAAGATAAAAATCAGGACTATTCACAGAGGCCTCTTGCAGAGTTGGCACCTAAGAGTCAGACTCAAACTCTGATAAAGAATGCCATCCAAATTCTTTCACTTCTCTGTGATGCCAACACCTGACACGGAAGGCTTTCTGAGGTTGTAATCAGTTCTTTCCTCTCATGAAGCCGTGCTGGCTGTGATAAATTACAGCAGTCTTTCAGGTATTTTAGAATAATCTCCATAACTTTACTAGGCACTGAAGTGAGACTGAGAGGCCTACAGTTACCAGGATCCTCCTTCTTGTCTTTCTTGAAAATCTGGACATTTGGCAACTACCAGTCACCCCTCTGGATTCCTAAGACCACTCAAAAATCATTGAGAGAAGTTTTGAGGTTACATCAACCAGTTCTTTGAGGATTCTGGGATAAATCCTACCAGGCCTCATAGATTTGTAGGGATCCAGCTGGAGCAGCAGATTCTGCACAATTTCAGGGTCAACTGGGAGTTGGTCATTCTCACAGTCATGGTCCTCCAGCTCAGGGCACTGAGACCCCCTTGGTCGATCATCATGTTGAAGACAGAGGCAAAGAAACATTAAAACCCCCTGCCTTGTCTCTGTCCCTGTTTGTGAAGTGACCATCCTCATCATGTAACGAGCCGATGATATTTCTATACTGCCTTTTGCCATTAATGTATTTGAAAAAACTCTTTTTATTGTCCCCCACAGTTCTGGCAGCTTCAACTCCAGCAGAGCTTTGGCCACACAAATTTTCTCCCTACAGCAGCAAGCAGCATCTCTGAATTTTTCCCATATCACTCAACCTTGTTTCCACCTTCCTTCCTTTTTTCCATATTTCCAAGAGAAGATCCCTGTTCAGCCAAGCCGGCCTTCTGCATTGCCTGCTTGACTTCCAGCATTTGGGAATTGACGGTTCCTGTGCCCTTAGGAGGTGATGTTTGAGAAGCAACCAGCACTGACAGACCCCAGCACCTGCAAAAACATATTCCCAGGGGACCCTAGTTACTAATTCCCTGAGCAATCTGAAGTCTGCTCTCTTCATGTCCAGAGTTGAGGTTTTGCTTCCACTTTCCCTCCTGTCAACAGAGATTTGATGAATACAGAAAATATAGGTAGATCTTCATTCACTCATCCAAGATGGCTGCCAATCACTGCTTCACTCACAAGATCCACTCTGCTGATGAGCAGTAGATCAAGGAAGTCATCTTTCCAAGTTGGCTCCCTTGGGACCTGTTCCATAAAGTTGTCATCCAGGTCTTTTAGGAATCTTCTGGCCCCGGTTGTACCAGCTGTGTGATGTTCCCAGTTAATTTCCGGCAAGTTAAAGTCTCCCATAAGGACAAGAGCAGTTGACTTGAAAGTGTCCATTAGTTCCCTAAAGAATAATTTGATGATGTCATCGTCCTGGCCAGGAGGTCTGTAGTAGATTCCCACAATGAGATCCATGTTACTTACTTGCCCCTTGATTCTTACCCAGAGGCTCTCAACTGTGAGCTCCACGCATTCTAACCCCTCTATTACATACAGTGCCACTGGTCCATTCCATCTCTTCTGTCCTGCCTATCCCTCCTGAAGAGCCTGTAACCATCCAACAGCACACTCCAGCCACAGGTCTCATCCCATCAGGTTTCACTTATGCCAATGATGTCAAAACTTTGGGACTGTGCCATAGCTTCAAGCTCCTCGTTTGTTCCTAATGCTGAGTGCACTGGTGTAGAAATGTTTCAGGTGTGGTACATTGTAGCCAACACCTCATGTAATTGATCTTGTGATCTGCAGATCTATTCCAGACAGCTGTAACTGCTCTTAGTCCACAGACATTTTGTCTGAAATAAAATGTTTGGGGTAGAGATGGCCTATTCTGAAAGGTTTGTAACAATAGACAGCATTCTCCTATTAAATCCAGATACTTTTCTATCAATTTTTGACGTCACATGCATATTGCAGATAGCTACGTTAATAGTTCTCTTGGGCAGATTTACATTTCTTCCAGTTTTAACATCCACATTTTTTTAACTAAAATTTTACCAGAGACTAAATCACTGACAGTCCTGTGCTTTCTTTCCTTTCCAGTTCAAACATTTCTGTCAAACAACTCAAGCTCTTTGCTTTTTATTTCATTGCTTCACTGTTACGTACAAGTCTACCTTCCATTCCTCATGCCCTCAAGCAGTAAGTCATCTTAGCTGCCTGCTTTTGCTGTGATTTCACTTAGCCTAAAGTTATTTTCTGCTATATCAAATTATTCCTGTCATTCAGTGTCACTTATTGTAATATGTCTAGTAACAAAATATTTATCTAAAACACATTGAGAAATAGATAATTCCTGACTTTGTATATGTATATTATCAAAATGTTTACTGATGGCTTGCAGTAGAGGAATACAGAAAATACAGGTAGATCTTCACTCACTCATGACTAATACTGAGCATTTCTTATGGAAATTGTACTATATAAATCATAGATCTGCATTTTATCAGTTGAGGCTTATCTGTCCAATACTTTCCAGGCCACGCGTTGTTAAGTATTCATCAAGTGCTGAAGATGGCCCAAAACAGCTAATCATAACTGCTAGTACAGGAAAAAAAAAAAAAAAAATTAAGCAGACTATTTTTATGTCCAGAGGGAATAGTTCAGCATTTCTTTCTAAATTCTCCATGTGTTGTGTTTTTTCTGGTCATGCCATAACAATTTTGTTTGTGTAGTCTAGCAGACTGTTAAGCTAAAATGCTGAAGTTGGTAGCATGATAAAGCTGAATTGCAGCCTATAATCTCTTTCTAAGTTACTTGAAAGAGGATGGCTGTAAAATAGATTTACTCTTGGTAAATTATATGTTTTATAGGGTGTGCCATAAAACAGATGGATCTGACTGGCACAGTTACAATTAGTGACAGTGAAGCATATGGTAAATCGCTCAAACAGTAGCAACTCAAAATAGTCAGTTCAATTAACCAGGGCCTTTTTAAACCTTCTCAGATTCAAATTAGCACTGCTGGCATTGCCTTTAGCATTTGTAGCTAAATGTCAGATCTGCTGTTACATTTTTCATGCTCTGAATGTGAATTTAAACATTCAAGGATTTGCTCATTTAGTAGCTTTACCTTAATAAGCTCTATCCTCCAAACTCTATCCTGAACTGAGAGAGCTCCAACTGCAACTTCCTGTTAAATGAACCCTACATGTCTGAGTATTAAAACACAGGATTGGCAATCACCCTTATTTTAATGGATACCACTTATTTGAAACCTGATGTTTACTGAATGAGAATTTCCTTTAAATAGATTAGTGTATTTATCAAATAAAGTCACACCAATAGTTTTGCTGTTACTTCCCATTCAGCTTTGGCAGTCTGCCTCAGTCTGTGACTCAAAGGTATAGAGTACCTTCTGCAATGTCCACGGATGCATATTTCTGCTGCTGTCCTTGTTACAGTACATAAACAATCATGCAATATCTGTCAGATCATCTCACTGATTCAGATGACAGTTAATCTTGCAACAGTAGTAACAAAAACATAGCTTTCAGATATTCTCCAACTGCAACTAGGCTGTAACAGGCATGTGCAGCTTAAAATAGGGAAAACAGCAGGACAATTGCTTTTAAAGGCAGACTGAAATGTGCTAGTTGAAGCCATATCTCAAGATACAGATGTATGTGTAAGATTTTAACTTAATTTTAGAGGTTACCACTTAATACTTTTGGTGTTATGTCCTATCTTTTTACATCTATGTCCTATTGCTTATTGCAACACATTTAGTAACCATCATTAAAATCGTACTCAGATTATAGCTATTAAAAATTAGCAATGGATTTCCTCAAAAGTGCAATCTGAATTACTCTTTTCAAAAAATATTCTAAAATGTTATGCCTATATTTGAAACATACAGAAACAAATCAAAAAGATTCCTAAAGATAAAAATCCAGTTGACTTCATTAGCATATATCATCCTAATTTTGTCAGGATTTCAGCTACACAGACAAATAAATAAAATATATTTCTTATTGTATTATCTTATTGCGTTACAACTGACCTCATTCTCCCATCCTTAATGCACAGTCATTGCTGTTGGCTTTATATACATTTGGAACAAATTGATCATCTACTAACATCTCCCTTCTGCTTTCACATTTAATAAAAAGGTAAGCTACGAGCTGTCATCCTTCATGCAACTCAAAACTGAGACTACTCTAACATTTTTATTCCCCTCTAAGGCAGGGGAATTATTGTTAGTTAGGTTTTGCAGGTGGAAAAGCCAAAGTCTCCCTGTTGCTCTTGTCTTGCTATGTAGGTGAAGCAGTTGCTTCAATAGCATCTTGGATAACTTAGTAAAGAACACAATGTAATAGGCAGAAGGCTGAAGGGTTCAAATTTTCAATAGAAGATTCTAGTTAAATAAATTCTAGTTAAATTTATTACTGTCAGCATTATCGAGGAATTTTTAGTGTTATCATTCCCTTTGCTGCAGTACAAGTGATAATGAAGTTCAGGACAAGAAAGAATCTGTCCCAGAGAGCAGCTGCTACTTGTGCAAACAGAACCAAACCATCCAAAACTCAAGATTTGCATATTCTTTAAAAGTAGGTAAATATCATTAAAAATATATTACGGCAGATAGATAGCACACATTATATTTTAGAAGAGCTGTTACCACTGTAGCACTAAACAATGTGAAACAAGAGCACCAGTGTAATATCACTGCAGGCAAGTACAAATTTGCCACCACACTTGAGGAATTGTGGCTCAGATGAGGAATAATACAAATTTACCCATTGATTGAATAAATATGCTCATCTCAGAAGGATTCAAAATATATTTTGGAAGGTGCTTTTCAAAATTCTAGCTGCACTTCTGAAGAAAAATAAGCAGCAAAAGCTTTGAAATTGTGTTAAAATGGAGTCATAGTATGACAAGTACTGCTTCATATTACAGGGTGAGTGTTATACTGACTAGTGAATTCCCTCTCTATAAAATAAAACTAATTTAACTGTAGCTTCAAATACACAGAAGAAACCTCATACGCCTTGGAGCTGAAGTCCAAATATTGTTTATCAGGATGCACTAGTAGGAAAAGCTTCAAGAAATTAGCCTAGCATCAGAAAACCAGTCATATTAGGGAATTTGGAGACTAAGGCCCACAAACCAAAGATTTTTTAATTTTACACCTACAAAATCTGCCTTGACAAGCAAAAAGAATAATAAACATGAGCCCGGTGAAGGCAGATGCACGTTCCCTGCATATACAAACAGAGCTGGAAAAAAAATTTAGGGAAGTGTGAATTGCTTCATTCATCTAGTATGATAACTCTGAAACCTATCTGTAGTAATCTAAAGATACCATCCTGGAACTGATACCTTATACAAAGCTCAATATTGTTAACTCTCCTTCCAACAGAGACAGCCCGAATACAAAAACTATTAACTGGAATATTACTTTAACAGAATTATGGTTTAATTTATTTTAAAATCTTAAAAGCTAGTCAGAAATCACCCTTCCATTTCTCCCCCCCCCCCTCGCCCCCCCCAGGTTTTCTATGCCTTAGCTGTTACAACTAGGGCTTTTTTGGTCAAACAAAACTATACTTGACAGTTAAGAATGAGGGATACAAGGTAAAATAAAGACACACAAAACTGAGTAGTATAAGGGCTACTCCAAAGATGTTCTATTTCATATTTCATTTCAAAACCTCTGGTTTTCCCTATTTTTCCTGAACTGATGTAAAATTTCCAGATTTGTTATAATATTATATAGTTAAATCATAGTACTAAATCCATTCACAAAGAATACATATGCATTTTACCGCTCAGCAATGTTAACTAAGCAACACTAACATCAATTCTAATTTCTGTTCTTCGACTTACAAGGTATAATAATGCTGTAGATATAAGAATGAGACTGATAATTCTGTAGAGATTCACCACAGACAAGGAACTTGCCAGGTTACTGTAAAGTTCTGGATTTAAACCTTTGAGAGAATTACTTTGTCTCTGGGAACACTGCAACAAAGTGGCATTTTGTTCAATCTAAAACTAAATTTAACATTTCAGGGAAGTATTAACAGCTAAGAAGAGACTGAATATATCTAACAGATTCATTAAAATGGAAGCTTTGAGACTTGTTATTTCAAAGAATCAACAAAAGCAAGGTCCTGAGAAGGAAACTTTGCCAGTAACTGGTCAAACAACATTACCTGGAATGACAGGAAATCAGCATGTGGCAACAAGCCACATCATCAGCTTTCATCAGCTGTTTTAATCACCTAAGATTATTACTCCAATTTTAAGAAGCTTATGTGATTTATCTTCGTGGGTCTGACAAAAGAAAGTCAGCAGTCATTCCAAGGGAGGCACTACCATTGTGCTCTGTGATATTTTAGACTGTCAGGAAGTAGTATAATGTACATGATACACTCTGTGTAATCCTTATATTCCTGATTGTATAAGCTGCAAGAGAAAAGTTCTATGTGATGATGATGACATGCTTATGTGTGAAATTGGACAATAATGCAAGACCAGTGTTCCTCTTTTCTTTCCTCCATAAAGTAATTACACATTATGGAAATACAGAAGAATCTATGACTGAAAGAAACTTCTTAGAATAGTTACAGGAAAGTCACGCCTTCTCAGTAGGCTGCTTATTCCAGTTTTGAAAGGGCTAGTGTAAAGAAGTAATTTTTTTAAGAAGTTTGTAACAGAAAAAATTGATGGGCTTTTGCTAAAAACTACATTAGATCACATGAAATATATTTATCATGACAAAGACCACAAGAACAGATACTGCGCAGATCTGAAAATACAGGAAGATCACAATATCCTAAGCAATGGGCTCCAACCCTGCCCTGCCAGGCACTCCTGCTTCCATGCCCCAGGGTTCCCAGAGGAATGACAGAGCCTTCTCCTGTGGTAACGAGGCTCCTCCACACCCCAGTGAAGTGGTACAAACAACTGTGATAAAGCCACTGACTCACAGGACATGACACTAGTCTTCAATTGTTATCACTTCCATTCTCAAGGCAAGGAGTGATCCATCTAGTCTACTAGACAGTAAAATTTCCAGGATATCAGATTTTCCATAATACAAATAATATATTTTGCAAAGTTGAAAAGCAGAGGAAAAGAAATACCCCACTTAAAACCTAGTGTCCTTGTCAGATTTAAGTCCTACAATATTTCATTTTGATAGCACTGAACTCAATGGGGAAAAGAAGTATTAACTTCATGACAGTCAAGAATTGTCTCTGGGAAACCTCTTTGAGATTCTCTTTCTGAGCCATAAAACCTACCCCATTAACTTCTGACAATGTAGAGGATGAACTTTACAAAATTCATAGGCAAACAATACTACTGATTTAAGGGTGTACTCCGATGTAGGCTTCAGAGAAATGCTCTAATGTAGAACAGGACTGTTTCAAAGCTTCGGTTTAGTAAAGATTTTTGAGATAATTATTGAGAGAGGCTATATCCAGGTTGGATGGATCTCTGAGTGATCTGATCTAGTGAAAGGTGTCCCTATCCATGGCAGGGGGGCTGGCATTAGATGATCTTTAAGGTTGCTTCCAACCCAGACCATTCTATGACTCCATATCAGTGCTAAATATTAGAACAAAGATAATCCTGTGGGGTTTTTTTGGTTTGGGGTTGGGTTTTTGTTTGTTTGTTTAGGTTTAGGGTTTTTACATAGTAGGATATTTAATATCATCTGATATTTGGGTTGACTTAAAATTTGAAATCATTGGATTAGCATCCAAGATGATCTAAGATCTTAAAGGAAATGGAAAGTGGATAAAATAAGCAATTTTATTCAAGAAGATAGATGCCTTAGCCTTCCATATCAATCATCCTTAAGTGAAAAGCTTACTATTTGTGGTGGTTTGGGCTAGGCCTTCCTTGGTGACCAGTTTGTAACCAAGGAAGGGTCCAGATTTACCCAGTATTCCCTACGATTTTTACGTAAGCCAGATTATAAGAAGAAAGGAGGAGAGGCCTTCGCTCTCTTTCCTTCCGGCGGCTTGGAGGTGCAGGTTCCCTGCTGTTGAGTCTGTCGTGTTGGGGAGTGAGGCCTGGTAGGGCCTTGTCGACCTTGGGAGGCGGAGGTTGCCGGCGATCGTACCGGAGCGACTCTCGGTTGTCCCAAGGAGAGTGGTGGGATATTTTCTTTGCTAACTCTTAGTTACTAGATCTCGGGCTTGGGAGATATATATATATGTATATATATTATTTTGGTTTTGTTCCCCTTTCCCTTCCCCCTTCCCTTGTGAAATTCTATATATTTTTTAAATTATATATATATTTCAATTGTAACATAAGTGTAAATATATTTATATATATCACTTTAGCTGTCTCTCTCTCGTTTCGGGTTTTCTTAGTTGGTTGGTTTTTTTTTCTCTCCCTCTTCTCCCTGAGGTTTTGGGGGGGGGGGGGGCTTCTGGTGGTAAGGTTTGGAGACTTGGCAGGGAGCCAGCTTCAAACCATATCACTATTATATGCTGTTAGAGACCAAGAATGCTCTTTGACTTTCTTCATTCAAGGGTCCACCACCCATACCATTTATCAAGTAGGCAACCGTCAAGAGGATGCCTTATGCTATTCACTTACTGTTAACAGAAGATCATAAGAGAAGTACTAGTGAGTTTTTTGTCCTTTTTGTCCCTGCACATAAAACATTGCTGGTAAGTAGTGACAGAGGATTTAAAGATCTATTAATAAACAGCACAATTAGGAAATTGCTGAAATTAGTTTAAAAGGCCTTACTTTGTTCAGACTCCTTTTTACTTCCTTGCTATATTGTAGTTCTCATAGGTGTCTATGGCACCATTTTTCATAAAGAAGTTATCAGTTTTGCACATAAAAGAAAAAGTTACAGACCAGTTCTATGAAACATTTTACAGAAGTACATTCTTTCTCTTTCACTAGACCACAACTGTCTTTCTGATCTGGGTCTACAGGCAGAAGACTGAAAATTTAAGTTCAGAACAAGATTTACTGCTTCTTATGAGACAGATAATGAATTAAAAAAGAAAGGTTAAGGTCTGAAGAACCACTGTACCACAGAGTAATGTTACCACAAAAACACATCTAGATGAAAGTCTTTTAGTCTTTGACAGCTTTCAGTCCTCCTCCTATTTTTATAAAAACCACAGACACAACTTTCAAGAACTTTGTAAATGCTATAACTCAGTCACCATACAAAGCCATCTGGCCATGTCTTCAACCTTCCTACACTCATACCAACAGAATATTGACTTTGGTAGTAATGTCCCTTAAGATACAGATTTACCAGCACTTTCACAGCCTAGAAAATAGACAAATTTTGCATCATGCCCTATCAGATCAAATAGCTAAACAGACCAATAGAATGCCAAAGCAAGAGGACCACACACAAAGAGCAGCCTGTCAACACCTCTCCCCTTTTAAGCTGCAGCATCTGCAGATAAAACTCCTCTGTCACTCATAACTCAGGAAACAGCATACAGTAAAAACAAAAATCATGTCAGACCATTGAGAGTCAGTCTCTTTAATAGAATAACAGCATGAATAGGAACAGCTTAACTGGATCTACATGATAGTCAGAGGACTATCTGCATTTTGAACTGAACTTTAAATCACTATTTGAACTCTCCCCCTTTAATAGCCTCTTCTTTTCAACTTAACTGCACATCTTTTAATCCTTGATGGCCCTACTCTGTTTCCCTCCATTCCACATTAATTTTTCAACATTTATTTTATTTCACTACAACTTTACTTACTCTCCACAAAAAAACCTCCAAGCTGATGTTTCCTTCCATCAGATCATTCATTATCGTTTCTACATCAGTCTACATCATTATTCCATCAGAAAATATACCACAGTGACAGCAGGTGGGAACAAGATGGGTTCAGATGTTTTTAGTTTGGAGAACGCTGCTGTAATTCATGTAACTTGTACATATTTACTTTTGCCTGCCTTTGGGGCTGTTGAAATATTTCTTCTCCTCTGTCCAGTCCCTCCTTCACCTCTTGTTTAAGCCCCTTTCATAAGGTGTTGCAACACTGCTCATACAAAGGAAGCCCAGGTTCATGATAACAGCTGCAAAATTGATAGCTCTTCCATTTTTCACTTGTTTGTACACAAGAAAACAACTACCTTTACAACAATTACAGTCCAAAGTGAAATAGTGTGTATAAAAATGTGTGCACACCAACAGGCAGAAACTGAGAAGGTGAGTATGACAGTTCATCTGAACTTCTTTTGAACTGCCGGGCAAGGATATTGTGAATATTATAGTCACCTATCACAAAAATCTCAGTGTGTATATGTTAGAAAACATGAAAAAGGAATTCAAACTTATGGACCCAATTTTTAAATCTCTTCAGGTTTAACCAGTACAGAAAAGGCTTTTAATGAGAAGGCACTACCTATTTATAGTTTAATCTTTAAATGTAGCGTAAAACCACTGCCTTAACAGAAATTGTTAAGAATTTACAGAATCTGGCATAATCAGTTGCTATGTATCTTCCTGAAAAACCTTCAAGGTTCAAACTTCAGCTTCAAATTACACAAATTAAACTCCTGGAAAAAAAAAATATGAAACTGAGCAGGAATAGCCCTCAGTATTTTTTTCTCAATTATTATAGTTACCATATTTGCATGCTTCATGGACATAGTGAAAGCAAAACGATGGCAAACCTACTTACTTACATCTGTAGTGAATGACAAGTGCAAAAGTCTGACCCTTGCCTTTAAACACTCCTAGTATTTGCGATTTAGTGCCTAGTTGTCATTTACCATCCTTTTATGTCACTTTCTAACACTGCAAAAGTGAGGAAGTCTGAAACAGATCTATAGCCTAATAACATTTTTCTGACAAAAAAAATTAAATTACTAGCTTCTATTTAACATGAAAGCACATAAATAACATTTATCCTAAGTCTTATTTTTAAGTTATATAAGGTCTACAACTAAGGAATTAAGTTGTACTGTCATATTATTAATACCTTTTGCTTCATAGAATTTACTTGAGATAGTCTGAGTTGAAAGAGCACAAATTCACATATAAAGGGAATTATAATTTATAGTTTTAGGATATTAAAAGTTTTAAAGCTTTGTGATATACACCGATGTATGACGCATCGTTATCTCTACTTTTGCATCAGGTTTCTCACAAGCAAAGTCATCTAGGATTATAATACAACTAGGAAAACATGTAGATGTTTCTAAAGGAGGCTAATCTTACTTCAGTTGGAAGTAGATAGGGTTAGACATTAAAGTCTGCATGAATAGTCCATTTCCTATTAGGGCTCATGCAAGCTACCTCTCCTCTGAGGCTCCAATTTTGCAGCTGTCATCTTTCCCAGCATTTGGGCAATGAAGGAATCTTTTGTTCTACTGAAAAGTGGTGCATTGTTCCCTGCTCAGGTGCCCAGAACAAAATGTATAAGGCAATACAACGAGCTTCTCTCCAAACTGGCTTAAAGTTGGGTTTTTTCTTTCCTTTATGGAAGATTTTTCACTGAATGAAACTTTCCTTGTGCAGGTGAAGAAAAAATGCAGCTTCATATTTAAGATCTTGAGATATATGATAAAGATTTTGAAATATTTTTAAATGTCATAAAGCGTCTAAGCCATATCTAGTCTCTTTACAAACATAACAGTAAATGGAACGGTTTTATTTTACTTGAGCTATCTCTATACTTCATTTATTTCAACCACAACATTCAGGTTATTTCCAGACATTTCCAAAACACTATTCTTCTGCTTTTCTTTATTCTAGCCAATGAGAAGTCCTATTCTGAGATATTCCCTTGGCTTGATCCACCTGAACTGCTAGAGGAAAGGCCTTCAGAATTATTTTTGCCTATTTCATATACTTTTTTAGTCCATCCCATTAGAGGAAGGGGCTGTCTCATCACCTCTAATTCACATGGGCTGTGGAAGAAATAACAATACATATAGATATATATACACATATGAATGATAACCTGAGATCAGCTGAGTTGGTTAGTGCATGGTGTTAATAACAAACATGAAGGTCGTGGGTTTGATCCCCATATGGGTCATTCACTTGGAGCTGGACTTAAGGATCTTTGTGGGTCCCTTCAACTCAGAAGGTTCTGTGAAATATTCTCAGATATATGTTCAGCTTTCTACAAGATTTCACAAGGCAGACAGAACCCTCTAGAAAAAGACAGAGATATCTCTAAAGAGCAATTTTTTTCATTCTCAAGGGAGAGAAAATGTCAAACCATGGGTATAGTAGGAGAATAAATGAGAGTTAAGTCAAGGAGGTGAGAATCTGTAACTCACAAATAGTCTGTATTGGAATATTTGCTTGGATTATGAATACCCTTTCAGTGCAAATCTCCTAATTTTCCTCAGTTAACAGGCTTTTATTTGCACCACAGAGTTGTCTCAGACCACATAAAATCGATCCCTTTAGAAGAAACTAAACTAGGATTATGTGCACCTTGCTAAAGTCAACATAAACTTGGGTCATGGTACCTCAACAACCAACTGGCATGAAGACCAGGGGACCAGAATAGACCTAGCCTGAAATAAGACATTCAAAACCTGCACAACATGGGTTCTGGGTGCTCAAAACCAATTACTTTTCTTTCCAGAACTGTTTATATTCTGCTTTGCTGCTTGTTAATACAGACATAGTGTGAGAGATGTAGACAACAAATAGGGTTTACTAGATCAAGTGTACTTGCTGGGCAGCAAAAAGTGTTGCACAACATTTGAGGAAACTGAAAATGCCACCAAATTGGCTGAAGCAAAAAGCTATCACCTGTTGAAAATGTAGGAAGAGAGTTAAGGATAAACTGCCTTTATTTCTATTCTATCTGACTATCCCTTTCTACTAAAAGAATATGGGTTTTTGCTCTCATTTTACCTAAAACTGGCCCTTCTAAAGAAAACTCAAAGGCTTTTAAAATCAGGAACTCTTTATAAAGCAGAGATCTGCGCACACCCGCCTCAAAGTCTTACCTGACCTCAGGACTCATTGCACAAGCATTGCCATGGCATTGCTGTGTCAACCTGAAACACAGCTCTCAAAAGTCTAGGGACAGCTCCCAGTCAACAAGAAGGAAAGCTGAAAGAGCACGAAGCACACAAATGAGACATACACTCAGTATAAAGCTCTTTATCTCATTTACTCCCGTCTGAGCTCCACCAATGAAGGTGTGCATGTTCTGGATTAAAGGGCACAGCATGCAAAAGCACTTGTGAAGTAAGTTCTGGTTAAATATAAACAATCAATTAGGTTCCTACATACTAAATAGAGTGACATAAATCATGTTTAATAGAATGTATTCTGAATATAATATTAAGCTCTTTCTGTGTTCAGAGAATGTGGTGAGGTGTTCTTAGAGATTATTACATGAATTTCTTAGCTGCAGGCTGAACCTAAGTACCCATTCATCGCTGCTTTGCCTATTTCATAGAGTAGGATGGTACAAGGCACGGTGTGTAAGGCTATCAGTTCAGAACAATAGTGTACCCACCTTGACCTCAGTCACATGACAA
This sequence comes from Chiroxiphia lanceolata, assembly GCF_009829145.1. Taxonomy (NCBI): domain Eukaryota; kingdom Metazoa; phylum Chordata; class Aves; order Passeriformes; family Pipridae; genus Chiroxiphia; species Chiroxiphia lanceolata. The sequence continues at coordinate 31,061,177 of NC_045640.1, forward strand.
ACAGAGGGTAGATACAGGTCATTATGTAGTTTAGCCTAGAGTTTACTACTAGCAATGTTTACTATTGTTTACTATATGTTCATCCTGACAAGCTGGAGAGATTATAAAATGTAGTTATCATGACCTTTGAAAGATGCTTTCTGAATTTATGACAATTAACTGTAGTTACCAGTGTCTCAGTTTAACGAGACAGAAATTTTTCATTAGGAGGGCGGGATACGGGGAAAAAAAGCCAAGCTCCTCCCTCTGAGTAGTTATAACTGCGAAATTAAAAAGCTCCAGTACAAAGGTGTGGAAAATAAAAACAACAGCTCTTTACTAAAGAATACATATATATGTGTGTGTAGGTAACACAACAAACAAAGAAGCAACAATCCCGGAACTCAAGCGTCACCAAAAACAACTAAGAACGTTTTCGCCTTTCGGCGCAGGCAGAACCACAGCCAGCAGGGGGCTGCCTTGCTGCCCGCTGGCCGGCAGGGGGCGCTGCAGGCGAACCCCACGGGCCAATGGCCGCTCTGGAGCGGCGGGGCGGGCCCAGCCCTCGGCCACGGGGGCGGTGGCTGGCAAGGGACGGGGTGTGTAGGTCCGTCCAGCGAAGAGCAGGGAGACCCAGAAAAAAGGGAAAACTCACAGGATGCTGGCAGTCTCCGTGACAGCAGGGGCGGTGTGCGGCCCGCTACCACAAGCACCGCAGGGACTCTCTCACTGGAGAACGCACCGGAGCTCCCCCGGCCCTTGGCAGCTCCGAGGGGCACCCGGGCCGTAGGGAAAGCAGGACGCGAGGGCGTCGGAGGCGAAACTTCGCAGCTCGCTCCCGAGATCCGGCCAAAAGGCCAAGTCCCACCCCATCGAGGGAAAGAGAAAAAAGAAAAAACAAAACAAAACAAAACAAACAAACAAACGAACAAAAAAAAAACAAACTGAGCTCTGAGTCCCATAGCTGTAGCTACGGTGTGGGGGTGGGCTGGTGCGCTGTGTTTATTTAGCATGTCAGTGAAGCAGTCGCTAAGCCCTGGTTTCGCATAACAATAGCAACCTAGCTTGGTAGCAAGCAGCTTTTGGTATGGAAAAAGTTCACTAGGAAAGAGGAAAAAAGGTATAGAACTATAACAACCAGCAAATATGGATACAATTTTTAAAGCTTTCACAGTTCTTTGAAGCAATAAATGGTTTTTTGCATCTGCTATGTTGATTAAAATGCTTAGAAAAGCACTAGTTATCCAAATTCTGCTACGGAGTCTTCTCTGATACATTCCAATAAGATACAGTCTCAGTAGAGAACTTTTCTGTGTTACCCTACAGTGATCATGTAGTTGTAGATGCAAGGGTTTTGCTTGCAAGTTAACTATTTCCCATCCTCTTCCTGTTGTTTTCCTAAAAACCAAATACCTATGGAAACTGCAGCATATTTTTCGTCTTTGGCTCCTGCTGTTTCATCCCAGCCTCGTTGGATTTACTCATTTTTTACACCTGGCCTATAGGTTCTCAGAAGGTTTTCTATATCAATTAATGGATTTATATTTTAACTCATTTAATGCTAGCATTAACTAACCCTTCTAATTAATTGCCACATTACATATTTCAGATCATTAATTTTGTTAAGGTTTATTTAAAGATTGGAAATACAGAGCTGGCAAGATGAGCTACAGTCACACATGGGAATGGTGGGTGGAAGAAAAATATTCCTCAAGCTGCAGAAAAAGCCAATCATCTGCTAAGAGAATTTAGGAGGAGAATTCCAGTAAGCACAGGCTTTTAGTAATCCTATCTGATAGTGTCTCTTTTGTAGTCTGCTATCTGAATGGATGACACAGCTCCTAATGGAAGAAGTGTCTTTCCTCTTCACATTCAGCTGTTACATATCTGCAAGGCGAAAAGCAGATTCATTAAACTGCCACCTCTGGAGCACACTATTTTCGCTAAAAGTCTAGTGAATAAGATCTAGAAAAATGAATTTTTCTTCTACCGATTAGAAGTAAACTTAATCTATGCTCGGAAGACTGCTGAACAAATCAAGTCTGTGATGCGAAGCATGAGAGAAGCAATCTTTTTTCTTGTAATTTTACCTGTCAGTTTCAGACTAGCTGAAATCCATTCTAATGGCCATAAATAGTGGCATCACTGCTCCTCATTTCTACCGCCCCTTGTGTGCTCTAGCCCGTTCCTTTGTGTTAATGACTGTGTGGCTTCAGAGTGTTTCAGCTCTACTGACTTGATGGAAATCAACAACTGATAAATGGGATAAACTGATAAATCAACAACTGGAATAAACTGAAAAAAACTGGCTTGCTGTCAGCAAACGAAACTAAGTCATCCAATAAATTGATTTGTATTAATACGGGCAGCAAACATCAAAGATATGCACATCTGAAACTGCTGTAAATAGTGAAGTGGGAAAATGTAGCTAGCAATAAGAAAAATATACCTGTTTGGAAGGATAGCAGTTAATTAACTTGTATTTGGAGATACATCAGGGTGGTTTTAGTGAAAAATTACCAGTAAAATGAACTTACATTCTCAGTCTCCAAAGAAATGCAAATAAAACTTTCCTAATCTTCCTATGCTTGCTTATATAATGAATTTCAGAATGAATTGTGAGGCAATATGAAAAAAATGTTTTTATAACTGCTTGTACTTTAACCAGTGTTGGTCACAAGTATTACTCTGGTAATATCTTAGAGTGCTTGTAGCATCTTTGAATAAGTACAGCATTGTTAATGGTCATGTTTGAAAGAAAGCTCTGTTTATCTAACCCATTAATAATTCCAAGAAATGTAATGCATGCTACACATACACAAAAAAGTAGCTGATGTGAAGTTCAGGAAATTAGCAGAGTTTATTATCACAGATACTGAGGATGGGTAACTCTTTGTTTTTCATTAATATTTTGCATTACTCTTGTCTTTCAACAATTGATTTCTCCAAAATAGATACAATGCTTTGCACTTGTAAAACAGAGACATATTTCCAAACAAATTTATCAGCTTACCTTTTATCTCTTGATATGTTGAAGTTATTTTTCAGCAGTGTACATGAGGTATTAGTAATTTCATTAATATTTCGGAGGGAGGATTGAGATACTGCTTTAAATTTAGCTTGTAATCAGAGAAACTGCTGTTTGCATGCATAGCACCAAAATAGTTTAGCTCTTTTTCAGCGAAGGGTTGAATTATCAACAAGTTTGAACAACTTTGTTCATATAGACACAAATATCAGCTTTCAATATGAGATCAAGTACATCAGGAATTAGATGAGAAATATATAACATACAATCCGCAGTTGAATTAGTTGTCTCCATATATTTGCCACTAAAACATTCATGAAAGACAGTCTTCCAAGGACACTTAGTACTCTTCAAGAACACTCTTTGGCAAAAGGACCAGAATTAGGGTATGTACTAGACTAATTTTCTGATTTTAGCAACATACTTTTTAAACTTACTGATTTCCCACATAAATATATGTTTTCCAGTAAATACTTCAAGTCCTCCCAATTCAGGCTCTCAGGAGCAATTAAAGGACAGGGATGTCTCTGCAAACACTCAGCTATTTAGCAATTTCTCTGCACTAGTCGAATGCACTGAAAAAGTTACTTCTATGACATCTGAATAACACAGGTTTGTATTTCTTTTAAAAAGCAAATGGATAGCAAGAAATGCAAGCATATTAAATGGATCCTCTTTACAACACACAATGTTGCCATGAATTGGGCAGCAAGTCAGACATAAAATTTGCTCCATTATACATACCACATTAGCATATTTCCTTTATGGACTGTGATTACTATTTCACCCTTCACACTGAAACTCTATTTTGTTTTGCAAGTACTTCTAGTGATATCCTTACGTGAATCATCCTTGTAGCCTAACATGACATTGAAAAACATTTGACAAGATGGTTAATAAATATTTAAAGTTCAAGGCTAAGTACTTCAGAATATTAATTTCCACTAGAAAGTATGCATATTTTTAAATCGAAGTACAGCTTTTTTTCAACTACTATTTCTCTCTACTGAGGAAAAATATTTTTTGAAAATACTTATTTATATTTATTAAGAGCCATAAACCCTAATTTCTAGAACATCTGCTCTCACAGTAATATAATTCTGTGAATAACCACTCTGGAGAAACAGTGACAATTTTAGCCTTTATTTGTGATTTTTGTCTCTAAAGTTAAAGCCAAGGAAAACAGGGGCATTGTAAGGCAGGAATGCCACCTCCATTAGGCTGTTATTACATCCTTAGAAACTTTCAGTTATAATAAAATAGGGAATTAGTATTACTTCAGTTTACAGGAAAAAATGTAATCCAAGAAAGAAGTAAAAAGGAGAGAAATGCTGGCTTCTGGCTATTTGTATCCTGAACACATCTTCTAGCTTTATCTCTAAATCTGTAATTTGAAAATGTTTCTGATTGGACCCATGGGCAAAAGCATACTTCTTTCATCTCTTGCACAGCCACGTGAGCACCATTCTGCATTTTGCAATCTTCAGGTGACACACTTTGGTCTTCTAACCTAAAAGGCTCAATAACATTCAGAACTGTGTGCATCAGTCTCTGTACCTTGACCCATAGGAGAAAGTCTTCATAGGAAAAGTTACACTGGCATACTCAATACGGAGAGGACACAACATATGGTGATGACTTGGTTTCTTTTATTCATTTTACTGTCAAACTGGGATTTTAATTCACATACAATCTTCTGGACTGAACATTCACCTTATTTGCTTCTTGTATGATCAAACACTTTTCTATGAGAAGCAGCTTACAAGAAAGGGAAACACTACTGAAATGCTAAGTCCAGTATTTGAGACCACCTTCCTTTGAAGAGAAATATATATAAATCTACTGAAGATTTACAGTTGTCAGTGGAAGAGTTTTAAGGTTAATAAGTTTTTTCTGTAACCCCTATCAACTTGTAATTTGCCTCCATTTCAAATCTTTGCAGGTAAATTTTGTGCATCTCAACAGTTTTGCACTACCAGGGCTTTAGCTTAAGCTGCTGTGTTTTCTAAGTGGCTAACCATCCTTCTTTGATCTCTGTGAGGTGGAAGTTGTCTCAAATCCTTGAGTATCTTTGGGCTCTGTTTGGCTTCAGAACAACTTCACCAGTAACTGTACACATGCATCCCCTTCTGTTTTTCTTTTTCAGAGAAGCATTCAGAGAGTTAAAGGTCAAATGGCTGTAGGTAAAAGGTAGCCAAACATATAGCTTACCTCTTCTATCTAATTTAACACTTGTCATGAAGAAAATGTTAAGCCTTCTTGCAAAATTGTGAAAGTTTACTTCACTCACAAACACGCAAAAAAAATAGCATCATTTTATTATTGTAGTAATAAAATAAAGGAAGAAGGCTCACTTTAATTTTCTAAGCTCCAGAAATTTTACCACAGAAACCAACTAGAGTAACCCATTATTCAGCTTAGGATCTCTTACTCCCTTTTTTGTGTAATAAGTTTGGAGATGTAAGAGTTAAAGAGTTTATGTATTAACTCTAAGACTACTGTTTACAATCTACAGTATTATTGCCATTGGAAACTCCTTTTTCCCTCAAGTTGTAGGAGGATTTCTAATTCTCTATGTTTTCTGGTGATACTTTTACACTTACTACTATCACATGAATAAATACTTTTAATCAGGTTTCAGCAGTATATTACTGTTTACCTGGAGATCTTTGCATCATGTTTCATTTTGTAGTGTCAATGTGCTCTAATGTTTTCTCACTTTTCCATTATCCTTGTACAAGTTTTCACCATTCGTTGAACAACTATAAATAGTAACAGATTCATACAGGACAGAAAAGAGAGAGCAGTGTATTCTTCAATTCATTTGATTATGTTTCTCCACATTTCAGCTTTCAAAAGCAAAATATGGCCATACTAAATCAAACCAGAGGAACTATCTAATCCGCTTTCCTCTCTAAAACTGACCAGTAACAGCTGCTTAACAAGCATATAAATGTGTGGATACTTAAAGAATAATTTGTGCAGAGAAAATCTCCACACCAGGCCCATGAATATGTATTAAAATCTAAATGGAGAATTCTCTTGTTTACAAATTACAGAATACTTCAGATTTACAATAACAGACAATCCTTTTTTCCAGCACCTCAGAGATTAGCCTTCATTTAAGTCAATGGTTCTGTCACCAAACTCAAATGTAAAATAAAATTACTGTCTGACACAAATTGTGATCTGTCTAGACACGAGTATCTAATTAAGCGAAGATCACCTCTTACTTCAAGTTCTACCTTTTATTCTCAATTCCCACCTTACAAATACAAAAGCAGCCATGGATTTGAAATAATTCTCCAGAGATGTATGAATAATCCAATTATTTTTCATCTCGTTCAAAAGAACATGCCTGTGAGAAGTATTTAATGGTTCTTCAGCAGATATTTAATAATGCAAGACAATATTTATGTAGAAAATTGAGCCCTTCTGAGGCTGAATTTTCCCATGATACTTGGCTGAGGAGTGTACTGGGTCTGGCTAGGACGAAGTTAATTTTCTTCATAGCAGTCCGTATGGCGCTGTGTTTGTATTGATTATTGCTACTATAGAGGATTTACTCTGATCATTCTGCTCTCTGTCAGTTTTAGTTTGCAGGCTGGAGTTTATAAACTAGTATTTACAATGAAGGCATCATCATGGGAGTAGTTACAAATATACAACTTCACAAGCACTGTCCACCACTGAGGGCAGTTCAAACAACTTGTTCTGACCTCTGATTTAGACACTGCATAAAAGACAGTGGAACATAATGCTGCTGTCCTTGCGAGCCTGAGCTTTAATGTATTGGCAAAGAATATTGGCATACAGTCAAAAGTACTAAAAAAATGGCAATGTTAATGCAGCAATAAAAAGAAAAGCTGTGTCTTCTTTTAGCAGCTAATGGTATTTCTAAGGATTTTACATTAAAACTTTGTTTTCCTATCCCAGAGAAACATTGACGAACATAAACATAGAAGAAGAGGCTCCGAAGTTAATTGTCTACAGTCACAGATGACATCTAACTCTCATTCAAACAAATTTGTTCTGCATTTTCCTTGTTCTTAAACCTCATGGTCATTTTTATTCATGTTCCCTGACTAGTTCTGTTCAGAACACTGATTTTTATGTGTAATGTTTACCTTCCCCTTCATCTCCTTTGCTTTGCAAATTTATACATATAATTTTTAAAAAATCTACCTCTTTACTTCATGTACCAAAATCCATGGAATTTTCACAGAAAAAAAATGAAGGTGAATTGGGATGATTCCATTTCCTGGGCAGCTCCTTCATTTCACCAGGAAATGACTAGGTCAGGTAAGAGCTGTTATTCCCATTCAGAGGAAATGTCATTTGTACATTGTGAACCAAGTCACAAGGTTTACAATCATTTTCTTTGTTAATAAAATTATTCATGCTACTCTGTTATTCTACTGGTATTCACATACAATTTTCACACCCTTGAATGACCATCATTTCTCTGACAACTGCAGATTAGAAGCTGTTTTGCAAGGTAGGGGAAGGAGCTCCCTGCACTTTCCCAGCTGCAGAGGCAGCCAGTTAGAGAGCTAAAGGCCACACCAGTGCCAGTAATCCAGAAGGAAGGCCCTGCCCACAGCTCTCCTTCTGATGGCTACGGAGGAGCTGAATCCAGCTGTGTTACACAGGCACTGCCAGGGCACAGCACCAGCAGATGCTGCCTCAGGAACAGGGAGGTGGGGCCCATCATAATACCCAGCTGGCTGGGCAGTGCCTGACAGATGCCCAGACAGGAGCAGGGCAGCTGGGAGTAACCCCAGCCCTGGGCACTGGGCATCTCAGACAGGGCTGGCCAAGGCCAGGCTGGGATGTTTGTCCACAGGTGGACTCAACTCATCAGGACCCATGATTGGGCTGGCCAGGGCTATGGGGAGCTGGAGACAGGGCACGGGCAAAGCGGAGAGGCTGGAGATGTGTTTCTTCACCAAATTAAAATGTCATAGGAAATTTTCATGAGACAAAAGTGCAAATCACAGGATGAAATCCTCAGAAGTGGCCATGGATACACACACACACAGCGTGGCGATTACCTCTATAGCCAAACCACGGTGGGAGTCGGTATTGAACCTTCCCTGTGTGTCATCCAGTTCCATGTTGAAGTCAATTTTTACAATATAATAGAACAACTTTTTCACTTAACATTGCTTTATTACTCTGTTGATCATTATTATTTTTTCTGATCCCATTACATCTTTTCATGTCTGTTATTTAGTTTGGGAAAACTTACATTGAAGGGATGTCAAATACATCATTTTATTCCATAGTTTCTGAAGGTCAGCATGTGGCATTAAATCAGTGACATACCATTCAGTTTTAAAAATGGAAAACGCATAAACTTAGTAAATACCATGTTTAACAGAACAATAAAATAGAACCATAATTTCTTTCTCTTCAAACAAGCATCGTCTGTACTGTCTCTATCTCATACTGTATGTTCCACCCAATTTCCTTTTACCAGAGGCCGGTAAAAGGTTCTTTTTCTTTTGGAGAAGAGTTTCATGGCCGCAGTTAATATTTTTATTAAATAAATAGGCTAAACAATATATAAATAAGGAGTTCAATCATTACAAAGGTATCATTAACTCAAGAGGAGTTCTAAAAGCTGCTGAGAGACTTCTCACAAGGTGTCAGTAACTCGTCATTAAAAAGCTCTGCAATTTCCTGTATGTCCTGCAGGTGTAGCATTTCCACAGTTCATGAGCAGTATCTGGCTGTCACCACTGGTAGCTCTGTGCAAAAACTACATATATAATTATTTGGATCCAAACAGTCCCAATGACTTCAAAATATTTGTACAGGGTTTGCATCAACGAGGAATCTGGCCCTACATCTATAAACAAACCACTAATTTCAGGACAATTATGCTGAAGATAAATTTAACCAAAGCCTTTTTGTGGTCTTTTTATAACTTCAGAAAAATCATCTGTCAAAGCAACTCCATCAAAGTACCTTCATGGAATTTATACTGCTCTTGTGAATATATTACTGGTTCTTAATTTTTGAAAATAATACTATAGTACTTTTCCTAATTTTCTTTTAACATTAGTTTGTAAATGTGTAGCATATCTTATCTGAGATCCTCAAAAATTTTCCTGATGTTTCCAATCCTCATTATACAATGTTATGAGTCTGAGGAACAGAATAACCTAGTTTTAAAGAGAGAGGAAATGAATCATGTAGGTTAAGGAATATATATATGTTTCAGGTGTCCTCTAGTTCCATGTGACTGGGTATTTGGATACCCAAATGAGACTGCTGCATAGTCTTCTGTTCCAGTAATTTGATATATATACACAGAGCACTTTGTTACATCAGACTTAGTAGTCCTAACATACACACCTTTCAATATGCATTGTTTCCACTTTGGGGGAGCAGGGAGGCAGAAATGTAATGCTCTATTTTTTCTGTTGAAACCCTAGATGGAAAATATAAGCTCTCTGACACATGTAAGCTTACTTTTCCTAATTAATTTCATGGCTACCCATGGTGCAAAAACAACAGTTCAAAAACTGTGTAGTTACAAGAACTCAGCTAATATGATATGTACTTTTCTGATGACTAATAACAGCTTTAGTTTTTTTGTCAATTAAGAACGAGGGGTTTGTTGTCCAGTTTGTTTAGTTTTGGTCAGTGAAATTTTAAGAATCATTTAAAAAATCTCCTAATGTACTGGACTTTCACTGAAAGATCCTGAGGAATACATACTATAAACTGGATCTTGAGAGAGAGAATATTTCTGTGATGTTTTATGCTAAAATATAGTTTCACAGGTGAGGTGACTTCTTGCTAAAATACTAGCATTCAGAGTTCTCAGTTTCCCTGTTGAGTTGAATACCTTATCAAATCAAATCAACATTCCTTGTTTGCACAGTCAGAATGGTCCTTTAATCCTATGAAGTTTCATGTCTAATTTTTATATTTGTCTATGAATATAAAAAGGAACTGATAATCCTAATACAATCATGGTATAGATGGAACAAAGATGGATTATAACTGAACTGATGAAATATTCTTGGTGAAATTGTCTTTAATGACCTTCAGAAGCACATAACAGATACAAACCAGACCTTGCCTATAGAGTTCCCTGTGTGGCTACAGAGAGTTCTATGTAAGCATATCTCTTCACCCATCCACACATATTTGACCAATTACACCAAAGAAAATCATAATTTAATCCATGAGAAAGATAGACATCAAAATTAAGATGAAGCAATTTTATGACTTTTCTGTTGCAATATTTTAATTGTGTTATAGTTGTAAAAGTGTAGCACAAAACCAAATGCTGTTCTGGAGGAGTCCAGTTAGAACTTGTGAATTACTCTGCAAAAGCATAGGGTACCAAATGTTTAATGCTTTGGGTGTCTGGTTTGGTTCTTTTTCTTTGTTCCTTTTTTTTAAGTGGGGTGAGATCCAAGAAGCTTGACAAAGTTACTTAGGTCTAGTAATTATTACAACTTTTGAGACTCCCTTTAAAATCAGAGTTCCTAATTTTGTACTACCTGGTATATGCACTTCTCCTTATGTCTCATTTGAATTCTTTGTATATATAGAAAATACTGCTTTGACTACAAGAGGCAGTATCTGGAAAAATGACCTCGTGAAATAGAAATGAAATGTGATGTGTGTATCAGTGAAGTCATGAAGGAGAATCACAATGACAGTCACAATTTCTAACTATAATACTATCATTCAACTCACAGAGCCAGAACTGAGATATTTCTCTAGAACAGAATTTATATCATAATCTGATTTGTAGCAGTTGCATTACTGAAAGTAATTCATCCCAATAGTTTCCTGAGAATTCACTTTTTTATTAAACTTGTGATTAAGATATTTGTTTTTATATACTTCAGCAGAAATGTTAGTTCTTCTGAATGAGAAAAGTTTCCTCCAATTTCAAGGATGTAATTCACAAGAATGGGAAGAGAAGAGAGAAGAGAGACATGATATTTTAATAGGCAAGTGTGCTTTCCCTAAGCATAAAACTGAGCCTTTTCTGAATTATTTCCTGTGACTTCTGAGACAAAGGTGGAAATAACAAATTAACTAAGAGACCTTCTCTCTTTTTATTCACAAACTTTTGAATTAACATAGGTTTTTTCTGTTACTTTTTACATTAATTTTGTAGATATTTTACTTCCTTCCCCCTTGGGTCTATTCTGTGAATGGCTGACAACAAACACAAGTCAGCCAAAGTTTCTATTCTCTTAACATGAAAAATGGCCCTGTGCTGTGCAGAACTCTTGAGAGTAGGAAGTAGAGGCATCTGTGAAAAAGAAAAGGCTGTGTTTCAGACCAGTTTATCTGATTAAGAAAAGAGAGGGCAAGTTAATAGTCAGAAAGCCATTCCCCATCAAGGAGCAGCAGGTTCCTTAACAAAGTACAGGCAGTTCTGCATCTTAACCATAAAATAGGTCGGAACCAAAGGGGGTGTTTCAAGGGTCCTGATAGTGTTATTGATTCTTGATGATTGTTATTTTGTATTTCCTTGACAACAGTTTCTGTGATAAAGAATAAACAAGCAATCAGCTCAAGCTGACAGTTGTTATATAAAATAGACTTCTGATAACTCATCAAAACAGAAAAGCCAGCTTTGGAAAGCAGAAAAGAGTCTTTGTTAACCAAAACACGTGGTAACTGGAGAATAGATGTGTCTGGGTTGGGAATGTATTGAGCACTGAGGTAAGCTAAACTTCAGAACAAACACACAGATCCACATTTTTCTTCCAGGCTGAATCTTTACTTACCTGCTGGGACATGCTGTCATTTATCCTGGAGCTATGTTTCTCTAAATGTCCAGGTCAAGCACAGTTTAGAGTATTCTGCAGCTCCTGTCTGGAAGCATATTTGTGTTTTATTCATGAAATTCAGAAAGCAGGTAGTGTGTCTGTCTCATCTGAGATTAAGGTGTGACACTTTTTACATTAAAAAAAATGCACTGAGTTATGAAAATTTAGATCTGATTAATTTCTAGTAGAAGACAGTTACATAACTATAGCTGTTACGTATAATAAATAATTGTATTGTCTGTTTTTCACAGTTGAGCCTGAAAAAAAAATTTTCTCTAATTTCCAATTCCCATTATAGTACTATATGCAAATAATTTTACTGAAGGAGGGTGTGCCAAAAATACTAATGAAATGAATATATATTAATTTTTTAAATGCAACAAAACAAAGTGTTATGTCTGGTTTTCAGGTGCTTTCACACTAGATTGTACAACATCCATATAAATTCTAGTCGATCAATCTTACTTTGAATTTAGTGGCCATTTATTTTCATAACACAAATATTTGTGCTTTCAATTAATTAATTTCATACCTGAAAAGGAACACTGTATGCTATGAAAATATCAAGTGAAATAAGATAGAAATACAAAACAACAGTGATTGGGTCAAGAAAGTACTTAAATGATGACTCTGAATGGTACTGGTGTTTAAGCAGGTTTGTTATACTATAACTAGAAGAGTACCAAAACCAGTTTTACTTAACCTAATACAACTTCTGCTTAGAGACAGGGTTTAGTGTTTTTCCTCAATGATTTTGGGCTTAATAAACTGTCTTTTTCTTAATGAAAGTCAACCAAGAACCAGCAGTTCCACATTATAAAATCTCTGGTTTACTTAAAGCCTAAACACTGTGCAGATAGCTGCAGTAATGGCTATCTCAGCTGACCTACCAGTAACCCCTGTTTTGACCTGTAAGAATCACCCTCTCTCTAGAGGTCGAGAAGTTATTTCAATTATGGGGCTTACTGATTCATCTCTTTCAATGGAAAAGTTTTAGTTGGAAAACATTTCTAAGGCTTGCTTGGCTTTTTACATGATTAGTTTCCCTGTTTTCATTATGACACTGGAAACAACCCTGATTATCCTTCCCTCAGAAAAATAAATGGCAAAAATAATATAATAATTCAATACCTCAAACTTGAAAATCGATTTTTTCAATTGTCAGAAGTAGAGGGGAAAACAACTGCAATGTTTGCCATACTTACCCACTAGTTGACTAGCTCAGGAAATCCTGTATCCTGCCATTTGCACCAATATTCACAATATTCATTGTCACTATATTATTGAAGACTATAAAAACATCTTCTTACAAAAGGCAGCAGATTCCTTACTGTGTCAAGAACATTCCCATCTGCTGTAGTCTTTTTAATCAAAAGAAATCCAAATCTGCAGCCAACGAAGATCAATGTTATTAATGTTAACATAATATATAAATATACCTTAACAAGTAAAGTTACCGTTTCCAAAAGCAGTTATATTCCTAAGTACATTTATGGATCTGACATAATTATTTTCTCAGGATGATGACAAAGTTTGCCCTAAAACTGATACATTTACACAATTCCTGATTGCTACTCATAGACCATCTCAGGGCAAGAATGGAGAGGGGACTGTTTTCAAAGACAGATTTGGAGCACAATGCATCTGTCCGCTAAGAATGTGGCCTCTGAGGCTCAAAAGGACAATATATTTATTAAACATGTAGTTTAATAGACAGTAGTACTTTTTCAGAGCATACAGTAGAACATCCTATTTCTATATGCCTGAATGCTCAATATGAAAAACCATAATTGTTCTGTGAAATTGAGATAAGAAAAGAATTTAACCCGTCATTCCAGACAGCTATCAATTTTTATATTCGGATGATTTGAGAGCTGCACACAGTATAACCCTGAGTTCTACTGCAGTAAAACAAACACATACTACTCTCATGTCTTGTTAGTGCAAAATATGTCGTTAGAGAAAAATTTCTTACTCATTTAATTAAAATCTTGTAAAACATGTATTAAAAATGATTCATCATAAAAAACAATGCCAATAAATCTTATGGTACATCTCTTGATATCTTACAATAAAAACTTTTTAGAAAATGTGTTTTACAAACAAGAAATCAGTACATTCATCTCTATTTTGAGGGCAAATATGCTTGATCATGGAATTATTAAAGAAGAAGTAGGTTTCCTTTAAAAAGGTACGTTTTTAAGAAATAAATTAAAGCTCATCTATAGTAACTAGTGTTATGATGGTATCTGTGGGTTTGCTTTCATGGTGTTATTCCTTGTTCAACAGGAAAGAAGAAGCAGTTGAATATGAGGCATGTCAACACAGTACAAAACCATATCCTTGTGTTTAACTGGTAGTTTCTACTTCTCACTTCTTTAAGCTGCAACTTCATTTTAAATTTATTTCATTTTTACTGACTAAAATGGTCAGAACCTAGTCCTGTTAGGAGCTCTTAATAAAGTCTGCTACTAGAGAGGGAATTTATATCATGTTTGATTTCTTGGCTACTGAATGTGTTTAGAGAATGAGACATTAAACAAGCAACACAGAGAATCAAACAAAAATTATTAATTTCAGGTTAGAATCTCTTTCTTCTGGATGAGCACTGTCAATAATATTGCTGTGTGCAGAGATGGGAAGAAGGAACCAAATACAAGTTGCAATTTATTACACAGATATAAACAAAAAATAATTGGGAAAACTATTAGTGCTTATCCAATGCAATCAGAAAGTAAAGTGCAATTTTTTTCTGGGTATGGTGTTTCGTTTTTTTTTCCTAAACATTAAATAACTACATGCAATACTGTGTTTTATAGTGTTCTATGAAATTTCTTTTATGTGCTGAGAGGCAAATCTTCCATATCAAGTTTAAGCCATTTTTACATTTAATCATCATCATATAATATTCATACACCCTTTTATTTAACAGGTGTGAGTGCTTACCTTCCCACAGTAACAGTGGTACCAGAGATTATCTCTGATCTCCAAGGAATTATTCTTGTATTATAACTGATGAAACCAAAACCTCAAGCACTTGGCCACGTGTGCTACCTGTTGCCTGCTCTCTTTATTATATGTAGAGAAGGTGGCAGGAGACAGAAATAAGGGTGCTGCACAGGAGGAAGTTGAGGCAGAGGCTATAAAACTGACAGTTTCTTGCAGCAGTTCTGTGCCACTGCTACAAGAGCTGGATTTTAGAGTATCCTTGGACCCTGATGAGTTTCAATACCAAGTCCAAGATTCTCGTGCTTCAAGGCCCTGTAAACTCATCCTTTCAACTAAATACTTTAAGCTCTCAAGCATAAAGTGGCATTTCCTGCTTAAGTAGCAAACACTTTTAATGTGTGACAGACTGCTCGTTCAGCTATACTCCTGGCTCTACTAAGGACTGCTGTATGCAAGACTGTTACCTAACACGTATACTTTTGCACCAAAAACGTCCTGGGTGACAAAAAGCAGGACAGTTAGCTGACCACTTCCTTACTGCAGAAACAAAGAACTAGCACCATACCAAATGGTGTCAAAAGACAATAGCTTGTCTTTTCTGTAGAAAACTGAGCACCTATTCTTGCTTTGACACCTATTCTTGCACCTTCTTCTCTCAATTTCTTCAGGATAATTAATTATCCTAATACAGGAGGTGTCTTGTACATGAATACAGCAGGTTTAACTTTCAGTTATAAATCAAGTCTGAGATTCTCTTTTTCTCCTTTTATAGTTTTCAAAGGGATTTTAGAGGACTATTTTTATTGCTTCAAATGGAATAGACCATCACTAAAGTGACCACGGCTCATGTCTTTCTTGCCCTTACCTTGACTCATTATTTATGTGATGAAATTCCCCATACTTCCCACTATGTGGCATCAACTTCTTTTCAGTGCCTTAAACTCTACATGTAATAGAGTCTTTGGAAAGCATTTAATAGAAAATACATTTTAGAACAATCTTTAAATCTGTCTGTCTTTCCTCAAATTTTTGCAGGCCATAGGAAATGGGAGACCCTAGGCAATTTCAAATAGTCTTTGGGGAGTATCATTTTGTGTTCATTTTTCCCAAGTCAGCAATGACAGCATGCTTTTCTTCTGTCTCCAGAGGGTCTTCTTGGAAATTTTATTTGTTTGGTGTCTTTGCTTCTGGTCCTGTTTCCAGCTGGGACCTAAGTGCAGACCTAAGCTTAGGTTCTGTTTTGTAATAGGGCATTGTCTACCACTATGATATTTCTCTATCAAGCCAAGAAGAAATTGATCCCAATTTGTTACAGCACTACAGAGTCTCTGTATCCCACTGCAAATTACATCAACATTCATAAAATTATTAGGTAGCACTGAATTAATTCATTGAAGACAAGGACTTTCACTATGCCAACCTAATATATCACAAAACATGAAATTATTTAGGTAGCTTTTTACATGAGCGCTCTACAGAAACAAAATTTAGAAAGTAGCTAGCCTAGGAAAACAAATTATTGCTTTGGTTAAAAAAAACCCCATAGTTTATATGGTTTAATTTTTTCTAATATAAAAGGTGTGGGTTTCATATCTCTTCTAATATTTCAGCAGTAGCAGATTATTTGGTCTTACTTGGATAAGAATTCTTTGGCTAACAGAACATATCCTACCATTTGTGATTTGAACAGAAAATCAAAGCCAATACACATGGTATTTCATCCAGTAAACATGACATTCCAGAATGTGAATGGGAACAATATGGGTAAATTCCTACTTTGAAGTCAGTGGTAATCTCCAATAGACCTAAACAGAGGCCACATTTCATTTGATGAGTTCTACAATCTGTCTCTAAATATGGCTGTAAAATCTGAAAGCAAATAATTAACAAGCCAGGTTAAGCTGAAATGACTTGACAAGTGTGAAAAGCATTCGAAATCCATATAGTTGTCTAAATGCTTCCAGTGAATTTGTGTTTCATGATCGATAGACATGTAATATAAATGAAAATAAATGTGAGCTCAGCCATTATGAGCAAGCAGACAAGCCACGTGGAGAGACCATTTCGTGGTCTGAAAAAAGAATATTTGTGCCTTTTTAAACAGTAGAGAATTCAGTCCTCAATCAAAGTTACTCTGTCCCAAGTGGATTTTTTTGGTGTCTAATAAGTTAATTCTCAAGAAAACACAATGTCTCTCTCACCTTTTCATTCTCTTCCTACTTCTCTTCCTCCCTCCTCAACTCTGTTCTCTCCTTCCCCCTTCCAATGTGACTTCTTTAATGTCTATGAACAGTATAGATTACATTTTCTTCTTCTGTAGGAGGGGAATTATTCTGCCTGCTAACCTGCTTTCAGGAAAATTCATATATCTGTTATACCTCTAACCCAGTTTCAAACTTGTTTGAAAGATATTAGAGTCTTTCAGGACACTCAGTTGTATTTATATTGTATTATATTGTATAGATATGTATTTAAATACATATCTATATTAAGTTTGCAAATTATATATGTAAAAACGAGGGCTGACAAACAAATAAGAGGATATCTTTTTATGCTATCATTTTATATACATATGTAAATCTCATTGAAGTGCCACAAAGAAATAACAAGGATATTTTTTCACGTATTACAAAACGGGTGCCAAGAATAATATGAAGTGATCAACCACAAAAACCACAAGTTAGAAATTAACAACATAAAAATAAATAAATTAAGCCTCTACCTTCAGAATTTACAATATAAGAATTTGGATGCTTACTGTATGTGGACTGAAAAGCTAACACTGAAAACTTACTGTATTTGGGTCCTACATGTATCCCACTGATTCATAATCCAAATGACTGTCCATTCTCCCCCTCATAGACTTTTCCTCTATATTTTCCTTCAGATGTTTGAATGTTTATACTCTACCAGCAGATTCTTCAGAAAATTAAAAGCTTTGAGGATTACTATAAATACTTAAAACCAGAGGCAGAACCCTGTAACATAGAAATAAATAGAAAAATATAGATTTCATTTGGGTCAAAACTTTAACTTATTTTAGAGGAATTTGCATATTTAAGGACATAAAGAGTATCTATTGGACTAAAATTATTTAAAAGATTTAAATGATGTAAGAACCAGAAAAGTTTGTTAATCAGATAAGAACAAATAAAAAAAAATACTTTAAAGTACATTTCAAAGTTCTATGAATTCTGTCATCTTGGCTGTTTTGGAATTTTATTTAAAAGTATAAGACAAAGGGAAAAACAAGTTTTATAGATCTGGTGTCTGTTCAGCTGCTTGCTGAAGTCTTATTGTAGGGCAAATATGCTCCAGGTGCCAATGTTCTGCTCTCTGTCTACTCTCTGTTCCCACAACGTGACTGAAGTGAGTAGCAGCATTTAAAGTATTTAACCTTTAGACCGTCCTAAAAGCATTCCTCATCCTCCTGAACATCACATAAGCCAATATGGTGTTATATGCACTGGACCCACAGCCACATCTGATTCCCAACATGCAAATCCTTCCTTGGAGGCTTTGATAGACTGTTAAAAATTACAAGGAAAACAATATAAATGCTGCACATAGATTAGCAGATCATTATTAGCCCTTTCTACACTAAAAGCTGAAACCTCCTTGATCCTAGACTATAAAAAGCCTTCTGAAGCATTTTGAGCTTCTCTTTGATTCTTGGCCCAAGCTTTAATTTTCTCACAGTGCTGCAGCTCTGGGTTTCATTAGGGATATCATCTCAAATTCCTTTGTGCCTCTACTTGTTTGGAAGTGTTACTTGCAGCCTCATCTCTGCATACTTCTCCACCTATATAAAAAGTTAAGTGACAATATCAAAATGCTTCAGACAATGACTGTTAATGAGCATTGTTTATTTTTTTGCATCCAATACAATTTCTTTTTATCATTAACTTGTAATATAAGAAAAATCTTACCATCTATCTCAAAAGAATTTGTTATCATGTTATTCTCGATTTCTTTACAGGCATTTTCAGGTAGTTTATTTATTGCTGGAAGGTTATTTTCAACTAAATGTTATCTTTGATTTATGTTGAATGTGAACTCCTTTTTCACAACCAAGACCAGAAAGGCTTACACCTTGCAAATGTGCATCCATTACTCAAAAATACAATGCATTATACCCTTAGCACCTGTAAATCAGTGTAAGTACTCTAACAAAAAGTCTCATTTGCAAACTATTATTTAGCTATTTCTTGTAACCGCATGAGAAGCATATAATAGCACTACTGTATATTGGGGGGTCAAGAGTGGCCAAATACCAGATATCTTTCCAAGATCTAGAAAGAATCAGGAGGGGAGGAAAGAAAACCACAAGAAAACCAGATTCAAAAGTAATAGCAAGTAGAGGGAAAGATTTTGATGCCAAATCTGATTTTGAATGCCAGACAGAAGAGTTTTTAATGATCAGAACAATGGGATGAGAAAAAAATTCATTGTAATGATGATAATAATAATGAAATTATTGCTCATTTGAGATAACTCTATTATGGATCTAAGAAATTATTTCAGCAAAATATAGCCTCAGAAACATTTTTTTTACTTTATTCTTAAAAAGTTTCTTGAATTATTTGTCTGCAGATTTCCATAGCTGGTTAAAATGTACTGGTTGCTATAATCAGGACTGAGCATATGTAATAGAAAAAAATTATTATTTTTATAGTCAGTGTCATAAAACTGTCATCTGATGTATCGCTCACTGTTAGGTTTGGATTTGAAGCTACTCTATTTCTATTGTCAGACTTTCATTTGTCTTTCTCAGCATGAACTGTTTCAGGAAGACTTCAGTTGCAACAGCGCAACTTTTTTTGAGAACAAGATTTTGGCCCTTAAAAAATCTTCCACTAAAAATCTCCATGCTTGTACCATCAAAAGCAGAAATCCAAAAGTGGTCTAGGCAGTGTCCCTGATGTAACATGTACTATTTTCTCTCTCTGAAAAATTCCCTTTATAGTGGTTGAACTATAAGCCTTTCAAAGACTTCCATTTACATCTGGTTAGTCAAGGTTTCCATGACTCCACCTGTGCTGAGCATACTGTTGCGCAGGGATGCAAGGCTGTAATAGGACTTCTTTATGATTGCTCTGGCTAATTGTTAAATTATGTGACACAGGACTCCGGAGCTGAAAGCAAAACGTTCATTTCTCCTGTCCTCAAGTACCTTTCAGCTGGCTCCCACACAATGCAAAAGAAGAGGAAACTACCTATCTTGAATGCAGAAGAGTGGCAAGTGTGGAGAGACAGCTTTCAAGTTTGCAGAAAGAGAAAAGTGAGGAAGGAGTTGCAGAGTTAGGGAAATACAGGGACCACAGAAGAGGCCATAGAAAACACAAATATCTGGAGTTCAGAAAGATGCAGAGGAACCATGATGCTGAGAAAGATGTATAGAAAGGAGGAACATCAGAAAAAACTAATTTATTTTAAAAATTATTGGAAAGTGTAAACTAAAAGAGGTGGAACTTCGGGAAAAGGAACAGCACTGATGAAGTTAAATGCGCTTAACTTTTATATGATGCAGTTAGATATCCAATGAAAAATCTTAATGAGACATCTAATATTTGTGATAGATTGCAAATAAAGTTAGTGAGCAGTGCAGTTGTGTCCATATTGCTTTCAAAAAACCAGGTATTCTTAGAAGAATCATTCTTAATGTCTCATTTTTTTGGCACCCAAAAATGGACACAGTAAATTTGGCCTTAATCTCTTTTTGCTTCAGTTTCATGGGTGCTAAAATGGGACACTGATAATACTCTTTCAAAGGAAAAATAAAGATATGTTTAGGAGCAGCCATGAAGCAATTAGCTGATGTGATAAGAGATTTTGGATGATGTAACATAAATAAAACCTGAGGCTAACACATAGGGCACAAGATAAAAAGAAATGTTGTATAACTATTACTCACTCTATAAGCCAGAGCTCTCCTGGGAGAAAAACTGTGTGTGATTGTGTAATTAAAGATTATATCATAACACATATGAGGATGAAATAAGGTTGAGCGGGAAATGTTCATTTCTGTCTGTTCTTTTTATCTGACTTTTAAAACTTTAGACCTACTATTTCAAATATCATATTAGAATAAAGAAGCATTTGTGAATTTTGTAGAAGGATAGCAAAGGGAATTTTTTTTAATTACTGAAATTAATATTAGCATCGTAGGCAAAACCTGCTTAGTTACGCATTTAAAAAGACAAAATAATATTATTGTACAAAAAAAAGATTGGTTCATTTGTAGCTGAAGTGCTTCATTCATATTGAAATCACATGTTGCATGTGTTTCTCTTCTTCATCATATTTGATGAAGGAATTGCAAAATACAGCAGACTGTAAGTCACTGAGAAACCTGCTGCTCACTAGCATTCTTAGATAGCTGAAATTCTATCAAATCCTCTTTACCCTCTGTGTTTTCTTATCATTTTCTCTTTATCTTCTCAGTCCAGTGGAATCCAGAGACACTTTCTGAACATTTTCTTAGCTTTCCAATACTTTGCCATCTTTATCATGAATATTAGAATATACACAGGGAAATCTGGAGAAAACTTTTTTTCCCGATCCATCTGCACCACTTGCACTGAGGTAGCTCTTTGACCAAAGACAGACACAGTATAAACACATACTGAAACTCCAAGCACAGTTATTTGACTGTTGTCAGGAAAACATAGATGTTGCACCTCGCTCTGCAAAAACTTAGTTAAAACATTATTTCACTACTTCATAATTAATGAATCTTCATAATTCATAATTCTTCAATTCATAATTAATGCTCCTTCATAATTAATCAAAACTGGATTCCTTCTGAAAAGAAAGTTGTTTCATTAATGTTGAAAATAAGAAAAAAAAGAATAAGTATTCTCTAATGAAGTATAAACTAGCTATAATTCCTATCACCTTCACTAGTTTTCTTGTTTCAATAACATGAGTGACACACTACTACTTATAGGGGGTTAACCCTTCATTTTAAAAATCATAGAATCATAGAATGGCCTGGGTTGGAAGGGACCTTATAGATCATTTAGTTCCAACCTTCCTGCCATGGGCAGGGGCACCTTTCACTAGAACATGCTCACAGCTCCATCCAACCTGGCCTTGAACACTTCCAGGAATGGGGCATCCATAAGTTCTCTGAGCAACCTGTTTCACTGCCTCACCACCCTCATAGTAAAGAATTTATTGCTGAGCCAGTTATCCTCCTTTCTTGCTGAGGCACCTGTTGAGTCAGACAACCCAACATCTGTTTTAACCCTGGAGTTCAGTGAAAATGTGAGTCCAGGTTTAGGATTACATCAACTGAATCAGAAATATTACTACCTTGTGACACAGAAGGCCGTAGCATTTGAGTTCATTCTGTCAGAGTGATTCCTTAGAAAGTGTGAATGTGTATATTTCTCCTGAGGATCTTTATCATGGACCAGGTATCATGGTGCCTGTGTGCTTCTGACTGTAAGTCAAGTTGGATATTTGTTATGTTGCAGCAGTGTCAAGTATATAAACCCTAATTTATTTGCATTCTCTGGCCATTTTGATGAAATGGGATGATATTTGTGGGAGTTTACAGATTTTACAGAGTTTACAGATAAATCTGGGAGTTTACAGATTTTGTATCAATGATGCCAAAACCAGTACCTTGTCAGGAAGGCAGAAAATTCATTCTCCGTCCTTATAAATCATTCTTGGCTTTGGGAAAACCAGTTACATTTTTCCTTTTAGCATGATGGATCAAAATAATTTATTTGGAGGAATTTTAAATCCTACTTGTTGTTTTCTCTTCGTTAAACCTTTAGTTACTATGTGGCATTCCTCTACTCTTAATTTCTTTCCTTCTTTTAATTAATTAACTCCTCGTGTATGATTGGTAGCCATAAATAATATCTCACTGATTTGCATAGCATCATGGCAGCTGTCAAAAAAAGATAATAGTTACTGTCTTTTGCAAAGCCAGGAAACTGAGGTTTCCCATTTGGAATACACATATATAAAGGCAAATATTTCTTTATAGTATGTTCTTACTATTAGCTCTATTAAACAGAAATTTCTTTTGTTTGAATTTCAGTATCTTACTTCTGGGCAATCTATAATGTGGAAAAACATTTGGCCACATCAGATGTCCCTTGGTTAGCTTAGTTTCAATGCAGTACCTTTCAAAACCAGATTAACCACCTGTGATTTCATATCTAAAACCTCAAGATAGATTACTAACCTCAAACTAGATTACTATCTACCAGATCACACAACATATTGAAGATGTGGGGATGTACAATATGTATATGCAAAGGGCACGAGAGATGGGTAGAGGGTGAGAAGGTCTCATCTGCAGTTATTCACAGCTGGTTTATGCATCATCTTGAGTGCTTGTACAAACAGTATTATATTCCCTGTTTTTTGAAAAGGTATATATTTTACTGACATCCTGAGAACAAACTGCAGCAGCCACCTTCACTTTTAGGCACAGTAACTAAAAGCATTAATATGCTTTCTTTTAATAGTTTTTCCTCGGCACTTGTGAGATGAATTTTTATGGACTGTGAATAAAGTTATTTTAGAGTTTATGACTGATTTTGGGATATTGGTGGGGGAAGTGGGAAGGAAGGAAGAAAGTAGATTTTAAGGATTAGGGCATGATAATCATACATTCGAATACCTCTGAGAGCCTTCCTAAGTTAAGTATTTCCCATTCTTTGAAATTTTCTTTTTGAAGAAACAATGTTTAAAAATTATTATTTATGTACTTTAATTTTTTTTCCTATATGGATAAGTTGAGGATTGTATTAGTAACCCTCAGACCACTTTAGAAACTATACAAGTTTTACTTTCTGCTACTTTACAATCCTGAACTTGCTATTATTGTCAAATACTGAATTTTTTCCAGTCTTTAAATCTAGAATGTCTTTCTTCTTAGTTGTTTCTCTGCTTCAGCATTTCAGAAAGTATTCCTAAATGTTCGTGATCAAAAGTAGTTAATATATTTGGAAATGTTTTTATCAAAGTAATCTTGTAAGTATTTAATTATTTATCTAATAAAGCTAGAAATAATGATGTCTAGCAAAACAGAAACAAGGTCTACTCTTACAATATAGAGTACTTCCCTTTCAGCACCTGAACTGTCTTAAATTTTTTTCCAATATACTTTACTGAAAGTTAATGAAGTCATTCTGTGTCAGTCGTGTTCAGACATGAAAGTGATTCAAAGTACAACATTTGCAACTTTCAGTTTAGGTTTCACAGGGCAATAAACCAGTTTGCTAATATGGAACAATTGTTCAGCTCAGATTATCTGAGGAGAGGGTGGATTCCCAAATGGACTCCTCTGTCAGACATTAAACTGGCAGCTGGTCAGCATTACCAGAATGAATAATGAAGTACCAGTGACATCTGGATGGGTTCTAGGCAGGCTCTGATGTATTAAGATAATTTCTCTGTTTTAAAGAGTGATCCTTTCAATATCATTGGCTTGATGATAAAATGTATCTTCACTTAAGCTGTGAAGTGTGTTATGAAAACACAGAATTACAGTAAGATTCATGGGACCTGAATGATAAATAAAATTTTCTCTCTTTCCATGTCCAAGCCAAGTATTAACATGATGAGATAATGCAGTAAACATCCCAACAAAATGACAGAAAGTCAAGTTTAACCCCTCTAAGTGCTTTGGGCTTATGACACAGCTGATAAAATCTTCCAAATACACAGTAAATTTTAGTGTGATGATTTATCAAGACCATAGAACAGTTTTTCAAGTAGCAAATGCATTGCTTTATAGATTTCCAGTAAGATATATGACATAGTTCTCAATTCAGCTCAGCGACACAGAAAGGAAATTATAGAACATGACCTCACATAAGAATATCTTCCTGTGTTTTGCAGTAACAGCTCAGAAACATACTGACTCTACAAATTTCTGGTCTATTATTGTTAAAATCATCAGTACATTATCTTTCCATGCATTTGAAACAGCATTTGATGAGTTAAAAAGAAGTCAAAACCAGTTGTGTGGAATAGTTCCAAACCTTGTTCTGTATTATTACAAGCATCACTTGAGATTCAAGAAGGAGAATGTACCTGCATTGTTAAGAATAGAATAACTGGTAGCAAAACATCACTCTTCTCTTCTTGCTGCTAAAATACAGGTGTGTATATATATAATATATAATATTATATATACATATGTATACGCCTTATATATAAGTGTAATTGTTGCTTAACACTTTGAAAAGTTATTGTTGTATGTCTAAGGTCAAAGTTTTTTACTCAAAAAAAGAGGATTCTTTTTTTGTGCACAAAGGCACATTTTTACTGACATTTTTACTTGGAAGTGCCTGAGACAAAGTGATCCAGTTCCTCACTTTCCATAGTGCTATGTCATCCAGGAATACAAGGATTCTCTCCTGAAAATCCTTTCCACACCAAGCCAACAACTGTAATACAAATTAGAAAATTTTTGTAGAAATTAGTTTGGGAAGACACTGAAGGGATTGTATTTTCTTTTAAACAATCCTAATTATCAGAGTAGTTCAAGCAATTTCAGGGAAGTTCCTGAGAGAATGTGAATATGTATTAAACTTACTCTAAGTTTCTACCCTGAATGGTCTCCATGCAAAAGAAAGTCAGTCATGAACAACAACAGTATGATACCAGCTATTCAAAATTAGTTTAATACTCTTGGGACTAAAATAGTTGCTGAGTTAGTTTTATAATTATTCGGAAGGCCTTATTATACACTGTTCATCACTTCACAGAAGTTAGAACAGAAAGAGGCATGGTAGGATTTGTATGTCTTATGAGTTGCTTAGAAAAAGAAATTACTGTGCAGAATCTGTTGACAATGAAGGCACACAAGCTCAGCTGATCTAAAGGAACATGATCATTTAAACCTTCATATAAAAACATATAAAATGTCTTTTGCATATGTAAAGGATTTTAAAATTACATAAGCTTTTTATATCTTTCACTATTTATTCTTTATTCACATACATAATTCAATTAAAAGTGATTTTTTTATCATAAAGCAGAAATTTTCTTCATTTTGCCAGCACATCTGTCAGATTTATAAGTTGACATGCAATATAGACATTAAATAAATGGGGGTTTGACACATTTTTCTGATTATTTATCAGTAATTGCAGATTTCATTAATTGTCAGCTTGCTTTTCTTTACCTCTCAGTGGCTGTTGTTTTGTAGGGGATGATCTACAATATCATAAACTGTCAAGTTAAAAAAACCCTCCACCTCTTAGATTGACAGACATAGCTGTGCTAGTCCTTTTAAACTTAAGACCAATGAGAAATAAATTCTGTTTTATCCTATTCAGCCAAAACAACAAAGCAATGGGGGTTTTCCTACAGATTTAGTGTAAAAGTCCCCAGATGACAAACACAAAAGCCTAGATATCAAACAGGATGAAAATGCTGATGTGAACACCTGCACTGTGTGAGGGCCAAGAAGTAAGCTAAAGCCTTAGCTAACTAACACACCTGCTTGATAGTGTAGTTTTTAACCCTTTCCTCTTCATTGTCAAATTCCTTACTTAAATAGGAGAGGACTCTAATAGAATGATGCAATCAAAGAGATGTTAAAGCACAGTTTTAAAATAGACACTACATTCTACCTTCTTGTCAAAATGTATCAAATTATTATTTTATTTGTATTAAAAGGCTGTTTAGCTTGACAGAATTTTAGTAATACTCAAAAGGATAATTTATGGTTACAAACTTATGGGAAAAAACTCACACAGGCTGTGTGGAACTGTTTTCTGTGTCTAGAAAAACGTTTGTATAATCACATTATTATATCTGACCAGGCACATGCTGCAAAAAACCATGAGCTGTCTAATTATTCTCCCTGCTTTTCAGAGGCTTCAACGATATGATTAAAGAACATCCAGCCAAAGCTGAGCCTGGATATCTACTGGTTCTGCTTTGGCATTCCATAAGCACTGAGTATTTATGCTGAAGTGCAGAGGGCTTATGCTTAACGTCACAAGCAAATGAACAAGGACCCATGTTCCAGCAGTTTTTGCATGCTATTATTCTCCAGTCCTTCAAAAAGAAGAATATTTGAGAATTTTTATTCTGTTATAATAAATACTAAAAATGAGGTTCACATTAGTAGGTCTTCAGTCACCTTTATCATAATCCACACGGGATAAAAGCAGTTTGCTTAACTGCTTATGCAAAAATGCATCTGTCATTTTAGTTGGAGGCACTTTCTGCTTCCTTCACCATTCCATGTCTTCCATCATTGCTTGGAAAGTTCTAAATAAATTCAAAACCTATAATTGTGTGCTGGAATAACATGAGATATTGCATCTGGGAGACAGTTCTACTTAGACCAGTAAGTAGAGTCAAGGTGGAAAGGCAAGACTAGACCAACTACAACTTAAGTACTACTAGCTGTGCAAACTATGCATTTCCCCCATGCCTCAGTTATAGTGAAGAATGATCACACCAGTGAAGCAACAGCAGGAGCTCTGATTTTGTTGGAAGTATTAGCAGAAATTCTCCACGTTTAAAACTAGATAATCACATCTAATACCTGGAATTACACTTTGTTTTCATGTGAAGTTTATTTGTATTTTTTCATCTTTACCTCCATGTGAGAAAATATCAACTCAGCAAGACCTCTTTAACCTTTATTTATTCATAAAGAAGAGCTGGCTATCATTTAAGGTAACCCATTTTTGAAGCCTAAATCCCAAAGGGGAATAAATTAAGAAATTAATACCCTGATGATGAATTGTCATCATTTCATATGGGTCAGAAAGCAATTCACAGAAAGTCCTAAATACAGAGGATTTCTCAGTAGTAATTCATAAAAGAAGCCATTTGAATGAAAAGCAGAGGATGACAGGTCTCTAAATAGGGCTTTAAGAGTGTTCAAAAGTAAATATATCATGTGATGGGTGAGCAATTGGCTCACTGGTTGAGCACAGAGGGTAATAGTGAATGGGGTAACATCAGACTTGTGACCTGTCACTGGTGGGGTTCCACAGGGCTCTATTTTAGGCCAGCTCTGTGCTCTTCAACATCTTCATAAATGATTGCATACTGGAAGGCATACTGAGCAAGTTTGCAAATGACACAAAACTGGGAGAAGCTGTTGACTCCCTCAGAGGCAGGGAGGCCCTGCAGAGAGACCTTGACAAATTAGAGGGCTGGGCAATCACCAACCATATGAAGTTCAACAAGAGAAAGTGCCAGATTCTGCACCTGGGATGGGGCAACCCCTGAGGTTCATACAGACTGGGGAATGAGATACTGGAAAGCAGTGCCACAGAAAGGGACCTGGGGGTCCTGGCTGACAGTAAGTTGAATATGAGTCAGCAGTGCCCTGGCAGCCAGGAGGGCCAACTGTGTCCTGGGGGCATCAGGTAAAGCATCATCACCAACCAGGCAAGGGAGAGGATTGTCCTGCTCTGCTCTACATTGGGGCAGCCTCACTTTGAATATTGTGTGTAGTTTTGGGCACCACAATATAAGAAAGATATTAAGCTATTAGAGGGCATCCAAAGGAGGACAAGGAAGATGGTGAAGGGCCTTGAGGGGAAGCTGTGTGAGGAGCAGCTGAGGGTACTTGGTCTGTTCAGCCTGGAGAAGAGGCGATTGAGGGGAGACCTCATTGTAGTCTACAGCTTCCTTGTGAGAGGAAGAGGGGCAGGCACTGATCTCTTCTCTGTGAAGTGACCAGTGACAAGACATGATGGAATGGCCTGGAGTTGTGTCAGGGGAGGTTTTGGTTGGATACTGGAAGAAGGTTCTTCACCTAGAGGGTGGCTGGGCACTGGAACAGGCTTCCCAGGGAAGTGGTCACAACACCACTTTTTGACAGAGTTCAAGAAACATTTGGATTATATTCTCAGGCACACCTTCTAACTCTTGGGGATGATCCTGTGTAAAGCTAAGAGTTGGACT
The DNA here is from genome assembly GCF_009829145.1 of Chiroxiphia lanceolata. Lineage (NCBI taxonomy): Eukaryota > Metazoa > Chordata > Aves > Passeriformes > Pipridae > Chiroxiphia > Chiroxiphia lanceolata. The sequence goes on from NC_045640.1 coordinate 31,089,860, forward strand.
CGGTGATCTTTGTGGGTCCCTTCCAGCTTAGCATATTCTATGATTCTGTGAAAACTGATGAGGAATCTGAGGCTGAACACCCATGTAGTTTTTATCACATGATCTAGATTTCTGTATTCTTGTGCTAGGTACAGTAGAATACCCAACTTCATGTCTCTTCTCCATAAAATTAGAGTCTGCAGACTTAGTTAAAAAGGGAACTTTACTAAAAGGGGATTTGAAAAAGGGTCCTCCGAGGTTACATTACTTAAAAGAGCTACAATACAAGATCTTACTCCTTTGAAAGGGTAGCAGAGCAAAAGCATCTACTTATATGATCTGTCACTGTGGTCAAGGAACTACATGTTCAGAGTTCAAAGCCACTGAAGGATAAATCCAGAGCACAGAATCTGTCACATTTAGACATAAAGCAGGAATCCCAGTCAGAGTCCCCCTCAAAAAAGATGAGTTTACTAGGGCGCTAGAAGCCATTATCAAGCAATATCTAGGAATCTAGGAAATCTGCGGAGACTGCTGTTAAAATGGAGCGTATTCTTTCTGAGTGTATTTGGTTTATTTGATAGAAACTCCTGGAATTTTTTCAAAGTGATAAAGCAAAAAGTGGTTTTCCAACACAAGGACATGCATCATTTTAAAATTTATTAACTGACCAAAGATGTTTCAAGTTCTGGTGTACTTCACAAGAATATTCATTTCTCCCTTGCTAATTAAAATTATATCCAAAAGTTAATCCAAAATATCTGTGTGGAAACAAAGAAAATGCAAAACAAAATTTCATTTGCCGCATCCTTTGACCAATCCTTTTAACCTCCATTTGAAATTTTGTGGTAGTTAAATTGTAGACTGGTGCTTTAAACAGAGCTTAAAAGTGATGACAGTGTTGGAATAAAGGTTTGAACACACTAATAGATTCTAGTGTCTGAAACTTTTGATAATCTCTCCCTGAGCGTCATGAGTCTCTCTGAGTGAATTCCATCTGTCCCATAAAGTTATGTATTGAAACATAACACAGCCCTTTGATCTTCCCTGTATGGAGATCCTCATGTTCCATAAAATCAACAAGATGCTCTAATTCACTGAGAAGCCAGATCTCAGACTTGGTGATTGGTAAGAGTATAATACTTGTTAGAGTGTTACCTTTTCCTCTTTGGTTTATGTCAAGTTTCAGCTACAGGATGACCCAAGAAACACTGGTGAGAAATCAACATCTTTATTATTATGACTTAACCGACTAGCATTTGGCCATGTTAACATACTATCTATTGAGACTGTAAAATAAACACTAATGGTTACACTCTTCAGTAAAACACATGGTAGTGAATTAATAGACATGTCAGCAATGTTGTTTATTTGTCTATAGTGAAGTGTTTTGATATCTGTAGGTATTCTTCACAATGGAGTTTGTTACACAAACATGACAAGGTTACTTCCAATTAGCATTGCTATAGTTGGAAGCAGACCAAGAGTAGGGTTATTTTTAACTGAGTTGATAATTAGAAATTAAATTCAGACTGAAAGCTCTCTTGCCATAAGCCTACAGCACAGCGCAGAGCACATTCATACACTGTCTTTCCATGCAGAGACACTCAGCCCTACACCCAGCACTGCCACCAAGCTACTCAGGAACTCTCTAAGACCCCTGCAATCACTAGTGTAGGGAACAGCCAAACAGGGCTGGATCCCAGCTGGCCTCCAACAGTCCCAGAAAATGAAGCACTATGAACCTTCAGGGGATCCCCTTATCCTGCTTCACATCCACATAGCAGTGCTGCTGTGCTTGAGTACTTTTATGCAGACAGATGTAGGGCATGGTTTTCCCTTAGTGACTTTTCAAGTTCATTGAAGAACTACATTGCATGTCTGCAAGCAGAACCCATGGCCTCTACTCCTTGTATCTTCATCCCCAAAACTCACTTAGGAACTTATATGCACTAGTTGGTGAAAAACAACAGCTGGCACTGTAAATACTGTGTTTAGGATTATATGACACCCAGGAAAAAAATCTATTATGATATGAAAAATGAAATTTCATTTAATTTAGGTTTTTTTCTTCATGTCTTCAGAGAAAACCTTCTTCACTATAATTTCTTAGTTCACAGTTTCATTTAAATATCATCTGTACAATGAGTTTTTTCAGCTGCTTGCCATATCGTCAGCTAATTCTCATTTAAAATTATAATAATTATTAATAATATTAAAAATTATTAATTTTGTTGTTATATTAATAGTTAATTAATTAATAAAGGTACTGTTTTCCTATTATTATAAATGCTATTAATAATGAAATTTTATCCTGTGTTATACCACCTACTTCCAAGACCAGATGGCAGAACTGCAAAATATTTTCATGTAATTTACAGTTGTTTCATTAGATGGCAGTGTAGCATTCAAAACAAATGTTTTATTCTTTTATACATATGTATTTCATAATCACCAAGAGAAGCAGATGATTTTATGCTAGATGATAAATAAATCTTTTTCCAAAAACAAATTTATTTTTACATTTTGGAATGTTCAAATCTTACATCTGGAGGTGAATTTTAAAATTAAATGCTTAATGTTGATAACTGAATCAAGATATTATTTTTCTTGCCAAAAAGTTATAACTTTAATAAATAGAATTTTATTTGCTGTTATTTTTAACTCCTAGGATCTATTCAAAAAACCTGTGTTGCAGAAATCAATGTGATGAGAGGAATGATGGTTTTAAACAATCCATATATCTTTTTGATCCTTAGGCCAACAAAGATTCAAGTCAGCTCCAGATAAAAGTTTGAAATTGATTTAATAAGTTGTTGTAACGAGCATGTTGTAAAGAATGATGAGAGAATTATTCCTCTTGTATCACAGATATCTATACTGCCCCCTTCCTACACTAAAATCTGAATCCGTAGTGCAAAGATCTGCCATCTTACTTTTCAGAAAATCTTATTTTTCTAGAACTGAAAACACATCTGAGAACATTTCTCCTTTACTAATTTCTTTATACTCCTTTCCTCCCTTGATATATCTATCAAAGAAGGAATATTAAAAGAGAAAAAGGAACTTCTGCATTAATGAACACCAAACTAAGAAAGAACAACAAAGTAATTGGTATGACTGATAGTGAAATAAAGCAAGCAGTTGGAGGATGAAAGAACTGTACTGGGGAAATATCACTATATGTTTGTCTTGGTCCTGTCTTCTGTCCTTCACATCTGGCATTGCCCATTATATAGGATACTGAGATTGACTGACAGACCCTCTCATCTGACCAGGTATCACTGTCCGTAGGGAAAACTACTAATAAAAATGATTCATGCTATGTGTATGCTTCTCTCCATCATACAGATTGTTCTCAAGTGCCCCATGCTGCAAATGATGCCTTTTTTCTTCTTTTTTTTTCTGGGACTAAATTCTACTACTGAAACATACAAATGCAATTTCCACCTACAAAGTGTGTTCAGCATTTTGAGTCATTCCATCCATGCAGGTCTATACTTTTATACTTTTTGGGAATCAATAGAGTTTCAGTCTTGCTGGAGGAAAATTGTATAAAAGAACTACACCAGTTCTTTGTCAGCATTTCTTATTGTCGGTTGTTCTGACAGCAGCAGAACTTTTACTGGGAAAAAAAATAATTCCCAATTTAGAAATGGGGTTTATTTCTCTCTCTTTCTTTACAGTACACATGATGCCAACAGGGTTACTGATATATTGTTCCTTTTGATTGTACTCTTCAAGGTTACAGGACTAGTTCTGCAGGTGCCCGATAAGAAACAGCACCCTCCTTAATATTGTACTATCTTTTCACGTACAGGAGTCTCAGGCAGTGTACTTAAGTGGACTGCTTTTATCTAACAATATTCTTTGAGGGATTTCTAGTTCTCAAATAATGTCTGATGTGACAAGCATTTTAAGAATCTCTAGTTCTTTAGAATTCCACCTAGTCCTCTGGAAACACATGCTATCAAAATGCCATGTCCTTTTCTGGCATTTACCCTGAAGGCTGGGAAAGCATTTCTGTGAAAAGTAGAGTTCTGAGGGGTTCAAAATTGCAGCAGATGTGTTGCAAAGCCCTACCTCAGGCTACTTGTTATTTTTGCACCCTATCAGAGCTGATTGGATTTTTCCATCTATGTGAAATTAGCATGTTTTGTTGTTTTGGGTTTTTTTTTTAAATTACCAGTGTTGTGCACCAGTGTAAGCATATTGCAGATTTGGCCATAAGTTTTTGTCTCTGATAGAAATATCTCTTTTTTTGCCTTGTATTGGTTTCTACTGTATTTAAATGTCATGATTATTTGCTCACCACTTTTCAAACTTCAGCAAAAATATCAGGTTATTTTAATTTGATTTTCTGCTTCACTTTATTGGCAAGTTACTTAGTTCCAGGAAATTATAAAGCAGCAAATTGACATTATCATTGGCCCTTTGGGTGCAGAAAGACTATACATAATGTGATGAGATTATGTAACACTAGCAAAAATAGAAGAACACAGTTAAAGAAAATAGTTCTCTTAGTAATTATAGTATATGAAAAAAATTTTTTTTCCAAGCTTTTCCTGGTTTTTCCCATCAACATGGCTAGGAACTGTATTTTTTTCCATTCTTGTTTACTAATATATTAATGTTTTAAAATAAAATAATAATTTATTGGAACATAATCTCTCTGGTTTGTTTTTTTTTAATACTAGGAAAATATTAATGTGCTACAGAATTTAAGAATTTAGGAAATTTTAAGGGTAAATTGTAGACATGAAAAACTACAGAGATTAATAATTCTAATATTTTATCTATGAGTGAATGTGCCAGATCGTGACTGAATATATAGTCCAAAGTCTTTAGGTTTTTGTATAATCAGACTTTGGTGGCAAAAAAAAAAAGATACAATAAAATTATAGTTTGATCAGCATTCCCTATCAAATAAACTTGTGTTCCCCATATATTTTGCAGAGTGTGAGAAAAACACCACACTGTTTGCCAGTAATCACCCTTGTGACTGTTTAGCTGGAAAATAAAATACAGAACTTTTAGGGATGTGAAAACCTGTACCACAAGAGGCTTCGGATGCTGTAGTTCAGAGAATATGGAAGGTGAACATTCTCCTGAATGTTTTTAAAAGAAAAAAATTCACCTGATGTTTAAGGATAGACAGCCAATGAGATCTAGGTCAGACCAGGCAGTTTCTGATCCCTCTTTCCAGCTTTATAACCAGGGGCTAAATGCCAGCAAAGCACTTTTGTCTCTGGCTGCCATGGCCTCCCCTCCCTGCACATACACCTTTGCTGCCACTCACAACCCTCAGCACTCTGATGGTACTCAGGCACTCTGTGCTTTGTAGCTTTGCTCCTTCATCTGCCTCAGCAGCATCTCTTTGCACAGAAACACCAATGTTAGTGCTGGAGGCTAAGGTAGCCACATTGCCTGAGGGATTCAGCATGTCTTGGGAGGCAAGGCAATGCTTTCCTTTGTAAAAGCAGGGGCAGCTGTTCAAAATCCAGAGCTGTCTCTGACAGTAAACACTAAACAATACAAGCAACAGGGGCATAGCCTTCATTAGAAAAGTCCAGATCTCTTCAATGAAACAGATGCTGGTTGAAGAAGGCACTCAGGCTACAGTTTCTAAACATAGCTACAAATGGGTAATTAGGAAGACCTGATTTGTTCATGAAGGTGAATGTGCTTGTGAAAGGAAGACAAGAGTACATAGAAGAAATGTACATAGAAGAAGAACTGATGACTGATGGATCAGCTTTTGGAGGGAAGCAACTGCATGGAGAGCATAGTTTCTGCAAAAAGTCAGGGACATGAGACTGGGAATTTTGTTCACAACGTGTTAACCCCATCCTGTTATTCTCAGTGCTTTGGAACACGGTCTATTTCTGTCTTAGGAAAAGAGAAGCAGAAATGTTAGCCAATTATGATTTGATTAGATGAGTATTCCCATATATTTCCAACAGACTTAAAAGAAATTAATTTCCTGCAAAACTCTATATATCTGCTTTCTGTTAGTATGAAAAAATAAATGTTATACCTCATAAGTCAGTAGTAAAATACATTAATTTTAATATTATTAAACAGTTATGAATTTTGTATAGAAAAGGAGAACATCAACCAATTTCCTTGACTTTTTTATCAGCTATGTGAAGGAAAACTCGAACAAAAAAAATGAAGTTCGAATAAACCTGAAGGTCAAAAATAGATATCTTTTGATTATTTTTCCCTTACTATCAGATCTCTTCTGCTGATTTGAATAGGTTACCTAGGAGAAACAATGTATAAAAGTCTGTCTTCAGATCTCTGATAGGAAATCCCCACTACAGCAATAAATATTATTACTATGGCAGGCAATTGGCAAGCTACCTTGATCATGATAGTCCCTGGCTGACAATCACACAAAAGTGAGACCAGAAAGTATATCTTAAATGTTTCAGCACTTGGGTTTTCCTAAGTACTTCTTTCAAGTTCTTTATGAACAACTTGTATATAGATCAAAACATGCTAATTTCATCATTGCTGGTCAGCATCATAGAAGAATCATACAAAAACATATGGGCATACTCACCAACTTTTTAAGCAACCAAACTTTTCATAGAAGTATTGAAGTTTCTTCATGAGATAAAAGAGTTTTGCTGTTTTGAAACAATAGTACCTCTTGTTTTAATATGAAAACTTATGAGAGTGCTATACGTCGTTCACCATCTGTTGCCTTTTCATTTGAAACACTGTCAAGGGGATGCCTAAATATGCAAAGGTAGCAAGGGCCACTACACTGCACAGCCAGGACAGGTTTGGGTTTTGATCCTTAATGCCCAAGGCAACATACATGATACCTGATTATAAGATGTATCCTATTTTTGCTCTCTTGAGAGAGTTTTTGGAAAAGCATTGCTGAGCTGCAAGAAGTCTGTTTCAGAGATGCTCAGAGATAGGGAATGCATCCTAAAGAGTCACCTAAAGAACATGAGGGCAGATAGAACAGCTTAAGACATACACTGCTAATAACCTAGAATTAGATGTCTTAAGCTTTTCAAGGTGTATACGCTATGAAGAAAACTACAGAAATGTCTTATTGCTGTTTACCTAGCACCATCACAGAATGGAGAACACTTTACATAGTTAAGATTAGCAGACACGTTCCTAGACAAAAGAATTTACCTCCTCATTACAGTAAGCTTGAGGAGTTAACTGAGGTTAAAAGCCACAAAACCACAACCACTGCAGAAATGTGGGTATCTTAGACTCAATTTTTAGTAATAACTCAAATGCAATGTGGTGATTGTAATGGTACTTGAATACAGCCATAGGACATTTCTAGTCAAATGAGAATTTCATACTGTATGAGACCATTTCATACTGCACCTCAGAGCGTTCAACAATCACAAGCCCAAAACTCACCTCAGGCGACTTTATGAGTTTAGAAAAAGTACCCATGGCACCATGACCTAAAAGAGAAATTGTGAGTGGGTGGGTACTACGCCACACAGGGTTTAGTGTTTATAGTTTCTAGGTTATACATAGAGATAATAGAATTAGGAGCATTTCCTAACCATTTGGTTACTGTTAACTACTGGATTCTCACTAAGAAAAGTCTGGACAAAGAAAACTTCTCACAGTAAAAATCTACTAGATTTTATACTACTTATTCTTCTAAAGAAGAATAAGATTGTAGCAAGAGGATTCCTGTGGATTAGCTGTAAAGAGATCAATTAAAAAAAAAAAAAATCAGGTATCCAGATCCCTACAATAAATCACAGAGGATAAGAACTACAGCTGGAAAGTTTGACTGGAGGGCCAGCAAAACAGCATATCTTTGTAGAACCATGACAAGGAGTTTCCTGAGCAGGAAAAGCTACTATCTGACATTTTAAAAATCAAAACCTTCTCTAAATAATATCTGGAATACAGCAGGTTACAAGCATGCATTCATATCTTCATGTTAAAAGTTACCAAAGGGATAGATCATTTTAATAGGCCCATTCTGGATCAGGAAAAAACTCTTAACAAATTTACATAGGTATATGTCTTACAAGACTGTTCTGCATTTGCTTAGCTTAATGATTAATTAGACATATTGTCCCCTTATAGGTGATGAAATTGAGATATAAAGATTAAATAGATAGGACCAAGGTTGAATAGCTAGAGGAAAAGTCAGAACGAAGAGCAGAGTGCTGTTCTGACTTTTCATGCTGTCACTGGATTATGCTAGTTTTTAGAAAGAGTAGGTGGCCAAAGTAGTGTCAAATCTAGGAGATGAAGACACAGTCTTTGTCCGGGTGAAAAGAGAAAGAGTTTTTGATTGGAGTTCAGAACTTAATAATCCACCTGATAAGTAGGCTCTCTAGTAAGGAAGACTTACTAATTGTGACAATCTTCTCAGAGTTTGCAAAAAGTCCTGAGAATATCCTCCTTCTATAATTTCACCCCCATCATATTTAAACCAAGCTTCCATCCACATATCTATTAAAAAAAGAAATTATGTTTTCTGACTCCAGGAAACTAGAAGACATAGAATCAGCATTAGCAGAACATTGGCTGCTAATATTACTTAATGCTTTTATCCAGAAGCTTCGGTACAATAGAGCTCAACTGGAATTAGAGATGGATGGAAGATCTTGCATGAATAATAAAAGAGACAAACATGTCCCCGGAAACAGTCAACAACTGAGAGTGTTATTGCCAGGAACAAAGGAAACTCCTGTAACTAATTTGAAAAGCATCTTTCATAAATATATGCTACAGTGGATATATATATATTTAAAAGATTACATTTGAGAGAAAAATGTTACTTAACTTGGGTTATATTTGTAAATCAGTTAACACTCCTGACTTGAAGACATCCATGAAAGTAATACGTGGGTAGTGGTATTTTAAGTGGGAATAAAATATGATTCAGTTTTCCCACAACTAGACAAAATATATAAACCAGGATTTTATCACAGGAAGATTTTTACTAAGTTTACTGTCAAAAGACTGCCTAACACTCTTACTTCTCTCCCCATGAATTGCATTTATGAGAGACTTGCTATAATAAGAGAACATTACCAATAGCATTTTTTGATATATTTAAAATACAGAGAGATACTGTCACCACTGCTTTAAATCAGTGGTTTTTTCTTTTTCCTGAACTTCCAGAATGGTTCTAGTGTCTTATCATGTTGCAGATGAAACAGTTATTTTGGCAACCTGCCAAACACTTTCTGTTTGAAACTTAATATCTCTCCAACTGGTAATAGAAGTAACTGTTTGACCTCTTCCCTGTGTGGATTTTTTTCTCTTCCTGTTTGTGCACAACTTATTCATAAAGATGTCATGGTTAAGTATGTCCCACCTGAGAAACTTCTACACCTTTCTGTTTTCTGCCTATGAATCTCTGAATGTTAAGAACCCATATAGGATTGTCAAAACTTCTGCAAAACTTTGTTTCAAAAACTGAGTTAAAACCAATGCCATAAACCAAACTTCCCTGATCACCAATTTCGCGGTACATAACAACTTCAGAACATTCTCCTTCTCTCTCTAGCAATGCACTTATTGCCATGTACTGAGACAAGCACATGTACATCCAGATGTACACTGACACCAGGTACCCTAACAGCAACAATTCCACCACAGAAGGTGAACATACTACTACTGCTAAAGAAATTGTTTTGAGAGAAATGTCTGATGAAGTGTAGGTTTATCAGGAATGGCTGAATTCCACTATCATGTTCTTCAACTGTGAAATGTATAATTCTTTTCTGCCTCATAAAAGGAAATAGCCCAGAGGAGAACTGATAGAGGAGAATGCCCAGAATATATGTCTTATTCTCCTCCCAATGCACAGAAAATGTGGTACTGTCTTATCTCACACAGCTGTTGTTATGTCCATATAACTTGAATCTTCAAATGGATCCATTACTAAAAAAACCACCAAATAATTGCAGAGATTTGAACAGTTACGAGGTGATTAATTTTTCTTACATGAAAAGTGAAAGAACAAATACAGTAAAGATCTCCAAAAGATCTCCTTACCAATAGCATCTCCATATAGCAAGATAAGAAAAACTTAAGCATCCTACCACAGTGTTCTCAGTACCTGACAGGACCAGGCTTGGTCCAGTACACTATGACAATAGTAAAGATTCATTTATGGAATATAAAATTGTCTTACCTCTGTTTAGGTCTTTGCTGTACAGAAAAAGGAGTAAGGCAAACCTAATGGTTTGCAGTGGTATAACTAGAGCCATGGCACAGTAGTACTATTAAGATAAGATAAGCAGATAAGAATAAATAAGTCACAAACATTGCCCTTATAGCTGCTGCTAAAGGCCTGTGTTCAGGTAAACTTGATAAAGTTACTGAAGCTAGATTGGATGGCTATGAAAAAAAGAGTTAACAAAGTACATCAAGAAATTAAAGTAGTTGGAAATGAAAGCTGTTATGAATATGTTAAATGACCCTCACATGCCAGAAAGTAAATTCTGCCCAACCCTGGAATGCTACCAGAATGCATGGCCACACCAGTGATTTGGACTTTCAGATAGAAGCAGTGAAGGTGGCTGTTACACCTGACAAACTGCTCTAGGCAAACACAAATGGCTCAGACCAATAAAAGGACTGTGCACCTTTCAGACTAGCTGTCCACTTTTCCTGATTATATAAGTGCATCTAACAAAAAATACCCATTTCCAGAAGGATTTGGGTTCTCCTACATCCAGTAACTATTACGACTGAAAAACTTCCACAGAAGACTGTTAAGAATTCTATTTTCTGCATTAACAGAAGTAACAATTTCACTCCAAATATGCTCAGAAGTCAAGGTTCCTCCTGGATTTCAGAAAATATTCTGTATGGCCAGTATATTATTTCTGACACAACTTGGAAAAGAGAACAACAAACCCCAAAATATATGAAGAAACACAGAACTGGCATGGAGCACTCAATTTCCAGCCTACTCAGAGATCAAAAGGCCAAGTTTTACAGCTAATAGGAGAATCCATGGGAAGCAGAAAGTGGGGCTGCAACTGCTACACAAAAAAAAAGCAAAGGCAGAAATGGGGCAGTCAATCGTGCAGGGATTTATTTCAAGATGTGGCATTTTCTCTGCTTTCAGATACTTCCTCTGAACCTTGAATAATGTCATCTCCTTCTGATTACCCTCTTCATAGTATTAAGAGCAGCCCACAGCCTTCAGATTGATAGTTATGCAAAATGTAATGAGTGGTAAACTAGATCATTAATTCTACTGGTTAAACAGAACAAACTTCTCCCTCTATCCTATTGGACTTTCTGCAGTGGGAGTGAAAACCACACACAAAAAACCCAACTGACAACTAAAGCTATTAGTCTATTAAAATGTGAAAAGAGATAGTTTTAAGTGTTGCTTTTGCATCCACCATTTTCAAACCAGGAAAATGTTAAATGCATCTGAACATCATGGACAAAATTTAACAGAGAGCAAATAAATGCTGCTGCAAAATGAAATAGGAAAACTCAAGGTATTTCTTCAATGGCAATACACTAGAACTAAAATGGAAGCTGTGACAGCTTTTCAATGGTCTGGAGGTTTTGTTCAGTCATTCATCACCACAGTACCCACTCCATTACATTTTGTTCAAGGATTATTTGCATAGATCTAAAATGGGAATGGGGCAAGCATATATCACTCTTGTTCATCTATATGTTAGGTAGGTGTTTGGATCCAGAAGTTTCAGCCAATTATTCACCATTTAAAGTTGTCCTCAGTTACTATTGTGGAGATCCAAAGAAAGATAACTCTTATTGGTATGGTTAAACACTGAGTGTTTGCCAGAAACTCATGGGAATTATATCCTGAGCAGCAGCTACTCCTTTTTTACACAACTTACATGGAACAAATTACTTTTCAAGATACAGAAGAAAAATTTTTCTATTTAAAGCATATACTTTTGTCTTTAGCTATTGATGTATTACTAATGGGACTCAGCGTCACCCATAAAATCATTAAGTTAAATTGAAGTCCATTACAACATTATTTTACTAAGCCATTTTCAATGCACTGTAGATCTTCCTATTTTTCAGAACATTTAAATGAAATATTTAACCTCAGTAAGTTACATATTGCTAACCACAAAGCACTGAAACATGCATTTGTGGACCTGCATTGCATTTCTATTTGGCAGAGAGTAAAATGAGTTTGTCTACGGTCCGTCAGTAATCTATGCTCATCCACTTCTCACTGCAGACTGGAAGAAATTCTGGTACAGCAATGGTTCTAGCAAGTGTGCTATATACTGGAAAATGTTTTTCATTAATACCTTAATTTTATTTAAATGATGCATGTGCAGTACTTGAACCATATACAATTCCATAAAACTGAATGAAACAGTTATCTTGAGCTGGAGCCCACTGGGAGCATTGGCTCTGAAACATGAGACCACCTCTGGTACAGTGCAAATACTGTTGCCCTCTCCTGAATTGCCTTTTCTGTAGTCCTTCTCCTAGGTCAACCTTGTCCGTGCAGGTGGCAATCATCTGAGAGCAAGCTTCAGGAGGTTTAGGTCTAAATCATATAGGGTCTGTCATTAACCCTTAGTATTCTTGCAGAGAGCAGACTTTCCCCTCAGTTAATATGCAGATGAGTTTGTGCTTCATAACTGACAGTTCTGAATTGAATTAGTGCAATATACCTGTTGTGTACCTGGAACTAGCACAGACACAGCTCATTTTTGTCCTGACACTTTTCACAGAAAAACTTATGCTGAAAGTATTCCCTAAATGGGGAATCGAGATAAGAAAGTTGTCTTCTTATGCTTCCCTGTACTCAGTGGAGAAGCGACCTTCACTTATAGAAGCTTTTCATTCAGCAATATCAAAAACGTCATACTCTGAACTTGTTTCCCCTTAAGCATATTAATAAGAAATATAATTAAAACATCTTATATAGTGATGAGAACCCTCCACAAAAATTTTGAGTAATACAGAGAATAGCTATTTGTGTGTTAGTAAAGATAGCAGGAACCCTTTGGCAAAAAACTATCAAGCATGTTGTGATTTGAATCAAGATTTGAAGAGCTAATACTACTTTTTCTTTCAAGGGAACTGCAATACATTCTTCACAATTTTTGCAGGTTTGAAATGTTACACATAGTGTGCTAAGAGACTCTCAATTTAAAAATAACAGTAAACCAAATAAAGTGAAATAATTTTTAATTCCCTTTTTAAATGTGCGTTTGAATTTCATACAGATCTGTAAGGCACTCTTCATTGGTAAAGAAAATTAAACATTCTTTTCCAAATAAAGACAGTTACAAGGCAATGGTACGTGCATAAAATATAAACTTATCTGTAACTGATAAGCAATGAAATATGAACGTTCAGATTTTGAATGCTTTTCTATGAAATGTCACTTCTGTATCATGACTCTATTTAGAGTAAATATTGGCACTGTAAATGATTTCTCGTTGGGGTTAGGGGTTGTATTCTCTTCATATCCCAGTAAAAAATAAACTCTTTAATAAATAAATATATAAAATAAATATATGCTATCTGGAGATGTATAAATAGGTCCATCCTGGAGAAAAGTTCCAGCTCTGACTACGATGTATTGACATCTAACGTCCATCACTAAAGCGGAGCCAGTAAAACTTCATATACAGTTCTCAGGATTTATTATTATTTTACAGTACATTTCTTTCTGTTTCTTCCTGCCGTTGTGTCATTCATAGGATGTAGGCAGTTCTTTGCTAATCTACAGACCACAGATAATCCAGACAAAATTTCCAAGAGTTTGTTATTTTTAAAAGTCACACTTCCCTCTGGTTACTGGCTACCAAACAAATCACAAGTTTCAAGGAGGTTGGTCCACTCTCAGCTTTAAGGTTTTGTCTCCTAAATCCAAAGGTTAGAAAACAGAGGCTTGCCTTCACAAATTAGCTTCTTTGCATCCAAGATTCTAGACCTCTGCAGGTTCCTCATGCTCGCATTGCCAGGAAAGCAGGGGCAACAGCTCCAGTTTGGGTCTTTTCCAAAGCTGCTTCCTTCTTCAGCTGTATCCTAACACATCTTTATACAGTTCTGGAACTCTTTCAGGATCCACAGGCCGGGGCAAGAAATGTGTGAACTTCTGGTGTCTTTTGGACCTTGTCCCATCTCTGGGAGTACCATCTTTGTTAAGTGCTACAAAGTATCGCCGCCCCGAATCTTCATGTTTGTACACATTGGATGAGTAAGTGTTGTACCAGTTTTCCTCAAACTGTTCCCTGAAGATGCATTCAGAAGTTAGTTTCTCCTGCAGAAAGAGCAAAGAAAAATATGTTAAGCTGTCACTAGATATCTGAAGACATGAAATTGTAAGTACACAATTTTGGATTTAAACATGAGTTAGATAACACTCACTTAAGAAAGTATTACTTATTTATTATTTAATTAAAATTCATCAGATTTCCAGGAACTATATTATGTAGAGTTCTGTCTCACTACTGTTCTAGAAATGAGATTTGGTGGAGGGACTCAGGTGCACTATAACATATCAGGAAGGTATTTCCATATGTTCTTTGTGGTGTGCATCACTTCTCACATTTTCAACTGGAATAACCACAACCAAAGTGGAGAAAAAACATCTTTTATCTCAAGATGTTTTAAAACCTGAAAGGAATAGAGTAGGACTGATAGTATGGTAAAAATCTATTTTGTTGAAGTTATTTAACAGATGCAAATCAACTGTCACGAGTACAAGCTTATTTTCATTCTTAAACACAAATATTCCAGCTGGGATCTAAGATACTGCCAGTACTCTTGCACCATTCAGATTTTTCAAATAACAGTGGTACTTATTTGTGACATATGCTATTATGCTCTTTTCCGCAGCATTTGCAGCAATGCTTTCATGTTGTAAACTTGGTACCTGGAAGCACCACCTGCTGATTTTTAAAGGAGCATTAAACTATACATAAAGTAAGCCAGGTATTATATCAATTGTCATTTATTTGTTCAAACTATCCTTCTAACTTTTTTCCAGTTGCATTTTATGTTTTTGATGAGAGAGTATGCACTATGATACATTTACAGAATTCATAAAATAAAATTAGATAGCACATAATGTAAATGCTGTTTAAATAACTGATTTAATTTCTCTATTTTTGTCATTATTTAAGAGGAATCTCTTCAGTTCTCTTCATCTAGGATAGAGAAACTTTTCCCATTGAATCTTTAGTATCCAAAGATACTGTATACTTCAAAAATATACTACACATTTGAACAGGAAAAAATGTTAGTGTTTTGAAAGCTGAGATGCTAGTTTCTTGAGGGGTTTGCATAATGTTAAGAAGTGAATCAAAACACCTCAAGATGTATGAGCTGACACGGATGTGATACTTACAGAGCCATAGAGTTCTCCTTTCTCATTCATTCCAAGGTAAAGGCCACTGTCCACGCCTCTAATACTGACCAGTCCCACTGCCACACTGATGAATTCAAGGATACCTGGAAGAAAAAAAAAAAAGGATCACTTTAATTCATTTCATAAGCACACAATACATAGCATCCAAAACCACAATTGAAAACAAGAAAATGTACATACTATAATAAATGTGGTCTACTTTCTCTGAAATTTCAAATACTATATGGAAATGCACTCAACATTCACAGGAAAGCAGTTTGAGAAGCCTCATCTAGGAACATGAATCCTACATTATTTTAGAAACTTTTTTTAATGTTGAATATGAAAGGATTTTATTCAGCACAAGGCTAAAGCCATCAGTACTCTGCTGTTGGAATCTAGAATGATTGTACACTATTTGCTAAACTGCCTATTCAAACACTGGAAGATAGGATTGAATTACCTGAAATCATATTTTACTTCTATAGAGTTATCTTAAAAACACACATCCATTATTAGATCATTTGAATGGAAATCAAAGTACAGATGGGAATTTCATATCTACCCACAGAAAAAAAAAGTATTTGCCAAACATCTTATCTAGAATATGGGCCCACACCTCTTGACACAACTTGCTGTCTTCAGTACAGGCTTTTTAAGTATATGAAATGTGCTGCTTTTTTTTTGCTACTGTTTGGATTACAACATTATTTATATTACATTTGCCCAAAAATGTAATATATATTAATAAAATAAAGTATTTGAGAGATGAGGTACTATTTGAAGCCTGAATTTGGCAAGGGTAGGTCAACATACTTAACCAATTGATATGCACAGATTACAGTATATACAAAACATGAAAGAAAGGGAACGTGTGAACTGGCTTTTTGGAAGTTGTTAACAATGTAAACAAAGCCTCGAAAAGAAGTTGTGCTAGAATCATCCCTAAGATTTTGCTGTTCAGCAATTAAA
Source organism: Chiroxiphia lanceolata (assembly GCF_009829145.1). Lineage (NCBI taxonomy): Eukaryota > Metazoa > Chordata > Aves > Passeriformes > Pipridae > Chiroxiphia > Chiroxiphia lanceolata. The sequence goes on from NC_045640.1 coordinate 31,106,154, forward strand.
CCACAAAACATTAAAAAAAGATCTGAATCTAAGGTAAGTAGTTTTAAATAAGGCATTTGATTATGACTTTTTGTCTATTTACTATTTACAATTTCAGGACAATTTTCACTCTCAGACAGATGGACTGTCCAGACTATGCAAAAATTTAAAATGTTTTGAATTTTAATTCAACTTCGGCAGGTTTCTTAGTTATATTAAAAACCACAACAAAATAATAAATCCTTTTTGCTTTAGCAAGTGAAAAGTCTCATAAAGGAGGTGGAGGTATTTTGTCTTTCTGATATCACTTTCAAAGCCACCCTTTTCCAAAACTACGATAGCAGGTGATACAACCCACAAAGAAACCAGATCAGGCAAACTTACTGAGAACAGCAGTAGAATAAAGGTAGTACAATTCTAAAAAGCCCAGTAAATGTTAGATCTGGGGCTAACTTGATTTTCCTTTTAAAGCAAAGATTTACTTCACGTTTACAAGCTGTAGGAAAACTTCCTTCTGAGAAGATCTGTTTGACTACTCTTTTTCTACTTCTTAGAACATCCATGTGTTATAAAAGCAATTAAGAGCCATTTCAGCAGATTGTTTTGACTATGGGGAGGATGATAGGAAACTCTTTAATCACCTTTTTAGGACTGCTAAATCAATACACACCAAAAGTCACGTGTAGTTGACAAAAGGAGGTTTGTTCAGATGTCCAACTTCTACAACTAATATTTAGGTTTTACTCTCATATCTCAGGAAACGTTTACTTTTGGGGGTTGTCTTCACCTCTTTTGGGTTTATTGACAGAGAAACCTGACTGGGAAGCATTTTAAGCATTTGAGCAAAGAGGCATTTTAGGCTCCTCAGCTTCAACGTTCAGTCCTGTGAAGCAGAGCAGTCTAATGCAGCCTAAGTATCAGCAGGCCCAGGTCCGTGACCTATACTATTCTACAAAGACTCAAGAAGCTCGACACCTATAGCGAATAGAAAAAGGATCGGCCTGACTCGCGACTTTTCCCACTCTGCAAGCACACGCATGTGCTTATAGATCCCCAGCATAGGCTGAGCAAAGAACACATGCCCATCTCCTGGCTTTCATGGGATGAGCAACCCTCCCTCGCTACCTTGCCCTTGTGCAGACCCCATGGGCTAATGCCAAAGGGTGAAGCCGGTACTGAGGGCTCATCCACCTGCCTCAGCATCATCAGTATCACACCTTTCTCCCAAGAGCACACTGCTCACGTCCAGGTACACAGAGACTCGTTTACACGCAGACACAAACACACAAACCAGCACCCGCACAGACACGCACCCGCGTGTGGTAGCGCGCACACACGCACACGCCGGGGCCATATCGCCTACCGAAGAGACTGTGGTCCTGGCGGGTGCCGCGCACGCTGCCGTCGGGCAGGATCTGCAGGTGGAAGCCGGTGCGGCAGTACAGCTGCCGCCGCCGCAGGATGCCCTGCAAGTGCGCCAGGTCCGCCGCCGCCGCCGCCGCTGCTGCCGCACCGCCGCGGGCCGCCCGCTCCGCCGGGGCGCGCCGGTCCCCGAGCAGCGCCGGGCGCTCCCCGGCGGGCGGCAGCAAGAAGTGGGCACCCACCGGCTGCCCCAGGCCGTCCAGGCCGCCCAGGAAGCCGCCCACCTCGGCCAGCGGAGCCATGGGGGCGCGGGGCGAGCGGGCTAGGGCGCGGCGGCGGCGGCGGAGAGGGGCTGCCGGCCTCTCCCGGTGGGCATGTGGGGGTGCGCCGCGGAGCCCCAAGCATGGGGAGCCGGCAGGGCCGAGCGGAGCCGAGCCGTGCTGAGCTGAGCCAAGCTAAGCCAAGCCGAGCTGAGCCAAGCCGAGCTGGTGCGAGCCAGGCAGCGGGGTGCTGTTCATACGCCCCGCGCGCGTGTATATATGTACGGCGGTCCCCTGACATATGCTAATGAAGGCGCTGCGGGGAGGCCGCGTTTGAAATTGTAAACCGGCTCCAACTCCGCTCGCACCTTCCTCTGATCTGCGCTGACGGCGGGGAGGGGGCTCCGGGCGCGCCTCCGGCGCGCAGCCGGGCACTGACGGGCGCGCACACGCGCGGCGCGGGCGCGGCCCCGGCGCGGAGCGGGCAGCGGGGGGCGGGCGGGAGCGGGTCCCGGGCGGGAGCTGGCGGAGCATTACGTGGACAGGTGCAAGGAGAGGCAGGAGGGAAGAAGGAGAAAGGGCGTTACCTGAGGGTTAGACCTGCCCAGACACACATGAAAGAAAAAAAACAAAGATCTGACAGTTTTACTCCTTGTTTCTAAAACGCTAATAAAATGTACATGCATTACCCTTCCCTTTTATCACTTCAACTACAAGGACGGGGATTTCTAAAGAAATTGGCATAGTCAAGGAAGGTGTTTTCCCCTCTGCAAATTCTACCTTACATTTAATTTATCATTAATGTGACATGAAACTGATCTATAGCATTTGGGTATTGACAGGAGGTCTTAAAAACATAAATGGGCAACACATTGCTTGCAATACGTACTTTCAAAACTTGCCGAGAAAAAGAAAGAAAGATTGAGAGGTGGCTCATCTAATCCATCTTCTTTGGGGTTTTGCATCGGGCCCATAGCCAAAGTCTGGGAACATCACAAATTAGCAATATCATCTACTGAAAGTTCCCTGCTGTCTTTCCACAGCGTTTTGAAAGAGTTTGGCACTTTGCTGTCCTGTTCAAGATGAGCATATGCTTTTTTTTCATCCCCAAATTAGAACAGTTCATGCATGCAAATGCATTGGTGGAACACATGTTCATTCATTATCAGCAATGGTAAAACAATGTTATATTAAATCTAAGAGCTTAACTTTTGCTATCTTTCCTGTTTTTTCTGTAAGGTCTAATGAATTTTAGGGCTGAAATGACATGACCCATCTTAGCATTTAAGAACGCAATGCAGTTCCTTGCCTATGTTAAAACACAGTATTAGAGTATAAAATGCAAGATCTTTCACAGTTAATTCTTTTAAAAGTTCAAGAGAATCACTTGGCAGTTTAAGGTTTCATTTAAACAAAAAAGTTGCAGAGAATCATGAGAGATTAGTTCTCCCATCTTGCTTCGTGGTCTTTTCAGTCACAGTCTAAATCTGAGAGATCAAATGGATTTGATTGCTTACCTTTATTTGCTACGGAGAGTATAGGGCTAATTAATTGGCAGGTGCTTTAAAGCAGGTAATGCTACACCTTTTCATCACTGCAGTCCTAAGTACTGCCCCTGTGTGCACCTGAATTATAAAAAGGCTGCTTTAAAGCAAGTGATTTACTGTGGAAGGATTTAAAACTGAAAAAATTAATGCTAAATACAATGATCAGATAAATCACCTCAGAAGAGAGCACAGGCAGACCTGCTCTGAAGGCAGTTACAGATAGATGTTATATTATTTTACCTTTTAGATAACAGGAGCCTGTCATGTGGTGGGACCCAAAAATCCACCATAATCGAGATTTCAAAGCACATCTGTGTAAACATTATCACATCAGTGTAAAACATCAACCAATGAGCTTTCTCTTTGAAGCAAATCTACTTAATTGTAGTGCTAAATCAAAGAAATAGATCAAAGCTGAATAATCTATATGGCACCTATTTCTCAAGTAGCCTGTACACTGATTACTCAAATATACCTAAAACGTTTGAAACACACATCAAGTATTTTTATTGACATGACTGGCAGGTCAAGATGAAACTGCTCATCACAGCTGCTGAGTTGCAGTACATGCACTAGGATGGTACAGCTGAATGGAGGAGGTATATTCTTCTCAGCCTAAAGATGCTCCTATACAGGTACTGTTCCTGGGTCCAAGAAGAACCTTCGAGTCCTACAAATAGTATAGGGGTTTTCTGGTCAGATGGCACCACTGTCTCCAGTAGAGAAGGATGGCTTTTTTAAAAAAAAAAAATCTTCAGCCATCACACACTGAAAGACCCTTATGGCTAAATCTTTCCTGTTATATAATGGAAACATTTAAAGTAGAGTGGAATACACAACATCGATCTTTTCCGAGTGGAGTCTTTAATGTCTGGGCACTAAACCGGTTATGCTGTTCTATAAAGTACCAGAAAAGAAACAAAAAGATAAGATTTTTTTTGTGTGTTTGCACTAGTCATGTGACAGGAAAAGATAACACTAAAGATTTTTTTTTGCACCTTCTGAGACTCTACCATGGGAAGTTAAATAATTTGGAAGAGAGTTTTTACAAGAGTACATAATTCAACTTAAAGTATACAGTACAATCTAATCAACTCTACATATACTTCCTAGAGACGGCACTTTCAGTGTCATTGAACAAATACATATGTCGTTGAGTTTTTATTTCCATACCAAATAGTTCTGGCTTCTATAGACAATATAATTACTGTATATTTACCAAGAATAGCATGTTGTCATAAGCAAAATCTGGTGCCTACAAAGGGAGTGGACAAAGCAAGGGACTGCAATCTTTCACAGATAGTCTATATATATAGATAGATAGATAGATAGAAAGAGAGAGATATCTATGTATCTATAAAGATCCTGGTTGTTATAAAACTGTATGTCCTGCAATTTATTGCACCTTTATTAATTTTAAAACTCTCTTACAACACTGCTGTGCCAGCCGTAAATTTTTAATGACATAAAATACTGGGAGGGTTCATGAATACACGAGAAAGAAAACACTTGGCAGAACAAAAACCACGAAGTATAACATAAAAGAGTATGTCCAGCTACAGATACCTGGGTATCATGATCAGTTCAAGACTCTTCCTTGATTTGGACAAGAAAACATGGTTGGCTACTTTCAACAAGGCAAGCAGAACATGCAGAAGCTGCAAGTGCCTTTCTGAGCACTGCAAGTCTGAATGAAACAAGGAGTATTTCTGCGCAGAATTTACTAGAAAGAACAGAACCTTTTCCAAGGCTCCATGTACAAATCAGGTCATAGTCTGATGATCAAAAGCTTTTAAAATGCAATACACGCAGATTTAAAAAACATTCACAACTTTCTCTTCTGAACAGATGCAGTTGCAGGTATGTATGCATACATGTATATATAAATATATCTACCTATTTGCAAAAACTCAAATGAGAGAAAAACTATGCTGAAAAAAATTCTTTTCCTATGGAAAGGAAGCTCTGCATTTCTTACACCTTCATTTCTTGTTTTATTTCTTTAAATTAAGTTAGAAATTCATAGGGCTTTTTAAGATTCTTGATTTTTTTTGTCCATGTTTTTGTGGACACACATGAATAAACTCCTGTATAAGCAGAATGCAACAGAGAAGCTAGGTAGCAAGCACACATTTACATGGTTACATCCAGTGAGAATAGACTGTTTCCATATATCAACATTCAAATGCCTCCTTTGGCAGCTTCTTTATTAGTTCTCTAAGTGAATCATTGGCTTAAAACCACCTTGATTTCTTTAAATTATATGCTTTCTGAATCCGTGTATATAAGATGTGCAGGCAGCTTATGTTTTTTGACTTGCTGCACAAATAAATTTTGCTTTTGTTCCTGAGCAAATAGCTCACCAGGGAGGTTCTGACTAATATATCCAGGTGTAAGTAGCTGCAGATGTGTATTGGATTTTTTGAAGTGAAAAAAATTTAGCCTAAAGGTGTTATTGAAAAGTCATTAAAATGTGTCTTACCAATTTCAGGGAAACAATGTGAACAGGGAGATAAATCATGGTTCATGTCCACAGTGTACATGATTGATGAGCTCCTAACAGCTTTACTTTGGGACACTACATTGACCAAAAGTGGTTTCTTTCTCAGCCAAACAGGAAAAGTAGGCTGTTTGAAAAAGGTAATGGTATTGGTGAATGATGTCTCCTAATGAGGCAGCTAGAACTGAAAAGATTCGAGACACATTCTACAGAATTTTACAGACTAGATGGTTAGTCATGTAACTGCAGGAAAAGTACTCCAGTTTCAGTCATATTAAGCATCTGAAACTATTATTGCCTTGACACCTACATATTGGCTTTTAGTCATTTAGTACACAGATATAACTCAGATTTGGAGACAACTTTTGACTGGGAATTATACATACAACATACTATAAAATAAAGCGTAGGTAAAAAAAAATTAAAAAAAATGGGAATAATGAAGTCAAGAGAATTACTTGAGGGATGAATTTGCTTACAGTATTCTAAAATATTGAAAGAAATGCAATAAACCTATCATTCAGCTCAGATACCTGCCTTTCCAGCTGCAGCTCTGAGGAAATTCAACCATGGCCATGCTTAGAGTTGCATGATCTGACAGACTGTCTGTTGACAAACACGGCCACACTTTTCCCTTGACACGGTATCACTGTGTCACTGAAATGTTTTTTAGAATATGAAAATGCATGAGAGTGTCTTAAAGCTATTGAAATGAGTTATGGTTTGTGTATTTCCCAAAATCTTTTTCATAATAATATACAAAGCCATCAAAGATTTAGGAGGGAAAAAAGAATAATAGGCTGAAACTTGGGAAAAAAGTTATGTACAAAAGACTGAGGCTCTACCTGGCCATTGCAAAAAAATGCCATACAGTGTGCTATGTCTTGAAGTGTGTGTTTGCAGTTTATGAAGTTTCAAGGAAACCTAGGTGGCGATGCAGGTTGTACCATGGAAGAATGGCCTAACATGAAACGCCTGACGAAGTGTATCGCCCATCAGCACCAAGCAGGGACAAAAGACCACGCTCATCTTTCACCACTGGTCTTTAACTACTGCTTGGTTATGCTAAGGAGGCTACCTGCCGCCAAGAGTATTTATCACAGGAGAGGCTGCCGACATGGCAAAGATACATCTGCTGCGTCGTGCGGCACACTCCCTTGGGAGCACGGCCCTGGAATCACGCGGTCAGGCTCTAGAGCACGTTACCGAGGACCCACGGCACACGTGCCAGCTCTGCCCGCAGTCGCGGCAGTTCCCACGCATCCCCTTTCCCAGGCACTTTGGTTTGAACTGGGTGGATCCAGGGTCGTGCTCGTTCTTCGTGTTTGGTCTGACCACCTCCTATCTCCACCAACTTGGCGGCGGCCCGCCAGTGGCACCGCACATCCCGCCGCCGGCTGCTGCCTATCCCTGGAGCCAGCAGCCGGGATCCCGGCGCGGTGCCCGCGGGGCGCCCGGTGGCGCGGGCGGGGCGGGGCCTGCCGGGGCCGCTCGGTTCCCCTCCCCTTCCCCGCTTCTCGCGAGGCTTCTGCCGGCACCGGGGGCTCGGAGAGCCCGGCGCTGGGGCGGAGGGGGCCATGGCCGCCCTGCGCTCCCTCCTGCGGTGGCGCCGCCGCCTGGGGCCCGCGCCCGGCGCTCCGCCGGCGCGGCGGCTGTGGGGCGGCGGCGGGGTCGGGCCGGCGGGGCCGCGGCGGTGGCGGCGAGAGCTGGGCTTGGCGGCAGCGGGGGCGGCTCTCGCCGGGTACGCGGGGTACCAGCTGTACGAGCGCCGGCGGGAGCCTTCCCGGGAGCCGGCAGGGGCCCGGGCGCTGCTCTCTATCCCCGTGGCGGCCGCTGCCAAGGAGACGGTAGGTGTGTGCGCGTCCTTTCGCAGCGGGACCGTCTCTGCCAGGGGCGACCGGTCGGGGGGGCGCTTCCCGGGCTGTGGCGCAGAGGTGACCCTGCGTGGGGCCGGCCCGGGGCCAGGAGGCGAGTCAGGGCCCCGGGAGGAGCTGTGGCCCCTCGGGAGAGACGGGCTGTCACCGGAGCGCGGCGGAGAGCGGGCACTGACGCGCCTTGGCTGCGCCTGGTGCTGTCCGAACCTTTCTTTAATAGAGACTGCCGGTTTGCAAATGGAGCAGCTCAAAACCTGAGTTCAGCTTCTTTATACTTAGGACAGTCATCAATTTAGTATAAAATTTCCTGTAGAGTGAAAGGTTTACGCGGAGCTTCGTGCAAAGTGACAGCATTATGACAAATAACGCTTCAGCTGAACTAGTTCAGAGAAAACACAGGTTGAGTAACCAGGGGTGACAAGAAACAGTTGGAGTTTACCTGGAAAATGAAGTGATAGGGAGAAACTCCACACCGTGACATGGGTAACGTGGTAATGATAGGGGTGGGGTTTTTTTCATTTAAAAATGTCAAGAGTTGTAATTAGGCAGTTTGTCAGTATGGGATCTGCTAAGACTGGAAATCAGTGGTGCAAATGGCCTGCTTTCTGTATACCAAGTTTATTTTAAACTGTCTTTGGGAGCAGGATCTACATTTTTGCAGCAGAGGCCTTGGTCTTAAGAATGAATGTTATCAGCCCTTTTGCCCTGTGTCATTACCTGAAATGCAGATTCTGTTGGCAGCATCCTTTATGAAGGGAAGTTGAGCCAGGTGTTTTTGGTTATTCATGTACTTGTTTCTTAAGTGTGTTACTGTGGTATAGAGGACTGAAGACAAACTCCTCCAGATTTTCATACTGGTTTGATTTGACAGAACTTAACACTGTTTTACTTGGCCAGTCTTAATTCTCAGTCTTTTTTCAGGGGAAATATGGCTCCTGCACCCTAGAATAGTCAATTAATTTAGTCGGATGTATAATTGTGAATTTTCAGATACATCACTGTAAAAGGACTGAGGTTGCAAATTTAGAATTAAGGTTATATTTTAATCCATGTAAAATTAAAAAAATATGTAAAATGTGTTTTCAATGTATACACGGGCTATTTTTTTGAAGACAAACACAGCTTTAAAGACAAACACCATGGTCCTATGTGGAAAACAGCTGTGAAACTTTTGGTCTGAGGTAGTGGGTTCCTGTGCTTTTTTTATTAGTGACTCTCGTGCTGCAAAAGGCTTGTATAGCAGTGGGGAAAGACCATAGTTTGAAAGCAGATCTAGATGGTGAACTACCAAGAGTAGTTTGACCAGGAGCTTTATCTGTGATCCGTTTATAATTGCCTTCTAGACCTATGATGAGCACCAACTCTCTCACTACAGATTTCTGAAACATCTCCAGAGGTGGAAAAAAGGATGTGAATACTGTTCATATTGCATTGAATGGTATTCATGGTAGTGACAATAACTTTTTTAATTCCTAATTTTAAGGGCTGAGCTTGCAACCTTAATAGAGTTTAACAGTTTAAAAAGCATAATAATGTTGGAAGTAGAAAATTCTGTTGTGAAAAATCATAAAAGTGTCAGTGTTATTAGGATCAAGGCTGGAGCTCTTGGATATACTGCAGAGTGTGTTTAGACTAATGGCTGGAGGATGATAACCTGCAGCTTCTGTATAGATGAGTTTGATGGAACTGTGATGCATGTTTTGTTAGGAGATTTTTACAATTCTGTCAAGTACTGACCAACAACAAATGATGAGGGTCAAGTATCTTGGGATTCTTTCTAGCTGCTTTTGGGTGTTTCTTCTTTATTCTTGATGCATAAAGTCTGACACTGTTTTCTGGGGCTTTCGAGGGTTGTCCTTCCCCCACTTTCCCATTTCCCTAGTTCCCCCATCTCATTTCCCATCTCAGTCTGCGTTTCATTACACCGAAGCAAATAATGCAACAGCTTTTTTTTTCTCCTCTATCCAAGCCACACTTTTCTGTTTCATCCTAATATTTCCACTTGTGTGTTTCTTCCTTAATCTTCCCTCTAGCAGCATGCTTTTCCCAAATGCATTTGCTTAGACCACTGGAAGCAAGAAGCAGCTGGTATCTCTGCTGTCAGTGTCTTGGTAGAGAGATCTAGAGCAGCTAGCTGGTGAAAGCAGTTACACTGTTGGTTTCTTGCATCACCCCTGGGGGACAGAATAACCTCTAAAAAAACCCCTCAGTCCTGACACTAAAGTGATCAGCCCTTGCAAGACCTGAAATCCTTTAAATTTTTAAAACATAGACAGCCATAATGTATAGACTTGTATAAACATAGACTTGTCAGAGAGTCTTAAAAATTTTTTAGTGTTCTAATGTGGGAAAAAGAAATCTATCTCCTCCCACAGTTTTTTGTGTTCATTCAAAAAAAAATTGTTCTGAAACAGCAACTGAGAATGGATAATTTCATTTTTAATGGTTAACACATAGTAAGTTTATAACTGAAAACAGTATCACAAAAAGTGATATTCAGTAAAAAAGTAAAATATTTAGATACTCAGAGCATTCGCAAGGATTCAAGATAGCTGCAGCTGTCTCATCTATAACGTTGGGGTTTAACCTTGGCTAGCAGGCACCACACAGCCACTTGCTCACCCTCCCACAGTGGGATGGCAGAGAGAGCTGGTAGTGTAAAAGTGAGAAAACTAATGCGTTCAGATAAAGACGTTTAACAGGCAGAGCAAAAGCCACACGAGCAAACCAAAATAAGGAATTCATTCACTGCTTCCCATGGGCAGGGAGGTGTTCAGCCATCCCCAGGAAAACAGGGCTCCATTACACATAATGGTGACTTGAGAAGACAATGCCATCACTCCGAATGTGTGTGCATCCATTTCCTCTTTCTTCCCCAAAACTTTTATTACTGAGCACAGTTATATTGTATGGAAGCTTTCTTTGGTGAGTTGGGGTCAGCTGTCCCAGCTGTGTCCCCTCCCAGCTTCTTGTGCCTCCCCAGTTATCTTGCTGGTGGGACAGTGTGAGAAGCAGAATAAGCCTCGAATGAGCCAATGCTGCTCAGCAATAGCTGAGATATCTCTATGTTATCTGCACTGTTTTGGTCACAAATCCAAAACATAACACCATACCAACTACTGTAAAGAAAGCCAAACTAAGTACAATATCTAGTCTTGAATTTCCATGTGTCTCTCTTGTTTCTTCAGAAGAATTTCTGTAAAAGTTTAATAAGTGAAATGGCCTTCTTGTTTCATCTAGGAAGCTCCAGCAGACAGCAGGACAGTTTTCTGATACCACCAAATACTAAAAAATGACAGTTAACCTAGTTTACATCTTGACTGTCAAAGAACAACTTTCTTTTCTGGCAGGTCACCTGCTTCCAGGTAATTTTCATATGGCTTGTGAAAGTATTTTGAGAGTTTGCTGATCCCAGTTAGTATCACTACGGTTGATTTTTCATGAGATTCTGTTACTGAGTCGAAATAATGCTTGGCAGTAGTGATGGCATATGTAAGAATATAAGATTATCATATATATCTTGCTAGTTAGTTGCTTTGTCCTACTGCTGTCATCTAGGATTTATGGAACAAGTAAATTTTAAAGGGGCTTTTAGATTCCAAGAGTAATAGCGATGATTACACAGATGTTGATGGGACACTTTCTTGGCCAGTTCAGAAATGAGGCACACCATTTGAGAGTAACTGGGAAAAAAAATGTGTTTCAGACTCGTAGAGAAACAATGTGTCAAAATGGTCTGCACATCTGTCCCCATGTTCAATGAGGCTTTTACAGTATGAAACCTGATGAGCAATAGATTTGTGAATTTATGTACAGATGAGTGAGAAGATGCTCTTTGTTAGAAGTCAAGTAAGCTATGATATGCATCACCAATATGGGATCAGTGGTGTGGCAGGCATTTTGATCAGACAAAGATCATGTGATCAGTGCAAAAGTATACTTGCTTGATTGAGCATATCATTGGAGGTGTTCTGGTGGAGAGTAAAATTTGTTACAGAAGCAGCATGAAGCTAAGCTCCCTACAGGATTACCTTTTCCCAGATGCTTTCTGAGAATAATTCCAGTCATGACAGCTTTATATGTGATTACCTTGAGTGAAATCTTGTACGCTATAACAAAGCAGCAGCTTTAATTCCAAGACTGCTGCCTCAGAATCAAAGTAAAATTTTGCACTGGGAGGTGCTAGTTTTGTGTCTGAAGGTTTTGGTGAAGACTGGAAGAGCTCTGCTGGCTGACAGCTCCTTTAAAGTCTAGGAGATGCTTATGCAGAGCAGGAATCTCTTTGAATGAGCTGTTATTTTGATACAGGTTCTCCGTACTGGTAACTGAGAATGATATTGACCCAAGAAGAGCCCTGCTCTAACATATTGCTTATGAAGTATTTACCTTGTTGGAACAGCTGTGTATCATGTTTCTTTCAAAGAAATATAACAATTTTCTAAAAACATAATCCAGTGCCAGATTTCCTCAGAGAAATTAATACTGTCGTCCAGTTTCTTACCTCCAGAAGTCCAGCATTATTAGTAAAAGTTATTAAAATGGTCTTGGCAATACACATGATGCCTCTTGCACTCCTAAGAGATCTTTTTTGTAGTCATGTTGTCATTGTGTAAAGGTAGTGAACTCCAGGCCTCTATTTATTTTTAGGAGTTGGTCTCTAAGAGTCATTTCCTTTAGAGGTGATTTAGGTATTAAGAGGGAGGCAGGGAGAGACAGACATGGAATGTGTACTTTATCACATTTCTTGAAGGCACATTGATTTCCAGGAGAAGGAAGCTGCATACTTCGGAGGTTTCCAGAGGGTTTTTCCTCGTACCTCAGCAGTACTGTCAAATTCCCTTTTTGTGAAAATACTCAAAAGGTCAAGTTTATTTGTAGCAGCACATTTCTAAGTGCATTATGTCATGTATTTCCATCTCCATGAAATGAAGAACAAAACTTTTAACTCCAAAAAGCAAGGCAAACTTCCCTAGGAAAGAGACTCTTCTGCCTGCTCGAAGAGGATGCTGTTCCAAAAGATGCATGAGCATCATTTTTGCAGAAGCCACTTGTAGCAAATGGTTTTTCATGTCATAGGTCAATTGCCAAATGTAGGAAGATGGTTTGCTCTTCGGCTGATCACAGATGAAGCTCCTTACTGGCATCATCCCGAGAAGAATACTGCTTGCCAGGCAGCTGTAGTGAGAGCCATGCTGAAGAAAAAGGAAGGTTTACCTTTCATCATTAATTCTGTGTTCCTCCTAATGTTAAAAAAGGATAATGCATGTTTGGGACAGATGGATGCAGCTACTTGTATGTTTTAGTGCTGCATGCGGTGAAGCACGTGCAGGATATACACACTGACTAAAGCTTCTTGAGCTGCTAGAGGTTAAGTAACTTCCATGTGAAACTAATCTAAGAAGGACTGTTGGAGAATATTTTAGCATAATACTTACTTCAAAGGATTTCTGGAATAGCTGTGCTTACAGTTAAACACTGTTACCCAAGGATTTCCTGTAACACAATTGTACTTGAACATGGCCCTTTTTACAGTATTTTAGATACACTCTAGCTTCCTGTGCTTGTAAATACTTTAATATAATAATGTCCGTATCTCAGTGAAGCGGGATCAACTAACAGAATTGTTGGCTGTACTACATCTAAGTTGTCTGCTAGAAAGACAACTTCAGTAAGCATCAAAACAGTTTTGTCTACTTTGGGATTTTCCCACACTGGGAACTTGACGTTTAACCTTTTGGCCACCCAGCATGAAAACAGAATTGTGCTACTTTTATCTACATGGGAGCATATTAAATAAGCCTGAAGTCAAATATAAACGAAGGAAGTTGGGAACAGCATTGCTTTGAAAACCTTTTTATTTTAATGATTTGCACAGATTCTCATTGATGGAAGACAGATTACTTTGCAAGCAAAAATTCAAAGAAAGTTACTCACTTGAAATAAATTAAAGATTAAACTACTACAACAAACATAATTTTGACTGCAAGCAAAATGTACTTTTAGTAGTAAATGTTGGCTTCTTTAGCTAAAATAGTCTCACCTTTATCTCAGTTGGAAAAAGCAAGAGAATACTGAATTGACGTGGAACACAGCAAAGTTGTGATTTTTTTTTTTTTTAATGTGATACTGCTGGAGCGTTTTGCCTCATGTGCAAACAGCATGTATATTTTTACCTGTTTGTTCTGTAAAATATTTTGCATTATTTGTAGGTATTCTCAGAATCTGGGAGTTGGACTAGTATTCTGGGTTTTGATAAAGGATTCTTGCAGATTACTTCTGTTGAGCTTTATGAGCTGATAGGCATCAGTTTTTAAATTTCCAAGAGAGGATTTCTGTATCTGGATTTAAGCTTGTTTCTGTGGGAAAATTATATTTTTTGTCACAGAATAAAGACTTCCGAATTACTGACCTAATGTAGTACAAGACTCACACTTGACAAAGAACATCTGTGGTTTTTAATAGAAGGAGTAATTATGTAGCATTTTGTCTTCTGCACTTTACTCACAGTGAATCTGAGCCACATCATTAATACTTATTGATATTGGGGTCATAACTACTGTAAAATTTTAGCTATTTTAATGCCCCTGTGGGCTCATGCCATGTGTTAGGCCGTCAATGCAAAGTTATTGGATGGATTCACTGGAAGGCCATACAGGTTAATTCGTGTTATACCAAATTCTGACTGAGCATGTCTCTGAGATAAGAAAGCTAGTGAGATAAGCATGGGACCAGAAATGGAGATTAGGCCATGGTTCAAGTAATACATGGACACCATTGGTGACAGCACCAGACTTTCAGGGCATTTTGACTTGTCTCTGTTGGTAGACACAGTACATGAAAGGTGAACTCATAATGGGAAAGGATTTTGAACACTGAATTTGCTTGATAGAAAGCCTAGATTTTCTTCACTCAGATTTTTTTCTATGAAGGGGGAGGAAATATGGAGGGGTGTCACTCTGAAGAGGTTCTGCAAGGAATGATTTCAAAGTTGATTGACTTAAAAATGTCAAGTGTCTGTAAAAAAGATCTGCCTCTAAAGGACTACTGCTTTGTGACACATATAGTGGTACTATTAGAAGAAGCAGGGCTTTAGGTGGCCCTCTCTAAATACAGGACTTACAGAAAAGAGTTTTTAGTAACTATATTAAGTCATTGAAACATGTTAGAGAGCATTGTCATATTTTCATTTCTGTAAAAAATTTGAAACTTTTGAAGCCTTTTCCAGGTACTTTAGGCTGTTTGTGATATGTCTGTAGCAGAGATAGAAAACGGAAGTGCTCATAATTGAAGAATGATACTCTCTGCTCAGAGAAGTACCCTGCCAAATTACTATTTGGTCTTCAATTTAATTTTTATTTACCTTGTTTCAATACCCTGATGTTAAAATGGACTTTCTTATGGAAAATGTTTCCTTCTGTTTTCTTTGTCTGATTGTGGTTTGCAGATAAGTGCTGAATCCATTTTAGAAAGTGCTTTGAAATGTCTTCTCCATGGGTGAGTTAGGTATATGTATGCACGATTCTGTGTTAGGGAACAGCAGGAAAGTAGGCCAAGATAATTTTTTCTCTTCAGCTGATTTAAACACCCCAAAAAAGGTGCTGTGTTCCATCCTCAGTCATTCTGCAAGGGTATGGCACAGGAGGACAGGGAGTGGGTGGTGAAATATGGAGCAGCAAGGTACCAGAGTTTGAGGGAGGAAGGGTGGGAGGATGATAACCATGATTTGATTACAACTATTAACACTCAGAATTTTTTGAGAATAGGGAAAAGATAATATATTGTTTGTGAGCGCACATAAGCTTCAGTCTTGCCTCTTTTTATTTACTTCTTGAGTTGTGAAGTTGGAAGGATGGAAATTTTGTCTACCAGCTAGATTCTTGGTTTCAGTTGTGGTCTTCCCCCCCCCCCCAAATTTCTAATTACAAAGCAGTTCTGCATCTAAAATTGTGATGATGCTGCTGTTGGGAGATTTGTGATGTTCTGCTTGAAGGAAATGGCTGTGTCCATTTTTAAAAGGCAGAGAACCATAACATTACAGAAGATCACAGTCATTAGTAGGCAGGATTGCCAAGAGGTTAGTAAACGAAGCATTAAAAATCTCCCCTCATTTGTTTGTCAAAGAGATTTACTTTCATGAAAGTGTTTGAAGATTGTTGATAATTACAGAGAGATTTAGTGTGGATAAGCTCTTGAAACTTCGAATACAAATTGCAATCTTAGTGAATGCTGTTCACTCCTTCACCAACAGTACCTTCCCAGAGGTATCCAACATCTACTTTCTGTGTCTTGTTCATAGAATCATAGAGTGCTTTGTTTTGGAAGGGACCTTAAAAATCATATAGTTCCTAATCTATTAAACAGTAATAGAAGCAGAAAAGCTCTGAACAAGACATTTGGACAAAAAGTAATATTATTCCAAAGATGGTTTTATTTGTCAGTTTACTAAGGTGTGTGTCTGGAGTCTTCTGCAGCCAAACCTTGCTTTTATTTGGCCATTTAGTATATGGACCAGTCATCCAATACATGTTAGGCCCTGAGTACATTTATTTAAATTCATGTTGGATCAATAGCAGAAATAACTAAAACAAGTTCTTTCAGATAAAACCACAAAGTTTAAAATAAAGTGGTGTTTTTATTCCTTGGAATAAATTAAGCTTGCAGTTTTCCCTTCACTTTAATTAGAAGTAGGTGGAGCTTGCTGCTGGAATGGGTGGTATTTTCTTTTCCATAATCTGTAAGTTCCTGTGGCCTAGGTTTTGAAACAAATAACTGTTCTTGTGGAGTAGATCCAGGCATTTATCTGGCTAAAAAAATAACACCACCAAAAGAAAAGTTCTCAGTCAGACCAGCTCCATTATCTAATTTGACACTTGGAAAAATGAACATAAAGTGGCAGAGCAATGGCATGTGGGTATTGGGCCTTTAGGGAGGTGCTACTCTTTTTGGTGGCAGGCTGTATTCATATCAAGTGACAATGACTTTGAGCCAGAGCATGAAATATTGGCATTGCTATATAGTCAGAGGGAAACTAGACTGAAAAATGAGGCAGAAGTTAAGATTTTGCAGACCTGAGTACTGACATGTATTAAGTTTAAGCATGTCTTGAAAATTCCATGTTTGCAGCATGTTATTTTATACTTGTAGTAGCATAGAGTCCTTAAGATAATATTGAAATATGTGTCTGAGAATTTAGCAAATGCTTTTCTCAGCCTCTCAAACAAAATACTAAGCAGTGGTACCTGAGACAGAGTTTCTTGAGAGAGCAAAGAATCTGAACATGTTCTCAAAATGGTAACAGTGATCAAAACTAAGATGATATTTGAGAGAGACATTATCTACAGATTCCCTTGATTGTGTATGATTGATTAGGACTGATTGCAATCAATTATACATACTGCATGTGTAATATGGCCTTGAAGCAGTTTCTTTTCTGAAAATTGACTTTGCAGAAATATTGCTTTATTACTCATGCTTACAACCTGAATGTATTCAAAAAGCATGTTTGTAATAGTGATAAAATAACACAGGTATCAAAAATAAGATAGATTATTAAACTTCAAATACAGGGATAATCAGTTGTGTCACTACAAGCTCTATCAAAACAATTGAGTTGTGTAAATCCCACATGAAGACATAGCTTGAATGCCACTGGACTGCTGAAGGATCAGTAAGACCAAAATATTCAGACAGTGAGATAGGACAGAAATATTTTGGCTTGCATGTGAGTATGTCAGAAAGGAATTTAGCTTCTTTTTATCATTCAAAGATGACTTTGTAGTCATCTAACTGGCTGTTAGATTTTTTTTTTTCTACCCATATTTAATTTGGTAATCATTTGAAAATTATAAAAAACACAAAGCCCAGGTTTAAAGCTGCTTCTCAGGCAGAAGTGCAGAATATTTGTCTGTAGAGCAGTCTCGTGAAAATTATCGTATAAGTGTTTATCTCACTTTCTGTGACAGGTTTTTCTATTGAAACAAAACATTTTCACACATACAGACACAAAGCAATGATTTTAAAAATACTAGAGACAGTCCAGAAAGAGGAATAGCCAGTCAATAGTCTTTCTTCCTTCTACAAGGCTGGTGAAAGTGTCCTAGAAAAAATATTCAAGTAGTAAGACTCTCCTATATAAAATCAATTTTTTTCCAAATAGAAAGTGTTTGACCTCTTCTAGACACATTCATTTTTGATGTGTCTATTTTACAATCTGATTTAAACCTAGTTATAACTGGAGGCCATAAAATTCTGTTTCACTGCAGTAGTCTTACTAATGCTTTATTTTTTAAGGACTTTGTTTGGAAAGCTGAAGAAAAGTGAGCCCCGATCTTTGACTGTCCGGTATAAATGTGCCTTTGCTTCTAATTGCTGAAATCTGAAGTCTATTCTTAGACGGGTTTTGGAAAACCAATTTCTGTTTGTATTTGAGGTCAGTTATCTCTTAGTGGACAGCGACTGCAGACATCTTCCAACTTCTGTTTGGGTTTAGATGCCTCTCTGAAAAACAAGGTTTATTTGTCTGTTGCTTAGTTGTTAAAAGAAAGCATAATATTAGTTCAATCATGTGCTACTTGTTGCATTTCCTTAGTTTGACAGCTGAAGAATTTTAGGGATACTGCATGAAATGACAAGAATAACAAGCAACTTGGGATATTTCAGTGATAAGATGCTGCATTACTGTTTTAGCATTCTGGGAGAAGTTAGCTATATCGTTGCTCTTCCTTTGGGTTTGGTGTTTTCATCTCTGAAAAAACATTGGATACTTACATTTTCTTCAAGACACTGATTCCACAGAGCAGCTTGCCTCATTGTGGGCTAAAAAAACTTTTCAGATAGCAGTAGTATATTTTCTGTTCAAAGTTTGGCAGTGTTACACAAAGATATAACAATTCAGAACATTTTGTACTACCAAGTTTACATGTGAATCAGCTGGCTGGTAAATATACCATAAAATCCTGACATATGTAAACTCTTGTGATGTGTGGACATAATGTCATATTATACTTTTGTAACTCTGAAGGTATAATTGTGCTTTTCTCTTCTTCTGTTCCCCCAAGTACAGTAGCTTTAATTGCATTGGATACTCGAAATAGCAGTATTCATAGAAGAATTTACAGTGGAATACCAACAACTGCACTCTATGCACCTTTATGTTTACAGTTCCTTTATGATGAATGGCAATGCCATTGTAAACCAAAACTTTTTTTGTACATTAAAATTGTTTCCTTCTGTCTTTGAAGGTTACAGAAAGCAGATCAGACCTTGAAGATTTGCACCTTTACGCAACTCCTCGCGAGCAACGGTTTCGTATGTTTGCCAGTTTAGAATTTGAAGGACAGCTATATATGACTCCACGTGACTTCATTCAGGCTGTTACAAGTGATGAACCCAAATGTAAGCAGGAGTTTTATAATGATAAAATTGCTAGGGAAAATGTCAGCAGTGTATGTTATTTTTCCAGTTGCTTTTGATTCCTACTTCTATTTCTGACTGTAGTAAAAAGGTACTGCACCTTTCACATTTTTATTTTTAATGGTATCCAAGTGCATACAATCAGTATGCTTGATTGCTACTAGATTGCAAACATCTGCTATTAGTTTAACTTTCTTCTCTTAAAGGTCACAAACAGCTCAATAGTCACGAAAGACAGCAAGTTAATTTGTGTCATTTCCATGGACACAGTTCCTTTCAGAGCAGGCCAGTATTGCTGTAAACTCTTGCTTCCTTCTCTTTATAGTTATTCTATAAACAGGCAACATATGAGTTCTCTAAATAAGCTAGGATAACATTTTTTTGCGAATGTTGCCATCTTAAATTGTCATCTGCTGTCCTGTTGGAGTGTTTTGCCCCACAAAGGTTCTCTGTCTGTATCACAGCGTTCTAAATAACATGCTTTGACTGAGAGATTCAGTCCCCTGGGAGATCCACTTTCTACACTTTAACATTGCCAGAGTTAGTATTATGTGTTAGTTAAATTAATGAAAAATCAGCTATCAACTTTAGTTCATTTATTGTAAAATCTCTGCTTTAAGTATCAGAGTGACTGATTAGTAAGGTGATCCCTTTCGGTTCTAGTTTGATTTCCTGCCCCTCAGGTTTGTAGTGCATTGGTAGCAGCACACAACTTCTGGGGAATGTGAATATCTTTGCTCAGGTGTGACATGTGTGATCACTCACCTTGGGTCTTTCTTCATGAAGTCTACACCACAGAGCTAGTATAGAGAACAGTCAAAAGCAGCACTAAAACAGTCAGAGGAGAGCTTAAAGCTCTGTGCAGCTGTTGAATTTGTTCCCTTTGTTCTCCTAACAGTAATGAAACAGGGAAAGAATTTAGCCATGGCACATCAAAACTTCTGTAACTTTTGAATAAAGATATAATCTCGTTATAACAGTGAAGACAGAGGATAGAGCTTAGATGGGGAAAACTTGCAAAACTTTGAAACTCTTACCAGAAAGCAAAAATTTTTTTTTTTTGCTTTGCAGTTAAAAGAGAGGAAGCAGATTGCTTATCACACGAGTTAATACAAATACACATCGATGATTTATATCTACTTCCTCTGCCCAGACCTTCAAGTCTTCCTTTTTCTGTTACTGTGGAGTTGGGTTTCACTGTGTATGGTCATGAAGCACTTGTGCTACATGTACTGGACATCAGTTAAACATTTGGTTTAACTCCATTTTATGACAGTTTGACTGGCTTGACCACACTATATGTATGGTTTGCTGTTAAAATTTTGCTAACAAAATTTGTGCTTCCTCCTCTATCAAAGCAAGTATTCAGATTTTAAAAACAAAACCAAACCAAAAAGCATTTAACTCACAAGGACATTCTGTTTATCTCATTGCAAAGGAGAAGAGATCTGAGATCTGAACAGTCAGGCACCCTTCTGTGTTCAGTGTAGCAAACCTTGTTTGTATCAAAATCCTTCCTGTGCATCCAGTTCACCTCTGAGACCAAAAGCAAAACTAACCTGGATGTTCTTTAGATTTTTAGACTAATATCAGAGACTACATGGCTGACAATTATTTTAAGGGATTGCAACTAAGCAGAAGTGGATGACTTCATTATAGTGGAAGTCATATTGTCTGGGACATTTGGACAGAAGGCTGATAAATAGAAATAGGTGAAATAGATGACCCACAGATTACCACTTCCAGCTTCTCATATCTGACTGGGATAATTTTAACCCTTGTTAAAATTATCAAAGTACTGTCAAAGCATTGTCAAAGTACTGCTTTGTCTGCTTGAGCAAGTCTTAATTTTCTGTCTTGCTCTATTGAAGGCAGTGCATTTAAGGAAGGTGTTTTTCAGAATAAAGTAATACATTCTAAACATCTTATTTTGTATTTTTGGGGTCATTGTATAAATATGTTGCAGGCTGTAAATAATTGAGTCCATTCAGGCTGACATACTAGAGCATCTATATTTTGCATAAGAAAAAAAGAACATAGACATGGGAGGTTTTATGGATGAAGACTAGGAAGGTCTTGGCATTTTTTCTTTTTTGACAAAACTCCTTTGAAGCATAATAATAGTAGCTCTTTATGTCTGCTTTATAGAAAAGCTAATAATACTAGACCTGAATGAGATTTGTGATGGAGTGAATGCATCTATTGTGATTGATTTACTTTGGAAATCATGTAAACCCTACAGAAGTCAAGAGGGTGTTCACTTCCTTTTTTGATTAAACACTAACTAATATTATAAGAGTATATTTTCTCTTATAAAGTGGAGCTTTTTACTCCAGGCAGTTATTATAGAAAATAGAAAATAAATGCTATAATTAACTTGCTGCTGTCTTTATGGTGCAGGCTTTCATTTGGGAAAATATAATATTTTTAAAAGTCAAGCTTGATACATTTGTATCAGCCAGTTATGAGAAAAGGAAATATATTTTGTTTCCTGTAGTGCTAACTATAGTAATTTTAGCCTTAGCTGTAAGAAGTATGAATGTACACTTAGATCTTCACTGACTTGTGTAGAAAGAAAATACGTATATAATGTATGAGACTGGAAAATTATCTGATTGGAAAATTAGATATATCTATTCTCCAAGTTTTTTATGGTAGGCATAAACATATATGGATTTGTATGGTAAATGAGGTCGTTTTGGGGGAGTTTATTTAGTTTTCTGAGACGAGACTTTAATTGAATTTTAAAAAATAAGGTGAAAAGTATATGAAAATCTGTTAGCTTGTGTTATGATGTTGTTTGATATAACTCCCCCATTGTTAGAGTGGGATTTGTGGACTGCCTTGGTGCAAACCTTTACCAAGATGTAAAATTAATTTCAGTCAGTTTTTAACTGTGAACTAATAACAGACTATAGTAAGTAGCTTCTGTATTGTGTTAATTATTTAATGGAGCATGGGAAAGGGATTTCTAATACCACAGTGTGTTTTGCTCTATAAAAAGGAGCCTTTACCCACCAAAACTTTATGGATTTGATCACATGCAATGCTACTTTTTGTACCCTTGTGAATTCTGATATTCACAGAGCTGTGTCTTAATATTTATTGCATCTGTGCAAATATTTGTCTTAAGAGGGTGGGGATAGACCTCAAGTTTTGAATTCTTGAATGGTTATGGACAACTCTTGTTGAATATGAGTATTGTCCTCTGTGCCTGGAGTTAAGATGTTAGGAAGAAAGGATCTGGTCAGTCATAGCCAGTTTTCAGTGGTAATGAGCAGTTCTGAATTGGAGGCCCTCTTCAGCTCTTCTGTTATAACTTACAGCCTCTGTCAGGCTCAATTCTTTGTAAAAGGAAGCATGAATCTGAGTTACTAGGAAGGGCTGAAGAGGGTCTTAGCGCCTGGTGTAGTTTTAAGGACTTTTTTTTTCTGTGTTTACTTTAAAATGTATCAGTGGTCCCTGAAGCAAGGGCCAGAATTTAGATCTCCCTACAATCTGCCTTGTAATACTACTGCTACTACATAATCATTTCAGACTATTGAAAGCTGAAAACGGGAAACCATTTCCTGTTAAATGTTTTAAGGATGTATTTTGGAGGTTGAAAGTCTTTTCTCTCACTGAAGCAGAGTTGGATTAAAAACTATACATTTGAATTGTTTCTTTAAAGTTAGGACTTCAGGTATATATTAAGCTAATTTTTTTTAAATAACGTAAAGAGAATTTTTTTGGAAGCGGGTTAAAGGTTATACTCATGGAGTAAGGAAAATACTATTTCTTTGTCTTGAAAACACAGTGTAATGCAGTCTAATTTTTATGACATCACATTGGCAAAACTAAATGCTGTGAGCTCATGACTTTGTCTTTTGTTCCAGGTGCTAAAAAGTGGCGATCCCTTTCAAAGCAGGTGGGCATTAATTCCTTTGTGTCTTATAACCATATATTTTGATAGTTACTTTCATGTATGTAAACAGAGTCACAGGAGAGTTTAATTTCTTCATTGTTGTCACTTCAGAGTCAGTGGAATCCAGAATCTCTAAGATGCTTTAGCAGTTGTACCTGTTATTTACTGACTTCCTCTAGCCTTTGGCAGTTCCTTCCTCAGTCCATATCTGCCTCCTTTTCTTAGTGTAACAGGTATATCCCAAACTGACTGAAATGCCACTCTCTCCCTTTTTGTGGTCTTTAAGTGCCTCTTACTTTTTTTTTCCCCCCCACATTTCTATAACTGCAGAAGCACTCTGTTTCCCTGTATTTTAAGGAAAGTACATTCATATTCATGGGTGAAGTTTGCTTTAGTTCAGGCTGAGTGTTTTAAAAGAACAGTTGCTTGGATTTTGTATGAAGACTTTACTGAAATGCAGGGAAACTTATCCTTGGCTTCACTGAATATGATCAGTGGTGAGTAATTCCAGTGACAAATACATTGCATTCATGCAGATGAGTAATACTTGCAGTAATTGTGTGTGCAAAATTTATATGGTGCTTGAGTTCTTTCAAAATGATTGTGGTAACTGCAGTTAAATTAACTGGTAATTTGCTTGCAGTTTCTTGTCTTTTATATTGTTTTCCCAGAATTTACTCGTAATGTGTTGACTTCTTCATTAAATATTGAACTATATGCTTTTATACTTTTAAACCTTATTTTTTAGGAACTGAATCAGATCCTTATGGAGACACCACCAGTTTGGAAAGGATCATCCAAACTTTTCCGTAACCTTAATGAGAAAGGTGATTGATGAAAACTTATTTTCCTGAACCAGATTATCACTGTATTAATTTGTTGTGGTTAAAGTGAAGTTGTACTTTCATATGCATCACAATTTCAAAAAGATAAAAAGTTTGTCCTTGCTTTCTCCATTTTACAGCATGGAAAAATTCCTTTTAGTCTCTACAGTGTTTTAATGATGCCATCTTACAGCTAGCCTCTTCAGGTGAATTTGTGTCTTAGAGTTTGTTAAACTCATGTTGAATGTTGCAGGTTCAGTTTGTTGCAATGAATGGTATATAGACAGAGTATTTTAATAAAGACACAATATCTTTTTTTTTTAATAAGTTTGATAATATGATTTATTTCCAAAGACAGTAATGGTATTGTATATCACTGAATAAGCATTTTGTACACAACACAAAGTGACAGTTTCAGAAATGCTATATATCCCTTTAAGTTCTGCAGATGAGGGCTTTGATAGCTTTTAAAACTCACACTATTGGTAAGTGAAGAGCCAAGAGTCACTTCTGGTCTCCTCTTTTTTTTTTTTTTTTTCTTAATAAGCTCTATCAAAACTTCAAAACCAAAAATATAGAGTGTAAAAAACAATGATGGCTTGTACAGACATTTAATTTATGATAAATTATCTGCATATTTATTTGCTTATATTCAGAATGGCAAAGGTCTGGTGGAGCGTTTGAAACATTTTTAAAAGCAGCCACAATAAAGACAATTTATGGATGTTTAAAATAAATATGCCAGCAACAAAATTCCAATCAAATGCAGCTCAAATTTTATTAAAGGACTAAGTAGTATGAACCTGCCCTCACAGGAGGATCCTAGGCTTGAATCTCTAGTGCATGAAGGCACTCACTTTTTTTTCTCAATGTGCAGCCAGAACTCTAGAGAAGCAGAAATTGGCACATCTTTGCACTGTATTCCCATGTATTCCTTTGCTCTAGGCTGCTTTCTATATAGTCTAGCTGACTTTTGAAATATCAATTGCATAAAAATTCAACCTCAGAATCTCTTAAATCAATACATTATCAGTTTTAAAAAAACATGTCTGGATGTTGCTTGTTAAGCCTGTAATAAAATGTCTGCAATATGCACAGCCTTGATTCAACAGTATCTTACTCCAGTTTTCTGCCAGAGAAGTTCTACAGAAGTTGATGGAATTAGGAGGACTCAAAACTGTCATAATAAGCTGGCAAAATTAGTAATAAACTTTAGCAGTTAGATATTTTTTCAGCATGCTTTCTGAAAAAGTGAGTTCTGTTGTCCAGTTTTATACATAATATGAGAAAATACCATGGGTCTTAGGACTGATAATGTCATTCAGTAAGCCTGTGAAAGGAATGGGAATAGAATTCAGCTCTCCTTAATTCTAATTTAGTTTTTTTTATTATTATTTATTACTTTACTCATTTTATTTAAAACATGCACATACGAAGCAAGTAGCAAAAGCCTATGTCCATTTATTTTCCCTTGGATTTCTTTAATTCAGATAAGCCACACAGATTTATGCCCACTGTCCTTAAGTTTTATTATGTTTTATCCTCGAGTGCCCTCCTTCTCTTCTTTCTGACCATAGTGTAAGCTTTTCTTCCCTTCAATCATCATGTCAGAGCCTCTCTCCCATAACCCTCGGAGCAATCAACCAGAACTATCTGTCTGCAGCTACAATATACCAGTACAAACAAAAGGAGAGAATGCTTTCAAGGCCTTGTGTATTGCTCTCTTCATACTGTGATGGACTACTTGACAATTGCACTTTCTTTCTCTGTTTTACAACAAAGATGGTGTCATCAAAAAGCCAAAAATACATATTTACATTTATTGACTGGTCATTAAAGAAGGTTTTACATCACTGAATGAGAACCTTTGAGGTATCTGATTTCTTGATAGCAGGTCTTTGAAAACTAATTTCTGCAAGCTGCTGTATAAATCAAGAAGATAAAGCATAAGAGCTGTACTATTTAAATACCTTTATTTAATCTTTGCCAGTCTTCAGTGTGGAGCTATGTGTAAATTGAGGAAAAGAGTAGATGGTATTAAAAATGCTTAGTAACTTTCCTAACTAGATCTACTAGTAGTAATAAAATCTTGGTTGTGAAGACTTAAATTTGCTTTTGGATCAAAAGATGGGAAATGAAGTATAACGGAAGTAAAATCCACATGAATGATACAATGTTTTGAGTTTTAATTGTACAGATTTTTCAGTGTAAAAAAAAGTTCAGATGACTATTTGCACGGTTTGTCACACACTCAGTTAAGTCAGATTTTAAAAGATATTTAAAAATCCAAAGATTTGGCTGTTTTTGGAAAAACTTTTGCACCTGACTTGGACTGAAATCAAGGAGACAGCCAGCAACTTTTGAAAATCCCAGCTGATAGACATCTTTACTCTCAGGCATCCAAATACTTTGGTTTTTTTCTCTTTTGAAATAGTCTAATATTGTGGACTGACTTAACACTTCTGGTTTTGGAGGGCAGACAAAATCAATTTGTTAGAAATAAGGAACATGTTTTCCTAGTTCAGCCTCAAAGATCATTGGAGCTAAGGGCTTTTGGGGGAGCTGCAAGTCATTGTTTTCAGTTCTTACTGAACTGTAAGATGCTTCTCGTTGTTGCTGCCGTGGGCATTTTGAAAAGTTGTCTCTTTTTGCCCCTTACTTCAGAGCTAGAAAAGCACAAGTACAGCTTATGGTACCAGACATAGTATTTGGGGATTGACTTCAGCTCTTATTTAAATTTTGCCTTAATCGCTTCTGAAGAGAAAAGGAAGTGCCATTCCACACTGTGATTCCCTTTTGACATCTTGTAAAAGATGAAAAGCCTAGAACATATTCCTTACAGGTCTTCTGAACGTAGAAGAAGAGAGAGTACAAATGTCTTTAACAGGCTTTAAAAATATTTAACAAATTACACTTATATTTACTAAGAGTTTTAATATGAATTTCTGGTAATTATTATGAAAAGGTTCATACAAGGTCGACTTAAAAGCCAAAATCTGTGCTTTCATAAGTAACACGAGACCAAGTTCTCTGTTAATATAATGCACTTAAAAACCACATATTGAAGTCAAGAACTGTATTCAAATGGGATGTATCAAGAGGGAGCACTGTTAATGTTCTCCAGGTAAGTCTTTTCATACTGTTAGAGAGTGTTGTCATGAACTATTGGTGGGGTTTTTGCAAAGAAAATTTAATAAATCATTTATATTAGCTTTTAAGAATCTATCCAGCTTCTGTTTAATGAGCCATTCTCCACCGACTGTAGTTGTTTATTTGCCATATTTAATGTACTCCTTCCCTAAAATACTAAAAAACAAACAAAAAGCCCCACATTCCAGTTCAATATTTTAGACAGATAACTCATTTAACAGGTTGAATACAATTATATGCACACAAGTATGAATATGCATATACACACGTACAAAAATTCTCCTTACACATAGATTTAATGGTTTCAAGTTTAGGATATAAAGATAAAGTGAAACTAATATGACATAACTTTTTTTTTTTGTCTTCAGGTGTGATATCTTACACAGAATATTTATTCCTCTTATGTATTTTAACAAGTAAGTATTTCTGGAGAAAAAACCCTAAAAGATTCATTACAAATTTCTACTCTCTGAATGTGTTGCTCTATGTTAAAGTATTCTTACCCTTATCCCACGTATCCCAGTATTGAAAAAACTATATCATACATCTCTATGTCCATTTGAACCTCTTTTGCCCTAGTGGATTCTTGTGTTATGTTTATTGAAATGTTGAGGAAGCCAAACTATACACTTCAGCTAAAGCCCAGTTAAGAGCTTAAGTTTATTTTCTTGTTTGAAATTTCTATAAAATTTCAAGCTAAATTTGCTGACATTCATAAGGGACACTGAATACAGGGAGAAGAGAAGGATGCCCATTATTACTTGTTTGTTTCATATTAGTGCCTGATAGGTAACATCAATGAGACAATAATAAAATATAGAGTATTTATGTTAGAAAACACTAACAAAATTGAATAATTATGCTTTTATCACCCATAAAACTGAATTAGAATAGAGTTAGACTGAACTGAGCCTGATGGAGACTCTGTTTTGATATTTTGAGATGTGTTTTTTGGGAAGGAGCAAAGAGTTTTATTTTTCTTTCATTTGTATGTAATTAAACCATTTCTATTGGATTCATAGTGGGTTTTCATCAGACATGATCTGGATTCCTGTTATGAATCAGAGCAGGAACTTGACCCTAAACTCATCTCCAACTCCAGCTCAATGGATATTCTTCTGTTACTTCTTTGTTACCTGGGTTAACTTTTGGCCATAATTCATCCATATTTCAAATCTCTGAGTGTCACCAAAATGTTGCCTAAAGGCTTCACTTCCAGTTACCTTCAAAATTGCCGTGTTTCAGAAATAATTTCAAATTCTAACCTGGTCTCAAACTTCGATGGCTCTAAGCATGTAAACAAGAAAATGCTGGATGTCTTTCTGCATAACATTTATTTTGATCAGAAGCTGTTGGATCTTGTAACTTTTCTGCGAAATCTTTAAAAGTGTCTTTTTAAAACACTGAGTTTTAATAGAAAATGTATTTTCTACAAATCTGGTTTTGTAACATAAAATGGATTCTGCCTATGAACAGTCTTAACTATCTAACCAACTATTACTGTGAGATATTATTCTTGGATATTTCATGTTCTATTTCTACTTTTGTGAGCACGCATTCTGGTGGCATAACACGGGTAATACTGTTTTACAGATGGTACGATTTGCATTTACTGTGTACACAAATGTACTGATGTACATTAGTTGAGGGTATGGCTTTTATAAATGGACATTGAATAATTCCCTAGAGTTTTATATTTGCTTTCTTTCTAAGTAAATAAATAATTGAATGGGTTTTTTTTGGCAGAGCCACATGCAGGTTTTAGAATTGCTTTCAACATGTTTGATACGGATGGCAATGAGATGGTGGACAAAAAGGAATTCTTAGTGGTACGTATATTTTCAGGTTTTGAAGTAATCTTGAAACAAATGTGATGTCAGTAGTTATGAGCATACAAGCTATTCTTCACTGAGTGCAGTTGTTTATTTGCCTTATTTAATATAAATGGTTATTGTAATGTAAATTGAAAATAGTAGCTCCTTCTTACAGTGCATGGATGTGCTGTATATATTGATTTTTTTAAGCTTAATTCCAGTTTTTATTCTGTATCTTTTTAATTGCTTCTACATTCACATATAGTTAGGCTGTTAAACTAATATAGCTGTATCAATTGTCAGCAGAGTTACTTAATTGCTATAATCATAAGGGACTTGCAAAAGAATCTTTTCCTGGGAGACCACTTCACTTTGCTATTCATTCTGCTGATAATTTCAAGTAACCTGAAAATATTGACTGACATAATGGGACACTATCACCTGTTTTGGACAAGATTCGTAATTAAATAAAACATATTGTACATATATCTAGTTCAGGTTCTCTAGAAACTAACATCTAAAATTTTGTGGTTAGTGGTGTAAACTGCACAAGGTCTTTATTTTTTACTGAACAAGTACAGGTGATTAATAAAATATATACAAGAATCGAATCAGATGCTCGTAAAAAAAAGACATTTGCAGAAGACATAAATTTTATCTTCACAGAGTTTTGTGTAGTTGAGCTTATAAATAAATACAGTAAATACACATGAGAAAAAGTCCACTGCCACACTGACAAAGATGGAACAAAATACAAAGAACGAAACAGACACATGGAATGTATTTAAGTGTCTGATCCCATTTTATTTAAAACAAAGACACCCTAATTTCCTGTGTGCAGTTTCATAATTGATTGAGATAAACTATGCTAACCTAAAGAAAACAAAAATGTGAAAGAAACTGTGCTTAGTTTTAAGGACTGAACTTCTCTCAGTTCTCCTTTTCAAGGAAGTTACATCTGAGGTCTGGGGGCTTGTTTTCTGGTGACATAGCTTAAGCAGAACAGGTGTCATTTATTTTGGAAGGTGAAACCACTTGCAAATTGTGGCATGCTGATAACTTTTTTGTCTTCTAATATCAAATGTACGCCTCCTTGTATGTGCTAATTTCCAATTGGAAGAACAAAATAGCAAGCATTGGATTAATTAGCAAAAGGAAAAATAGATGAAGAAGAAAAAAAAAAGAAAACTTCTAATGATTCAATAATACAGAATGTAGTGGAATGCTAAAAACTTTTTTTGTTTTAAAAAAAGGACTTCAATCACAACAGCTAAATGGGAGAAAATTAAAGCAGGAGGCTTCATCTTTCAGAAACTAATGCTAAAAATGAAATAAAATAAGCATGTGAAGTGGGAAGTAAGGACAACATTTAACTATGGATATTGTATCTTTCTTTCTAACTATGTTTTTATAGTCTCCTTCACATCCTGCTATGTATTTACTGTCTGTCATGGTCCCTGGCAAAAAATTCTCCTTATACATTTTCTCTTAGGAGACTTGGTGCATTAAAAAAAGAAAGGAGAATTTTCAAACATTAGATATACTGTCCTCCACCTATGATTGTGTTTAACAAATTCATATAGATTAAACCTGAGCATAACTCTGCTTCATTAGAGTGTCAGTGACACTTAAAAGTTAGTTCAAAACCTGTAAGTCAGAATGGTAGATCTGAAGTGAAAAAGATTGAAGTAGGTAGGTAGATAGATAATGTTTGTGTAAATAAATTTGAAAATAGCAGTTGAATCAGTGATGCTGCAACTGTGATAGAGTTGACCCCAGAGCATACATTTGGCTTCTGTACTCACTTTGAATTAGATGCGTCATACCCTCTGTGCCTGGAAGCAGGAGGCTGTTCAAAAGATACCATTTGAACTTGGTCCAGTATTTGCAAAGTATTTATCCATAGATTACAGGCAACTATCAACACAAAATTGGAAGTACAGTTAATACTATTCAGTTTTGCAAACAAAGAGAATTTAAAGAGTTTTGTTTTGGGATCACATGTTGGGTTATTCTTGAGGAGAATAGTACATGTAGCGAAGAGTTAAAATTCTGTTAATTTTTCTGTTAGCAGCTTTAGTGTTTTTGTAAACTAATTCCATGGTGTTTGTGCTTCCCTTTTTGCTTATGTAATAGGGTTGAGGTCAGGGAACAGAAGGATTGTGTTGCCTTGTTACAGGAGATCCTGTTTTTGCTGCCTTCAGTAGTCAATCCCATTATCCTGTTTCAGACAATGTTCCTATGAAAGTACTCCTAGACCCTTTTTGAATTCACTTCTTTACTCGCTGGTATCCTATAGCACCCTTTCTGAACAAAAGATCCATTTCCAGAAGTTTAGCAAGGGCTTTAATTATGTATGCAACAGAATCCTACTCCCTTTGCCTCTGTGGCAGGGAAAATACATCCAAGGATGCATTGCTTTTTACCAGTCTTTTTTTGGTTTTTCAATTACTGCCACTCTTCGCTCCTGCTCGATGGCGTGTCACTTCACTTTTCACAAGGGACTTTCTTTCTACTTCTCTCTCTTCATTTAACTCTTTTCTTTCCATTGTTCTGGGTTGCAAACTGTGTAATACTCTAGGCCATACAGCTAGATGTCCTATCATGACTCTTTCCTTGTCAGCATAAGTTACAGTAATTTGGACGTGGAGCTTTGCAAAAAATTAGAAAAAAATATCAAGATCTGTAAGTTTATCCATACTCAGAAATAGGTATAGTGATACACAAAATATTCTGGTCTGTATTTGCCTTATAGGAAATTCCAGAACACTGTAGTCAATTTTAGTAATTCATAACATGTTTATTATAAATGTGTTTTGCTACTTAATCGCTAAATGTTATATTCTTTTGTTTCAATATTGCATACGCCTGCAGTAAAGCTTACTGATCCCCTTGTCTTAGTCATCTGCCTTCTCTGAAATAGTGATATCCTGAAATTTAGTTTGGAAAATTTCCTTGCAAAATTTATCGCACACACTTTATGTTTCACATTCCGATCCCTGGGGAGCTGTGTGGATGCCATTACAGTATCAGGTTTTATCAGACTCTTGGTAGGTAAAATCAGGTCTTTGAAAGGACTGCCACAATTGTGTCTGTATGCCATGGTGTTTGATTCTGAAAATACCATATTCCAGATAGGAAGAATTTGTCAGCTGCAGTATTTATTCTTTTTCCAGCCCACTTAGAGGGTAACAAATGCTACAAGTGACAGTACAATATTTTCACCTGCAGTTTTTTAAAAACTGAATTTTACTGGTAGAGATCTAGGTGATATCATAGTTAATACTGCACTCTCTTGCTACGAAGAGTAAACACTGTGACACTTTTTTCCAATGGTTTGGGAATATTAATAGGTGTTACTATAAATAAAAAGATCTAAATAAAACAGATACTTACAAAGAAAGATAAGTACAAACCAGTTCATACTCTGAAGACTTTACAAAAATAAATATGCTCAAGAATCTGTGTTTGAAATCTTGTATTTGAGGTTTTCTCAGAAGTCATGTTTAAAGCTCTTAATGTTGAGATAGTTGTGAAAGGGGTATTTTACAAGACCTGAAGGTATTCTTTGAACAGACTTGAAAAAAAAGGGTACTTGATAAATTACTCTTGAGTAGTAGTCTGTTGCTGCTGAAGGGGAATGTTTCACCGCCACCAGGTGTTTCTACCCCTCCCTTGTGCCAGCAGGAGTTAAGAACTGATCAGGTTGGAAACTAACAGTATGAAAAAAAGATTGATCCAGCTGACAGTGTAACTACACAGATACTAATTAGTACCCAGCAAGAAAGAATGTGCCTTGAGGTGGTGAAAAAGGCTGGAACTCCCCCTTTTTATATAGGTCAGATTGGCTAAATAGGATGTTCTTAATATTGTGCTCCCAAGTAGAATTGTTAGCCTTCCGTTGTGGAAAAAAATATTTCCTTTTTCCTTTCTGTAGGATGGTTTAAGTCACAAAAGAACATAAAGGCATGACTATGAACAATAAAACATCATTGAAACACCACTCTTTTAGTAAAGAGCTACATTTTAATCCTGTTTGTAGTTTCCTCATGATGAAAGGTTGTTATGCATGTGAAATAGCCTGAACACTAAATATGAATAAAATGGTTTGGTTTTTAGCTCCAAGAGATCTTCAGGAAAAAAAATGAGAAGAGAGAAAAACGAGGAGATGAAGAAAAACGTGCAATGCTGGTAAGTAAAATCAGAATAGTTGCATCTGGGAGTTGGTTTACTTTCTTCAATGTAGGACAAAATTGTGTGTGTGTATATATTTCACTAATCACTATTTTTTTAAACACTAAATTCATATTGTTAAAAGAATATGCATAACCTTATATGCAGAAAAAAAGCATTTATCCTAAACTGCAGTTACTGAAAAAAAAGTAAGTGTATTATATAAAGGAAAAAATAGTGTTTAAATATGGTTATGACATGTTACGACAGTACCAAAGGTTGCATTTGGCGTCTTAAATCTAGGGAAAAGTGAATAGTAATGACCCAGTGAGAGATCTTGGTGACAAGACCAAGACTTGTGCTTTCATAACTAACTAAAGCTGTTCATGTAGACATACTGGTCCTGATGCTTGTTATCAATAGAGTAGTTTTAAAAATAGATTATGAAATATTACAAGTGAACTTAGATTTTATTTTCAAATTTAAGCCTTTACTAAATAAGGCTTATGACCAATGCAAAATATTTTCAGTTATATATATGAATCTGAATAGATTTTTATGGAATATTGGATGCTCACATGATGTCAAATTTGCGTTTCTTATGGACATAAGAAAGGTAAGTCAGAAATAAATGAGACTCTGGTGGTTTGTCTGAAGGATGGCAGCAGTAGCAGGTACTTATTTTACTGCTGGAAAAGCAAAAATTGGGTACAAATGTCTGTAAAGCCCACAGCAGAACAAACCACGTTCATTTGCAATTTGCATATTTATGGAAAAAATTCTTTGCTATAAGAAACATTTTGACACATGCACGGAACTTCTCACAGTGTCCATTGTCCTTTTGCAACTGTAGATGCTTGATCTCAGTTCTTTGTCCCTGAAATCATAAGAATTTTGAATTTCAAGAATTAATACTTTTTAAACCTTCCCACCCTCTCCTGCTCAGCTTTTCAAAATGCTAGGTCAGTTGTTGAATCTCACACACACTGTTTATTTTGACAAAAGGAAATGTACACACAAGGGAAGAGCTTTTGGAAAACATAAAGATTGCAAAATTGCACGTTTCTCCTGAGAGTAATTTCTACAAATCTGTACTTCTCTTTTGAAAATTTGAAGAATGAGATTGAAAATAAACCATTTTTTCTTCACTGTCATTTTGCAAACAAAAAACCAAAAAGACTAGTAATATAGAAAGTAAAGGTTTGCTTGTCTTAACCTATTTTGTTGTCTTTTTTTTCTCCCTTCTTTTGTCTTCATTCTGACGTGTGATACTTGGCTTGGCCCATTTTTGCTGTATGTCAGCGTCTTCAACTTTATGGATATCATACTTCTACTAACAGTGTATGTACTCTAATTATTTTCAATCGATGCAGTCTTCACCAGTGAGATAATATGCTATAAGAAAATTTACTATATTAATCTTTTTCATGAAGTAAATTACTTCTGCTAATCTGTAAAAATGCGAGGGATCTTCACCTGTGTAAAAGATTGTGCATGCTCATTGCACACATTCTGAACAGGCAAGCCTACACGGAGGAGAGGTCGTTCTCTTTATTTATATATGAAGGAAACAGTATTTTTAAGAGAAAGTTGAAAATACATTTTAATAAATTATAGACTTGTTTTTAATTAATGTATGTAAATTAAGTCATCCTGCATGAGTCAGTTGATTAAGCTCTGTCTTGTTTCCTTGTGTATAATGTGAAGTAATAATTAGTCAAATGAATCCTTTACCTCTTTGTTTCCCCCAAAAAGGGAACCAGAAGAGAGCTTTCCTGTTTTTGTGCTTCGCTTACAGAACAAATACATAAGAACTCTAGTGTTGAACTAGAACAGGATTTTACAGAAAATAGTCCCTGTATTATGTAGGTGACAGTAAACTTCAATCATTTTTGAGAGGTGGGAGAGAGAATCAGCAAGAGAGAGATCTAAGGTTTTTAATGTCTTCATCTTGACCTGATTAATTTTTGGATCATGGCAGAAGTAAAACTGTTTAAAAAAACACCAGATTGATTTGATGTTTAAATAGAAGAATTAATCTTGTTTTGGTATGATTATTGTGATATTCAAAGTGAGGGGATGCAATCTGAGAATTAGATGACTAGTGAAATTCCAGTTTTAAAATTTGTTTCTTTATACAATCACTCAGAGAAATGTGCAGATTCATTTCCTGTGAAGTTGAAACAAACAGTTTGGGCAATATGCAGGAATGAATTCTGTTGAATTAAAAGATGCAGTTGACAGGATGTTGTGAGAAAAATGTAGTAGAATATGTAAGGCCTTATGATTCAATGTATTTCAGATCAGGCCTTACTGCAGTGAAACATTCTGTACAGTGGTTAACATATTCTTGTGCTGCTGCCTATTTCAAACGGAAACCAAACTAGTTAGGCATTCTACTCATACAATAATTTTCAGCTTTAGAAAAAATCCTCCTTCTAGACCCCAGCCATGTCCAAACACTTTATCAAGATGATGCCCAGGTGTTCTCCATCTTTTTTTTTGCCCTCCTACTACCTGAATGGAGATCTCCATGCAAAGGAAGCTAAGGTGTATAGGAATTCACAGTATCCAATAAATCCCCCACCCCCAAAATTGATATTTTTGGGGATTCTATTTCTCCTACTGAAACAAGAAGTGTAGCAGCCTTTTCAGTTTCCCTTGATGTCCCAAGGATTTGAAGATGCTCAGGACCAAGGAGATGCAACCCTAAAATTCTGAGATAGTCCAACATGCTGTGTTGGGCCCTTCTCCTCACTTTGTCTTACAAAACAATGCTAACTTTTTGAAAAGTGTTGAGGTCTATAGACCATAGAAAGCATCGAATGATGTTTTAAATGGGATAAATATTTTAGTATTTTCATTTGCAAATTCTTTCCAGCCATGTTCTGGTGCATACTGCATTTGCGTCTAAGGCCGCTTCAGCATGTATTGCATGAGTGCTTTCACTGGCCAAATGCCAACCAGAACATGATAATTATGATGAGATGCATGTAAATAAAATAAAATGTGCACACCCAGAAGTACTAATTCCATTGACTAAAGTAAATCTCCAGTAAGAGAACAAATTCAGTGAATACTTAAGATAGATAATTACGGAATTGTATGCATGAAAGAATGAGCTGCTGTTTGTTCACAAGACAAGGTAAGTTTGATCATCAGACATGCAGAGTGTTTTCCTGATAAGTATGTTACTGTTGAAGTTGAACTTATTAGGCTTATTAGTTGAACTTACTGCCTTTCTTTATTAGTGCAAGGATGTCATCCTGATTTTTGGATGAAATTATTTTTATATATGGTGATATTTATATTTTGATCAAGGACAAAACACATTTCTTAAGTATATAAATTAATAATTTTTGGCAAAACAGAATTATTAGAAAAAACAACGGCAAAAAGCTGAGTTTAAATGGTCATTTTCCTTTTAATAAATATTTTAATAAATATTTTCGCTTTATGCTTTCTCTAATTTATTCTGTTTGGGAAAGTGGAGTCTGGTGACACTTTTGGTACCACCAAGAATAATAAGCAAGTAGCTGTGATAGACCAGTGTTCCTTTCATTGTTATGTAACTGGGTTGAAATTTCTATTTAGAAGCAAGAGAATGAAGCCATGCTTTTGAAGATCAGTTGAAAAATATTTTAAAGTTTATAAGTGTTTTTTCTATTGTTCTTTGTTTTTCAAACAATTGTGCTTCTTGAAACTGCAGGTTCTTAAAACAGAAGGAGAGGACCTTGTCCCCAGAAGCTATTGGGATACTTTGAGACGTAGCACAAGCCAAGCACTCTTTTCGGACCTTGCAGAGGTATAAGACAACCTCTGTCTCTGGTCCATAAACAGACTTCTATTTTATTTCTGTCCTGATTATTTTCCTATTTTATGCACCTTGTTTCTTTTCTTCCTTTTAATTACTTTGGTTTTTAAACCCGAAAGTTCTCAGATAAAATGCATTTGATTCTGTGCAGTTCATTAACTGAAAGTTGTAATTTCCAAGAAAAAGCAAAGTTACCTTTTGAAAGAGTTGGAAGATGAAGTCCTCCTCAGTCCTCACTATAAGAAGCATTTTCTAACACTAATAGTGATGGTATTTCACAGTTGGAGAAGTAATTTCAGAAACTCTGCCGTTTAGACTTGGTCTAGTGATATGACAGCTTTAATGAGACTTGCAGCCCTTTAAGCTTTATGTCTTTAATGCACTTTTTATATATGTTATCTGAGCCTATCTTCACAAAAAGTATCATGCAAAGATTGTTTTAATTATTGGAGAAAACCAGGAATGTTTTAAGGTAACCAAAACATTAGTCAATAATTTTTCCATAGTGATTTAAATTCTAATAATTAATGTTTCATGATCTGCTTCCAGATAATTGGGTAAGACATTTATTTGTATCGATCATTTCAGAGGTCAGAAAACTAGATCATTTAGGCTTTTCTGTGCCCCATGCAGTGAGAGTGATTGCTCTGCTGGTTGTGGCATTAAAGGACATAGAGCAGCTCTCCACTGACTCTGATCTCAAAGTCCAATGTTTCCTAAGCAGGATCATAATGAGAAAAGAACCAGGAACTGAAACAGACCTCCAGGGTAAAACAGTCTTTTTCTTTGGTTTGTAAGCAATGTGTGCTTTTTATTAAAAGTAGTTAGTGTTTTGTCCCTGCTGTTCCTCTGCAGAAGCTATTGAATAACCTGACGACTTCAATGGACTTACTTCTAATTTACTGATAGACCTTTTATACCAGTCTGTTGTTCCTTAATTTTCATAGGGCTTTTTCTTCTTTAGTGTTAATCTTCTTACTCGTAGTTGTGTTTATAAATGTAGTCAGATCCCTCAGTTTTAATTTTCATAGGCCAAACAAAATAAGGTACTTGATTTTTCTCTTAAGGTAAAACCTACATTTCCCAGGTATCAAATAGGCCTTTTCTGTATTTCTTTCTTCTTGCGTTCATTTGACCTTGAACAAACAAAATATAGTTTACAGAATTGAGTTTTATAACAATATTTATAGGAATATTCGTAGTAATAACACATATTGCAATAAAGCAGTATACCCAGTCTTCCTTTCCTTGCTTTACACTGATGAGATCCTGAACTGTTAGTCCAGTTATTAGTCTTTATTTATTCCACCAAATTTTAAAACCCAGAATATCAGTGCTCTTGTCCAGTCAGTTGAGAGAGACAGAGGGGAGAGAAGGCTGCTCTTTTCATTGACCATTTACAAAGCTTGAGGCATTGAGTTTTCAGAATGAACTGTCATCTTAATCTACAGTTAGCTGGCATGAATTCAGTCCCAAGTGTAGATGGATTTACGTTTGGTAATGTCTACACACATTTAATTTGAAGAGAGAGAAGTTTTTTAATATCTGATGCCTCAGACTAATATCTGTAACTACAATGTAATTTAAGCTTAACAGCTGCTATGCTCAGCATCAATTTCAGTTCTCTGTAAAGTATGTAAAAAGCCTGTTTGCTCACTTGTAAATCATTTTATGAAGCAAACCCGTGTTCTGCATTTTCTCCACTGACAATTTCCCACTTCTCACCATATTCATCTTTGTCTCGTTTGGTTTAATTTTGAGTCAGCTGACTTTCATCCATATTCTTATCTCTCCCAGGTCCTCTTGCATCTGAATAATACTATAGCTTTTGTAGTAAGAAAGTGGCATAAAGCTCAGTGATACTGGAGTCTGTGTTGTTTGATAGGCTTTTGAGAAGGCTATGTGTAAGCTGAAAAAGAGTGTAAATAAGGTTTGTTGCTGTGGGAATCAACTGGAAATGTCTCTTTGGGGAGAAAAGTTATTCATCACTTCTAGTTTCGTTCCAGGACAGTGTGCAATACTGTTTCTGCTCTTACTAATTTAATAACTACACCATCCTGTTGGAATATACCACTTAGCACTGAATTCAGTTTTTGGGTTTATTCCTGAATTACTAAGTGAAATTGAAAATCAGCAGATTATTTATCAATATTTAAAAATCAAGAATTTGCAGTAAGAAAGCTTTTAATAAATAATATACATAATTATCAGAATTGGTTGCTACAAGTGGAATTAATGCTTGTAAAGTGTTACCTATTTTTAGTCAACTGTCTTTAATCACAAGCTTGAAATTAACTTCTCAGAATATAAAATGAATAGATTTAATGCACTTCAGGTTAGGAAATTGAGAAGATGTTGCTGTTATGCAGCAAGTCAATAATGTGATTGAAACACTTATCTCCTGTTTGTCTCTTTACCTGTATTTGTATTATGGTTAGTGTAAAGGTAAAATTAAATCAGCAGGATTTTATTCTCATTTTAATGACTGCAAAATGTATTTGATCAAAATTGAGGCTCATATTTGTGTACATGGAAACAGGTGTGGTCATTAAATTTTCACTGATCTAAAGTAAAGAAATCGTTTTATCATGAACAGTAAACAATAGCTTTAAATGATTAAGGCTTTTGGTTTTATCCTTACCATGTAAGAGAGCAAATTTATTTAATGCTATCAGTGCAGAAGGAGCACAGGAATACTTTTCAGTTGCCTGCAGTTCTGCAGAGAAGCATACTGGGTTGAGTTTCTGCAGTGACATTTTTGTTTGGGGTTTTTTCATTTAGCAAGGCCAACCAAATGGGAATTGTGAAAAGACTTAGAGATTGTATTTTTTTTTAAATGGTTCTTTAGATATGGGCGAATGCAACCTAAGTCTAAAGTTTTGAAATGTTTTTGCAAGATGAAAGGCTGTAATTTAACATTTGATATCTTTTCAGTGTACTTGAGGGAAATTGTTTGAATGTGCTTAGGGATTTAATTGCTTAAAAGACATAAGAAGTCAGGGTATCTGCATTTCAGTATATTGTGTCCTGTAGTGGAGGATAACAGTATTAAAAGACAAATAGTGATTACTTTTCTGAATTAGTTTGCTCACTTGAAGAGCAGAGCTGCCTTAATTGAAGGGCATGAAATATCTCTCTATCTCTATATACGCTGTCATCTTATTTCTCCCTGGAGAAGAATATGAGAATAAAGAGGAAGGTAGGGTACATGAAATACAATCTTGAGAATACTAAACTGATTATACTAAAGAACAGAAAAGTCTCTCTCATTTCTTTAGATCTTGGATGGTGAAAGGAAAGGATTTGTGTTGTTACTGCCTCATGTTTTCCCTTGTTGTTGATATGTAAATACTCTCTTAACGGATATTGCATTTTACTATTTTTACAAATCAGTATGTAAACTTTAAATTAATATAGTATATTTCTGAGATTGTAGATATGAAATGGTTTTTCTTGGTACATCATAAAATGATTTTTCATGATGTTGAACTATTGCATATTGTTCAAAATTTCTTCCTGGTTTCTTCACTTGGAAGTGGAATTTCTCTGTCTTATAAATTTATAACCTCTTCAGTTATGAAATAAAGTCAAACTTACAGGACTCTGAGTGCAGCTTACAGGTTTATACATGCAGATCTTTATAAAGAGTTTTCTATACTTATGGTAAATCCCATAGATTTAGAATCTCTCATTATGGTGATTAAAAGTACTAAAAAATTAGTACTTTTAAATCTCCCAGATACTTACTGTGTTCCTGTACTGTGCATTCTGTTTGGTACTGTAACACTAGAGTCATCAGAAAAACTTCCTGATCGGTGGTAGCTTGCCTAGGAGGAGCAGAAACTACTGTCTCCCACTCTTTGCTTTTCATAAAATCTTGTCTTTATAAGAAAAATGAAAGCTCAGACAGAAGTTTCTCTCTAAGCAGGTGCAGTAAGGTGACTAAGTATATTACTTTTTATATTTCAAATGTTGGCAGATGCCCATTAATTTCAGAAGGTCACTGCCATGTTGGAATACTATGGCTTAAGAGCCTTTTGTTACTGAATTATTCTTCTAGCTCTTCAGTATATCAAGAGTTTCTTCGTAA
Organism: Chiroxiphia lanceolata; assembly: GCF_009829145.1. Classification (NCBI taxonomy): domain Eukaryota; kingdom Metazoa; phylum Chordata; class Aves; order Passeriformes; family Pipridae; genus Chiroxiphia; species Chiroxiphia lanceolata. Next base: position 31,146,857 of record NC_045640.1, read on the forward strand.
AAGAAGTAAAATCAATGCACATAAAATGAAGTAAAATGCATGTAAAATGCATGTAAAATAAGTAAAATCAATGCAGTACACAATAGTTAAAGGCAATGAATATGTAGTAAAAAAAGTGGAATGCTGTGCAATCACTATACGCGGGTGATAGTTACTTAGGTTTGTTTTGTTCTGTTTGTTAGTTTTCCGTTTCATGTAAACCTCTGTTTACAACTCTTGCAATTACAAATGGTCGAAATCAGTTGGCTTTCTACTGTAATTCTGGCTTTCAAAGTTTTCTGTTGCTTATTAAGGAAAAAGTATTAATACATGTTCAGAAATTCCTGTCCTATGCAGAGAGCACATTGCCTGCAAATGTGGAACATTCTTAGGAGAATGAGTCAAAATATTACTTCATTATTGTTTAGCCTGAAGAAGAGGAGGCTCAGGGGAGACCTCATCCCTCTCTACAACTATTTGAAAGGAGGTTGTAGCCAGGTGGGGGTTGGTCTCTTCTCCCAGGCAGCTATCAGTAGGACAAGAGGGCACTGTCTTAAACTCTGCCAGGGAAGGTTTAGGTTAGATATTAGGAAGAAGTTCTTTACAGAGGGGATAATCAGACGTTGGAATGGGCTGCCCAGGGAGGTGGTGGATTCACCATCCCTGGAGATTTTTAAGATGAAACTGGATGTGGCAATAAGTGCCATGGTCTAGTAACCACGGCAGTGTTGGATCAAGGGTTGGACTTGATGATCTCAGATGTCCTTTCCAACCCGGCTGATTCTGTGAGTCTGTGATTATTTCAAAATACCTTATGATTCTGGATTTTTAAATATGTTTGAGCAATAAAATTTAAACTGTAATATAATGTATACCTAATTGATGTGAGTGGTTTTGGAACACAATCCCATACTTAGTACTGAAATAGAAAATAAGAGTATATGAAGTAACGTCCTTTAATTTCTTTGTAGTTGCGTAGGAGAAAGGAAAGGAAACTGTGTACAAAGGGAATTATGCTTATGGTTTATCTCAGCTGACAAGAATTTTTTTTCCTCATGAGTTTCTGGCTTTATTTTTTATGTTTTTTCCCCCTTCACTGCAGCTTCCATTATATTATTTTGTTCATTTAAGTATTTTCTACTAAATGCAATTAACAGCTAATGCCACTTTTGTGTGAAAATTGCATGGCAAAGTTAATGTAATGGATTTTAATACTAAAATCTTTTTTAAGACGATGAACATAAAATATAAACTCTTTCAATACAAAGGTCTATTGTGATGATAGGCATTCTCAGATTATACTTCTGTATCTGATCCAATCATGGCCTTTAATTTTTTTTATTCTAATTTTTAAGCGTGCTGATGATATTTCAAGTTCACTGTCAGATACTACACTGCTTGTACACTTTTTCGGCAAAAAAGGAAAAGCTGAACTGAACTTTGAAGATTTTTATAGGTGAGTCTTTATTAATTCCCTGTAAAAAAAATTTGCATTGTTCTTCTAATTAATGTGTCTTATATTACTATAGGATAGCTTATGCAGGCACATTTATAAGGTTTATGTTCCCTTTGTGTGTGTTATATATAAAAAGAGCAAAATAAAACAATAATTGGCCCAATAAAACAATAAAAAGTCATCTTCTAATGCTGCTACGTTTGCAAATTTTGTTAGCACTTGTGTGCATGATTAGTTTGGGGTGGAGAGGTTATACCCCAGCCCTGTCCTTATGGGTATGTACGAACTTTTTTTCTTGGTTTTGATTTATTTTTTATGCAAAGATTTTCTGAAGATACCATGCAGGCACCTTAGATCAAACTTCTTTGGGTAGAAGTGAAAACACAGTGGAAGCTATTGACTTAGTTATGCCAGTAAAAGTAGAATTTAAAAATTTAAAAATAGAGTGCCATCAAAACAGAACCATAAAACTGTGTGCTTCTGGATAATTGAAATAGATACAGTGTTTGGTTATTGCTCCTTCAGTAAATGCTCTCAATACCTATTGTCTTTCTAGTTATCAATTAGCTATGTATTCCAATCAATTTTTATTTTTCAAAATATTTTGCCTTAAATGAAAAGTCATGAAAAGTATTCAGTATTTCACAGAATATTAAAACTGTATCATCAAGTCAAATCATGATGTGAGTTCAAAATAAAAAGCAGAAAAGAAGGTAATTTTTCAAAAGGCTAAAATGTTAAAATGCTACAGGTTTTGTTTGACAATCAGATGAATGTGAGCTCCCAGTGCACTGCTGTGACCAGAGAGGTAATTTCCCCCTTGGTTGTATGACTAGGACATCAGACAGAATCAGGGAAGTTACATTTCCTTTTTGTAGGCAGCTGGTATTATACTTGGTATCCAGTTTTGGTCCAGATTATACTGAATAGGTTGTTAAGTTGGGAAGAGTTTATAGAAATATCATGAGAATAGTAAAGTCTTGAATAAAAACAAATAAAAAAAGGTTAGATTTAAAGATCTCATCATACTTGGCTTGCTAAAAAGACAAAGGCAAGGTTAAATTGCAAGCTGTAAGTAACAACACGGGGAATATATGTTGGGAATTAATTTAGTACCATGATGGAATTTTGACTTTAACATATACAAATAAAGATCAGTGACCCGCTGAAGAAGAAAATCAGACAACTAGAAACTAGAATTAAATTAAAAATATAAGTATTAACTAATTTTAATCCTTACTAACATTTCATCGTTGTGTTAAGATCATCGTATTGATTAGAAAATACATCAACATAGATAGATTTACCATCTGTGCTGCAAAAGGAGAACTAATTTGCGTAGTGTTACTTGGTTCATATTCTACCAGTCTTTTAAGAACATGAACAATAGAAATAGAAAGTATGACTCTTTCTTCATGTTTGTTTGTGCTTCAGATTTATGGATAACCTACAAACTGAGGTTCTAGAGATAGAGTTCCTTTCCTACTCTAATGGGATGAACACAATCAGTGAGGAAGACTTTGCCCATATTCTTTTGAGGTATACAAATGTGGAAAATACATCAAGTTACTTGGAAAACATGCGCTGCAGTATTCCTGAAGAAAAGGTAATTGTTAGCAGTGGGCCACAGCATGCAGTCCCATTGTCACTAAGATGAAAACATAGCCTTGTTGGACTGAATGAGATTCTGTCACTGAATTACTTAGTTCAGGATTTTATACTGACTGTAAAATGTGTGTCTTGTTTTTCAGATTACGTGCTGAATAAAAAATTGCATGAATAGAAATAGCATAGAATTGTGTTCCATAGGATTTAGCTAGTAATATTTTTGAAGTTTACATAAAACATAAAAATATAGTTTAAATAGCAAAAACCATACAGCTTTAAAGAACAGTTTTCTAGCAATGAAGTATTTAAAAAACCCTTTCTTTCTTACTACTTCTTTTTTGCACTACCATTGGAGTAGCACCTCTTCAGAAATAACACTGACACCTTTTATCTTATTGTTTTATAGTCTTAATAATTGATCATTTGTGTATAATTGTTGTTGGTATGTGGTTAATATTAGTGACTGAAGAGACAGAAATGATAATATAAACGGTAAAAGACATGAGGTAGATAGTCCTTCATTTGCTTAACAACAAATGTGTCATCAGAAGTGTATCTGAGAGAAATGTAGTAGTAACTCTGCATCAGTGATAACCAATAGGATAATGTTAAAAGTAGCCCTGTAAATAAGGACTGTTTGGGTATATTCTGTTTGTGTTTACAGAAGGAAATCAGATTAATCTGTCCTAGAAATCTAACTCTTCAATAGCTATATACTTTAATGGCATTGACAGCAGAGCTCGTGAGGAAAAGTAATAAATAGGTTTGGACAGGTTTTTTTTGTTTTGTCAATTTGAGAAATGAAATTGTAATTTCAGTCTTCACAGTAAGAACAGACAACTGACCTGAAAGAAGCACACTCAAAAATCAACAATTTTCTGTTCAGATATCTGGATTATCTGACTCTTCCTGTGGTTGTACAGCAGTTAGGGCCACTGAGAGATAAATACAGGTGGGGAGTGAAAGGGGGAAGCAGGGTTGTCTCTTTTGACCAGATTAGGTGTAAGATGCAGTGGTAAGATTGGTGTCTGTTCCTGCTTAGTGACCCTTTCTGAGTTCTTGGTCTAGCCACTGAGGCGTTCAGTTCTACCTACCATAAAAGGTAGTATTCAGAGCCAAGATACTGCAACAGAACTGCTAAAAAGCTTTATCTGTGTGGTTCCGAGACAGAAATGTGAAAAAAACCCAAAACCACATCACTCTGGGGCTCGTATAGCAACAATAATACAAGTATCACTTGGAAAACTGAAAAATAATGACAGTTGTAGGTATAGAGAAATATTTTGAATGGCAAAGGTGAAGTTAAGTAAATACAAGTACTGACACTTTCTTTTGAACACAAGGAAGTATTCTTTGAAGGTTTTCTAAATCTTTCAATGTCACTGTTCTGATAGCAAGTATTCCACAGTAGTTTCCTCTTCTTGACTTCTGGTGGGGCCATCAGTTAAGGAAAACTTCCATGTAGAAAGCTGTGTCACTTATTCACAGGTTTGCTTATGCTGCATTCTGGGAATATCCTGGCACAAGACCAGTGCCATGTATCCGTATGTCATATGCTATACCTCCATTAGGTGAAACAAGACACTGCTGTTTTTCATAGCTTTGTATCACTGGCTCAGTAACTGTGCTGTTAGTACAGTGAAAAAAGTAAATCCCTGTGGCATCTCTTATGCTGGCCACATTCTCATTTTGAGAATGGGATTTTGCCTCTTATTGCCATGGAGGCACTGTTCATGTGTTTGTACTTTCTTATACTTGTAATAACATTATAATTTAAAAATTATAAAATGTGCTCTCTGTTTTATTACAGTGATATGCTGCAATACTAATACTAACCAGAGGATTCCATTTAGAAGAAAAATTAGTTGAGTCTGTAAAGTAATAGGCAGCTACTCTCACAGTTAGCGATGTTAATCTTTCAGGGCCCTGTATGAAGAAGCTCCTAAAGCAACACAATGATCATTTGCCATATTGTAGACACATTAAAATATTCAGCTGGCATGCTGCCTGCTCTCAAGATGCTTTCCTCCTTTTACTAACTAGATGCCAAGCAGCGATTAATTTAAGCTGGCATCTTGAATTACTACAGATATCAGCTCCTGAAGAAAGGCTATGTATTTTTAGCAGCACTGGTGTGTTAATATGAGTTCTCCTTGCTGTAGTAATATATAATCTGTCCACATAAATAAAAAGTTAGCTTCCTGTTTGTCATGGTTTAACCCCAGCCAGGAACCAAACCCCACGCTCACTCCCCCACCAGCACGATCAGGGAGAGAATTGGAAGGGTAAAACCGAGAAAACTTGTGGGTTGAGATAGAGACAGTTTAATAGGAAAAGCAAAAGTCATGCATGCAAACAAAGCAAAACAAGGAATTCACTGCTTCCCATGGGCAGGCAGGTGTTCAGCCATCCCCAGGAGAGCGGGGCCCTATCACACATAACGGTTACTTGGGAAGGCGAATGCCATCACTGCAAACGTCCCCCACTTCCTCCTCCTTCCCCCTGCTTTATATACTGAGCTTGATATCATATGGTATGGAATATTCCTTTGGTTAGTTGGGGTCACTTGTCCCAGCTGCATCTCCTCCTAACTTTCCCTCCTCGCCAGTGTGGCAGTGTGAAAAAGGCCTTGGCTCTGTGTAAGCACTGCTCACCAGTAATAAAAACATCTCTATATTATCATCACAGTGTTCAGCACAAATCCAAAACACAGCCCCACTCCAGCTGCAGTGAAGAAAATTAACTCAGCCCTATGCAAAACCAGCACATTTTTACATACAAAATATTTTTCAGTATGAAAGTTCTGGCACGCTTACACAAAGATAATATCCTGTGTGAAAATACAAAATGTGTGGCAAATATGAAACGTTATTACAATTACCAGTTGAACAAAATAGGGTAGTAGAAAAGGAGAGATATAGTAGAATGCTGCGTGCCCAGCTGTCTGGGTGTAATTTTGCCTGACCTTCTGTTTCTCTTGTGTCCTTTGCTGTTTTTCCTTGAGAGGAAGTAAGCATTTATGATTGCAGATTATTTCAGCAGTACTTGTACAACTCCTAAATGAAGCAAGATATTTTCCTCATTGCTAACATGTTGTGGAGTAGGTACAGGTTAGCCATGGACTGCATGTGTGGCTCCTTTATCTCACTGTTCCATCTCCAGTGTCAACTCATGGCAGCAGTTTTGACCACGAGGGGAAACACAGAAGCTGCAAGAAGGCTTGTTTGTAGGAATTTCACAAATACGTGACAAAAGTATTCCAGTCCCAGAGAGTTTTCAGTCTAAACACAGTGCAAGAAATGGAACTTGGGCACATAAACTATTAGTGTCAAGTGCAATGAAACAAAAAAACAGTACTGGTAGTAGTAAATTAAGTTTTTAAGATAAAAATTTAAATGAGAATAAGGAGGTGGTTCTGCTTGTGTCTAAGAGAGTTTCCTCCCACTTGCAAAGGATGAAACAGAGAACAAATATGCTTGTTGAGAAAAGCAATTAATGGTGGAGATGGGTCAAGCTCTCCAAACAGTTTATAAACCTTTACTGGAATTTAGGTAGGATTACTTAAGCAGGGATTTACATCTCAACTGTGTGGAGGCCTATAAAAGTCTCTTATTATAACAATATTATGTTGCTCTCCACATTTTCCACAGTACTTGCTGTCTCATATGGGTTTACACCCAAACACTGCCATCTGCTCTGCCACAAACCTACTTTAGTATGTTTTCTGTGTTCCACCATACCATAATGACTATGTATGTATTTGAGGAGAGACACGGGTCAATATTTTAGTTAGAACAGAAAGGCTCACAGGTCTTTCCGTTGTCTTCAGGTTTATTTTCAGAGGCAAGTACTTAAATAGGATAAAAGGATAAAAGCAAACAGAAAAATAGCCAGAAATTACAGTTAAAGGAGTCTGTGGAGATCAAGGTTTGACAAAGAATGCCAACCCATGTTCAGAATGGCTGAGACTAAGAGGATTCAGATATAGGCTTAATTCAAAGTCTTAGTTTAAAGTTTCTTTCAAAATTGATTTAGAGATAGTTTATCAGGTCTTTGGATTTGTAGCTGAGAGAAGAGCAGAACAAATATAAGGAAAGAAGATAAAGTAAGCTCTTTTAACAATGTTTTCAGTGAAACTTTCAAAGAACATATTCTGAAGTCTGGTCAAAATGCAAAGGATTTTTTTAAAAAGCTGAACAAACTGCAGTACTTGATTCTTGGAGTATCAGCTGAAGAGACTTGTGTGTTTAAATCTAGATCTGTAAAAAATTCACCTTAAAGTACAGACTTAAGGTAGATCATGATATGTATTTGTGATTTCATTCAGTGTATTTATGTGAGCACATGCACTCACATATATGTAACAGTGGTTTGCAGGTTTTCAGTAGTAAACATACTCCAATATTGATACAAACCTAGGCTTCATTGTCAGTATTAAGTGTTGTGTCATAATAAATCCCGTAATTCTTAAAAACTGCCATGAGCAATGGAATAGTATTTTCAGCTGCTCTGGTGAGAATTGCTGTCCATTGCAGTTGCAAAGAGGAAAGACTCCAATTCTTTACTTCATTGACTTTTACTAGAAATCTCTTTTTTTTTTTGAATAGGTATATCTGTTCATAAATGAAGTAGACATATATAACTGCAAAGTTTGTTTATTCAGTTGTTTCTACTACTGATAATTCTTATGGTGCATGTTGTTCTGTTTTTTAGGGTATCACCTTTGATGAATTTAGATCATTTTTCCAGTTCTTGAACAATCTAGAAGACTTTACAATTGCAATGCAAATGTATAATTTTGCAAGTCGTTCCATAGGTCAAGGTAATTATTTATATTTGTATAAAAATCTCTTGATAACAATATAAAACTGTTGAAAAAAATGCAAAAATGTTTTGTAGTTCTTAGTTTGTACTTTTAATGTCTCCAGTAATAGGCTAAAAAGGACTCCAGCTTTGAGAGGAGAAGGTTCGGTCATATCATAAGAGATATTTTGCCAAGTCATATAAGTGGTGGATAAGCTGAATGCAGAATACTTGTTCATCAAATCCTACAATACAAGAGTTGAGGCACTTGATGACACTAGTAAGAGATCAGATTAAAGCAAACAGAAGCATTTCCTTACACAGTGAGCATCGGGAATCTGGTTTCTACAAAGGTTGCAGAAGGAAACAGTGTCAGAAGGTCTGAAGAGGGATTAGATTTTTTAAGAAATCAGTAAGTGGCTGCTAAAAGAACTAGGCATGTATGTACTGACTAAACTCCTTAATAAAATAGTTGTGATGGTTGGGGAGTGCAAGGTGAACAATATGTGGTCAGACTTGTGTGCTCTCCTCAAGTAGCCTCTTCATGAGTCTGACACAGTAACACCAGCATAGTCCTACCTCATGTGTCCTTTCCAAAAGATTATATCATTTTCTCTGTGCTGTATTCCCTGGGTTCTGTTTTGTGTCAAATAAATAAATCTATATGTGACATAGATTTAATTACAATATGCTCTTCTATGTTTGTTATTGCACGTAGTATAGTACATGAATTGTTATATTTTGTGTAAAATAGTTGATACCAATTAAGCAATGTCATTTTGTATCAGTTGAGAACTACTTGATTTAGAACTGTGAAATTCAATCCCAATTTTCACATTTTCTTGGTTTTTTGGTGTTTAAACGTGAGAACTCAAAAGTTTACTTGTATTTCACAGTATGTTGTCCACAAAGTACCATTAACTTAATGGGGTTTTAAATTTTTTTCTGTTGTTCTCCTTACGCAGATGAATTCAAACGTGCAGTGTATGTAGCCACAGGTGTGAAGCTTTCACCACATTTGGTGAACACAGTGTTCAAGATTTTTGATGTCGACAGAGATGATCAGCTGAGTTATAAAGAATTTATCGGGATTATGAAAGACAGACTCAATCGAGGGTTTAGGGTAAGGATTCTAATTTTTATATTTACCTTAGTTGACTTTACTACTTACCACTACTTTAGCATCTGTAGCACATGTAGGTTTTAAACCAGCAGTGCATGTCTTTAAAGACATATGTTTTATAGAAATACTGAAGCAGTCTGTAAGATAAAAACCTTCCCAAATTCTTGATTTTTTTTTTTTTTTGCTTAGAAAGCAATACATAGAGGACATAATGTACCTTTACCAAACCAAATCGGAGATGAGAAATCCTCTGCATACTGTCATTTCTTCTGTATTGTGTGATTAATAGATTAGCATTAAGAATTTTTACAAGGGTAGCAATTATGTCTGGGTTGCCTGCAGAGAAAAGAGAATTTGCCTCTCTCAAGCTCACACAATTTAGTTAAAGGTCAAACACTGGCTATTCTAAAACATATAAAATACCAAGTGTTGATAATGACAGTTGGAAAGAGTTGCAGCAGAAGATAGTTTTAATTTTCAAATAAAGAATCAGTGAAGTGGTGCTGAACAATGTTGTATTCTAGTTCAGAGTTGCTTTTGATAATTAAACCTTGCATATAATACATTCAATTATAATAAGCTAGAGGGCAGGAAATTACTTGCAGAAAATTTTCATAGGGAGCAATGGTGAATGTGTAGGCCTTGCTGCCCTCTTCAGGTTCAATATAGTGCCAGGGGAATGTTATAGTAGCAGAAAATTTTTTAATTAGGGTACAATCAACAAAAGCCTTTTTTTATATATATGATGGGCTTAACATTTTAACTAAACATAAAATGGTGTTCTTACTGACAACCTTATCACTTAAGACATAAATCTTAAGCTGCATTATGGTTCTTAGATTCACATTTCAGTATGTTATTTCTGTGATGTAATTTTAGTTATTTTAGTTAGATTCCTAAATATAATGTTAGAACTTATTGTGAAGTGGTGTTGAGTTTAATAGTTTACTTGTTATTTCTGTAATATTATGATCGAACATAAAATGTGGATAACAACCACTGAATTTGTAACAAACTTATTTCCTTGTTGGTCCTCAGTTCCTTTTATTATGGTGTGGGAATGATGATTGTTTCATAATCGTTTTAAGATGTTTGGCTATATGTTTTAATTGTTTACTAATTGTAAGTGTGCAGTGTATGGTTATTTAACCAGAAAATGGTCTGCTTACTAAGTAATTTTTATATTACATGTTTCTATTTCACAAAAAGCATGACAGAAATCACATATAATCCTAAAAAATCTGTATCATCCAGCACTATTCTGTCTCATGTATGTATCTTTCTTTTCCCTAGACCTCCATAAAATATTGCCATGGATTGTAAAAGAACTATAAAGAATAGCCAAGGACATTCAGAAGAATAACACAGTCTTTCATAAATTACATGTCTAATTTTAATAAGATACTAAATACCTCCTAGATTGCATAGGAGATGATCATGATTTGGTCCTCCAATTCTGTTAAATGCATTCTCTTCATTAATCAGTAGTATTCCAAGACAATTACAGTACCAAACCAAGGAATTACAATTTCCAGTAAGTTTTCTCAAGTGTCACACAAACCTGATTTTTCCAAGAGTGGGTAGTAGTAAAAATTCTGCAGAAATTTGCTTTTTCAGTTTAATAAACACCCGCTACCCACTCCAGTCTTGGTTTAGAACGAAAAGTAGAAAACATGTAAGAACCTTTTTCACAGAACAAATTGGTGGAAGGTCATTGATTGCTTCCTGTTGTTTGTACATTAAAAGTGAAACAGTATTTAATGTGTCCATAACAAGTAAAAATTTGCCCTCTTGCTCCTGCAGTGTGGAGGCACAAATGTTGTCTTGGTCCTAAATCAAAACTAACAAATCACTAACCTCTTCTTTGTCAATAACTGTGTTTTCCATCCGTATGAAGATTCGGTCAGTTCCATTATACAGATAAAAGATCATAACAGCTTCTGCTTATGCAGTATTTTGTAACAGCATAGAAATCTTTGCCATGAGAAATATGAAGCTGTTTACGAAGTATAAATGCTCAATTTTAATGTAAAGTATCCCACAATTAATGTCTATCCAAATCAGTGTAGTGTCTGATTATCACTCTAAAAACGTCCAAAAATTACAGTTTCAGCTAGGCCTACGATTTGAAGTATGATTTTACAACTAACATCTTATACTTAGCAATTCAACGTTTTAAAAAGTTGTTTTGCTAAAATATTTGCTCAGAATCATGAGGGCATAACAGAGTTTGGTACCAGGACCATATATTTTAGAAAAGAGCATTTTGTGGTTATGTAGTCAAACTAAAGCAAACATATTAAAGAGCAAAGAGTTACACAAGTCCAGTGAAAATGGAGCTCTGAAACATCAGTCAGAACCTACCAAGTTTGATGTATTTAAAAGCTTAGCCATGACACTACAAACTTGAGGAGGATCAAGTGCTACTTCTTATAGGAACATAATAAATTTGCATTTTAATATAAATTTAAATACGTTTTTGGAAAAGTAAATGTCTTAAAGAGTTTATCAAATGACATTTCTCTCTTTCTGCAATTTAGTAGCATAACCCGAAACCTCGTTTTGGCTTTAGTAGTTTGAAACCAATTCATATGTTAGGCTGCCATCAGGTGGTCATTCAGAGTACTGCCGTAAACTTACTAAAATGTACAGACATGAAAAACTTTATTTTTGCTTAATGTTTAATTAAATTAGTTATTTCCTTTTTTTATTATTAATTTAAAAATATATAAGAATATTCCCTTTCCTTTATAAATTCCATTTTTAAACTGAAAGACTTGGGACTTAATGACTAAATGCTAAACGTTCTGCATAACACATACTGTACTGTATCTCCTAGCTCTTTGTCACTTAAAGCCATTTTTTGTATTTTCATGATACCGTTGTCTTATGCTTACCTCTGGCTGCCTTCACATGTTGTCTGCATCTGCGCACTTCTCCATCTTCTGCTCCACAGGGCTACAAACCTATACAGAGGTATACTACTTTCAAATCCTGCGTGAGGAAGGAACTCTATAGCAGATAAATGACGGTATGTGTTAGCCACCCAATCTGAGTGTGCTGGCATGCTTGCAAGAATGGCTGAATGTTTAGCTGTCACTGCTTTGTTTCCTGTTCAAAAACTCAGGAAAAGGTTATCTGACTGCAAGCAGTGTGGTAGCTCAAAGCATTACGTTGTGTTTTTGAATGAAGCAATAGAATTTTATGCTGGAGTTGGTGATGACTGACTCACACTGTCACTGTTTTTGTAAGCCAGCTCCAATTTTGTACTGTGTTTGAAATGAGTATTCTTTCATAGTTTCTGTTGCTGTTTTCTGTCTGTCCTGTTACTTCTTTTCAAGTAATTTCCCAGGTACCTATAGTTAATAAGGATTTACCAATGAAGATTGTAGAGGTAGATTTTTCTGACTGTTAGTAACTTGGTTCTACTTCAATTTATACTGTTAGACTTTTGAAAGCAATAATCATTTTTGGCTTGATTAATGCTATACCAGCAGTTTTCAAAAATCAGCACTGTGTCCACACACAATCACCATGACTCTTTCCATGTATGCACTACATGAATGCCCATTCTTACAATTAGATTGTGCTGTGGGTTTCAGTGTAAAAACTGGGGTGTGCATATTCTGTAGCCAAATCGTGAAACTGTTTGTCACGCAGTGGACACAGCAGACACTGTGTGTTGGTAGACATTTCCCTTCTTACATAAAGCAAAAGTTTTTTTCTTTGTGATTTAAAGTTTTTTCCTATTTACATTTAAAAAGTTTGCAGTTGTTGCTATGAAGGCTGTTAGTTCTCAGATGTATTATTTTACAGAGGGGAGGAGCAAAGAGATGTACACCATGACAAACAAGGCCCCATGGTCGGTGGTCAGGTGCCAGTGGACCCTATGCAGTAGCCAGCACATCTCGTGTGCTTCTGAGCCAGGAGGGTTTGACTGTCATTCCCCTGCTGTTTTTAATTCTGAGGTGTAATATTAAGCTTTTATGTTCAATAACCGTCTTCAGATGGCTCCCTATATTATCACATCGGCCTCTGACCTTCTGAATCCTATCCTTTTCTGTCATATGCCTCTCTGACCACTTGTATGCCACTGAGTGTGCTGGGCCTATGGTTTCCATCTTTCTTCCCTAACTCTGAGATAGCATGTCATGAAAGCAAAGCAAAGCATCTTGGATCCTGTTTATCTGGGTTGATGGCTGGCTTCCAGCAACAGTGTAAAATCTAAGTGTTTAAGGATGAGAGGTGGGGTCTGTTTACCCAGACTGGTAGCCCATCAGCTCTCCAGTCCCAATAGTGTTTTTCCTTTGTAGACCCTTGCACGAGATAGACAAGGGAGAGGAAATATATCTAAACTATTGACCTTTCCTGTGGCACGACATGTCATGTATCATGAACTGTGTTCTTTGTAACTTTTCAGACCATTTTTTTTTAGTGAAGTGTGTCACATCTTTTGAACAGGCCGTTTCTCTGAAATTCAGCAGTAGAGATGGCTTGGGGCATGTCCAGGCTTACAGAGATGGTTTGTCCTCCTAGAAGGAAGATGAGTTCTGTTTGATTTGTGTATGTTCTTGTACATGTAACATTCAGCATGGAGAACAGAGATAGTTCTGTCTTTACCATACCTTGTGGAGTGAAAGTGGATTTACGTAACTCTAAAAATTATTATTTTCCATTTAGTTTATAAATAATAAAGATGGAATCATTGGAGATTTGAAATTGAACAGTTTCAGTGGTTAATTTAATTTCAGTCTGATGTACAAAGAAGCACATAAATATACATGAAATACAAAAATCGTCTGCAACTACATCCCAAAGGTAGATGCAGTACAACTACTATTAATTTTACTTCATTCTAAATATAAAAGTACAGATCATTGTGCTTTGATATACTTCCTATGGTAAATGTAGAACTCTGATGAAGGAGATTAAGATACTTGGCACACACACTACAGATTATACCCTACTTTGAATCTACACCTTGAAAAGGGATAAAGCACATTCTGCTGTACATCACGTAGCTTTAAAATGCACTAATGCCATTTACTCCACTTTGTAAAGAATGTTGTACCCTTATAATAAATAATGATAGTCTGTCCTTGGGAAACCTGTAACAAGCTGTGTGTGGTCCCTGCAGGGCACAGAGCCTGACACAGCATTGGCAGGTACTCCTTTGCATACACTGCAGGGAGAACTGAAAACAACATTTTAGGAGAGAGCTGCCTAACAGAGCATAGAGGAGAACTCTGCTTTGAATCTTATAGAAGGATATAAAGGAAATTTCTAACAAAGCCCTTTCAAAGTTAATTTCTGAAAAGGGATGCTAGAAGCCAATTTAAGAAGGGATTCAAGTCCATCTAAAAATACCGTTTGCCAAACTATTTGCATGGTCAGTAGCTGTGATAGATATTTAAGCCAAATTCTGATTTTATTGACTTCTAAAGTATTGAAAGTAACTGTTACGTGTCACAGATGTAAATCTAGAAATTAAGTTCTATATACCAGTAATTTCCTGAGAATCTTAAGACATTTTGCTTTAAAAGAACTGATTTCTAGATGTTCTGAATGTTGTGGGGTTTCAAAATTTCTGATTTAAGGTTTTTAGGAAGTAATAGTTAAAAGCTGAAAATAGTGCCTTGGGACTGACCGAGGAAGGAAATTTCATTTTGAAAGAGTGAAGCATGGATTCAGAATCTCATTTCTAGCTATGTTTCAACTATAAATTGTTATCTTCTGTAAACACTTCATTCTGTCAAGTGAGATTAAATTTCTCAGGTAGCTAATATTTTTAAAGCTTTTAATTTCTATATTATCCTAGTACATAGCAGTTGAATATATATGTTGTAAGATTAAAAAAAACTAAAAGAGGTTGTTGCTTACTACTTGAAGAGACTTTTGCTTACCTCTTCTCTAAAGTAGAGAAAGTGAGAAGCGTGTGATAAGGCACACCTTACTGACTTATGTTACAAAAGTAATTGAAGGTTACAGAACCTGGGCTTTTGAGTCTAAACCTGACTAGAAGCTTAAAAACATACCTGGATACAGTGGGAGGAGAATGTTCCAGTGAAATATGAAAGCACTGCGGCGTATGTGAACAAAATGTTTTTTCTGTGGATTTGGTACACTGAGGGTAGATGCAAGAATGGTGCATGTGTTAGAAATGACACTGTTCATCTGAACAGTCAGTGTATTTCAGCATTTCTTTTAATGACTTTCATGAACATTTCTCTGAACTTGTTTCATAAAATAAAAAATGTGTACCTTAAAGCACAAGTTAATCAGCTGAATGTGCTTTTGTTAAATAATGCAGTGCAATTTACAAGTAATGCATTTTTTCATGAGATTGACTATAAATTTCAACTATAAATTATGCATTCATGTAAGTATTGTTTCTAATATTTCATTTAAAGTCTGGATTATATACTTCTGTGGATTAGATTGTTTTCTGAATATTTACAACTTCTCTATAAAATTCTATGATTTTTAATTAAAAAAGATGAGTGAGAAGAATAAATGGATATAGGTTTCACTGTCTAATGGTTGATTTTAATGTACTGCAATGTTGCAATATTTTTAACAGCTTCACTCGTTTCAACCAAAACAAGGTATTGGACAATCTCTAATCTTGTGTCATGGTTTTGGCTAAGAGACAGTTAATTTTCTTCTTAGTACCTGGTACTGTGCTGTGTTTTGAATTCAGGATGAGAATAATGTCAGTGACACAGTGATGATGTAGTTGCTACTGAGCAGTGCTTACACTAAGTCAAGGACTTCTCAGCTTTTCCTGGGGTCCTCTACACCCCAGTGAGGAGGCTGGGGGTGCACAAGGAGTTGGAACAGCTGACCCCAACTGGCCTGAGGGATATTCCATACCAAGTGGTGTCATGCTGAGCAAATAAACTGGGAGGAAAGCTGGGTGGGGGCTGCTGCTCAGGAACTGGATGGGCGTTGGTTGGAGGGTGGTGAGCAATTGCTTTGTGCATCACTTGTTTCATATATTTGAATTCTTTTTTCCCTTTTCTGTTAAACTGTCTTTATCTTAGCCCATGAATTTTAGGGGGTTAGGGGTTTTTTTCTGATTTTTCTCTCCAGAGTGGGGGGAGTGATGTTCAGCTGCCTACCCAGTTAAACCATGACACCTTGATACTGTAACCACTTGCCTCCAGACACTGTACTTAAATTGTAAATCATCTCAGAAATTAAAATTACTTGTAAATGTTTTTTACTTCCCTATAGCAATTATAATTCCTGTTTCTCCCTTAGCTTCTTTCCCCAGTTGCTCTAATACTTAGTACCTCTCCATCTTTCTACACCTGCTTTCAAAATAGGCTTGTGAAGTTAGGAATAGTGGAAGAAATAATAAGATCTAGTGATAATTACAGATAGCATAGAGTCTAGTGAACCTCCCAGGCCAGCCCTTGGCCAGTATTCTTCTCCATTCAATGGGCACTTAGTCATGTTGCTGAACTACAGTGCACTTTAGGATTAAGGTAACCTAGAATAGAGAAGCTTTCATGTCATCTGCCTATATTGTATTTGGCTTTTCCTGATGCCTCCGTTTAATGAACATTAGTAATTTTCTGTGCTTTTTGTTTGGTGTCATAAGTGAACTTTTTAGTACAGTGTCAACACAAGCAAGAAACAAAACTAGAAAGGGAGCAGGACATACCTGAATAAAGAGCGAATCCTTTCCTGCAGCTTTTAATATAAATAGGCTATCTGTTGAATGCTAACTGTGTGCTGTGAGGTGAGGATGAATTTTGAATACTGAACCTGTGTATGGATTTATAACCCTCATTTTACAGAAGTAAATTTGATCTTTCATTATTTTAATATTAAAACATCTATCTAGTGTGTATGAGTCTGAGTAAAATATAATGTAGAATTAAAGAATTTAGTGAATGATATCTTTTTTTCAATTGTATGTTTTTCACTTTTCACAGGAGACTCCAAAGTATGGTTGGAAGGAATATTACTCTTGTGTGATGACTGTAACCGGTGAACATCTCAGAGATCTGTGGAAGCAATTTCGGAGACAAGATATGCTGAGATAAAGGAAGGAAGAAGAATTATCTGCACTGGCTAGAAATATTTATTCCTATGAATTCCTAATGAAGAACAAACTAACCCAGGTGAATTGTGACTCTTCCAGCTGCAGTAGAAAATACAGGACTTCTTTTCCACTTAGTGTAGTGATCACCAACTCTTAAAACTGCTTTTCAGTATGTATTTTATTTAAATATTGAACTAACTATTACCTGAGTGGCAGAAGTCTTTTTTTAAGAACATCTTTTGAATATTTTTTTTTATTATTTTGAGATAAGTTTGTCATTAAAAAAAAAGTTTTATGCCTGGGTAGGAAAATGTTTTGGCAATGAAGAGAAACTCCCTGCATCAGCTTAGACTGTGAATTTGCTTTCAGAAGAGCACTATTGAAAGTTTGTGCTAAACTGAAAATGAGAATGCATTAAGTAGCATAACAATTATGTATGAGTTGAATGGACAAATTAAACTCTTAGAAGCCGTAATTTTAAAAAGAGTAAAGCTGTTATGGTTATAATGTGAATGATAGGTATTTACCTAGGAAAAGTACTGTATGAACTATAACGTTCAGATTCTCCAAGTCTTATTATTATGTTTATTAATTTATCCTTTTGAAAAATAGTAGGGATTTTAAGATGTCTTACAAGCAGTATGTCAAAGAAAAGTCAAAATGTTCAAATTCATGTTAAGTAACACACACTTTGTAATATTTATTATAAATATTATTGCCATACACTGATATGTTTCCAGTAGAGTAAAACTTCTTGTATTTCTTGTGAACAGTGCACTTTTTATGAAGGGGCACTGAGTAGAAATTATGGTTGTCTAATTTGCTACTCTGGAATGCAGTATCTGAAAACAAATAACTCGTGTTTGTGTCAAACAAAAGAGCAAAACAAAACATGAATGCATGCAGCAGTACAGAAAAACACTCATTAAGTAATATTATTTGAATATCACACATGAAACATCAGACATAAATTAGGCTGTATAAAGGTTATGGAGAATACAGGCCATCAGTAGCCACTACAACCTGTCATGCCTTCTAGGTTTAAATGTTACTGAAACAGTGGTAGGGACACTGTTATATTTGTTTTTCATATTCTGTAAATTTCTTGTTTTCTATTCAGCAGCAGCATTTTTCTTTACTCCCTTTCAAGATTATTGTCAGGTGGTATGAATTAAGCTCAAACAAAGAAGAACACATATTTTTATACCCTTCTTGAAAAGGTTCATTGAACATTGAATAAGTCTGTATCTGTCCTGGAACAATCTGTGCCTCGAAATCCTTCAAGCTGAATACATACAAACACACACTAAAACTAATGTCAATAAATTGTTATCAGAAAGGCAAATATTTGGTAGTCAGACAATCAAAACAGAACCAAAATAATAGTTTTAAATATCAAATATGTGAAAGCAGACTTTTAGAAATTTTATTCAGTGCACATGTTGCTCAAATACCATCTTATATCACATGTGAATAAGTAGCATTTGTGTAAGTGCACCTAAGTTTAGAAATGTTTAATTTATAGCCAGATTCATCTCTGGTAAAAAAATCAAAACAAAATAGGAAGTAAGTTTTTTTTATTAAGAAATTCCACACTAGGAAGTCCAGAAAAAGTGTGCTAGGTGTTGGCTAAAAACAAAAAGTCAGTTTAGAAAACTATTGAAGGATGATAGTTTAGTTAATATTTCATGATAAAAACTTAGAAAATTTCAACTTTGGTGTCTTTAAACTACTGACAACAAGAAAAAAAATCAAATAAATTGGGATAAAGGTTCTTGAATTGACACAGCAGAACATAGATAAGCTGCAATCCCTGTGTGATCATGTAGGGAATCACCTGTATTCAGTGTATTGTCTTGGTAGGCAGAACTGTCTCACTGCTTCTTGTCAGCATGTAAAAAACCCAGTTTGCTTCTTCAGTGATGAAGGACAAAAAAAAGGGAAGAAGTGACAGGGAGTCATCGAAGGGACTCCCATCTTTCCTTTTCATTCACTACTGCCCACTCACAGTGATCCTTCCCTTGGAGGAAGCAGCAGTACCATCATCATTTTGATCCTCCACTGCCCTAGGCAATAGTGATTGCACTTTGCATTTATGGCTGGCTTGAGACAATTTTGGCATTTTTCTATGTATTTCATAATTGTAGTCACGTAATATAAAGTAGAATGTGAAAGTGTCAGATTAGTTTTTACGAATATTTTTCCTCATGTTTAATAATGTTATTTAATATAAATATGAATATATACATATAATATTTCAAAATAAATGCACTTGAAACTAATTTTCTTTGCAATGTATTTCATTAAAATTCTTTTGTTGTAAAATAATCTTTTTTTTGGTAACATGAATGTGTAAGCGCTTTGAATTAGAGCATCTCACCATCACAAAAAAATAGACTTGTTTTCTTCTTTTGGTCATATCTTGAGATAGCTTTGCTTTTCTGCCACAGAATTCTGTATAAAAGAGCTGGAATGCAAGGACAGGTGAAAACAAGGCAGGGTAACGGCACATGCCATCTGCTATAGAGGCACCCCTCGGATAGGCTGCAGTCACTGTGCTCAATAAGTTCATAAATTATTCAAAATCTGCCAAATTCCTGGCAGCAGAGAAAATGTGTATGCTGCCATGAAACAATGTGAAAAGTTGTGTAAATTAGGGCTTTTTTTTAAAACCAGCTCTTGTTCTCCTCCGTAAGTTAAGAAAACTGTAATAGCGTAAGTGAATATTTAGAGGATGCTTTAGGAACTGCCCACAGATGCCCAGACTAGCTGGGATAAAATGGGAACTAGTAAACCTGCAGCTTTGGGTAGCTCTGTGATACTAACTCTTGCCTGCTCTGATGAATTCCTAGTTCCTGGCAGAATACCCTGTACTACAAGCTCCTTCCTGCTAATCTTCTGATGTTTAAGATTACAGTGGCAGTTTCCCTCCTTGCACATTTTGGCAGTAAGTTGATACAAACTCCTACCACTGCAGATTGTCGTGTTGTATGACACAGAAAGCTATCAGCTTGAAGGAAAAGAAACACTACTGAACAGTAATTGGCAGAATTTTGTTGGTAATACTGCCTAGTTTCTGTAGTTATTTGATCTCTTCCACCTAAATATCAGGATACAAATGCATTGAAATAAAAGGGGAAAAAATTATAGAGAAATTTTTCTTTTTCATTCGACATCATGTGATATTCTTTACTTTATGATGTGTCTTGCTTTCTTGTCCCACTGAGGGTATTTTCAAGACAGTTTCTAGCAAAAGAACTCCAGACTAACACTTGCAGAAGAAAAGGAATCAGACTAAGAGCTTACTATTCAAAAATGAATCTGAAACTAATTTTTAGCAATACAAAGTCTGAAATCCCCTTAAAATCAAGCCAAAACTAATATGAATATTTTCTAATATGTGTGAGGTCTTAATGTACAGTAGTATTCCCTATATCTGAAAATCCATGAAAGTATTTGGCACCCTGAACCTGTCAGCAGGGATATACTGCATTCTTTTTTCTTACGCACACAATTAAATACATGAGGTGTGCTTTAAACTTGAATGGGTAATGTTAATTTTCACCACTAGTTTGACTTATAAATTCCTCCCACAGAGGAGCATTATTATTAGCTAGTAGAATTCCATAAAAATACTAGTACCCACTTGAATTTTTTTATTAAAATACCTAATTTGTATATATAAATATTCATAGAAACAGCAACATATCACTCCTGGGATTTTTTTAACTCTAACCTTGATTCAAAAGCTACAACCTAGATTCAAAAGCAGTGCTATAAAATAAACTTTTAGATATTCAAATCTCTGGAGTAAATCACTGAGTCTGAAGTTAGTCACCTGGGCTTTCCAAAAAATGCATGCAGGGAATTGCACAAGATTCAGAAATACCTCAAACTGTTTTAAATCCACAAACTAAACTAGTTAACCGGGCAGTACTGAGTACAGAGCCATTGTAAGATGTTGGTCCTGGGAGCTGTGCATTCTCCTGTGTTTTCTTTAGTGGCCATTAGCATGTGAGGGGAGAGGGCTCAGTTAGAAAGTGACAGCCAAAAAAACCTGTGCAAACATACACACAGATATGATCCTATGAGAACAACTCCCTGTTACAAGAGTGCTGGGGACAGCATGTGAGAGAGGCCAGAGGTACATTGCCTGGAGCAGAGATGAAGGGCAGGATAGTGGCAGTCAGGATTCAGAGAGATGTGGTAGTTGCAATCCAATTATACATCTTGCCAGAAATAACACGGCTTGTAAAGAGAATATGCCTTTGCAGTTGGAAGTCATGTGACAAAAACCAGTACAAGGAGCAGGGACTGGAATCCAAAGGTCCCTGGTGTTTTGGTCAGATGCCCTCAGAGGCTGCTGGAGCATTTACTTTCTCTGGTGCTGTGAACCTTGCATCCTTTTCCGTATCATTTCAAAAAGAGAGTGGACAAATTACTAAAACTGGCTTACAGGCTGGCAGTTAAAACATTTCCATGGGAAGTGGAAAGAAAGAAATTATGGCTGTTGCTACATTTTATGCAGACATATTCTGAGGATCCCCAGCAACAGAAAGCTTGAACTTTATCCGTGAACAATGGCCAAACCTAGATGTATGACCAAGGCACAAAGTGGCTCAGGTCTGTCAAGGCATTTTGGGGCATTAGCTGTAGACGAAGGTTTAAATGAGCCTATCTAAAATGAAAAAAGGAGGTTGTCAGACTGATAGTTTTAAATTTAGATGTCTACTTTTGGAGTCAACCATTAAGTCACTTAACTTCTATTGCAAATGGCAGAAAGCACTGGATTGGTGCACACAGCATGGGATAAGGTTTCTTAATACAGCTCTTGAGGGGTTTTCCACTACAGGGATTTTGATTTTTGCCTAAGCAGAGACCTCCTTGGGCGACTGTACAGATCTCTATTGCACCAGAACTAGTACTGATTGGAGCTGGTTTAGCTTTATCCTGTATTTCCCACCTTAAGTGACAAAAGGGGAAGCAGCAGGGGAATGAAAATTTACAGATGGGTGCATCTGAGAAAAAAACAATGCATGAATTGCAACAATGCACTACTGCTGAAAGTGACAGAAGAGTGGGTGGATAATAACCCCAAATAGGACTTCAAAAAACTTCCTTGAAGGCAGACTCTGACAAATATAGTATTGTATCAATCCAGAGGTAGCAATCAAGACATTTGAGGAGGGACTTCATTACTTGGAACAAAACAAAAAAAACCCAAAACAAACCACCACAACACCACCAAACAAACAAAAAAAAATCATATGACAACAGTTAGGTTTGGGTATCCAAACAGTTGCAAATAATTGAGTACCGAGCTGAGATGAAGGGAGAGCAAGAAGTTGAATACATCTAGGCCAGTTCTTCAATTAAAATACATTTGACAGCTGGACTGACACTGGGGAGGCTACTTGAGCTGCCTGTTTTCATGTAGCCAGGAGCCACAAACTATACACAGACAGTACCTGACTCCAGCTGAGATGCAACATGCATTTTCTAGGTGACACCTTACGCCAGAGGTGTTGCAGAGGGATTTCTTTTCCTTTGTGTGGTAAGCGTGGTCCGACACTCAAACATTCTGGAGATAAGCGAGCAGAACAGCCACTGTCCTGAAGGCCAGAGAGCATCCCTGTAAAGCTGCTGGTTCACCTAATTAGTGCCTTGTGCGTGTATGTCTGTCTGTGTGCATTCCTGCTTCTAGGTGCTGCTCTGTGTATTGTGTAGGAGCAAATATGTATACTCCTGTCCTACTGTCCCTCCTCCTCTTGCTGCTCCACTGAATACACAGGATGTGGTGGGGGAGAAAGTATTCCACCCTATCAGATTGCTTACATAGGGGAGGACATGTTAAGAGTCTATAGACTGTAAGTGCCTAGTCTGATAATTGCATCTTAAATTAAGAACATTTTTTGTGTGTGCTTATCTGTCACTGTACTCTGCATATACTTAGTCTGGGATTTTTGAAATAGACCAAATAATGAAAGAAATACTGAACTTAAAAAAAGCTATTATGAGTTTATAAAATGAATCATGCTTTATTGCTAACAGACAGAGTTCCAGAAGCATATGGACAACGCTTTCAGGCACATGGTGTGATTCTTGGGGCTGTCCTGTGCAGGACCAGGAGTTGGACTTCAATGATCCTTGTGGGTCCCTTCAAACTCAGAATATTCTGTGATTCTGTGATTTTCAAACTGTTCTAGCACAGTAAACCTGTGACATCTTAAAATTAATTATCTAATAATGTGAAGTCTTTATTTTCCACACTCAGTTGTTGCAATGGTAGTCTTAAGAATTCAGCGTAATTTTATAGTCAAAATGTAATGAGCTAGATAAACATATGGTGTTTCCAGCTACAGATGCTCTCTTACTGCAGTGCTGTGGTATTCAATTCACATACACATTAAGGAGAAGACTTAATTTTCATGATCACATTTCTTTTGTGGCTCATTTTACTTTCTTATTTGTACTGTTTTGAAGTTTTATAACCTTTCAAATTGCATAAAACTGTGCTCTGAAGAGACTCACTATGCTAAATTATCATTAACAGATAATTTTTCTCTGTTATGTGTTAAATATCCTCCCTTTAAATTTCCTTCCATTTTGCTGCCATTACTTTATAAGACTGAGTGTCAGGAACTGTTTATCACACCTTAATAAAATACATTCAAGATGTCTGTGTAACTTCATTAGACATATACAAACCTTCTACTACTGTTTGCTCTAGATAGACAACTTACTAACTACTACTAGTAGTTTCTTACTTCTTAAATGCACCAAAATGCTCTTAACTATCTATACACAGTAAGCAGTGTAGGAATGCAGCATCACCTGACTGTAAGTGTCAAAGAACTTTTAGTGTCAGCAATTGGAACAGTGTAATTCTTTATTTAGAGATGGTTCAACAAAGCAGAGAGGCCCCTAGAGTTGCAAAGGAGTAGTTTCTAATTAGGACTGCATGCTAAGGGTACCAAGATGCCTTCCTTCAGAAAGAGGCACAGTTCCCACCCCTCCCCTTCTGTATCTGAGCCCAGCTGGAATCTATCTGTCAGAGCATATGGAAGGAGAGAGCACCTGCTTTATTAATGTCATCTGACCAAGGACCTTGTCAAGTGAGAAGACAAAGAAGGGGGGAAGCCAAGCATATAGATGCACAACACTCCCAAAAGACAACAGCAGAGAACCCTGGTCAGCCAGACTCATTGACAAGGGTATGTGGAGCAGGAAGCTGCTTGTTTCAGCAAGATCAGCTGCACAAGGGGGGGCAGGTGCTTTCACTAGTGAAACTCAGCCCTGACAGCCAAAGGGGAGAAAGGAACTTGGCTGTTGGCACTTGTGCGAGTGCAGTGCAGAGGCACTGTTGAAGTTGCTGGTGGTTGGGCAGGAAAGCAGCAGCCACCTTCACCAGGGAGGAGACACTGAGTGCCTGGGCTGGGCTCCAGCAGGGAAGAGGATGCTCGGCCACAGAGCTATGTGTGGCAGCCCCTTCCTCTAACATCCCTTCATGCTACCAAGGTCACACAACTGGATACAGAAAATAGTCAGACATGGTAATGTTAGAAATTTCCAAATGTATTCCAGGAGAGACACATTTAAAACAAAAAATCCACCAGCAGTACCTCGCATATACTTTGCCTGAGGAGAAAAGCTGAGTGGTATTACCACTTGTGACAAGAACGTTTTTTTTTCAATTTGCCAAATACTCAAGTTGCCTCCTTAAACACCAGCTACCTTCACAGCCCAGCTCCCGACAAGAAAATTACCTTCATTTCCCCTATCTTTTCCTTGTGAACATTTTCATACAAGCAGCAATAAACTGTTCCCCAAGTAACCTCTCTCATTATAGAGAGAGGCAGCCCAAGTACAGTAATTTGGGAAACTCGTCCATTAACACCTAATGGGTTTAGATTATGCCAGTATTTACTTCTGCCATAGTACAAATTCTCCTTTGAATATGCTCGCTCTTGAGTTGTTCTGCTGTTACTTAAAATGTCTGTAGGTCATACCACAGAGGGAGGAAGAGGAGGAAAGGTACAGAAGAAAGGGTCTCTCATGGCCATCACCGCCATCACCCATGAGTGATGAGAGTCATGGAGGGAATAAAAAGTAACTGTGGCCATGAAGGAGAGCTAGAGAGCCCACGTCCCTGGGACGAAAACACAAGGACAGGTGATTCTTTACAGCTCTGACCAAAGGATGCTCCAAAGTAATTGGCATTATCAGTCAAGGCAGGTTTTTTTGTCCCACCTAAATTAACGTGAGGTTTGCCTGTTTATTTCACTGGATGGGCTAATTTTAAACCAGAATGATCATGATTTTGGAGCTCTGGTAAAGCATATGCTATAATAATTATTATTCATGTAATTAATAGCACACTAAATAGGAAAATTCTGATTATCGTGAAATCTGAGCAGAGAGCAGAGGGTGGTAGTGGCCATGGAAAAGTCAGAAAGCTGGACTACACAAGCCCATTTTCATGAAGGGGTAATAAAAGGCCCCTGACCAGAAATTTTACGATAAATTATAATTTAAGGTCTTTGTAACACATCACCTCTGGCAGATTGCTAACGGCGGAGGGGGACAGACAGATTGCTCTTAGATCAATGTGATCAGGCAAAATGTCCGCTTTATTAGAGGGAAGACAGCTTATAAGCTGCTTGTGACACAGAGATGTGATTCTTTTCTACATTGGATACATAAGAAAAACACACTGAGCTGTACAGTACCAATTGGACCACAGCAGGTGTCCATAAAACTTGTTTTCCTGCCAAAATAACTCCTCCTTCACCTTGGCACAAGGCCTGCAGCCATATCAGTGGCGCAGTATTTCTTACTGTCTGCACCCAGCCATGCCAAGGCAAAGGTCGCAGAAATGCAATAGAAATTGTTCACACAATTTCTGTCCTCCGGCAGACTGCCACCTTTCTATATGCATAATTTTGTATAATAACTATGACTTCAATGAATAAATTACATTATAAAGTTTTCTCTAATTTTTACTGTTTCCCTGGTATGTGTTGTTGTTAATAAGCCCCATATCATATAGAGCATTTTAAAAGTGTTTATAGGAAGAAGTCTTTCACAGCCCCCAAGAATGACGCAAAACATACTTCACATATACAGCATCCAGCTGTGAACTTCTCATGGTGCAGCCACGTCCCTGCAAACACACAACAAAATAGATACATTATCCTTGGTACCTGAGAGAGGTCACTGTCATGTATTTCCAAATAAGTTCAAAAAGCCATCAAATTAATTAAATTGCCTTCATTTCTTTTAACTTTTGCCATTAAAGCATTGGGTGTGCTTCAGGCACTGGTAACCTTATTCCTTATGCTTTTAAAATCTCTTTTGAATAACCAAGGATGTTTGCATTAAAACATAGTAAAGTCAAATACTTTAAATGCTCTATTAAAATGCTGTTCTAAGTGATGACTTGCATAATTAATTAAAGTAAAATAAAGTGCTTTTATTGTCTATGTCATGTTGGTTTTGCTCCCTTTGCTCTTGTTTTGTGAAATATAATATGCAGGAATATCAAATGTATGTTTTTAGCAACATTCACTATATCTTTACCTTTTTAATGTAAAATACATAATTCCCATTATGCAGAATCTTTTCTTAAATTATTATATTCCAGTCTTTTGATGGCATATTTCATTCTTTTCTCTACTGTAATAACCATACATTGAGGAGATGGTTTCACTGAGCCCTTCACAATGATAGACAAGTCTTTCTCTTGAATAGGCAAAGATAATTTACTGCCATGGGATATGTGTTATTCCTTTTGATACATCATCCTGCATTGGCCATTCACCCAGTTCACTGTGGCTAACTGAAATTTCTCTGCTTGATCTTACAATAATGAGGGGTGCATGATTTTTCATCCTATAAAAAAACTGCAGCCATCCGGACAACTTCTGTCTCTTCAACAAATGTGCTACCTACTCCATTTCGTACTCTGAAATCTGACAGCGCACCTACTATTGGGTTTGTCATATTTTCCTCTCTTGTAGCCTGTTCCTAAATCAATAGCAGTTGAATGCCTTCCAGATTGTGATTACTTAGCTTCATGTGTAGTCTCCCGTTTGAGATACTACACAAGCCTTTTTTCAAAACACATTTTAATCAACCGGCTCCTTCCTACCTACTGCGCTGCCGATGCTCTGAAAGGTTCTAGCAGATTGCAGAAACACTACGGCCCATGCTTGGTATTTTCAATTTTGCAATCATAATTCAGCAACAATTTGGGTGCACATACTGCAACGCCGGCTGGGCTTATTGTGACACCTCACGAGCGCTTCATTACGATGGCCAGAAAGTAAAGTCTTTTCGGGGCACAGTGAGTCAGCACAACCCTACGCTCCCTTCCCCCGGCCGAGCAGCCGCCAAGAGCGGGTCTGGTCACCTCGGCCTCGCACAGCCTGTTGCTTGCCATGGCACCGCAGCCCGCAGCACTTGCTTTTCATCGTACAATACTTTGAAACGTTATTTGCAAACGAGGCAGTGCTTTTCCTAACCAGGTGTTTTAAAGCGTTTGCAGGGCGCGGTGAAGTGTCGCCATCCCTGTTGCCGAGGCGGATAAAGCCCGGGGATGCTGCTCCGGGCACGGGGCACTTCCCGGCCCAGTGTCCCTAGACGTGGCGGCCGCTCCGGGCACGACCCGCGCCCTCACCGGGCGGGGCCGCTCTGCGCCCGGCCCGAACTTCTCGGCCGTGCCCCCAGCCCGGCGGAGCCAGTCGGACGCCGACGGGACGCTGTGAGCTCCCAGGCGGCTCTTTCTTGCCACCCTACCCGGGCCGGGGGGAGCGGCGGGCGAGCGGGCGGTGGGCGGAGCGGCCCTGGCGGGGAGGGAGGGGCCGGGGCGGGCTCCGGCGGGGAGCGCGGCCGGGGCCCGGGCCCCCGGAGCGAGCGGCCGGGATGCGGTGCGGGAAGATGGCGGCCCCGCCGCCGCCGCCGGCAGCTGGGGCGCCGGGCGCTTGGGGCGGCGTGCGGCGGCGCTGCCAGCGGCTGCTCTACTGGGTGCCGGTGCTCTTCATCTCCAGCATCCTCTGCTGGTCCTACTACGCCTATGTCACCCAGCTCTGCCTGCGTGAGTGCCGCGGCGGGCGGGGGGCACGGCGGGACGGGGGCGGGCGCCGCCGCCCCTGCCGGAGGAGCGCAGCCGGCGGGACGGACACGGGCTGCGGCGGCGTCTGTGGGGTGTCGGTGCTGGGGCCGCCCCCCGGTGCTGCCGGCGCCGCCGCCACGCCCGCGGGCCGGGCCGGGACCGGGGCAGGGGCTGGGGTTGGGGCTGGGGCTGGCAACGGGCCGGGTCGGGCTGGGCCAGACCCCCTCTCGTCCCGGCCGCTCGGACGAGGGGCATCACCCCGCCTCGTTCTTTCCGCGACCTGGTAGCGCCTGGTTATCCCGCGCGAGGAGGGATCCAGTCGCACGGGGCTTTTCACGGGCGCGAGTTTTCCTCCGTGGAGTGCGCAGCGGGTGGCTGGTCCCAATCCCGGACCTGGGAAGCGGGGTCTGACCATGCGGGTGGCTGAGCAGAGTTCGCCGTCCATTCGGCGTGACAGCTTGTACACAGACACACAGTGCACATACATACACATACATGTAACGTGTGAGGCCATTTGTCAGCCGGCGTGGGAGCAGGAACAGGTAACAGGAAATCCGCGAGTCGCCCCGTGCCACTCTTCAGTCATCTAGAAAATGCCCGGCTGTCACAACTTCTTGGTCCCTTCTTTGGCATCGGAAACCTGCATGTCATTCGGAAGTCATCCTGACCATGCACCTTGGCACCTGTTCCTCAGCGTCAGGCAAATCATTAATCCCATACTGGAGACTGGGTGTGATATGAGTATTTGTGTAAATTTGAGTAGCCAAGCCAGAGGGCTTTATTAAACGACCAGCTTGCCAGGCTCCCTTGTTTTCTCTGGGTTTGGTGTTGGGTTTTTTTCTGATTTTGACTTCTCTTATAGTGTATTCAATTGTAGAAAACAATTGAATCTTTTAATTTTAGGGGCTAGTGTGTGGTATACTGATGTTTCACTAACAGTGTTACAATAATGGCATAAAGGAATATGAGTTGTAAGTCTTCAGCTATTCATCTTGGAAATCTCAGCACTCTGGTATGTAATTTTGATTTTATTTTTTTTATTGTATATAGAAGATTGATAGGATTTTTTTCCTATAGATGCTTGGCTGAGCATTGAGGGACTAAGCGAAAAATGATTGCCAGGCCTAGCGCCTCTGTTTTGGAGGGAAGTATGAGACTTGGTGTGGTTCCTATGTTGGAGGTGGGCTTTTTGCATCTTTTATTTTTTCCTTAATAATAGTCAAATCTGTTAGTTCTGAGCACCACTCTTTAGCTAGAGTTGCTGTGCCCTCCCTAGAGGAAGAATGCAGTGTCTGCCTCCAGTGCAAGGAGGTGAATTGTCTGCAGGGTTCTGGGAGAAGTTGACCGAGTGAGCCTGGAGAGAGGAGCTGTTAGCCGGCATGACAAGGGAGAGGATATTTAAGCGGAAAGTTGTTCTGTAGTTAACATTTGTCCTAGGTACAGGAGGCTTGTTTTGGGCATTACTGTTTCAGGGATCAACTGTATTTTTCCTACTGCATAGTTCTGTATAACAGAGGAAGATTGGGTTTTAGCTTACCTGAAAGCCCGTAAGCTTTTGTCTTAAGGAAATGACATGCTTGAAACCTGCTTCAAACTGTAAACTGTGGTACCCTAATGCCTTGAAAACCCCTCAAAGCATAAAGTCTGCGATGGGAGAGGAGGAAGAGAGAATCCTGGGCCTCTGCTAAAACGTCTTTTACTGAATTCCTTTCTATGGATAAGAGTGATTTTTTTTTTTCTTTTTTTTTCAGTTTCCCCCACTACCACCCCTTTCCCATTCTGCCTGGCTTACCGGTTTTTGAATTCAGCATAATAGTCATCTACAACTTCCGCTAATTCCATCTTTTATCTGTATCTGGATGCTTTCCCTCATTTTTGGCATAATAAGATAAAATAAACTTATGTCTTGTCTTACTAATGAATATTTAGTGTAAACAACAGAAGGAATAACTAACAACTCTGGGAACGAAAGCCAACGGCAGGAATAGGCTGTAAGCATTTCAGTGCTTTGAAGCCAGCCTGTCTGCTCAGTGCATCTTTTATTCCTGCAGCACTGAATGCTAAAAGAGGACGTATATAGCTGCTTTTTTTCCCTGCAGCTTACTGTCATTGATGCTAATGACAACATAAAGGGAACAGTGCTAACCATTGTGCAGTAGGACTTAGCAAGGACTTTGCTCTGTTTTAAGTGGTTTATTTGACCTTTTAGTAATGAGCTATTTTGAGCTTTTAGTAGTGTTTCAAATGTAGTATTTTGAATGAGGGGTTTTTCTGCAATTTTAGTCTGAGCATCGTAGGAGGAACATTATATTTTTTTAAAAAAAGAAATCTACTAGTCTGATTCCTTTCATCCCTAAAGCTGAATAGCTACAGCATTGAAAAGCATTTTAGGAATTGAAAAAGGTTTTAGGAATAGAAAAAGAAATTCACTGTTTTTAACAGTAGTATTACCATGTTTGTCTCTGGATTCAGTTAAGTGGTCATCCTGTTTTAACCTTTAAGGAAAAGGACAAGGGTGTTGAACGCTAGCAAATGTTTCTCCTCTTCCTATTATAGAATACTGGAATTAAATGTGTAAATTAATTGGTCCTAAAACACCTGACTAAAAATTGCTTCTCTCTATTCCGGTACCATTCTCTTAACTTTGCCACTATTGTCATCTCCCAAAACCTGTCTGGCAATAATAGTTGATTTTTTCATTCAAATACCTTCCTTTGTGTTTAAAATTAATGGGCCTGTAAGTATCCCTTCTCTTAAAAAAAATTTGAATGTGTTTATGAGAACCTGAGGGATACAGACTTGTTGTTCTTCCTCTAAAAAAGATGAGGAAATACAGGCAACCTGCAAAGAGTACAATGAACTTTGATAACTAAAGTTACTGAAATTTCAACCTAGGATATATGGAACAATACTATCATGAAGTTCAAATGGAGTTTTTTCCGCGAGCACCTCGTCCATGTGTTTATACTCAGAAAATACACATTGGATTCAGTGTTTCTGAAAACCCAAATATGAAAATTTAGTGTTTATTAAAATCTTTGCATGTTTCATATGGAAAGAAAAGAATTGTTCTTACGTCTTCCTTCTTAGATGCATCTCTCACTCAGTTTTGTAGAACTATAAGAGACTTGGAGTAGTTGCCCGCTCCATGCTTTAGGTAAGGCAGAACCAGTAGTTATTTGCACTTTCTGATAGTTGTTTGTCAGAAATGTTTGTTACAAATTTGGATACTGAGATGCTTTTTTTGTTTTGTTTTGTTTATTTGTTTTGTTTGCATTTGGTTTTGTTTTCCTGCCAGTTTGTAATTTGGACGTGCACATAAGAAGGAAAATGTAAAAATTTGACAGTGCTGTGACAGATGTTTTTAGTGAAAATATTAACTGAGCTCATGAAAGGGTTATCCTATAAATAGAATATGGATGTATGTGTATATGTTTTACATGTTACTGATTTTTAATTCTAAGGATTATGCTCTTGCTCAGGGAATCTGTCTGAAAATGTAGCTTGAATTTGTAATTTTAAAGAAGGAAAACGAATTTGCTGTGGAAGAAATGAGCACTAAGCATTTCCTTACTACTTCACTGAAGGGAAAGGGAGGAAGTATTGCCACCTGGTGAATGATTTGCCTGATTTGGAAAAGAGTGACTTCAGCACAGCTGAAGAGGGGGTACAATAAGACATGCACAGTACTGTCAGAAGAGCTCATAAGCCACATCTTTGTTTTTGGAGTAGAGTATGTAGCTTGTGTCTGTCCACAGCTACCTTCAGAATGGAACAGAAAATCTGGAATGACATCCAGATGCAGAAGATGTTAATGATCATGAAAAAGTTTTGCTGCAGGATCAGATTGATTAGTGCTGATTTGAGATTTTTGACCATCAGTGTACCATCAGTGGAATGGAATTATAACAGGATAAAAAGCTGCCTAATTCATCACAGTTTAGAGGCAGGATTAGTATGTGCCCTGTGGGCTTGACGTAGGGTCATCAGGGAATAAGAAGTGGCAGAAAATATGGAGATAGAAGCTGATAAGAGGTAAAAAAAAAAAGGTGGTGGGGGGGAAGTCAGACCCACAATTTGGTCTGCCGGATTTGAGCTCTTTGCTGAGTATGTTCTTCAGATGAATTAAAGGATTTATGGTACTTGCAGCTTTTGTCTTGTAACCATCTACATCTTACCTTTGTCTATAGAAATACAAGTACATTGTAACATTGCAGTTGGCTGTTGTCAAATACCAGTTAAATACTCTGTCTGTACATTGGCTGCTAAGGTAGAAAAGGACTTTGTTCAAGGAAAGTTTGCATTTTTATTCCATATTTTGCAAATACCACTTTTTTTCCCCTCTTTGGTGATCCCTGAGTACTTTTAGACAAGTTTTGAAACTGGCAGCTGAAGTAAAATTGGCTTCTGAAGTATATCCAGCAGTGCACCTGTGCAGCTGCCATTGACCACTTCTGAAATGGAATTGAAATCTATGTTAAGCATGGCTGATTATTTCTCCATGTAGTGCCCGGTGTATTACCTATAGGTTTTGTGCCTTGAAATTTAAACCATGGCCTGAAGTTGAAAACGTAAGGTCTATGGTGAAGATATAATTATTAGATAAGATTATGTTTTCAATTAAAGATTTAACACTGCTTGATACATACTTTAATAGATGCTCTTGTCAGGAGGTACTTTGTTTTTGCTGAAAAGGATCTGACTCTACAACATTGCTAGAAATAGTCTTCACTCTTCAGTCAGTCCTTGTGATTTGGAACATAAATGGGAAGTTTGTAAAGAAGATTAAGTCAGTTTGTAGTGATGCTCTATTCAAATGCACTGGTTTTGTGACCTTATCTACAAAGGTACCAAATAGGAGCTTGCTGCTGGGTGGCAGATGGTGATGCAGTTTGATGGGCACAGGGTTAAAATGAGTTTACTGAAATGTTCACAAATGCCATCAAATCCAAATATAAGGGTTATTGATGAAGTATTAATAGCTATTTATAGCAACTTTAAATATCCCAGAAATACTTGTTACTTTTGTTCTGAAGCAAAGCGCTGGTGGCATGTTGTCACTCTGAATCAGTGCAAATCACTGCTCTGTCTAGCAGAGAGGTAGGTTTTTATTGCAAGCAGTGATATTTTTTCTAAGGGACCGTTGCAGGCAATGACAGAACACTTGTCACAACTATAAAACACTTTTATGTGTGCACAGAGCTGAGTTAAACTGCATCTATAGATCAGTGTTTTCCAGATTCAAACATGCTATAAAGATAAAATATGTACTTAGTTTTGTGAATGAGATCCAAGATGTTAAAATTCAGAAAAGTTTGAGAGAAGAACCTATTTATAGATGTGGCTGCAGAGTCTCTGAATCAGGTGTGTGTTATTTTCCCACTCCAAAGTTTTAAATATTTTAAACACATACATAAAATATGAAAGCACGATTTTGTATATCCACTTTTATCAAAGCTTTAAAAAATTAATTGCTTTCTCTCCCCCCTTTTTTTTTTTTAAATCTAACCATTACATTTACAGTTCAGGAACTTTGATTTTGGGTTTAGAAGTCAAGCAAAATTTAATGTTACAAAACCAATGCAAATTTTTTACATTAATTTTATCTTCCAAACTCTTTTGAGTTTTTCGGTAGCAGTGTGTCTTACTGTCTCTAGCTGTATGGAGATGGATGTCTACTTAATTTTTCCACAAGTGAGTGAGAATAAACATTCCTAGAGAAAATGAACAGTAGTTCAAGAAATGGAGAATCCATTTCTGTCACTTAATTAAGGTCTGATGCAGTGCAAGGTGCTAGCAGTATGACTTCTCTTCTTAGCAAACTAATTTGATGATGGAAACCATCCTGGACTTTTTCCGATCTTTTGTTTTCTTTGCAATTGTTTTTTTGCAAGCGCAGGCTGTTTAGCAGCATTGACTACAGAATATGCTGTTCCAGTTTCTGGCTGCTTGTGGCTCAGGACAAGCAGGGAACGATGTTTCTGGCTCAGGAAATTGGCCTCTCTGTTGGCTGAAGTCCTGCGTGTGTCCCAGCCTGGTCCCTAATTCTGATGAGCACCATCTGCAAGCTGCGTAATTATCCGGAGAGGCTCTAATGATGTGATAGTCTGCTAGTACTGAACTGTAAATGGCATCCTGACGCTTCAGCAGGGGAAGGATGATTCTTAATGAAATTGGCCCCTGCAGTATCTCAGACGAACAAAGCTGTAACTTTTTAATGATCTCTTGAAGACAGGTCACAGTTTTATAATTATTTCCATCTCTGAATATACAGGAGTACCATTCCATTTTGGTCCCAAAGGGTTTTACCCTGTTTTCTTCCAGAAATTGCTTAGCAGTTGGGATTGCCATGTCCTTAGTGTTTTAGTCATCGTAGACATAAATGCTTTTTACCCATATTATTTCTGTGCTATTTGACTACCAGTAAGTGCATTTGCAGCATTTCAGCTGATATTTATTAATGACGGGTTGCACAGTCTGACCTACTTTTCTGTGCACTAAGACAGTGAATGTAACCCCTTGGAAGAGAAATGAGAAAACTGCCGGAAATACTGATATAAATGATTCAGGGAAGACCAAATGATCAAATACTGCTGAATAATATAGTAAAGCTGTATCACTGAATCTAATGAAAAGTAAAAAATTTGGTTTAAATAAATACATCATGTGTGCTGTTCAGAGGATGGGGAAAATAACAAACATTTCTTCGATCAAACCAAAATTAGAGTGGCATTTTTCATGTCAGATAATTATTTTCCATGCACTTAAATAGTGTGATTTTAGAATTATAAACATCTCGTGGTTACTCTAAGAACTCTTTGTATCACCTTCATTCAACAAATAGAGAAAATTTATTTTTTAGAGAAATTTGAGAGAGTTTGATTTCTAAGAGCGATTTTTTTTTTTTTTTTTTTTTTCTTCCTGCTGGTCAATTCTGTCACATTTGTGCAAAACAACCCACCAACAAACCCCAAAACCAAACAACCCAAAAGCCAAACCAAACAAAAAAAATCCCCCTTTCATTTCCTCTCTGGTGCTGTGGTATTGCAGATGCTTGTCCATTCCTTTCCCACCTCCTTCAGGGAACTTTCGTCAAAGGTAATTGAAAGGCATAAGCAGAAGGAATAGTACTTTACCTCATACAGGTTATTGGATATCTTGCATGTTCCTCTGTGTCACCGTCTGCGAGAATGCTTGTTGGGCAATGCAGCCAGTCTCCTTGTACACACCAGTTGCAGTATGTGTAGAGAAAAAAGAGAGTAAGACTGAAGGTACTCTTTTCAGCCTTACCTCTTCTGCTTCGGACTCTTAAAGTAGTTGAAAGTCAGGAGTGTATGAAATAACTCTTGAGTTATACTCAGGTGGTAAAAGAGATTAAAATGACAAGATTTCTCGAAAAAACCCATGTTCTCACCCTGCTGAGATTAGCTGGACGTCTCTGGGCACTTGTGTTTTAACCTTCATGGTACTGACTGTCAGGAACATTTGGCTTCCAAGCTAGATACCAGAAAAGCTGAAAAGACAATCCTCTGAGCAGATGAAGAATCTGAAGTATGCATTTCCTTCCAGAGGTGGACAGAAATTTTGAAAAGCTGTAGGTTTGCTGTCCAGTTGAGATTATGAAATTTGGATTTATTACTTGTATTTGCCCTCTACCTACAGGCTTGTGAAAAATTTAGATGCCTCAAAGACATTGATAAATACATTTTATCCGAAGATAAGGGGTGGAAAAAAGATTACAACTGCTTTCACAATATTCTATGTAATTCCCTTGTAAGGAGAGAAGAATACCACATATCATTGTGAAGGCTGGTTAAATAGATTTTATTTTGAAACTGGTGATTCTGCAATATATGCTTGGCAAGGGCTTTTTAATTAACAGAGAGTAGTTATTCCAAGAAGACTGTCAAAGTTTCTGCATACTTTGCTGACCATGCCAAGTGGAGAAAGAAAGTCAGAATTTAAGTGGTGGTTAATTTGTCCTCATCTGAGAGCTCCAACACTTTTAAATTACACATCAGCTCTAAGGATGTCTTTTCTTTTGTAAACAGTCATCTGGTGGATGACTGTTTACTTGCAATTTCACAATTCTTGTTCATTATTGTAGTGGACCTTCTCTGTTCCTCAGAGTTAAATGTGTATACATGTTCCCTCAGCTTCTCTCTAGCAGTTGTCTAGATGGATATTTAGCTTATCAAGTTCTAAATATTTCAGAAAACTGAGAGCAGAATAGAGTTTATGGTGGCTTATGCGACTTCGGTGGTGTCTTTCTGATTTTTGTGAAGAGCTTTATAAACATGGTTGCTTACTGTTTTCCCTCAGGTAAAAGTAGATGCTTGTTTTGGTAGAGCTATAGCCATATCTCCATTTTAATAGACCTATTTTATAATTACAGAGTTGTAGAATAATTCTTGTTTGAGAGGACCTAAGTTTATCTAGTCCAACCTGCTAATCAAAGCAGGGTTAGATGTGAGGTCATTGCAGGTTGTTCAGGGTTTTATCAGTTTGAGTCTTGAAAAACTTCAGTGATGGAGTCTGTACAACATACCTGGGCAGCTTTCTGCACTGATGGGTTGTTCTCATGGTGAAGTTTTTCCTTGTATCACATGTGATCCTTTAATTTCAACTTAACACCTACTGGCTTTTGTTCTCCCACACCACACCAGTATGAAGAGCCCAGCTCCACCTCCTCGATGCCTTCCTGGAGGTACTGTTAGGCCCTCCCAAAACCCTTCTCCAGGCTGACAAGTCCTGGCTATGCAGCCTCTGTTTAGTTTTAGTTTTTAGACTGCTTAACTAGGATGGATAAATGTGTGGTGGAGTGGTTTTAGTGGAAAGAGGTTTTGATCACTTGGGAGTTTTTGATCTTACTGCGACACCTGTTGCAGGATGGCTACGTTTTTTTAAATAATGTGATCAAGAGTGGAAAATGCAGTGACTGATGTGTGATACCTGTGTACTCCACTCCATGCCTGACATACTTGCATCTTTCTCACTCTTTTACTATCGCTAAATCTTGTAATCCATGGGCAAATTCTTAAACTAAATGCAACTTTTGTGTACTTTAAATTTTTATGCTTTGAAGATCTAAGGTATCACCAAGTATTGCTGTCAAAACCAGTTCTGGAGTCTGATACCTCTGCTTCAACAGTGAAACCCGTACAACCATAGTTAAAGAAATAACGGGTCTGCAGGGGTGGCTTTTCTTGGATTAAATTTGGGCGGTTTCAGATAGATGGAGGTACTAGTTCTCAAGAAACGAGCCTGGGAATAGGAGCCAAAAAAACACTGTAAGTAGTTGGTATTCTGTACCTATTCACATAATGAATATACCCAGCATAAAATCTTGATAGTGTCTGATATTAAACATGTATTGTTTGATGATTACGCTTCCCTCTTTGAAAAAAAAAGTTTAAATATTCAGTTACATCATTTGCTGTTTAAACATAATTTTTACTATTTCCTTTTTTATCTTTTTTCAGTGACAATGACAAATATTGGAGAAAAAGGTAAGATTTTTATTATCTGTTTATAAGTGGAATTCATATATCTGGGTAGAATAGTAGTTTACTAGTAGAATTAAGATACAAATCTAACTAGTTTTAAATAAGTATAGTTTTTGTGTTCCTCAGCTCCTTTTATTATCCTGCTATTCCTGAATATTGCAAATAAAGATAAGAAAAAAATTTCGCTGTTCCTACTGGCTTTCTGATGTGCCATCTAAAATACTCCTCATATTCTGTTATTTAAAAAAAAGTGTTCATAGCAGAGAAAGCTCTTGTAAAAGCAGGACTTCTGGCTATGAACAGGGTGTTGGTGCAGATGCAATCTATTTAAATGGGAGGTAAATTTTTACTGTAGTTTCTTTTTAGCCAGTGTCTTTAAAGAAACAAAATCCTTTGGATATGTAGCCTTTTCAGAATATAATAAAACTACCTCATTAGCAGTTCCTACAGTTCCTACCCTGAGACTGTAACATGTTTAGATTACTTTTTCAGGTGCTATTTTACTACTATGGCACAGCATGGAAATGTAAAGTGTGGGGCTGCAGAGCTTTTGGAGGACGGGGTTAAGAGTTAGGAGATAAACTTTATGCTTTTTATGTTTGTGTAATTCCAGCGTATTTTATCAAGTCATTGGCAAGTCCCTCACTTAGAAAAAGTGCTTATCAATTAAGAAACATTTGCTTGAAAAACTTTCTTCAGTTCAGTGATCTTTCCACACATATGAGTGCATAAACGTATCTGCAAATTTCAGCACCTGCACTGAAGTAATTCCAGTTTCTTGCTGCTCCATTCTGTGTGAGAGGGGACACAAGTGTATTGTTATGCATTGCTCACAAAACACATTAGAATTATCAGCAAAATGCATTGGAGAACATTAAATTCTCACTCAAGGCCTTGGTCAGGTTCAGCCAGTCAAGAGAAATTTACCCTGGCTTATACTTCCGCCCTAAATTTTTTCCGGGGTGAAAACTGGGCAAATGGGACTCAGCCCTACTACAGGTTGCCTCAGATCTCCAGACAACTCTAGCCATCCTAGCTATTTGTAAATAGATTGCCTTCATGCAAGGGATACACCATTTGGGTTGGGGGTTTTGGGGGGGTGGTTCAGAAAAACTGTGAAATAGAAGGATTTCTGCCAGGGAGATGCAGAAATCTTCTTTCACTGTCTCAAGGGAAATTAGGTTTTATGTTGGACTCTCAACAGACCCAGTGGAGCCGTGGGTAGCCCAGGGTCTCCATCGCAGTGCAGAAAAACTGGTGGGTAGATAACCTGGGAGGAGTGACCAGCTGGGACCTTGGCCAGGTTGGAGAACTGAGGTTCAAGATCAAACAAGATGAGCTCGAGTCTTGTGCAATCTTTAAAGGGGAATCTTGGGATAATGTCCTTAGGCTAAACTTTCATCTTCCTTCAGTAGTCTTTTCTTTTTTTCCTTTAATGTATGAACAATTTCCTTATCAATCGCAATTGTTGTTTTTCTCACAACAATAGAATACTGATGCAGATTAGTAAATGCATCGTGTACAGAACTGAGGTAACTTGCCCTACCTTGCTCTCACTGTATGCCTTGAATATACTATTGTTTAAAAAAATACTGATTTTGTTTGAGTAAATCAGGGGGCTTTTATAGTTGATAGAAATGTTCTGATAAAAATGTGGACTGTTCCTGTCCAGAAGCTTGTGCAATAGCAAGTTGGTTGGTCTTTTAGTGTATTGTTCTTTGTGTGGAGTCCAGTTCTATCACTTACTTATGCTGATCAGATTTTTCTTTCAGTTTATAGGCTTGGCATATGGCTCTTTTCCTCTGTCATCTCTAAAGCTCTGTACAGAGTTGCTCCTTAAATTTTCTTAGGGTTTTTTTATTGTTTTTACTGCTTTGTGAATAAGAGTAAATATTTACAGTGTTTCTGTTTTTTGAATAAACAAACTTCAACACCAGAAATATTTATTCAGTGTTACTATTGGGGAAAAATTACAAAAAATAAGATCATCCTGGGCAATTGTTCCTGCATTTATACACTCCATCATGCATGTGTTATAGAAATTTATTTAGCACTGAATAGTATTACGTACAAAAAACCGCCCATGAGCTAACCATACAAGAGCAATATATCAGACTGTGTAGTTAAAGTACAGGTTTCCCTTTATGTTTTTTTAATGATCTTATGAATTTATAGAAAAATACTCTTTCCTGTCTTTGGAGTAAGTTAATTAGGGGATATGAGTTTTAGATATGCTATTTACTGTAGTGAATTTCTTAGTACAGTGAGAGATTTTAAGAAGAAATACCTATCCATCCATGGCAGGCTCTTAGGAAAAGTTAATGTCACCTTCTGTATTCTAGTAAAACAATTCAGCATGATAAATGCTCACTGGCATCTGTTAAAAATATAAGAATAATCACTGGCTGTGAAGAACAAAAAGTAGTGAATGAACATTTTAATTTAAAGGAACTGCAGGTTTGTAAAAACCACCCAACTGTCCTCCCTCCTAAAATCTAGCAAAACAAATTAACTGGTTATAGTTACTGCTCAGGTATCATGTGTGTATCCACCCCAAGACTCCCCTCACTCTTGTCATCATTTAGATAACTATACTTCCTTTGGCAGGGGGCTGGGACGTTTTTGGGAGAGGGGGAGTTTGCGTGGTTAGCAGTCTCCCTGCATGGTTTATAAAGCTAAAAGGCAGAGATGCATCAGTTAATTAGGATTTAACAAATGTGTAAGGAGAGAGTGCTTGCTAAATAATTATGGGGCTTTAATAGGCCCATTCCCCTCAAACTTTTGTAATCTATGTAGACTCTATCATGACTTTCCCCACAGAGTGTGTATGTCTAATGTAAAGTTGCAGTGCTGTATTTTTGTTGCAAAGCTTTTGCAGAGCTGTTTGTAAGTACTACAGTATCACTGCTCTGTTTGTATTAATTCTGTTCCTTTTTAATTTTAGTTGTGTGCCTGGTTGCTTACCACATATTTTTCATGCTGTTCGTCTGGTCATATTGGAAAACAATCTTTACGCTACCAATGAATCCTTCAAAAGAAGTAAGATAAACTTAACTTTTGTTTTTGAAATAGCCTAGTTAAATGCCGGATTCTGTAGTATTTGAATAACTTAGTCTCTGATCTGATGTAGTCTTACACTGTGTAGAAAAACACAGATGATAGTTACACAGCTTCTTAATAGGAGTGAGTCAGATAGCAATCAATATAGTGACCAAGACAAAAAAAAATAACACCTTCTCTAAATTTTAAAGTTTTTAATAGATATTTTAAAATGAGCTACTTATGACATTAAGGAGAAAAAATCCTGTCCACTTGAAAA
The DNA here is from genome assembly GCF_009829145.1 of Chiroxiphia lanceolata. Taxonomy (NCBI): domain Eukaryota; kingdom Metazoa; phylum Chordata; class Aves; order Passeriformes; family Pipridae; genus Chiroxiphia; species Chiroxiphia lanceolata. The sequence continues at coordinate 31,187,817 of NC_045640.1, forward strand.
ATGTGAGTTATTTGAACTACTAGCTTAAATTTTTGCATGGGAATATCAGACTTTTATGTGGGCAAAATTTTATTTCCCCATGTTTAAGACTTATATTTTCTGCCAGCATCTGTCTGCTGTCCTCTGAATTAAAGATTCTTCCCCATGTATTTTGGTATAAAGGAATTTGTGCGTTGTAGTGGGAGTGCACATTGGGTAAGCTGATGCTGGGAAGCCACAGCTGGCTAAGCAGGAAGGGAGCTAGTAAACAACAGCCACATGGAAAAAAGGTTATTGATGGAAATGCTCCCCATGCAGCTTAGTACAACCAACACAACTTTTTGGCCTCTTCCATCCTCTCTTTATTCAGAAACCCCCTAGTCCTCAGTAGGTGCTATGTCACGCAACCTCCAAGGCCAAGAGGAATCATTCTGTGGCTGCTCTATAGTTTGAAATACCCACAAAGCCATTACTTACTTCAGCATGGACTCGTAAGTCTAGCTGCTTTAAGTACCATGTCAACACAAAATAACTGGTGGTTTCTGCTGTCTGTAGTGCAGAGGTTCTTTTCTGAATAGTTTTCATTCACCACTAAGATACGTAGTTGCAGAAACAAGTAGATAATTCAAACTAATTGCGGTTTTCATTGAAGTTCACACTGCAGTCTTTACTACAGCTTGGGATAGGGAGGAGCAAAATAAATTAGGAGTCTATTTCATTTGGTAATTACAGAGCCAAATGTGTGCATGTATATGGTGACTGTAGCAATAATTAGAAGGGTGTTCAAAGCACTGGACTGATGCCAATGAAAGACTTCCAAAACATTTTGACAAATCCTACTAATTACAGTAGGATTCCAAAGCCATCATACAATACTACTGAAGAACTTCAGATGGGGTATGGAAGTTGGGTAATAGAAAGCAATGTGTGATGTTTCTGTGTTCTTTGAATTTACACAATGTTGCTGGCAGAAAGTGACATCTTTGTTGTTCCATGTCTTTTTCTTGTTCTACTAGAGCAGTATTTTCAAAATTTAATTGGGGTATTTTGTGATGTTAAGTTACTGCTTGACTTCCATTTTCTAGGATGAAGTCTGTGAATACTAAAGGATTATCTTTTCAAATGAACTGAACTGACTTATCTAGCAAAAACTCATTTGAATACTGAAAAACAGTTTCAGCATTTGGTTTTCATGAATAGTGTAGCTGGTGCAAACTGCACAGCTTTCTTTTAAGCTTATTTCAAACTTAAACACATATAGAAAGTAGACTTTGAGGGACTTTGCTGTAGTGTGTGCCATTCTGTACCTGTGCATACTAGCTATATGCAAGTACTGCATGAGGGTGGGAGAGAAGATGGTTTCCCAGGAAGGAGTGTTTGTAAACTTAGGACTACTCTGAGGACCAGTACAAAATAATGGAGTAGGTAGCTCTGTTTACATCCAACCAGCATTTTAAAAAAAAGTATTCTGAACCAAGTTTCTGCAGTGAGAAATTGTATGTATCATTAATATAAATCAAATCAGATTTTGGTAAGAGTGTGTTCTTGGAAGGGAAAAAAATGAATGGTGACTTGAGAAACTCAGGCTAAACGGTGAATCTCCAGCTTCAGCTGGAAGATTGTGAGCTTTGCAAGGAAGAGTGGAGTGGTGCCTTCTCTATGGTGGTGAGAGTAGGTTCCTAACTCTATGTTTCTCTTTGCTTCCTTAGTTTTACTTACTGCCTCACTTCCTTTTAGGAAAAAATTCAATATTGTAACAACTAGCCTTCCTGTAAACATAAATGCTATGGAGTGGGCTTCTGTTTCTAGCACAGGTTAGAGACAGCCACTCTTCCTGCCAAATGTGGACTTCTTTTCAGAGATGATTTTGTATCCTCTTTCTGGAGAATATCAGAGATGGAGATATTAAAGTCTTTGGCATCTGCCCATTTCTAGAAGCTACAGTGACAAGGCTATGGTGCTGTGTTGCAAAGGACTTTAGAGTATAAGGAACAGAAGTTCCTTATACATGACAACAGAAGTTGTCATTTTATTCAGGAAGATGTTCAAGATGTGGTTATTCTGTCATATAGGACACCCATCTCTTCCTTCTCTCAGCCAGTCTCTGTAGTAAAAACAGAGTAGTAACACCTGCATGACAAGAACAGCAACTCTCTAGTGACAAAGAATAAAAGGGAAAATGCCAGACAGAAGAGAAATAAAGCTATCTTTTTGGCTGTTATTAGTAGTGTATTTTCTTTCAGTTAAATACTGACATCCGTAGCTTATATTCACTAGCTAATATTTGGTATTACAGAAGTAAATTAGCTGACCTTTCAGGGGAATGATAAGCTCTTGATCTTCCTCTTGAAGAGAGTTGCTTAATAATTCTGAAAGCATTCATCTCTACGTTGATACCAAATCAGAAGTATTTTTAATTTTGCCATAAACTGAATTAGTTGTCTTGGGAACACTGGGTTATTTGCTGTAATTCCTTGTACTTGCTGCTAATCCATCTTCATATAATGAATATTTATTTCTCATTACACATCTACAGTTGCTTATTTAACTTGGAATTTGCTAACATTTCTTTGATTTTAAAAATTATTCCAGTTTCATCTATCATATTCAGACAAGGAATCCCTAGAGAGAGAACCTAGAGGTGAATCCCAGCAAGAAGTCTTAAGACGGGCAGCCAAGGATCTTCCTATCTATACACGGACAATGTCTGGAGGTAAATAGATGTTCTGGAGGCCACTGAAGACAGGTGTCTTGGTGTACTACCTAAACTAATTTAAAAAAAATTTAAGAGTTTGGATTGAAGGGAAGAAGTGCTTTTCATCCTTCATAAAATAACAAAATGGTCCAAGAACTTAACTTTAATGTAACTTTGTGCAGCTACATTTATTCAGCGTAAAGATTGTTGGAAAGTAAATTGTGGCATACAGTTTAGGATTTTAAAGTGGATTGACACTTTTTAGATGTTTTCAAATTGATTTTAGCAAGTAGCTTGTAAAACTAACAAGCTGCAGAAGAGGCTGTAGCAGTCATTAGCTGCACAGATTTGTTTTTACATAGGTTAAAAAAATAGTTATAAAAAAAGAATCACTATCTGCATGTTATATATAGATAGATAGATCACAGTAAGAAATTGTTACTGTTTTACTTGTTGGTTGTTCAGTAGCAAGAACAAAGGTTCTTCCAAACTAAGAGTTAATCTAACCCTACTGATATTGTCAGTTTGTGAATGCTGGCTAGCTAAGCAAATCCAAGAGATAATCTCATATAGTAAATTAAAGCTGTTAGAACAATAGCTTAAAATAGCTATATTGTTGAATGATCTTTAAAGTTTTTCCAGTCTAGTAGGTTTTTGTGGGTTTTGTTGGTTCGTTGGTTGTTTTGCAAAGCTGGGGGTTTGGAAGGAAAAAACCATGATTAGCATGATTAGCAGAGATTGCAAAAATTGAGCTTTTTGGGTTCACTTTGATAGATTCAGCATTGCAAGTAGTTAAAGAATGCTTTGGTATTTGCGACTCTTTCTGATCATGTTGAAATGCTTTCCTGGGGGGTTCTTCTGGGCTGAGCTGCTAGTATTTATTTTTGCACAGACTTCAGGTATCAAAATGTGTAACTGTACATTGACCTCTAATCTTGGAATGTTTTTTCTTTAGCAATCAGATACTGTGACAGATGCCATCTTGTAAAACCAGATCGTTGTCATCACTGTTCTGTATGCGACAAGTAAGAAAATATTTTAAATAAGTGGTTTTCTGAATTAATCCATTTTTTCCTTAACACAACAGCTTTTATTTTTTATGAGTAGATTTTTCAGGTTTAATATTTTGGCAGGTAAGCTTTTTTCCCTTAGATTTTTTTTCAGATTTAGTTTTCATTTACTTATTTCTAGGAAAGTCTGTAACTTAGTCTAATTCATTTGATGGCTTCCTTGATGCCAGCATTGATTACGTGGTCTTCTACATTCTTTACATAATAATGAATTTTCTTTAAGAATGTAACCAAAAATAGCTGATAAACAAAAATTTGCTTCTTTTGTTAGAATCTGAATAAACATCACTACCCATCTCAATCTAATCATGATGTCACATCTTATCTGAGGTAATAAACTTAATATCCTGGTTTTCACTGGATAAGTTGCAGGTTACTTTTGTTTAAAGAAAGAAGCAGCCAAACATTCTCCCATTTCTAACTGGGAAATAAAATAAAGATTTTGTTTGTCTGCCACAAAAAGAAGTTAACATCTGTAGTCCCCAGAAGTCTGATTGCTTTCTAATTTAATCTTTCTTTTGGCTTTTGTTCTCTCTGACCTTTCTCTAGCAAGCTTGGATGTCTGTGCGTTTCTTCACTCTTGCCCCCAGTGCTTTAAATTTCATCTTTGAGAGAAGACACTTCCTCAAAGGATGATCTATTCTTAGCTTTAAGGCTGTTCCAGTTACTCTTCAGCTGATACAGCATCAAACCTTCCAACATGATTGTGAGGTGGAGAAGACATTCCATTTTGTCCAGCAGAGCAGCAGAGGCAGTGAAAGAATAACAGAATTGAGGCAGAAAGGGCATCTTGGTTGTGTTTTATGGAATGGTGGTTGAAATGTAAGATAGGAAAATAGTCATATATCTTTTTACTGGAGAAAAAGAGTGACTTGTGTTATCGTATAAAATGTGAATGAAATTTGCAGAATGCCATTAGTTAATATATTTTGCAGGATACCTTTATTTTGTCCTTACCTTGTCAAAATTTGCTTACTTCAATTACTTCAATTTTCATGTGCACATTTTGTTAATGAAGAGTGATTAATTGGAAAACTGTTCGGTATTTTTCATGCAAGGTAAGTTCTTAAAAACCTCATGTGCATATGTGTATATTTCTATAAAAGCAAACCATAATTCTTGGAAATATATTTAGTTGTATGACTAAGTAATTAGTAATGACTTAGTAGTAATTGCATTAGCCCCATTTCTAAGGCTCTGGCAGAGAATAAAGAACAGTTGAAAAACCTATACCGAATGAGAACCAAATCCTGAAGTTGAAGCTCTGGATTGCGTTTTCTTAAATCACTAAGCTCGTGACAGATCGGGTGTTTTGAGTTTAGGTTATCTGCACTTCACTTGCAGGTAAACAGTTTTATGTGAATTTAAATGCACATATTTGTTAAATAGATTAGGTACACAATAAATATGGGTAATTCTTAATCTCTATGTGAGTAATTTAAATCTGACATGTATCTGTGCTTCTGACTTTTTTTTTTTTTCTTTTGCCTTTTGCGATGCTTGGAATTCTGTTGGGGTTATTCAGATGCATTTTGAAAATGGATCATCACTGCCCTTGGTGAGTGTACTATTGGCTTTCTTTTCTCACTTTCTGATTTGATAAAATACGCTCTTGCTGGGCCTTTTGTGAAGGTGATACTTCACTATTCCTAGAGTTAGATGCTTATGCGAAGTTACTGGCCTTGCAGAACCATTGGAGTTATTTACTGTATGTCTTCTTTTCTTAGTTGTGACATATGGAAAGAAGTTCATGTATAATTTTTCTTAGATCTCTGAGTTGGGTAACTATGTTTTTACAATAAAGATGAGGTAGACTTCTGGTCAATGAAAAACTTCTTTTAAGGATTGCTATTTTCTTTATAGTTTGAGTATTACTGTGCCTTTGTTGCAATGAATAATGAAATGCCACCCTAGGTTAAAAATGAAAGGGCAGGGCTGTATCTGGTTCCCTTTACTGAAGCTCCCAGGACAACTGGAGTGGGCTTGCTGGAAACAGCAAGTTAGTTCTTTTAGATTTACAGGTTTTTGTGTTCTTTCATTTTTCCTCCCCTCTCCCTCCCACCGTCCTTTCTTTTGCTGCCATGTCAGCCTGCACAGTGGTTTTGTTCTCCTGTGTTTTCTTAGCAGCCCTTGGGACTAGTGGGTAGGCAGGTTACATAATTAATTTTATGTCAGTTTGGCAGGTGTCTCACAGAAATAATTAAAATAATTGTTTAGTAAGGTCCAAGTTGAGATAATCGAGTGATATGTGGCAGTTCTTCACTGTATGAAACCTATCAGAAAAGAAGAATCTCCTGTGTTGGACAAACTGATGGGTTCTAAGCAGCTGTTTTGACACTTTCTTAAATCCAATTCTGAGGCAGAGGAGACTCTGTCCTGAGGGAAGAAGGGGTGCTGGTCTCTTCCTGTTTGTCGTGGTCCTGACTACAGCCTCAAATAATGCAATTTGATTTCAAGAATCTCCCCTTATTTTGCATCTACATGGTAGATTCAATGGAAAGAAATAGTTATCTGTATATGGTAGAGTTACTTCCTACAAGTTTTTTTGCTGTAGGAATATCAGCATGTGAAATGTGATGATGTTCAGTGTTAGTAATGTGCTTCTTAAAAAAAAACAACAAGAACAAAAAACCTCACAACAAAACAGGGAAAGCTATAAGAAAAACAGCTGTCAGGCTATTCCTGACAAAATATTGGTGAAAAGTCTCAATACGACTATTATTGTTCGGTATTATAAACACTTCTTATAGCTTTATGGTCTCTTTGAGATTGTTTGAGTTGTTCTATCTTAAGACATTTAAATGAAAATGTAAACTTCATGTAAACTTCAATTTCATAATATAAATCCATTGTATCAAATAGTAACTCATAAACAGCACTTAAATTTTTTGTAAAAGGGGAGTGAAGTGTTATTTCACTAGGGCTGAGACTTCTAGGAAAACAAACTCCGTTTTCCTCTCAGTAGCATTTGTGTATTTTACCTGTTTGCAGTCTTCTTAATCTAACAACAAAAACATACCCAGTTTGAGAGAGTATTTACATTGCTCATTGTTTTTAATCTAATAAGCAGTGGGTGCAAAAAATAAAAATACAGATGGAGAAGATAATTGAAAGATGTGTAATGCTTCTTGATGGAGAATTGTTCCTTTTGTATTCCAAGTAACAGAAAAGCATAGAAAAAGAAGTATTGTCTTGTGTTATTTTTCCTGTTTTGAGTAGATGTTCAGAGTTCCTGGCTCACTCAGAAAAAAAGAACTACGTGGAAGAGACAAAAAAGTTTTGAAATACTGCAGCAGTGCTGATCAAACTTTGTAGTTTCCTGTAAAGACCCATGTTCAAAGGTTCTTTGGGAAATATATGGCTATTTTGCCAACAAAAGTAAGGGTGTAAGTCAGTATAATGGATGGATTTAGTCTCTCTGAACATCATTAGGTCCTGCTTTGCTTTTCATGTTGGGATTTTTTGGTGGGAGCAAGTTGTGTGGGAAGGAAGGGGGAAAGAACTCATTTGATGCTTGGGGAGAGCAGGGAAACAGTAATGAGAGTTACTTCTAACTTAATATTCTGCCACGAGAAGGATTTCTGGAGAGAAGACAGGTAAGAATTACCTAGGGAGTAAGATGAAGCATTTGGAAGGCAGAGTTAATAAGAGGTAGTCATGTCCTAGCCCCAAGTCACCTGTCTTCTGCTCTCAGGCAGGGAGGCTTTATTTTGGCTGTCATTCCTGTGCTAATGGAAGTGCTGTGATAAACAGAAATATTTAATGCTAACTGCCCACTAACTACACTAACAGTTTTAAGTGATGCATTAGTGATTTCTAGTGCTGCTGCTACTCGCTATAGACAGATGGAGCTGCAGGCGGGAATGCAATGGCTTGAGGCATCACCAAAAATATCATTTGTATATAACACTAATGTTAACAAGGTCCATTAAGAACACCTTAGGAATAATTTGAAACATTTCTCCTTTATCTCCTGAGTAATCCAAAAAGAAATTAGCATCTCCTGAATTCTGTGATGCTTCTTGTTAACTGAGTTGCATCACCTTTAATGCGTTGTAAGTTATTTCTTTGCCTGGCATTTTCAGTAAACTAATTCTTGAGACAGGAATTATGTATTTTCTTTTTATACTTCAAAATGAAGTGTTTAAAATGTTAGCTGTAATACAAATTGTTACTCTGTACTGTTCTTCTGTGTTAATGTTTCACTGCAATAACATACCATTATTTAGCCACTTGTCAGTATATTTATCAATTTTAATCTTTCTCAGAAATGTTAGATTTCAAATCTAACCACAATCCTTGGGTTTTAAGATTTGGTACTACGTGCTCAAGCAGTACAATTACAAAACCCTCGTGTTTACTTTCTCTTCAATCTTCTGATAAAGTGTTCTCTTCCAGGAAGAACTCCACAGTCTGGGGCTTTGCCAGAATTGAAGGGAGCATAAAAATTTATACAAGTTTATTTTGACATGTGTACTACATACCATAGTGCAAAAGAACAGCGATAAAGAAATCTGTCTTTGATTCAAGAAACTTCATCTTTGGGGAATAAAATTTCACTTGATATTTCTTTTCTCACACCAAACAATGCCTCAAAGGAAAAACAGTCCTAAAATAAATATCGTGAAAGGAAAACAGGGTTATCACAGAAACCTTGAATTTGAATTGGTTGCAGTTTATCACGGAATTACCTACTTTGACTTTTTCATGGCTAAGCTTTGCAAATGAAGATTTGGGAAAGGCTCTATCCACATTTGTTACAAGCACGCTGGTGGCTAATAAGGCCAATGCGAGATAGACATGTCCGATTGTAAAAGGCACAGCAGAAAGACTCCTTAGGTGGTATATTCTGCAGGGCACAATTCTTTCCACGTTGTCTTTTCTCCTCAAGAGTGATCCTGCGTGCTTTCTCAAAGGAAACAGCTGCGTTATAGATGATGTGTCTCCAGGCCTCCCGATTTGAGGCCAGAGTAGACCAGTTTTGTTGATCAATATGGCCGTATTTAATGGAAAGAAAACCGCTTCACTGCATGATGAGCTTAGAAATATATCTTTTTTTTTTTATTAGAACAATGTGTTTTGAGTCCTTAATTGTAGTTAATGCAGATGCTTAGCTATTGCTGCATGTTTAAATGATGATGCTAAATGTAATGTTTAGCCAACGTGGCACATTTTGTCAAAACAAAACTTAGAACAAACTCCCTGTCCACTCTGAGAATGAATAACAAGAGTGTACAGTGTAAATTTATTTGATGTTTTAAGATTTTATCTTTATCTTATTAGCATGTGTTTTGCCATTAGCATTGCTGTCTCCCTAGAGAAGAGAACAGTTACAATAATGTGTCCTGCACTTCTAGAAGCTGAAGTTGACTTGCCACACATTTTTTTGAGAATTTTTTTTCAATATACAAGTGTTCTTGTGAGTGTAATCTTCTCTTAATTAGCCAATCTTTTTGACAGCAGTATCAGTTAGTTAAGGTATATGGAATTATTTTTTTAAACTCATATGAAGAATTTTGTCAAAATTAGTGCAAAGATAACTTCGATTAGCTTCTTAATGCAACCAAATAAAAGAGGAAGTGTTTTGCCAATAGACTACCTGTGGGCAGCACTCCAATATTTTTTCATTTGGTGGATGTAATATCATTACATGTTTAATAGAGCTCTGAAATTCATAATACTTGATATGTTGTCTCTATTGGGAAGGTGCCATGGTACTAAATGTAAGCTTATCATCATAGTGTATACTAGTTGCTCATTATTGTTTATAAAATCTTCACAAATGGGAGACAGGTGAACTTAAATCCCATAAGCAAAAATGATAAAATGAGATTTATTTTAACATTTGGATGTGTATTTGCATATTTCTTATGTCTTTTATTTCCTGTCATGTTGTCACTGATATGAAATCTTTTCTGTCTATTTAAGACTATTTCTCTCATTTTTTTTATGTAAATGTAAATATTTTTAGGAATTGCCTATGAATGCTCTTAAGTTTGAGAATAATACTAAGAAGTTTTAATATGTAGTGTAATGAATGAAGGAGGATGTGGATTAAGTGAGACTGCTTTTACTCTCACAAAACTCAGTCGAGATTCAAATTCTTGGCTTGTTACTGTCCCAGTTGACATGCAGTATGCCTAATGGTATAACATGGATACTGACCTGCAAACTAAAAAAGTAGCTCTAACTGCAATCACATTTATATCAGATGTGCTGGAAACAGATTTCATACCATAAGAGGAAATTTAATTTCAGTAAGCTGTTGAAAGCAGTGTTACCTGATAAAGTTCTTTGGGCTTTTTCTGGTGGTGGTGTTATTTTGCTTTGGGTTAGAATTACTACATTAATTTGAGAATTGAAACTTAATCCATTTCAGTAGCTTGGGGCAGCAGAGATAGGATGCAAAACTTGGTTTACATGCTGATATTAACTTTTTTTAGAGTAAATAATTTAAATTGGATGAAAGCAAAAGAAAATAACTTTCATGACATTCCATTTTTACTTCTATTTTTTTTTTTTTAATCAGGGTGAACAACTGTGTAGGATTCTCCAATTACAAATTTTTTCTTCTCTTCTTGGCTTACTCGCTAGTGTATTGCCTTTTCATTGCTGCAACAGATTTACAGTACTTTATCAAGTTTTGGACAGTAAGTACCCCAATCTACATACTGTCTTGAAGTGTATGAAGTTACTGCTGTGCCCGAAGTATAAGATTCTAAGGGGGCCTACAGAAAAGCTGCAGAGGGACTTTCTTACAAGGGCATGTAGTGTTGGGACAAGGGGTAATGGTTTTAAGCTGAAAGAGGGCAGATTAAGATTAGATATTAGAAAGAAAATCTTTACTGTGAGGATGGTGAGTTTGCCTAGAGAAATTGTGGATGCCCATTTCTGGAAGTGTTCAAGGCCAGGTCAGATGGGGCTTGGAGCAACCTGCTCTAGTGGAAGCTGTCCCTATCCATGGCAGGGGGCTTGGAACTAGATCACAGAATCACAGAATATGCTGAGTTTGAAGGGACCTATAAGGATCATCCAGTCCAACCCTTAGCCCTGCAAGGGACCATCCCCAGGAGTCACACCATGTGCCTGAGAGTATCATCCAAATGCTTTTTGAACTCTGTCAGACTTGGTGATGTGACCACTTCCCTGGGGAGCCTGTTCCAGTACCCAACCACCCTCTAGGTGAAGAACCTTTTTCTAATATCCAACCTAAACCTCCCCTTACACAATTTCAGACCATTCCATTGAGTCCTGTCACTGCTCACCACAGAGAAGAGATCCGCGTCTGCTCCTCCTCTTCTCCTCACGAGAAAGTTCTAAACTGCAATGAGGTCTCCCCTCAGTCTCCTCTTCTCCAGGCTGAACAGACCAAGTGCCCTCAGCTGCTCCTCATATGGCTTCTCCTCAAAGCCCTTCACCATCTTAGTTGCCCTCCTTTGGACACTCTCTAAGAGCTTAATATCTTTTTTCTATTGTGGTGCCCAAAACTGCACACAATATTCAAGGTGAGGCCGCCCCAGTGCAGAGAAGAGCAGGACAGTCCCCTCCCTCGACTGGCTGGCGATGCTTTGCCTGATGTCCCCCAGGACACGGTTGGCCGTCCTGGCTGCCAGGGCACTGCTGACTAATATTCAACTTGCCATCGACTGGGACCCCCAGGTCCCTTTCTGTGGCACTGCTTTCCAGCATCTCATTCCCCAGTCTGTATGTACATGCAGGGTTGCCCCATCCCAGGTCCAGAGTCTGGCACTTTGCCTTGTTGAGCTTCATGTGGTTGGTGATTGCCCAGCCCTCTTATTTGTCAAGGTCTCTCTGCAGAGCCTCCCTGTCTTCAAAGGAGTCAGCAGCTCCTCCCAGTTTTGTGTCATCTGCAAACTTGCTTAGTATCCCTTCCAGTCGTGCATCCAAGTCATTTATGAAGATGTTGAAGAGCACAGGGCCCAAGATGGAGCCCTGTGGAACCCCACTAGTGACAGGTCACAAGTCTTAACGTTACCCCATTCACTATTACCCTCTGTGCTCAACCAGTGAGCCAATTGCTCACCCACCACAGGATGTGTTTATCTAGCTGTATGCTGGACATTTTGTCCAGAAGGATCCTGTGAGATACAGTATCAAAAGCTTCAGTGAAATGCAAAAAGATGACATCAACTGGCTTCCCTTGATCAACGAGGTGGGTTACCTTATCATTGAAGGAAATAAGGTTTGATAAACAGGACTTTCCCTTCATGAAGCCATGTTGGCTGTGACCAATGACTGCGTTGTCTTTCAGATGTTTTTCAGTATCTCCCAGAATAATCTTCTCCATAACTTTACCAGGCACGGAAGCAAGACTGAGAGGCCTGTAGTTTCCAGGATCCTCCTTCTTGCCCTTCTTGAAAATCAGGACAAGGTTTGCCAGCTTCCAGTCAGCTGAGACCTCTCCAGATTCCCAAGACCGCTCAAAAAATCTAGGGAGGTTTTGTAATGACATCAGCTAATTCTTTGAGGATTCCTGGATGAATCCCATCAGGCCCCACAGATTTGTAGGGATCCAGCTGGAGCAGCAGATTCTGCACAATTTCAGGGTCAACTGGGAGTTGATCATTCTCACAGTCATGGTCCTCCAGCTCAGGGCATTGAGACCCCCTTGGTCCATCATCTGAGTTGAAGACAGAGGCAAAGAAAGTATTAAACACCCCTGCCTTGTCTTTGTCCCTGTTTGTGAAGTGACCATCCTCATCCTGTAACAGGCTGATGATATTTCTCTACTGCCTATTGCCATTAATGTATTTGAAAAATCTCTTTTTATTGTCACCCACATTTCTGGCAGCTTCAACTCCAGCTGAGCTTTTGCCACACACATTTTCTCCCTGCAGTGGCAAGTAGCATCTCTGAATTCTTCCCATTTTACTTGACCTTGTTTCTACTGGGCAGACACCTTCCTTTTTTGCCTCGTCTCTGAGAGGATTCCTGTTCAGCCAAGCCAACCTTCTGCCTTGTCTGCTTGACTTCCAGCATTTGGGAATTGCCTGCTCCTGTGCCCTTAGGAGGTGGTATTTAAAAGTGACCAGCACTGATGGACCCCAGCATCTGCAAAAACATTTTCCCAGAGTACCTTACTAACTAGTTTCCTGAGCAGCCTGAAGTCTGCTCTCCTCATGTCCAGAGTCGAGGTTTTGCTGGCAGTTTTCCCTTCCAAGCCAGGGCATTCTATGATTCCAAGGCATTACATTGTAATCTAGTATCTCCTAATATCACGTACAGAAGTACAAAAGATCTAATAACCACAGCCCTCATTTTTTTTCTCTTATCACAGGTCATGAAATTTCACTCATTTCTTAATTATTTTGAAGCTGATTTATGCTATAAGTATTTTGAAAAGGCTAATTAAACAACACAATTTTTGTAAAGACAAATTATTCTTCACTAAAAAAGACTTCAAAGTTCAGATCCAAATTTCAGATTCTTGCTCTCAGTATTTATAGTTTTTCAAGAAAGGGCCTGTTTCTTTAACTTAGGTGCTGTCACCAACCTAGTTGCGTGGCTGTCTGTACACTGGATTCATTTATTCATATTCTTGTGTGGTACATTTGTCTCTGTGCTCAATTTGATTTTGCTGAATAGAGGATTATTAATAATCAAATTAAACAGCTATTTCCCCAGTTCTAATGGCATCATTTTTTTTATTTTTAGAATGGCCTTCCTGATACTCAAGCCAAGTTCCACATCATGTTTTTATTCTTTGCTGCAGCTATGTTTTCTGTCAGTTTGTCTTCTCTCTTTGGGTATCACTGTTGGCTTGTCAGCAAGAATAAATCCACATTAGGTAAGTAGATTTAATGCTTCTGTGTTTGACAGCAAAAAATAATTAATAAATGTATACTGTATATATGGGTGTAATAGAAAAAGTGGACAATTCTACACAGGTTCCTTGAACCCTGTTTAAAATTGCCCAGATCTGGCACTGTCCAGTCCTGACTCCCCAGTTCTGCTGCTCCCTGGAAATTCTCTTTCCTTCTTGTCCCAAAGGGCTAAGTTATTAACAAACTTAGGCTCTTCCTCTCACTACTTTCCACCCACAGCTTGTTAACAGAAACTGAATAAACTAAAAAACTGAAAATAAAATTGAGATGATTTTCTGATAAATATTAGATGCAGTACTGCATGCTCGCACATGTGATTGTTGTTTGGCATTCTCAGCCCAAAGATCAGAGTCCTCTGATATGGTGTCTCAGTTAAGGACAGTGGCTCCAGCACTTCATACCCACCCCTTACCCCCTGCAGAACCAAAGTTCTGTCAGAGAATGACCTGTTAAAGAAGAACAGGCAGTGCTTCTCTATTTAGTAGTAAGTGAAACAATGGAAGTCCTAAAGGCAGTTTCACAGTTGTGAGACCTGTCTATCACATAATTATAGATACGTAGAAGGGACTCTGTGTTATGAATTAATTTTCAAAACCTGAAAGAAGATGGCCTGTTCCTCTACCATATGGCAGTATATATAACTGCATTGAATATCAGCCTTTAAACCAGGATTTTCCTCCACTTAAATACATGTGTTTCTGATTACAAATCTTAATAAATAAAAGAAGGTGCAGAAGATTTGAGTGCCTGTTCAGTGCTATATCCTGGACTGTAATAATGTCAATTTGCAATATAGCCATTAAAGTTCTAAATCTTTAAATGCTCTTCTGTTGATATAAGCTGAATTAGAGTAAGCTAGTGAATTGATCTGTTTTTTCCAGTTCTCTTTAGATTTACTAATATGTAGGTGACAGTGGAAAACTTTGAGAATAGATATCTATATCAATGGAAGAAAGCTTGTTTACATCAAGATTTCTCTAGGGTTTGTGGGTTTCTCCAATATTCTGACAAATCATTGACTTAGAAATTAGTATTAGAAAAAAATTGTTCAGTCTAGTTATAAGGAGAAAAGTTTTATTAATGATGCTTAAATAAATGGCAGTAATTAAGTATTCTATATATAAACTGGTCTTACAATTTTAGTGCAAAAAAAATTGTTCAGAGGTAACCATTATACATTACACTTTTAATTCAACTTTTCATTTTCAAAACTAACAGAATTCAATACAGGTAACATAACATGGTTTGGCATGCTTAGGCTACTCAAAGGGATCTGTTTGTCTCTTCTTCCTACTTTACTTTGGGAAATTGCTCAATATGTGAAACCGTCAACATGCAATAATTTGGTAATGAAGCCATGATAGCTTTAAGGGTGACTGTGATTAAATCATCCTAGGAGGTGTTTTCCTGGCTTAACCTGGGCATCTGAAAGGGTGCCCCAGTTTTCCCTTCCCCCTTCTTTAAAACCCATGGTAACTAAGGCATACTGCATGTGGAGAGTCATTTCCAGCAGTTCATAGCTAAGGTTTTACTGCAGAAGGACAGTCTCAGCATGATTCTGACATGGTTTCTGGGAGCTGTACTGTCAGGACATCAGTATGTAGTTTGCCTACTATATATAGCCAATTAAGGGAATTAAATGGCTCTCAGTTACTTAGTGGAAAGTGAATGAATTTTGTGCTTCAGGCACTTTGCAACACTTAAAGCTATATTTAGCTCTCTTCTCCAGAAATTTAGTTTGCATGTCCATGGGAAATAATCTGGGTCTATGAGCAAAGTCGTTTCTTTATGCAGCTGTAAAAACACACAATATTTTCATACCCCAGGGTGTGAAAGGCTAGTCTTACTACTAAAGTGGGTTACGCTTTTCTGCTTTTCCATTGCTCTTTCTGTCTTAAACCCTTCGTTTAGGTTTTTCTTTCTTGAACACTCTCTGTGGTACAGTCATATGCTGCAATCTTCATATAAACGTATCATGCCTTCTTAAAAAGTGAGTTCCTCACTCTCCCTTGCCTTGATTAGGGAGGAGACTGAAGGAGACTTCCACCCTTCCTGAGCCGTTGGAATTCATTCCTCTGCACGCACAGCGAGTGTGCAGCACTGACTTCAGCTTTCTCAGTCGTTTGGGCAGTACAGCCTTTCCTCATTGGTGCAATTGCCTATATACTGGTGTGAAATGTAAACAGTGGAACTTGTGAAGAGATCTGATTAATCATTTTCTTTTAAGAGGTATTCAGAGCTCCCATATTTCGTCATAGAACAGACAAGAATGGCTTTAGCTTGGGCTTCAGCAAAAACCTAAGGCAGGTGTTTGGTGATGAGAAGAAATATTGGTTGCTGCCTGTATTTTCAAGGTATGCTGTTCTTAATGCTTCATTTCTTGAAACTGTTGAATAATCAGGATCCAGAGGATTTGGGGGTGGTTAGTTTTTTAAATAAGATGCAGTAATACTTCAGTAAAAAAGTTCTTCAAAGTTCTTGGATTTTTGTATCTATGAAACTAATTCTGAATTTTTCAGTTTAGGGGATGGTTGCTCCTTCCCAACTTGCCTTGTTAATCAGGATCCTGAGCAAGCTTCCACACCTGGTGGTCTTAATTCAACATCCAAAAAGTAATCTGCTTTTTGTTACGCATTCTGAATAGTTGATTTTTTTTTTTCCTGTGCACACATAAACAGAACCATGTATAAAATATTCTTCATTTGCTTATCACTTTTATGTACCCTATTAATAAATCCAAGTCAGATTTTAAACAGCTAAGCAAATCAGCTAATTCTCAGATTTATTTTTACATTATGGAAGTGAGGTGGGGTGGGTTTTTTTTCCCCCGATGTACTTTGTCTTGGTTCAGTGGCATCCCAGGACCTGAGTTTTCTACCCCTCCCTGACATTCAGTATCAGCAGCATTCTGTTCTGCATACATATGAGCTGGTTAGTTGGTCTGCCTGTGATACAAATCCATTACCTTGCACAGCTTTTGGGGGAGACCTGCTTTTTCGTGTCTGGTGAAAGCTGCTTCACATGAGGGAATCCCTTATGGCACTTGTGCCAGAGCACAGGAAGCTAAATATTAAGTGTTGTTTCTGCTGATAATAGAATATATTTTATTAATTCTTAAACTTAATGAACATGACATCTTTAAAGTGTGAAAAGTATGCAGATGCTCCTTTAAATAAATATAATAGCTTAGCATTTCATATCTTTTTTGCAACATTTATATAATGAAAAGCGTGATAAGTATAGTAAATTTGAATACATGGCTAAGAAATTATAATGGAATCATATTGACAATCTTTTATTCATAACAGAAATATATTTCAGCTAGCTGCTTACTGACGTTTTATCTTACCCCAGCATTCCATAGCTTATGTTAGGCAAGAGATTTTGGAGATGTTCTCTCCACTATTTATCATGTCAAGCTTGTTGTAGTGGGAAAGATTATAGGTAAGAGTGCCTTTGGAGCTGAAGTACATACATGTATTAATATATAATAGCTGTCAAGTTAAAAATCAGAATGGTTCCCTGTTCTGTGCTAGGGAGTTGCTTTTTAGATTGCACCTGCATCTGTGACAACTGCGCTGTAATATATGTAATGATAAAAGAGTAGTGATTCATCAGAAAAGCAGCAAGGTAAGGTAAGAAAAGTACTGCGTATGACAAAGTGTTTGTAATGTGTGGTAAGATAATGAAAAATTACTGCAGTTCACTAATGTTCTTTTTATTGGCACTACAGTGAGAACCATCTGTTTCCTGCGAAGCCACTGCGTGATTCCCAGAGCCACCTACTTACGGATACACCTTCTTGGTCAGAAACTAGTGTAAAGGCTGAAAAGGGCAAAGTTGGTAAGGAATTGATTTATGCTGCAATGATTCATGTTGTATAAACTAGTTTTGGAAGGTCACTTGATTCATATTCATGAACCAAAATTCATGAAGCTTCTTCTAAATGCGTGCTTATAGGAAGTTCCATGTGTCAAAGCTGCTGTGCCCTTCCTAGTTAAACCTGACTGAGGTACTGAGGACACTGACACCAGTAGGTGCTATTATCTTTCAAGCTAAGCCTGATAGTACTTTTGACAAGAAATTGCTTATAAAAGAGTATGATAACACCTAGTTGCAACTAGTGAAAAGCTGTGTGATAGACACAGGACACAGGAATAGACTTGGTAATAGTGTAATGGCATTAAAATGATTGTTAATTAAAGATTGTATTATTTGCTGAAGTAGACATGAGACCTTTTCTTGTGTAAGTACCATTCTTTGTCTTTAAAGGTATGAACAATCCTGCATTAACCATGGAAAATGAAACCTAATTTCTCTTAAAAGAAGCATCTGAATATGTAAGGAAAAGGTATGTTAATATTCTCTGTACTTAATATGTTATTCCATGATTCCTTATCACTTGAGGAACGCACAAAAGAAAATTACTAAAACAATTCCTATATGTTTTCTTTTCTTCAATTAATTTTTTTACCATGAGTAGTAGCACATGAATTCATAGTTTTAAACTAAACCTCCTATTTCTTGATGTATCATATTTGCAAAATAGTTCAGTCTTTATACCTATTAGTTTTAGGTAATGTTCCAACATATTATTATTCCCTTTCTCTAGAAAGACAATGAAATTGTGACTATTCAAACTGTTCAGCCCATATTTGTAAAGCTGAGTTTGAAAATTAAGTTAGTTCTTAACACTGAATGCCAAGATCACAGCTTGGTATGGTAAAACACCTGAGATTTTTTTGATTTCTTGCATTGATATCTTGCAACATAGAGTTCCCAGAAAGCAGGTTTGAGAAGCAGCTAGTAGATTCTGTTGGGTACATAAGGAGACCTTAATAATTGGGTTTTGGGGAATGAACACAATCGATCATCATATTCAGTTTAGTATTTGAATATTGCTAAGTCCACCAAAGCTTCTGGAATTAAACTATTTTGTATTTAAAACTGTATAAAAAATTTGACCCCAACCCTAAGACTTTCTGTATACCAAATAACTGGTATGGAGCAATAGTTGGTATGACAGCAAGGTCAATTCTGTCTCTACTGTTGGAAGTAACCTTTCCAGTGGATATGCTTCATTTGTGTGCGACATGGCTCCTGGACATGCTGTCATGGTCCCTCATGGAGAAAGTGGAAGGCATAGAAAGCCATCAGGGAACTGCAGTGATTGTTATTAGATCCATCAGAAATGGTATTGCACTGTCAAAGCAGATTATAAAAATGGTAGGTGGGCACATACCCATAGATGGTATTGCATATATGGCAATATATGGCACATACCATAGCTTGTACCAAAAAGTTCAGTTTGATTCATAAGAGAAACTAAAAAAATTCTTGACCCTTACATTCTGGTTTTGTGTTCAGTGATGAAGACACAGTTCCAGATATAGGTACATCTGCAAACTTGATGATGATGTGAAGTGTTGGAAGTGTTGAAAATGTGGGTGTCAGATGAGCAAAGTTAAAGAGACGAGCGAAGGAAATTTAAGACAGTGTCTGCAATTTTGACTGCTTTGTGTATGTTATCTGAATAGAATATAAAAACCTCATTTCTAAGCCTTTGTTCAAAATGGAAAATGCTGTATTTCTGCCTTGTTTAATCCATCTTTTTTTTTTTTAACAAAAGAGCAGCTACTGGGAAAGAATAAATTACTCAGCTTCAGTTAGTTTGATGTCTTACATGTCATCACTGATCAAGAGTAAAACATTGGAGACAGACTTTAAAGAAACAGATTTTTGGATTATGTTACAGAAATACCATTAATTGCAACTAGTTTTATTGGGTTGGAGTTCTACTTTCTAAAGTCCTAACACTTTATTTACTTAAGTTATAGCTTTTAAACTTTAATCTTTCCTTGAAGAGTTGTACATTTTATTGGAACTTAGTCATTCAGATTATTCTGAATATCAGACATGGTCTGTGACTGTTCTAGAGATGTTAATAGTGGGGGTTTTTTCCCTGCTGTTCAGCTTGATAAACAACTCATCTCTTTTTTAATTGGTTTTTTTTTCCTTTTAGTCCAGTCTGAGAAAGTAACCATTAGATATATGTTTGCAGTCTGATTAACTCACTCCTGGGGTTTGTGGGCTTTGTTTGTTTGTTTGGAGCTTTTTTGTTTTTTCTTTTTGCGAGCATCCATTATGAAATGAGGCTTTTAAAAGAGGTACCACTTTTGGAGGAGGTTATGTTCCAAAGAGTAAGTGTAAAACCACATAAAGGGGCTCCTGCACATTTCAGAAGGGTAATATCTTAAGGACTGCTAATTCTTTGGCATGGTTTCGTCCGATTTGGCACTTAAAAGACTTTAATGGAAAAGTAATAAAAAAGCCAATTTGTGTATATATATATATATATATATGTATATATATATATGTGTTTGTGTATATATATATATATATATATGACATACAGTTGCTGGAATAAGAGCCCTTATATAACAACTTTTTTTAACTACTTTGCATTTAACTTCATTGCTTTATTGTCAGTATTTGAGTTATATTTGTTCCTAGGGAGTGAATAGAATAGAGCTGCTGAAGTCACCACAACAAAACCAAGTAATTTCATCTTTGACATGAAAAATACAGCCCACAGCCCCTGCCAGTGTGTTAGAGTTAGAATTTCTGTCCCAACTAAGGATGTGTTCAATAACCTGTATCCTATAATCCTTCATAGTTCATTAGAGGACTAATTACTGAGAATGCCAGATGTGGTTTACAGTAATGTAATAGAGAATTGTTCTTTAATGATGCTGTTACCTGGAAATACTGTAAAAATAGCTCACTTCATTTTATAAACTGGTGGCCTGCTTGCTGTGTAGTCAGTACTTAATCACTGTCATCCTGAAGTAGATTAATAACATAACATGAGTAACACAACTGTGAACAGTCTTACAGTGTTCCTCTTCATAATTTTCATGCTTCTGTTGGTCACTTTCCCCTTCAAGTTGATGATACCTGTAGCAATAACTTAATTTTTAAGTGTTCTTTGATTGTAATAATGTATTTTGTAATTAATGTTCTGTTCCAGTTTAAGAACAAGCCGTCATTGGAAGGAAGATGGATTCTTCCCAGTTCAGCCCTGTTGGTCAGCTGTTCCTGTCTGCTCCTGTATGGATGTGCTCAGAAAACAAACCAACAGATGATTAACTGTCTCCATGTCAGTGCTTGAAATACAAAACTAGACATACTACTTCTGAACCAGACAAAGAATTTTTCAACTTAAAATTACTGTGTTTGAGTGGTGAAGGATGACTGAATATTAGGAAATGAAAAAAATAGGAGGCTGAGTTTACAAATGGCTGGTTTTACTTTGATATTCAGCACAAGAAAAATGTGACCTTCTTACATATCAGTCCATGTTCTTGCCTTGGTTTCACCTTTTAATTCAAATTGTTGTAAGTAGTTGACTTTAAAATCAAATTTTTGCACTACTGCCCTTATGAATTCCTTATGAACTGGGAGAACACCCAGTGTTGATTATGAATAATTTAGTGGCTTGGTGGACTGTATTTTCTTTTGAGTGTTTGATAAGCAGTTTTTGAAGATAAGAAGACCCAAGTGAAATGTCTATTTTTGGAACATTTTTTTGGAAAACATTATTGCAAAAGCTCCATTTCCCCTCAGATCTGCACTACCAATAGTTTGAAAAGTTATAGAGGGGAAAAAAATTCTTTGTTAATTGAATGCTACAGTGGGTCACTGCTCAGTGCTGTGATAAAAAGCCTGTATTCAGGTGGGTAATACATAAATGAAACTGGCCAGCTGGGGATTTTGATGAGAGCTGCACAGGATAGTGCTATGAAATGGGGATTTTATTGTCACATTTGGAGCTCTTAACCGCTTTGGGAAGTGAATGTTGGCACTGAACTTTAATCCAAAAGGCTTTTTACCAACCTATGTTCCTGAGGGCCTCTGTCTTTCAAGCTCCTAGTTTCTTATTATCGATATTTGTGTCAGATTTCTTTTTTCTTGTTCTTCAAGACACTGCCTTTCTTACTGTATAATTTAATGGATATCATGTACAATCAAGGAGACTTATCACAATGACTTGTGATACTTGCATTTACAGGACAACAGACTTTTGATTGCAATACCAAAAAGCCAAGCTGCTGTACGTAGGAAATCCCCTTCAGTAAAGTTAGGAGCTAGCAGCTTTCTTAGCATCAGAGGTTACTGGCCAGGTAATAAAAGACACACTATCAGTTTTCAAAGTCAAGGAAGTTTCAGCAACATAAATCTAACTGTCTTGTGCCTTTTGTGTACACTACATTTATAGTATCAGTGTTTACATTTAAATGCAAATTGTTATTCTGAAAACAACTTTAAGAGAAACTCAGTTATTCTTTCTAGGTGGCTAGATAAAAGGACTATTCAAAAAAAATAGTAAAAACCTCTCAGACTAAGCTCAGCTCAGTTGAAACAGAAAAGTGCTTCTGTTGTCAAACCTGAGTCTCTTAGCAGGTTGGTTCACAGTGTAAAGATGCCAGTTGTTTGTTTACAAAACTGGCAGCAAGACTAAGTGACATAATTCTGAAAGCAAAGAATACTATCATTAACTCTTCTACGGGCAGGTAACTTTAAAATTTTCCTTTCTTGGGTTTACAACTGAAGTGATAGCTAGTGGAGCACAAATGTGGCGCTTTTTTTCTAGTGAGGAAAAATGTTTTTATTTTACTTTTTTTTTTTAATCTCAATGTTTTACCAGCCTGAAAACATCTGTTTCTTGCCAGAAGTGCCAGAATGCGGATCCCTTGATGTAGAACACTTTTTCTGAACTAGCATGAAGGTAGCATACAGTTTACATGATGCCTGCAGAGGTCTAGCAACCAAAAGATTTTTTGCAGCTATTTATTCAGTATTGTTCTGTCAGCTTACCTCGTATTTATGTTTGTTTAAAGGTGAACTTGTTAAGGGATAAGGGGGAAGAGGGAAAATATATTTTTTAACACTTCAGGTTCTCTGCATCTGTAGAGTCTTGTTTTTTACTCAGTCACAGGGTGGTTTGTCATGGAGCATGCATTTAAAAATACTGAGTAAAGAGTTGAAATTCAGCTTCAATGTAACTTGCTCCATATTTTTATGTAAAGACAAAAGATTTCTTCCCCAGCAAAACATATCAAGGAAATGGATCTCTCTAATACAGATGTCAGTCTCTCTGAGAGCTCTCAGTAAGGCTGGGGATCAGTGTAGAGAAAGGGATAAGGGATCAAGAAATGCCTGGCTTCTCCGCGTCTCAGAAGTCACACTTGGAAAGCACAATAGCCCTAAGTAATCTGCAGCTTTGGTGCAGCCAGAGGCTGTCCCCCTAGCAAAAAACTGATGGAAGCATGGGAAACAGATGTTGATGAAGGGAGGAGAAGTGGAAAGAGAAAGGATGATAGCTCAGAGGTAAACACTGAGCAGATCTGAGCCAGAGGGTTGTTGCCACATCTGCTCTCTGGATGGGTATGAGTTGTCTCCATGAAGAGCACTGTCAGCAGGCTTTTGAGGGTTCCTGTCTGTGTAGATACGGACAAAAGTGAGCTAATCATGCTCCGAAGTATAATTTCTGATGATATGACTATGTTCTTGGCTTTAAGCTCTCTAATACTTTCTATAACAAAGTGAAAATGCTCTTTATGACATATTGACCATTGTCAGTGTTAAAATGCACACAGGAGAATTTGTGAAGAGGTCAGGGGAGCAAGGATGCAATGTTGTTTGTCTGCTTACACTGATTCTCCTGTCCTTTATATTCTTGCTAGGCACTTTACTACAGCCTTTTGTGTAATTTCTGTATATTTTTTTTAAGGACTGCTTTTTACCTACTATACAGTTACTAGTCTACTTTTTTGCTAAAAAGAAAATAATATCCCTGATATCTGTGATTTTTCTAGTAGTAGGACTGCGTTTCAAGCTTTAGTGGAAATTGGACGAGTTCTCAGATGGACCTGAATCCCTAATGACAAGAGTTAAATTTATTTTGTATATATGTAAACAGTGGTATAAATCATAGCTCCCTACATGCATAAGAAGCTTCTTTAGTTTGTAGGTTAGAACAAATCCAAAACATGTCTGCACCAGAAGTGGTCCACACCATACTCTGTGTCAGTTGGTGGACTGGTGATGGAGTGCTCAAAATCTTCACAGAGAGTAATTTTTATTAAGAAAATGGAACACAATGTCGGTGAGTTCCTCTCACTGAGCAATTAGACACAGCTGGTGCTGTGCAATTGAATTCTTCAACTTGAGAGAAAAAACATTGTCCGGTTTACATTGCAGACTGAAGGTAAATGAATGAAACACAGAATCACAGAATTGGTTAAGGTCAAAAGGGACCACAAGTGGGGTCATGTGGTCCAACCTCTGTGCTTAAGCAGGGTCTTAGACTACATTGCACAGGATTGCCATGGTGGTTCTTGAGTATCTCCAGTGAAGGAAACTCCAGAATGGTTCAGTAAACAAGTTTGTTTTAATGCATGGAATGCTATAGCTGGTTTTAATAATTATTTGGAGAGGTCTTGCCCTGATTCAGTTGACTGGTGTCATGGAGGTGGGGGAAATATATTTCTACATAAATTTAGTGTATAACTTTGCTACTTGTTAACGTATTGCTCACATAAATAAATGCCTCTTGTTCAGCACGTCATGTACGTAGGAGTCAGTGACACACTTCCTTCAGTTTTACTTATGGTGTACCTGAACAGCAGAACACATCTCTGCTGTGGCTTCATTAACAACATAGTTGCAGTAAATGTCACTCGGCATCCTTTCACCAGCAATCTTGGACTTCATAGGTAAGTTTCCTTTCCCCAGTTTAATTGTGAAATCTCTAGCACCTCAGAAAGCACCAACACTGAAAGAGTTTGAGAAAGAACCATTTCCTTTATGGTCTTCTATGGGTGAAACACTCAATGTCTTCATGCTGGCAGAGCAGACAGCTGCACTCTTTTGGATACTGTAAAGGTCAAAAAGGTAGAATTTTGACTCAAAAGAAGAGAGGGTTCTTAAACCCACCTAACTTTATAGAAGTGAGGTGGTGCAAGAAAGGGAGTAACGTTACTCACCAGGATTGCTGCCCACAGCAGCTTTGCTTCATGGGAGCTCTCCAGTCTCTCCCGTGCCAGATTCTAATCTGCCCGACTTTCCACTCTTTGCTAAGTCTTCCCTAGGAAAGTGTTGGCTCCACCTCTGGTGCTGAGAGGATGGAGACTGTTTGCTCAGGGGCCTCTAAAAATGCAGGAGCAGTTATGTAAGCAGTTTTCACCTCTTCCAGTTCAGACATAACCTGCGGTATATGGTTTAAGCTCATCCCATTTTTAAAACCCTTCCATAAATACTGGTATTGAACCATATGCAAACAAAACCAAAAATAAATAAAAGAATGTGCTGCTATGCTGTATGGGTGGTGGGGTGTCTCTGTTGCTACTTCTCTTAAGAGTTCATCAGTGACCTGGTAATAGTATGGGAAAAGCAGCAGCCTTCTGAGGTGAAATTTTGAGGAAGTGGCATCTAAGGAATGCCCTGCCATTTCCTCTCTGCAATTTTTCAGTTGTTCCCTTTCTAATTTTTTTATCATTCTGCTCTCTCTCTTCTTTGCTTCCATAGAAGTCCAGATTGAAAGTCTTTAATTTGAAATATAAAAATATTTACAGTCTCTTTATTCCTCTCCCTCCCCAAGTTGATTCTAGATAGATAATTCCTTCATTTCTCCAAGTTGGCACGCATCACTGAAATATAGCAACTTGGTCATCCTGAAATCCAGTACGGAGGGGGGGGGAGGTGGATTGATCACATGCTTCATCCTAGATCACTCTAATCTCAAGCAGATGGTCCCAACAGTTTGAGTGCAGCAGTTGGAAGAGTGTGCCATGAGCCCATCTCCCCTTTCCCACCTCCTGCGTGCTCACAGTTTAACTGATTGGCATAACTGGAACAGACCCAACACTTACTGACAGTCATTACTTTATGAAGTCACTTTCCTTTTTTTTTTTTCTTTTCCCTGAAAACAGAATAATTTTCAGTTCACTTAAGGGGCTCTGGTTATAAAGAAAAAATACACAACACACAAACTGTTTGTCTGAGCAACAAAAACTTATTTCCAGTTATTTTCTCTTTCATACCAGAGATATGACTGGCCAGTAGCTCAAACAGATGCAATAGAAAAAAATAGCTTAGTGATGGTATAAGTGCACTAGCAATCAATCTTCATATAAAACACTATCTTAGATACTACAGCTACACTCCATGCAGACAGACAAGAATGAAGGTAAACAGAGCTTGCCAAGCTCAGCTATTATGAAAGGTAGAGAAAGGATATTGTCAAATGTAACCCAGCTCTGATTTGCTGTTCTACAAAACATAAAGCATGTTCTCTATAATGCAGCTCAAAAAATTCATCTGTTGCCAACTTCTACCTGGTGCATGGAGAAGGGAAGGCTTCCACTCCCCTCTCTCCCTCACATTATCCAACAGAGTGAATTGAGGCAAGTGTCTTAAGAGCACAGAAAGAGCACACTTGGGCAAGACAACTCTCCCACTTCAGCAGAGGCAGAAAATAATATCTCATCTGTGCTGGCAGAAGAAGGACCACACCAGCCTCTGCAGAAACCAGCTGACATCAATGGGCACATTTCATTCCCAACTCAAGACTGTTAAAATAATGCAGGAGAGTCATCCTTGTTTCACTACCTGTGTAACCTAGTCACGGAAGAGGGAAATAAATACCAAAATAATCTGTTAACCAACCCCAGTACACTAAAGATCAGATATACCAGAAAAATAACTTCATGGTATGAATAGAAAAGTTTATTATTTGGGAGATTTTGTTCAAATTCAACAATTTGTGGTAGTCAGAGAAATACCCACAATTCTACTGGAGGCTTTTAGCTTTCTGTGCCATCACTGAGTTGGTGTTGTTAAATCAGTATCTTGAGAAGTCTGTTTTATTTAAAAATTCACTTCTTAGAGTAATTACCTTACAAGTTAATAAACTGCAATGAACCCACACCACCCTAAATCCATCGACGTAATGTGAATATTAAACTTCCAAGGAAGTTCTAAAAACTGATTCAGTACCAGAAGTGTTTTCTTCCTTCCAGTGCACTCTGGTGAGTTATTCAAGGCTGAAAAAACAATTGGGAGTTTAAATCAGAGGTCACAGAAACACATGTTCTCAAGTAAAAATGACACTTGAGAAAATGGGGGGAAAAAACCCCAAAACATGTCAGAAAAAGATAAACCACTGAGAAGCCAAAGTAAAGACACAGCAGTGTAAGTTTGTTGGGTTTTCCCTTTCTTCAAAACCCAAAAAACCAGCAACATCTGGCCTTACAAAGCCACACTTTAGTTCTGTGAGTGATCAATGAACACCTTCAGTGGAAGAAGGCTCAGAGTAGACAGACGTGTGTGAAGCTCAGAAAAGAATGTAGGAAGTGACAACAGCTGTCACCAAAGAAGCTGAACTGACCTCACATCAAGGTGACCATAGATGGCCTTTGCTGTAAACAAACAGCTGTATCAGTTGAAGGGGTCAGCTGGTTGCAAATAGATCTTCCCTAAAATAATCAATAGAAAGTAGTATATTCCCGAGTCAGCCACACCAACATGGGGATGTGTGAACATGGCTCAGCATGACATAGAGTATAAAACCTGAACACCCAGCAAAAGCAACTTTGAGGAGAGCAATAGGCTTGAGCTGGCTTCAATCCATGTGGTCCTTCTGGCAGCTGGGATCACCCAGCACTGCAGTGGTGAGCAAGCTATAGAGAATGGTAAAGGGAATGATGTTTGTATTGTGATTCAACTGTATATACAATTGCTATATTGTGTTTGTGTTGTGATTTCAGTGTGTTGCTCCATTACTTTTCTAAATCAAAATCCCACATAGCAACAAATATCTTCAACTGAGTAAATTTGGTTCTACAGCATTAAGCTTTCCTCATGTAGAATACCTAGAAGAACCTGGTCAGAGAACACTGGACTGTGACTCACATTGCCAGGTGACTTAGCTAGCCCTTCACCCATTTTTCTGAATGACTACAAAGGAGTTTTATAGAGCTAAACAAGTACTACCACTCAAGAACTTTGAGCCAACACAACTAAATACAAGATTTCTTAAGCACTAATACTTAAAAGTTAGGAAATTTTACTTGGAACTATTAAATGAAACTACTGTAAAATTATACTACCTGCCAGGTGGGTTACGTCTTCCAGCCCGTGCTATACAACATAAAGTACCCACTTGGTCTCCACTGGGTGACTAATAAGCACCCCGTAACCTTGTGGGCACAGAACACCCATACTCATGCCTCATCTATTTCCATCATAAGGACCCAGTACCATCTACATTAAGTGTGCTCTAGTGTGACACAAGAGAAAGCATTGGAAGGGATCTGTGTAATCATCTAATTCAAAACATATGCCCAAAGGAGGGTAAAATACAGCAAGCTGGTCAGAAATTATATCCCCTTTATAAATCCAGGCTGACTACTTCCAATCACCTTCTTATCCATTCTATATTTGGAAATAATTTCTATGATTATCTGTTTCTTCACCTTCCCAGGCGTCAAAGTGAGGTTGACCAGCCTGCAATTCCCTGTGTCCTCCTCGCCCTTCTTGAAGGTAGGAATGACATCTCTTTACCGCGTCAGGGAGTTACCCTTATGATAATGACCTTTCAAAGATAACAAGAATGGCCTTGCAGTGACATCAGTCAGCTCCCTCAACACTTGAGGGTGCATCCTATCAGGTCCCCTGAATTTCTTTATGTCCAATTTTTTTACACATTCCTAACCTGATCCTCCCTCCACCAAGGATAAGTCTTCCTTATTCCAGACTTTGCTAAGCATGTCAGGTACCTGGGATTCCTGAAGGCAAATCCTAAGAGTAAAAACCAAAGCAAAGAAGGCATTGAGTACCTTGGCCTTTTCCATGTCCTTTGTAAATAAGTCTCCTGCTCCCATTTAGCAGTGGTCTCACATTTTCTCTGATATTTCTTTGCTCCTGAAGTCCCTGTAGAATCTTTTCTTGTCCCTCAACAGGTTCAACTTCAGAGAGACTTTAGCTTTCTTAACCCAGGCCCTTAATCCACATGTCAGACAGTGTCACCTGTCCTGCTTCCACCTTTCTGAGTTGAATCAGAAGCTCCTTGGTTATCAATGCAGGCTTCCTGCTATTTTTCTTTGATTTCCTGTATGAGGGAATGAACCATTCTTGAGCTTAGAGTAACCAGTCAGATAAGGTAAGATTTCTTGGATGCCAGATATTATAGGTCATCCCTGAATTCATATGGGAAAAAGCTTCAAGTACTCAGAATATGTTCCAGACCTATTTTCTTCCACCTCAAAGATTCTCCTTGCCTAGTTTCAATGAGCAAGAGGGTTAAATGCTTAAAATAAAAATTATATATATTGAAAAAAATAGTGACAGAGAACATAAGGTTCCTGGAACACTGATCTGACTCCAGAAGCCAAAAATACAAGTGGATTAAAAAAAGAAAGATCAAATATAACAGGTTTTGATACTTCATTTCTTCTGACAAACAATGATGTATTTTAAATGAATTGGGAAAAGCAGAGGCCTAGAAAGAGAATTCTTGTCTCTGAACAAAAAGGTGCATGTCTAGACAGCTGGAACTCTGCCTGCACATTCATAAAGCAATTAAAGCTGTCCACTTTGGAAACAGATTCAAATTTCAGGTTCTGCAGTTTACAAGTAATAGTCCTACAAATAAGAAGAAATTCCTTTTTTCATAATCTCTACAATTCACAATTTAAGTCACTCCTTAATGGAAACTAAATCTAATTTTGCCAAAGAAATGAATGACTCACAGATGTCTCCCCAGCTATCATCAACTCTTGACAGATCGCAGTGATCAGACCAAGAGTTCTCTCACAGAATAAAGCATAATCTTAGCTCCATGCTGATATGTGGCTTCTGAGAAAAGCTTTTATTACAGGAAGAAAACTATTATAGAGTAGAATTGCTTGAAGTCAAATACCCAGTGAGAATTTTAGGCTAGGGCTTAAGCAAACTCCGCCTGCTCCTGCAGACTGCATGCCCATTAGCAGGTGGGACACGAGACACACACCTATTGTGCATCTTTGGATTAAGTTTCTTCCAAAAGGATTGAGCTCTGACAGGTTCATGACATGGCAAACTTCCTCCAAGTGCTGAGTGCACACTCAGCAAGTTTGCCAATGACACCAAGCTCTGTGGTGAAGTCAACAAACCGGACAAAAATGTCAGCTTGAGAGATGGGCCTGTGTGAGCCTCATGAAGTTCAACAAGCCAAGTGCAAGGTCCTGCACGTGGGTTGGGGCAATTCCAAGCAAAAGTACAAGCTGTGCAGATTGAGAGCTTCCTTGAGGAGGACTTGCGGTTCTTGGTGAACAAGAAACTTGACATGACCTGGCAATGTGCACTTGCAGCCTAGAAAGCCAATCATGTCCTGGGCTGCATCGAAAGTGTAGCCAGCAGGTCAAGGGAGGAGATTCTGCCCCTCTGCTCTGCTCTTGTGAGACTCCACCTGGAGTACTGAGTCCAGCTTGAAGCCTGCAATATAAGAGAGACATGGACTGCTGGAGTAAGCTGCAAAGATGTTTAGAGGGCTGGAGCACCTCTCCTATGCAGACAGGTTGACAGAGTTGGAGTTGTTCAGCCTGGAGAAGAGCAGGTTCCAGGGAGACCTAACAGCAGCCTTTCAGTACCTAAAGGGGGCCTACAACAGAGGTACTTTTTACACAGCGTGTAGTGACAGGACAAGGAGTAACGGCTTTAAACTGAAAGAGGGCAGATTTAGATTGATTATTAGGAAGAAATTCTTTACTGTGAGGGTGGTGAGGCACCAGAACAGGTTGTCCATGACAGAGTTGTGGATACCCCATCTCTGAAGTGTTAAAGGCCAAGATGAACAGGACTTTTGAGCAACTTAGTCTAGTGTAAAGTGTTCCTGCCCATGGCAGGCGGGTTGGAACGATATGGTCCCTTCCAACCCAAACCATTCTGTAATTCTAGGACAGGAAGCAAAGAAAAGCACAGCAGAGCATCTGGGATGCTCAGTAGTCACTTCAAAAGCACATCCCCATTGGCACTAGAACTTTTACTCTAGGCACATATTTAGAAGGCTCTAAAAACTTCCTTTGAAGGACTTTAGTGGGTTTTTGTTTTGAAGTAACTTTTTAATCGAGGATCAAAGAGTCATCCCATTCAAAAGTTAACCAGATAGCTATACTGGTATGCTTTAGGCAAAGCTACTACTTTAAAGTGAACGCATCAAACTTCAGGGTTCTTAATTCCACGTGTATGCAAATTTTCCCTGTATGTACGTAAGAATTCATCCTGCTTTCACTATCACTATCTTATTAAAGACAAAGACAACCAACAAGTCATCATCATCTAATGCATAATGGTATAAAATTAATAATGGGATTAGGATGCCTCAGAAGTAAATTGTCATCACCACTCTTTCAATTCAGGACAATAAAAATGAAATTACTAGAAACCTATGAACAGAATTTTGCTCAGATTATAAGCATGTGGAAGAGAACTATGATGCCTAAACAAAACAGAATACAGAACTGAACAGACTAAATAGTCACATTCCAGGAAAAATTTTGCAACAAAACCACCAGTCTGTTGTTATGTAAGAAAACATTTCTTAGGCCTTTATTTACAAAAGCTTTAAAAACAAATACCCTCTGTTATGCAAATTACTTGTTTAAAAAGGACTGCCCAGTTACATCATCATAATTCAATGAGAGAAAGGTGTTTGATCTTTTGCTTTTAAGTACAAGATAAAACAGAATATTTGGTGAACATTTGGAGATTTTTCTACCATTGATTTCTGTGTCACACACACGTGCGCACACGCAGACACACAATGTCACACGTTCCATCATTTCAGGCCAGTATTTAGCTATTCAATACCAAAACTCCTTCCTGCACAACTG
This sequence comes from Chiroxiphia lanceolata, assembly GCF_009829145.1. Lineage (NCBI taxonomy): Eukaryota > Metazoa > Chordata > Aves > Passeriformes > Pipridae > Chiroxiphia > Chiroxiphia lanceolata. The sequence continues at coordinate 31,219,339 of NC_045640.1, forward strand.
CTCTGTATACATGCTATGCAGAGTTGAGAACATACTCCAGGGTCCTTTAAAACAATATATCTAAAATATATTGTAAAATATACTCAAAAATAAGCTAGCATTACACTCCTCAGGTAACTTTATTAGCTGTAAATTATTCATATTTTGTTGTTTTACAACAAGTATCTGTAACATCTGTCTTTGTAACAACTACAAAAAAGCATGATTTAATTGTCCTTCTAATTCAATATTTCAATTAAATAGTATTTTTTCAGATCTTTGGGTTTTATCTTCAACTAAACTGACTTACAAAAATCATGAAATCAAGTACATAATAAATATGACTTCATAAAAAATATCTGAGGTGCACATTACTAGAATAAAAGCTAGGAGGTTAATCAAGAGAAGCGTGCCATTACAAGACTTCTACTTTTCCAATATCCTTGAACTCTCAGCTTAATGGCAAAAAGGCTAAAGTCATAGCTGTTCTTTTCCTGAAGGGTGTAAAGCTGTTTTTTCAAGCCTCTTTCCCCCATCACAGAGCGGTTTTAAAGCAGCAGGCCAAACAGCAGTTGACACGTGCAGGATGTGTTTGAAGATGACTGAACAATAGTAAAATAAGAGCAGTTACTATGATTTCAGTAGTTTGTTTCGCTTTAACAAACAGAGATTACGGGTTGAGATGCCAAGGAAATACAGCTTGAAGCTGCTGAACTTGGCAGATGATTGTTTTCTAGCTGAGGGCAAGAGAAAAAACCAAAACAAACTTCAAATAAAACAGAGGATCTGAGTCAGTCTCTCTCTAAAGTGCAAATTTGATGGTCCACAATCTTGAATAGCTAAAACGCCTGCATAGTGGAAGGAACAGACATGAAGGGGGAAGTTAATTACAATCAGAGCCAATTAACTGAAGAAGGGAGGGGAAAGGGACAAAAAACTGGAAAAACGATATAGGTAAGTTTACCAGACTGTTCATTATGATTCAACTTTCCCCTTCTCTCTTCCACACTGATCCTATACATGCTTCTTTACAAATGGGCTAGTTAAGAGGCCAAAATGTAACCCAGAAAATTTTTTCATATCAAGATCAAAATCTGTGATAGGAACAGTCAAGTTTAGTACATAGAAAGGCAGAAAAGAAAGAGTACTGAGAAAGGGGGGAAAAAAGCCTTATTGTCCAAGGGGTTCAGCCAGAGATAAAACCTATATACAAGCATGTGGAGGTCAAAAAGATGGCCTTTCATTTCATGTCATGACTGCTTGTTGGCTTCTTCTTCATAAGCGTTTCCTGTGCCGTTTTGTACATAAGATGAGCCCGAACCAAGGCCATATAAGTGGCCACAATATTTGGCATCATCAATGTGATCTTCAAAGAACATCTAAAGAGTTAGAAGAGAGACACAAATTATTAGAAAAGGTTCAGTTTAAATAGAACTATAGAAAGGCTTTGTAATGTTACTTTCTTTTTGAATAAGATATTAAATCCCAAGGTGCAAAAGATGATATAATTAACATAGTAATATGCTTAATCTCAACACATTATCACAATGTGCTGTATGACACAATTTTTTAAAACTGTCAAGAAATATAATCAGTCTTACTGTGCACCCTTCCCAATGAAATGGTCAAATGCAATGTTTTCATAATTTTATATTATTAGTCATCACTCACTTTTCTTCAAGTGCAACAAGGATATTTCTCCACTTGATTTCTGTGGTGTTTCTCACAACAGCCCTATGCTTAGCATCCATCATCAGTGTCTGTTTTCTTACCTACTCCTCAGTGTAGGGTTTTCACCACACTCTGACTTGAAAGGCGGTATGTCCTAATTTATATTATAAAGGTTTGGAGGTGGGGAGGATGAGCACAAAACCCATTATGGACTTTGGAGAAATGCAGAAAGATGTATTTCCAGCTCTTCACAGGAGGGGACTTCATTTAATAAGGAGTAAAATTTTGTACTAAGATTGAATTTACACCTTACAAGTCTAAATTGCAAATGGAATCCTTCAGTGGAAGACATATGAAACCTCATGATGTTCTGATACTCTACCTTCTAGACTTAGGTTTTCAAGCACAAAACCACAAATTGTGTCACAAAAATAAGACCACACACACACACACACAAATTTTTCACTCTAAAACCTTCATGGCAACCCTGGACACCGCTGTGGTTGACATGCTGAGTCATCATCAACATCAGAAATCTAAGACAGGCAGAAGTATGCAGGAACAGAATGGATGCAATACACAATTCTAAATATAGAGGCCTATATATACCACACAGGCTCAAAACTTCTCCCTTCAAGCTTTCCTCTTAGTAGCACAGTCAGGATGGAAAGGTCCGTACTGCAGGAATCAGAGACTTCAATTAAAAGTTTTAAAGCCCCACGTAGTTTTTAAAGAAATTAACAGGTAGGTGTCAGAGACTGAAACAGTTAATGATTTATGCATTCAAGGAGACTTCTGCAGGCTTTTGACCTCTGATGGGCAGCTGGACCCATCCCTCCCTCCAGTGCTGAAGGTGTCAAGCCCTGAAAAGGCAGGACCTCTGATGGCCCATCAAAGCCCATCCCCCCCTCTACCAATCTAAAAAGGTGGGAACCAGGCCAGACACAGAAACTCTGCGCAGGCCCAGGGAGAGTTTGGAGGCTCGAGGCATGGCCCGTGACACTGACCATGGATACAATAACTCGTAACTTCTTGGGGTGTGGGGGTTTCCCTCCTTCACCCCCAGCAGATCAAGGCCACCACTTCAACTGTCAGACATGGAAGCGGCAACTACCAAGTGTCATCGCTGGACCCCATGGGCGGTGACTATATACGTTTTGTCCACTCTCATCTTTTCTTTTTCCTTACTCTCCCTTACTCTTATCCTGTCTTTCTCTCCCCTATGCATTTTCTCCCCCCCCAAAGGTTATCTCTGTGCCACGTTGTTATATGACAACACCCAAACTGCTAGCATACCTGTTGATACAGAACTGTTAAAATAAACCTTACCAATATATGTTTTCAGACACCAATTATTCAGTGTCGTTTCACTTTAATCCACCCCAAGGGAATTATTGATAAGAACCTGGGTTACCCCCCTCCCCTTTTTCTGGGGCGGGTCGTAACAGTAGGAAAACCCCAAAACAATTCTACTGTTGTAGTACCATTATTTAAGTATTTCTGATGGAAAGAAAAAGAGCAGTAACTTTTTTTGGCTGGCACTCCAAAATCCAGCAAGCAAGTTGCAGCTCCTTCACAGTAATTAGCAATTTTGTACCTCTAAAAGCACTGTAAAATGAAGACTTTTCAGTTAGAAATACATTTTTAAATACTGAACTCTCCTGAAAAGGCTTTAAAAATCAACATTTGATGTACTTCTCTCTGCTTACTACTGCATTTTTATTTAGAAATGCTGTATTTGCAAAGAATATCCACAAGTACTGGGAAAAAACCCAAACCATGTCTGTTGGCTTAATTAAGCAAGTATTTTGCACTAAAAAGCCCTCAAAGATTTCCTGGTAAAAGCTTTTGGTAAACTGGTGCTGCCTCACCTTGAATATTGTGTGCACTTTTGGGCACCACAATATAAGAAAGATATTAAGCTATTAGAGAGTGTCCAAAGGAGGGCAACAAAGATGGTGAAGGGCCTTGAGGGGAAGCCGTATGAGGAGCGGCTGAGGGCACTTGGTCTGTTCAGCCTGGAGAAGAGGAGACTGAGGGGAGACTCATCACAGTCTACAACTTTCTCATGAGGGGAAGAGGAGGGGCAGACACTGATCTCTGCTCTGTGGTGACCAGTGACAGGACCCGACGGAATGGTCTGAAATTGCATCAGGGGAGATTTAGGTTGGGTATTAGAAAAAGATTCTTCACCCAGAGGGTGGCTGGGCACTAGAACAGGCTCCCCAGGAAGCTGTCACAGCACCAAGGATGAGAGAGTTTAAGAAGCGTTTGGATGATACTCTCAGGCACATGGTGCGGCATTTGGGGATGGTCCTGTGCAGGGCCAGGAGTTGGATTTGATGATCCTTGTGGGTCCCTTCCAACTTAGGATATTTTGTGATTTTGTGATCTCATTAAAGAAACTATTATGACTTTGAACCCTTTCCTCTATAAAAGTAATCTGAAAGGTTGTATCTTCTTAAACATGATTATCACGTATTTCCCTTTCTTTGCTTTCATTTCATTTCAAATTCAAGAGTGAAAAATTAACCAGTTAGCTGCACTGGGTTTGGATCATACCAAAAACATAATCCTCTTTATTACATCTGTAGCCCATGACCTGCTTGACAACTACAACAGTTCCAGCAGAGGCAGAACAGTGTTAGGATGAGCAAACCAGCTTAAACTACATCATTTATTATTCACCAGCTGTCTCACCAGTATTTGTCAGAATCTTGTGATCATCTTCTCCTTCATACAAAAGGCTGCATTACAGAAGGTAGACACCTCAGCCTACAGTGCTTAAAATTATTAAAAGATGAGGTTTGATATTACCATCTATTTCGACATGGTAAATGACACTGAATTGCTGGCAGAATGCCATGTTCTGATGCACTGGCATTTGTCCAGTGAACTGCTTTCCAGAAGAGGCCTGTTCAGTATTTGATTGTTCTGCTAATGCAAAATATCCTAATATCTTCCTGTTGTATGCGGACAAGCAGCAAGGAAGTGCGAAGCTTATAAGAGCTGATTTTCCCTGCTGTAAACCCTGAATTAATTGACTAATAAATAATCTTTTAGAACGTTAGCAATCTATGTGTCGCTTAATGGTAAGGAAGAAGAAACACATGGAAATTCTCCACAACAGCCTGAAAGTCATTACTTAATATACCCGTGGCCTGAAAGTTTAGCTAGAAGTGGCTAGTCAACACTCCTTCCCCACCTCTCAGCCTGTCACAAGCAGCAGTGCACACCAGCTGGGTATTACACTGAGCAGAAGCTCAAAAAAAAAAAGTTGGTTTGAGCATAGTCTCCCAGAAAGAAGTCTGGCTCCAGCAGCTCATTACTCACTGCAGCGCCCACCTAAAAAAAGGCACCCTCCAAAACAGGTAAGGAAAAAACTCCAAAACAAAATTCACAAAAAATCCAAAAGCCAGGCACAGGCTGGAAATGTGAAGCAATAGTCACAGCAGCTAAGCAGGGAATCAGTACAGGTGGTCCACACTTACTCTGGGGAAAATGCAGGTAAGTCTTATTTCTGTCAAGAAAGGATTGACCCCTAAAGCCCTTTAGAGACCTCCTTAAAATACCACAGACTTATCAGAATCAGCAATTCTGTGTGACTATCACAGCACGTTACAATCATGGAAATAAAAACAGTACATTCACCTACTTCTCTCATTTTGAAAAAGGCCATTCCTGTGAGTAAAGAATCGGATCCTGCCTGATGCTGTGGTCCTATCCTTTCCAGCTCTAACTGCTCAGCCACTTCTTGTAATCCACCCTGAAAAACAAAACATTTTTGTTAACTGCTAAAAAAAAGTTACATCAAAACTGAACTGCTATACTTGGGAAAATCTGTTACACAGGTCATACAACCTCAGGTATATTTTAACATTTGCTCAGTTGTTGAAAGAGTGATTGTACTAGATTAATTGACACCTGGAGAATCAAACTTTCTGTATCAATAGCAGCATTAAAATCCTGTTAGAATTGATTAAATAAGACAGTATCTGTAACCAACAAGACTACTAATGGTCCAGTTTGTCCAATAACCAGATGATACTACTTAACAATTTCTTCAAGATGTTGAAAGGAGGACTGGCAATGCTTAAGAACAAAACCAGGTGTTCCTATACTTCTATTTGAACAAAAGTGTAAAATGACATTTTTGCCTTTTAAAAACACAACAGTTCAAGCGCTTACAAATGACATGCCTGTATGCTTCCATATGTTAAAGTGTCTAGGCTTCCTCTGAAACAGACCTCTTTCTCCACACTAGCCTTTCAACAATTAAGCTGAGGGTTTTTCCACATCCCTTCACAAAACCCAAGAGGATTCTTAAGTACCTAGAATGCTACAGGAAGCCCAGGAATATGTTAGACCACAGATATATAGAATCCAGGTGGCAAAGTTAAAAGAGGAAGGTAGTGCTCCCTCCATCTCTATAGGACATTCTACCCCTTTTAAAAGTTTGTTTCATTAACTGCTGTAAGAGAATAGGGGAAAAAACATGCAAAAATAATCCATCATCTTGCAACTAGTTTTCTAAGATACTAGAGTCCTACGGTGTAGCCATCTTTAACAGCTTTTCTGTTAAAGATATATATTTAACAGATGCGCAACAAAACCTATTTCTTAAAAAAATTATATAAATATCTGACATACAAAAAGGGAACAATTTAAAATGGTAACTGTCCATTTTGAATGTTGATAGAACAGGACAGATTGTGAAGCTGTAGGCAACACACCAAAGCTGCAAATCGCATCTGCTCTAAAAGATAAAACTTCTTTAGTTTTGAGACAAATTTTCTTCCCAATAAGCTGATGTGAAAAACTGTCCCCTTAACTGCAGAGTGACTAAATAAACCCCCTTTTAGTGTCCGCTCCAAAACAGTAGTAACTGCTACATGTGGGAGCAAACCTGTCAGAAGTTGGTTTGGTCATACATAGATAACACTGATCAGTTGAAGGACAAACGTTACACTGTAACTGCAATCTTTTAATGCTGTGAGCACATGATTGTACAATTCTTTTTTTAATTCATTAAGCTAAAAAGCTACTGGAAAGACTAAAACACATGCACAGTCTTTAAGGTCTAGAAAGATTAAAAAAAACCCAGACCGACAAAATCCTCAGTGCTGCCATAAGCTCTGTGAGGCAAAAATGTTGCACAGAGGCAATGCTTTTCAATGCCTAGAGTTCACTTTCCTTGCACTCTTTAACCTGTTTCAAGTAGGTAAAGGGAAGCAAGAGGCAAAAGCACAACAAGTCAAATGTAAAATTCATGGAGCAATAAAGTAATCTGACCTGAAATTCAGATCAAACATTACGAAAATTCCCATGACTCTTACGGCAACAGGTTTGGGTCCACATTTTTGTTTTTAAAAAAAAAAAAAAAAAAAAAGAGGAATCTTCAATAATAACATTCCAAAGTAACACCTACAAACCGACAGCACTGGTATAGCTAGATTTATTCTGTCTTAAGCAGCAGGAATACAGTTTACAAAAGTTTAAGGTTAGTCTATATGCTTTACAGTTAAGTCCTGAAACTGGTTTGTTTTATGTGCTTAGAGCATTTGAACACTGCAAACTTGCTTGGTTAACACTCTCAAAATCATGCTGAGGGTTGGTGGCCAGCAAGGAAAAGAGTTCATCTCAGGCACAAGTATATTCTCTGCATTCTAACTCCAATAATGAGCTGCTAATTCACCACAGCAGTTAGACCCAAACCGTTTTAAAGGTACCAGTTTCTGCTCCTAACTCTCTGCTTCGTCAAGCTGCAAATTAGCAGTGCCTCATTATCAAGTTCTGCTAGCTGTAAGACTATCTACTCTACCTCCAAATAACTTTGAAGAACACTCCAGAATAAAAATCAATAATATTTACACAGCAGCTGCAAGCTCTAGAATGCAGACTTAGTAATACAAAAATTACAGTAACAGCAGCCTACCAAAGAATGCATTGAAAATAGTGCTTTTAATGGTGTGTGTATATATATTTGTAAATATATACCATTTTTGTGTGGAACTTCTTGGTCTGTAAGTGCAATAATTACAGAATAAAATCTGGCTGTCTCTGAAAATGTCATGGTTTAAGAATGGTATTCTCCAATTTAGTGTTCCCACTGAAACCACTCCAAAACACACACCACTCACTCACTCCTCACTGCCCTTCCCCTGCAGCAGGTTAGAAAGGAGAATTGAAGGCACGAAAGGTAAAGATCACAGGTTGAAATATGAACAATTTACTGGAAAACAGTAACGAGCTAAGAAAATGCACAGTAAGAGCAACAATACTTGTGACCGCGTGCACAAGACACATTACTGCTCACCCTGCAGAAACCCCTGACAATATCTGACTGCTCCCTCTGCTATGCTACTCCACCACAGAAGCGAGCTCTACCCCCTGACTCAGAAAATGATGTTAGGTGGTACAGATTAACCTCTGTGTCCTACCCATGCCCCTCCTGGCTACTGTAAAAAATGTGCTGACCAGAATCAGGACAGAAAATTAACAGGCTATTGAGATTCTCCTTCAAGCACGCCTTTTGCACTCCAGCTAAGTACACTTCACTCTTGGAGGAGAAGGACAAGTTCTTCCCATATTCTCACAGCATCGGCCTTCCAAGAAAAAGGCCACAGAATGATTTACATAATCACACAACCATGGTCAACAGCAAATCCAGTTCAAATTCTCATTTCAGGGCACATTCCCAGAGTTCACTGTTCTGTACAAACCCACATATTAAAAGCAAGTTTCTGACAAGGTCAATCAATCTACATTCCTTAGGATTGCCACTACTATCAAAAGGTTTGGAATTGTCTACATAAATTGTCTTTTTTTAGAGAATAAGTAAGTTTAACTTATACTACATTAGTATCTCCCAATCTGCATGCCAGTAAAGTCAGAATAATATACTATATTCCACAAAAAAAGCATCAAACATCTTTCCAATTCTGAAACATATTTCTCTTTCCAATGTCAAAAATCTTTTTGGGTTGTGTGGGAACAGAGAGTGGGAGACCTATAGCAGGTCAGTGACTTTGATATGAAAAATAGCTTAGACGAGTCAATAAAAGACAATGGCACAGCTGTTCAATTCACTGTTCAATTCATTAGAGATTGAAAGTGACCCACATTAGGAGACAGTGCATGCATTTTTAGAGTCACAACACTGAATGTTTAGTAATTTGTTTCAGGCAGCTTCTCTCAGTACAGCTCAAGTCCACCATCATTTCATCACTGGTAAATTTGGAGGGGTAAGATAGTCCATTCCCCTTCCCCTGCTGTCACTATTAGTCTGCAGATGAGGTGACAGGATCAAAATTTACTGCAGGAAAGCTGATCTACATATTCAACTCTAGAAAAAAAAAAAAAAACACCCTTGTTCTTATGGTTTGCCGAAATAAGACCTCTGAAGGTTTTTCCTGTCTTCCAAAAGATCTTAGTGTCTCTAAACAATGCAAGTTACACACAACTATGTCTTAATGAAATGTTAGGAACTGAATCCTCTCCTCCCCAAACTCACTGGGAATGTCACCTCTGGAATAGTGACACAGAACATCAATCTGTTACCTTTTCTATGTCACTAAATTTAGAATTTACATTCTGTTCTTGCTAAGTGTGTCACCACCACTAAGACACCAGATGCTTTACTTTGCTTTATCAGGAGTGAGAAAATGAGGTTTTTGGGTTTTTTTTTTGGGGGGGGCCTCCTCCCTACCCCTCATTTAAGACTTCTGAAGTTTAGGAGTATTTAATTTTTGTTCCCGGCCTCCATGAAGAAAAACTGCTTCTAAGATGTTCTCCAATACTCAGCCATTTGTACAGCTGATTATATCAGTAACAACTGCAGACGAGCGCAGACAGCCACACTTTTCTTACTAACTGGAAGGGTGGTCTACATTTTCATCATTAATTTCATTAACAAAGTTAATTTACTTCTCACACAACTAGGTTATACTCAAAGTGACACACTCTTTTCTCAGAAAGAAACAGAGGCCTATAAACAGCACACAGATCACTTGCTCAGTACAACAAAGTGGTAAGCCATTCCTTAGTTAGGATTTGGTTTTACTAAGGTGAGTGTTCTCTTCTTCCTGCAGGTTTTCATTAAGAAAGCCTAGAAAGTTACTTTCCATAAGAGCAACAATGCACCTCATTCCAGCAGTAGTCCAGTTCTTTGGCAAGTAAGGCAAGTACTTTTAGCATCTTTCTTTCACTTGTTGTCTTCCCCTTCACATAATCAGTTCCAGTTCCCATTAATTCTCCAGTCCAATAAAGTATCCAAATTTCATGCCTGACAGAGTAAGCCAATTAATAGCCCCACTGGCCTGACATGACAGATTAGTTTCTAGTTTGTTTTTTTTTTCCTAGAAGTCACATGTTGTCCCTGAACATATGCTGTTGTTTATCTTTCGTTATAGGGCCATTTGAAACATTCTTCATTCCATTCCTCTTCCCAAGACATTTCCACATCATCTTCATTGCAATTACCTTTGCCTAGATGACTGCAGTCCTTTAGTGGGCTGCACAATAAGGAAATAAGAGTATATGAAACCTATCAATTCTCATGGCTAAGGAAATGAAGAATTAATTCCAAACATGGGTTTATCATCTATCAACAAAGCACTGTAAATACAGTACCGTGATATTTTTAACTGGTAAGTAGTTATAAAAATAGATTTGTGCTCCTGCCTGCTTCTAAAAATTGCCTTTAATATTAAACATACGAAGCTTGAGACAAGAGTGCTCAGTAGGCATTATCAGAGCAAAACCAGACAATAAAAATATAGAAAATAAGTATTTTTAAGCACAAAGTACTCTGTCTCCAAACGCAAAATTTGTTCTGAGATATTAACAGATTACTTACCTTCAGGTTTTTGCAACTCTTCATGAGATATTTTACATCATAGATGACAGGGAAAAACAACCGCAGTATCTCAAAGAAGTCCAACTCTTCCTCAGGTAAATTGGAGTTTGTCAGGATTTTGATTAGATAGCCAAAGTCATATCCGCTGCAAATTAATAACAAAAACAATATAAGCAAATAACTTCTCACTTCCAACATCACGACTTTACTGCACATTAACTGGACATTTTGCTTGATTTCAATGCAATTAAGACCAACTTCTATGAAAAAAATAAACCTCAATGTAAATGGCCCCATTGCAGATTCCAGGAAAAACATTTTAATTTAGTCTGCATGAGGCAAAGTGAAGAAGCAAAAAGATCTGCCTACAGGAGTTTCTCTAAATCCTGAGATAATGTAGTGCTGCTGGGTCTTCATCTGATAACAAGAACTCACACCAGAAAGACTGTTAAGCTGGTTTCTTTCACACAGACTGGAGTTTCTCACTACAAACTGAGTGAGACAGAGAGAAACGTCTACAGTTCTTGAAATCCAAAAGATGAGTTTCCAAAGCCAATGCATGTTTATGCCTGGAAGAAAGTTTAAGCCTCAGCAAAGAAGAAGAGGGATTATCTTTAATTTTGCCAATTAAATCTGCACATAGACAACTGAAAAAATTAATAGCTTGTAGACTATTTCTCTTTCTGGAGGCAATGACAAAACAAGTTGGAAAAATTTTTGTGCGTACATGTAAGTCTGCAGGAAGCAGCAAGATAACTGAGCAGTACACATTTGTTAGAAGGAACTGAGGTATTATATTGTGTGCATGGTGGAGAGAAGAGTTTGGGAAGGCTTCCTCCTCAATAGCTTGATTGAAGAAAGAGAACATTGGAATGAGGTGTGGCAGTAAAAGGAGAAACCGCATACTTTTTACAAAGGGTTATGAGAGGAAACAAGAGTGCTTAAAGTATAGGAAAGACAGATTTCAGGTATTAAGCAGGACTTAATACCACAACAAAAAGCAGGGATAACTAGGTACACTTTTCCCTAGGAGGGCAGCAATTACAAACCAGATTATTCATGACCTGATCACGAATCTGATCTGTTCTGATCCCTCGTACTTGCAGGACTGCTCATGCACATATGCACTGAACTAGATAAAGGACTGATATATTCTCTTCTAGGTTATTAAGTTTGCATTGAATCAAACCAGTTCCTAGATTTTACTGACATACATAAAAATGCCTGTACTAACAAAGAAGATGAAAACACACAGCAGGGCTGCTTCTACTGAAGGCTGCATCAGTTCTGCTATTTAAGGAACCTTAGCATAGAGCTGAGAGCTGATTCAAGTGAACAGGTGGCCACCACAGACTCCAAATTCCAAGTTTAAGACTTTGTGTTCATTCTTGATTACACAAGGATCATACTCAAACCCAAGAATTTTGCAGCTTGGTAAATACTGACCAAGATCTTTAACTGTGAGATGAGTAATAGAAAAGACAAATCAGTTAAGAGCACTGTACCGCTATCCTGAGGATATTTAGAATCCACAAACGCTGGTGACTTCTGATGTAGGCTCAAGGCTTCAGCTTGCATACTCAGTGTAAATAGGATTATTTTTGTATCTTTTCTATATATATAAGGTTCTCTACATCTTTATATTATGAATTTCTAGACAGAGGGTAGAAAAACCTTTAACATATAGGAAACAGTCCATTCATTCCCAGTAAGTCCATTCATATACGACATACAAGAGATACAGACTATTGCAGCCCTCCCACAGGGCTTTCCAGTACTCTAAAAATTTCATGTTGAACAAATCCTGCACTGCATCTGGTGCTTTGAAGCTGTGCTGGCTGCCCTCCAATCTCCACAGCAGCAGCCACTGGCCAGGGAGCAAAGGAGCCAAAGATAAAGAAGGATTTCAGTCGATTCTTACAAAGTAAAAATTGCAGTATACTTGGCAAAACAGTAGCTTGGAATTTTATTAGATCATCTGAAGGGGGAGGGAAGGTGGGAAAACCTGGATCAGCATAAAGCCCTCTATAGAAAAAAAATAAAAAAGCCACATTAGCAAAAAGGCTGTTCAAAAAGATGCAAAAAAAGACTGTTCAGGATTAAGGAGATTTACTGCTCTAGAGACTAGAGTTTATTAACTCACTGAACTCCTGACACTGATCATCCTCGTGGCTCAAACGTAACAGTCGTATTAAAACTCTTAAAGCGAAAAAACCCCAGTATTTGTGCTCCTCCTCTTCAAAAATATTTGATTTCTCTTCTAAAAAAAATTATGTACAAGACTGAATTACTAGAAAACAGAGATGCTCTTAAACACTTATACTTTCTCTTGAGAAGGAAGTCCTGCACAAAAAGAAAAGTCAACATGCATTTACTATTCACATATTGAGAGTGAGCAGGCTACCACAAATGTGCAGTTTTGATTGAGAATTACACACTTTCTTCTCTGGGAGACTGTAGCAGATCCAAGCTTACACAGGCATAAAAACTGTCACTCCAATTCAAGACTAAGATATACCCAGTTAAAAACATTTTGAATGCTAACAGAAGGCTAAGAAAGTCCATGGTGAGCAATTATGTAATTACCTGCTCATTAAAAAAGTTTTTTTCTAATACTCTAACAGGCAATTAGTGGTTGGTTTATACCCTGAAGCACATAGGCTTCCTTTCCTTAAAAGCCTTTCTCCATTTCTAATATAATCACCTGAAGTTGCTTAGTGCAGCGAGCCAAAATCCATGGAGCTATACAACATAAGCACTCCTACAGACATTTGTTTTGTTTTTTCACTGAACATGGACAGCTGTAGGCAACGAGACCATAGAGAAGATCAAACAGACCTGTATTTCTTTCCCTTCCTATCCAAAATAATTCAGATAGCTAATTAACAATGAAGTCTACTCAAGCACCAAGTCTCTAAAATAAATCAAAACCTCTGAGAGCTGAGAGAGCTTTACTTCATTTTATAATGAGCTAACAGATATAGACACAAATGATTACTGAAACACAACAGCTTGGAACTTTCCAGCATCCCAAAAACATGCGTTTTTTTGTTTTCAAAAAATCATGTTTTCACAGACCCTCCAAAGGTAGACAGAGGAGGCTGCACACAGGTGGACACTAAAGAGCTTCAGCAGAGCAGTCAGCTGAACATCCACAAGACCAGCATTTGAGCTGTTTCTTTATAACTTGCTAGACTGCCAAGCACTCACAGCTCTTTTGACTGTGACAAGGATCAGAAATTCAGGGCTTCTTCCCCCCTCCTCTCTCATTGACTCAAGTACATTTTAATGCACACACACGCTCAAAAGATTTGATGGAGTTGCCTATGCAGTTGCAGTACACAAGAACTGATGACAGTGCAAATGTTTCTTCACTCATGTCTGTCAGAACTGCAGGTCCCATACAGATTTGCCAATATATGTCAGGATGCCAAGGCAGCTATATCAAATGCAGAGATAAAAAGCACACAAAGAAAACTATTTGAGAAGCGAAGAACTTAGAAATAAAATGCATAAGAGTTCAAGGAAATCAAGGACTGGGAAATAAAAACCAAACCATAACCTCACAACAAGGAAGGAGTAATTCCCCTCTGTCCACTTCCTATGGGACTTAAATTTTAAGGGTTAGTAGTAATTAAAGCATTTTAAGGAAATGGAAGCAATAGCAGAGTCAGCAACTATCAAGCACAGCTTTTTCAGTAGTCAAAGAACTACTGCATGAGGGCCTACATGGAAGAAATTTTCAGCTGACCGTCCTGTTGATAGAACATAATCACAATCAATCTAAAATATATTTAGAAACAGCTATTCACTATTCTTTGTGGTACATTTTATATGACCTGTGCTCATTTATAGCTTTGTGCAATCTTGGTTTCCTCTGAACATAACCCACTTACTCCCAGGTGCTCAAGATAGTATCAACAAGCCCTGGCAAAGACCAAAAGGCTTTAAACACTCTCTGATAATCAATGTTTGACAAACATTTGCTGGAATAGCTGTCTTAAGAAGATTTCTAAAGACATGTTCAGTGAAATACACAACAGAAACCGATTTTAGTACAGATGAAATCCTTCACAGGCTAAACCAGTAAAAATGGCATTATTGCACACAGTTTGCACTACACTTTGACCAGCCTATTAGTCAGGAATTACACATGCTAAATATAAATATGCTTAAAAAAGAATCCTTACTGTAGAAATGGCTCCAGTACACCTTATACTGGGCCCTTAAATCATCAGGCAATATTGGAAAAACACCATTTGGGAGCTGAAACTGCTTCAACATGCCAGTCTGCTGAGGCACCAGTTACATGCACAACCCGCCTCCCCTTCTCTTGAACCATCCAAGTTATATTTCTCAAGTCAAATGTTAATCACAAATATACACATATGGGCCAATAATAACAGGTTTAAGAAGCTGAAAAAACCTTAATTCACTACTTTGGCCTTTGTAATTATTTTGAAGTAGTTTATGGCATTCTTGTTGCAGTATTCTTCCACAAGGTGCCACCCCAGTAGTAAGATAGCAAGAGTAAGATTACTTTGGAGTCATATTGTGAGTTGAGACAGCTGTAAGTGGAAGATGTGACAAATGTCCTCAGAGGATCCTTCTTTTTTTAACTGTCTTTTCTTTCCAACCTCTCTCCTTTGGAAACTTAGCCTAACACTTCTTTCTACAAAACAAATCAAAACAATGACTTCTACAACAGAATGTTATATGCACCCTTTTTCTACCACTTTACATTCCTTACCAAAGCAATCCTTATTTTTCAGTTGGTTTATAGCATAAATACCTCTCTAATTCCATGTGACTTTGTCTCCTCCAACATTTAATACTTACGGATGAAGAATCAGATTTTTTTCTAATTTCATCATTTACATATTACCACCCACCAATATAGCACGAGTGATAAACATGAATAAAGCTGTAAGGAAACTAGTCTCAGCTAAAACATTCACTCTACCTTTGCTAAGTTCCTTAGCAGCCAGAATTTAAGACGTTAATTCAAGGGCATTACATAGCAATAAGCCTTTAAAGACACCGCTGCTTGCAAAAAGTCCAAATTATCTCTGGCACCTAGTTGGCTACACAATGACCACTGCATATATTTTAAAGTATTAAAAATCTTACTACCACTCAGAAATCTTCTGTATCTTGACAGATTCATAGAGATTTAGGATTCACAATTCTATTTCTACTTGAAATATGGGTTCCTGTGATAGAATAAACAGCAAGATATATTCATTACTGCAACTAGAATTAAGGCTTATCGGGGATCTCCTTCTAGGCTGACTAATTTTTGGTGCCCAGATTCCCAGGAGACTTACAGCAAATTTAGAAGTGTTGTATAAAACTCTTCACTGATAATTCTGCAGTGGTCTCTCCCATAATTTGCTCCACAGTTGCTTAGGAATAGCTCTCCCATCACTGTCACCGCTATTACCTGCACGTGTGCAGCGCCACCAGCCGGCCGAGGACTCCCATATCTTTCGGCTTTACAGTTTCCTCTTTACCGTGTCAACATCAAATGTAAAACACTAGTACCTCGCGTACCCTTTATTCTCCATTCACAGAATGGTGTTAGAGGTATTACAGCAGAAATATTTTCTAACTCTTACCAGCTAAGCTATGAGCTACACACACCATCAGATGCACAGCACTTAAGCCCAAGAAATGTGAAATCTAAGCTCTAGAGTTCAATACACAATGTTGAAACCCCAAATACTTAACGTGCAGAATTTACCTATGAAAGGAAAGCCACTTGACTCCTTCACACAGTACAACTCCTGATGTCATGAGCAGTTCTGCAAAATACTGTGTCTCAATTCCCTCTTCTTCATGCTTTTTAAACTGGATACCAGATGTCGTCAACAGTTCAATAGAGTCCTGAGCATACATATCTTCTCTAAAAACAGAGAGGAAAAGTAAATTTCCAAAATCTACAAATCTCAGTTATTATAAACCCGGTAACATCTCTTTTTTGGTATTTATTCCACAGACTTCACTAGCATAGAGCAGGAGCAACTTGACTTTGTTCTGGGTTAATTACAAAAATCAACAGTTTTTTCAAAGCATTTTTTTACCTTAAGTAAAAAAATTCCCAGCACCTCCATCTATGCCATCTTCATAAGAAAACCTAGTTCCTGCTTCTCTTCCAGTTATCTATAACCCCTCTTCTGCAAATCTACAGAGGAAAGTGAATCTGTGGATCTTATTCAGTAAAGTATCTGTATTCATTACTTGAGCTGTGACAAATTACATGTAACAGCTGAAACACTAACACATTTCATTACAGAACTAGGAACAGTACTCTCCAGATCCCAGTGCTGGATAATATTTCCCACAGGTTTTTCATGATTTAAGCGTACGTAAATGTTTAGACACACGTTCATCAAAACTTCCTTCTTGCTACAATTGAAAATTGAGTACTTGCTCCATCTACTCAATCCTTAAAATTCAGGTAGCCTAATGTTTTCTTTCTAAACAACCAATTTCAACTTCAATAGCCATATTTTGGACCTAAAATTTAACAGGATGAAATAAAATTCCTCTATGCCTTGTTTGATGCCCTCTTACTCCTGTATTTATTCCCTTTACCACTAACAATTTCATGAAGTTTTAAGGATTTTATGATGAAATTGATGTTTTGAGGTTTTTCCCCCCTAAAGTTTAATCTGTATCATCATAACAAAAATATAGAATGGTTATCTGAAAAAAAAAAAACCAAACCAAAAAACTAAACATGCAAACATGAGTCTATTTAGATGATATTCATTTTACTCTCTGCAACATAGTATTCCACAGTCTCTTCCATGTAAAGTTTTAAATTTTAGTTAAAAACAACTGAAACAAAACACATCAAAAAATCCAGACAAGACAACTAATATATCAAACTTGACTATTAGAATCAGTCATAGGCTTATATTCCTTATTCCTAAGAGCAAGTCATCATTCATCAGAACATAGAGATACATTCTCAAGATGTGTTGTATCTTTTTTCCTCCCTCCCACACAGATGTTCTTTAGTTCTCCAGCTTTAAGGTATCAACTTCCCAACACCTGTCTATCTCCGTAACACATTAAAGCACCCATCCAAAATAAACCCACAATTTTACAAAAAGGAGTTTTAATTCTAATTGTTGCTCTGCACTAATCAGGTGCACAGTTCAATTAGAGAAATACTTATGCTCTTTAAAAGCACACTAAAACAAGACCTGGCTGGAACCACACATACAAAAAAAAATTACCTTCTATGAACAAACAACAGCTGTTTTGCTTTAGGAGTAGAACACTTGGCACAGTGCCACTTTCCAAAAGGATGTTTAGAAACAGACAAAAATAATTAAGTTCTCCTCCCATGAAAAAAAAAATTATATATATATTTTCATGTTTCACGCAATACTTACCAAGCTTAAGTTTTTCTATAAAATCAGTGAACTAGAAACAAGTTAGTTGGGTGGTTATCTGTATCTTGCTTTACTAAGTCATGTTATCTCTGTAGTATGTGGCACAAATGGATGGAAAACTACTTTTGGTTTCACTTACTTGACATTAAGTAGACCTCTGAAGCTCAGAAAATAAAGTATAGCACAGGCTCTTCTTCCCAGATCACAGTTTGAAGTTATTAATTCACTCCTCTTTCTCCCCTACTTAGTAGGATTAGTATATTCTATCAAGAAAATGGATAGTTTCCATCCAGCATGCATATGGCCAGGTAAGTTCACACATACCAAAATATCAAATCTGCACTTACTTTTCTTTCAAGAGACACTTCAAACAAGACTAAATAGAGTGTGTCAGTGCTCAGACCAAACTGATTTGTGACAAGCCATAGCACTGCTTGTTTAAAAGAGCAGAAAGATCAAGGGAGACAGCAGCAGTTTTCTTCTTTTTAAGAACCCCCACTACTTTGAAAACAAACCTTTTTATCTGCAGGAAAAGAAAGTCTCTTCTCTAAACCTCCTTTGTAGGCTACAGTTTTAACTCATGTATATAAAGTTGTCCAGTTATCAGCTTGTAACAAACTGCCAAAAAACCCCAAGGCTTCAACACTCTTAAATGTGCCCGAAGTGTTTGCACTGATATTCAATAGATAATCAACATACAAAAATCTATCAGACCCATTATGTTTACTTCAGGAAAACAAAACCATCAAGATACTAGTAACTTTGTAAACCACCAGCTAAAGATATAGAGTGCCACATAAGTGTTTGATCCCTGTGAAAAAGGGAGGTTTATGCTTAAAGTTTTATCACTAATAAAAATCACATTGTGAAATGAATAGACTGTAAAAATTAGCTTGTTTTTTAACTAACACTTAAGACAAAATAATTCAGAACTTGCAGGTAACATCTGAAATACTTCCTTAGTCACTTCAGTAACTTTACTTTTCTTTTTCTTCAAGTGTTGGTATTTTCCATTTAAAGTATGTAAACAAACAATATGTGATTTCTGTAACAACAAGTAAGAAGCAAACTAAATTAAGGCAGAAGCATTCTGAAATACTGAACATGAAAGTACAGAGCTAACACATGCACTAAGTATAAACAGGCCTTTTGAAAACTTTTGTTGAAGCCGCTTAGCGTTTTTTGACCAAGTCACCAACAATAAGACAGACTATACAGAAAGGAGGGAAGAAAGCACTTGTTTGGCTGACAAAATCTTCCTCACATGAAGTATCTATGGTATTCCAATATTCCAATCAGACAGATAAAAAGAAAGTTGAGATATGTACAAAAAAGTATATATTACTTATTTTCAGTAAGTCAGAAACATGTTCAGCAGCACAGAAATTGCATACTTACGTTAAGTTAAATTTAAAATTAAATTGCCAAGTTGAAGTTCCTGGAGGATATTCTCCTTGCTCATTCATAAATGTCAGTCCTAGCTGAATTATTTTTAGCAAGTCGACATTGCAGCGCAATAGTTGGTACTGATAGTCTGCATTGCTTCTGAATTCTCCAATTGGCCTTGCAACCACTCCTGGAAATTCTGTGTCCTGCAAGAGCAGAATTAAAACTTGAACAGACAAACATAAAGACTTACATGGCTCATTTGTAATATCTAACAGTTTCACAGCTGAACAGCATGTAAATTTAGCTTTTAAAAAGGTAACAAATCACCATCCTGATGTTCATATACATCAAGAACCCATTATTCTTTCAACCAAATTGGATGAAGAAGTTTAGTGACTCAACTGAAGTTGTGATGGTTTTTGAGATAATTTGCTACAGAGGTCGAGCGCCCACTTACCATGGCTACATAGTTATACTTCCGTATAACTTGACGAATTTTCTTCATCTCTTCATCCAAGTTACAAGCCCAAACTTCACAGATTCTTTGGCTATGGTCTACAGTAGCTGCTGGCATAGTGGGGGGCTTTAGAGACCATACATCAAAAACTGCACTTGAGTGATGATCGGTTTCATAAAGAGAAGTTCAACTGTTTATTGTTTTTAGCCTAAGAGATAAAGAAAGGAAAGCATCAGAGCGTTTTTACTCTTCACTTATCTGAAAAAAAAAAGGCTTTAACCACCACGACCAAGCTTTATTCTTATAGATTTCATAAAAGCAGGACAACACAGCCACCCAAGCCCCGTGAATTTCTGCCGAGTTCAAATTACCACCGGAAACTAAAACCCTACAGTTGGTTAGCAACTATTTCTTGCGCCAAGACGGCAAACCGGGGAGGCGCGATCGTAACGCAGATACCGGAGGGACACCCGAGCACACGGGCGCTGCTGCCCCGCGGGTCGGAAGGGCGCGTTCCCGCGGAACCCTGGGCTGCGTTCAGCCGGGAACGAAGCGGCACACCAGCGTCACGCCAAACCCGGGGGCACCACGGGCGACCTCCCGAGGCGTGCGCGACTCCTCCGGCTCCCAAGGGTTGCGCTGAACCGGCGCGCGGGGACCGACACAGGGACGCGAGCTCGGCCGGCCCCGGCCGCGTTCCCGCGCGTGTGGAAGACCCCGGGAGCGGCGGGAGGAGCGGAAGCCGAGGTATTCCCGCGGGTCCAGCTGCGGTGCCCCCACCCCGCTCACCGCTGGCGCTCGGGCCGGGCCCGGCGGCTCTGGGAGGCCCCGCGCGGCCCCCGCGAGCCGCAGGACGCGCTGCTGCCCCGGCGCCGCCGCCGCGCGCACAAAGCCATTGCGTCATCGCCGCGCGACGCGCCCTTTCCCCGCTCCGCTCTGGTCCAATCGCCGCCCGCTCCGCCCCTCCCCCTGCCCTCACCCCGCCCCGCCCCCGCCGCGGCGCGATCGGTGTCGCGCGGGGGTGACGTCTCCCCCCGGCGGCGCCGGGGCGGGGTGGTGGCGGCGAGGCCGCCGCGTTCGCGCGCAGGCGCGCGCGGGCGCTCGGTGCGGAGCGCCCGGTGCTGCCGGTGCCCTCGCGCCCGCCCGGGGCCGCGGCGCGCGCCCGCCCGCCATGAACTGGCTGTTCCCGCTCGCCAAGGGCGGCGGCGCCTCCGCCGCGGGCCCCGCGCCGCCCGCGCGCACCGGCCTCCAGCAGCAGCGCCAGCGACAGGTCGAGTCCCTGCGCGCCGCGCACGCCTCGTGAGTGGCCGCGGCGGCCGGGCGGGAGAGCGCGGGGGCGGGAGGGCCCCGCTGTGTCGCCTGGCTTGGCCCGGCCCAGGCGCGGTGCTGCTCGAGGCGGGACCGTGCCGTGTCGGAAGGGTACGGCGTGTCCCCACGCGGGGACCGGCTGCGCCCCGTCACCACCCGGGAAGGCCCGGCCGGGACTTCGCGGCTGTACGGGTAAACAGGACACCCAGGCCGGCCGAGCCTCGGCTGTCCCGGGGGCGGAGGGTCCCGCCGGGGGACGGCTGGACTATACTGTGCTGTGCTGTACCGCGGCGGGCCGGGAAGCGGCACCGGGAAACCGAAAGCCGCGTTGCTTGTCGGGTCTGCGGGGGAGGCGGCCCCGCTGGCGGCGGTGTGGCCTGGCCGGGGGAGCGGGCGCAGATCACCGTGCCCAGTGATACCGGCCACTGACCAGAAAACCAGCTAAGTGCTTTAATGGGTTGAAGTCTGCAAAGACGTGCAGACTGCTGGGATAAAACCTCTCAGAGCTGGTTGTGAGAGTGTTGTTTTTTAAAAGTTGACACTAAAACGTAGAGTACCGAGGAGCTGTGTGTCACACTGGTGTGTCTGCAGTGGCGTAGCAGCCCTACAGGGTCTACTGACTATTTTTTCTGAGGTTCAGTACTAGTTTCCTAATAACTGGTTGTTCCTTGGGGACTGTTTTTGTTTGTATGCCGGTTGTTTTTATTTCTGTTCAATATCCACACTTTTTAAAACAAAATACTTTCTTTCATCCTGAGATACTCCCTCTTGGCATACTGCCCTCTATTTTTCCTAGTTTAAAGCTATTTACGTTTTAAAAGGAGATCCGCAATTCATACATTCGAAGTTATATTTTCAGTAAAGTAAGCGTTCTGTAGACATACAGCTTCCTAGGATGTCTGCAGAACTGGAATGATAGATGCCACCTCCAAAACAATTAGGAAAGAGGAAGGAGAGTGTTTTCTGTCACATCAGAGTGAGACTAGGAGCAGAAGAGATACTTACTGTATTTCCAAGTTTAATAACTGCAGATAGCTCACCATCCTAATATTTATCACACAGGGGACATAAATATGACAGTATTCTAAATACTGTTGCTTGCATAAACTTAATTATGTTCAGAGCCAGTTTTGAAAATATTTTTGAGACTTCACTTTTCTAAGGAGTTGTCTCTGTAGGCAGGCAGCAGCTTAGTGAACTTTTTTCCTGGCAGGAAGAGAAGCTCATCCTGAGTTAAGTCCCCAAAAAGGTGATCGGTGTTTATCAGTCAGCTTGCTGAACTGGTTTGCTACTTGTTTGTGCAGGCACCAGCACAAGCACAGGCAGAGAGGGAATTCCTGCAGCCAGGAATTGAGATGAGGGGTAGGGACATGATAGCTGCCCAAATGTAACTTTACAGCCCTGTAAACTAGCTGTCTGATCTCTTTTAATCATAGTAAAATAATTAAAACCCAAAGTCAGGCAAGCAGAGTAAATTCTGACAAAGTGTACAGTTTTCATAAACAAATCTGAATATCAGTGCCTCAAATTCTTTGCTTTTAAAAAGCTATGTGAACTCGAGCAAGTTTTCAGAAGTGCAGAGGTTTATTTCTTGGATGGGACTGATGTCCTTGCTCATGAACTCTGTAGCAGCACAGATCTGTAGGATAGGAATATGCATTAAGCGTTGCAGCAGCACTGTTTCCTAAGCAGCGATTAAGTAATGTCATTCTAGTGTTTGTTTTGTCTGATAAGTCTGCTTTGTCATTCATTTCTGAGAATCCTGACTGCTCTTCGCTGAAATGCTCAAAATTCTTGTCACAGTGTAGATAACTAAGTTATTCAAGTTTGATTTGTATTGTCTTAGGTCATAAAAGCCCCCAGGTATGTGCGATCTTAATTTTGGTAAAGCAGCTAAACTTCCTTTTCAGGGTCCCTCACAGGTTAGGAACTTGAAATAAAGTCTTTGTATTTAAAAAGGGTTTTCTTACATTTGCTGTTGTTCTAGCCAAAGTTGAGTTCCAGTGTACCCGTTCCCACTTAGGAAAGGGGCAACTAAGTTTATTAGTTCAAGGTTTTCCGAAAGGGACGTTGTAACCGTTTGATCAGCTCAATGCGATTCTGTCTTTCTTGTTCCTCTCTCCCTGTCCTCATCTTCCTCCCCAGTTCCTATAGGTTGTGCCTGTGAGTGAAGCATGATTATATACCCTTCTCAAAAGGATTTTGCAGCAGGCTATTAAAAAGTGTGACAGATGATTACAGGGCAGGAATGTGTGTGAGAGATTCCAGGGAGAATCCTTCAGTTAAGAATGAGGAAGTGCCGATTTTGGTGTGTGGTGTAACACAGTGGAGCCGTTGATTTGAATTCTCTTGTGTTGAAGATAATTGATACTTTCTTCAAACAACATGTGATTTCACAGGGCAAGAGCAAATACTGAGTTGTCTATGACAGGAATAAGATCAGCCTGCAGAAAGCAAGGTTCATAACTAAGTTCATGTCTTACCCATTTGTTCCTCAGGCTCTGAAAGCTAGAGTCTTAAATTCTATGTCCAAATAATGCTTGGGAAGGACACAAAACATTCCTGGCACTACTCTTAACACACATTTGCCTTAAATTAAGCCAGTAAGTTGAGATTGTTGTCAGAATAGTGAGTACTGCGATTTCTCCTACTGTTTCCATTGCTTGTCGTCCTGTATGAGGTTTAAAAGTTGAACCTCCTATTTTTTCCTCTAATCCTAATATTCAATATGGCATGCTGAAGCATATTAACTTATTCCAGCATTTTCAATTTTGTTCTTACGGGGCTTTTCAAAACTAAACTAAGTACAAAGGTCTGAGGTCATGCTTGTTCTTTTAGACTTTAAGCTATTATATTGACCATGAATTGGATGCTAACCATTTCTTCTTTGACAGCATTGCAGAAATTCAGAAAGATGTGGAATATCGACTGCCGTTCACTGTAAACAACTTGACAATTAATATTAACATGTAAGTAGAGTGAGATGTGTCTATGCACATCTTGAAAATTAAAATTGTTCTCAAAAAAAAAAAAGTAGTAATAGAACATAAGTGACTCCCAGCTAACTTTCAGGAACCTGGATTTGTATTAGTGTTGTAGTGATATGAGTGAAACTAGTCCTGTACAAGATGCAAATACTCAGCTGAGAGCAAAAATGTATTTTGCTGTGCTCAGCTCCTAAAATAGCTGCGTGTTTTTAGTTGAAGGTAACTAGGGGACAACACTTGAGGGTTTCTGACTTTGAATCCCTTACAACTGCAAATAACTTGATTAGTAATTTACTAGTCTTCTGTAACTCCAAACTCTTACCCCAGTGAGGCTTCTGGATCATAACTTAAGTGATTTATTGTAACATTTCCCATTACTTTGTTTTGGGGGGTGCTTTTGCTGTGGCAAATACTGATGGTATTCTGTCCACAAGTTTTTTATTATTTTCACCTGCTGACTTGGTCTATTCTTACAGGTTACTCTGCATTGTATTTATAGTAATAACATTTGTATTTGAAAATACTCTTGTTACGCTACAGTTTTTCTTTGTCCATTGACATATGTACTCCATTGCTATACTACAATTTGGCCCAGTAAATGCTCTCTTCAGTTCCATGGAAGTTTAGTATTCCATTCTGTCTGACTTCTAACTTTATAACTGAATAATCCTTTTGTGTGCTTCATTCACTGTACATCTCTCCATAACTCTTCGTGTAGAAAAGTAGGTTTATGTAATTAATAGTACTTTTTCTTTACATAATAAGCCTTCTTACACAAATTTTGTCATGGGATATAGCTGTAGTAATGATTGTTCTTGTATTTGCAGCTTGCTTCCACCTCAGTTTCCTCAGGAAAAGCCAGTCATCAGTGTTTTCCCACCTGTGAGACATCATTTAATGGACAAGCAGGGAGTATATGTGACCGGTCCATTAATAAGTAATGTATGTATAATTTGTAGCTTCACATAAATGTACTGTTAATAGAAGTTTTAATACGTCACACTAGATTATTGCTAATACTCTTTGTAAAAAAGATTAGTACAGATCCTAATCTCTCTCAAATTGTGTTTTGGGGGCCTGAAAACAAAAATTCAAGTGTTCAGTATACTACTGTTTATTCTTTTACTGCTGCTATTACTGAGTTGAGTATTCTATATATCTAAAACTATTTTAGTTATTGTGGCTTAGAAAGTTCCTATCAAATTTTTTGTCAGTATCAATAACACAGTTCTTGTTTCTTTACAGTGTATTCCAAATAAAGGAGAGGGATGCTTTAAGAGTGTTTTGTAACGTAGTTCTTTCCAGCCTAATCCTATTAGAACAACGTCAGGGTTTTAGCTCGAATATTCAGGATTTTAATATGCTGTTCTTTCCCCTTTCTTTGCCAACAAGGATGTGGTAGATTTTTGGGGTGGGGGAGAGGTTTTGACTCTTTCAGAAGGCAATTAATGCCTTTGTCCTTGAATCATTTTTGCCCCCCCCTCCTTTTGTTGGTTTCCCAAATGTAACTTGGTAACTAAGGTGGATTTCTTTTGGTTGTTCATCAGAAATGTTGTACTTCATTGACTCTTCCCTTATAATGGAATATACAAAAGACTTCTAGTTTCTATTCAATTCTGGGATGCTTTATCACTTTATTTGGAGCTTATGTGTACACAGTTTACAGTAGCTGATGTGTCTGAAATAGCTTCCAGCACTGCTGTGTGGGTATATTAAACAGTTAAGTTCAGCACATTTTGGAGCTGTTCAATTCCAGACATAATTTTTTTTTTCTGCATTGGGTTTTGTTTTGTGCTTTTACCAGTTTACAATGCACTCAGATCTTGGAAAAATTATTCAAAGTTTACTGGATGAGTTTTGGAAGAATCCTCCAGTCCTGGCTCCTAGCTCAACATCATTTCCATAGTAAGTTATCTATAAACATGATGAATGGAACTATGTGTATTAACTTTTAAAAAAGATACTAAACCAATTATTAGGAAGGCAGGGACAGGAATAATGTAATGGATATATGGGGAGAATTATATTCCCTGTCCTTGCACAATTAGATGTGCATGCTCGATAACATGATTGTTTTGAGAAGAAACACAGAATTTCATTGGAGTTACTATATCAACTTGCTGATGTAACTTTATACCTGTTTTCTTGAAAAACAATATTTACATTATCAGATGAAATCTGGAATTTGCTGTAGATCATGATTTGAGCAGTTGTGTTTTTTCATATTCTGTTCATAACCTCCCAAGCTTAGGGCAGTTTCTGTTGCACAACTGTGCAACATAAATTGTGCAATTTAAAGAATTGCATTAAATATGCAAAAGTGGTCTGAGGCATTCCAACTTTATCAATACAACTATGGTTCTTGCCACTCTCAGTGGACAGGCTGGAGAGTTGGGCTGATTCCAACGGGATGAGGTTCAACAAGGCCAAGTGCCGGGTCCTGCACTTTGGCCACAACAACCCCCTGCAGCGCTACAGGCTGGGGACAGAATGGCTGGAGAGGGGCCAGGCAGAAAGGGACCTGGGAGTTTGGATTGACAGGAAGCTGAACATGAGCCAGCAGTGTGCCCAGGTGGCATCCTGGCCTGTATCAGGAACAGTGTGGCCAACAGGTCCAGGGAAGTGATTCTTCCCTTGTACTCAGCACTGGTGAGGCCACACCTCAAGTACTGTGTCCAGTTCTGGGCCCCTCAGTTCAGGAAGGATACTGAGGTGCTGGAGCAGGTCCAGAGAAGAGCAACAAGGCTGGTGAAGGGACTCAAGCACAAGTCCTATGAGGAGAGGCTGAGGGAGCTGGGGTTGTTTAGCCTGGAGAAGAGGAGGCTCAGGGGAGACCTCATCACTCTCTACAACTACCTGAAAGAAGGTTGTAGCCAGGTGGGGGTTGGTCTCTTCTCCCAGGCAACTATCAACAAGACAAGAGTGCACGGTCTTAAGCTGTGCCAGGGGAGGTTTAGGTTGGATATTAGGAAGAAATTTTTTACAGAGGGGGTAATCAGGCATTGGAATGGGCTGCCCAGGGAAGTGGTGGATTCTCTGTCCCTGGAGGTTTTTAAGATGAGACTGGATGTGGCACTTAGTGCCATGGTCTAGTAACCACGGCGGTGTTGCATCAAGGGTGGACTGATGATCTCAGAGGTCCCTTCCAACCCAGCTGATTCTATGATTCTCTGATACTAGGATTAGAGGCAGCTCTAATTCAGTTGTGAATTTAAAAAAACCATTCCTGTTATTTAGAAGTACTACGTGTGTGTTACCCAAACTGTTAAATGCTATACCCTAAGTAAGAACTAATGTATGACACAAATATGTTTCTTACAACTTCAGGATGGAAACAATTGAAATTTATGCTCTCATAAATTTTTGTGAAGCAGTTTTCTTATAATTAAGAGTGTGTATAATTGGCTGCTCTACAAGAATATAGTTTAATGGAATTCTATATTATATTGCAATATAATGAGAAAAAAGACATTACATTGGAAGTAACAGATAATGCAAAGTTTATGGTCATCTGAAAATTTAGTCATGTCTTTATGTGGTCTAGTAATTATAATTCAAATGATAAGAAATGTGCTGTAAGCAGTTGGTTGCTCATGGTTGTGGGGTTTTTTTGTTTGTTTTTAGCCTTTTCAACAAACCAGCTGGAATGCCTCCTTTTGCTCCTCAGGGGTTTCCATTTCTTCCTCCATACCCACCTCAAGAAACAAATAGAACAATGGCAACCATGCCTGTTGCTGAATCAGTTTCTTCAAGCTACACTACAGACAAGCCTGCTGCTCCCTCCTATGGCTTGATTGCTGATCTGCCACTACCTGTTCCCACAGCAGAAGCTGTGCTTCAGGTCTGTGTTCTGAGTTTTGCTGCTTAAGCTGTCAGATACTGAGTATGAGTTCCCTCGAGGGCACAGAGGGCATTGCCACAAAACTCAAGGAAGTAGTATGTATAACTGCACTTCATTGTTTTGCTGGTGTTAGGAAAGCAAAACTGTTATTTTGCCTTTGACAAAAAGTTTTTTACAACTTGAAGTTGAAGCAACAAGTTGGTCTTCTGAATTTCAGTGAAACTAGTGTTACGCTAAATATCTTTGATATAGAGGGGGGTTTTTTTTGGAGCTGCATTTTCCCGTAGTGCAGCTGTAACGTTTCTCCAACCACGAAAATTTTATTTTTTTTCTGCCCAGAACCTGTCAGATGTGGCACAATATGCAATCTTAAGCCTCTATATGTAGAGTTCTATCTTGTATGTGTATATCAAACTCCCTCTCTCTGATGAACTGTGGAAGGAATTTTTTTTAATGTCCTCTAAAAACTTTATATGTAAATATTTAGGTCTTTAATAAATCTTTAGAAACAAAAGTTTTCTAATCTTTGAAGACACTTTTCTGGCTTTGTGAACTCAAATTTTCTACATTCTGTGAAGACAAAGGCTTTTTCCTTGTCTAAAACCTATTTTTTTCTGAGGGATTATAGCTTTAAAAACCATATGAAAGAGATCAAAATGTCAATCTCTTTCTTTGTTCTCAGTTCTCTGAGTTGTACTCATTGTATTTCCTTGGTCACCAACTGTTTTCAAATGAAGGACATGGCAAGGCAGAATTATTTGCCTCCAAAACTGGCTCGTCTTTTGTGACATGCCTCCCCAAACATCCTCGAGCATTTTGTTGCCAGTGTTGTCTTCTGCTCAGAGACTAGTACTACTGCTTCTTACCACTTTTCCTGCTTTTCTTTTTGCTGGCCACTATTCATCTCCAGTTTTGGATAAGCAGGTTAAATATCAAGAATTGCTCTTCAAAAATCTACTAAGCATTTCTGAACTTACATTTAGGTTGGCCAGAATGGTTTACTTACAAGATGCCTGATGTTCCTGATACCTTTCCAGAACTCTCAGAACTAAGGTAAATTTTTAGAAGGTAGTTAACTTTCCATAGTTATTAAAGGCAGTTACTTCTGGTCTGGTCTGATTTTGTCATGTCTGTACACGTTACTGAGATTTTATAAAAATACGGATAGGAGAACTGCCCATACCAAAATTGTGGAGTCAGAAAGTAAGCCAGCCTTGTATTCAAATGTGCTGCTTGCTTAGGGGTTTCTAATCTATTGATTCTTTCAATCTAATCTTCTTGATTCAACACCAGGAAAAAGAGCATTTATTTTATTTTCCTAACGATCAGTGTTCTGCTGTTTTCTGAAGCCTTCCCAGGGATTTAATTTCTATTAATACAATAAGCATAACTTTTGAAGGAGGAAATGGAACAGCTTTAGGCTGGTTCACAAATTGCATTCTCTTAAATTCGAAAGGACTGTAGTGCAGGGTAGCAGTGGACTGTTTTGTGAGCAGCTCAGATTGTGCAGGGTGGGCTGGGTTAGACAAATCCAGGTGGTAACTGTGCTAGATGTCCCAGTGCAAATCACTTCTCCATCTGATTACTTTATATACATATTTGCAACAATACGTCCATCATCTCGTCACAATTCAAACAATTGTTCCCTGCACTTTGCTCAGATATAACAAGACAGCCTCTTAGATCCCTTAGTTATCTGGGATAGAATAGATTACAAGTTGGCTATTAATTCTGAGGGTCTTAGGAGATTTGTTCCTCGGATCTCATATCTTTATGGTGGTGTCATAGTTAAGCGATTGAAAACTCTGTCCTTTCAAAAAGGAGAAGACCTTTAGCAAGAAGGACTTCTGGGGTAGTTTTTTGTTTCCTTTGACACCTTCCAAATGTTTAATTTAGCTAAATCAGCTGTAAGTTCTAGCAGTATCCTTATTACATAGCAGCAAGTTAGCATTTTTGCAGGAATTCTAATTTGCTTGTTTAAACAAATATTCTGATCAAGCCTAATCCTTTCAAGAAGACTAGATTAAATTCCATTACTTTTCTGGTGATAGTTGAGTTAAACGACAAAATGGTATTGCAGCTGTTCTGAGTAGCTGTATTGTGTGTAGGTGGCAAGGTTTTGGTAGCTGGGGGGCTTTTTGGATGGCCTTTGTGAGAGGGGTCAGGGACTGCCCCTGTGCCAGGCTGGCTTGGCAGCAAATCCACTGCAGACAGTGACCCATGGAGAGGACTATGGTGGGGCAGATACCCACACTGCAGTCCATGGAGGACCTCATGTTGGAGCAGGCAGGTAATGCCCTGAAGGAACGTGCAGGCATGGATAGCCCAAACTAGAGTAGTCTCCCCTGCCAGGAACTGATGGCAATCTGTGGAGAGAAACCTATACTGAAGTGAGGCAAAAGTGTGAGGAGGAAGGAGCAGCAGAGATGAGTTGTATGGACTGACTGGCTACCTTTGCAATTCCTTCCCTGCCTCAAGGAATAGAGGGCAGTGGGAGGTAGGGGATTTGGGATTGAAGGAATGAAGCTGAGCCTGGGGAAAAAGGGAGCAAGACGTTTTAGTTTTGTCTTTCTTGCTCAGCATCCAACTCCTATTGTGATTGACAGTAAATTCATTTAATTTTCCGAGTGTGGTTTGCTTGTGATTGTAATTGGTAAGTGATCTCACTATCTTTATCTCAACCGTCGAGCTTTCCTTTATATCCTGTTGAGGAGGGGAGAGAGGAGGAGAGAGCAGCTGGGTGGGCATCTGGTAGCTGGGGACGGTCAACCCACTATAGTAGCATTAAAAAGCACTTTATAGGAAGTAAGCCTTGAAATGGGTGATACTTTTTAACATGCTACTTTTTAAGCTTACTTCTGCATATAGTAGAGCCCACAATACAGGAGAAAGGGGAAAAAGAAGTTGTAGTCAAGTGTAACGTGTCTGTAAAATCCCCAAAAATGCCTCAAAGTTTTGGCAGAGGTGAGTTACTCTGCATGTGGTGTTTACTGTTAGATTTAAATCTACTCCTGTTCTGTTTGAATATAGCATATCGCAGCTGACCAGTATGAATGAGCAAGAAGAGGTACTATTGGAACAATTTGTGGCTCTACCACAACTGAAGCAAGTCATTACTGATAGAGATGAGTTAGTGAAAAGCTCGAAGAGCTGGCAAGTAAGGTGTCAAAATGTTATCATCTGTGGCTGTGTGCTGTGAACTGAATCCTTTAAAAAAAAGTAGTAATAGTGACTTTATTTTACAGAAAAAAACTTGTTGCTGGAGCCTAGTCTTGAAGCAAAAAGACAGACAGTGTTGGATAAAGTAAGTGAGCAATAAAATCTTTTTCAGAAATATTAGGAATAATATTTGGTGGTTTTCAAGGGGAAAATGTTCTTTTTTCTTTTTCCTTCCAGTATGAACAACTTACACGATGAAAGCAGCCTTTGAAAAAAAGATGCAAAGACAACATGAACTTAGTGAGGTATAATTTCTATATGTTATCCTTTAAGAATACTTCAATAAAATGGAAGGTTTGATTTGTATCTTTAACCATTAAGAATATTCTCCTGGTTAATCTAATTTTGTATGAAATAGATTCATATAAAGTATGAAAAAATGGGATGGTGTCCAAACAGGTTAAAAGCAAAAGAGGGGTTTCTTTGGTTGGGTTTTTGTTTTTTAATGCTATGATAGAAGCAAAGTTGGAAGAAGAGAGCGATGTGCATCTAGAGCTGTTAAGTACAATCCTGGACCAAACCGGTTTTAAGAATGAATGATCTTTAAAGAAGGCTTGTTTAATTAATGGTACTCATTTAACATAGTAAGCTTGTAAAACTATACCAGGTGAAAATGGTCAAAATGATGACTTGATAAATTAAATTCTGTGATTCACTAGGTATGCTTATTTTGGGCAACATGTTGGATAATGCTGTCAAACATTGCACATTCAAAAGCACAAACTGGGTAAAGTTATTACTTCAGAAAGTAATTCAAAGAAGGAAGACAATTTCTTGGTATGTTTACCAGGCTATGCATTGAGAAGATGTAACTTCTCACAAACTAGTTCCTGCACTGAAATTATTTGCTAGACTTGTCACCTGAGAATACAACAGTCTGTCAAATTAGCACGCATAGTACCTGAATTTCAGAATGTCCCCAAAGTAACAAAATACAAAATAACAATGAAGAAGTTGCATGACAGCAAACTGAATGATTTCATACATGATCTAAAAGTATTAAATGTTTCCTCACTGGAAAATCAGAGTAGTCTGACTACTAATGCCTCCTTTCCATGTGATGCAAGTTGTCTTTAAAGTGGATGTACGTAGTTGACATTGAGTAACTTATTTCTGTAAGAAACCACTTAAGAACAGGACATAATATCCCACTTTTGCATTACCTTTTCTTTTTTCTAAGTTAGATTTGCTGATTCAGTTTAATGCTGGTTAGGAGGCTGAGAGCTGGAGAGTTGCAACTGAATTTTTTCTGCTTTTTCCCCTATATATCTTCATGTACTGATGTTTGCTGTGCTCTACCTGGTATCTCCTATTCTCTGTCCTTCAAAGTTCCAGACAAGTCTTTTTACTTGTACTGTGAGTGAATTTTAGTCATCTTTATTAGAGCAGAATCTCCTTATTTGCTAAAAGATTAATTTACCAGGGAATTTCTGATTAAAGTTTTACAGTACTTAAGTAAAATATTTTTCGTGCAGCAGATGGAAGAGTAGGCCAAGCATCTAAAATGTATAAATGTCTTAATTTTGCAGTTTTGTCTCTGCACAGACTCCTACTGGATGTGAATCATGTTCTGATTAATTGCTCAAGCATATTAGAGGAAAAATAATGAAATTGTATGCAATAAACAGAAATAAGGTTTGAGGTTTATAAGAACAGAAATTGAGTATACTGGTTTAGATTAGCAGCCCATCTAATTCTTGAGTAGGTGCTTTTTGCTTTCCTGTCTTCCTCTCCACAGTCATTTCAAGGGTATTTAAAAGCTGAACAGTAAGCGCTTTTTACCTTTTATACTTCTCAGATTCACAACTGAGTTTCAAAAGTAGACCCTATTTATTGAAGACACTTGAAACGCTAGTTCTACTGAGAAATCATGCACTCGAGACCTGTCAGATTTCCAAGCTGGATGCTTTCTACAGTGTAGGGTAAAAGTTGAAAAGCTTTATACATTTGTGAGAATGATTGTGTATCAAGACCTAAACTAGCAATGCTTTCTCACCTTGAATCCTTTCTAGTTTAACAAGCTGTACTATTTCTTGGAGATGAAGCTTCATCTGGTCACTTTGGCTTTTATGTAATAATAATGCTTTATCCACATATTCCATATTTATAGAGTCTTGAAAATATAAGTTGAGATGGACAGTTTAATTTTACATAGGACTTTTTATTTTCTTAGAGTGCAGTCCAAGTGCTCTGCAAGCCAGACTTAAAGTAGCTGCCCATGAAGCTGAAGAGGAGTCTGACACTATTGCAGAAGACTTCTTGGAAGGCAAAACAGAATAGATGACTTCTTAGTAGTTTCATGGAAAAGAGAACGGTATGTATATACAAATACTTCTAATCTGAGATATGTACGACACATAAATAAATTTAGGACTTTGAGTTTGAGCAGTCCTGTGGTACAGAACAGTGCTGTAGTGAGCTTTGACAGAAGAAAAAATTATCCTTAACTGGCTTTAGTGTATTAGAGTATAATCTACATTCCGAAGGCACGTATTTTTAAGGCAGGAGTGCAAAGGTCTCCTGCATTAGACCTTATTGGTGTATTTTGCAAATATTTTTGTGCCACTTTCTTGAATATCATATACAGATACAGGGAAGATAGCCACATGGTAAATTTCAAATTTGGAAGGTCGACATAAAATGACATGTTATATTAAACAACATTAATGTTTAATTTACTAAACTATTAAACTAATTATTTTGTTGATGGCTATCACCAAATAAGTACCTGAGGTTCAAAAAACAACATTCTTGCTTGTGCTGTAACAGAAGCAATTTGGCAGGCAGTTTACCTTTCTTTAAAGATGCCTAATAAGTGCATTTCATAACACTGCAAAACAATCCTCTTGTAAGCAATTGTGGATGGAATAATGTTATCAATATAGACCATTGTTCAGCCTGAACAATGAAGGTAGGTCAGAGGGCTTTTCTTTTTAAAAAAGTTTGCAAAGTAGCTAAATAATTAAAGAGAAACTGGTATGCGTTATAAAAAATTATGTTCAGAATTCAGTCGTGTACTTCTTGTTTGTAGCTGTGCCACTGCAGACGAGCCAAAGAGGAAAAACTTCAACAGGCAATAGCAATGCACAGCAATTTCATGCACCGCTATAGGTAAACTTTTTTTTTTGAAACAATTTACCATAAGGGTTCCACACTGTTAACTGCAAATAGAATTGTTTACAGTGCTTAGTGTTCTAATGATGCTGTGGAAATCACGTATGTACTGGATCTATTGTTATTTGTATTTAAAACATAACTTCTGGAGGAGTTAAAATATCTAATTATGGATATTTGTTTTTACAGACTTCCTGCAAACTACACCTGCCAAGAGAACGAATGAAAAACCCAATAAAGCACACTTTTTAATAATTATTATTTGCAAATAAGCATTTCATCTTACATGGTTGTATTTATAGAAGAGATTGTATACAAAGTTGGAATGGTTTTTGTACAAATTAGAATGTCTCTTTATATTCTCATTGTACTCAAGAATCCTTCTATTGCAATCTTCGCATTAATTTCTTGTATTTATTGTTGATAGTTCTTATTATATTTAAGTTCCCTGCTGCTATACTCCATTCTTCAAAAATTAAATATCTAAACATGTAATTTTGACTAGCTTTTTACATTTTTATAAAAACTTAATTCATATCTTTTGTATTCTGAACTTTAAACATAGATTTGGCTTGATCTGTGGAAGACTGAGATAAGTGTTGATAGGGCTTTGGAAACTGAAGAAGTTCTTAATTGAGATGGTCAGTGGATTCACAAGCTGTCTTTTCTTGAAGCCAAAATACTGAAGAACAAGTTTTTTACTTCCAAATAATAATAGAAAACTAAGTGTAGCTTATATTGTGTTTTGGATAAATAGATTGGAATTAAGCAAAGAATGTGTTGGAACAAATTATACTGGAATCAAAATAGAATAAATGATCTCTGCTTAGATTTCGTATGTTGGTTAGTAGCATTGATGCACTGATTTCAGGAGTGGCTTGGTGTCTACCACTATAATTAAACACAATTTTCATCTGGCAATTTCATTTTCATATTTTTTTTTTGTACTTAAAGGATTAATAATCAGGTCACCTCCCAGTTTCTGTTCTATGCAATATGAATATGTTCATCATGTCAGAACTCAGAAGCACTTTACAAAAACTATCTTTGAAGTTCTGTGGGAGTATTTTTTCCTAATTTTAAAAAGAACGAAACTAATGTGGTTGGAGTTACATTGTGTTCGTTAAGCAAGGGATGAATTTGGAAGTGAATTTAATCTGCCCACTGAATCTGGGAGTCTGGTAAGCTGACTTTTTTAGGATGTAGGTATATCTGGTGAGAAGTGATAGGACCAAATGAAGATACTTGGGTGTCTGAAAAAAATCAACACTTTATAAGTGCCATGGTTAAGCAATAATTTTAGAGTATCTTCTTCCAAAAAATGTGCTGCTTGTATATTGACATAGCACTTCTGCTAATGTGCTAACTAAAGCCCTGGTTAGAAATGAGATCATGTAGGTTTCCAAATGGTTCTGGACTTCTGTATCTGAGTAGCATGATTTCTGCAGCTCTGGAGAAGAGTTAGGTTTAAGTCATCGCTGTCACCTTCTTGGCAAACTCATCTATTTTTGTGCTGGATGTATAAGTTGTTTCTGATCTTTTCTGAGGATCTAGTTGTCGTTAAAGACTAGACTCACAACTCTG
Organism: Chiroxiphia lanceolata; assembly: GCF_009829145.1. Taxonomy (NCBI): domain Eukaryota; kingdom Metazoa; phylum Chordata; class Aves; order Passeriformes; family Pipridae; genus Chiroxiphia; species Chiroxiphia lanceolata. The sequence continues at coordinate 31,255,151 of NC_045640.1, forward strand.
TACAGGACTGGTTTTTTATTGTTGTTTCTTCCTTGTAAGCAGAGAAAGGAACAGATGACCAGACATCTGGTGTTCTTGCTGTATTGGGCTAAGTATTCTTTATGTTTTATAATGGCATGGAATGACGGGCTTCTGTTCTCATCTGCCTCCTCATGTTGAATGTTTGTCATGTATTGTGATGCTCTGCTACCACTGAACTCTTTAGCCAGGTCACCTTCAGGGGATTTGCTTCCCAAACTAGTACAAGTTCTGCACACTTCAGCTTTTCCTCTTATGTTACTTTAGCAAACACTTTCAAACTCTTTTCAGTACTAGCCGTGTAGTTCAAGACTCAGCAGTTCAGTACATTACAACAACTGCTGAAAAATGAATTGGATATTGCTCCTACTATGGGAGAAACTCTTAAGGCCCTACAGCAGGTGAAAACTGACAAGGCAGCTGGGGTTGAAGGAATTCCACCTGAAGTCTGGAAGCACGGAGGCCAAACACTCCATGCTAAATTTCACAGATTTGTGGTGCGCTGTTGGGAACTAGGCGAGCTACCATCAGACCTTTGTGATGCAGTCATCATCACCTTGTATAAGAAGAAAGGAGATAAATCAGACTGTTCAAATTACCGTGGTATTACTCTGCTCTTCGTTACTGGTAAAATCCTGGCAAGAATACTTTTGAACAGACTAATACCCGCTATAGCAGAAGGAATTCTACCTGAAAGCCAATGTGGTTTCACAGCCAACAGGAGCACCACAGACATGGTATTTGTTCTCAGACAACTGCAAGAGAAGTGTAGGGAACAGAACAAAGGTCTCTATGTAACCTTTGTTGATCTCAACAAAGCTTTTGATACCGTGAGCAGAAAAGGTCTGTGGCAGATTCTGGAACATTTAGGATGTCCCCCCAAGTTCCTTAAAATGATCATCTCACTCCATGAGGATCAGCGCAGCCAAGTCAGACATGCCGATGCACTTTCTGAGCCCTGTCAGATAACCAGTGGTGTGAAACAAGGCTGCGTTCTTGCACCAACCCTATTCACAATCTTTTTCAGCATGATGCTCCAAAGGACCACAGCAGACCTCGACGAAGAAAATGGTATCTACATCCAATATCATACCGATGGAAGCCCGTTCAACCTAAGGCGACTGAAGGCCCACACTAAGACCTTAAACCATCTTGTCCAGGAGCTGCTTTGCGCTGACGCCGCCGTCCTCGTTGCCCACACAGAAGCAGCTCTGCAGTGTTTAAAATCCTGCTTTGCAGAGGCTGCTGAGCTTTTTGGGCTGGAAGTCAGCTTGAAGAAGACAAAAGTTTTCTATCAACCTGCACCTCAGGAAGTCTTCCATCATCCTCATATCACCATTGGTGAATCAGAGCTCAAATCAGTCCAGCAGTTTAATTACCTGGGAAGCATCATTTCCTCGGATGGTAAGATTGGCGGAGAGATAGACAACAGGTTAGCAAAGGCATGTAGAGCTTTTGGAAAACTCCACAGAAGAGTTTGGCGAAACAAACACCTGAAGAAAAGTACAAAGATCAGTGTTTACAGAGCCATAGTGCTGTCTGCTCTTTTATATGTGTCTGAATCATGGGTCATTTACCGCCACCACCTGCAACTCTTAGAACGCTTCCATCAACGCTGCCTCTCTACAATCCTAAACATCCACTGGTCAGATTATGTGACCAATACATCTGTTCTAGAACAGGCAGCAGTTACGAGTATCGAGGCCATGTTGCTGAGAACACAGCTGCATTGGGCAGGACACGTCTCAAGAATGAAGGACCACCGCCTACCTAAGATCGTGCTCTATGGTGAACTTGCCACCGGCTGCTGCAAGAGAGGAGCCCCGAAGAGGAGATACAAGGACTCCCTGAAACAACATCTCAGCCTTGGCCATATCCATCATCCTTGGTCTACTCTGGCCTCCAGTCGGGAGGCCTGGAGACACACCATCTGTAACACTGCTGCTTCTTTTGAGAATGCATGCAGGATCACTCTCAAGGAAAAAACGTATAAAGAACCATGTCTTGTCGATACCACCTAAGGAGTCTTTCTGCTGTGCTTTTTGCAACTGGACTCGTCTATCTTGCATTGGCCTTTTTAGCCACCAGCGCACTTGCAGCAAGTGTGGGTAGAGTCCTTCCCAAATCTTCATTCGCAAAGCCTAGCCATGATGACTTTAGCAAATTTACAGATTCAAAACTTCATGGAGTCTTTCTGGTGGTAGTGGAGTAGAGTCTAGAAGAAATTGTCACTGTTCAATGCAAGTTCAGTGTTTGTTGTTCGGGGATATGAGAGCTTAAGATCTCCCCTTTTCTCCCTTTCTATTCTTTCATATTGTTGTTCCTATTCTTTAGATTTTTTTCCCTTATTTTTTAGCCTCTTTGCAGACACAAACCCATCCTCTAGAAAAGAAGCACGAAAGTCTCTGTATTCAACAATGAGGTATGTTGGGTTAGCTGCAGGAATCCCATCACATCCAAGAAAAGCCAGCCTGTTTCTGGCTTTTCTGGCTTTAAAGGCCAAGCTGATGTGGGTTTGCATTTTCTCCTTGAGGTTTGGGTTTTTTTTCTTTAGTCCTACACTGGCTGCACCTTCACCAAAAGACTTAGTAGAACAGTGATAACACTGTCAAGAGTTAGGTTTCTTTGCTTCTAGCACGCTGGTAGCTCACTGTTGAGTGCATTCCTTACATTATTTTGCTAAAATATGGAGTGTAGGTGTAAATCCATCTTAAAACGACTCCCTGTAAAGTGTAAGAGAACAGCAGCTGCTGTTAGATGCATATTCTGAAGGCTTTTGAAATGTGTCAAGCGAACTTTTAAGCAATCTGGAATAACAGGCTACATACAGTGACTTGTTTCTTGGGAGCTTTGCACTATGTCATCCTCAGGTGTTCTGCCAAGTGGGAAAGAGAACTCAGTGAGCAAGAAATAAGAGTAAGAAGATGGCTTGTCTCTGATGTTGCAGTAGTTTTGGGGGGGAAGTACATTCTGTATTATAACTGCTGAATGAGCCTGGGGTTTGCCTAATTTCAGTACCTGATCTTGCAGCTAAATCACAGGACCACAGAATGGGTAAGGTTGGAAGGGACCACAGTGGGTTATCTGGTCCAGCTTCTCTGCTCAAGGAGGGGCATCCTAGAGCACATGGTACAGGATTGCATCCAGACAGTTCTTAGGTATCTCCACTGAGGGAGACTCCACAACCTCTCTGGTCAATCTCTTCAGTGCTTGGTCACCCGCACAGTAAAGAAGTTCTTCCTCATATTCAGTTGGAGCTTCCTGTGCATCAGTTTCTCCCCATTGCCTCTTGTCCTATTGCTTGGCACCACCGAGAAGAGCCTGGCTCCATCCTCTTGACACCCTCCCTTCAGATACTCATAGACATTGATGAGGTCCCCTCTCAGTTGTCTCTTCTGAAGGCTGAACGGGCCCAGCTCCCTCAGCCTATTCTCATCACTGAGGTGCTCCAGTCCCCTCATTATCTTTGTTGCCCTCTGCTGGGCCTTCTTCAGGAGCTCCATGTCTCTCTTGTTCTGAGGAGCCCAGAAATACTCTTCCCAGGTGGAGGACTCTTCATTTGCCTTTGATGAATTTCAGAAGGTCTCTCTGCCCATCTCTCTAACCTGTTGAGGTCCTTCTGAAGGGCTGCACAACGCTCTGGAGTATTTGCCACTCCTCCCAGCTTTGTGTCATCAGCAAACTTGCTGAGGAGGCACTCTGCTGTGCTAGGAACCACTGCAAGCAAGAGACTATTATGGTAAAGTCAGTTCTGAGCAGTATGTACTATAGTTCTGTTTGCTCTGTACATACTCCTGCAGTTTTGCTGCTTTGGACATGGACCAAATGTATAAGTTAGAAATCTTACAGTTTTATTCATGTCCAAATTCTTACTACTCCCTTCAAAGACTAGCATAAATCTTTCTAAAAGAGAGATTTAAGAGACCTTCAGGTCAAACTGAATTAAAACTCTGACAACAAAGTTATCAGCCGTAATTGTGTCATTATTCTGAACAGTAAATGCTGTAATGTGTTAAATTTACAAATAAAAGCTTTGGGATTTTAATATATCTTGTAATCATCTAACGGATAGAGTCAGGCATTTGACATTGCAGGACTTCCTGAGTGGATACAGAATTATGTTGGAAATGGATGCCGTAAGCTACTGAAGGAGAAAATATCTTCATGAGTAGCGATGTGAGCTTTTCATGTTTAACTCTTTCAATAGCAGTAATTCTTGGAGCCACCTTCACTGAGACAGGCTTTGAAAACCCATACTGGATCTCTGGCTTTTGTAAGCACCTTGTTTTGGTCAGATACCTTGTAGACATCACATTTACAGTAATAAGCTATGAAGAAAGCTTGTATATCAACAATAAGGAAATACTTTACATAAAATAACTGTGTTCTTTAGTCTCCACAAAGGGAATAAATTCATCCAAAAAACCTTGGCAACCAGCAGACTTAAAAAAGTGAGTCCTTGCCTGAACTCAGTCACAATTCTGGTGGACCTCTGAGGTTTCATTAGCTTCTTTCCAGAATAATTTATATTAAAAGACCACTACATTTTATTTTAAGGTTTAGCATGATTTGATTTGCTGGTTTCAGGTGCTCTCCTGGCAATTTAAATATGACAGGTAAAGTGAAATGCTTATTTTACCTTCTTATTGCCCCACTCCGCCAATGTTTCTGACCTCTCTGAATTCAAGGTTTGCAATATGCTTGTCTCTGAATCTTTGGTGGATTTTTCATGAGTCTTAGTACTGTGATAAGTTGACCCACCACATGTTTCTCCCTTCCCAAATGAACTGTCAGTGACTTTCCTGTCCTTGGAGGATTTTTCAATCACTGTGGTGTTTACCTGTCTCTCCACTACAGAGCATAAGGGTGACCAAACAACCTAAAAGTTGCACTCAGCCTTCAGCCTGCACCCAGAAACAGCCCCTGACCTTGACTATGTTTGTGATCTACTTGAGAACTCTGTGTGCAGATCAGGGCAACATCCACGTAAAAGCATCAAGTTAGCTAGTCAACAGTGATGACATGCTTATCTTCATTGCAAAGTCTATCTCTTAGTTGCTGGGGCTTAACTGTTATTAGTTTGAGTCATTAAACACATTCTATGCTATATGAACCTGTGCTCTGGCTTGCCCCGTCTTCAAAGATTGTGGTTCCCCGCCTTACTTGCTGATTTTACAAAGAGCTTTCCTTCCCTGCCTCCCTCCTTTTACTTATTTCTTTTTCTCTTCTTACTTCTAATGATATTTGCTCTGAGTTGTGCCCTCCAACTTTTTAATTCTATTTCTCAGATTTTTAGAATCCATTTGCACTTTATCACCTTTTTCTCTCTTTTACAGAGCTACCAGTAAAAGCAGCTAGTGAATAGGTTTTCCTTCTGTGCTTCAGATGGTGATCTTCTGTAGAGAAGGCTTCAGCTGTTTGATCCCATTCCCTTCAGTGTCCTTTAGAGGCACATTTTCATACTAAAGACCAGCCTGAACCTAGAGAGGCCTTTTCAGCAGTTGAGCTACGTTCATCTGTGTCATATTTCAAACTACAGTGGGCTTATGCCAAATTTGCAAAGGTTTGCAGCACAAGGCTACAAGAAATCGGTGTAGTTCGTTGTATGGTTTTCTCAATCTTTTTTGGTTTGCATTTCCTAAAAAAAATAAATACAGGGCTTAACATGCTTCCATATTATTAACACAATTGTTGAGAGTCTTGGTTTTCTTAGTTATCAGTTGTAGATTTCTCCACAGCTTAAAACTACTGGATTAAAGTATCAAAGTAGGGAAGATAGAAAAATTCCCTGTTCTTAGTGGCAAAGTGACTCTTGAGTAAATGAAAAACTATAGTACAAAAATCAGGATAGCAAACCTTTCTTTCACTCACTGGTGTGAAATAAAATTAAATTACACCTAAGTGTTTATTTGAAAGTGTTTCTCATTAGCCTGATAATGCCACAAATACATGCAGTACAGTGAAAACAATAGCAGCAAAATTTCAAAGGCTGAAAAACACATCACAGAGGGCTGCTAAGTGAAGGCTTGATAAAGAAAATGTTAACATGTTAATATTTTAGTTGTAAAGCTAGTTACATGGAGTTGCATAAGCGACACAAAGACAGTGCTTTGAATTTGCGTATCTTGCTGTTCTGCATTTATTTCTGGACATGTCTAATAGGACACAATATCATATAATTTTATATTTTAAAGATGTGCAATAACATTGCCTATTTTCAAACTCATTTTTAGGTAGAATATTTGTGTGTTTTGTTTTCATTTCTGACTTTGCAGCATATTTTTTTAGTTTGAGAAAATGCATTCAAAGTCTCTAATAACATAAATTTTGCAGGCTATGTTCAAAATACAAAACATTTTTAAAAGTGCAATTAAAATCAGGGATTTAATTTATTAAAAATTCATAAAGATTAAAAACAGAAGGCTAGATTCTCAACAGAGACCTTAGAGTTGTATTTATTTGAATTGAGCTATAGGGATTTATCAAATTGAGGATCTGGCCTTTCCACTATAACATTAAGATAAACCTTGCTGTTAGGAATTATTTGTTCAAAGACAGCAGCTCCCTTAGGAGGATATTAATAATACTGAAGTTTACATACTCACTTTTAATAATGTAAGTTCACAGAACAGAATGAAAACCATTCCATAAATGTAATAAAATCTAACAATTCTAAATTGAAGCATATTTATATAATACAACTATGTCTGTAAGTCTGTATTTGGAGGAGTAATGTGAAATGCAATCAAAGTAAACTTACATTACTACCACTTTGCTTTACTAGAGTTCAATACCACATTGTCTCCAAGCAGGTAAGAGCAGTCATGTGAACTATATTTTTAACTGCTTGCTTTAACTAATATTTAAAAATAAAAAAGAAACTTGGAAGAATTGCAGCCTAATTTGGCCACCTTTTTAGTGAGTTTCAAGACATTCCAAATTTTAAACATTTTTCACTTGTTTGCTTCTGTACTGATGATTATGAAAACTATTACTCCTATTCTTAAAATATGATAACAAGATTAAACTTCCTGGTAAATGTTGAATCAGTTCTTAAATTAGTATTGCCATGCTCTTCAGTTTGGCAAATACTAAAAGGGAAATTTTGTGTGAAGACACAAAAACTGGTTGCTAATGGTTAGTTTATTTTGAACAACAGAATTTGGAAGGAATATCTTTATAACAGTTCCTTTATGGGCATAACCTTTACTTATGAATTCAAAGTGATGCTTTTGTAAGTGATTTTTGTAAGTGGTTTTATATTCTCTATCCTCTGCACTGTATACGTACCTCACTTGACTCAAATAAAATGTTTTCAAGTAGGAATCAGAATAGGCTGGAGAATTTGGGATTTTACTACCTTTAGAATTTTAGGTAGGTGGTTTGGAACTAGGGTAAGATAGAAACAAACTTGAGAACTAAACATAAAGAGGCTAGAGTAAACTGTCTAATGTACCTTTTGTTATAAAGGGGTGCTTTAGCACAAAGGCTGTGTGAATATTGTTGTATTCCTTTGAAGTTTTGGTCACAGAAACTACTGAACTTTCAACACTGCTTGAGAACCAAGTAGAAATGGGATGCATTCACATGCAGCAGCAGAAACTGCCTACTAAAGGATTTTTTTATCAGGATCAAAGCTTCATTTGTCCCCTTAGCCAGCATGTCAGTTTGTTAGTTTTACTTTGCTGTAAAGAATTCTAGTAGGAGGGTATGCAAAATAATTGTTTGAATTCAAAATTTAACACCTCTTATGAAAACAAAATATACATAATATATCTGAAGGCAGAAGAACTCTACAAAAATAAGTTTTGACAGCTTCACCAGTAAGGCTAACACTAATGCATCTTCAACCTTGTGTAAGAGAGTACTTTGGAATTTCACATCTTTGGAGAAGAACTATTATCTTGTACAATAAATAATTATGGAAATGTACAAAGTAAAGAATAATTATGTACAGCATTGATAAAACAAATATCACATTAGCTTAACTAAATATAACAGCAGATATTACCTTTTTTAGCATTATGTCTTAAAATTAATGAGCTTGTTCTGCTTAGATCTTTACTTACACAATTGCACAGTTCCCTTTCTTTGGATTATTTCTTTAGGCTACAGACCACTTCAATTCTTCATCTGATGAAAAGATGTCATTCCAGACTGCGTAAGACTCAACTTCATCTGGATCCTTGCTGCCGTGAAGGTGTTTCAGCCTGCCAGAAATACAGCCTCATCAGAGTCCTTGCCACTGTCTTCACTAGGCAAGCAGCCACCCCCACTTGGGGACCTACAGCTTAAGTCCTCCACACCAGACTCCTGATCACTGTTGGCTGAGAGGTCAGGATCAGAACTTTTCAGGTTGTCCTGTGTCAAAATCAGGGCAGAATCTTCTTCATCCCCTTGTGAAGGACTCCGGGATGGGAATGACTTCAGATCGTTGCTATATTCCTGGGGAGTGTTAGCTAAGCTATTGTTGGAAGTAGACAGCCTTAACTGTTTGCTTCGGTCTTGTTGCTTACTCTTGACTTTATTATCACCTAATTGTGATTTCTGAAGATTCGCCAGTCGCTGAAATAAAGGAAACAGTATTACATGCACACATTTAGGGCCAGTAATCCTCTTCTGTGTCTTTGCCTTTTTTTTTTTTAATATAAGTTCAGAGCCCAACCCAACTAGCACCCTTTAAAACTGTCTATGGAGTATGAGAAGTGCACAATTTCTCACAAACCAATGCTGATTTACAGCAGCCTTCTGAGCTACAATTCTTTCTGAATTACAGAAGGATTAAACTCACTTTCAGTAGTACTTGTGCACCAACACAGGTAAAATTTCATCCTTAAAGAATAAAAGACCACTTCTGTGTCTTAATGCAAAACATTCGTGACAATTTATCTGAAAACAAAGATGACAGATGAACATCCTCATTCCAGAAAAGGATTAGTGTGTAGGTGACTCCGCAGCATATGGAATTGGGTTTCATTTATCATCAGTTACCAAAACTGAGGTATCAAGCTCAAGTGTTTATTACCTCTCCTAAGATCTCCAGCTCTTCTTCCAGCTGCTGAGTTTCTTCCTTCACTGCCATCAGATAATCAGTAACTGACTGTCGAGGATGCAGCCCCTTTTCAAAGCGGTTGTACATACCACTCCAGAACCTGGAATTAATGGGAAGGTCAGGAATTTAGTGAGGTAGCATCATGAGACATAAATGCACACTTTTTTCTTTCTTTTTTTTTTTTTTTCCCCAGACATTGTTCTAAATGATTCATCCATGGCTTATGTGTCTTTAGAGTGCATACACATAAATTCATAGAGTATTTGGCAAGATTTGTTGTTCATTTGCATTTGCTCTGTCCTGAAGGTGCAACTCTCTGGACATAAGCACCTTGAACCAATTTTGATATTTAATAAAAAGAAAGATGGATGTAGCTTTGACTTGGATCACATGGCTGAATGCAAAATTTTGAGGGTTTTTTTTGTATTATTTTGTTGTTCTACACTATGGGCTCCAGAGCAATGGTACTTATAAAACAGCCAAGGGTAAAGACAGTTTTTCATATTCCTTGTTCTCAATTGTTTTAACTTCTCATGAAGTCAACTTTGAGATTCTGTATGCTTGTTTTTGTCTGGGGCAGGGGGGGCGGGGAGGTGTAGATAGTTAATGGGAGGGGGGTTCACTGTAAAAAAGGGTTAAAAATGATGAGTAAAAACCAGTATGGTGTCCTGTTCTCTTACAATTTAAACTGACATTTTAAATTGCCTATGGATGAAGCAATTATATACATTGGCAATTTCTCTTCCTGTTCTGTGGAATTACTTGACAAACCTTTAGTTAAACGGTTGAGTTGATTTTTCATTTTCAGGAGGAAAGGACTCTAGCTTACTCTAGGGCTCTTCTGTCTTCTGCCTTCCTGACACAATGGCCACAGCCAGACACTGAGTGTAACCAGTTCAGCAGACAGGTTAAGTAGCTGAGCCCTGCCATCAGCTGCAGCTGTCTAGCCAAGTAGCTGACAGATATTTTCAGAGCACGTGCGTGCTCATTGGTGGCTTATTATTCCTATCCCAATAGTATACTATTTAATCACATTCCCCCTTAAGTTTATCATCTGATAGCTCCTGCTTGGAAATCGTTACACACCCAAGTAATTCCATTAAAATCAACAGGATTACTCATCCATTGGAGGATCTGTTGTATCAGTACTTCTTTTATAAATCCCACTCTCCCAAAGAGTATGATTAATAACTATTTTTAAATTGTTTTAAAGTCTGATATAGTAGACATGAAAGAATTAAATTTCTGTCATTTAGGATTTTTACTGAGTTTTTAACAGGTGCTAATACTTGCAACTGGAAAACAAACTGATCAGTTTTACTTAAATCACAATTTTCATGAATTTCTATTAAAGCTCTCCTTAAATGTGTTAAGATTAATGGCACAACTAAGTCAGAATGTCAATAGTAATGTTTCAAAAAGGATGATATTTTGTTACCTTTTTTAAAAAATATCAAGTAAAACTTACTTTGAGGTATAACAACAACATGGGGAAAGTCTCCTTTTTGTTTTACTAAACACTCATTTTAGCAATGAAACCATATTTTCTTGAAAAGATTTTTATTTTTGACACCAATTGATCCAAATAAACATCAAAAAATCTTGGGATGGAAGAAGTTAAAGCAACTATAAATTTAGAAATCACAGACAAGAACAGAATTGAAAGAGGCATATCTCAGTGGAAGAAGTGAGTAACCATGAAATTAGGACACGCAACTATCAATATAGCTTTAATCTTAAGCTTCTTTTCAGACTAATACTCTGTTGTGGAATCGTGCAGAGGTGTTTGCTGACTATGAGCACACAAGGAGCAAACACATTGTATATGAGATTGAATTTCCTCTCTATAAACTGCCTTACAGAATGAGAAATACTTGTATATGAAGTCACTCTGTTCTGTACTAACACATCCTACAATTTTCTGTAGCAAGTGATAGTACCTACTTGTACAAGAAGTTGCATGGAGCTATCTGTGGGTGCAGGGTCCCTTGGTTTTGACTGTGGTCTGACCTGTATAAAGGATTCAGGTAATCAGCATGATTTTTCCACAAGTGAGCCCATAATGAATATGTTCGTTCTTGGATTCTGAAAAAAAAATAAAAATATATTAAAGTGTCTGCTACAGTTCAGGAATAGCTAAAGCTTAGATGGAGCATTCTAGTCCTCTGTACTCCCCATTTACAATCAGCTTCCTTACCAAAATCAGACTTAAGTAAGGAGTATAGAGAAACAGACCCATATTCCCTTGTTGATTACGAAAGGCAAAATCCAATCCATTTCCCATGAAGCAAGAGCAGCTGGAGAGAAAAGGTGGAGAGACTGGTTCCTTTGCAAGGTGAAGAGGATCACTTGCATAAAGTAAGCTTTCAGGCTGATCTCTGCACCAAAAGGATGCCCACATTTAAAGCACTCCTACCCCACTGAACTGCAATTTCTTATGCAATTGGGTCTTGGGATATGATGATCTGTGAAGGTTTTGATTTTAAATGGACTGTGGCACTGTGGCTACTCTGCACATAAGCAGTGAAAGGGACCAAATAGCAGCAGCCAGCAGTAATTGCCACCTTCGTCTCATTGCTACTGCTGACATGATCAGGGTACGTGAGAAAAGTGATGGATATCATCCTGTATTGAGGACCCAGGGCCCCAGGAAATGGATACAAACATCAGCATTGCCGGGAATGATGATGCTGTCTCTGTTTGGGCCTAAGGGCAGGAAGATTAATTCATAATTGCTTTGGGGCTGGGCAGCAGAAGGATAGTTTGCTGACTCAGTCCTAGGGAGGGCTACCAGACAAAAAGGTTGTTCGTGAGGAAGTACCTGAGAGAACAGAACTAAATGGCCTGACTTGAGATCCAAAGACAGGTTAAAACACAGAAGAGCAGTAACTCTTGAACTGAGAACTTAACTAGAGTTAGTATCATCTTACATTAGAGCTACAGGGACAGCTTGCCTTGTATGTTGTTAGGGCTGCAGTAAAGGTAGCCCCACATGGCTGAAGGACTAATGCTCTTGTCTGTTTTCACTAATCTCTGTCACGCACACCATGGATTACACTCCCAGCAGAGCTACATTGCAGAGGATCAACTTTTTGTGGTATTAATCTGTGTTGCCAGAAGACAACAGGCACCCTATTCCTTATGAAAACACATACATGCCGACTGGATATTAATGTCAGACTGCAGGTTAATGTCTGACTCCTCAGTACACCACTAGCCACAGCCCCCACATGTAAATATGCTACTAAAGAAATCAAATGCATAATATGCTACTTTCATACTTCAGCTCTCGTCTCTCCTTCTGGCTGTTACACAGGAAATTCCCAAACTGGCAAGAATAGATATGATGCTGTATGTGGATGAGGAATCTCTCGTTGAATTCAAAGGCACAAGGAAACTGTTCCATTAATTGCCAAACACATTCAATGAACTGGTCAATAACAGGTGATATCTCCTTTGGATCACCATCTAAATTGCCATACCTGAAACAAGACAAGATACATTTAATTAAAACCTGAATTCTTGTAGGAAAACTGAAGGTATCTTGTTACCTTCCCCCTACAAACAGCTGACTGCTGCATAGCCATGTTTTAATGCTATTAATAGAAAGTTATACCACAGTAATATGTCATCGTAAGAATGACTGCTTTGACTTAATGACAAAAGTGTATCTTAAGACAGTCTGTTAATAGCAGACCATTCCCCAAACCAGAAAACAGCAGGAGAGGTACAGAATAACCTCGGCAGAAAACAAGTTAAAGCTGCCCTCTCTTGGTGAAATTTTTAGAAGGTGGGAAATGTTTACATGCTGTAACTGTCAAGTGAACATCAAATTTTCTATCCATAAAAATGCCTCTTGGAACCACTTGCAATGAAGAAAAGGAGCCTCAAAATATAAAACACATAGAAGTAAAAAACATAAGTCTACATAATAGGAAGAAGCATTTTCAATCAATTATTATTCTTGTCATGTGTGTGTATGTATATATGTATATATATATACATGCCAACAGAGTGGAATTCCTTAAACATCTAAACTTGAAACTTCTGATATTATTATCCAAGAAAATATAGCAACACTGCACAGCAAACCAAAGCTACCAGTGGTTATTGCATTTCATAATACCTTTTACCATTGATAATCATAGACAACTGACAGTATCATGTTAAATGAAGTAATTCCTGCTGGAATTTCACAGGTGGTATGGAGCTGCACAGATTTCCTGAAAGCTTTATTGTGTTTTTTGAAACTATAACAAATTTATATTCAAATCAAGCTATATAATATAATTAAACCCCAATATAAAAATTGCACTTTTTATTTTTACAGAAACTAAAAGGAAATTCAAAAAAGAAAGAAAATGTGAATATTTATCCATGTTTAAACATATAAAGTCTTCAAACATTACAGCACTTACATTGGATGGATGTTCAAATAACTTGCCCAAACAAATTACTTTCCACTTCACTTTGCCTGACGTTTCTGAACAAATCCTGCTGGTTTTGTTAGAACAGAGTGTAACAGGAAGAGTACGTTTTATGTAAGAGATAACTCACAGGCATGCCTAAGATTAAGTACTGTCTTGGAAGATGTAGACTTTGCTGAACAGGGAGCCTTGGCACTACTGAAAGATCTGCTGGAGTCCAAAGGGATCTTGCAAGCCACTTACATACTACTTTTCACTCACATGGACCTCTCAGTGCTCACAGCAACTGCAAGACCAGCACTCAGGATTCCCAATAGTGGTTTAGGACTGCAGATACCAGAAAAGATTGATACAAAAATATTTCCCTTTGACTTTTCCAGACAGATAAATTATATAGTAAGAGAAAAAGGTATGGCAGTTTCCTGAGGGCATTCTGTTGATATGCTTTGTAAGGCAGCAAAGAAGTAAAACTGGAGTGGCAGCAGATACTGACGACATAAACAACACACACATACACACACACATATATATATGAAAACCTTACCACCACCTTACCTGTGGTTAAATTTGTGACCAAAGGAAACCCAATCTTTTTCAATTAACACCTAAAATGAGAATATTGTGTTCAGTGTTGTGGAGTAGAGTTGACACATGTTGAAACAGGCAGAAGAGTGGTGTAAACAAGCAGCATTGGAATCCCAATTAATTCTTAGAATAAGCAGTGACAAGCAAGAATGGTGTAAGCAAGCAGTATTAGAATCCCAAACAATTTTCAGAATTAGCAGAAAAACAATGAGTCATGAGAACTGCTGCAAGCTCAGGGAAAGCAGCACTCTTCATGGATGCAAATAGGATGCCAGTATTTCAGCACAACTTCAATTAGCTTGCTTCCTCACTTTCTGAAAAGAACTTGTAAATGTCTCAAACATCTTTTTAACATGTGACCAGTAACTTGATAAGCATTCCTAGATGCTTTACTACTGCTGATATACATGGGAAAAGACCAGATTTTCCAACATAGCTGCTCATTGCAATCTAATGCCTAGAAAACACACACTTCTGACACTCAAATTTATAATGTTTACTGCAAATGAATACAAATTCTTGCTTGCACAAAAGCTCCTTGGACTGCGAGAAAGTTTCGTGGTCTAAGTTAGGAAAAAAACAAAAAGGTGCCCAACTGATCCCCATCTTTGATAACACTTCATACAGAAATTGGAAGACTTTAATGTGGACAGATAGAAACCTGCCTTCCTACTTAAAAAAAAAAAAAGGTATATTTAAGGAAAGTTTATTTCCCATTTCCCATTAAAAGATATTAATCTTAAGTGATGCCATATTACTTTATTTACTCTGTAAAAGAACCTGCTTACCATGAATCCCTTCATAGTTCTGTAATATGGATCCAATAGAAGGCTTGCTACAGAGCAAACCTGGGCTGTCCTATCCCAGCCATCAGAGCAGTGAACAAGCACACTCACACCTTCCTCAGCCACAGCCTAAGGACACAGAAAAAGTCAGAAATTTCACAAGCAGGGAGGAAGACAACGGTAAGAGGAGAACAGTGAGATAGTGCCATAGAGTATTAATATGGGAACTGGGAAACTTGGTTAATTTTTTATTCTGCGACAGAATTCTTGAATAATGTTGCGTGTTATTCCTTTTATTTGAAAAGTCTTAATTCATCCCATCCTGTGCAACATGATGGTGGAGCATCACCTGTTTAAGTCCCACTATAGGAGGATGTGGGATTTGTTTCAATTAAATACATCAATCTGTCAGAGCGGACAAGTACCTACAGCAGATTCAGATGGAGGTAAACCTCTAACTCACATACCAGTAACAGAATCACCATACTTAAAATATGGCTCTTAATTTCTCATCTTGATGGTAATGTCAATAAGGGCAATTTTTGCTTCCAATGCCAGCACTAGCCTGGATGTTATTACGGTACACTGCATTGCACTGATGACATACTGCAAAGATTTGTGGGGAAACCTGTGGTAGTGGTAAACTTCCATATCTAATAAGCAAGATTTTATCAGTATCTTTAATGTAAAAACTGGTGAGAGAGGATCCCATTTTATACATAAACACATAAAGAAGAGATGATACTAAGTTCTCCAGTCTGGTGTTGCATTATTTTTAGAACTTGAGGGTTGGTTGTTGGGGTTTTTTTTAGTTCTAAAGGTTTTGGCCTTTGTCATTTCTAAAGAGAACTAAATTTAGGAAGTAGAAAATAAAATAGGTTAGGAAAGACACTGCTTAGAAAAATAAACATTCAAGTTAAGTTTGGGCTTAATAGGGAATGAGGAATAATAATAAATTTTCTATGTTTATCTCAAGAGACAAGTTAATTCTACTAAAATAGAAGCCCTGTGGGCAGAGGACCAAGAACTAAGAACTGGGAACTGTACAAATAAGAATGGTTCAAAATGCATGTCCGAGGAGGCACAAGGCTAACAAGCTTATCAATAAAGGATAGCATTTTTTGACAGAATTTTAAGACTAGCCACTGGGGAAAAGTTGGCAAAGCTAATGTAAAAGACCTGATTTCTATTAGCTAATGAAAGGTAGTAGAGCAAGAGAAACAAGCAGTTAGTGAGGAGGGAAATCCATGAAGTTTTATCTATATGGTTGTACGTAGCATATCATACAGTTGTATCATACAGTTGTATGTAGCACATCATGTGAATAAAATGCCCTATAAGAAATTGTAATAGTAATCTCAAAAATAGCAGTAAAAGACAGAGCACAAGGAAGGAAGCAATAAAATTAAAGCTGCTCTTGGTAAATGACAAATATCTGCATTACTTTGGGTGGGATTAGGAGAAATAATTTCTTATTAAGCCAACAACTGTTTTCTGGAATATTTCTCAATTATATGAGAGTAGAAACTGCTAGAGAGTTTGGCCATGGCAATACACAGGAATTGGTCCAGGAGGTGAATTTAGCTGGTTGCCTGATAACTCAGAGGGGATAACACATTAGTTAATTTTATATAATACCAGAAACCTTCAACAAAGATAATGTCCAGAAACCAGTGGAGGAGGCAGGGGAAATAGGGAAAGGAACTGCAACAATCACTGCTGGGGAGTAAAGTAAAGACATTCAAATGCCTGGCATAACAAGTTAAGGGCTAGTAGAGGCTTTAGTACAAAGGGACACAAGCTTTTTTTATCATATTAGCAAAAGGTCCACACAACAGCATCTAAGAAACATCTCTCCTCATACATGATGCATTGCAAAATGGGCTATTTTCAGGTATAACATCACTGAAGAGATAAAAGAAGTTACCCACAAGCAGCGAATTTGGTCCTCACTTTCTGTGTCTGGTTACTGCAAGTTCTGATCTCATTTTACACACTTTACCTTTGCAATAAAAATGCCAGCATCCATAATGGCTTTGATATGCTTCAGCCAGCCAGAATTTTCTAGGCCCCATAGGAAGTCGCTCATTGAAGGTGATTTCAGCTCACAAACTGCAAAATAAGCTACATTTTAAACGTACAGTAATTAGAATCCCTTAAGCCTCACTGATTGTTCAGCCTCAGAATTATCTCTTCTTCAGATATCCCGTGTAAAACATGCATCTTTTCAAAAGAATAACTACTTCACAGTCAAACCTCACAACTGAAAAAGCACATATATTTAAGAAACAGGGCTTGGTCAAATTTCACCCAGTATGTTGATTTAAGTTAACAAGAGAAACCGTCATAAAGTCTATTGCAAACAGTTTACCAAATGCATCCTTCTGTGAAGCACAGATTTTCCAAAATTGTGTTGGGAGTGAAGTTTTCAAACTCCTGGGAGGGGCTTGTGTATTTAATAATGAGGGCTTGGAAACAGAAAGCACATGATTTCTACTGGCAGACAGGCAGACAGCCACTGCCTTCTACTCCCAGCATCACCACAGATGATGGTGGTTGAAATAAAGCAATTCACTCTACACTTCTCCATCCCAGAATGAAAGCTTACTAAAGCTTCACTTAGAGTCAGAAAGTATTCCGATGGTGAGGACAAGCCACAATTCATCAAGGAAAATGTTTTCCTGAAAACCTTCCAAATTCTATGCCATGTTCGAAGGAAAAAATTATAGTCTCTCAGTTTTTACTTTAAGTTTAGGTTTGGCTGTATCCAAGTGTCTAATTTTTAATATTAGAGAGTTTGAGGCATTAGAAGAAAAAAAGAGCAATCAGAATCTAAATCAAATACCTCAGCCCAGCAGCAAACAAATACTCAATGAAATTTGTTGCAGTCTGTTTTCAACAGTGAGATACTAAATTCACCCCATAAATAGACTATACCTTTCTTTTGATCCATGTAGGGTCATATTGTTTTTTAAGGAAAAAATATTAGCTGGTGAAATTCATTTTCAGAATACAGTGAAAAATGTCATTGGTTTTACCACATTAATGTATGATCTGTCAATAACTAATGTCTTAGTAGGTCTCTTGTGGTTCAGAAATCTTAAAAGGCTCGGTTATTTATGGCCACTGGGATTTTCCTTCGTTGTAATTGAAATTTAATTTTATAAGCCAAAGTCAGATTTTATACCATATCTGGGCTATTGGACTGTCCTAACTCCATTTAATTAAAAAATAAAATGGCCTAATGTATCCATACAAAGTCTTACAATGTTTATATGTAAGGCCTTTTCCAGATGGTATTTTAAAAATAATTTTTGGAAGATATTTATAAAGATGCAGAGATAGCAGCGCTGAAAGCAAACAGCTTTTCATATGATTAATGCTGCTGTGCAGATGGAAGCATGACCACTTAGTGGCTGAATTCTGGCTGAAGCTGCTGTTTGTTTACAAAAGCCCAAGGTAAGGCTGAAACAGTGCTTTGCTCCTTCCCACTGCCCAATTAGAGTCAATATTTACTGACCACTTCACTGAGCAAAGTTCAGACTGTCCTAAAGGCATACACTGTATATTTCACATGATTTTGGCAACAGATCTGGACCTTCAATAGGGTTTGATTATGAATTCAATTATGAGGCTTATCCTAAGGGGAAAAGGCATTTCCATCTCAGAAGAAAAGGTACCAAAATCTTTGAGAAATAAGGCCTGGTGCATCCATGGTGTAGGCACAAGAAAATCAAGAGCCCTTAGGCAGAGCTCTGAGACATCCAGTGGTGTGCCCATTTCACAGGAGGACAGGAGGAAACAGGACACATGGAGGAAACAGGACACTTAGGAGAAAAGCAAATGTTTTGAGCATACAGCTCATTTGAAAATAGATGCTAAGAATTTATGCTCCTCAAGCAGCCTGAAGTGTTAAATGCATTAGAAATTATCTTTTTACATGTAAGTTTTGGCCATGGACCAGTCTCATGAACTTTTGGCTCAAAAAATATACACAGTACTGCCCCATGCAGCCAGGCTGATTGTTTACTATTTTATCTTTGATGGTCTTCATGTGAACAAATAAAGGGACTTGTTCATTGACCCAGCCTCTCTCCTAGCCAAACAAGACTTCCTAGTGAACTAAAAAACCTTCTATTTTCCTACCTGAGACCCTTAGACCAAGGAATTAAGTAAAAATATGTCATGAAGAGACTGACCGTTTTACCTGCATCACATTTTAATGCTGGTTTTCATAAAATGTTCTTATTTTAAACTAGAGCACAGCTTTTCTGTCATGAAAAATTTAAACCCTTCTTAGATCTCCAATTTACATTTGCATACAGTTGATGGGAGACAGATGAAGAATAAAAGAGCATGGACAGAGCATCAAGTCAAGAATAGCTAAATCAGGCTGATCTAGGAGGTGATGGTTGTTGATGATGTACATGAAAGAAATACTGAGACACTGGAGTGAGCACTATTTACAATTTGCTTGTTAAAAATCAACAAGCCATTGAGGGTCAAGGATGGCTTATTTATCCTTACTCTTTTCCCAGATGACCTCTAAACAGTCATGCACTCCAAATATGAAACAGAAGAACAGATGTGCTGGTTTACATACTGCTAAGCAATTATTATTAATTTGGATGAGATTATGAAGGTGCTGAATGGTTATGCCCATTGACTGTGAATTTCACGAATAGCCCTGATGTGTCATGTTCTATACAGAGCATGAATAAGCATCTATTAAAATTCACAGTCTAAAATGCATGACTGCCTTCTACACATGCAAAATCAAACCATAGTTTTTCTAAGCTTTAAAATAAAAATCCTGTATTTTCCACTAGCCTCAAAGTCAGCTGTAAGTAATTTTCCTCATTTTACCATTGAAGTGTAAATTTCAAAAAAAAAAGATATAGTAGCAGTAAGGTGCATTGAAGTCAAATGAATTTTGTCACTTAAGTAATTTGGATTTCAGCCATGAAACAAAATGTTTGTACAATTAGGAAATCACCACTAGTTGCCATGATGCTCCATTGCCCAACCCAGTAGCAGCTGCATGCAGCTGCAACAGGCAAAGATTTCTTTTCATACCTGTTTTCACTGCTGCCGATTTCAGAGCAGTTACCCTGATTTGTGTGACAGAAGGATCAATTCTTTCCTCTAGTTTCCAATGAAAAAGAGCATTACCTTCAAGCATTTTCTGCAAACTATTTCTCATGACATGGATGTTCTCAATGCCTATGAATTGAAACTTGATGTTGGAGTAGTTGTCCTCATTTTCATATCCCTTCCCTGCTGCTCTGTTTGCCATTGCATTGAGCTGAAAAACATATGGAAAACTGGATGAAAACCAGTAGCAATTTCTTTTGAAAACAAAGCTTGTGGTCTACAGCAATAAATCAGAGTGATTTAAGTCAGGCAAGCATTTATCACAATGTCAACACAACAGGTTGTGAATCAGAGATCTGTTTCCAGGCTATTGCAGGGTGCTGGGTTGCTGAGTCTCTGATATCCCGATTTCACAGCTTTTGAGTGAACTTCTTTAGTGAGGTTAAACACAAAAACATAGCTTAGGTAAGGTTCCTCTGCAAGAGCATGAAAGTTTTAATTTGGTTTTAAAAGCCTATTTTGATTTTATATTAGAGCAGCATCGTGTTTACTAGCAGAATACACCCAGCAGGTGGCAGTGTCTCATCTGCCATGCCACTGTTTCATAGCATGTGCACACTAATGTTGCCGAAGTTACTGTGTTTTACTACTCAGATCATCCAAAAGTTGATAGATGCTTGGAATAATGAAGAGAGAGTTGGAGTAGTTTTTTCCTCATTTTGTAATATCTTGTCTTGACTTGTGCAAGACCACAAATTATTTGAATTGACAAAATTACCACAGATATGTTCATTGGTAATGTGGTGCTATCAAATAAGTTGCTGTGCTTCAGCAAAAAATACATTCAGCTGGAAGCTGAAGTTTTGTCTTTAAATCTGTTACTTGTTTCCTGACATGGAAAAGTCACAAAACAGTTCTTTAATTCAGTTCTCTGCATCATAAAATTAAGGGTGTTTTAATGCTTATTCCCCCCTGCCCCACCCCCCTTTTGAGATCCTTGGGTGGAAAAGAAAAGCTCCTTATGCCAAATTTTGATTTGGGCTGACAACTCATGCTGATAGAAATGAAGTAAGTACTTTCACTTCATTACCCCATCTACTTTTTCAAATTTCCTATAGCAAGATGTCACTGTGCAATAGAAAGAAATTGTCTTTTTGCATTAAGTCCCTGCTTCTATGAAATCCATGATGTAAGGCTGGGGAGCCTTTGAACTTCCCAAGAAATATGAAGGCTCCAGGAGTGACAAAGCAGTCCAAATGGCAGGACCTCCATGCCTCCAAGCACAACTAACAGCTTCTGCCCAGGAAAGATTTAAGAAATAAGTAACAAAGGATATTGCACATCCAAACTGGAGGGCACTAACAAAGCTTTCGGAAAGACTTCACGAGGCTTCAATTCTACTCAGTGACTCATCTTCATTTCAGTGAGAGACAATGCTCATGAAAAAAATCGAAACAAAGTATCTTTTAGGCATTGCCTAAGGGACAAGAGGCTATGGTGATAACTCCATTTCCAGTTTATTTCCCAATATCGCAGGCAGTACTATTGATTTGCTGCTTCTGTGGTCACTTCTGAAACTCACAATAATATACTTCACTACTTGACTAATGGCATCATGGAATACACAAGAATGTCTCTTTTTCTGACCTCTTCCACCCCAAACACATATATGCCTGATATTCTGTTTTAATTTGGTGCCACTGCCAACTTTCCTCCAACCAAGATGAATAAGCCTAGCTTTTTTACATCATATGTCAAAATAGGTTTCCAAGGACCAAACTTGACATCTTAACTTTCAGAGGAAACAGCTAAGAAGTTACATTTGTGGACCACCATTAGGAATTGAAACATTGCATGAATTTCATGATACAACAGAAGAAACCACACTCTAAGATAGGAACTTAAGCATAACACTAGCATTTTTGATTTATTTAAATCTTGAGTAAAACTTCTTTTAACTTGTAGTATGCAGTTCAGGAAAAAGTGCAGGCAAAAACAACCATGCTTGTCTATCAACCAGTAGTCTGCTGATGCTTTGACTATCAATGAACAATAAAAAAAAAAGATACAGCCTGTGAGCAGCATGTCAATTAAGGACAGAATCCTCAGTGTGACTTGATAGAAAGATATAAATTATCTGCTGAATCCTAATCTTTCTCTTTTGAAGTAGACATCAGCGTTCTTTAACAACCAAATGAAGCAATCTCTCTCTGCAATAGCCTTATAGTTTCAGGAAGAAAGATCTGTACACATGTAGATGCCAGCCAGCAGACCCCTGAAATCCTAAAGAAAAAACAGCTATCCTCTAACTGACCTAATCTCAGTACATAAATACTATTAACTGTTCTGCAGCAGAGTAATTTTATCACAGAAATCCTTTCTTAAAGAAAATCGAAATAGCCCTCTTTAAAAGTAAATAATATAAGGTTAAATTTGCAGGGCTTTCTGACACTCATTTATTTTAATACTATCAGTTGCCAAACTTTGCAGCTGCCACAATATTTACTAACAGTTTTCCACATCATCTACCAAAATTCCATCGGTTGCTCTTAAAGTAGTTGTTGTGAAGTTCTCTAAATGGTGCCTGTCCTCGATTAATCTCAGTGATATGAGGATACACCTCTAAAGGTAACAGACCCCACTTGCAAGATTTCCTGGCATTTTCTTTAATTTGGAGAATAACCAAGTTGTGTCTTTTTATAAAGAGTAATATAACTAATGTGTTTTAGCTATAAACAGTAAGTTTGTATGAGCTTCTTCTGGAATCACATAGAGGAAAGACAGTGGCCTAAGTAAAGTTCTGCATTTGGTCATCCTGGTATATTTAAATGAAGTGGAAACAAACTTTCTTGTATGGCCAAATCTTTTGTTTTGAAGATTACCAAGTGCAATGAGGGACAGCATATGAAGAGCACTTGGGAATGTTCAGCTGAAGGACCCACCAATACTAACAATCTTTGCAAGGAACTGGTTCTGATGAGAAAAGAAGAAAATAGTTTTTGGCCTCCTACAGCAATGGGAACCTTGCACCGGACTCCATATCTTAGCTTTACATTTGCTAAGGTTCCTCGAGAAATGCCAAGAACCTCTTCCACTGATACCTCTCCCTTCTATGCTCTAGATTTATAAATGCATCAGCAGGTGCAAAATTGAAACAAGGCTGTATTTGGCACCTGGGATCACAGCAGCTTCAGTAGATCAGTCCATTTTTTGCAACACAGAGCGAAGTAGGAACCTGGTATACAAATTTCTTTACATCAAAACCTTTTTTACAGAAAAGTTCAGTGAAAAGAAATAGTCTTCACCTCCTGACTGGCTCTTGAGGAAGCCAGCATTGCTGGAAATATGCTGGCATTCCTAGCTAAGCAAGCCAATTCCACTCTCTCCACAGTCTCCAAAAGTACAGGCTTTTTTCACTGCACACAGAAGGTGTCTCAAAGTAATTTATCAGAAACGTTTACAGGAAGGGACCTTTCTGTTAATATATTGTAAAACATTATTAATAGCCAAGTCAGTAAGTCATTAGCAATAAATCCCATCAGTCAAAGACTGCCTTAAATGGGGAAGAGTACCAATATCATCAGACAGGAAACAAGCTGTAACTATTATTACATCTAGAAAACTGTTTAAACGTTATTTAGGCAGCTGGGTCTGTACTTCATATCTAAAGTCTGTTCTGAACACAACGGTATACCAATCCTTTCCTAGTGATTATCACTATCCACTTGCTTCAGGACCACCAGTAAGGTGGTACCATCCTTGTTTTCCAAATAAAAAAGATGGAACTGAAGGTGAAATCAGTCCCGATTACAGTCCTCTGTGTGACTTAGGTCAATGAGACAGACCAAGGTCCTGATCTTCTGGCTTCTGCCTCCATTACAGTTGTGAGCACTCAGCACCTTTCCTCCAGTCCCCACGTCTGCAGGCAGCCACCAGCCACGTAGGTTCCTTTTTTCTGCTCCAGCTCTGCCACGGTTGCCCTTCCTCATTCCATTCTTCATGTTTCTCAGCTTTACCCACCTCACCTTTTCAGGGTCTGTCTCCTGATCTCAGGATACTGAAACAGCTTTCTTGTTCCTTTTCCTCAAACCTTTGCTCTCATTTTTCCTTTTCCCATGCTATAACTCATCCTACATCTATGAGGGATTTTATGAAGATTTGCCCTGTTAGTCTCTTCTTCAGGTGCTTTGGTCACTTCAACAGGGAAGTTGCTCATAGTGTAAGAAAGAACATATCCCTGCTCCCACCTCCAGATAATGAAGTCTATATAATCTTCATCACCTTGAGCTGTTTGCTAGCATGATAACTTGGACAAAATGTTTTTTTAGCTTCTAACCTCTTCTGGATTGTTACTGAGTTTCTATGCTTCTGCACAGTGTAATTTTTCTAAAGCTTTTATCTTGGCCAGAGATTTTCAGTCAGTTACAGAGATATGGCATCTGAGATTACTATTTACCAAATTTCAAATTCTCTCAAAACCACAAAATTGTTGGAGATACTCAAGAAGTCTCCTCCATTCTTGTAACTTTGGTAACTGGTCTTTCCTTTGTCTTTATGCACAGGTCATTGACATTTTCCCACTTGAAAGAGAAAACATGCATGGAAAATTTTAGTATAAGCAGGCAGAGGTTTGCAACATTATGAACAACTGTAAAAACATTTTATAATGCGAATTAGATTTGCTAGTCTCATCAGAAATATAGTTACAGATAGCTCCTATGTGTGTGTAAATATTTACAACTAGAAGTTATTACTTTTCTGTATCTTAACATTTTGCTAAGAACAAAAAGAGAAAAGCTCAGTGTAAAGGAAAAAATTTCCCTAAAGATAACAATGCTGGCAAGGTTCCTAGCTAAGATTCCCCTGATAAACCCTGATCAATCTGTGGAGGTTACACAGTCTTGCTGTATGCAAGAAATCTAATACACTTACTTTGGGCCGAGTGTCAACAACGTATATGAAATCACTTCCTGGATTTGCTTTTCTAATGGCCTGGAGCATCTGTTCGTCCTCAAGGCACCGAGCACTAAAGCCAGATAAAGGCTGGCTGCTTCTACATATGGAGGCCTGCAGAGAAACAGACAAACAAAAAACCCCAACATTATTATTATTAAGTAGAAATTATTTAGCATCCAGAAGCATTTACAAAACCATTTGTTTGCACCGATGTACAGTTACATGAGAAGGGCAGAAGGTAAAATTAATTACATAATAAATACATTATTTTTAAAAAGGCAAGGAAATATTAAACAATACAACACCTTTGGCCCAAGTCTAGTCTTGAATCCAAGTTTTAGAGCTATTTTAAATATAGTATTTACCTAATGTGGAATAACTCCTGAAAGATGATATCTTGAGGATGAGTACAGAATTGCAATTACAAGAACACAGATATAACATAAAGAATAGGTTCTTTTGCACTGTCACTCATACCAGGTATGATACTGGTTACACCCAGCTTACACCGGTGCCTGCTTTACTAAACAGCCTGACACCAGGAGTCAAGGAAACAAAAACATGTAACATGCAGCCAGATCACTGATGGTCATATATTTTTAGCACTGTCTCTGGAGAAAGACTTTACTGCATAAGAAGTGGGTCAGGCAGCCTGACTCCTGGAGTACATTTATTAATCATGGCTATTGAAGGAGGCAAGAGAGCTTCTCCACAGACCCCTCAGGATCAGACGTCCAGATGAAACCAGGAAGGAAGGAACTAAATGTGAAATAGGTGAGCAGGGAGGCTTTTATTTTTGCTAGGCAGAGGACAGCTAGATTTGTAGAAGGCAAGGAGCTAATATATGCACTTTCTAAGCACTGAACACAAGCATGAACAGAATCTGCCTGCTGAAGGTCCCATGCAGACTGCCCTACAGATTATTTATTACTGTGAGAAAGGACATGCTTTTCTTCAGTCACGTCTTTGAACTGTCAGTAGTTAGTAAGTAAAATACGGATCTTTAAGGTAGAAACCCTGAATTGTGTGAGAGCCTGTTCCTACTTTTGCAAACAGGTTATTAGTTATACAGTCTTGCCTCCTGATCAGCGCAAATTCCAGCAATTTAATACATGCTTATACCTCTTTTGTCAGGACAAAAGAGCTATGGGAAAGTTCTGGATATGAAGGACTGAACGAGTGGTACCTGTCTCTTTCTGCACGCAGCACACCTCTTCCTAACCTGCTGTGAGCATCATAAATCTTTTCCCTCCCCTGTCCATTACTCTATTAGCTGGCAACTCATGGCAACCTCCAAACTCACAAGGAGGTATTTCCTTCAACATTGCTTTCCCCAGCTCTTTGAACCATGAAGGATGCATGAGTAAACACAATACTTCAGATCCTGTAGTTTGAACCTTAACCTGGACTCCAAATATAACAGGGAAAACATTCAGGCTGAAACCATGAAACTCATCCAATCACTATATATTGGAATCTAGCTGACCCCTGAGACCTTTTCTTTCACTGAGACTTGGAAATGTCCAAGTGTTTTGAATCCTAGATATCTATATTTGGACCTAGTTGATTATGCAAAGGGATTAACTCTGAAAAATTTGGCCTTCATGAAATGTTAAAAAAATTATGCAATTTATGCAGAGATTGTATTTACTATTCAAATCTTCCTATCCTCCACTTTTGTTGTAAATTCATAGATCTTTAGGGAAGCAATATTCTGATAAAATGCAGGGTAAGGAAGGAGTGAAAATAACGTCTTAACCCTTCTTTCTGAAGCTTAAACTATGATAGGGGCCAAAAGATTTCTGTGGAGATTGTAACTTATGATTTGTGCTTGTTACATTCTACCTCTCATCCTGCCTGGTAAAAGCTACAGGTGCTCTGTAATCTCAGAGTAGCTCTGTCTCTTGGGAGGTCCTGCCTGTCCCCCAGCACTACAAAAGACCTCTCAATGCAGTTGCCAGTCTGGGACTGAAACTGGAGTCACATAGATCCTCTGACAGCACAAAAGGGACACCATTAGCCTAACTGGTAATGATAGTTGAGCTAAGCCAATCTCTAAGGGGCTGGAACACAAATGTAAAAACACCCAGTCCATGGGATCCTTCAGTCCTTTACCTCAGCTGCCAGAAAAAAGAAATGCAAACAGGTCACGGTCGGGGTTTTTTCCAAAAGGTTACAGACAAGTGAGGCAGTTCCTTGCTTACCCTGAGAATATGTGTTATGAATCAGAGAAGATGGCACTCCTCACTCTTGCAGACAAGGAGAGACTCTTCAACAAACACACAACATGCTGCTCAGCCAACACTTGATAGCTCTTTCATCCATCTTTTTTGAGTCTCTTCACAGATGTTTTCTTGAAAAGCTACTCCTGATTCTCTAATTGCTGCAAGTATAGTTTTTAACCTCCTCAACTCAGTCTGCAGCTACGAGATCCAAAATTGCTCTGTTCTCCTCCCAATCACCTGTTAAGCTGCCTGCTACTTCACTCTTCTGCCACCCAAGTTTCAGGGCCTCTTGCACTACTCCACTTTCTTATGATACGGAGATCACTTTTTTTTGTGTGTGATGCAGCTGGATTTAAATGATTGCATTAAATACCTATTAATGCCTATTAATGAACTAACCACACTAACCAGGCTACAGTAATCATTTTAAAAAATTAAATAATCACAGATTCTTGTAAAACCTTACTAGAAGAATTATAAAACCAAGGCCAAAATAAGCAAACACTTCAAAGCTTCAAATTCGCACTTACATTGTTATCCTTGCAGTAGTAGGAAAGAGCTGGGAAACGCCTTCGGCTCCGAAATTTAGAACTCCCCACTATGATGTGTGCAGTTGCAGATTTTGGTACATACACTTCTGTAGGATAGGAGTCACAGACCTGTGAAAGGAAACTGCTTATTTGGTCTACAAAGTACAAGTAACATTAGCCATCTCCACAGCAAAAACAAAATACCAAGGAACTCAAATCTTGGGAAATGTTCCATCATTATGTATATGCATCACTGACATTTCTCAAAACATTATTTTGAAGCTGGAAAGTATTAATCATAACTTACAGATGGAAAACTGAAGGAGAAGGGTTGAAGGGCTGTATTTCCAAATGTTGATTCATACCTTGTTGAGAACATACAGGTTTAACATACATTCATACCAGAAAACATCTATCATTATGTACAGTAAGGTTGTATTTACAACTGCAGTTTTCTCTGTAGCACAATTTGGGAGTAAGGATGGGAGTGGGTGAAGTTCTCAAACACCCTTTTATAATGGGAGACGACTATAGAGCCAAATTTTCCAGCAAATCTGATAATAATAATAAAAAAATAAGGATAAAATAGGGACTTGGAGAAAAGAAATTAAACCATGTGAAATGAGGATACCAAAAGGCAAGCAGCCCTGACAATGCCTATCACTTCTGAGAGGAACCCTATGAGCCTGCAAAAAAAGCCCAGAAATCCCTCTGGAGACAAGCAGGACCACGCATGGGGCCCTAGTTTAACTTCCTTGTCCTGGTACTGCCTGTAACATTCTGACTGGGGTCAAAAGGATATTCAGTATCTCCCTGTGACTTTCTGAGATGACTAAAGGAATTAGAATGCCCAGGAAAAAATTATTTTCTGAGACAGAGATATGTAATGAAGGAGAAAGGAAAGTTATGGCTTGCGGTTACAGATGCTGCTGTGGTGAACTGGATTTTATTCATGATGCCATTTTCCCTACACTTTATCTTAGAAGAGGCCAAACATTTTTTTCCACTTCTTTTAACAAAACAAATGCTGACAGCACATTTAGTCTTCTCTGAGAACTTCACAGATCTTCCTTAACATGGACGTGCTCCAGCAACAGAGCCAATGTAGTGCATGGACAAACTTCCTTCAAAAATCCCTTGGTTATTATTTCTCACAATTAATTAACATTCTAGGGTCTTCAGTTGTACAAGACTGAATGAGGCAGGACAGCAGGCAGCTAGGAAGATATATGACCTACTAGATGACTGTGAAAACACTCAATCACACAGGATTCAAAAGGAGTGTGGGAATAGCCAGTGAGGAAAAAAATATTATTAAGTTCACTATTTTGAGCAATTTTTTTTTCATAAAATGACTGTGTAGTAATTTTATATAGCCCTACATGTCAGGAAAAATCTTATTCAGACACATAACATTAGGAATGATTTAAACTTCTTCCAGGCAGCCAAACTCTAACATTTAAAACACTGTTTTCTGTGCTTCAATTTCACATCTGTTAAATAAAGACATATCCTTTCTCTCATTCTCTATGTGGCATTTTATGTGAAAGAACTGCACCTTGTGACATGTGTGTACAGCACTCAGCACAAAGGGATCCTGCAACTAAGCACCATGGTAGTCCACAGTCAGGCTGCTGATTTGTTTTACAGACAGCCTCTGTAACAGAAAAATCACAACGACTCACTCCGTAGTCTCTGTTTACATCACAAATCTGCCAATAGTTGTTTGGAACACCCATCCGATTATATTCTTCATTGAGGTCCATAAGCTTCCAGCCTTGTTCTCGCTCTTCTTTATCTAATTTTGGATTGAATGAGAAGCAATACAGCTCTTCATATTTCACTGGGAAAAAAATAAGCAAACAAACAAAAACAGTAAACTGCTTCAGATTTCTTATCCAGAAATCACACTTTAAAAGCAGAACTTGGTGTTGGCCTTGATGCAGTTTCTTTTAAAGCAGTATGCTTTGTTTTACAAAAGCACATGTCCTGGTTTATATCTACTGTCAAGTTAACTTTGAAAGTATTGTGCTCTTTTGATATTTGTATATGTTGAAATAGAAGTGCTACTACAAATATACCGTTCTGCTAAACTTCAGTAGAATTGTGAAGGCCTCCCCCAGCACAGACAAAATGTCAGTGATATGCTTTCATCCAAAGAAAACTGCAGTCAGTGCCAGAGTAAGCACTTGATCTGGAAAAGAATTTACTGTCTACTAGTTCAGAATTCCCTTTATTAACGTAACATCTATCCTGTGGCAAAGACATAAGATGTGAACAATGGACTATGCAGCACAATCTTACAAAAATGAACTCAGTAGTTTTTATTCCTAATTAGGAAGGTTTCCAATAGATTCAATGAAATCTTAGTTTTGCAGAGTGCAAAATTCTGTCCCTGAACTATTGGCAAAGGCATTCAAGATACAGATGACGTAACAGCATAAAAAAAGCATATAAAAAAGCATATACTACGTCAATCATTTTATCATGACCATGAAATTGTTTAAGTAGCTATGCCACCTGTCTCTGTCGATCAAGGACCATATAGGAAACTTTGATGGTGCTGGAGTTTTTGACTTTTTTTTGGAATATATCTGTATTTATGCTAATGAGTGTCTTAATCCTGGTGACCAGAGGCAGCCAGACACCACTGCCATTGAATGCCAGCTGTTACTGACATGAGTAACTATTCAGCATACAGTTTGAAATCCACATTTTCATCGATATTTAAGATACTGTGTCACAAGGGTGTGTTTTCATTCTGTTGCTCTAAGTTCCTTAAAGCTTTCTGACCAACAGGTTTTTAAGTTTAGAACTGAGGCAAAGTAAATCACAAGCTGAGTCTATGATTTCACAGTTCTCCACTGATACACTTGCTCTACAATATAATTTTAGAGAGATCAGTAAATTTAAATACTACACTTTCTTTTTCTAATAATATATAGCTAATAAGCAGTCTTAGAACACTACAGCGTTCTGTACTGTACAGAATATAGAGGTATAAAAATAATACTCCCCCATATTAATAATAAGGTTCCCACCTTTTTCTATAGAAAATCTTTACTTGTATTTTGACTATGTCTTCTAAAGGTTTACTTTAAATTCTATTTTGCCTTTTTTAATTTCGTTAAATTTGTTGTATACACACATACACAAAAGTATGAACATAAGGAAAGAAAACTTCATGTTAGGACTGTACAGAAAGTCAACAAAGTCTTGAGTAGGGAAAAAGAAAAGAATGATTTGCAAATTGTCCAACAATTTAAACTCTTTCTGTATTCTCTAATTTCAAACTTGTGGCATAGCACAGATAAGAACGACAGTCTGGTTACTTCTCATCTGCTAACATGAAGCTTTAGCATAATCCATAAATCTAATCTGAGCTCTTTTTACTAAAGTGCTTTTGGTAGCAATCTGAGCTCTTGTTTTCACTGCTTCATTGTCAGAAACATCTGGATTTTCTTCCTGATGGACCCGCTGTTTACAGGCACATGGAAACCCTTTAAAAATTCACCTATTAAAATATATCTGAGTTACATATGACTAAAGTCTGCCTCAATGTTACAAGTATTATTACCTGATGGTATCTATAGGTGGTATCAAAAATGTTCAAGTATTAGTAGCAGTGCCTTAAAGCTCAGTCACCACCCCTTTGCCAGTACTTATAGGACCTTTCCTAATCTTTCACAGTTATTTTGCTATAAGCATGTAACCACTCTTACAGTCAGCTTGTTTCAAAAAATGGCTTAATTAAGCAAAAAAGCCAAATTCAGCTGACAGCTTGATCTTATTAAAATTCTAGCAAAATAAAATTCTAGCATAAAATTCACCTTTAATATAACTAGGACATCAGCTGGTATAGAACATGTTAAGCCAGTACACAACATGGGCTTCACTCAGGCTTCGCTATGGCTTAATGAATGAAAGGAACAGGCAGAGAATGGAAAGTAGAGCCTGAATCCCATTTTCTCCTCATGGAGCAAAGGGTACCTTCTAATGCTGAGTAACTGTATTACCTAAAGAAAGTACAGCTTCACACCCAGACAAAACGACATGGATGAGAACTGTCAGGGCACATATGGCTCAGCTTGTAATCAGAGCCTTCTAATTTTGAGTAAGTAAGCATAATTTTATCCTTCCTCACATCAAGACTGGATAGTTTGTTGGAGAAGGAAAACTACTGTGCAGTTGAACTATTGAAAAAGCTAATTCTACAGTGCGTTTTCCATCTTCTTTACTCAAACCTTCTTGTCCATTGCAGTTTGCCACTGAACTTGCATTCAGGGTCCATAGCTACCCTTCTGTCTGCCCGTTCTGGTGCATAGCAGCACGCACACCTCCTTCAGCCTCCAGGGAAAGAGCATTCCAGAACTGCATTCCTTCCAGCATGCATGAACACATGCTTGCAGCTGAGGTCCACGGAATGAATCCAGACCTATATCAGCAGAACCACTGACTGGATCTGTCTCATTGTTTTAAAATTTTTCTGATTACTTTGAACCAGCATCACCTAGCATACTAAGTTACTTCTGCTACAGTTGTACATTACTACTACTCCTACTACCCTAATTATAGAAGGTACTTTATAGTTCAGTAGTTGTGCTGGCTGACTATGCAATTTTTCCCCCTCTATACAGTAGATGAAATTGGTGTTCTCCTAGCAAGATAAAAATTAAAGTCAGTGTTTTCAGCTTTGTACAGTGTGGTAGACAATTTCTTTGCATCCTAATAAAGTAACAGTAAGGGACAAAAGTCAGTGTTGTATTTCTACAGTTATAATTTTAAAAAGAAACAATCCAGAACTCTTGTCAGCTGGTTCTTAGGAGAGTATAATGCAGAGAGGAGCTATAATGTAGGCGATCAGATGTTGGACTTTGATGCAACATTTGGATTTCACTGAAAAGAGGAAAGGTTTCAAAAGGATCTTGAACTAAATTCAGAAATTCAAACAGGACACATTCAAAATGTAGATAATAATAGACAAAACCATGGGCAGGCTGGTGGAATAAATCAACTACTTGCTGCAAAACCTTTCATTGATTTTAAGAAATTTATGCACAGCACAGAAAGTTAAAATTCAAATCTTGACATGACTATTAAATATATTGTAAGGTTTTTGTCACAGCAGGGGCACAAAAGTTCCCTGGATTTAGAGTATTTTCCTAAATTCACATTTACACAAGGCATCCAGCAAACAACAGCTGCATGTAAAATAGCATTATAATATATTTTATGGCCAACAGAGTATTATTTTAAATGAAGCTCACGTCATATTTTATGGAACAAATTACTTGTTATATTGTGCTTTCTTCATTGCTCCATAAATGATTATTTTAATGTTTCTTTTACAACACACCTCTAATGAAGGTTTTTTCTTAACCTGCAAAGGACAAAGACACACAGATACATTTCTTCCATTATATTCTCCCTCTTCAGGATGAGGATTACTTTTTGTGCCATTTCCTTCCCATACCTGGCCGTGCCAGACGGATCAGAGATATGTAAATGTCATGGCAGTCTCGTTCCTGAGGAATGACCAGCTGGATGACCTGGAAGTTCTTGCAGCGGATCAGCAATGGGCAACCAGTGGCAGTGGTGGCCTGCTTCTCAATAGAGGAAATTTGGCTGTGGAGAACCTGTAAAGGAATTGAAAATTGTTATGCCAATGAAATCTTTAAGAAGAAAAATAATTATTTATAATGATGTGCCAGGGCAGGCACAGTGGCTTCCACCACTGTTTCACAAAAACCCCTACACTTCTCTTGGAGAAGTTTGGTTTCAATCTCCTCCTTCAGGCTCAATCAGTGCTTGAAACATCACCTGCAGACAAAGAAGCGCTTCTGGAGTGTTTCAGCTGCTCAAATATCAGCCTGCTCATGTTATCCAAAGCTTTTTGTTGGCTTGCTTTAGTGTAAGCTAGTGGTTGTCAGAGAAAGAGCTTTTTTCATCTATTTGCACAGTGAAAAGATGAACCAGCACCACTTAGATATGGCTAAAATATTGGGCCTTCTCATGGGTAGAATGGTAATGACGATACAATTTTACATGCTGCGTCAGATGAGATGAAACATTACAATAAAAATCAGGTGAGGAATAGTGGGACCGGAAAAGGATGGATTTAATTAGTACAAAAATGGACACAGGATGCATAATTAAGCCATATGAAAGACTCTCAAATAATATGGCACTGGAGAAATATTTGTACCTATATATGTATATGTGTGATGGCTTTGGCTGGGGTAGAGTTAATTTCTTTCACAGTGGCTGATACAGGGCTGTGTTTTGGAATTGTGCTGAACATAGGGTTGATAATATAGAGATATTTTTGCTATTGCTTCCACGGAGTCAAGGCCTTTTCTGCTTCTCATAATGCAATGCTGGCAAGAAGGCTGAGGACGCATGTGAAACTGGGAGGGGACACAGCCAGGACAGCTGCCCCCAACTGACCAAAGGGATATTCCATACCATATGACATCATACTCATGCATATAAAGTGGGGGGAAGAAGGAGGAAGGGAGTTGTTTGGAGTGATGGTATTTGTCTTCCCAAGTTCCTGTTACGTGCGATGTGGCCCTGCTCTCCTGGGAATGGCTGAAGACCTGCCCATCCATGGGAAGCAGTGAATGAATTCCTTGTTTTGCTTTGCTTGTGTGTGAGGTTTTTACTTTATCTATTAAACTGTCCTTATCTCAACCCAAAAGTTTTATAGCTTTTACCCTTCCAAGTCTCTCCCTAGTCCTGCTGGTGGGGAAGCGACCAAGTGGCTACATGGGGCTTGGTTAATGGCTTGTGGTTAAACCATGACAACATGCAACGTATGTTATCAATCCGTCAAAATAGTTAATTCAAAACACTACATTATAAAAAAAATTAAAATATTAAAACAACAAAATTACTGATTCAGCACAAGCAGTCAGTGAGAGAGGCAAGAGTTGATAGAGCCAAGGTAGTAGTTCATATTCACGGCATTTCTCTTCAGTTCTTCCTGGATGATAGGAACAATATTGGAGTTTACAGCAGTTGCTCCTCATTCAAATACATGCAGTATTCGTACAGAGAAGGCCCTTCTACTCCTCTTACTGTACTGCAATATCCAGAATCCATTGAAAATTTTCAGAATTTACTAGGCTGGAACTTCACATGCCCTGAAGTTACAAAAGCATCCATATGAACTCATTTACTATGTCTAAACTGTTTTGCAAGTAATTTTCAAATTACCATCAATAAAGTGCCATGCACTTAAAGCTAACTGAAAAGACAAAAATTCATACCCAGGTTTCTTTACGGGTTTCAGAACCATTCTCCACAAATATGACATGGGTAGCTGTTAAATACAAGGTTCCCAGAACAGCTTTCCTTGAAGATAAACGATCAAGTAACCGAACATTTTCCACCTACATAAAGAAATGACAGACAAAAAAAAAAAATAATTAGGCTATGACAGAGTCTGCCATAGTGAGAGCTCCATGTCCACATTTTGTTCATTACAAACAAATTAAGTTCTTTCAGGGCAATATGAAATATCAAAAAGTATAACTATGTGAGAAAATGTGATTATATTATGTGATCTATTTCCAGATGTACCTTGATTTTCATTTTTCCTCCTCTTGTGGTACTCCTATATCCAAAAACTTGTTGGTAAAGACTTCCAAACACAATTTCTCATTTGATCTTGTCTTTGTGATCTCACCCTATCAAAATTCTGTGATAGCAAGGCAGGGCCTGGCCTTCAGCTAAACTCTAGCCCCATGTTTTCCATTCAAGTAATTTCAGAATTATCAGTGATACACAGAAAGCTAAATTTAAAAAATAAGAATAAGCAGAGATAACAGTGGTAGAGTGTCTTCCTTCATCAGGTCTCACTCAGGCTCCCAGACAAATCTCTATTCAGTGTTTGTCCCTCACACTCCTGTTAGGTCTGACAGTAGAAGTCACACCAGAAGCTTTTACCTTCAGTCACTTTTCAATGGGAATCAAGGACATCATATCCACTGCTCTCCCACCTTGGGCATAAAATGGGCATGTTTGCTACAATCCTGACAGCAGGTGAGTCCATAACACATTATCAACTCTCTGATCTCCATCTTGTGGCTTGTACACCATTAATATTTTGTATATAGCATGTGTTATAGGCATCTGTCAGGGCTTGGAATTAGATGATCTTTAAAGTCCCTTTGAACACACAACATTCTATGATTTCTGACTGAGAAACTAGAACAATAAAAAAATCAACAAGGTGGGTATTTAATGGGATAAAACCTGCCTAAAACAGTTAACAATTTACAACCATGGGTTTGATGGGTTTCCTGCCTACAACAATTTAAAACTAAAATTAATTTTTCATAAAAAAAACGAATAATGCCAGCATATGAGAATTATGTTGTTACAATGTGTATTCCAAATGTACTATTTTAAAAATAGGAATAACAAAAACCTTAAAATCAAAAATAAGCACGTCTGGTAGCAAAATGTCTAAAATCAAACAATTATTAAAAACCGAGTCTTCCTCCCCAAGACCAATTATAATCCACTTTAAACAAAAAGAAAAGAGCTAGAAGCTGGATGGAGTCTTTTCCCAGACCATCTACCTCAGAGGTCACAGATTGTGTTGAGAGGAATTGAGAAATACAGTATAACCCAGCAAGCATTCAGTAGTAAGCAAAGAGGAGGGATGATAGAAAAGAAAATGTAGGCAGGGCCCTTCTAAAAGGAACCCACAAAAACAACAATAAAAATTAGCTTTGTCCGAATGAAAAAAGGTCCCTACACTGCAGACCAGCCAATGAGGACTCTGCTGTACAGGCACTCAAGTTGCATAAGGTATTCATCACTCGGGCCTACAAAATGAAGTAGCTTGGGCCATGACATACAAAGCAAAGTAGGCATTTTAGTTCATCAGTATATGAGATGTTGCTGCAAGCCCCCACAGCAATCTTACCTTTCTCCTACCTTGAATAAACGTCATACTACCAGTGAATTTTGCCATCTCTGGCATTTCCTCCCTCCCTGTATCGTTCAAAACATTTGTAAGTTGAACTCACAGGCTCTTACAGATTCATGGGATCTCTAATGAGGAGTTTCCCTCATTGCAAAGAATGACACTCCTCTGCTATTTTTTCTCAATTTGTAGTCAGTTATTACTGAGGAGGCCTGAATCTCTTAACCTATGATACTTAAGTTTCTTCGGACCCTTTGATGAAGAACATGCTCAAATGAGTTCTGGGAAGACCAACTAGCTTCTACAAAATGGATCATCCTCATCCATATGTCCTGTCACTTTTTCAACGAAATTTAGAGGTTCTGGGTTCCTGTTTGAAAGCTATGCTTATTCTCCCCCTTTTTTAAATCATATTACCCATAAATCTTATGATTTAGAAGTGGGCTTAAGACGGCATTGCAGGTCCTACCAATCTCTCAGATTACTTGTCATATTGACTACCTCCATTTTTTTTCAGCGTGAGAACTTTTAATCCTTACACCATCATTACTGGTTTAGTAAGTACAAGTTAGTATTTTGTTAGTTAGTTAAGCACAGTTTAGTACTTTAGTTTTTTTAATTGCAGGGATACCATACTGTCCTGGTAATTTTTTACTGTTCATTGTTCCAACTTTTTTGAAATCTCTTCTTATAACACTTTATTGCTGACAAATCTTATGATATGTTCTTGACAGAAAAATATGTCAGAATGTACATGTCTCCAAACACCTTCTCTACTTTGATAATTTACTATCCTTAGATTTTATGTCAGGATTTACAACTTAGAGAGAGCTGAAAATTACTTAACTAGCATTTTTTTGCCAAGTTGTTCTTCAAATCTCTTTTGGCCTTTCTTTTATTTATATATTAAATTGTTTATGCTTTATTTTCCTCATTTAGGCAAGAAATTCAACTGAAGAAAGCCCTTTTACTTCCATAAAAGAAGTCCTTTTAATAAGAGACATCCTTTTAGTCCTTCATCCTGCTGTTCAGCTATGCAAACCTTTTTTTTTTTGGTCTTTTAAAGGCCTTTCCCTGGAAGCGGACTTACAGTGAGTTTCCCATATTTAAACATCTTCAGGCCTCCTATAAACATTTAAATTGTGGCTCCCTTTC
Organism: Chiroxiphia lanceolata; assembly: GCF_009829145.1. Lineage (NCBI taxonomy): Eukaryota > Metazoa > Chordata > Aves > Passeriformes > Pipridae > Chiroxiphia > Chiroxiphia lanceolata. The sequence goes on from NC_045640.1 coordinate 31,292,916, forward strand.
TTTTTAAAACAGTTTTCACATTTTTATAGTAGTTTTCTCTTTAAAGTTGAACATTGCCATGGGAGATTTTTTCCCCTTTTTTTCTTCTATTTCAAGAACACTGCATCTAAATGCGTTAGCTGCTGTCACACAGATATTCTAACTGTATTTGTAACAGATCTTTCTGTTGCTATTTAAGACCAAGTCTTAGAATTACTTAGAATTACTTTTTTTTCTCCAAGATAAACAAATAGCTTTTGTATAAGCAAGCATTTAAAAACCCTAAATTTTATGCAGAATCACACCCCCCAGCCCATTTACCAAATCTCACTTGGTAAATTATGTCTCCTACTGCCATTGCATTTCTTGTTTTCATGCCCTGTTGATCAGGTTGTCATGGGCAATGTCACTATTTAGGTAGACAGTTGTTACTGTAGTACTAATATCGAACAGCTGTCTTGTGATGCTACAGTTCTAGTTCTCCCATTTAATCTTGTAATTTCAATCTGTAGGCACTCTTGGCTTTTGTGGTGTAGTTAATCCATGACATTTGACTCTGTTTACTTCAAGACAAAGAAATCTGTACTTTACCTGTATTTCTCATGTAATTTGTCATCAATGTGCCGTCACATTGATTATTTTTCTTCCATTAAGTTTCTAACATGCCTATTACATGAACATTTTCATTTCTAAACTAATACTTTAGTTTCAGAACTTTTTCTAGATTTTTAATATTTCTAGTCAAATACACAATATTTGGCCCAATTGCCTATCTTCATTTGCTGTGGTTAGGCAATTTCCATTTACCGAGAATATAAAAATTTTTATACTGACAATTTTTTGTGACACAGCACAGCATCCAAAACATCATATATTTTCTGCATTCTAACAAGAGCTTTTCAAGTTCTTCAGTACTCAGCATGGATAAGCATCAACTCAGAATCAACTTTCCTACCAGGCTCAACAAGGAAAAAGTAATGTGAGAGAGGATGCACGACTGAACTTTTTAGGTAGCCCTTATTTCTGCTGATCCTAAAGATAAAGTAAGAGTCAGCTAAAATTAGTGAGAGCTTCAAAATTTGACTCAATAAAAAGTAGCATTATAAGTTGATTATCCTTGCCTACCTCTCAGTGGAATGTGTAAATCTGTGATTGTAGCGTGAGGAAAATAAATCAGGTTTACTAATAACTTGCTTCATGAACCACTTTATCATGTCTAACACCATTTCTAAAGAGAAAGGGAACTCCTAAAGTCTAACCCTACCTGATTCAAATCCACAGTTATGATTTATGGTAAGTGGCATCACATGCCTTCAGGGCAGTATGATCTCTAAGCTCTCAGGGGGTTGTTCTGAAATTCTCTGCATAACCTCCTGCATGGATTTAGATGCTTTTCATCTGTGTTTCTTCTGCCTAGATTCCAGTTACTCAAACTTTCTGAAAAAGCAGTTTATTTCACCCACGGGTAGAAAAAAAAAAAGAAAAGTAAAAGAGAGCTAGCCTCATCTTAGATTTCATTCTGCCGATTGAAGGATTCAAAGAACAAGACTTCTTTCTTCCTCTGCACCCTCCTAATCAGGAAAAGAAAGCCAAGTCAAACAGTGTCTTTAAATGGTCTACAGGGATGGGAATACGTTCATTTGCTAAAGAGAGAATACATGTTGCAATAGCACTTTGGAAGAAGAGAGTTTTTCTATCTAAAAGTCACAGCATGCTGAGAATCAGCATTAATAGCCAAAATTTAAATTCAATATTAGAAAGAGATAATACAGTAATTAGTTGGGGGCTTTTTCTCCATTTTTTCACCAAAACTACCATGGACTTTATTGGAGAACCTAGAAATCATGTATGTACTGACACATTTCAGGAAAAATCATACAGACCACGCACATGTGCTTTGCCTAAAATGAACAGCTGGTAGGAGAGACCAGATCAGAAATATGAGGCAAATAAAACAGAGCAAAATGGCCTGTAAAGCTGAGAGCTGGAAGACCTCAATGAGCAAGAAAGAAAAGGGAGCCAAGGGAGTCTAAAGAGTGGCATCTAAGTAAAACCTTCAATGATTTATTTCAAGCTGTCCCCCCATCATTTTTTTTCCCCTGATGACTGTGGTTGTCTAGGCCTGAAGAAAAGACTGCAGAGATTTATTTCAATGACTACAACCCTTACATGGGGATAAATAAAGTTGGCTAAACTGTATTTCAATGCAACACAGATGACAGAAATAAGCAGGCAAAAATAGAAGTTAAAGGGAACAGATTAAGAACAGATGGAAGGCACTTTTACTCAGAGAATAACATGACAAATGACTTATGAACAAAGTTGCCAGGTCATTCAAGAAAAAAATGTCATATTAAGGGAAATCGTGGGTCAGAGTTTCATTCAGGAACAACTTCCTCCAGTTTCAACAGGACCTCCCACCTAAGGAAAGAATGGCAAATATATGACCCTAAAAGCATTCTGAAAAGCCAGGATGCCAAAATGTTATTGCTAAAAATATTCATGTACTCTAATTTGTTTTCATTTTTAGTATAGATTACTTCTTGAATAAGCTCTGACTGCAAGGCCTATTTTTAAAGTGTTTTTAAATATGCTACCTTCGTTCTCATTTCTTTAAGACGTTTCAGTGTCCCAAACACATCAGCATTGCAAACAATGTAGAAGGTACTGCTTCCTTTTCAGGCTGTTTCCCCGTGCCACATCAGAAAGCTCTTTCAGATAAATGCAGGATCAGTTCTGATGGTAGACTCAGACTCAAGCAGGGAAAGCAGAGTAAAGGAGAAATAAAACTGTAGTGCAGATTGGCCAGACCTGGAGGAAAACTCAGTCCCACATCTCTACATATCGCTTTGCTTCCTGACAACAGCAAAACTCATGTGCAGAGGTAGATGCTATCTGACACAAAAACATCTCTGCTGTAGGAATTTGAAATAAATGAAATTTGAAACTAGGAAAAACCATCTCCAAGAGTTTCATTCTCACTACATAGATTTTAAGTCTATGTGTTTATTCTTAAGTATTAGCTAACCTGAAGTAGAAGACCCTTGAACAGCCAGTTCTGTCATGATAATCACTGAGCTACCCATTAACACTGAGCATCTGAAGGAGAACATAAGCAAAAAAGCTTATCCAGCAGCCAAGGACAAAATACTTCAGCTCCCACATATTACCAAGTGCTCCCTATTCCTTTAGGAGGAACTGTGACTAATTCTTCTAACTCCTTACCACAAAAGAGGAAGAAAGGCCAAAAACCCTTCCTAGCCAGGAGTAAGCTGCCAATTAAGGGTAAGCAGGGAATGTCCTCACTCAGACCATGTTCTCAGGAAACTTTTCTGTTGTTCAGACAGTTAAAATTCATTGTTCTTAAACAACCTGCCAAAGCAAGTTCCAGATAAAAGCTGACCAAGCACCTTGAAATTTGACTGTACAAAGGAGTTTCAGTGATTCTTCAAGGGTAAAGAAAGGCCACTGTCACAACAATCTGTGCTACTGAAAAGGTTGACCCAAAGCCAAGGAATGGGGCTTGGCCCTGTTTGGGTTAACAGCACACACTTAGCCCAACAAAGGCTTCTTCTTGTGCACCCGCTTGGGTTTCTAGATCAACTGGGGATTTCAGCTGCCTTCCCTACTCACCTTGAAATGTTATACACGTGAGTAAAAGCAAGAAGAAACTGAATCCTGGGAATTAGTGACAAAAGACTGACTAGCTTCAGCACTGCAGCATATAAAACCTAAGGGAAGAGCTTGTGAAAGCCAAAAGCCTGAGCCTAATGAGAAAAAGGAGCACAGCTGGTATGATTTGAGGCCAAGTGGAATATTTGAGCTTTTTTCACCCTGGTTGACCCCAGCTATCCATGTGTTTAGCATAATTCCTGAGGGTGAAAAAAGACAACGTGCAAAAGACCAAATGATCTTTAAATTTTTTTCCACAGAAAGATAGTAGTGTAGTGCTTGTTAAACAAAATATACTGTGACTTTTTGCTTAATCTTGGAATGAGAATAAAGGAAAATTGAATTGCCAATTGATGCTGCCTTTTAATGCGGTTTCTATTCTATTTCATAAGAATCATGAAAACTGTACTTAACCCATGTTACTTTTTTATATTTCCATCTCTGAAAAGATTTCCCAAGTGCAGTAAAATAATGTTACACCATCAATCTATGGAGTTAGATGTTTACACATGTCAAAAGAATCAAAGCAAGCCAGAAACACACAAAGCATTAATTTAAGTACAGACACCTTAAATTCTGCATTGTAAGAAGTTTCCTCAGGGCAAAGCAGGATGGGGAAAAATTTAAAAAAAAATCTAAGGAAGTTTAATTTACTAGAGGACTAAAGTGAAATGGGAATACTGGAAAAGAGATGAAAAAAGAATAAGGAATCCCTCATAATGTTAGCAAGACAGCAAACATACTATCTAACAATTTGGCTTAAAAAAAATTTCTACTGAGATCTGTAAAAAGTGTGAAGTGAGCATCATGTTATCAGATATACCTGAGAAAGAGTTGCATAAGGGATGCAGTAAACAGGAAACTATTTAAAGAGTATTACAATATGGTATCAATATCATAACACAAAGCTCATATAGAATGTTTTCTCTTTCAGTCTATATTAGATCTCATTTATCTAGAAAAGGAGAATAGAGACTCTAAGAATTTCCTAATTTTTCTATGTGTTCTATTAGAAATCAAAAAGTTTAATTTAGGAAAAAAAGGCTTCCTTGAGGTAGTAAGTCTTTGCCAAATTTGTTCAGATTTAGTTATTAAAAATAGATAAGGGGGAAAGAATTCTGCATGCAGCCAAGTCATACTGAAAAGAAATGAATCTTTAAACTCCTGTATTTGATGCAGGCTTTTCTGTTACATGTTTAAAACTATGCCCTGTTCAGCAGCCTATTCAAGAGCAGCAGTACCAGGCCATTTCAGCTGTGCACGCCATGAAAAGATTTGCATTAAAAATGGATTTGTGGGACTCCTTTTTCTCATGGTAGGGATCTGTCTTTCTCAGCAGAGTACACCTGCACAGCAGAGAATGTCAGTGTGCATTTCCTATTGCAAATAGATAATTCCTTTAGTTTACAGACACTGATGGATTAAGTACCACCTACTCGAGTCCATTAAGAGCAGACTTAGAGATTCCATCTTTGACCACCCCAAAGCCAACTTCCCAAATCCTCCACTGAAAAACCCAGTCTCCTAATATGCATAAACAAAAATCAAAGCGGACCCTGCAGACATGCGGGTTAATGATTTTCAGTACCATTTTCAAGCGCAATAAGTTTTGAGTTACTGGTTTAGACACGGACACCAAGACAGCAAATTAAAGTATTGGCTACCCATGTTTGCAGAGCTTGTTTCATGATTTTATCCAGCTGCCTCTTCATTGAGGGTCACATTACTGAAAGTGATCTTTTGGCCATTTTCTGTCTAAATATTTTGAGAATAATGGCTGTTATAACATTTTGTTCAAATCAAAACTCACACTAATAAGCAGGTATCTTGATTACCCTAATTCAAAACAAGTCTTTTAGGAACAAAATTGCAACAGATATTTTAAGTCCAATCCCACAACATGTAGATATTTTCTGCAGTTCCTATTTTCATTTTATCCACCTCCAGTCTTAATGTCAAACCCCAGAACATTTTCTGGCACAGTATATTACAAAGCTCATTTGTATTAAATTTATCATTTATGCTCAAAGTTTCAAAGCACAAAGACGGAATAAATAGATCTCAAAGAAAACTAATTCCATTTTAACAGGGAAGATTTATTAATCAGAAAAAAATCCATAACACACAAAATCAGAGTTAAAAGTGTCCACAACTAGTGTAGATGTTTCAAAGCATCACTTGACTAAAGCAGTCGAGTGACTATTCGAAGTCATTAAACGTCACTGCCCCAAAATAGGTTAAACATTTTTTAACCATGATGTAAAGTGAGAAAACAGTTATGGAATCAGAAACACCAGCTGAACTGTGAGGTGCACTGCTCTTAGTTGTACACTTGGAGGCAAGAACAGAAACCATCTCTACACAACACTTGAAAAGCAAAAAGGCAAGGGCCATGCTAGCCTCACCTCCTCTACCTTTTCTGAGTAGCAACTAAACTAAAGTTTAGCCAAGCACTGGGACTACAGTGAAGTTCTGGTGGCACTCCATTCCCTGGCTTGGGGGAGAAACAACCAGTCCACATCCCCAGGTAACTCCTGATATTGCCTGTGGACTGCTGGCACCTTCCTACCTCACTAAAGTAAAATCAAGCTTTTCCATAAGGAATTGTAGCCTGAATATGGAGAACGTAACTATAATATCACAGGTAGTGGTAGAATATGCCATTTTAGCTTAAAAAAAAAGAAAAAAAGGTGGAGATCCAGCAACCCAGAACAAGTAGTTGGAGACTAAGACTAGGTTCAGTTTGCTATTGACCTAGATAAGCACCCAGACAAACATTTTGCCATTTACATTGTCATATATAGAATGAATGTAAATTATATGGGTGTCCTGATGGAGAGTTTGTAAAAATAGACGTGTTATAAAACTTGCAAATGAAAAGCAAGAGCTATGGAAAGGAAAACAGATTGAAAACAAATGCAAACAACTCATTTACACATGCTGGAAATTTGTTTTGGAAATCAATACATCTGTTAGAAAGACTTGTCATTAACACGGTAGCATATCTTAAATTCTGCCTGAGACAAGCATCATGTAAAGGAAATACCTTACCATAACATCACAAAAATGAAAGCACTAGAGCCACGCAAGTCATCCAAAGTATTCTGTTAGAAAGAGATACTGAGCCAAAAGAATTCTGGGCCAAATGAAGACACTAAATACAGCTGTTACTCCAGGGATATGTGTTCTTTATTATAAGAAGGCTATTCAGTAGGCCTGCTGCCAATATAAAAAGACAAATGATATGAAGAGTGGCAAATAAAATAAAGTAACTGAGCAGCAACAGTGCACAAGTAGCCCTCTGAAGTAAACATATATACAGAGCCCTATGTCTGTCATCCTGTCCATGGCAAGACATATCTCTACACATGGTCATAAAACGTGCTTCTAATCTGTGCAGAAGTATTGCTTATTTATTTTTATGACTGTTATGAGCAGTTTGACACATTTAGGCTTTGGAGAGTTATCCTAAACTATCTTGCTGCTCAATCCAAACTCATGTTGGTCACTGGTTTTACTAATTTTCAAAAGGCTATTGGAGTTACATATAATTCTATTTAGCAATGAGTGACTGTTTGCAACTCTTAAATATGCTTAAATTACAGCCCTCATACATAGGATCACATTTAACTTGTGAAAATATAATTCATATGTAGAACAATACTGTTCAGTATACAAAATATTGTGTTAGCAGGTGAATATACACAGTCTGTTGGGAAAGAACCAAAATGGCTTTTGCAGTAGGAAATCCCACCCCAGAGGAGCCTTGCAAAACAGTGTATGGGCAAAAGAGACACATAGGAGTTTCAACAGAGATAGACATAAAGTAGAATACCTACAGGAAAAACAACCTAGACCATATCTACAGAATCACGGACTCATAATTGATAGTTTCAACACAGAAAAAAGGTTTTGGGGTCATTGATGACATTTCTCTGAAACTATCAGAATCTGGTGGGTTGTGATCAAGATTCACTGTGAAGGCATGGATAAGGTGAACATGGAACTGTTATCAAACAAATCCTTGAAGCTAGAATCAAGGAGTCCTGAAGGAAACTAATAAGAACGTTTTAACAGACATAAGAAAGTAATTTTTTTGTAAAGCCATAATCTTCTGTAACTTGCTTCCATGCAGGCTGTGGAGCCACACAGAGAGGTCCATGAATGGAAACTAATGGAACTAGGAAGGGTTGGACCCTAATACAACTGTAGATGCTGAGAAGGTACAGCATGTGGCCAGGTTTAAATGTTCTCTCTCCTCTGCCACTGTCAGACACAGAGTAGTGACCCAAATGAACTACTGGTCCAATTGGTATCAAATCACATTCTGCTTTTAAATGTCAGTTATGTTCTATTTATGATTTATTAACTTATTGTGGTATTTATGCATTCTTTATTAATAATTTTAAAACTTATGAACCATCACTCACTACAGTTATATTTCACTTAAAATTAAAACAATTGCTGAGACCTAATGGGCATCATGTAATATAGACCTGCCCTGGAAGAAAAAGCTTTTACTTGGGGCAGGAATTTTGTTTTCAGATATTATTAAAATTATTAATTTGCTAAGTATGGGATTTATCTTGATTTTCCATGTGGCTGGGTTTGCAAATCAAGAAAAGTGTCATTATTCTGAGATTAATACCTTTACAGAGTAAGGTAGTCGCTTGTCAAATTTCTCTCAAGACAAATTGGATGAAGTCTGGAAATGTGACACCAGAGACTAACACATCATACTGTGAGAATATCCCTATAGTCACATAGCTTGCCCTTACCTATTTTTACCTTCCTGGCATTGAAATTTAATGTTCAATTCCAAATTACCAAAACCAAATTCAATAAAAACAAAAACATAAAAATCCAAACACTGTTCTGGTGGTTGATTTTAAGCTGAGGTTTTCTTGAGAAAAAAAATCCGATATCAGTTCTGCTAAGTAGCACTTGTCAGTGTATTTAGGAGTAACTGGAGAGATTAATTATTTCAGTAGTGACTCGCGTTGATTTTCTACATTTATGCAGGAAATTTTAAGGAATTTTTGTACCAATTGTGCCTTTAAATCATACCTTCTGCACTGCTTTATTACATCAGATAACTTTTAGCATAGCTATAATGTAAGGGACTGCCTGGATCCAGGACTGCAGAATCACTTCGCACTGAGTAAGATTTTCAGTGACTTGAGGCATCAGTACAGTCCCTTCTCACAGCTCTCAGATACTGAAATGGGTTTTACATACGCAGAGTAACATATTAAGGACCTGGTTGTAAAAAAGCAAACAGATAAGCTTCCATTGCCTGCAACAGGGACTTGTCCGGATCTTCCATTCACAGCAAATATAAACATTTACTTTTATGATATTTTTCTACTCTTATTTGTTTTCAACGTTTTCCTCATTCATGTTTTCAGCATTCTTCAGCAAATGGTCAGAAGCATCTGTTCAAACAACTTTCACTGATTGTTTCCCACCTGCAGTATGATACATTTTTACCATTCTGAGATTCTTCCTTCCCAAAAAGGCAGACAATAGATCATGAAATGAGATGAGAAGAAAAGCAGCTGTTATAAATGCTTAACTTCTTAATAGATTTGCAGGTTAACACTTAAAGGCCCTAAAATGTAGATGAAGAAAGAACAAAGCCCTAATCTCAAATTCAGATCATTATACTAAATATTGATAATAAATAAATGGGCCCAAATCAAATACAAATAAATTTCAGGGGGTTGGCTAAATAAATAAATAAATAAATATGAAAATATATCCCATTTCAAATTAACATATAGCTCTAGTTCACTTTTTTATTATTATTTTTAATCTAATTTTTTATGTGTCAAAACTGCATCTTCCTTTTTAGAGCAAAGTGGCGATTTTCTTAACAAATACAGGCCTCGTGGTTAGACAGCTACAGAGAAACACTGATTACGCTGGCTAAACGTCAAACATATTAATACAAACACTAAACCAATTCATCGTAGAGTCTGAAATCTTGGGGCAAACTAAAGGCGTCTGAAAAGCAGATAACACGGTTCTCATTTCGTATATCTACAGCTCATGGACAGTGCCAGCCTTAACAGGGGGCACTGAATAAAAAGCAGTGAAAAGGCCCGACAAATCCCCGGCCAACATCGCAGAGCAATGCGCCCACCTCTCGGTATTTGGGGCGGATTTCATGGCAAATTGGCCGAAAACCATCCCGCAGCAGCAGCTCGGAAGCCCGCGGAGGAAGGCTGTGCCCAGCCTCAGGCCCGCGGGGTTGCGGTAAAAGCCTCCTTTCCGCGGGAGCAGAGGCCGGCCGGAGGGGTGCCGGGGATGCTGCCGCGGCCGGGGCCGCCCGGCGGGACCCACCTTGGGCATCCGGATGTGCTCCATGGCGGCGGCGCCCGGCCGAGCTCCTCATGCACCTCCCGCCGCCGGCGGAGAGGCGGCCCTGCGCACCTGGCCTCTCCCCGATTTTCTCCTGCCAGCCCTACTGTTAAAAAACCTATATTTTTTTTTAATAATATATTTTAATTTTTATCTTGATCTCGCGTTTTCCGGCGCAGATAAGAGGGAGAAGGGAGGATTTACTCCCGGCGAATGATGTGCCCGTGCTGCGATGCTGGCAGGTCACCGGCTGGCTCCACCTCCCCGGCAGCTGCCATGCTTCCCGGCGGCGGGGATGCTTCGCGCCTCCCGCCCGGCCCGGCCGCGTCGTCCCCGCAGCCGCGGGGACCCTCCTGCTCCTCGGCCGCTGCCTTTCCCCGCGGCACCCGAAGGCGCAACCTGGATGGTTTCCTCTCTTATCTAGAGCTACATCGCTCTTGTCCTTTCTTTCAGGGAAGATAAGATCGGTAACATAAAGGAAGCTCTGTCTGAGATCGCCTCCCCCCATTTTTGTTTGTTCCCTGGCCCAGCATGTACAGTATCTCAAAGACAAAAGCTGCAGTTACTGAAACTGAAGCACTGAATTTTGTTTATCTGAAGCTCTGCTTGTCTGTTTCTCTGTAATTCACAACTTTGCTGCATCCTCAGATTTGCACAAGGGAGGATTTTTTGCAACACGCACTTTTCAGTCTTACCCCAGAAATTCCTTTCCCTATCTTTTGCCTTACCTATGGCAAAAGACACGTTTCGTCTTGGAGGAAAAGGAAATGCCACAGAGATGGTTTCCCCAGTTAACCTGTGCGAAGATGAAGAACAGGTATCTAGCTGTCTCTGAATTGCTATCATATTCAAAGCAAAAAGATAACCTTTCTTAGTGTTTATGCCAATATACAAATTACTAGATGTGCTAATATATTATTTCAGAAAAACCATAGTCTTAGAGGCTTGTAAAATGCCCAGATAGTCTATACTGATCGATGTATTCCAATAATTCTTCTTAAATAGGGACTAGCCTCATCGAGGCATAGAAATAAATGTGAGACTTCTCAAACCCACAAAGGTCATGGCAAGAGTGCTTTGCTCCAGAGCAGGAGAAGCTCCCCACATAACCTCTTGCTTGCACAGAACACAGTAAGCTTAATATATTTTGTGAAAGATAAAATATGGGTTGAGAAAAACATAGGGTTACCAAAAAACAAAAATGCATTTACCCCAATGGAAAGGGAATAATGGGTACAGCTGCACTGGCTTCAGTCATGCCATTGTTTTTCCAATCCTGCTGAACTCTTACTAAGAAATAACTAGATGAGGGGTTTTTTTGATCCATTACTTATACTCAAACCGAGGGCATCATGAGGGGTTTTTATGTCAGCTCTTAGGTTAGAGGAGACAGAAGCTGTACTATCATGAGTGTAATATAAGTCACCTCCGTATGTGACCATTCTGCTTGCTTCTCCCCTGTTTTGGCCCGTTTCTGCCCTCCTTTCTCTTATAGTTCAACTGCTGTTATTGAGCGGGAGTGGCTGGAATGACCATAGTCTGAGACACCATCATATGGATGAAAACTTTTCTTGGAGTTGTTAATCATTGCATTTCACTCTGTTCACTCAGATCTGAAAAGAGAATTGGAAATATCACTTTCTGTTTGAAAATTCACTGGATAGCATCCATAAAGTGCATGAATACATAAAGTGTGGACTTCACAAGACTCTTGATCAGTGGCTTATTTTCTCTATTTTAGGTGAGAGCATCAGAATCAATAAAGAATTAATCAACCACGGAATATTCGCTTGTAGTTACGGCTGATGTGATTCACTGCGTACATCATCATCTTTTAGCATTTGCCACCACCAGTGAGTAAAGTTGGAAGAATGCATGTTCGTCCTTTCAGTCCCCCTTTCAGAAATATTTACTTTTTCTCTGGTATGTCTTGTAATTCATCACAACCAAGTTCAAGTCCTACTGGTAAAGTGAAGAAAACTTTCAGATCTAAGAGAGAATGCACTTTAACTCTGCTTCACATTCATCAATACCTGCAAAACTAAGCCATTTCTCAGAGAAGAGTGTTTATGTAGCAATCAGTTGTTCAACATCCTCCAAAGTTTTTGGCCTGTCTTGGGCTGGTAAAATAATTGATGGGCAAGTGCAGCTGTAAACAGACCTTGGGTTTAGATAAAAGTTATGCCTACTGCAATTGTCATAGAAAGCTGCAGTAAGCACAACCTAAAAATTCTCTTACATTTTTTATTTGCATTTCAGGCTCATAGAGACTGCTCCCTTAACAATCCTGGAAATTAAATCCTCTGTAGCGGTACAGTGAGAGCAACAACAAAAAATAACACTCCATAGACAACTGCTCTGATTCAACTAAGATGTAGGGGCAGGAAAATTAAATTGCTGTGCCTAAATAGGTTTTGACCTATCTGCTGCAAGTGCCAACAAAGTTCTTAATTAATGTCGCTTGAAGAAGGCCAGTCACTGAGGATGAGAATGATACCAGCATAATTATTTTCTATATGCATAAGAAATAGTCAGCTTTTAGCCTCATCCAGTAAAACCTGAAAGCACGCATTTCACTTCCAATATGTAAACATTTCTGTTACATTCAATGGAATCACCTGAATGCTCAGATATATTGCATCTGTTACTAGCTACCTGACCTAAATTTGAATCATCATGTTAGAACTGGAAGAGTTTATAGATTTATTTGTGTTTTCCAATTACATTTTACTTGTTTAAAGGTGTTTTCCTGTAGGCTGCATTTTAATATAATACAACTCAAAAAAAAATTATGTACTTGTAGTAATACTTATTTTAAAGTTTAGTCTACAGATTTATAAACATATATTAAATGCTAACATATAGGGAATAAATTAACTGGAAATTGGCAGTATAAAGGCTTTGGTGCTAGGACAGCTGTAGCCAGGGTGACAGAATCTGGCATATGGGATGAAGATGTGGAGACTGGGGTCAGCCCATGTTATCATGTTACAATGGGCTGAAGTCAAACAGTACTGGTTCAAGTGTAGCCCTGGGTTTATGGATAAGGAATGGAGAAAAAAAAAATCTGCTTGGCATCTCACCAAGGAAATGCTTCTGGACCCAGTGTTGGCAAAAAGTGGTTTGTGCACAACAGCACTTTCTCACACAATGCAGCATACAGGTCTTTGTACATTATTTGTTGAAAACAACAAACAAACCAAATAGGACTACATCAAAACCAACTGATTTTTTTTTTCAGTCTTCTTCTAATGGAGATACCCAATAAAATCCATGGAAAAATAGACTTTTTATATTAGAAAAAAGGGAAGTGGTACCATCTTTTACCATAAAGTACAGTACACTAATACACTTTTGAACATAATGTATCTACACCAGTTAGACACAAGAGAGTCATGGAACTTGTAACTACTTTGTAGTTTCAAAATTCTTTTCTTTCACAATTTTCACTGTGCTGCTCTACTGCTTTTACCTCTTCATAGGGTAAAACCCCCCTATAATTTCTTAGAATTATAGCATCTTTAAGTTTGGAAAAGACCTCTGAGATAATTGAGTCCAACCATTAACCTAACAGTGAGATGTTACCATTAAATCTAAATCCAGTCTAAACCTCCCCTGGCTCAGCTTGAGGCAGCTGTAGAGAGCAATAAGAGCCTCCCTGAGTCTGCTTTCCTCCAAGCTAAACAACTCCGGATCCCTGAGCTACTCCACTCCTCATAAGATTTGTTCTTCTTATTTCCTTTTGTCAAGGTTTTTCATGCCAAATGATAAAGATTAATTCTTTTGGAACATGTTGACACCCAGGATAATCAGTACCATGGATTCAGAACAGTATGTCTGTTTATATTTGTTTCATGACTTTGAACTTTTTCAGGGGACATGCAACTTTCTCGTGGCAAATACACTTGGACACACAAACTTCACCCCCAGTTAATCTAGCAGGAGCTGCATGTGACAAGGTAAAGGATGCAAGGAGCAGCTGTCACTTTATTGTTTAACTTGCCTTTACTAGGTTTGACCTTTCAACATTTCCTTCAAGAACTGCTCAAAGCAGTCTTCGATTTGGACCTGTTATAAAATATTGTTACATTGTTATAAAACATTGTTACATTGTTATAAAAACAAGTTTTTTGCAGGAAGGAATACCAGCCAGCCTCTGGAAACTGAAATGGTTTTGATGCTATTCTGCAGTTAAACAAAGTGATATTAATATCATATCGCATAACATTTATTATACATGATATATGATACATCATACATGATATCTGCCCATATTTGTAATAACTGGCCTGAAATGCATAGTAGAGAAATAAAATAGGCAAAATTCTAGAATTACTCAGGATGTATGTCCAGTTACTTACATGAAGATTCCTCAAATTGAGGAAACTGGCATGATTTGGCAAAGTGATAACTGTTGATTAAATAAGAGCATTTCAACAAGATTAGAATACTCAGTCCCGTTACTTGGAAAATGCTGCATTTTTCATAATGAAGCATGTCAGCACAACCAGCTGGAGAGAATAGTGGGGGGGGTCAGCAGTGATATGCTCGGTATGCCTCATACAGCAGTTAAAGGTAAGCATAGCACATACAGGAAAGGGTCATTGATTACAATAGGGACTGTAGGGGGAAAAAGGAAAGAAGTGCTCTTCAGTATAGCCAGTAGAGAAACACACTCTTCCACAAGACGATTTAAAGCTCCTAAACTCTTGAAGTGGTGTAAATACTGCTTAGACATTTATCTCATTCTGAAAATCCATAGGCATAGATATTTTATCTAAGCTCTTTTGCCAGTTAGGTGGTTCAATGAAGAGCAATTGCTTCATCCTGGCCTTCACTGCTTCTCAGCAGGATACTGCTGTAATGGATAACTATATTTGGAACTGGGAACCTGTAAGTGTGGCCCCCACCCCTCCCGTACAGTAGCTATGTCTATCTGAGCAGGCCCGCTCTTAAGTTAAATCTCCAGCTATGTGGAGAAACGTAGAAAACAAGATGAGTTATTACGTTTTAAAGAAATCACTTTTCATTAAAATCTAGCGGAAAAATGTGTTTCTTCCACTTAAAAATGAGAATTGGATATTTTAAAAGTGACTTTACTACAGAGTCAGGTATCAGTAACAGTGAGTAACTGGATCGTTTTTGAGAAGTGTTAGGAAGCTTTACGGCTCCTAACCAGTCATGTGGGGATTCTCCAAAACATAGCATCTGTGATAGTCTGACTACCTTTGCAATATCTTGTCCAGAATCTTAGACAGGAAATATTCCCTTAACTGATATTAAAAAATAAAAATAATTTTAAAAATATATTTTTTAAAAGTGTTTTTTGTCTTCTCAGACTATTTCCACTGAAACATTCAGTCACAGTCTCAGCAACAACTTAGGAGAAGAAAATAAGAATATTGAGTTCAAAGCAAACCACAACTGTGTACAGTTTGAATCAGTATTGTTCAGTGAAATCTAAAATCATCATAGCAAGGCAGCTTCCAGCATTTTCTCAAAGAAAATTTTCTTAAATTATTGGATGATATTAATAGTCTGCCTAGAGCATTTTTCCCAACATGAAGAAAAAGAAATGGATATGGTATATTTGGATTTAGGGGAAAAAATCTCTTTTCTTAGAGAATAATGAAAAAGTGGATAACAGAGGAAATGTATTCCCTGGCCTTTGTATAAGAATTAGCTAAAACTATGTTTAAAATACTGACAAATTAGTTTATCTTGAAGCTCCCCATTGACCTATGATGATCAGAATTCAGTGAAGCAATTGTGGGCATTTCAGTTACAAGATTTATGCATGAGTGTGTGATAGCTGTGAATTAAATTTGATTATTCTCCAAATTTTACAGAAGCTATGATGCTATACATAGGAAAATAAAAAATTGACATTTGTTTCCCAAAAATATATTATAGAAACTTCACTGAAATGCTGTTTCATATCCCAAATTCACACCATATGAAAGCATATTTCTGAGATAATTATTTTCTCTCTGCCTTGAAAAGGAAACCTTAAGATTAGGCGCTTCTTTCCCCATTTTTATTAATAAGGTGTTAAAGCAAAACAGAAGAGTTCTTTGAATGTCTATGCAGAACAACTGAAAACTAATGTGATTTCTACCATCTTACTGACAAGTAGCCATCACAGTAAGTGTCCATAATCAGTTTTGGCTGCCTTGTGCCTCTTGAGATCCTTCCTAATTTCAAGTAATTGCCTTGGCCCCTTATCTACTATAGGATTAGGGAAATAAGATGGCACTGTGAAAGCTGTCAGCGAAGTCTCACATGCTTAACCTTCTATGATAAAGAGGTTCAGATTACACGACAGTCTTAAGCTACTGACAAGCAATTTAGTTTTTGAGAAATAGCTAATAAAGCAACAGTCATAGAACCTTCAATGTTCAGACTGAAAGGGTGTTATGATTGAATTCAGTGGTGCTTTTCCAAAATTTACCCAGTTTTATACTTGAATTCACTTGGTTTCACTTTCACCTGGTTGGTAGTTTCCAGTTCCATTACTGTTGCTTAGATTTGGGGAAAAAAAATAATTTTTGGGATGGGTCCTGAAGAAAGTTTGAACACCTCTGGTTGTTCCTGGGCTGAAAGCTCTGAAGCTCAGGAAATATCTTTTCCATAACTCTTGAATTTTTCTCACCCTGTGTAGTATTAAATTTGTGTTCTTTATCTCTGACAATTATTTTCATGAGAAGACA
The DNA here is from genome assembly GCF_009829145.1 of Chiroxiphia lanceolata. NCBI lineage: Eukaryota > Metazoa > Chordata > Aves > Passeriformes > Pipridae > Chiroxiphia > Chiroxiphia lanceolata. The sequence goes on from NC_045640.1 coordinate 31,309,640, forward strand.
GTGTTTGATGTAATCTGTTCCCAGAGTGGAATGTCCAGAGTGTTCTTCCAACATTGATCAGAGGGTGCATAAATTATTGTGGTTGAAAGATCCTCATTTGAGCGGAAATGATGCTATCTCTAGGAAAAAAATATCTGTGAGATCAGATGTATCATTAACTTCAGATAGCTATAGAGATAGTTGAACAAAATTGTCCACTGTGAGTGGACACTTATAAAAGCAAATTAGTTAACAGTTAACTAACTTAATGATCATAATCAACACATAAAGCACATGTCTACACTGTATTTTTTGCTGCATGTCACAACATGAGCCACTGAACTGAGCAAGTTGTTAATTGCCAGCTTACATCTCTAAAGCTGATCTACATCTGTACTAGTATCAAAAGAACCATTCACATCCTACTGTCTCAATAGCTATTCCATGGTCTTGGTGCCCACACAGGGCAGACCTCTCTGTGTCTGTGCTTACTAGCCACCTGCTTTGTGCACTTTATGCATCACTGGGTTATGTAAGAGCAATGCTTCAGTCTCGTCCTTTCTAGTCCTTCTCTCTGCCTCAGGGAGCTGCTGCTCAGTGCTGCTGTTTTGCAAGTCAGGCTATGGCAACTGGCCTGATGCTGTTGGAGCCCCCAGAGGGGAACCTGACACGTGTGAGAATTTGATCATCATGCAGAAACTGCTGCTACTGCAGTTGCAAGAATCTGCTGAGGAAATACTCCTTAAGGAGCAGAATCTTGGGTCCTGGTCTGGGCCTTGGTTGAAGTCTCCTGTGGTCTCCTCAGAGTCGGAAAATATTTTGCCTCTATAAAGCTAGGAATGGGACCACATAATTGTAGCCTAAGCTGGCTGTCAGGAATGGAGGCAGAACTCACATATATGAAGGTTCACATCAGAAAGCCTCTATTTCTAGTTACTTCCTACACTTCAGCACCAATATCCTCCCTTCTCATCATTTATCTCTGTGGAAAAGAGGGTGGAAACAGGAGAAAAGAAACTTTCTTCTTGAAAGGATTTAACTGTTATGTCCTATGTGGCTTCCAAGTGTTCTTGACTCAGTTTGGGGATTGGAGTGCATGCTCTGGCATTACCTCATCCACAGCTGCTATGGGCTTAGGAGGTAGTAGTGAAGCTGTCTCTCGAGAGCCTGAAGGATCTAGTGGCTTCCCTGAGAGAAAAACATGAGACCATATTAGGAAACTGAACCTGATGTGCCTCAGCCTCCTGGGTAATGAAACTCATGTGTCTCCTCCACAATGATCTTGATCTTTTACCTTGTCTCCTTCTCTGTGGCTGTTTTATGAATCGTCACACTTAAATTTTCATTCCATCAATGTACACACTGCAGAGATGGACCATTTTCCTAAGGAAGATGGTCTGCTTCCATAGGGCCTGCTCCTTCTTTCATCTGAGGTCCTTCATTCTGTAAATTTACAGAGTGTTCTCTGGACAATGCCATCCCTGCCATGCCAAGCAGGAGCTGAACAGCAGTCAGGCAGCTGATTGAAGCTACACAAAATCCTCAACCTTTTTTTTATGCTGAACTGTCAATGACACAAGGTCTTTTACAATCTTTGAGTGACCCAGCTTTGGACTGAGGAGTCTGCCAGTGTGACTGAAATGCAGGAAAATGTTTCCCTTGCTTGGGGAACTATGGGGAAAGTATTCCTGACTTAAGCCCCCAGGGTGATCAGGAAAAGTTAACAGAGCTGAAGAGGTGTTGCAAATGCTACTTCACCGTATTTTCACTCATAAGCAGAACACATGGAATTTCTTCCAGTTGTAACTGGTGTGGGTTTTGTAGTTTGTTTGTGTTTTTTTTTCATTTATGCAAAGCTATTTGCCATAATCCCAAGGTACAATGTCATATTGGCAGAGGAAAGCACATGATTAGGTTGGGGGGACACATGCATGTATGGATAATTTTTTATTAGAAAACTACCAGTAGGACTATAAACTTCATCCACAGTTACCACAAAGCCAAGCTGGCAGTGCTCTATAAGGCACCAGAAACTGCCACTAAGGACTCTTCTTCTCTTATGTCAGCATGAGGTATATAGAATACCTAGTCCTGGAAGCTGCTTGAGGCATTCATGCCCTGCCCAGCAGAGTGCCTGTCTCTTCCCCTTTCTGTCCTTCCTGATGTTGCAGGGACAGTGGCTGAGAAGGAGGTTAATGATTCAGGTGCTGTGATAGCATTTCAAAGTTAAAGACATCTCAAATGGGCCAGAGTTGTCAGTCTGGACCCTCACACAAAGATCAGGTGATAAATCCTCTAATGTAGTATTTTCCTTATTGCAAATATGGTGTCACAGATTCTTGTGCTGTGAATATGTGAGGCAAGGTGCCCCACAACACCTGCTATGGTTCCTGGCCTGCCTTTGTCTTCTTCAGTGTGAATCAGAATCCCTTGGTGAGCCTGACATACACAAAACCCAGAAAGCTCTTTGTCTATCTCTTGCCAACCTCTTCAACCCTTTGCTGACACAACTGAGTAACTATGTGAGCTTTATTCCTAGCCTCCAGGTCACTCTTCTGTGTCCCACAGACATCTTCTTGCTTGCTGAGAATGAACAGCAAAGTAAAGATAAGGGCCAAATCCTGAACTGGCTGCTCTCTGGCACGCAGAACTTAAGTTTTTTAGCATACTCTTTGGTGGTTCTCACGAGGAATGAGGGCATCTCAGGAGTTTCCTGAGAACAGAATGCTCTCAGAAAATTTTGGGATTGTTTCAGAGGGAGACAGAGAACAGCACTTGGCAATTTATGTTTCTCCACTGTCAAGGAGTGCTCAACTACAAAAATTTCCTCCCAGCAGTTCCCAGTAAGCCTGAGGTGGATCTAGCTCCACTGTCTCTGACAACACCTAATGGGCACAGGAAGAGGGAGGAAGAGCAAAAAAAAAAATACCAAACTGACAAGGTAGAAGCACTTGTGGACTGGCGTTCAAGGAACATAAGCTGAAGTTCAGAAGTATCTGTCTAGCATTTATTACATATTGTTATATAGAAAATAAATTTCAGAGAACAATTTCTGTAAATTTATAAGTGTACAAGCTTAGCTTCTGTATTACAATCTCTATAATACTAGAAAATATTTAAATTTAGTTGAATTATTTGAAGTCAATCTTACTGGTGTATTTTGTAAGAGGGAAAGTTCAGTGTTTGCAGAATCATGCAAGAAAATACTGAGATTCAAGATAAGATTGTCTCTTTTAGATGTTTTGGCTTTTGGTGTTATTTTTTCTTGTCAAGCTATCTCTTTTTTGTTGGACAAAATGTTTATTGGAATATTTCCAAAATCAAAGGAGCTAATTAATTTCTTTTGTAACTTTTAAAATTTTCATCTTTAATTCTGTATTTGTGGAAAAGTATGGTTATTTTGTTTGTTTGGCTTTTGTTTATCTTCTCAGTACAATGCAGAACTGGTCAAAAGAAATGTGAACTAGATGAGAGAAATGCAGAGACAACAAGAAATATTCCTGGTACACTGAATTTTTAATATTCACGAACCTCAAAAAATTTACTTTTAGAAAAAAAACCTCTCCAGATATCCTATGGTTAAACATTTATTTGAAATGAAGTTTTAAAGGTACCAAAGGTCTGTCTTCACAAGTGAACATTTTTAGCATGACTGTAAAAAATTTTTGAGTTAAGAAAGATAAGGGGGTCCTTCACTGATTTGCCTGAGATTTATTTGAGTTGATTAAACAGTGTAGAAATGCACTTTTTTGGGAAGACACGATGTTTTTGTTAGGCTGCTGCTTATTAACAGAGAACTATATTTTTACTGTGAAGGATAATATATCACTGTGACTTTTTTGTGACCATTTTAATGTGATCATCAAAACATAATTTCTGGTAACTGACAGGGGAGATAAGTGGAAGATATGAAAGCAGATGACTAAATGAAACTACACAGTCTTCATTTCTATTGTCTGAATCTTTTTCCATATTTGATATTAGCAAATATATTACATCAGTATGTTTTGCAGTTAATTAAACAATAAGTCAAACAAAGCCCTTGAGGGCTTATTTAAAGAGAAATATGTGATGTGGATTTAGTAGAGTAGAAATCCAAGGTCTGTGTAATTTAGAACCTTGTGTAATTTTCCAGTTGGTAAATCACGTGTGGTTCTCCCTCACAACAGTGACCTTGGTTAGATTTTGATACGGCAATAACTGTAGGCATAAAGAATAATAAACTTCATGCCCCATCATTTCTATGAAATAAAATTTCACAATCTGCACTGACTCCATCATAAACTCATATTTCCAGCATTCATTCCATTAATAATTCATCAATTGATTCTATTTGCCATATGATCCAATACATTACTATTAACACGAGTAAGTGAATTGCAAAGTAAATTACAGACTAGAAGGTTGAGATTTTTTCAGACTTTTGAGAAATCCATTTGTGAGCGCCAAATTGTTCTCTTTGTTATTCTCTTTGTTGATACATATTGAAGGGATTAGGAATTCTGTCTGTCATCTGGACAGCTTAATGGGTACTCAAAAGTCATGCAGTCAGATTCTTCTTTTCCTAAATGATTTTTGTATTATTAAATAGAAACAAATTACAGGATTAACTGATTTCTGAGCCAGTAACCCTCTGCACTTAAAAAGTGTGATAGCTTCCCTCTTCATCAAATGAATAGAGGGAGTCAAGTCACAACAACTAAGAGACACTGCTACCATAGCAGCAAATGCACAAGCACTAGAAGTCTTCAGGAAAATATACACTGAAGTAGCATTGCCAGCAATAAAATGTCCACATAGATATATGTAAATAATACTGCCCAGGGCCAAGCCTTGCTCCAAAAATTACTGTCAGAAAGTCAACCTACCAAGCCTCATTGTTCCACAGGTTTGAGCAGAACTGAGAAAGGAGACATACAGCTTTTCTACTCCAGGATGTAACATGGTTGTAGCAGAGAATGCTTCTCATGATTTCATCACTAGTTCTCTTCTTACAAGCACACTAAATTTTTACATCATCTTGGTAACTGTAAATCTTGGAGCAGGTATTTTAAATACCATAAGGGCAATGGCAGTATGCCCTCTCCCTACAAAACTCTGATCAAGTTGAACAGGTTCAGGATTCCATACAGGAAGATGACTTTACAACATTGAATTAAATCAAGATTTGTACTGACAGGTTTTTCAAGAGATTTCAATGCTAGATATTTGTTGGAGCCTGGTACACATTGTGATATTTTTTTTCCCTGAAAATTTATAGCTGTCATGTTACTCAAATGACGAAGAATGCAGTAGTCAGAGATAACAAGTTGGTATATCAAAAGAAATACAAAACTATATTTTGTTTCAGCATTTTGTATCTGAATGCTCTATGGTTTGGTTTTTCTTTTTTTTTTTAATTTGCATTTAACAAGGCTATTTAAGTCACAGGAGTTTTCATGTGCTTATTCTTAATGGTTGTGGTGAGTGAGGTAGCTGCTTTTTCACTGTGTGACTTTTCTGATTTGTACAAATGAGACATTCTAGTTTTTAAAATGAAAACTGATTAAATCAGATGTTTTCTGCCACCCTTTCTTCTCTTGAATGCAACTTCTGACATAGAACTAATAGCAGCAAGTCTGAAGCCTCTTTGAAAAAAGATCTTGCTAAAATTAGCCTTATTTGGAGGGTGTGAATGAGAATAGGATGAAAGCTCCTGTTCAGCAGAAGGAGTCATAATAACTGCCTCAGAGTATTGTTGTAGGAAGTACACCAAAATCTCTTCCAAGCTGAATTTAAAAAAAAAAAAAAAAGAAAAAAGTAATGTATAAGTAGTGCTTAAGAATAGAAATATATTTCTGTTATTGTTGGTGGATGATACATTGTGTAAGGCAGCTGAAAGTCTCCACTTCTCTGAGCAATCCCCATCCTCGTTCACACTGAACTATTCTTCCCTTCATTTTCTTTCTTGACCAAGAATCTATTCTGCTCTACAATAAATTCACCCAGACCCAAGGGGCTTTAAATGGTAGGATTAAGTGCATCACAGAATCACAGAATATGCTGAGTTGGAAGGAACCCATCAGGATCATTGAGTCCAACTCCTGACCCTGCACAGAACACCCTGAGAATCTTCCTAGCGGGTGTGTAGCAACTTAACAACATTGAACCTGAATAAAAGGCCCTTTTTCTTCAGTTGAGTAAGTTTCCAGTTAGTATGCCTATCGATGAATGAGAATTTCCGAGTTGGCACCTTTAATATTATGATATCTACATCTTTGACACCTTTTTACTAGCAGGTTTTACTAAATAGCTCCTGCAGCAAGTGGTAAGTGTCCAAACCTCATTCTTTAGTCTTTGCATGTCTTAATCAGAACAGCAGTGAACTTCTTGTTGTATCCCTTGTGATATGGGAATGTGGGGGTCAGCAGCGAAACTCTTTCGCTTCTGTTGTCAACTCTGATGCTCTCTCCTTTCCAAAAAGGACAGAAAAAACAATTAACTTGCAGCAAGCCATTCCATGACACATTTCACTTTAGGCCCAGAACTTCAGGGGCCAATTCGGAAAGCTTCACAGTACTCAATGCAGGCTGGAGGGATCCATTACACTTCTGCTCTGTCTGATGCTCTAGCAGAAATAAGAGAGGAAGATTAGCTAAGTTAGAGGCCTGTAGTTCTATAGTGTGAATGTTGCATGTGGCTTAAAAGAAGAGTACACTGATCTACCTCTCTCACATTGAGACTGAATCACAATCTTGTCAAAGTATTCTGATAACAAGCTACGCAAGGCTCGGCATCAAGTTCAGTGGGAAGCTGCTCTTGCAAGCTGCAGTGACAGTCTGAGCCACTTTTGGATGACCTTCACCACTTCCAGATTTCTCTGAGAGGAGCTGGCTCCCACATTGCACTGCCAGATCCACTCCGCCCCCATATGTGAGCATCAGTCCCGTGGACACGAAGACTGACACAGCTTGTAGAGGCTATTACTGTGCAGTAACACTTCTGGCTTCTATACTGGGCATGGGAAAGTCCACACTGAATAGACTGATGTGTTGGAAGTGTGCCTAGTAATACAGAAAGTCTTAAATTTTTGTTAGCTTTTTATTCTATTTGTTTTTCAGCATTCTTGATTTTTTGGCAAATTTCTACATGTTCTTGATGGTAGATTTTTCCCACAAAACTGGAGAGTTTATAAAAAAGTGTAACAGTCAGGACTGTACCTGGTCTGACTTTAAAGGCAGTCAATTTTCCTCACTAACATCTGAGGCAGTGAATATATCAATGGGATTAGGGATAAAGGGTGGGGGGAGGAGAGAGAGAGAAATAGGAGGAGAGAGAGATGAAGAAAGATCATCTGATTTCTACAAATTTGGCTGCTGCACAGAGGAAGTGAGAGCCTCAACTAAACAACAAACTGCAATGTGAGCATAAAGTCTACTAGAGACCAGAGAATCTGCTCACAAGAGATGCTGTTCCTTGGAGAAATTCAAGATTCCTCTTCCTGAACAGTTACTTTTCTAAACCAAACAATATACATTTTCTTTCTTTCTACTGCAGCTAGTTTCCCTTTCATTCGAGTGGTGCCAGAGTTAAAACTTAAGGTTTCACTATGAAAACTTGTTTCTTTTTCACTTGCCACTACTCAGGCTTTCTGTATATTTCCTACCAAATGTCTAAAGTTACGCCTATTGAAGGTTTAGTATTAGCAGTTTGAAGTCTTCATTATTTTAGAATGACTCACATTTCTCCTTTTAAGCAGTCTTGGCTGAATCTAGGCTTCAATTATCCCCTTGTCTTAAGGTCCTCCTGCTTGAATAAAAGACAACACTTATCACATTCCCTTTTTCATACTTCCATGAGGCAGCAGTTTATATGAGAAATTTTCTGCACATCTGAAACTGCATGTAAAAAGATTATATTAACTTCTTTAAGCTGTAGTTCAGACACAAAAAACCTATACAATCCTGTTTGAATTCCAATAGATGTGGAATACAGGAAGTATTAGTGCCCTGTAGGCACTGTGTGTAGAGGTCCTGGTGACCTCCTAGATGAATGGTCTACTTTTTTTTTTCATCCATATTCAAGACATAGGAACTAACCTTGAATGGGTGTAAGAAAAGGCCATCAGCTTGAAGAATCTGAATAGGAAGAATCTGAATATGAAGCTTGATATGAAGAATCTGAATATGAAGCTTGAATATGAAGAATCTACCACCCAAGAGAAGACTGGCAGATTTTTTGCTTATTGAGCCTGGCAAAATAAAAGTGGAGAGAGAATACGATACCTTCCTGAAAACATATTTGAGAAGGAAAAGGAGGGAGAAAGTTACTCCAACTAGAAGACAGTATTGACACTCAAAAAAAAAAAGAAGAGTATAAATTGTCTGTGGATGCACCTGAGTATGAAACAGGAATATCTCCAAATATCAGAGCAGTGAAGTTCTGAAATATCCTTCCAGAGGGATAACTTATAGCTTTTGTACTCCAGTGACTGAAAAACTACCTATTCAATCTGGGTAGGGTGAGTTGTTGTGTTGCCTCATGTAGCCTAAAGTATCTCTCCTGACACCGTTTCCTCAGTTTTGTGAAATTTGTATCAATTCAGGATTTCTTAGGAAAGAGTAAGCCATAAATTACAGGGAGAGTTGTACCTTTTCTGGCCTGTACATCTGCAGACATTTACTAGGGAAGCCATAATAACTCCATGACTACAAACTGCACCTTAGCCATTGCCTCTAGCTCTAGAAATCTGCTATTTTTAAGCAAACTGGATACCACAAAGCTTGGGACGGGAAGGTCTTCAATACCAGGATTAATAGGTCCATGCTCTATATTAGTTCTGACAGTGAGCAGTGATGAACAAATTACCCTGCAAAGAATTGCTTTTTCAACCAGTACAGCCAGTGTCCCACAGTACTTGTAAGGGTGCTGAGTTCTGTTTTACACAGCATTTAGAGCCGAGCTGTTAATCCCAGTAGTTATAGTGTTGTTAAAAACAAGTTTAATTCTGCTCTGTGTTGGATGTCTTCCTTCTTTGGGTAGTACTAACACAACCCCTTTTTCCTTGCACTCTTTTTAATTGGGAATAAATCCAATCCATGTGTGCTCATTCTTATAAAAAGCATACATAAAAAATAAAATACAAATTGTCTCTAATCCTTGTGCTCAGGCCTAATGTTTCCCAGGCAATGTAATAAACACAGCACAGCACTTTCCAAAACTACTTTAGTAATTAAAAATACATTCACCCTTTCAGAAAGACAAAGGACTGAAGGGGACCTTCTGGATCATCATGGAGCTATTGTGAACTGCTCCATTATATGATCTTCTTCATAAATCAGCTAGCTCCATTTTGAGACCAGTTACTTTATTTCCCCTCTCCACATACATCAATTCTACAAAAAAAATTAGATACTGACTCATATGTCCCAGCCAAAATGTATTCATGGGCTTCTTGTGCCAACATCTTCTTTTGCCAACATCTTTTGCCAACATGTTCTTTTGCCAATCTAAACAGTTCCTCTCTTCCCAAAACTTAGCCTTTGAAATATATGCTGCAATCATATCTCCTATCAGCCTTCAATCTACCATGATCAAAACCCTTTTTTGAGGTATTTACAATGCAGATTGCAGTATAAGATATACATCACAAGGCAGCATTTGATGAGGGGCAATGCCTGTGACAGCTGGCAGCTTCTTTGACTAGATTTTAATTTTCAGTTCCATATATTAGTAGGCTTGTTATATTGTGTCTTGTCATCAGGCATTTAACAAATGTAAAGATCAGCCAATGAATAAGACATTATAATGCAAACTTAGATATACACAAGTTTGTTAAGCAAATACATATATATTTTTGTGGGGTTTTTGTGCAAGTGTAGCCCACTAACCCAATCAAGGGGGCTAAACAGTTGATTTGATTCCTATATGCAAGAAGATCCATATAAATATTTCAATTAATTTATGTACTAAACCAATCAAACTTAATTTGGAAGATTAGAAAGTCAGTGTTGAGAAAGTTAATCTCGCCTTTCTGACCATTATGCTGAGGAGGCTGTTCCACATTCACATTTAAAGCCATGATTCATGTAGAACATTTTATCCCTCCTGTGTACGTGGCTGCATAAGGCCAGAATCAGCTCTGAGGGACACATTCTTCCCCAGAGTCCTACAGAGGTCCTTAAAAATGTGAAAACGCATCATTAAAGAATGTGCATCTGTTTGTACTGCTGTAGATAGAAAATGTTCCAAATTAAGTCTTTTCCTCTGCTTTTTGAATCACTGGACATGTTATCTTTAAAATTAGTACAACATGGGGGACAAAACAAGTCTTGTAACTATCAGAATCACATCCTCTACCTTTTCAGTGCTTGCAACTCAACTCAAATGAGCTTCTTCCACTCCCAATCACAGTTTGCATTCAGGAAAACATTTTATTTAAATAAGCTTATTTGGTTAAAACAAGCACTCATTAATTCTGCCTAAAGCCTTAGGTGTTGTATTTGGTTCAGAGGCCAGCAGAAACTTAGATCACCAGAATTACTGGATTTAAGCCTCAGAGAAGATACAGGTCCTCCAGTTTTTCAGTAGTCTCTTATATTGATTAATGAATTTAATAAGTATTGATTAAAGACAGATTTCCTTCAGCATAAAGAATGACATTAGCTCCCCTTATCCTGAAGGACAAGAGTTACATATGTGGGTGGCTAAAGAGGATAAAGTATAAATATTGATGACATGAGAAAAATAAAGTCTTCTATCACTTGTTGCTCAGTTAAGCTCACCACAATTTAGGTATCTAAAGAAAAAAAGAATAATATTGCATGAATCATAGTTTTTATTCAAGAAAATGAACAGAAGTGTGCAGAAAGGTGGTGTATACAAATCCATACCCTACTACCAAGTTTCCTTTGGTGGGATCAAAGAATTTTGCAAGATACATTTTCAATGGTCATGTCATCTTTTACTGATGAATAGTAACTGCAGGAGTCGACCAGTACAATCATGTTGTTGATGCCTTCTATTGTATTGTTCAGAAGAGAAAGTGAACAAAAACATCAAAAGCAAAATCCAGCAGCAATTGTAGGAAGTTATCTAGGTGATGTTTTTCTTTGAAGAAAAAACTTCAAAAGAGCAAATGTTATAAATCATGAAGAAAAATTATATGCAATATCCAAAACTTTGCATTCTTCCTTACCACTTAAAAATTTAGCTTCGGCTCATCAAAAATCTGCAAACGTTGTCATTTTCATCAGCTTCAGAGTACATATATGCGTAATGTATACTTATATATAAGTATACACATGCAAACACTGAGGAGCAAACACATACACAAAGTACCTAGTCACAGAATCTGTGGCATCTCTGTAGTCAATTACAAGCCCCAGTTGTAAACATTATTTTCCTTGGGGAATATTTCAGTAATTAATAAATGCTGTTGTTATGTGGAGATGGAGCAGAGTGTGCTGACATTATGGTTTCCCCAGTGGTATAACCGGGACTGAATGATTCAGATAACTTCCTCCCCACCACACTAGGCAGAGCTGAACTTCAAAATGTGTCAGTATATATTTATACTTCTTCTTTTCCAAGGGCAGAAGGGCTGTTTAAGTCTTCCACATCTGGCTGCTCTCTCCCACCCTTTTCCTGTGGGAAGTTCTTCTCTCACATCTTCGGCCACAGAGAAGGGGAAGAATAGCTGTTTAGGAGACTACACAGCAACCAAAGGTCAGTGGAATCTTCCTGGGAAAGCTGATTAAAAGTATTGCTTACTCTAAAAAGCGATTTTTAAAATTTTTGGTCAGTTATCTGAGTGACAGAGACATGCTGAATCACAGGAACTAATTTAGGACAACTGGAGGCTGTTAGAGCTCTAGGATACAGTGTAAAACTGCTGAACTGAAATGAAAATATATGGTGAACATCAAAGTAATACACTATTAGTTAATTAATTAAGACCAGTGAGATTGATGTAGAATTGCCTTTGGCATTAAAATGAACTATCTGACTGAAATGTTGTAGAGCAGCTCATGTTTCTCACTGTGTATATAGTGCACAATGGGCATGGACTGTCAAAGTGCCTGACCAAACTTTGAAGATCTAAGTTCACATCAGGAAAAATCTGCTGATACATAGCAGAGGACACAAAGCTCTATATGAATGGTTATCAGAATCCAGAACGAAAGACTCGTTTGTTAAAAGATAACCTGAGCATCCTTTACATAGAAACATACAAACCTTACATAGAGGTTTGTTCTCAAGTGTGAAGGTTTGTTTTTTTTCAGGAATCCCAGAAGCTCAGTGAGACAACATCTGTATCTGGTTATCTGAGCTTTCTTTATAAATCACAAGAAAGACACTTTCTTCTCTCTCTAAACTGAAAGTTTGGATGCTTCAAAACAGCTGAGTGTCTGAGGACATAAATTCATAGAGTCCATGGGGTCTGTTGGTGCTGGGAAAGAAAATGAGTTTTATGGTTCAAAAGCTATTCTGAGCTTTAGCTAAGTTTTTAAGCCATAGCTAAGAACTTATAACAATGACAGTACCTGACAGCACCACTTTTCCAGGACCATATTTAGAAGGAGTTCCAGTTTAAGCTTTAGCACTTCACTTCTGCTGGACCACATTATTTTCTCTTTCTGCTGCTCCCCACACCAGATAAGCCTGCATTGGCAGATGCTACTTTTATGCAGAACTCCTTTGAGTAATGCATGTAATGCATATGTGCATAAAAAGTGCATACAATTTCTAAAGTAAACTAGTGCCTCTACACAGATCAGATTGAAAACTTTGCAGGTATTTCATGTTTAGAAAGAGTAAAAATCACTACTCCATCTAATTTAAGAGATTACCTCCTCCACTTCTCTCAGACAAATTACGTGTCAATTTGATGTACAGCTCATGTGGAAAAGTAGAAGAGATGAAAAGGAGCCAACCCTCACAGTCCCTAAGGCACATTTCTCTCTCTAAATGTGCCAAAACTCATGTTGCCGGCTCAGCTTCTGCAAGTCAGCTAATACTATCTTACTGAGGCAAATCATGTGATTCATTACAGCTAGTCAAACCCTAAGCAACTTAGGCATATTCTGACCCCAGAAGAGAATATGTTGAGCCTGTGAACAGAGACTGTATAGCAGTGGGTTAATATGTAAGCAACCTGTTGATAATGGAAACAAAAAGTATGTTTTCTTTGCTGATATGGCTGTGAAAGTTTCTTGGCATGAGTTCCTTCTACTTTTAGAAGTTTAATTGATATGGCCTCAGTTGCTCAACACCTGAGACTTGCCATAGGTTGCTGGAGGTACTTGTTGTTACCTCAGTGTTGTTCACTGGAAAACAGGAGATGATTGCAGCTCTCCTGCCACTCCCCCTTACACACCCCTCAGTACACCCCCTTGAAGTCTCAAATGGTGAGTCTGCTTAGGCAGTTGAGGATCAAGTCCTGCTAGAACTTTTTTCCTACCGTGGAAAAGCAAAGAATTCATTTTTTGACTACATAGCCAAGATCTCTAAAGAAAATAAATCCCCAAACTGTTAAAAATTGTCATCTGGTGTTCACATAAATATTTTTTTAAATCTTCATACCTTTTTTTCCCTGAAAATGAATAATGAATTATTTACAGACATACACTGCTTTTCTGTAATTTATTTAAATGCTCTTTAGTTGTTTTTCATCTAATAAAATACAGTGGGTTTTATTTATTAACACAGATTAAAAATACTCTTAGCTCTTCTTCTCCTTTGCAAACTTCTTTCCCCTCTGTGTTTGTATTTTAAGAGTTTAAAGGACAAACTGTCCTGCATAATAAAAGTCCTTAGTTATCTAATGGCTAAATGTATTTCTGGTAGCAAAAACATGAAGCTTCTGTTCTGCTATATAATTCTGTCATGACCTGATGAGAATTACCTGTTTACAAGGAAGAATACCTTCATTTTTATGGAATTTTATCCTGCACGGGATCACAGGACTACGAATAACGTTGCCATGAACTAGGTGGAGAAGAGGGGGAGGGGCTAGAGCTCAGCCTCCTCCCCTCAAATCGCCAGCAATCACAGGTCACAAGGGCGTTAAAGGCACCACTAAGTACCTTCCTTCAGACACGATTTCTCTGAAAGCATTAATAGAATTAATGTATCTATCCCCATGGCTAAGTACCCATAAGTAAACTTTATTTTATGAGGTGTAATAACTTCGTTGGAAAAGTTAGGTTGGTTAGAGAAATGTTTTTTTTCCCCTTTTTCCTCTTTGCATCCTGCCTCTGCTTTTTTGAACCTTTTTGTATGATGTATTAATGACTCGTAATTCTGAGCTAATATCCTATTTCTGCTTTACACATTAGTTAAAATCAGTATTGTGAACAGAATCTAAAATTATGTCAGGCTCCAAAGATTGTGATAGTTGTTTAAAAGTCACCTGGACTTTAATGTTAAGTTTTATTGTTATTTATCTTCAGAGCCTTGTTTTCTGAGCCTCACTTGGATCAAGATACATGTTTTTCCAGGTTTTTCTTTACAATGCAAGAGGAATTTTCTCCCAGACTTACACTGTAGGGGTTGAAGATTCAAGCATTTAAAGACTTCAGATGAGATTGTAGAAATTGGTAGGTAGTGATGCCTGTTATCATGGCACAACTCTCTAAATCTCCCAAAAATCTACAGTGCAGTCTGAAATTCAGAGAAAAAGAAGTGTATATCTGTATACATACTATAATCCATTATATGATGGATTTCTTCCAGGTTCAGTCCCCGTACCCTCCCAGACACAGGTGACCACCATATTCTCACTGACTGGCCAGTATTTCTTTCTGCTTCTATCTAGTAATTTTGATCTGGTGGAAACCATTTAACAGCAGACTGATTCACTAAGACTGAAAACTGGGAAAATAAGGCTACTTTATCTGATTAAATGGAAAAGAACATGTTTAACTTCAAGACACTGTTTACTATGTGTTCATTAGGTATATTAATACCATCTCTTCCACAGTTCCTCCTGTCAATAGACCACACAGGTCAATAACTACTCAGAACAGAAAACAATTAAATAGAAAAACCCAGTGGAAACAGGAAGGTGAAAAGAATTCATGACAGAGGAAAACACTATAATTTGCAGAGTGAGACACAGTCCTACATGTAGAAGATGAAGAGTGGGGGCGGGGGGGAAAGAGAATGAGTCATTTTTTTACCTTTGTTTTGCACACATAGTAAAAATCTCTTTGCATTTATCAGCTAAAAAATGTGGTGAAGAATGGTTATTTTGTATTCATGCAGTTACAGCACATACAGTACAGCAAGAATATGCTGGGTAACTGGAAATTTCACAAAACTAATTTTGAATCACAGATTTGGTGACACTAATTTATTTTGTTGCTCTTAATTATTTTAGCATCTGACTTCTGACGTAATGTAGCATAATCACATAGAGGACTTAGTAAAATGTTTGTATTTACAAATCCAGTTACTCAAAAATTACCCTTCAATAGTATTCAGAAGATTTTTATGCATCACATATATAATGTCTTGATACAGATTAGAACATTTAGTCAAAACTTGTTGTCCTGCACACATGGCAAGGGCAAGAACAAATAACGTTCTGACTGCCAATGTTTTGGTTGAATAGGCTTCCTGTTAGTTACATGACTTCTCGGGATATCTGATGTGCATTGTGAAAAAATCTTCGCTGTACTGCTTATCTTACTGATGTAGCTATTTCTTAGTAGGCTGATGACACGTTAAGCTTGGATACATGCATGCATTCCCCCGTGATGCTGCAAAACCAGTGAATTGGAACAACTGCTATTTGCTTTAATTATGTGGTACATTAGTGCATACCAAATATTTGAATCAGAACTGACATACTTAAAAGCTGCCAGTAATAAATTGAAGGTTAAGAACCTGAGTTTGACACCCTCAAAATGGGAACTCAAAAGTTCCAGAAGCAGGTATTTTACCTTGGCTGTACAGTCATCAGGAAAGGACTTACTACTGAAGAAAAAGGAAAGCTAGGGCTGCACAGGACTATCAGAACCCCCAGAAACATGCTTGCTGAAGTTTGTGACACTCCGCTGCTTTTATAAAAGCAGTATGGATCTGTCAGCATTTCAAAGGCACTACAGTGACTGAAGAGAGCAGGGAAAGACATTTCAGTTGTTACAGAGCCATGTAGTATAATTAGAGCTGAACAATACCCCTTTAATACTAGATGTAAGTATTTAATTTCACACTTTACAGGCTGTTTTGACAGAGGAAGACACACACATTACACACAACTGCTTTAGGTGGAACTAATTTTTAACAGTAAGTACTATTGTTAGCCACTGTGGATAGAACTGTATTTAAGACAGACAACTCCTTGTTCAAAGAACAAATGACATTTATATACAAAAAATGAAACAGAAGGAAATATATTTAATCTCTAAGTCCTCTACCAAAAAAAAAAGATAGAAATCTAAGGGTTGCTGAAAATGGTCCAAACCTTCATAGGCTTTGCCTGCATCCTTGACAGAACATGGCATTAGTCTCTTCAGGAAATCATATGGATGTGGAGTGGGTAGAAGAACTTAGGGCTGGCATAGAAATATATTAGTTTAATTTTTTGTGAAATGTAAGCTCAGTGACTAGCTTCAACTGAGGAAAGCTGGCGATGATATGTAATCACTGGTCTTTTTCAAATATTATTTGAAGCAAACTTGAAGGCCTGTTCATAGAAATTCACGTAAGAGTTTAACTCAGGAGTGAAATATTAATTATATGAGACCTGCTGGCAGCACCAGGTCTGGGCATTATGAAAAATTTGTTAGAAAGTTGTGATCTAAGCAAAAAGAGGTATGTTTAAACATGCCACATAGAAATTCAAAGATGACTTTTTTTCACAAGTCAGCTCTATCTTAGTTCTGGTGTTCATGGAACAATCTCTGTTTTCTGAAAGCCTACAGTGGGGATTCATGTGTGTGTGCGTGTCTATGTATATATAATGTACGTATGCACATATAAATGTATACACACATACGCACTATATATAGTGACAGAATATCATAGAACAGAGACAAGTAGATCCATAGCCAAAATTTGTAAAGGACTGTAATGGATTTTATGTATTCATAGAATCACAGAATATTCTAGGCTGAAAGGGATCCACTAGGATTATCGAAATCCAGCTCCTGGTCCTGCATAGGACAGCCCTAAGAATCATGCCATGATTCATGCCATGTGTCTGAGAGCATTGTCCAAAGGCATCTTGAACTCTGTCTGGCTTGGCTCTGTTACCACTTCCCTGGGGAGCCTGTTCTAATGCCCAACCACCCTCTGGATATTAGAACCTTTTTCTAATATCCAACCTAAACCTCCTCTGACACAACTTCAGGCCATTCCCTTGGGTCCTGTCACTGTCACCACAGAGAAGAGATCAGTGCCTGCCTCTCCTCTTCCCCTCACAAGGAAGTTGTAGATTGCAATGAGGTCTCCCCTCGGTTTCCTCCAGGCTGAACAGACCAAATGACCTCAGCTGCTCCTCATATGGCTTCCCCTCTAGACCCTTCACCATCTTTGTACCCTCCTTTGGACACTCTCCAATAGCTTTATACTCTTCTTATATTGTGGTGCCCAAAACTGCACATAATATTCAAGGTGAGGCCGCACCAGTGAGCAGAGATGGACAACCATCTTCCTCAGCCAGCTGGGAGATTGAGATTACAGTGTTGAAAGGAGAGGGCCTATATAAGTAGAATATGTGCAGGGAGAAAAAGATGATGATTGTAAGTTTTATTCTGGCTATTCTTAATGTTATTCTTAGCATTAGCTATTCTTAGCCTCAAAATGAGTTTTTAAAGATATCTGGCTGAGCAAAATTATTTGAATTATTTAGGCTGAAGCAGAGGGAGGCAAAAAACCTCTCCAACCTGGACAGATAGAGCTACCAGTTCCCAGGTATCTCAAACAAATATGACAAGGCTCGTAGGAAGAGGTAGATTGGAGGAGAGGAAGGCTGACAACACCGGAATGAAAAGAAGCTGCATTGTGCACGTAACCAGCTGTACCCATCCTGTGACACTTTTTGCTGCTCTCAACCAAATCTTGCCTATGATGTCTTCCCAAAGGAAGCATAGGAAGCATTATCTGCTAGGACCGACAGGGCGACTTCTCCACCTTCATTCCCACCGCTTCCTGGAGCTTCTTCACCCCCCCACCCCCCTCCCAACATGTTCCTGACAGGTGCCCCTAAAAATTGATCCAGGAAGCGGCAAAGGGCGGCTGGGAGGCGGCCGGCCCGGGAGCAGCCGCTCCTCCCACCCCCCAGCGCAAGGCCAGGGGAGGCACCCCCCGCCCGCGGGCTCACCCGGCTGAAGCTGCGGGGAAAATTGTTTCAGAGGGAGGCTCATGAACCCCCTGCCGGGCTGTTCGCGTGCAGAACATCAAAGCACTCGGGGCAGAACGAAGTTAGAGCGCCCCGTGGTTGCTCGTAATTAGAAGAGGGAGAACGTCGCGGAGGGAGTCTGAACGCCGCTCCCACGGAGGTGCGGCGGGTCTGCGAGGGCGGGGGGCGCGGGGATGGCTGTGTAGGCTCTGAGGCCGGGGGGTGGGGGCTGCCTGGCCTCCCTTCCCCGAGGCACACGGCGGGGAACACGGTCCAACCCTTCAGGGAAGACCCTCATCCCCCGCCTCCTAAAGGGAGGAGAGGAGGGAACGGCGGAAAGGGGTCGGCGGAGTGGAGTTTGCCGGCCCGCACGCGTGGGAAGGCTGGGCAAGTGGGCTCTGTGACGGGAACAGCGCCCCGGCTTTCGCCGCCGAGAGGGACTCGCCGCTGTCAGCGCAGCTCGGCGCAGCCCGCAGGGAGCCGTGCCCGGGTCCCGTAAGTGGCTCCTCTCTCCCGCCTTTCCCTTCCTCGGGACCGGGTCGGCGAGGGGTTGGAGGAAGCGCCGCTGCCGGGGCCTCTCGGCTGGCTTGGAGGTGCTGCCGAGGGGTCCCACGTTCCAGCCAGGCGAGAGCCCCCAGTGTGCGGCCGGAGGGGCGCTGACCCTCCGCCTGCTCCGAGGAGTTATTCTTAGCGCCGGGCGACTTGCGCGGGGAGAGAGGCAAGGACTTTTCTGCTGCCTTTTAAAGTCCGCTGGGGGGGAAGCGGCGCTGGCGTTTCCCTGATGGCCCTGGTCGCGTTCCCCCAGCGCTGGGCGCTGCAGCCGGGGGCGCGGGGCGTGTGGAACCCGCGGGCGGGGCACAAGGGGAAAGGCACCCGAGCGCTGCTGGGCAGCGGGTGTGGGACCTTGTCTGCTGGTCCTGGGGCAGCGTCTGCTGCTCCTGTAAGTTTGGAGGCGTGGATGGGTGAAACGGCGCTCACTGGGTTTCCGACGAGCTCGATCTAAGACTTTACTGGAGTTGCTGTCCTGCAGGTGCTGCCCGTGTGCAGGGTTTACTGACTCAAAGCACACAGTGCAACCATAGTTCTTCACTGCGTTTGAGACACTGGGAAATCACACTGCAGTGGAGAGCATGAAGTGGGTGCAGGTCCCTAACTGTGGCAAGGCAAGTTTAGGAAACCTAATATTGTTCCCTTCTGCCAACTTTGCGTGTTTAAACGTAGAATATGTTTGAAGTATGTCACCCAACATATAATGCTACTGGCAGCTGGAGAAAAGTAGTCCAGTAAAATAAATTTAAAATTTGAGGTGTCTGAAGCAACAGAACGTAAACCTTATGTTTAAAATATTAAGTATCACTAGAGATTATGATAACATTTGGATGATAGAGTGTTGTGGATCTGATGCAAGTCTTGGGTTCTGGGTGAACTCCATTAATTTGGCTGAATTACCTTAGTTTGGGGAGTGGGGTTATCACACCGCTTGGTTCTGACAGTGGATGGAGTTTCTTCTGATTTTATGCCAGTGCTTAACACATGATTACAGCAAAAGTAACTTACTTGCGAAAGGAATATAAGTTTCCTGAAGTTGACCTCAGGTGTGAAAGGAATTACTTCAAGCCTACCATCTGCTTCAAGTATATAATACCTAACATTATTTGAAACCTTTCAAACATTTCTCTTTGTATTGTTCGTATTAAAACCAAAACAAATATATTGAGAGGCATACAGATGTTTCAGAGATGGAGAACATAGACAAAGGATCATGGCATATAGAACTGTATATATTGAAACAAGCTGGTGGTAGTTTGTTTATGCTAGAAAGACAAAACACATTGTATGAAAAGTTCCTGTAGACACTGTGCAGATTCAGTGCACAGTGGATCTTGGATTAGAATTTGGATTACACACTGCGGAAAAATGTTTTGAATTCTGGTTTGTGTCACCTAATAGCATTAAAACATTAAGATTGATTGTAAAAATAGGCATTAGGCCTATAAAAAACTCGTTTTCATTGCTATGTATAATGTACAATATAGTCGGACATAAAAAGACTGCCTGTCCTGCTCCTGTAAGCAGATCTCCATTGCTGCAATTAATTCCATTTGACTCTACCCTGTCCACACAATTCTAAACCCCACTGGGCTCTGATACAAATTGATACAGGAACAAAACAACCCCACAGAGACATAAGTAGCTGGCTTTATATCTTATGCAAAGCGCAATGATAATTGTGTACGAATGGCATACATTTTTACTCTTTTGCCACATGTTGTGATGAGGTTATTCATGCATGGAGTAATCTTCTGTCTAACTGATGTTACTCAAATACAACTTTTGATTCTTCAGATGTGGATGAAAACTGGCACTTTGTGAAGTGTTAATGCAATGAAGCTTTTGATCCTGAAGCTCAGTGTGTTGGCTAGCGTGTGCATGAGTAAATGGTCCGAACAAAGTTGTTGACCTCAGTAAAAATGTACTTGATAAGATGCGTGACTGTGTAGCTGTTTCTAGCTTTGTACACACAGATTAAATCAAAATCAGTTTCAACTTGCTTAATAATCACAGAATCACAGAATATCCTGAGTTGGAAGGGCCCACAAGGATCATCAAAGTCCAAATCCTGGCCCTGCACAGGACAGCCCCAAGGATCACACCATACCCGAGAGCATTGGGTTAATAAATTAATGTACTTAGCATATTTTCCACCTGCCTGTATATACTTCTAATTTTTTTAAGTTTAAGATTTTAGTTAATAAGGTACACAGGGATGACAATGACTTTGGAGTCAATGTGTTGTTATTGATGCCATTTATTAGCTACTTTATGGGGATATTTGATATATGAATATGTTGGCATAATAAATGGCAGTGAGTACAGAAAGACAGGCAAGATAAAAGAAGAAGAATAATTTAAAACTTTTTAAAACCTTTTCACTTTTTAAGTGTTTGGCAACAATGTATTTCGAAGGAGGAGGTTTCTTTTGTAAATCAGTGACTGCAGGTGGATGTGACAGAGACTCAAGCTAGTCAAGACTCCTGGGTAATTTTGTTGGATATAAGAATCCAGCAGGAGATCTCAAGGTGAAGAGAACTGCTAAAGATCCACCTATCTTACGTGAAAATATGTGAAACTTAATTTTACAAGCGTAGGGACTAGAAATGGGACAGAGATTGAAAACACATATCAGCTTAAGTCAGTGTAGGTTTTAGCTTGTTTGAAAATGCATATTACTTCTACTTTTCTGCTTGCGTGTACTGCAGAGTACTGAGAAAAGCTGTGACTGGTGTGCATTGCAAAATGAGATGTATTGAAAGGTGCTTGAAGATTTACTTCCTCCTTTCATGCCTTGGCAGATTTTTCAATTTGCAGTGGACTATATGTTTAAGACAGAGGCGAATGAAGGGGAAAGACTACAAAAAGGAACTTAAGCTATATCTCATTCCCTAAGTTTAAGATAAGAAAGCTCTTACAGCTTTACCCATACACCTTTTGATCATCTTCACTTGTGTTGGTTCCATAGGTATTTTGGCATCCATCCATCATGATACAGGTATCACATGACACTAAAAAAAACTCCCCAGCTAGACATGGCATGCTTTCCTGGTTTGCCTGCTGTTCTATTTTTAACCAGAACTCTCTCTAGCTCATACAATTATATGCTTCAGGAGAAAACCCTTTAGGAAATTTTCCTTCACATAGGCAATATTAGGTAGGGCACTAACATAAAAGTATAGCATGCACTGTAGGGTACTGGTCCTGTCTTTGACTTATTCATTTTTTATACTAGAATGAGCAATCTTCTGCCATTTCTTTCCCCTCAGGTACCTCACAGGCATTTGGTGATCTATTAATGCCATATAGCCAAAGGTGTAGAAAACAGCTATCAATGCCATTTTAATGCATATTTGTGACTTTAAATCAGAACTTCATGTGTTCACGTTAGCTTTTTCCATACTAAGATACTAAAAATTACTTTATATGCTGCTGAAATTATTAAAAAGTATATAAAAATATTTGGAGTCATGTTTCTGTGTCTGTAAGTTTTCATGTATCTGAAAGCGCCCAGCTTCATGATACCTTTGCTGTTTATCACATCACCTTTGATCCCTCAGTGTCATGATACAGTTCTGATCCTCAGCCTTGTCGATTCTCATCCTTCTGTCTGTTCTCCACTTGGGGTAAGATTCATCTTCATTCCACTGGTGGTAAGTCAATTGACAGGGCTGTTGGAAGCAAACAGTTGAGCTTTCAGAAAATGACAAACGTGTCTTCCTCTCTGCTGGGAAAAGCATTTGTATAAGTGATCTGCCACTACAACTCCAGTGAGAGTTATAAAGGTTACCAGTAAAAGTGGCTTCTGGGATTCCTAAGTTTAGTCATTGCTGACAGTCATCTAAGATCTGCAGTACTATCTTGTGTGATCTCAACATTGTAATTTATCTGAGTGGGCATACTCCAGGAGGAAGATCATTTAGAAACACACTGAATGTTGTCATTGTTCTTATGAGTTCCTGCATAGGATTGCATATGTGTGGAATGAGATTTCTGAATCTCTGTGAAATACTGATGGGAAGTGTATTGCAAGTGCTTGACCACAGAATGAGCTCAGGACATCTTGTTCTACACACATCTGGAAAAGAAATACACCTTACCTCAAATAAAACATTCTGCTTATGAGATATGGGCTATAGCAATTACATACACAGATAGATATCCTTTAGTTCCCTCCGTCTTACTTGACCATGAACAGTAGAAATGAGGATGGGCAGGTTGTGACAGTCTAAAAAATTAATACTTTGATGTTGAATCTGTTTTTATTAAATGTTACTAGGGGAGAGGTGCTACTGGAATAGCATACATAGACAATTGCCATATCTATGCATTCTTTACTGTGGATGTTAAGATTCTGTCCTAGACTGCATAGACTCCCATGTAAGTGTCATGTATGTGATGGTTGTGTATATATGTAAGCAGCCCCCCAAGACGTGTTATGAGGTAGTAAGCGTTAAACTGGAGTAGAATATTTTATGGTTTAAAGTTAATAAAAGAGGTCCTCACAAATAAGTGTACTTTCATTCACATATTGTAAGTTAATAGAATCCCAAAGACAGATGGAGCCTCTCAAAATGTTGCCCAGGCAGCAATGAACTTTTTAATGGTATGGAATAGTAACACCATAGTTCTGATGACAGCTAGCTACTCTAGTTTGGGTTATGGCTTCTAGAAATTATTATCTAATTATCTAAAACTAGTTTACATAAAAATCCAGACCAGTATAGGATGACTTCTACAACACTGATTTTGGAAGGGTAGAATCTCTTATTCGAATACTTCTAAATGGCTGCATGCCTCTGACAAGTAGAAGTAAACCAGTCATGCCGGGAAAAAAATGGAGGAAACAATCATACATAAACCATCACATTATTGTCATGCTTGTTCATTGGCTCTGGTTCTTCTTCCATCTCACTTCTGCAACTACCCTGTCCTATCGCACCCGGCAGTTAATGTAGATGAGCCGTAAAGACCTCCATGCAGTTGCTAGAGAAAGGTTGGTTTTGGTGCCCTCAGTTCCCTGTGACAACTCATCAGAAATGCAGTGGAGTGCACGCAACATCTGCTGTTTCTGATAAGTAATCAGAATGGGCAGAGTCAGTGTTTGTGATTCAGTGTTCACTGTGTTCCCTCTGTCATTAATGATAGGGTAGTTTTGCCTCTTCGTGATGGTAACATCAGTTTTCAGAGGTCTTGGATGGCTGTTCTTGCTAAATGACCTCATTTCTGAAAATTACTTTGTCAGATGTCCTACCAGAAAGGGATGATTAGATTAATCCAATTTAGTGCTTACTGGAGTTTTTGTGAATCTAACTGTTGTAGAAAGGTAACAAAATGTAGAAAGGTGTCAGCTGACAAAGTTTTCTTTTGCAGGGAACTTAACTTATGCAGGAAACATTTGTCAGTTGAGATTGGATTGAGGGGAAAAGACAAACCGTACCAATAATTTTGCCAGACTTTTCTACCATCATCTGTGTTTAATATACAAATTCACTTCACTTGTGCTTTTTGCTTTCCAGATTTATTTTGTTTAGAAATATATGGAATACATTTATTTTTGCTTTAAAGAACATTATGCTTTATATGACTCTTTTTGGAGAGGCAGAGTTGAATTCAATGCAATCTAATCTTCATCACCTTTACCGTGAAAACAGTGAATGATGTGGATAAGCTGTCTACAGCTGTGTGAATTCCTGTAGCTATCCTACTCCTTGCCCATTTTCTTTGAGATTAGTTAATTCTTTGCTTGGAGTTGGATTGCAAGCTATTTGACAACATGGGAAAGTGATTGTTTTTTTTTAATTTTGTTTGTGCAGTACCATATGCATTGTGGTTATGAAATAAATAATAATTGAAATAGAATTTGGAAGGAATTATTATTGTTCTTTTCTAAGTTTCCTTAGATAGAGAAATATCTCCATATCATTTAAGGAAAATGTAACATTTGGATATTGTGAAGATATCTGATTACTCATATGAGGACCTAAATTATTCCTCTGAATTCACTGTTTATGAATGATTTGGTGTAATATTGATTTTATTTTGCCCTTGAATGATTCTGGACTGTCATGCAGTTGAGAGAAAACAATGGGATGTGACTTGCCATTAAATACTTTCACCACTGTGAATGAGATGAAAATCTTGTGGATATATAGAATTAGCATGCATACGTGATTCTTTTCAAAGGTACAGTGCTTCAGTGTGCTTTTTAGAAGCAATAGTTTAGATGACTAGGCTGTATTTTTGATCCTTGTAATGACAGCCTAACTTGTTTGAAGATTTAAAGTAGTAGTAAGTATTTGAGTGTAGTAAGTTGCAGGATTTAGTTGCTGTGTTCTGCTGTAAGGATTTGAAGAGAGGGAGAACTTTTAAGGGTAGTACTGAAGAAGTATCATGAAACATCAGGCTTGTTATGTGGAAATTAGGCCAGCAAAAATTCGTACATGTTTTTGCAATACTAGGTACATTAATATGTAATTTATACATTCTGCGGTTGTTGCTTTTCCTCAGCAATATATTTTTAGAAAAATCTTGATGCCTTACATCTATGCACTGCTTACCAACTTGTGTCCACCCTCTTTCTTTACAAAGACTCAAGAAGGGACCCTGGGTGGTTACTGATAAGGAGGGGCTGTTCTGAAGGTATAACAAGGTCTCCTCCTATGTGAAGAGGGAAGTCCTGAGCTGGAGGCTTCCCTCAGGCCTGTGTGTAGCAGGTGTCTCCTACATCTATGAATTTGTTTGTTTTTTTTTTTAAATATTTTTCAATAAGGCATGAGTATGCACTAGGTAAATTGCTATGCTGACAAACTAAAAAGAGAAAAATTGCGGTTATCTAAAACTAGATCAGTAAAAAGATTCAGTATTAAAAATTCAGTCATATGGATTACCAAGTAGTACATGGTGCTTCATTAGAAATACTATGAGATTTGCAAATATAATATTCACTGTCAGATGGAAAAGTCCAGAGAAGTTGAAATTAGTACTTTTTAAAATACCATCTATGAGGAGACTTCCTCTTGTAACTAACAGGCCTGCTTTGAGGGTTTCACTGTCTTCAGGTGGCCTGTGTACCTAACTTTACTATCCCTTGTTATGTATCTTATCCTTTGTGTTAGTTTAATTCTGTGCCCCAAATCTGAATTGGCCTGAATAGTTGCTATGAATAAAGATTCAGATATCTCCTAAGGAAGCCTCAATGGTGAATTGCAGTTCCTCATATTCTTTTAGTGCTGTCTTTCCTGTTTCCCAACCTACTTTTCAGCACAGTAGAGACTGCTATATTTCATGTTTACATCAGTTTGTATAGAATAACTCCATGGTCTGTAGAGTTTCATGCTGGTGTAAACAAACAAATGATGCCTACCCCCCCATAACCTGACCATGACAGAGCTAAAATCGTGTTTGGAAACAGACTTATGGAGGTGAAGTATTTTTCCTAAGGTCTGTATATAACTGCCTTCTCCCAGTATTTGTATTTTTCTGCCTTCTTGTCCAAAGCCAAATGGATTCTTCTCATTTGTCTATTTATGTGAAAAATGTAAATGCCTGACAGAAAGTTGACATCCTTGACTCTTCTTGGAGCCTAAACAACTGAGTAGAATTTAAGTGCATTCATCATATTTAGTTGAGATGATATGCAGAGCTCCCATATTGCCAAGATCTCTGTTTTCTGCTCAGAGAAGTATATGGTTGGTGCAGCACAACATCTAGGAAAATAATGAGAGAAACCATTGTATTTGAAAGACCTTTTGGAATGTATGGAGGCGGAACAGTGGCAAACTTATGTTATGCCACTTATGAGAGAAAAAAAAGTATTACAACGTCCTCTGTAGCAGCTTGTTCTCTGTAGCAAAAGATGAGATGCTGCATAGGGAAACAATGGTGATTCACATGGTGTTTGCTTCTGAGAATTTGAGCGAGTTTAAGATGTAGTAGACCCAGATCACCTGGGAGCGTTTAAGGAAAGACAGGACATGGCATTTAGTGCTACAGTGTAGTTGACATGGTGGTGTTCAGTCATAGGTTGGAGTTGATTATCTCAGAGGTCTTTTCTAACCTGATTGACTCTGTGGTATCAATCAACCATTGCTGAGACTCCTTTAGATTTTTAAGGCACTTAAAAGGAGTTTTCAGGAGTTAAAAAATAGATGCTCATATGTCATTAGGAGAAATCTCATTTGTTCCATGAAAATGCAACTTTCATCATTGTGGTTGAGCCTGATGCTGAAAAATACCATGTGGTAGCAAGTTTTATCTGCTATGAAGTGTTCCGGTAGAACAACTGTCTTAGAGCAGTGAGGTATTCACTGTGGTTTTTTCATGGTAGAGAAGAAACTGGGAGGGAAAAATCAGCCCTGCAACATACTTTCTCTAAGTGAAGGAAATCTGTTCTAATTGATTCAACATTTATTCCTTAGTGGGACACTACTTCTGAGTATCCAGTCCAGAATTGTTTGCAGTCTCCCATGCAATGTCCAGCTATTAGAAGTATTTTATTAGACCATTGTAATTTATTTTTTAATTTATTATGTGCATGTGTCTTATTCTGGGGCAATTAGTTTCAACATCAGACTTAATAACCCCATTTTGTATTTCTAATTGTCTCAGTTATAAACATTTATAAACCTTCCTGCAGTTTTGTAGTACTTCGTAAAGCCTTCTATGGTGTTTAATTGCCTATGTCCTCCACTTCATTAGTTATCTAAGCAAATAATTTTAGATTTGTATTAAATAAGAGGGTTTTTTTTCCATTTGACTGTTTTTCTGTCCTATGTGGTAACAGATGGCTTGCACTTAGTTCAATGAACCAGATGCAAAAAGAGCAGAATTTGCAGTAAAATACTGTTGATGTTGCATTTTTATTCCCACACAATAAATTAAGTCAGCTTTCTGATTGTGTAAAGTGAATGTTTACACTCTTTCATTGAAATTAATTAAAATGTATCCACTACGTTCTGTGAAACAAGTAGATTTCCCAGTCTGGATGGGCTCATAGGTACAATTTGTGCATTTGTTACTGAAGCCATGTCTGCATAAGAAGCTCTTGTATTGTGCTCCAGGCTGCTATCTCTTGTTCCT
The DNA here is from genome assembly GCF_009829145.1 of Chiroxiphia lanceolata. NCBI lineage: Eukaryota > Metazoa > Chordata > Aves > Passeriformes > Pipridae > Chiroxiphia > Chiroxiphia lanceolata. The sequence continues at coordinate 31,337,580 of NC_045640.1, forward strand.
GCTCTAGTAACCATCTCTCTATGTCTGCACAGCTGTTTATGGTACAGTGCAATTAACTGGATTAGGAAACATTCATTTTTTATCTTGGGATACTTTTGATTAAGGATCAGTTCCCTATTCCAGTTGGAATGGCCACACACATGGCTGTGCAGCCACAACTAAGGGATGGACACAGAGGAAAGAATAGACTGAGCAGTATGAGCTGCTTCAATTGTGCCACCATTGGAAGAAACTATTTAATATGCTCCACAAAGCTGTAAAACATACCAAAATTTCACTTATCCCCTCTGATGTTTGTCTTCCCTTCCTTTTAGACTGCCTTTTTTACTGAAGAAAGCATTAGTTCAAAAACTTTCATCATAGGACTGTAGTATCCCTCAAACTTTTTAAGGAAGTTTTGGCATTTAGAATCATACTTTCCTTGCAACATAGGAACTCCTGTAGAGTTCAGTCTTATTCCTTTGGACAGGAGCTAAAGAAAGTAGCAACTTTTTAATCAAGAAGACATCACTTACCGAGTGTATTTTTGCTGATGCTCTTTTAGACTGGCTTGGTGAATGACTTTTGTGTGAAACTGTATTGAATGAAGGATTTTGGATAGTTGCTACTTTTAATTTGTTACATCTTTACTATAACTGTAATTCCACTACTGCATTTTTGACCAGATTCTGATCTCTGTTTGGCCTTGTAAATAGAAAGTATATCCATAGGAACCAGTGAAATTACCAAAGTTGCAAAATATCCCTCTTGTTCCCTTCCCCATTCCAAACACTCTCTCGACTCTCATTTGCATTTATTAGTAGGCTATACTAACCTACCAGAATTTCTTAAAAAAAATATTCCAAGTTATATTCCTGTGCCTGTTTATGAAAACTGGCAGTATATTTGTCCAAACAGCTGCATGATGATTGGTACAAATTACTCCTGTAGAAGATGGTTAGTAGGATAAGTATCTTCCTTTAATCTACATTGAAGAACAGTGAAATCCAGCATTTTAGCTTGGCTGAAACCTAGCTAATAGACATATGAGTTTCAGTGTTCCATATGCTTTCTAAGGATTTGATAACAAACATTGCTGATAGCACAGAGTTAGACAGTGAGTTGGTTTAATTGCAACTGTTTGCAAATGGCAGAAAGGCAGCAGAAACACAGAATGATGTGAATGTTGTTCATAGTGTTCCCTGGAGGGACAGCTTGAGGTGGCTGGAAAGAAGCCTGGAACTGTAAGCAAAGAAGCTGTCCTGATACTTTGATTCCCCCTATGTTCAAGGAAACAGGACTCTGGAAATGCAGAGCAGGGCATGTGAGATGTGCGACATTGAATTTCATCACCTCGGGAGTTGGTGGAGCATCTGCTTTCTCGGGGGAAAAGCTTCCAAGTGCTATATGTGGACTCTTCTTTGATAGTAAACACACCCCTTGAAACCCCATCCAAAGGCTGAAGGAAGATCTGAAACAGTGGTATACAGGAACGTTACTCACACGTTACACCACTTCTGTGGCGTTCTCATAAACAGCATGGCTGCTGGCTTGAGTGAAGAATCTTTGCATTTCTCTTAGCAAACTTAGAAAGCGGGATTTCAGGAACAACAACAAAACCTCCACAAGCCTGGGAATTAAATCTGTGAATTGGGTAGGCTATAGAAGTTGTCTGCCTGGATTTGGACCTGCGTCATCCAGGGATCTTGCATAAGGCTGAATATTTTACCACAGATTTCTGCTCTGGAGGCCCAGGAAGGGAAAGTTTGGATTGCCCCATCAGAAATACTGCAGTCCTTGACATTAGCATTTTTTTTGACTGATGCAATTCTGCTGAAATGTATTTGGCTTGGTTCAGTATTGCTAATAAATTGGGTAAATTACTGGGCAGAACAGAAGAATAGCTTTTTGAGCACAGGCTATGTGGAGAAGTGAGATATGCTTCAGAATAAGCAGAGAGAAACGGTAGTGTTAAAATCCCACTCAAGGTTACAAAATGTTAAAGTATATACCATAAGATGTATAAATGTGAAGTATATGCCATGTGTTCAAACTGATGTTTCAGAATGTGATGCCACACCAGGCTGCAAAATGAGGAGTGGCTGACCATCATAAGCAGTGAAGAATGGAAATCACAAAACTGTTGCTTGGATCCTGTGTGGGTTGTTCTGCTGGCCTTTGGTACTGATTTGAGCATTTAGAGAGGTTCTCTTCATCCTTTGCATGTATCATTGAACACCTGTATCAAGAAAGCATGTCTGAACCTTCAGCCACTTCTGGGATCTTGCTCCCTAGTTAATATGGCAGCATTGTATTGTGTAATGGACTGTGGAAATTTAGCAGTCTAATGTTGGAAAATTTTACAAATAAAAAAGAGATCCTGGCTGATACAGAGTGAGTTATTTTATGCAGTGAATATTAAGTTGGCAAGTCAGCATTCAAAGACCAGATGATCCAAAGAACACTAAAAGACCATTTTTGTATGAGGATGAGTGTGTGACTGTTTTATATGTGTCTTACAGGCTTGTACGGTGTATCAGCTTGCTTTTGTATGGTAGGAGGAAGGTACTGCCTGTATGCCTGCTGCAGCCCGTTTGTTGTACTCAGACATATGCTAGGTACTAAAAAGGCATATACCAAGGCCTGTGAATCAGGTGGACAGTCATGAGTATGAAAGTTATAACTGAAGGGAAGGAGGAGAAGTCTGCTTTTTATGGATTTAGATAAATGACCCCTAGAATTCAGCAGTACCTCCTACCTGAATTCCAGGTTCATGTACTAAGAGCATCTCAGCATGTGGTGGGGATGAGCTTTCATAATGGTCTTCTCCAAAAACTGTGGAAACCAAAGACTGAAATAAGTAAATAAACCCCTCCTATACAAATGCAACCTCTGTAGCTTTCTGTCCTTGTCTTTCTCAGCTGCTTTTTCGTATGGTTCACGGTGAAATAAGAGTATGCACACTAAAATAAAGGCGTACTGAAATAGAAGTTGGGATGTATTTTCTTATAAGTAAATCAGAACTGATACTCTCTGTATTGTTTTTGTAGTATCCTTATTATGCTTTTTGAATTTCAGATCAAGTAACTTGGAGTCAGAGTTTCATTTGGCATTCCCATCAGTGAATGCCACATCAGGGTGCAGGGTGTGGTGCAGTATTCAATTAATTACACAAAACTTGGAATGGAATAAGACTTAAAGTAACTTTTATAGCCATTATTCTCTAAATATCCGTATTTCCCTAAGATGTACCAGTAATGCTACATGCTGAACAACTGAACTGTCCAAGTTTGCTTAAAATCGATTTCTCTTTTGTAGGTGTTTCTGCCAGTGACAGGATCAGATTTGACGCATTGTTGTGAGTCATTCACCGTCAACACTGCTGCAGTGTTACATTCTAGACTTTAATCTTTCCATTCAGACTGTTGTGGCCTTTATAGGTTCCTACCTTGCCTGACAGCTCTGCCTGAGAATAAGCTTGTCCATACTCAGAGTTACGGTTGCACCAAAAAGAGTTGTATTTTAAGTCTTGCCTACAGCAGTTAATCCTTCTCCATATGTACCTTGCAGTAATGCTGGTACAAGAACTTGTGCAGTTCTGTAGTGAATTGTATCAGGAAACTAATCTGAGTCAAAATTGACTCCGTACCTATTCAGTGTTACTGTAGCTTCATTCCCCAGTTTAATTCACTTTACTACCACAGAAATGTTTCTCTTGCCCCAAGGGAAGAAAGCAGGAAGGAGCTTTCTAATCCAGTTAGAGTACAGCATTTATTGTGGTGCTAATTCAAACTGTGCAATGACTGCTGATAAAGCAATGGCAGCACAGGGCTTTTCTGTCTGGTAATGGTCAGAAATAGGTATTTTCTAGCACAATTTTATCCCTTATCTCTATCTACTGTGGCAGTATTCCATGAAAATTGAGGTAAGTATGACAACATGAAGTCTAAGTCAAATAAAAACTTTTTTGCTGGACTATTCTTGATGTGCACATATGGTCTCATGAAATTTAGTACCCAAAGAAGGGAATTTCTTATTCCAAACTGACTGTGATTCAGTGGATGAAAACATAGAATCATAGAATACCAGTTTGGAAGGGACCTCAAGGATCATCTGGTCCAACCTTTATTGGCAAAAGTCTAAACAAGTGACCCATCACCCTGTCCAGCTGAATCTTAACAGTGTCCAACGCTGGGGAATCCATGTGGGGAAATTATTCCAATGGCTGAATGTTCTTACTGTGAAAAATTTTCCTCTTGTGTCTAATAGGAATCTCCCCAGGAATAACTTGTGCCCCTTACCCCTTGTCTTTTCCATGTGACTCCACATAAAAAGGGAGTATCTATCTTCAAGGAGCTTTGCCAAAAGAGAGAAGTGTAAATATAGTGCTTGAAAGTGTTGCATTTGCAGTGTAATGGACAATATTGGATCTGAATAATCTGAGAAACACCAGTGAAAGAAATCTGGATGTGTGTTTGAAAGGTGGACTTTACCTACTGTTTCCATTCTTGTTTGAAGGTGTTAGCAGCAATAGCTACACTGGAGCTTCTTGGTATTTTGATAGTCAAGCATATTCATTGTGCACCAGTAGGAAGACAAATGAACACACCAACCCACACACATTTTGTTGTTTACCTCTGCTGTTCTCATACTATTGATTTTTCTTAGATTTTGTTCTAAGGCCTTGACTCTGAGCTGGGTGTTACCACAGTATGAATAATTGCAGAGATATTTTTTATCTTAGCACAGTTGAAAAGTTTTTTGTTCTACTAACTGGGGCTCAAAGTGTATTTATAGACAGAATTGTGCCATGTGGCTACAATCTGTCATAAATTCAAGTGCTTTTATAATGAAGCTCTTAATTTTGAAGGGATTTCAGTCTTTTTGGTTAAGCATAAATTTGAATTTCTGGATCAAGGATAAAGAACTAAGTATTTTCTTTTTCTTTTTTTAAAGAAATAAATGCTGACTCTTCCTTTCTCTCCTGTTCTGGAGCTAAAACAGCTTGGCAGCAGTGTTTGAACACAGTTACAGTTAAACCAGTTTTGGAAAACAGTTTGGCAGACCACAATGGAATAAGGCCAAAGTATGTTACAGTTTTAAAACCTAATTCTAAGCTAAAATTATAGCTATAGTGAGAGACAATGATGTAAAACTCAAATACAATGTTTGTCTCTGCCTTCTTTTTATTTTCTCCAGTTAGTCAAGCTGTGCTAGGCTGCTAGAAACAGTGCTCAAACTTCTCATAAATCCTACATTTCTTCTGCCTGGGCCTCAATCAGTGTGGACAGGAAATTACATAGTTATGTAGTTCTTTGAGAAGTAGCTTACTTTTTAATCATATCATCATTAAGTAAAATTTCACGTATCTTAAAAATTAAGTTCTGTGGGGCCTATAGCACTGCAGATAACTGATCTTTTTCTTTGCTATGTCATTTCTTGCAAAATAGTTGAATCAAAGGCTGTTTCCATTTCCCTTGATACCTTCCGGTGTTGTACAAACACAGCTACTTTCAACTGCTTTAGTTTATCTGCTGTTGGCTTTAGAAGTACAATTTGCAATATGACAGGATGACTGCAGGATATTATTTTTAAAGTTTGTATAAAATGGATTGTGCATCTTTTTTTTCCCACAGTGAAAATGTCTAGACTCTTCAGAACCTTTGTAAAGCTGTTATCCAGACAAATTAGTTCCATGAATTTGAGTCACATCAACCTCAAGAATTATCCAAATAAATGGGGCCACCAAGTCATTGTACTCTTAGCTATAATACAAAACACTGCTCATAATCTGTAAAGCTGTCAGAAAAGAAAATTACTTATCAGCTACAGCCCAACTTTCTTCTTTTTTTCTTTTTTTTTCATTTTTTCTTTTTCCTTTTTTCTTCTTTTTTCTTTTTTCTTTTTTTCTTTTTCTTTCTTTTTTCTTTTTTTTTGCTTTTTCTTTTTTTTTTTTTTTAAAGGAAGATTTTCAGTTTCTCTAAGTGTTAAAAATATTTCCCATCAAAGTGGGCGTTCTGTTGCATAATAATTTTGTCTGTCTCTAAAAATTGCTGAATTGTATTAAGCATAGAAGTCATGAGAAATAATTTCTGCTAACTTCTAATGCCAAGCCTAAGAGTAGAGCCCAGTTATATTCTCAGGGAGATGTCCAATTCATTTTGGGGAAATGGAGATGTCATACTCTTAATAGTCAGTAGCTTCTCTTTGATCTTTTATACTGATCCAAAATTCATACCAATGCAAAAAATTAACTCCTCCATATCCATGACTTCTCATCTGGTTTTGATTGCACTTTCCAAATAGCCTTTGGTCCAGCATGTGCTTGTTATTTGTGCTTTCTTTGTGTGCCTTTATACTCAGTTTGATAAACTTTGAACAAAGAAATCCACTGAACGCTACTCATGTTCACGTAGAGTCCATCTCCTGTCTTTTACACAAGCTTTAACAACTGTGCTTTTTTGTACTTCCAGGCATTTAAGACTGTGAAAATTATTTTGTTTGGTCATTTGTCCCTTGTGGGAGAAAGGGGAGAAGAAAAGAAGTAGTATGGATAAATTGAGTTAAGCTAAGTTTAGGAAGAGCCAGACTCATAGTTTTAACATAGTTTCCCCAGTTGAATGATACTTTCATGCTCTGGTTTTTTTGTCTTTGAAGAGAACCTGTTAGCAGAACATAACTTTAATCACATGAAATGTCTTTCTGAGGGGTTTGGTTTTTTCAGAGTTTGTGTTATAGAGCTTTAGGAACAGGTGGAATGAAAGACTATGATATTAACTCTTGAAGAAGTCATGGCATTGTCATCACATCATTGATAGCGGTGTATATTTTGATAGGCGTGAAATGGTAGAGCAATTGTCTCTGCTTTCTCAGATGAATTTTCTGACCTTTTGGATGATTTATGACTAGGTCATGACAAAATTTCTAATGTGACACACTCATACAGCTATCACAGCAGAGAGCAAAATTATACTTAAAAAATAATAGTCTTTATTCTGAAGAAGTAGCTGTCTGATCTGTTTGATCTCTGGGCTTAGTAGCTCTACTGTATTTTCCTCTTTTCTCATGTTTTGGCTTTATAGCTGTCACCAGTTTCATATGAATCATTGCAGTCCAGTGCTGAGCCCACCAATGTCCTTCAAGAGTTAATCCATTTTTTCTGCTCTGGACAATTCATCCATTTGCTGTAACCTGCCCTAAACACCCTTTTAGGAGTATTCCTGGCCATTGCACAGTTGTCTGCAGTTTGTGTTGGGTTTTGTAATTCCCATCAGAAAAAATCTCTTTTTAAGGCCAGCTTTGAAGATAATTAATCAGTTCTAATGCTTTGGAGATTTTTTTTTTTCATTTCTCTTAGCAATTGTTGGGAATTTCAGAGTAAGTGAAATATGTTCAACTGTATCCTTGTGAAGTCCTAGCCATCCTGCTTAGGATGTTACCCAGCTCTATTTGACGTGTAAAATAAGTTGTCTTGAAAATTTCAGAAGAAATACCTATTTATGATGCATGGCTAGAAGAATACCACTTTTCTTTTTCAGACTTTTACTCTCAGAGTTTTCAAAGATTTCTCTCAACATTATGTCAGCAAGAGACTGTAGTCTGTCACTGTCCTGTTAATCTTTAAGGATAATCAGAGTGATGTAGGATGACTACTAGTGCTACTGGAGAGTTACACACAAGGATGTAGACCATCTACCATCATTTGGAAGTAAAGTAATTGCAGATGTTTTTGTACACAACAGGCAGTCTTCTATGGCAGGTTTCTGTAAGTATCTGCAGTGCTGTAGCAGAGTATCAGGTTTCATTGATTTCTGTCTTCTATTTTAAAGTTTTTTACCTGCAGAGTTTGGAAATAGAGAGGAAGTTATTATTTAGGCAAATCCTTGCCTAATTAGAGGAAGATGCCAATTAATTCCAGGTGGGTCATATGGAATTTCTTAAGGGTTGATTTTTAGCTTTTGTTCTAGCTGGAAATTCTGCTGTGCCTGTAGTGATAGATTTTTAAAACCGTATTTGGCTAACCCCAAAAAACATGTCTAGTTTGTGCACCGCTGAAACTTTGCTGGTAAGTACATAATTGCTCTTAATCCAGAAAATCATAAGGAGCTTTTTGTCCTTCATATCCTTTTATTGAGACACAGACTTCTTGCCTTGGATTTCCAAACTTCCATGCTTTTTGAGACTTTAATTAGAGCTTGTTATTTGTATTTTAAGTATACCAGATTGATAGCATTTGAGAAGACACTGAACTCTGGATGCTTTGTTTGAGAAGGATACATAAAGTTTGTGAAACTACAGGTCCTCTGACCAATCATTTCTAGATTTCAGTGGAGAAATGCTGAAGAACAGCAGTGATTATCCTTCTACTATCTTCAAAGTATTTCTAAATTATTTTTCTTGTGATAATTATAACTATTGTGGGGGGTTTTTTTTGAGCCAAGACAAAGGATTCTTATTATAAAACCAGAAGTAATTTAAAATATTTTAAAGATTATTTTCATAGTGGAGCAATTATTGTATCTCATTAGTTTCCTGTCTAATGAATCAGTCTTCTTGCATTCATCTAATATAATGCTCTAGGTTAAAAAGCCCAATCAAACAAAAACCCTCCCAAAACTCCCTCTTTAAAATTTCTTCTGAGGTGAGTTTTATTTTTGAAATGAATACTTTCAATTGATTATTTATATATATTGTGATGGCTTTTGATATTGTAGTCTACTGAGGAAATTATTAACATTTTAGAATTGCTTTAGCCAAGTACATTTTTAAATTTATTAAGATGTTTATGGAATTGTTTTAACCTCTACTGAAACAGATGGAACTCTCTATTAATGTTTGAAGAACACTTATCACAGAGATCGTCTTTCTTTTCCAGATTTTTCACAAAATGAGCACAACTGCAGTTAAACAGGGTGGTCAGTAATGATGCATCTCAATACCTGTCAAAAATCAATTGTTGCAAAATTGCAGAGACAGTTTGTTTGGGTCTCATATTACTGACATTTCATCCAGTTCATTTTTCATGCTACAAGATGGACTCTGGCGCTAATGGATAATGTGCCTGAAAGTTCCTATTGGCATGTGATACTCTTTGCACACTTCTACTGGAAAACAAGCTTAATATTTAGATGAATATGCAAGTATTTCAGTGATGGAAGAGCTATATTTTCATGAGGGGCTAAAGTTAAAGGGAAGGTTATTTGGATAAAAGATATCCAGGCCACTCTAGTGGGTCCATAAAAAATTTGAAGATGAGACTCTGTTCTTTGCATATAATAATGTAAAAGGGCAGAAAATAATGAAAATTTGAGGCTAGCATTTATGTAAAATGTGAAAAAGGTCAAAATTAAAGGGAAATAAAACAAATTAACTGGAAATTATGGGAGTTTGATCACAGGGAGTGTTTGGTTTTGCTTTAGCCTCTTCAGCTGCTGGAAGCTCGAGTTCTGCGTGAGAAATGCAGATGCATTGCTGGCTAAGTGTCTAGGGAAATAAAGAGCAATAGTTTGACAATTGTATGCCAAAGTGGCATTTTCTGAAGGCCAGTAAAGCAACGCATAGGTGAAAAAGGATCTTAGCCAAAGTATACTTGCTGTCATGTTGATTATCATTTAAACTAGCTAAGATTTTTTTTTAGATTAGCCCTGCAGGATTTTACACTGATTATCTTAATTTTATGTAACAAAATTCATTATATGAGTATCTGTTGCTGCTGTAGAACAATTAAAGTTTCATGTTTTAATAGTGTTTCCATGAGGAATATATACTTACTCTTTGTGCCAAAATCTTTTTCCATTATGAAAACATGTATCATTTACAAGTGGTACTAACCAATGATCAGGTTCAATAAAAATCAGTAAGTTGGTGAAATATTCCATTTAGTTCTAGTAAGGGAACTGGTGGCATTTCAAAATTAGAAGTAATTTCTATGTCATTTTGCAACTCAGTATTTTACCCAAATGGGGTTATGTGTATTCTAGTTACCCTGTTAAAGTAAAGAATTAAATTAAGGAAATATTCGATGTCAGAAGGTTTTTTCAAACAGTTCGTAAAATAAGATGTCTTTCCTGCTGGTAATTTCCTAGATCATTGCATTTCAACTGGCAACCTGTTTGTGATGTCTGCCAGTGGCGCTGCGCTGTCACAGTTCTGTTTTTGCACAGAATGGAAGCAAAATACTTCTCTGATTTAATATTTAAAGTCAAGAACAGATCAAGTGATGGATCCTACTTTAAATACTTTGCCATTATTTTAAAGCAATATTTGGTTACAAAGGAGATTTCTCAAAACTTTTGCGCAAGAATCTCTTCAATTAATTCTTATTGCCTTTGACTTAAGATAAAAGAAGTACGGAATATAAACAACATATCCATCTAATTGTTGGATTTCTGTAAGCAAAAGAAAACAAACTTAACTTCTGAAAACTCTTAAAATTGGCAGATAATTAAAACATGCTACATTTTATATGTTTCATTATGAGCAAGTTGTGACATCTTGATTAGGTGACCTAGGGGGTTTTTTTGTTGTTGGTTTGGTTTGGTTTGGTTTGGTTGGGTTTTTTTTGTAATCCCTTTAAGATGGCATCTTTTCCATGTCCATCTTTTCCACAAAAAGTCATATAGAAACAAGTAAGGTGTGTAATAGGTATTCTTTTCCTGCCCTTGCTCCATGATATTTTTGTAAGGCTATTTCCAGTATCGTCCATGATTTCTTTTAGTCTTAAATTAGATATATTCATCCTTTCTCTCTTCTCCACTCTCTCTTCTTTCTTTCTTGGCCCCCATATAAAAAAGGGGGAAAGTCCACTTTTTTATATTTATAAATTTGAGTTACCTTAAACAGTTTCCAGTAACTCAACACAGAAAATTAATTGCACTGTTTTTTTAAAAGAAAAAGATGTCCTGGAGCCCATTAGTGTGTGGTGCACTGGTCAAATGGGCTGAGAGGTGCTGTGACCCAGGGATGAGACTGGACAACCTCAGTGGAGTAGGAACCCCTGAATCTGATACTACTTGTGCTATCAAACCAGCCAGCTGAGGTTGGGAAGGGAGGAGGGAAATTAGGTGAATCATTAGTTCTTCGCTTAATTTTCATTCTTGCACCATGAAATTAGGACTATTTTGGACTATTTGACTCCCCTGTGGAAGTGCGCAGGAGCACAAAGATAAAGCCATTAAAAAATACAGATTTTATAGACATTCTAGAAGCCACCTCAGGAGTTTAGGCATGTGAAAGGGCTGTCATTACTCCTACTTTAAAATCAGTGGCTAAGTCCTTTTAAAGAATCACCAGCTTTTGTGCAAATCAATAAAATTTTCAGCAGGGAAAGGGTTAGGATTTAATTTTGATCCTGCAATCACTGCTTATATTTTCCTATTATCAGTGAAAAAGGTTGTATTTGTAAATAATTCTCTATTAGTTTTTCAGAATTTTATGTTTTGATTTTGTCTGGTTTGAAGAGAACAGAATACCTGGAAGTGATCTGATGTTAGCTTCTAAGAGGCTTTTGCTTGTGTCTTACACAAGAGACTGTAATGGAAACTTAGTAACGGAGGGTGAAAGGTAAAGCCCTGTTACTGATTAAAAAGAGTAAAACAGCAACCTTCCTATCATTTTGCAGGCATTTTCCAGCATGGAAAATGATTGTTAAGTAGAAATGGAATTACTAGAAATTTTCTAGAAGTTTTTATAGGAAAACAACATTCATAGCAACTGGAAAGATTTCCCTTTTTTGATACAGGAGAAAAGATCACTATTAGCCTTTCCAAATAAAAAATTTTTAAAGAAAAACTGATTTCCTTAAAATTTTTAAAGAAAACCCATCAAAACCTCCTCACGAATATTCCAACAACAACACAAAAAATCCAAGTAAACTGAAAAAAAGAGATTGGCTGAGGTGAAAAAGAGTAAGTTGAAGGATGATAGTCCTACATGTAGGATTGGAAAATAAATTTTCAGTTGGTTAATTCAGGTAATGAAGAAAGTGATAACTAAAACCGGGTGACCTTAAAAACTTATAAAGGAAGCCCATTCAAAACAACTAAAAACTATTGTATCTGTACATATTTATATAACTTCTAATAATAACTCAGATCCCCATTATTTGGGTAAAAGGCTTGGTGGTTTTTGGTTTTTAAGTTTTGAGATTTAAGTACTACTTTTCCATGCCAGTTGCATTTGCATAGGCTGGGACAATTTCTATGAAATGTGCCTAATTACCTACCTAAGTTGCCATTAGAAGAAAATATACATGGTCATTAGTATTTGGCTCAAATAGGGACTAGTTGTCAGAAACTGAATACCTTTTTTTTTAAGTTGGCTTCAGTTCAGTATGTTATGAGTTCCATCAGCCTTGTGGAAAAGCAGAATGTTATCCAATAGCTTACATCTCAAAAAATGCACAGTGCATTAATTTGTTTTCTGGTCTTTCTGCTTGCTCTTATTGAAAGTTTGTAACTTCATGCCTCTAATGAAGAAGCGTACTCATGCTTCAAATGGTGATGGTGCCTTCCTCATGCTCCTTCCCAAGCTGCAGTGTGGAGATGCATCTGATGCTCCTTTCCCAGGTGTCCAGGGAGATGCAAATCAGCTTCATTCCCAGTCTTGGCAAGACATAGCATTGCAGTTTATTTTCAATTACTTGATCAATTACAGATCAAGTGTTTGTTAGTTTTAACTTGGATTTTCCTAGTTCTTCTTTGTATTTACAAAGTTTGTATTACAGACTTTTCTATCTGAATTTCCTGTCTATATTTATCCTGTATTCAAGGTGTGGATTTGGGCCAAAAAAGTATGTGTGGATTTTTTTTTTTACAGATAGTATGGCTTTAAATAGTTACTTTCCTTCTCCAAAGCTTCTCCAAAACTCTGATTTTAGACTTAGGGACAGCACTGTGAGTCAGCACTACAAACATTTTCTTTAGACCCCTGGGAATATTTTGAATTCAACAAATGATAGCTAGTAGCTGCTTGGGATATGCTTAATATTAGGTTACATGACTAATTCATGGATTAGAATAAATAATAGGAATTTGTGCCAATGTAGCCCTTCTTCTTTTTACATATGAAATGATGCAGGATTGCAGAGTTATTCTTCCTGCTTGTATTAGTCTAATAGTATATGATTATTTTTATAGGATGTACTGTATTTCTTTTACAGAAGTCAGGATTTGAGGTATTTTTCCAAGTACAAGCTCAAAAAGAATTATTAAAGAAAAGGTGAGAGAATTGATAAATGATAATTTTATTTTAATCTGTACAACATTCTGTAGGAACTAGTTTCAGTAATCTGCTTAAACCACAAAAATCTAAAATAAATATATTTTAATAGATAGGAAGCCCTTTAAAAAGTGTGGAATTATAATTTATTCTCTTCAGAACTTATGCTGTCGTATCATTATAGAGATAGCCTACATTACTGTTGAGCTATATAAAGATTCTTTTTCTCTCTTGAATGTTTGTGATCATTTTAAGCACAGTAACACATAGATTGCACTGGATTTTTATTCTCAGAAGCATGTCAGAACCACTAAAATGTAATAATCTAGAAAAGATTCTTGCTGGCACCTCATGAATCCCCTTATGAATACTAGTACATCTTCTCATAACCCATCAGAGCTGCACAAACTGTACAAAATATGTTTCTTTTTCACTGTGCATGTCAAAAGTTGTGTTTGTTACAGTTGGTTGCAAAGTCAAGGGGTTGCCATGGTTCACTAAGGCCCAGTCCTGCTAGCACTTTTGTTCATATTTAACTGATGAAGTATATGTAGTTATAGGGGGCTTGCACACGGATCTTCATGTGCAAAGTTAGCACCTCTCGTTGTGTAAAACTCTACATATTTTTGGCCTGTAGCTGTGCGACTGCACCTATGAGACAATTCAGAGTCAACAGCAGAGCAGCTTTTAATGAGTTTATCACTTCAGTACCTGCAGTACTTTGTTCAGTCTGTGCAAGAGTTTCACAAATTAATGGTTGAAGGGGGGGGGGGTTCGTACATTTAAAATTCCCTGAACATGAATGTCTGCATAAATCTATAAAAATATGTTCCTTTTTACCACTCTACGGAAAAGTCTTAAAAGCAGTCTTCCATAGGAAAATAAAATAAATACAATAATTTTCTCTTTCAGTTCATTCTCTCTGATGTGGTCAACTGTTTCCTGGCAAGAAGAGAATTACTGATCAACTTCTTTATGGAAAGAATGTGCTATGAAAGCCCTTGGGGTATGCAAGTTAGAGAACTGTTGGATGAGGCATTTTATATTAATCCAAGTATGATATAGTTGCTAAGTCTCTAAAGTCAGAACTTAAGCTATAAAGTAATGTTTTTGATCAAAACACAGTTGGATTTGTAACTGGAAATAAACTCCTTCCTCTGAGAGAGAAGCTGGATATGCTATTGCAGGTAACTGCCACCAGACAGCACTCTGTATGCTCAGTCTTGTCCAAAGAGCACCAGGTCTGGCATCCTTCACTGATACCCCATTAGACTCCATTCCTTCATGAACATCTCTCTGATATTGCTTTCTCACACACCCTGAGGCGCACAAATACACTTCGCAGTTGAATCCACAAAAACAATGCTCTGCTGGGTGGTAACATGGTCTTCTTGTTTCGAGCATGCATTACTGAAAACACACACAAAAACTATGAGTGTCTGTCCATAGGACCTTTGATCCAAACACTACGTAAGGGGGACATACTAATCCACCCCACAGTGCACTAGATCAAGGCGCGACAGATGGAAGGTATTTTATTTCACTAGCCAGGGCACTCTCCCTGCCTCTTGACCGGCAGCCAGGACAGTTCTAGGTTTTAATGCCTTTAGCAGTGTAGCTCCTGTGTGCTCCTGTTCCCAGGATTAAGTTTTAGAAAGTCAGATGAATCACAGCAGCCCAGCTCCTCAGTCTTTGTAATGATCCATAAATTTACTGGTGTTACCTGGGATGAATTGTTATCACAGCCAGGAGATGGGCAATATGACAAGAGGCAATGGGCAGAAACTGATGTACAGGAAGTTCTACCTAAATATGAAGAAGAACTTCCTTAATGTGCAGGTGACCGCACACTGGAACAGATTGCCCAGAGAGGTTGTGGAGTCTCCCCCACTGGAGATATTCAAGAACCATCTGAGTAATTCTCAAGTTATTCATGGCTATGTTAGGGAGTGCTAGTTTGGTAAAAAAATGCCTAGATATTGTCACAGGTCAGAGTGATGCTCCTTAAAAGTAGTTTTCATGTATTTCTGCACAAGAAGCCTACCCTGCAGCACAACTTCTGATTGGGTATTAACTGTGAAAGAGATAAAGTTCATATTAATAAAGATGAGGTCAACACAAGGGAAAGAATTAGTATTGTCATCATTAGAGCTTCAACAAACAACACCTTTCTCTTAACACCTTTTTGCACTTTAAGAAAAGAATTCCCTTGGATAATGTAAGCTGGACTCCTGGTCTTGAAACATGGCCCACCCCTGTGGAGCACACTCTTCTTGGAGGCATTTCTCCTTGGATGTGGGAGAGCTGAGGAAAGGTTGTATTCTTTCCTTGCATGTGGCTGCAGGAAGCAGGACTTTTCTTGAGGGAAGGAAGAGGTGCCTTCTCTGCTTCTGGAGCACTGGCAGAGTTTACACTCACAGAAAACTAAAAGCTGAGAGAAAGTTACAGAGGCTGTCACATAACGTGTTTTTCTGCATATATTCGTAGGGAAGACTTTTCAATGATGAGAAGCAAAGGGCTTTTATCTGCAAGGTTTGAGTTTTAACTGAACAAAAATAAAGTGATTTAAACACGAGTGTTTAAAAGGAAACAATATGCCATGAATAATATTGACTGGAAATGCTACTACATGTTTGGAGTGGGGTTTTAATAAAAATACAGCTGCAAACTGTACATTGGGGGTTGGTTTATGCTGGAAGCTAATTTTTAAGAATCTGAGGTTTATTTATTGGTTGTGTCACGGGAATATTTGGCTTGTTCTAGTTCCAGTGTTCAGCATTTTTGCATTTCAAGCCATATAAAGGAGTACAAGATCTATGGTACATCTACCCAGTTCAACAGAATGGGCTCTAACCAGGCTCTGTAAATATACTGCCTTCTGTGTTGTTTCTACCACAGCAATACTTTAAAAATTATTTATATTCTTCTAAAATTTACTCAACAAAACCAGTTTTCATGCTGTGCTATTGCATTTAGGTCTACTGCAAAGTATCCTTCAACATGCTTGAAAGCCAGTTTGTTTTTCACAAGGGCTGTGGAAAGATTTTGCCTTGGTATCCCAGTGGGATACCAAGTTTGACATCTACATTTCCTCCAGGATGTGTGAAAGGTTTCCCTGTAGGGGAAATTACGCTACTCTCTCACTGCATGAGGGAGTATACAGCGTGCATTCTGTATGCACACACACAGGTGTGTTTAAATGTAGAGAATGGCAATCCAGTTGGATTTTGTGTCTTCAAGAAAGTCGTGATTTATCAGAACCACCTGCAAGACTTTCTCCCTCTCTGTCTGCCTGCCTGCCTGCCTGCCTTGGCTGGGCAAATAGCTGACAAGCTCTCAGCCCTCCAATCGCTTGGGCTGCCAAGCCTCCACCCCTTGTCACCAATGGCTTCCACGCTACCTGCAGCTGGCTTTTAGAGCAAGTGTCTTAATAAAATCACTTTCAGTCATTACTCTTCTATTTATAACGGCAGGAGTTCGGGACTGGGTAGGAAAAGCAGAAGTTTGCCCAGCAGAAGTTGCTCTGAATCAGGTTTGTAATGATGTTTACTGCTGAAAGAAGTAACCTGCAAGCAACATAGCTTATCACAGGAAACTTTGCCTTTAACGTACGTGCTTTTTGAGTAGCAAGAGCTGTGGTATACAGTTTGTTTACAATACAGCATTATTCTGTCTTTGGCAAAGTGCAAAGTACAGTGCTAATATTTAGAAGATGCAGATTATGTTTTCCTTCCCTGTCTGACTGGAAAGTGTTTCTGCTTTTGGATGATAAAGCTCTCCTTTTCTGTTTTATGCATCGTAGACTTCTGTTACAGAGTGCTGCTTTCCAATTTTAGCACTTAAGTATTATTGAAATACATTACTTTAAATATTCCAAGGCATCAGGAGTTTTGTGAAAGTCTTTGGAACAATATGAACTTTTAGGACACTTGCAGTAAAATCATGTGTTGGCTGTGCGTGTGTGTACACGCATACATATGGAAATCATAGACAATACCTAGTTTTGCTTCATCTCTGAATTCTTTTACTTTTATATATTAGTGCACAAGATCTAATCAATGCAATACTGCAATTTTGGATAAGGCTAAATGTACTTAAGGGCAAACAAAAAAAATTTAATCAATTCTATAAATGGAAAATATATAAACTTTTACAGATTTTTCAGGAAAATGAGGCGAAAGGAAGAGGCTAAATTAACCTGTATTAACCGGTATATATTTATATTTTCCCATTTTCAGTATGTTAAAAACTTATTGGAGTGTTGTCTCCTGAATTGGCATGCTGTTTAAAATGTTAAATTATTGTACCTAAAATTTATAGTATATTATATAATATTAGCTCAACAGAATAGTTTTTAAGTAAAATATCTTTACATTACTTTGGCTTCAGGAGTCATTAAACATACTTCTCAATAACAGTATTAAAACTTTCAGATGTTTTATATTGCTTTATAACAGTTGCCTTCCATATGAGATTTTTATCTTTTTTTATTAGAGCTCTTAACTGAAAATTTTGTAGGAAAAGCTGAATGGTAACTACAGGGAAACTTTGTATTTTCTCACATGTAGCTTGAGTTTAATGTGTAATAACTTAAACTGCTTATGAGACATAATTAAATTAAAATGTGATTTTAATGGAAATAAAATTGGTTATGCATGATGCAAGTTACTTTTTTTGCTCCAATATCCACTTTTTTTTTGCATTTTATTGACTCCTGTTTGGGATAGGAGTCTAGGTTAGGTTATTTTTACATGGAAAATACTTTGCAGAAATGGTAGATTTTACAGGACTGTGAAGCAGTCAAAGCAGTTTTAAATATGAATACAGTCCTTGCAGATGGAGACTTTGTTCCTTGCATTGTGTTTGTAGTTACAAGTCTTTTGACATCAAACTTTTCGTGCCAGAAGAGGGTTAACAGTAGATGACTATTAAATGTTCCTGATCATTCACCTGAATGAAGAGCTGGTATGAATTATAAGGCCGAACTCTTCTTCTTGGGTTGGCATTCAGATGTGTAGTGGTCAAACAGTAAATGATCTGGTTTACAGCTGGCCAGGAAAGGCTGAAATTAGGAAGATTCTACTAGCAGCTACTGTAGAGGGAAAAAAAATAAAACAAACCCACACAAAACCCCCAAACAAACAAAAAAAAAATCCCAAGACAATAAAGAACAAAAGTAATTGGAAAAATGCCTGTGCTTATTCAGGTACTCTGGCAAATACCATGAATGTTCATCAGACATGAGGAAGCTTTGTTGGTTTTTTTTCCTGCCTATGTTAGATATATCTGTCAAATTCTTTTCTTGTCTAAATTAAGTCCTCCTCTCCTGCCTGTCTCTTTGTTGAATGCAGTTGAAAGGGTAAAACTGTAAACAACATTGTGGACGGCATTCTTTCTAGGAATGCGTTCAAGGAAGGAGGAGGTTTCAGTGTGGGCTGATCATTGGTCCTCAAGTCTAAGGCAGTTGAACTGGGACCTCCCTTTTTCAGAGGATTGTTGGAGGCGTATTCTGTGTTACAGAGTAATCTGTAGCTAAATTAAAACTTAGTCCAAAAGAGATTTGAGAAGTGCAGTGGCCCAGCGCATGCAGAGCCAGAGAAGTGCCACCTCAGTTGTACACAGCAAAAGGGACGTGTCAAAGTCGGTGACAAATGGACTTCACAGGTGTTTGCTTGTGACAAATGTCTCTGTAACACAGACTTCACCAAAGTGGAGCCTAGGACAGGTTTGAATGCACGAGAGAAGCATCAGGTTGGGTCTGCTCCTCACCTTAATTAGAAGTACCTGCACACTGTTAGTGAATGCAAGGGCATTTTCCATTTTTGGTTTCTTATCTCTAATTGCCTATGCTTAAACTCTGTATAAGCTCAGGATTCAGTCTTTTCTCTGTTTAAACTGCGTGAACAATTCAGCCCACCCTGACTAATTCTACTTGCAGGCTACATGCTGTTGTTCAAAGGCAGGCAGATATCCAAGTCTGCTCCAAGAAATGTAGGACAGGTGTGCCAGAGATGCCTCGAAAGCACTCGCTTCCTTCTTGATTGATTACCCAATATATTGACAAAAACCCCCTTTCCCAAGCTGTCAAGTGTGCCTCTCCAGGAAGGCTCAGAGAAAAGCCAGTGCTCAGAGAAGAGCTATGCAGGATATTTAGCAAGTGCCCAGGCCAGCGCTGGCAGAGCTCGTGGCAGCAGAGGCCAAGATGAAGCAGAGGCCACAGTGTGCTAGGACAAGGCAGGCTTAGGCTGCAGCAGGGAAAGGAAGAAGTAAAAAGGAGCAGTTAGGAAGATACTCAATCCTGCTGGTCAAAAAGTAGGACAGATAATTTTTTATTGTGTTCACTTTACCCTACTTCACGTTCCTCTATGTCTAAAGATTGACAGAAAAGAAAACCATGAGATTTGTCTCAAAGGAATAAGATCTGTGAGCCTGCAGCAATAAGACCGTTTTTAAGAGCGTGTAGTGGCAGTCAGTGTAAGCTTATCTAGGACAATACTGCCACCAAAAGGCATACCCAGCTGTTAAGTTTTCTGCTTCTGTAGGTTTGTATTTGAGCATGAGACGTGCTTAGCCCCAGTGTTCTGATAAACTGTGCTTGTGAGTCAGTACATGTCAGCACTGAGTCATTGCCCAGGCTGTTCTCTTACACTGGGTAATGCATTAACGGATCTGCTTTACAAGTGACTCCTCAGGAAAAGGTTACACTTGTCAGTGATTTCTGAAGACACTTTGTCACCTCTTACTTATGTCTTTTGGTCCTGTGTGAAGGCCAAATATCTCTGTAAGTTCATCAGTTCTTCCTGCTGCACCATCCTAAAGAGTAGGAAGTCTTGGAATGTCTCAGCCATGTCTGACATAGAGTACTGCTCTTGGTACACAGCAACAGAAGTTGTGAAGCTGGGTTCAGACATTGCTCACTATGCATATATGCATAGTAAGTATAGGAAGTAGTGCAAGACATTCTGGATTGCAGTAATTGTTGTAAAAGAACGTTTGTTCATCAAGTCCATGTTAGGATGGATATATCTAAAAAGATATGTTTCCCATGCATGAGGTGGTTTTTTTCTCTAGACACAAAGGATTTTTATATTGAACTTTGTCTTTGGTTGTGCTGCAGTTTGTAAAGGCTAAAGAAGAAAGGCTGGATTTGAGTCAGAAGAGGTGTTTCCTCTTACTGGCTTGTGGCCACCAAGAACCAGCCTCCTGTCCTCTCCACAAGAATCAGAGAAAGCAGAAAAACTCCTTCTATTTTGTCACAATGATTTCTTCTCAGCAGAGAAAACCATAATATCTCTCACCTGGCCACTGCAAGATGACTCTAAAACCTCCTTGTCCCAAATGTCAAAGAAGCAGAGCAATCTGAGATGTCGTTTGAATAACAGGAGTTTTGGAAATTGTTTAGTGCTCTGAGAACAACATCTGCCAGAGTATTTTTTTCATGTTAATGAAATACTAAATGAAATATCATTTGGGGGGAGAGGGAAATAATTCCTTAAAAAAGCTATGCTTTTGCAACATTGAAATCACTAAAGTGAAGGGCATGGAGTCACAAGAGCATTGCTGCCTGTCACCATGGGCTACAGACTAATAAGTATATTAATATAACATCCTAAGTGATTGCTACCGTTTCAGAAGTGTCATTATGAGGAAAAAAACATGGTAGTGGAGTCAGGAATACTTGTCTAAGTACAGCCCAGGATAGATAAACCCGAGTTTGTGGGAGTGGAGTGCCTAAGCCTCATGCCCAAAAAACGGCTACTCTTTCTGAAGAGCTCAGAATACACAGCAGGGGATTTTGCCTGAACACTTCAATGCTGATTACCCTCAGAAGATCTTGTGGATCTCTGCTGACATGAATATCATCTGAGTTCTGAAACTGATGTATGAAATCTCCTAAGTGGATGAAGTCTACATACCATGGGCAGATACTTACCTCTGGGAGTCTTGGCAGGCTGAAAGGCCTACCTAATTGCAGAAAAGCTTTGGAAACTTGCCTTCTGCCTCCTTCTACTGTCCTGGGCCAGCTATCACCTTTCTGAGCATTAAGCATCTCTGCCCAGAGCTATTCAATTCCATTCACTATCCTGTATCAAATTCCCTCTACTTGAAAGGGAATGGAGACCCTTTTTCTTCAGGATGCTCCTTGAAGACAGAAGTGGCATGTCTGAGTGTACTTGGGGAGCTATGACAGGAATAGGGAGAAACTGTATCTGCATGGATTTCTCTCTCACAAGGCGATTTTTTTTTTCAAGCAATCTCATGTCAGGGTGGCAGTTCTCTTGCTCTGACTCTCTGTTCTAGGATCTAACACAGTTAATTGAGCTATCCATCTTGATGCAAAGTCATTTCTGTTAGCGGATTGAACTGTTGTGAGTAGAAATGTTCTTAACTGGTCTAGGAAACTGATACAGACCAGGAAGGTATATACCAGCAGAATATCATCATCTACTCTACCTGGAGTACTGTGTCCAGTGCTGGGCCCCTCAGTTCAGGAAGGATATTGAGATGCTGGAGCAGGTCCAGAGAAGAGTAACAAGGCTGGTGAAGGGACTCGAGCACAAGTCCTATGAGGAGAGGCTGAGGGAGCTGAGGCTGTTTAGCCTGGAGAAGAGGCTCAGGGGAGACCTCATCCCTGTCTACAACTCCCTGGCAGGAGGGTGTAGCCAGGTGGGCGTCAGTCTCTTGTCCCAGGCAACCAGCAGAAGAGGGAATGGTCTTAAGCTGTGCCAGGGGAGGTTTAGGTTGAATTTTAGGAAAAAATTTTTTACAGAGAGAGTAAGCAGACATTGGAATGGGCTGCCCAGGGAGGTGGTGGATTCACTGTCCCTGGAAGTTTTTAAGATGAGACTGGATGTGGCACTTAGTGCCATGGTCTAGTAACCGTGGCAGTGTTGGATCAAGGTTGGATTTGATGATCTTGGAGGTCTTTTCCAACTCAGTTCATTCTATAAGTCTATGATAAATTAAATAGATTTTCAGTTCCCAGGAGGGTTCCACTTAAATCATGAGCAGAGTATAGATATTTATGATATGAGTTGCAAAGACAAACATCAGTTTGGGGAGATGGCAGATTGTATTGCTTGATTCTTACCAAACTCTTAGCCATCAACAATACAATTCAAACAAAAACATAAAGACAGAACTTGTACATTAATACTGCCTCTTTGAGATATTATGTTCTATGGGATGCCCGTGTCCTCCCTCCCAAGCAAATGCTTTGGACCCTCAGCTATAATTTGTTTGAGTTGGGAAGCTGGATCATTGCTGTTCATAACAGACACCCATGTATGGTGGATTGACCTTGGCTGGACACCAGGTGCCCACCCAGCCGCTCTATCACTCCCCAGCCAGACAGGGGAGAGAATAAGATGGAAAACAACTTATGGGTTGGGAAAAGGCAGTTTATTAAAGCAAAAGCAAAGCAAAAGCTTGTGCGCGCAAAAGCGAAGTGAAAGATAACAAAGTTTATTCTCTACTTCCCATGAGCAGCGATGGTTGACCACCTCTGAGAAGCAGGGCTTCAGCACACGTAATGGCTCCTCAGCAGGCAGCCACTGGAGACAACGAATGCCTGCCTTTCCTGCTCCTTGCCTCAGCTTTTATATCTGAGCTGATGTCATTTGGTATGGAATATCCCTTAGGTTAGTTCGGGTCAGCTGGCCTACTTGGGTCCCCTCCCAGGATCTTGCCCTTGATTGAGGAAGGAATGTTACAGTGTTGGTGCTGTGCTCAGCAGAAGCCAAAACATGGATGTGTTATCAACACCCTTCTAGCCACCAATGCAAAGCACAGCACTATGAGGGATACTATGGGGAAATGAACTCCAGCTCAGCCAGACCCAGTACCCCATGTCACAGGCCAGAGAAGTGCTACTCACGTGCTGGCCTCCAGGACCAGGCTGGTCACAGAATCTGGGCTTGTGGGCAAGAGCTGATTGCACCCCACACTGCAATGTACACTCAGAATATTGAAGAACTGCAGCTGGCATGGGATGAGCAGTTAGCCCATCAGGGTTTTTTAGATAATTGTCAGGGAGAAGCGTACAAGATTTCTTGAAGGATAATTAAATCTGGGAAACTTCACTGGTGCAGGAGAGAGTAGAAACACTTTTAATCTGATTTCAAGCAGTTCTCACTGAGCAAATTGTAAAGGCAAAAGAGATGTGTTTGAGGACAAAAGGAGATTGAATTGGCTCTGTCAGAATGCTGTATTTTAAAGCTTTTGCTGTTTATAGCCTTGATGGATGCCAAAAATCCTTATTTATGTTGGTGTTGATCCTTATTTTAGAAGTCCTTATGATATATGAGATAATATACTGTTTCTGTTTTAGAAATGGTTAAGAAGTGGCCATTAGCAGATAAATAGATAAAATCTCTTCCTTTTTTACAGCAGTGTAGTAAACCAAAAGATAACAAAAGATCTTTTTTTCCTGGGGACATAAGTAGTAAATATAAAATTAGGAATGTTATATCCCTAATTTCTTTTCCTGGGGAAAAAGCAAATCCTAGCTTATTTAACATCACAGAAGAGTGTAAATGTATTAGTTAGTAGATGTGATTAAAGTTCTTTATGTAAATACTTTTTTCATTGTTTTTCACCAGTGTCTGTGCTATCTGTTACATTCTGCAATGATTTCTTTTATTTCACAGCTCTACATCCACCATGTTGCCCTGTGGACCAGCTTTGTCCTTTATTAGGTGTCTGGTGCGGAAGAAGAATATCAGTGGTGAAAGCCTTGAGGACACCAAGTTGTGCCGATGCTTATCGACTGTGGACCTGATAGCCCTGGGAGTAGGAAGTACCCTTGGTGCTGGTGTTTATGTCCTTGCCGGAGAAGTAGCCAAATCTGATTCTGGACCTAGCATCGTTATTTCTTTCCTCATTGCTGCCCTTGCCTCTGTGATGGCAGGTCTCTGCTATGCTGAATTTGGTGCTCGCGTCCCCAAGACTGGTTCTGCATATTTGTATACTTATGTTACTGTTGGTGAACTGTGGGCTTTTATCACTGGCTGGAATCTCATTTTATCCTATATTATAGGTAAGCTGAGGAACAAACACGGGTCTTGGTGGTTTCTGAGACAGAAGATATATGATAAAGATTTAGGTCTGTCTTTCTTTTCTGTCTCTGTACTTAGCTGCTATTGCTTTTTGGTCCTGGTGAGATTAAATAACCAAAGTAATTTGTTTAGGTTGTTTCCTCCTGTGCATCCCTATTGCAAACAGGTTTTTTTGCAAGATATTTTTGTAAGAGTGTGTTTTGAGAAGTATGAACCACATACGTTGTATGAAAATTGGGTCAGACAATTCAGTGATGATGCACAAACGGGATTTCACTGCTCTCTTTGGTCAGCAAGAATAATTTCAATAAAATCAATAAGCATTTTTTTCAGAATATACACAGCAAGGACATTTACAGGGACCCAATCTCACTTCAAGAAAGTCGTGGTGTTTAAGTACTAATTTGCTACTATAGCATCATGCTAATTAAGCACTGTCCTATCAGGTAATCCCATGAAATACAAAGTTGACCAGATCTGAAAAAAACCAATGCTTATATGGCAGATATTCAAATAACTACCTCAGTGCTACAGCAGAGACAACATTTTTTGATACAAAAATTATTTCTTCCAAACTTCCATTATGTTATATTTTGTTTTAGCACGCCTTAGTCATACAAACTGTGTTTTGTATGAACACACCTAGCTCCTGTACCTAACTACAGGATGGTTGCCCAAATCATTAAAAAATTTATATGCCCCAGTATTGTACTAAAGTGTATTTCATGATAGGAGAGTTGTAAAAATAAGGTTGCATTTGGCCATGTGCACTCTTTACCACAGGAGAGTATTAATTTTAAATACTAACTGTAGCAACACATATCTTGCTAATGATTTTTTTTTTTTTTTGCTTTACTTCCAGGTGGGCAAACTTTCCTCCATGTTCTTTCTTAAAGTGCTTTCTTACATTACTTTATATTGTTTAAAATATGTCATATATGTACCTTTAGAAACAAGCTTCTTCCAGAATGACATCAGATATAAATTATGAAAATGAAATAATTTCTGCAATATTTTGAGAATAAGTGGCACACAAATTTTTATATTTTAGTTGTAGAATAATATGTTACCATTTAACTACATACAAAAATTCTATTAAAGTTCTTCAGCAAAACAAACTCAATTGTAGCATAAGCTCTGCTTTTTAAAATGCAAATAGCAACAGGCTTAGTTTTATTTATTCTTTGCTAGAAATAGCTATATCCTGCTGTATGTATGCAAAACCCTAAACATGCGTGTGTTTTATGAAGGTACATCAAGTGTAGCGAGAGCCTGGAGTGGCACCTTTGATGAACTTCTTGGAAAACGGATTGGTCATTTCTTCGGTACCTACTTCAAAATGAATTATTCTGGGCTAGCAGAGTATCCTGACTTCTTTGCTGTATTCCTTATATTACTTTTAGCAGGTAAGACAATATATCGCTTCATTTATGATGGTTGTGATGTTTTACAGACAAAAATGCCAAACTGTAGTTTGTATTTTACTAGAAATGCCTTAATAATGTTTAAGGAAGTTCGGATGCACATTTTGTACTGGCAGAAAGGCTCTGTGAATTAAATGTATATAATCAAATTTTCATGTGTACCCTCTTCTGTTGAAGCTGAGATGTGATATAATTACTTGCCAGTACTTCTTTTATAAAACCCATGATACAGATTGATGGTAACAGGAAAATTATACAGTTCTGTGTGTTTTCATGGCTTTATCACTGATAAATGCTTTCAGAGGGACCTTAAGGTTAAGCTCTGCAGTTCGGTGATGTGATGTGGTCTCCTTAAAGAAATGTGGGCATTTGTAAGGGGTTTTTGCTCTCTAAATTGTTCGTGGTTTTTTGTGTAAAATAATGTTCTTCTCTTTAAGTCTTCAGAAGAGTTGTCTATCCTAGAATTTATTTGAGCTAAAGGGCACTCTAGGGTACTGGCATGAAGCAAAAGACCAGTTTGAAACCTGAGTAAAGCTTTCATGTCTACTCTTCTCAGTCTTGTTTCTTTTTCATCTTTACTCATGTATCATTTTTTTACATCACAAAAATTGACACCAACTACATGCTATTTGAGGGATCAGAAAAACTAAAAAATACTGCAACTTATTTCCTGTTTGCATTAAAAATTCCTTTCCACAAGGAAACATTCTTACTGCCACTGGGAGTGAAGGAAGCAGGAAGAGTATTCTAAAGTGTATAGTTTGTTTTCAGGCAATACTAGAAGCATTTAATTATTCAGCAGAAGTCTTGTCATGTTCAGTCTCTCTATTGATCAAACCAAAGCAGGAACTTTTCTTCTCTGGAAAGTGAAACTTTTTATATGTATGTAACCTCCTGTTCTCTTGTTCTATTACGAGTGGCTTTTTTTTGGACCCAGGAAAACATTTCTGTTTGACTCCTAATGCTAGAATGACTGACCAGTGCATCTGAAGCTCTTATTAGGTCTCTGTACACAAAAGGATGAGTTCCTACACTTAGGAAGATCCGGGAGTTTACTTGACAAGGTTTAGTCCAGCATCCTGCCATGTTTGTGGCTCAGAATTGCCTATAGGACCAGTTTAGATCCTTATGTCCTCAGGTGGGATGGACATTTCAGTTTCACCTCTTCCAAATAAAGGAGGAAAAAGTAACACTTTGAATAGCAGAGCACTGAAACTCCACAAACCGAACTATACAGTGCTAGTACAGATGCTGCCACTTTCTGTGTTTTCTCCATTACCATTGCTGCTTCAGAACATAAGAATTAGAGGTTCCTGATAGAAGGCAAAGTGTTTGTCCTGTGCTTCGTCACTGCCCCTGAGTTTTCATTTGTGTCCTGTCTTTTCATCCTCAGTTGCCTCTCCTGGTGTCTGTCGTAAGGAGCCAAACCCCCAGTGAGTGAACTGGGTGGAATTCACTGCTGAGAGGAGAGGCAGTGGGGATGGATCAGGGCTGTGTAGGCTGAGCATGACACAGTAATTGGATTTTGAGCTGTGCAAAGCTGAATCATAGGAATAGCAGGTGATGTTTTACAGAAAATATTACGTGCTAAGCACAAGGAAAAGTACACAAAAATCTGGTTTGGGATTTTTTTTCTACAGAAAGGACTTAAAAAATGCACAAATTATGAATCATACTGTATTAGGCTGACTAAGACACTAACTTTTTGGAAAAAACTGAGCTGAAGAAACCATACACTTATTTCCAGTAACAATGCTGTTGGTGAAGAAAAATATATCTCATAAGATAACTTCTGTGTTCTGATAAGATAGCAAATGTCTCATTAGTGGAGTCAGAAACTTTTCAGACATGATTTTGAGAGGCTTAAAATTTTCAGACTTAATCTCTAAATAATGAGGTAAAGTATGTATGTGATAATAGTGGAAATGCTTAGAGCGTAAAGGACCTCTGAAAGCTTTCCAATTGTATTTAATTTTTCCTGATCTGTTCACTGCCTGCTCTTCCATTAAACTGTTAGTACACTTAAAATTGTTATAAATCTAATGACACAGTATAATCCTGATAGAATAACTTTCAGATTGTTTAAGTGCACTACTCTGTAAGCTAAAGGATGTGTATTTCATATCATACTTTTTTCTAGGATCTCTATGCATCAGTGTTATGAACAGGAGGCATGGATTTCTTTTAAAGGTTTCATTATTGAACTAGGAAATGGGACTTACTCTGTGATGAATGTATTCTAGAAAACGTGGAGTGAATAGGTTACATTATTAACCTAATAATTTTACTTCTATTCTTAATCTAAAGAATAATTGTTCTGTAAGGACAATAGATTCCACCAACCTGTTTTTACAAAGCATAGAATTCTTGTAGCTATTTTTGCTCCATGGATTAAAATAGAGATACGGATTTGCATCTCAGAGAAGCAGTAAGTAGCCATTGATCAAAATATTTTTAAATACTTAAAGAATACCATTAAAGAAGCTTTTTCTTTTGTGGTTTCCAATACATTTGCCTATTGTCATGCTGTTAAAGAGTCTAGTAAATTTGTGCTGCTGCTTTTTAAAAGTATAAAATCTGGTGTTGTTTTTTAGTATTATTAACACTACTTGCCTATATACCTTCTTTAAAATGCTATTTTATCAGTTTAATGGACCATTCACATCTATAAAATATTTTTATTTTACAGGTCTCTTATCTTTTGGAGTAAAGGAATCTGCATGGGTGAATAAAATTTTCACTGCTATTAACATCTTGGTCCTACTCTTCGTTATGATTTCTGGGTTTGTGAAAGGAGATGCTGACAACTGGAAAATAAGTGAAGAATATCTCAGAAACCTTACTGCAGTAACAGAGTAATTTTTAAAAATCTATTTACTTGCTCATGTTCCAAGCAGTTTTCTGTTACACATGTTTTATTGGTATATATGCTATTAGTGTTTTAATATGTTTTGTCACAAACTTCAAAGTGAGTGAGATGATGGTTACTTGATTCGTATATTCTTCCTTTTGCTGTTATTTTTGTCTTTCTTACAAGCTTGGACATAAAAATGTCATCTCGTGCAGTTTTGTAAAGCAGAACTCTGTCTTGATGAGAGCATTTTAACATGTTTCTCTGGAGTGACAGGATAGGAGAGTGCATGTGTTTGTCCTACCAGTAATGAAAAAATAAGTTCTCCTTCTGCTGTATTTTTCTTGTTTATAGGAACATCTCATCCTATGAAAATGTGACAAGTATATATGGGAGTGGTGGCTTTATGCCATATGGTTTCACAGGAACATTGGCTGGTGCTGCAACATGTTTTTATGCTTTTGTAGGATTTGACTGCATTGCAACAACTGGTATAGTATTTATATGTCTGTGTATATATGTTTAACATGAGTTTTTTGTAAAAAAAACCCATAAACCCCACAAACAACATAACAATCTGTCTACTCTTCTTACTTTGCTTTCTCCCAAACCTTCTTCAGTCCATGTAGAGTGAACCTAAGTT
This sequence comes from Chiroxiphia lanceolata, assembly GCF_009829145.1. Taxonomy (NCBI): domain Eukaryota; kingdom Metazoa; phylum Chordata; class Aves; order Passeriformes; family Pipridae; genus Chiroxiphia; species Chiroxiphia lanceolata. The sequence goes on from NC_045640.1 coordinate 31,366,752, forward strand.
CACTCCTGAATGTGGCTATAGTTATGGGATGAAGTAGGAGATTTTGCTTATTTTCTTCCTGTTCTAAAGAAATTAATTGTTGCTTTCTAAGTCTGGGAAGTGTTTAGCATACAATTTTTCTGCTCAAATAATGTTAATCACTTGCTCACTTTTACAATTTTCTGACATGAGGTGTCTCTTCTAAAGGCTGGCTTGCATGTGACTGATAGGGAATGAGTACATTGAACTATAAATTGTAGGTAAATAACTAAAAATACTGGGCTCTGAGTAGTCTAGAAATATAATGTATTTTATGTTCTTTAATTTACCTCTATTTTAATGCTATTTCTGACAACAAAATAGTGAGTTTTGTTCTGTGTCTCTCAGCTTATTTAACTCAGATTTTTAAAACTTCTATTACAGATATGACTTAAATTAACAAACAATTTGTCTTTGATGTTATCTTTTAAAGCTTAAGGCGCAAATTCATAAGAATTTTTGATGGGGTTTTTTCTCCCCTTTTTTCAGGAGAAGAGGTCAAGAATCCTCAGAAAGCCATACCCATAGGAATTGTGGTGTCCCTGCTTGTCTGCTTCATGGCCTATTTTGGGGTTTCAGCTGCACTGACACTTATGATGCCATACTATCTGCTGGATGAGAAAAGTCCTCTGCCAGTAGCATTTGAATATGTTGCATGGGGTCCTGCTAAATATGTTGTAGCAGTGGGATCCCTCTGTGCTTTGTCTACAAGGTAAAGACATTGAAATACTGATTTTGCTGGGAAAAGCTGATGAATAATATATTACATTTATATGTATGTTCACATGTTCATTTTGAAGGCTCAGTCCATGCAAAGAATTAGCAGTAAGTATTATAAACAAGTTTTATACTTAAGCAGGTCTACATCACAGTAGCTGCATTAATTTAGGTTTCTTTTTTTTTAACTGTACTGTTATTGAACAGTATTCTCTTTGGTAGAAACTTACTATTAAAGTATGTATTTTCAAACATATGACCTGCAAGTTATCTTTATTAACTGGTAAAATCAACCTCACCCATTTTCTTTTCTTGCTGTCCATTCCTGATGACTCAGCAGCTCTATGGGCTCTGTGCATTTGCAGGCAAAATTGAAGAGAGGATTAACTAAACTCCACTCCTCATCTTTGTTGCCTGTCTCTGTTTTCCTCCAGTAGCCAGTCTGTCTTCTGACATCATCCTTTCCTGTGGTTTCTGTGTGGGTATTTGTGATATAGATTATGACTGTCAAAATATTATAATTTATTCCCCTTTGTGAAACTGTGGATGTAATCTTAACATGTTACTTTGATTTAAGAGGTCAGGGAGGGCATGAGATCTATTAGTATGTATTCACATATATTACAGCCCAATTTTGATGTGGTATGAACACTTTCATAGAATAGAGAATTGCTCAATACTTAAATTCAGGGCCTGAAAAATGCTGATGCCAATCTTTTACCTGAGCTTATGTAAGTAAGAAGTCATTTGTGTGAGCTTGGTGGTAAGAATACTGGCTGCCTTTCCACAAAGGCAAACAAGATGCCTGTGGAAGCACTAATGCTAACAGCACTCCAAGATAACCTTGTAAGCAGCCTGATGATGAGCATGCTGACTGTGGACAGTGGTTTAAAGAAAAGGAATATTTAGATGTAGGAGGGGATAGAAAAAGGAAATAGTTCCAGAATGATGTTAAAAGAATTGTAGAGCTAACTGAAGAATGTCACAGTTAGACATTTCATCCTGGGATTATAGTTATTTTCTATCTAGTTGTCATGGTCCCCTCAGTTTGGAGGGTTTTACTGAATTTTTCCTTTACATTGATAAATAATGAAAGTTGCACAGAAGCAGAAACTAAGTTAAAGAAATTAATATTGGAAAGCAAAATGAACTGAGATGGTAAAATGCTTTTTTAGAAATTTGGACTATTAGTCTATTTTTCAGTGTATTCCAGTGAAGAATTATATTTTCTTCTGTGGAGAGATTAATCTTTCAGTCTGTTGACTGATGTCAGTTTAGAACAAAACAAAGGAAACTGTATTTCATATTCCTCAGTGTAGAGGTATAATTAAGAAAAAATGCTGGGATGATTGTTTTTGGTTCATACAGTTACTTCATACTATGTTATTTCATGAACTTGTTTCCTCAGGGTAAAAAGATGTTAATATTTACATTATATATATGAATGTACTAGAAGAAGGGTAGTTTAAATGAATTTTACAAAGCTACAGCTGCAAAGAAACATTCTTTTTGGAAGGTACATTCATACATCAAAATCAGTTCATTTGCAATAAAACTTCTCTCATGTCTAACCTTAACAATTGTGTCTCACAAGTATTACTGGATGTATTTAACATCTGCCGTATGTAAAAGCTGTGCCTTCTTTAAGTGATACAGTCAATTCTAAAAACTAAGAAAAGAAACCATTCACCTGGTTAAAAACTACTGTGCTTGCTGCAGAGGTTATACTGGCTATGATTTTGTGTTTTGTTTTCTTAATTAAAATTATTTCTCTTTGAGGGAAAGAAATCACCTAATTCAAGAAGGATGTTTAAGAGCTTCAAGTTATCAATAGTTTAAAAGCTTTCTGTGTTTTGCTAATAACAAATCTAAATTAATTAGCTTTACTTCTTCCAAAAAAGGAACAATCTTAATGAAGTTTGCTTAGAGGTGCTTTTAATCCAAAGAAAAAATCTGCCCAATATACTTGTATGGTGCTTACTTTGAATTACTGTTAATCAGCAGCCTCACATGAAAATGTAGCGTGAAAGAGATGATACTAATGCTTATTTATTTGCTGCTGCTTCTGACTGACAGACTTTCTCCAGGAATACTAAAGCTTAATTTCATAGTTAGTGTAATCTGGAACATGTTTCTGGTCCACTAACACCCAAGAACTATGGTGATGGCAAGAGTTATCTTGCTAATCTGAATTCTGCCTGATGACACAATTTCATTACCTAAATTAAATAAAAAAACCCAATAATTAAAAAAAAGCAATCAACTTTGCAGTTAAAAAAAAAAAAATTCTATTTGTGTCTGACCTGTAGTACCTTGGGCTATGGGGCTTTCTGGTTTTGTCTTACAGCCATACATTTTGTTTCTATAGATGCCATTAATTAACATTGTTTACCTTTTCCATGATACAACTCTGCATGAACTGTGTTTGCCATGTTGCATGTGTTTGCTTTTTACTCAGTCTTCTTGGATCCATTTTCCCAATACCACGTGTAATCTATGCTATGGCGAAGGATGGGTTGCTTTTCAAATGTCTAGCTCAAATCAATTCCAAAACGAAGACCCCACTAGTTGCTACTCTATCGTCTGGTGCAGTAGCAGGTGAGACTAAGAGTTGATCATTGTAAAGAAAGGTGCACTGCTAAACATGTTGCATATATGAAAATAAACCACTGTTGTGCAGCTTTGACGTGCTTCAGACTGAAATGATCAAATCTACTCGTTGCTAGGTAAAGTAGGCTACCAGTAAAACTTTTCTCTACCGCAGATTTTGTATCTGCTGGTTCAAAAGCCTAGGTTCAAAATAAACAACAACCAAAACCAAGAACATCAGTCAACCAAACAAAAAACCAAGAGCAGCGACACAGAGCCTAAGGAAAACTATGCCTGAGCCCATTAACACTTCCAAGCTTTCTTTTGTGTAGTTGGGTTTACCAATAAAGCATTGTGCTTTTAATAACCTGTATTTGAACTATACATTTTTCTGTTCTAGTCTTCTCGGCTCTATGTTCCCTTTGCCCCGAATTCTGTTTGCCATGGCACGCGATGGTTTACTCTTTAGTTTTCTTGCCAAAGTGAGTAAGAGGCAGGCACCAGTTTCTGCCACCTTGACAGCAGGGGTCATCTCTGGTAAGCTCTCAAAGCCCGTGTTACTTAAAACTGAGATTTAAACACTCTATGCACGTGCATGGTACTTTATATTTTTGAAAAGGGCTGCTTGTTAATTACCCTTGCATGTACAATGGGAATAAAATTACTGAGTAATCAAAGGGTGTAAGAACTCCCGATCGTGCAAATCATGGTGGTGGTGATGATGGCCTTAATGTCAAAGAATTCAATTTTTTTTTTAAATATTAACCCATTGTAGGTGAATAAGCTTATTACTTAATCTGCGTCCCTTACTTAGGCTGATGCTCCACTGACAGGGTTTCCTTGTCTGATGTACTCATAATATACTTATCACATCTATAAGGGAGGGGGAAAATAACTGACACATTTTTATTATGAGATATAAGAAAAAAATTATATTTTCAGCAGGGTCTATTTTCATGTAAAATACAAAGATTTTTTAATTGTCTTTCAGAGAAAATGATTCTGGTTTTGTATAGGCTTACCAAATTGTGGTTGAGGGATATGTGTGTATGTTGGGGGGTTATGTGTGGCTGCACATATATGTATACGCATACATGCCTACATATATTTTAGCAAAACAGTATTTTGGGAGCTGTTGCCAACTCTTAATGTTAATTCTTGACATACAACTGTTTCAATTCTGTCCATACTTCTTGCAGAGGTACATGTAGCTGTGCCCAAATTCCATCATTTGAGTGGAATGTCACAGAATCACAGACGATTCTGAGTTGGAAGGGACTCGCAAGGATCATCGAGCCCAGCTCTTAAATGAATGGCCTATATGGGTTTCAAACGCACAACCTTGGTGTTAGTGCCATGCTCTAACCAACTGAGCTATCTCAGAAATGAGACCACAATATTTTCATTTATAGGCAGGGTATTTTCAGATGCCACAAGACTGGAACTGCTCACACCACGTACTTGACAATTATGTGGAAAGGCACAGTCACTGCCTGGAGACTTCCCACATGAAGCATTATTATCAGTTCCCTTTTCTTTGGTCAGAGTACAAATAAATTGCTTAGGGTTACTTTTATTGTTTCAACTTTATATTATTTTAATTTATCTTATCGACATATTCTCCTACAATAATTTGGAAGTGTGGTTTTGTGGGATAAAATCAAGATCTTTATCAGAAATCACAGTAATGATGAGAAGAAAGAAAACCGTATTACCCAGCTGGTAAAGTGGTTGATGCAGTTACACAGCCCTCACTGTAGCTATGCTGCAACCCTCATTGGACTGCTTTTGGAGAGTTTGGGGCATTTGGTGTGTCAACAACTGATCTGAAAACAGCTTTATCTACTGCAGGAGAAAGAGTAATTTCTTCTTCTATTAAAAAACAAAAAAGCATATTTGGTAACTTGTGGCCAAAAATAGTTCTGCCAGAATAGTTATGGATGTATGCAACAGCTTATATGATCTGATTTTTCTATGCATTTGTAGCATGAAAGTCTTATAGCTTTAAGAAATGTTAAGGAAATTAGATGTTTGGCCATTTAATCAAAGTTACCAGGTCAAGACTACAGGCTGAGGCAACTGTCTCATGGTATTATGCGACTTACCTTTTCACAGGTGATAACTGCAATGGTGAAAGTCTAGCAAAAAGTTTTGGTGTCAGTCCAGTTTCATCATAAATGGATCTACCATTGTCTCTTGGAGTAGAATTAAGAGAAGTGGAAAAGCGATACTGTGCCTTTTTTTTCTCTTAGTAAGAAATAGAGGCATTTTTCACTTTATTTCTAATGTTAAAGTACATTCTGGACTATAGAGTAGCCTTTTGAAGCTAGGATTAAAAATTAAATATAGCTACTGTACATGAGGTTATAGTAGGTTCTGTTCTTCCTGAGCTTTGCTTACCTATGCTCTTTTGAGCATGAAAAGCAGTGAGGTATTCAGAAATCTACTCCGCAGATTAATTTTTGGATTCAGGAACATCCACAGTCATTAAACAAAACAGGATGACCTTCCTTAATTGGAAAAGGAGACTCTCAAATGATATAAAAATTCTGTAATCCAGCAGTCTTGTTTTCAGAATATCACATTTTGCTTCCTCCTTCAGGATCAAATACCAGGCAAAAATGTGTCTGTGTGTTTGTGCACTTATGCACCTGTTTACAAATACATTAACAAATATTAACAAAAAAAAATAACAAAAGTAACAAATATTAAATATAAATATTTCTGAATATAGAAAAATTGGGTGTGCATATATACACAGTGTATAAAGGCTACCTTTAAGTTTCTTTTGATGTTGAGATTCGATGTTTGAGATGCTTCAAAAAGTCTGCATCTCAAAAATATTAATAAAATACAAATATTTTAAGAGGCTCTTTTCAAATCAATTGGAATTAGCCTTTCATTTAGTGAGGGTTTCTGCTAATTTCTTGATGAACTCTGTGCATCTGTGTGCAGACAGCATAGACAAAAAAAGACATTCCAGAATCTCCAAAGGAATGTGACGTTAGCTTTTATAGACACAAGATTTCTATAATCACTCCCAGGATGATGAAAATTTCTGCCTCTGAGTTGAATGATCTTAAAAAAATTAATTCTTGTGAGACTTTGCTGGCCTTTCCTGAAGGCCACTTGAAAACTGTTTTTAGTAGGATAACCACTAAACCCCAAAACTACTTTATTTGAGACAACTTCTGAAAGTCCTCTCTACATAGAGCTTTTTCCCAGCTCAGCAGAAATTTTACACCCCAGTGACTAACTGGATTGGATTACTTTTCCTGGTTTGGCAGTGGGATCCATCCTTTCAGCTTTGGTGAGATTCTGCTGCAGGATCTGAACCTTATCCTATAAAAATGTGTTTTAAATATGGCCCCATTGTGTGCAAATACTTATGTCCAAATAAATCCAGTATGAAGCGTTTGATTATGCAGCATGACTGTATGACTCATCAGTGCCTATCTATATGGATTAGATTCCCAACTGTAGGCAATTAGGTTTGGGAACTGTATCAATGGCTTCAAAAATGTGGTTTTAAGGATTACCATGATTTCACTCATACTGCTGTCTGTAAAACAATGTAAAGTTAGACTCTGGACAGATTCGAAAATCTTAGCTTAAAATGTCTTAATATTAATCTTGGCACTTATGGTTTGACTTGATGGTCTTAAACATCTTTTCCAATCTGAATGATTCTATGTCAATCTCATGGAAATTTTGCATTATTTTTTTCTGTTTTAGCTATAATGGCATTTCTGTTTGACCTAAAGGCTTTAGTGGACATGATGTCTATTGGTACACTTCTTGCTTATTCACTTGTGGCAACCTGTGTCCTCATCCTTAGGTAAGTCAAAAACAGCCTTCATATTCTACTGTGATTTATTTTGTATTGGTCAGTAAATAAAGAGAAGTCACATTTACAGGACATGTTTTTTGCTAGATGGCCAATAGCTGTAAGTGTATAAATTATTTCTAAGAAGCAGTGACCCATCAAAGAAAGCAATGGTATATTCTCATGAAAGTATAGCAGTTAGTCAAGTCAAAGCTTCATGTGAAATCTAGACACTTTTTATTTTCCAGAAGTAGTATTGGTCCAAGCATTAGTCCCAAAGGTACTAAATATAAGCTTGTGTGCAGAATTCAACAAATGATATTTTGATATGAATAAAATCTATGCTCTACATCACGCCTGTTACATTTTGAGGACTATATATGAAAGGTGTAGATGTTCTAGGTCCTTCACAGGATGAACAAGTTCAAATAATTGCTTTGTTTTACACTAGCCAGAAATGTAAGATCAGAGAAGTGCTTCAAGATATGGTAGCCTTCGAAGAGAGAGCAAATATTATCTCTCAAAGCAAGAGATTATAAATACTTCTCAGTAAAACTCTGGTATCTATCATGTTTGTAAACTGTGGAATGAAATTTATATATTGGTAGCTATAGCTCACTTTATTATGTATTGTTCTTTTTAAAGAAAATTGTCCTTGAAAAATCAGTCTTTATTACTTAAGGGTAAGTGATTAACTTAGAAAAGTGTAACAGCTTAAATTCAGTTAAAATTCATTGTCGCAATAATCTACACTTTAAAGGAGAAGACCCTTTTATTCTATAGTGACTTATTTACCATATGTATTTTTAAAAATACACTTAAATGCTAACAAAGCAGATGTAAAATTTCAGTTTATGCAGGTTAGTAGGCCTCTTACAGAATGGGAAACCAGTCAGGAACTTTCTCTGCTGTTGACCAACAGAGCCTGTCCCCTCTTTCTCTACAGGACTGGTCATTTATCTGACCCATTTGTGCATTCATGTAGCTTTAAAAACTGTTCAAAAAGTCCCCAAAAAACCCATCCAAAAGTGAGTTGCTGTAGTTTTTTTATATATGATACTGACTACTGATGCTATTGTGTAGGAGTCGGGTTACAGGAAGGATGCTGGATGACACCTTTTATATGCACCTCAAAGTAACATGTGACTCCCTTGACCAATTACCAAGGGCATATCACTGCCCATGTGTGGGAGCACTTCGGGACTTCATTTCCCAGGATGCCTCATCCAGCATCCTTCCTGTAATCCGACTCCTACACTATTGCAGCACAGTTACAAATTGTGAAATTCTTATGCACTACTGCAAAGAATTTAGTATTTAAATACATTCCTAGATTCATATTGCTTCAAAACCCAAAGTAAGCTTAATGGTTTTTTATTATCCTGCTTGTTTTATGCACAGATACCAACCCACTGTAACCTATGAGGAACCAAAATATTCTCCAGAAAAAGCAGCTTTGGCTGCAGCTGAAAGGGAATCTGCAGTAAGTGAATCACAGATAAATATGATAGAAGAGAATCGCTTCAGTCTTCAGGCCCTGATTAATCCGTCCAGTTTACCAACTGAGCAGACAGCAACTACTGTTAACTTTTTAGTGAGCCTCTTAGGTAAGTATTCAGCTGCCCAAACTCATATATGCATTAACATAAATAATGGAATTTTATTAAAGACAGAATTAAAAATTCACTGATAACATGCCTTCTTTCTGTCCTAATTAATTTGCTTTTATATAATGATTCTATGCCTTTATACTTCTTGATGGATCCATCTAATCTGCAGTCTAGTATATTTTCTTTTAATTAAACATATTCATGATAATACTACATATTGAAGACTTGCTATCAACTCTTCTTAAAAGTCATTTCCTCTTCAATGCAGAAATTTACTTCTTCTATAATTTTGTTTTTCATACAGCTTGCTTGGTTTGTGGCTTGAGTGTCCTCACTACATATGGGATTCATTTCATTGCTAACTTGGAGCCCTGGAGTATTGGCCTTCTTGCTGTGTTAGCGGTGTCCTTCATAGTTACCATTCTCCTCATCCAAAGACAGCCTCAAAACCAGCAGAAAATGGCCTTTATGGTGAATAACATATTTACTCTGTTATTCTCTAATAACAGAGTATATTTTTTGATGGATTCTAACAAGTGGGACAGAGAACTCAGAAACTGGAAAACAGTTCAGAAACTGATGAGAGTCCAATCACTGCTGTGTTGTCAGCAGTCCTTTGGGCCACAATATAGTTCATACCTCCCAGAGTATAAGTCCTTTCATTTTGTGCTTTCACTTATGTTCTAAGATAATTATTTAATGGAAATAATGAAGTATAGTGATGAAAGTCAAGGAATCTGGTGGAGCTGGAGATGCATTTCAAAAAGAAGTGATATGTATATAAATATATTTTTCAGCTGTAAATACAAGAATTCATTAGTATATGTTCAGCACAAACTGGAAAGTTTTTCTACAGCCTTAGAGAATATGTATTAAACACAATGTATTTTAAAAGCTTTTAAGATATGTAGAAACTGGTGGTTAAACCCACTGAAAAAGACAATTTCACTATATAACAACAGCAAATAAAAATTCAATTCTTTATTAGTGTTTATATGTGTTACCTCTAGTTTTTGTCATATAACAGAAGTGTGATATGCAAAAAAAATATATTTAATATAAACATATTAAATATTTCCTTTCAGGTTCCACTATTGCCATTTTTGCCATCATTCAGTATACTGGTAAATATTTACTTGATGGTGCAGTTAAGTGGAGAAACTTGGATTAGATTTAGCTTCTGGATGGCACTCGGTAAGTAATTCTGTTCATTTCAGTCACTTCATAAACTAGAAATCATGAATCTCATCTTAGAACATTCTTTTCCTTTAAATATTTGAAAAAAACCCTCTGTGATGTATTAAAAATCAGCTTATATTTCTGATCAGAAAAGAGCATGCTTCAGAAGAAGTATTTATATGCAGTCAAAATCATAGATACAGTTTTGAGGTAAAAAGAAGAATTCCAATAAGCCACAAATTTTTTTCCTAATAAGTATAGCCAAAATTATGTAGAAACCTGTTTGTAAAAGGTTTCTTCCCAGTATATCAGTCATTCTCCTTTTAGATCTAAGGAATTGTATTCATTCCATCTAGACATAAATTAGTAGTTTCCATGACCTATTAGAGCATTTAATTATGTAAAAATGATGCACTGGAATTTCCCATAGAAACAGGAAAGACCTGAAGCATGAGGTCTGATACCTGAAGAAGAAAATTGTTTTGCAAAATATATTCAGCCAGAGAGAAATATATGCATTTTTAATGCACTACTTGCCTGAAAACCCTGTGAACTTTTTTTTTTTTTCCTTTTGGAAGGCTTCCTCATTTACTTTGCTTATGGCATCAGACACAGTGTTGAAGGTCATCGTAATGATGGAGATGATGATTCTTGTTCAGAAAATAGTGGGTTGAAAGAAAAGAACCCTGTGGAAGAACTGGATGAACCTGAAAATGCAAATGAAAGGGATCAATTTCTTCCACATGAAAGGACAAGTGAATGTTAATCTCTGCCAACACACAAATCTTTTAAACCTTTAATTGACATTTGCAGACTGAAATTTCAAAAGCTTTCTGCCAACATTGTGCTTCTAGAAAGTGTTTACTACAAGGCCTGACTGATATTTTGGACAAGCTGCTAATCCATCTTCATCATTTGAGAACTGACAGCATGGAGATTAATATTTATATTAAAAAAAAAAGAAAAGTACCCTTTGGCAAGCAAAAATTTGGAGGCATTGTTTGAAGTGTCATCCAAAATCACTGGCAATCATCAAATATGAAGAATTTTAGAACCGTCTGCCAGAAGTTCTGAATATTTGACAATGTATTGTGGACACAAGTGCGTTTCATACCTTCTCTTTATCTCTATTACATGGTTTGGTCACAATCTAAATTTTCTTCTTTCTACTGAAGTAACTCTCATCGGAGATAAATTTCATTCACGCCTGGAAAGTATTTGCAAAATGAATGGTAATTGTATGGATCAGATACTTTGTAAAAAGTAGAGGACCATATATTTATGTAAAAAGAAATAATTGCTTACCTTTATTAATCATGACTACTAATCAGTAGTCCTGGAGAACTCAAGCAGTAAAGATACTTCAAAGGTTTTTAGTCCCTCTAAATAATATTCAAGATTTCTACTTATGTGAATGCCTTTTCTTTAAAAGATGCTGTATAGAAGTGTGTATAGAATAATACTCTCAAGAGGAGCTATGTTATTTTCTGCAAAAGCATCTGGGAATTAATCAGTTGGTCACAGTATTGACAGTGACAGTCATATGTGATTTAGCAAGTACTATGCTTTTGATTTCAGAAGGGCCAGAATTTTATCCCTGACTACATAATTTGGTACTTATATACAGCAGTCATCAAGTTTTTCTCCTTACTACTCATTTAGTAATACTTTCTTCTCCTTTATCATATGCCAGAACTGATATTTCTGATATTGGTGTTACACGTGGCTTTTCCTCAGAAAACTTAATGCACAAAATTTCTTTTCAGATGGAAGGGGAGGTTTAAAAAACCAGAGGTATAAGCTTTGGAAAAAAACCTTATCAGAACAGTATTTCTGCATTTCACTAAGCCTTAAACATGTCAGCACTTTTTTGTGAGCAAAGCCTACCTACATCCACAAATCCATTAATGTGGGTATGATGTCTAAATGCTAATTTATGTAAAGAACGAAATTGTTGTGGCAGTGCTGGGTGAACAGTTATTTTAATGCTGATAAAAATAGAAACTGTTCCTCTTTCAACATAAGTCATGTCACCTCTAAGAGGCACCCAGATGTTTTAGCACTTTTTCTCAGCAAGTAGTAGGCTCAAGTCCCATGAAGGATTCTACAATATGAAGTCATTTTGCAAGAATTTATTTACAAAAACAGTTTCCCTAGAGTAAGAACTGTCTTGGACTTTGTCATGGAGGGTTGCTGGTACTAATCATTAGTATTAATCTCTGTTATTACATGTAAAAACTTTAGATGCCACGAGAGCTATATTGGTTGACAGTGAAAACCACCTTATAATAGCTGGAATATCACAACCAACCAACACTAACCAACAACAATACCCAAAAGTACAAAACAACCAAACCCCCCCAAAAAAGAAAAACCAACAAAAAACTCCCAAACTAGGCTGCTTCTGTCTCTCTCCTGGGTTTTTTTTCAGAGCAATACAGCACTCTTTTTAATCTTAAAATTACTTCTTTCTCAGTAGTCTTAAATCCTCAGCTGCAAAAAAAGCCATTGCTGTAGGAGCAAGTCAGCAGCACCCATGTAAAGTTTTTGTACGATGTCTTTACAAGCCTACAGTGAAACACAGCTCTTTAAAATTATTTACACATCTCAGTGTGTGGGAAGCACAGACTTACTTTTTCCTATGGCTGTTGATGCCACAGAGCAGGCCAGCCAGGCTCCCAAGCTGCAAACTGCTGCTGCTCTTTGATGTGCAAGAAAGACTGCATTCTCTCCCAAGGCCATCATATAGAATGTATGTGTGCACACCTGTCTATGCATTTGCACCTGTCTGGCCCATAGTGATTTTGATGAACTGGTTAAAATAATTTCTATATTGCACTGGAATTTTCCTTTGAAAGGATACTGTCAATATAATAAACTTCTGACTAAAGCAAGGCTAGCAAAGGCCTCTGGAGAGAACTAAAGGAAATAAATTTTCTAGCTTATTTACCTAATGGATGTGTCAGCAGTCTGTGTATTGACAGTGTCCCCTTTTATTTGTATGAATATTTCTTCTCCCTGCTCCTTGTTCGAGAAATTATTTAAAAACAATAGAGTGTGCCTGTACAAATGTTGCTAAAGGAGATGGAAGGAGCTGCAGCATGGGAACTATCCACATAACTAATGAGATATAAAATTAAATTAAAGGAAAGTAATTGGGTACTCCTGGTTTCTTCAACTGTGCAAAGCTTATTTATATGTGTGTATAGTTAAAGTCACTATAAGTCAGTGACTGAATAAAAACAGACAAGCCATAAGTAAGATATTTATGGTAAGTTTGATATGCATTTGTATATGCAGTCGTGAAATTCCAGATGCTTTAGTGGGACTTTGCAGAAGCAAAGGACATGCCATGCTAGTCCTTATACAGGAGCTATGGATGAAACAAATCCTGATTTTGTTCTCACATTTGCTCTATGTCTGTACTTGCTGAGAGAGCAGCTGAAAGCACAAGTCCAGTGGAACTAAATTGTTGTTATTTTTTAACACAGTTGTTGATATTGTAAATTGTTCTGTGCAAATAATAATGGTATGTGTTAATACAAAATATCTATTTTTGGAGGTAGCCTATTGGGATTTTTCTTCCTTTATAGAAAAAAATCCTCCAAAAACTTTATTTGCATTGGTACATTCTCGATATGCCATTAGATAAAAGAATTATTTTTACCTAGTTGGATTTAAGAAAGTAAGCCAAAACTTTATTTAACAGAGCACAAATAAATGTGCTTTTTATTCTGAGGAATAAGAGTTATAAAACATTTCTGAATCATTCATGTTATCTGAAATGATCTTCTTGTGCTATTCCAGTTCTAATTCTGCAATAGAAAGTTTTGTGAGGTAACTTAGATTTCATTGCTTGTTATCATGGATGAAACTATTGTATTAATAAGTATGCTTTTTCCTGCACAACAAATGCTGGTTAGATTCCTGAAATCTGTCATAATATGTTTATGTCTCCATGTGTTAAAGCCATTTATATTACCTGCTGTTGGAGAACTATCAGAATAAATGTCAATAGTAGTGATACAGAGTTACTTACATACATGAATTTAACTGTGTCATCCAGAAACTTCAAATGAAATGAATTTAGATGCAAAACTTGGTAAAGAGTAAATGTAGATTTCCTATTTTATTAGATGATAAATATACAAGTCTAGTCCCATTTCCCTTAAAATTTATGCAAATATATATATATACATACATATATATATTTAAGAAATATAAGGCATAGTGTTTTCATGGAAGTTTTAACAAGTGCCAATATCAGTGTGCCATAAGCATCCTGAGATGGTGAAATCCCTGACAATGCAGGAAATCTGTGTGGGAGTGTGCAATCATTTTATTCAGATATGAGGCCTTTGACACTGAGGTGCATTTTTTATGGCAGGAATTTAATTCACAAGAAGGCTGGCATGTGTTACTCGAGTGCATAAAAAAGAAAACAAAAGCACCTTTTTAATGCTCTTGGGCCCTAATTCTTCCTAGACTTGCTAGGAAGTTTGTACAAACTGCAGTATGTTCACTGAAAGCACTGAGGTTACTCAGTGTTAAGCAAATATATATTTTACAGAAAAAGCAGGAGATATTTCATATAGTATAGGATATTTGTATTTGTTTTTAATTTCCTGTACCTTTAGTATTTCTTTCAGGTATATGTTTTGAGAACCTCTGCATTTTTAATAGTTGGACCTTTCCAAAGCTAAATATAATGCCTTTACCATGTGTTGATCTATTTTCCATTTGATTTTAGAAATCAAACTCCCTAACATTAGCTAAGTTGAAGGATTGCTGTGCATTGATGTGCAGAACTATGTATATATATATTTTATTTCTTTTTAAATTTTCAGTTGGACAAATTCTATTGTCTTTCTATGTTTCATGAGCCTTTTGCCAGGTAAACTCCAGCTTCACCAAGATTTTGATGTTTAGGAGGGCTTTTCTCTTTTGTGCTACCAGAAAGTAAAGCGTGAAATATGTGTTTCATATCTTTAAAAACAGTTATGTGTGCATCACTTTAAAAAAAACATTAGTATTCGTATCCATTTTAACTTTTCCTTTTTGTTCATATGTACATTCTAGTGATTATTTCTATATTATATGCTGCTGAGCATTTAAAATGTTGATAAGATGATTACGATGCAACTTAAACTACAAATTTTTATTTCTTTGAAGTGCTCTACCAAAATGAAAAAAGTTTTGAATTTTTATGAATGTAAAAATGGTTATATTTAAGAGTATGGTGCTTTTTTCCCACTTTACAATAGAATTGTTATCAGTGACATTTTTAGTTACCTTAGTTCCAAATTCTGATGAAAATTACATTGTTCTTCATTTACTGTAAAATGTTCTTTGTGGGATAAAAATTGTGTATTTGTTCTGTATTTTTTAAATAAAGCTGAATGTCACTTGTATGTACTTCATACAACAGCTGTAACTTTAAACACCACTATAGTTTTAGTTAACACTAAAATAATATAGTGAATTAAAATCATTAGTATTCCAGATATCTAATGTCATACGATTATACAAATCATAGAACATTTAAAATAAATAACATGATAATTTGTATGCATTTTTATAGAGGGGAAAACACAGCCACATTCTACGTTTAAATGGGGACGGTCTGGAGATGAGGGTAGTAGCAATCTTTGTTTCCCGCTTGCTTCAAGGCACTGAAGAAGTCACTGAAATAGAGAATGACACCCTTTGATTTAGGCATCTTGTGTGACAGTGCCAAGCCAGAGATGATGTTAGGTTTGATTTCCAGAGGGAGTGAGTAGCCCTCAGCATTCATGCTGCTCAACTTTCTGAAGCACCGAGCATTGTCCTGGTATCCACCCAACCTCAGAGCTTGATGAGCAAACTCATTGTTGTTTCCTTTTCCCCTTGTTGTGAAAAAGCAAACTAAAGCAACAACAACAAAAAAACCCAACAAAAACAAAACACCAACTCCCCCAAAAACCTGAAGCAAACCAACCCCAAAACCTTCCTCAACTTTGGATAGGACTGTGGGTATAGCAAGAGAATAAAAGCATGTGTCTGGGCAATGGATAACAATAGCCTTGACAATGAGAACCCCACTGCCAAAGCAAGCTTATTCTCCGCACTGTTTTTAGAGACATTTGGGTAATCATCTTTGTTCACAGACTTAAGAGGAATTATGACTGGATTTTTTCAGAGGTATACTGCAACTCTTATATGATTCGTCATGAAGTTTTCAAATTATTAATAGTCATGTAAGTCTGTATTGTACATACAGACTTACTAAGACTGGTCTTGAAAATCTTGGTCCCATGAAGCAGTGGGAACAGGGCCACTGATTTAAATGAGGACAAGAGTCATTCCGCAAGTATCACATTTAAAACATTGACTTGAAAAGATGTATTTAAGCTATTGGCTTACTCTTGTGGAGAACTGGGGTCATTACATGTAGGTTTACATTAGTTCTGATGGCGATAAATGAAAATGTGGCTGGTTTTTCATGCATACTCATTTAAAACTAGGACACAAAATTCATAAAATCATTTTCCTTCTTCATTGCATATATCTACATAGGAAAAAGGTATATGTCAGTTTAAATATGTTTTAAAATTAGTGCAATCTGAGTGTTATTTCCATGTGCTATTACCATGTTTTCCAAAATACACTAATATGTGGAGCTCAGACACCATTAGATTATTGACCTACCCCATGTATGAAAGAAAAAGGGATATTTGACCTAAGAAGGCACATCAGAATTGCAAATAGCAGTTTTGCAGATGAAGGAAAAAAGCCCACTCTTCATCATAAGCAGGAACTGTTAATATTTCCAAATGCAAATTTGCAGTTTATACTACACATCTTTTTTGAGTTATCTCTGAGATTCATTTACCTTAAAACAAAGACTGATAACCTTTTCAGAATATAATATTTGATGGCATTCTAACTGTTTAAAGGGGGAAAGACTTTTAAAATATCCTGTAGCAAAAAAACCCAACTATTTTTCTTAATTTGCTACAGGTAATGGACAACAAGTCTAGGATATACCAATAATAAAATGAAAAAGAAATAATGAAATTTCATCATCTTACTCCACACTTGGGCCCTACTGGATTTTTCACACTAACCAACTACCCCAGGTGAAGTCTTGGAGCAGGCTCAGGCAAGCAGGTATCCAAACTCTGCATGTCTGTGTATTTATGAGAGTAGGGCAGCATATCCTTTCTAATTTGTGCGTGTGTTTGCGGATGCAGATGAATCCTCTGCTTCGTTCAGGGTCTGTAGCTGTTCTACTCCCACATCTGCTATGGCCGTGGAGCTGCGGCCAGGGACACCATTCCCTGTTTAGTTTTATTCACACTGAACTGTGGTCTTGTCTACTACAGTTCAGACTTGTGATCTCTGACAGCCATTGTTTTTCCCCCCTTCAGTCCAGTGTCTTCACCTTGCCTTGCACCTACCTTTGTGGCCTCTCCAGTCATATTTTCTGCTCCCTTCTCAAAGGAAACCCTCAAATTTCAAGAAATGGTTTTTGGCAGCCCAGTGTGGGCATAAACATACACGCTGCAAATGTCAAGCTTATCACGTTCATCTCTAAGCAGTGAAGAGATGCCTCCACCTTCTCAGTGTACTTCACACAGGCATCCATGAAAATTGTCACAGACTATGGAGCCCCAAATGGGAACATAGATACTTCCTCTGTTTTCCACTGTGAAGCAGCTTTTCCTGAGCTACTGGGAGTCTCTTTGCTGTGGCTGGTATGAGTGCAAGTTTGACTTAAAACGTACTCTTGCTGTCTTAGGCCAGCGCTGTTCTGTGCCCGACGTGCACCTGCAGGGTCACCTGTGGCACCACCTGCACAGCCCTCGCTGCCCCGCTCCCCTCTGCCGAGCCAGCTACGGGTGCGAAGGCAGCCAAGAGCTTTGCACCTGTGCAGAGCCACGCGCGGCGAAGGGCGGCTGTCACCGCCGAGCCGCTGCGAGCAGTGACGTTCTACAGGTGCCCCCGAGGTCGAGCGTGTCTAGGGTGCAGCTCTGCTCAGAACATGGGGTTCTCAGCGAAGAAGGCCGGGTGCTCGCGGGATCGGCCCCCTGGGCAGCGCAGTGCCGACGGCCCTTCCAGCAGCGGGAGCCGCGGCAGCGCCGGCCCCTCCCGGCCCCTCCCGGCTCCTCCCCGCCGAGACGCCCGGGGCCCGGCCCCGCGGCCGCGCCCGCCCCTCAGCGCAGCGCCCCGGCCGCTCCCGCCATGCGGGTCTGGGTGCTCTTCAGCCTGCCGCTGCTGCTGCTGCTGCTGCTGCAGGAGGAAGCGCTGCCACACGGTGAGCCCCCGCCCCGCCGCGTCCCCACACCGTGCGAGTCGCCTCGGACTCTCCTTTTTCTTGTCGTCCCCCCGCGCCGACCGTCCCCGGGTCAGGACCGGGAGCCATCTCAGGGGCGGTGGCGGACAGTGGTCCGCCCGGGCTTTCTACCCAAAGTGTGGGTTTGGAGAGAGGCGTTTGCGGCAGCCCCGGCTGTCCCTGCCGCCCGCTCCCTCCAGGATCCGCGTTTAAATCGCGCTTCGGTCCCGTGCGGCGCCGGGGGGGGACAGCCCTGGGCGAGGGACAGTGCTGGATGTCCCTCCAGCACTGATTTGAAAAACAAACACAAAAGGTTTCGTGCACGGTTGCTCGTTTGTAGAGAACACCGAACTTTTCTCATAATCCCGTTTCAGGTTGTGATGAAGTCTTGATGGGGAGAGGCAAGTGCTTGATTGGGAAGGGACATTCACAACGAGTGCTTGACTTACGTAGACGTTAACTAGGCAAAAGAGATGCTGTTTCTTTCTTGAAAAATGTGAATAAACTTCTTAATACTTATCCGGAAGAAACAACAACAGAAAAATTCCATTGTTTTCTACCGCGGAAGGGCTTGGGATCACGGGCTGCCGTAGCCCGTGGAAGGGTTTGTAGAGAAATGGGAGGCAGGCTCTGAGGTGCGCGGGGAAAGACAGAGAACACAAGTTGTTCAGGAGGTCATAAGAAAAAAAAGTCTTGTAAGAACATAAAAAATCCTCCACCCTGGGAGCTGTTAAGCACGGAAAGGGGAGATGTAGAGTCTCCAGCATTTGGGAAAGTTGCAGCTCAACTGGACAAGGCTCAGAGCAGCTGAACAGAGATGGGAAGGGACCTGCAGAAAGCCCTTTCCAGCCCAGTTTTTCTCATGACTACGTGCTAAGGAATTGCACTCTGGACCAGAGTGCTGGACCAGAATTTCTACTGAAAGATCTCGTCTAGGGGTGTGCACCACCACATCAAAAAAACTGTTTTCTGTTTGAGAAATAGACAATAAAAACGCAGAATAAGAATGAACTTGAACTTGGTAAAAGATTTCCCAAGTCTGTTTTCCTCAGTTTATATTGAGGTTTGACTGGGTGCTTCACTCTGTCAGAAAGTAAACTAGCACATATAATAACAGTTTTTTGTCAAAAGGTAGAGGTCCTAAACTAGACATTGTAACTTCAAAATAACTGTTCTGTTACATTAGTTGTGACCACAAATACACTTTCTTCCCTCTTATCCTAGTCTTGGTGTTTAGGAATTAGACTTTATGGTAGCTTTACACTTGGTTTTGGAAGAATTTATCAGTCTTAATGAGAGTTTTTTGATCTCTGATGGTGCCAAGGTGTAGCATGGGACCTGCCTTGTGGAATAGGTGTGTCTAGTGGACAATGAACACAGTCTCTTTGTACTTGTGGGAGACCTTGCTCACTCTCTGCCTCTGAAGTTCTCTGGGTGGACACTTGAAGATCAGGGGCCAGTGCAATATGTGTGTGGATATAGGTGATGTCTCAAATGAAAAATGGATGCTCTTTAGGATTATATAACTAATACCCATTTTGGAATTGTTATGTGTAACATTTGTGAGAACAAGGGGCAGACAAACATTAAAGGATAGAATGGGACAATGCTGTGAACCAGGAGCAAAAGTGCCACATGGTGTATTTCTGTGAGTTACCAGTGCTTAGTCTCCTACTCTGGTATGAGGGGTTAGTAGGGACCCTGAATGTACTGTTGCAGAGGAAACTAGTACAGCACCTCTTAGAACTGACAGGAGCCAATCAGAGGTAGAAGCGAGGCATTTTCTCAATATTTTTCTAAGTCTTAATTTCATTATCTTTTTTAGTAAGAAGTGTTGTTGCTGGATTAAAATGGTGAGGGCTCTGTGCATCAATCTAGTGAAATGGTAAAATATCCCAAAATGGCATATTCATGTACTTGCATAAATGAGATAGTTGAGTTTGTTCCCTTTCTTGGGAAAATCTTGCAGATTGGGCAAGGAAATGGAGGAATCTTGGTGGTGGTTTCTGTGTTCTTGGAGGGATTTGATTGTGTGTCCTCTCTATCTTAGGTGATACTGTAGCAGTTAATTTAGTTATCTGGCATACAGATACTTAATTGAGTGATGACAGAAGGCAGGATTGTGAGGTGCAGAAGTGGTGGTGTCAGTAGATATCTGGGCAGGCTTATAAGGGAGTGTTGTGGAGGAGCCTCGCCACAGCTTGCTTGGAAACTCACCTCCGTGGGAGGTGCAGCAGAGAACTAGGTTTTCTGTGTAGAAAGATAAAAGCTCCTCTGATGGTGTTTCCTGAAACGCCCCTGCAGGGCATTTCTTGCAGGGAAATACAAGGTCAGACAGACAAGGATCTCACTGTGCAGCTGGGAGTGTGGTATGGCAGGAAAGTGTTCAGTCTCACTGGTAACTACAGAAGCACGGAACAGAGGAAGCTTGTGTGGAGAGAAAAAACTTCATCAAAACAAATCAAAACCAGGCTTCTGGCACTCAAAATTGAAAAGCTTTCGTAGGGGCGTCTTTAGCAGTTTCTTAAAGGCAGAGTATCAGATGTGGCACAGCACACAGTGTGGGATGAAGCATTTCTTTGGGGTGAGGTTGCAAGATCCATGTGCCTTTGAAATAGTGTCAGGACTGAGGTTGGCAGAAAGTAGTGGAAATGGCAAAGAGTAGTTTGAACAAATAGTCCTGTATCAATAGGGTTTGATGGGGGAAAAAAAAGGAAAAAAGATGGCTGAACCAGAGCTTGTGTTCTTCTACAGACAAAATTGGAAAGTTCAACAAGGAACTGGAATGTCCAGTTTGAAATGGGAATGCTCATCCAAAAGGCTTATCAGGCCTGTTGGTGGGACCTTCTAGTACTAGGGCACAATGCTGTCATGGAATTCCACTAAGATGGAATAACTCAACCCAAAGGAGAAGTGTTGAAGAAATATTTAGTGTTAAGTCTGATTCCTGGTGGGTTTTGTCAATAAAAGTCATCTGGACTGAAATGCCAGTCCTGTGGAGAACAAACAATGTGATAACTGACCACCCAATGTGTAATGATGCCTCTGTTAAGGAAAATCAGAGGGTCAGCAAGGACTGGATAGAAAAGCAAAGGAAAGAATTACTTTCCCTAATGTAGTTTGGATCACACACGTCGGGGTGTGATGCAGAGTGCAATTGTTTAGATGCCACAAATGATGATGACTTAGAGCTGCTACTTGAAGAGGCCCTGAGAAAAGCAGCAGTTCTTGAGTTGATCCGGAGTAGTATTCAGGTAATTGGATTCAGATGTTACTGTAGAGCAGCCAGACTGTAGTTTTAATATTCTTGCAGGAATAATAAAAGCCAAAGAAATGACTGATGCATTTAATTTTGGAAGGGGGAATTACATAAGACGAGAAGGCTCCTGAACTCACATATGGGTTAAATATAAAAACCAGAATAAAGCAGATGAAAAGAGTTTGAGAAACAGCTTACAAAAGGGATAAACCCAGCCGTAAATCCTTTTCTTCTTCTGAGGCACTGGGGTGGGGTATAGAGAGGTGGCCACAGAATTTGTAGGGCTGGTAGGAATGGGGAATAAGAAAGAACACCTGTAGAAAGTAAAACTTAAAAACTTAATTATTTGTGTGCACCGATGTTCACTATGGAGGTGCTTAGGAAGGTTTCAATGGAAAATGGTGACATGATAAGCATAGCAGAAACTTTCAGTGCAGTATCCTACCAAGCACTGTAATTACAGACTCTGAGACAGAATCCTTCTCTATGGTGAGAATCATTAGAGGTGTCTCATTAATATGCCAAAAGAATCAGGTTTAGAGAAAATCAGCAACATAAACAGTGTTTGAGTGCCATGATTTTATGATATACTCAGTTTTGAAAGACTGTGCAGTGAAAATTGTACTTGAAATTTTGTGTTGATTGATGCTAAGTAACACAAATGATTCTAATTTCATATACACATTGATGGGTTTCTACTTAGGTATTTCTAACAAATAATTCCTACTTAGGACAGTGTAACTGAAGTTACACTTGATTATTCTAGAGAAAGTCAGCTCCTAATATTTCTCATCTTGAAAATTAATGAGCTGTTTATACAGGAAGGAAGACACTATTAGTATGTACAACTGTGTGTTGACTGTGTCTTGAACCTGATGTACAGTCTGCTTTTGTGTTCTTTCTGTTATGCAAATGTGGTGTAACTGAACTGTTGTAAGATGAATATCCTTTACGAGGAATAGTTAAATAGAGTAGGACATGTAAGTCTGGAAAGGATATGTTTCAAAAACACTCAAGTTTTGTAAAAGTGCAAGTGCCTCAGAGAATGTTGTTGGAGAAACAACGGATATTTAGTCATTTAATACAAAAACTAGGAGGCATCTAATATTTATGTTTAGTTTGTGATTTTGAAAATTGACCAGACAAATCAATGAAGGAAAACATCCAAGGACAATCAAATACAAAAATACAAAATAATAATAACAGCCAAGGACAATAAAATGATGACTACTGTGGTTCACAGACCCCTTGACATAAGGGTTCTTGGAAGCTTGGGAGATTAGTATCAAAGGTGAGAGATGGTTGCCCTGTTCCCTGGTTGGCATCTGACACTAGGTGGTGTCAGTGCAAATAATTTTACCTGACCCACTGCAGCCTTTCTAATGTAATGCAGGAAAGAAGTGCCGGAATGGGAATGTCCTGGACTTTAAATTTGTGCTTGCAAGGCTCTGTGCCATTTGAAAGAGACGTGTTCTATATCAGCCTGGATTTAGAAGGCTGAAGCAGTGCAAGGTGTCCAACTGGGGTTTCAGGAATGTCACAGGAGCCAACAGTGGCAGTAGTCTGGAAGTCCTGCTGCTCGTACTGGCAGCCAGTACCATTTTAATTCGTGCTAACTGAGTATATACTGCAGGGCTGGTTTTAATTCCAGATTTGTACAATAAAATTTGTACAATTGATTTGTACAATAAAATACCTGAGCATTTCCATGTGGAAAACAAGAATTAGCTGTCAGGTGCAGTTAGTGGAGTTTCTGGTGTCTGGGGACACCAGAGTTTTAGGCTTATCTTGCAAAAGAGCTGTGCTTCCTGATGTCACTTAAAGTGGGGATAATTTGGGTTTTATTGAATTATTTATTTATTTTTAAATTTGAGCCACCTCACTTTTTCTTTGTTTCCTTTGTTTCTAAAGGCAGCTGGGCATCCCTATTGTATCTTGGAGGTAACGAAATCTCTTACTGTTTGTATCTAAGTTCTATTTTCAGCTGCACTGTCAAAATAAATGGCTGTTACGGAGAAGTGATGACTTAAATACTACCTTCAAGTGACTCTAGTGTCGTTTGCATTTCACAGTACTTACTGTAAAAGAAGAAAACTGCATCACTAACAGTATTTTATAAATTGTCACGAAGTTCCATCCTTGCCAGTTTTTCTTCATGTGTCCCCTATGGTAGCATGGTGTGTGAAAAGGCAATGCAGAATTGACGGGTGTGTGACATGAAAGACAGAGAGCTTGTGTAGCCTTGTGTACAGCATGGCAGTGCCATGGGGTAGAAATGACAGAAGTAAATGGAGGTAGAAATGCTGTATTTCTTTCCCTTACCACTTGTGAAGTTTTCATACCTTACATATTTGTCTGTTTATGTAACTATATGTATAGATTTTCCACATGTTGTTGAAAGCTCTTTTTTTTCCCCAGGAAAATGGGTCATGGCAGAGACTTCAAAAACGCATGGAAATAAACTCTTACTAAGTTTTATGAATCATTTCTAGGAAGAACAAAACTTCAGTTATTCTCTGTGATAATAAGAAAGATCTTTTTTTGCAAAAAGACTATATAACTTTTTTCTAATCGGTAACATTGTCTTCTTTTCTTTATTTTACAAGTTATTGGACAGCCTGCGAAGAGTAAGCGTCCAAAAGAACACGGGGAAAACAAGGTTTTTAACAAAAAAGTAAAACCCAAAACTCCCAAAATGAAGGAGAGGGAATCTGCTGACTCCTCTTTGAAGTCCCAGTCCATACTGACACAGGTGATGGATAAAGGTCGTATCCAGAAACTGGCTGCCACTTTAAGCCTGTCTGCAGGACAAAGCATAGAACTGCGATGTAAGGGGAGTAATGTTACTTGGAACTACCCTTCATATTTAGACACCTTTAAAGACTCCAGACTCAGGTAAGCTATTTTTCTTTTTTTGGAGGAAAAAAAAACATCCAGAACTTTTCCCTACGAGTTTCAGCACCGTTGGGGTTTTGTTTGATTACATTTTTACAGTTAAGATGTTCTATCTAATGGTTTTTAATGTCAACGAAAAAGGATGAGCAGCTTTTAGTTGTCACTAATTACTGCCCTGTGATTTGCACTGTGGAGTAGTCTTGCAGCACGTTAACTGTATTTCCTTCAGATGAGTCTAAAATAAAGATGGTGTTCAGCAGGACACAGAGACAACAGGGAACCAAGTTAGGGTTGATCTGAAGTAAAACTCTCAAAATGTGTGAGAATATCAGGTGCTCACTACCAGCCTACTCTGTTGCTCTGCAGAGACTTGCTCCTGGTAGGCTGTAATGGTTGCTAGTGTGGCTACCACCTGAGACACTTAGATTAATTTCCTGAGGAGACTCAAATCCACCCTCCCTTAACTAGCAAAAAATACACCAGCCTCCATGCTAAGAAGAAAGTGAGAGGTAGTCATTACTTCTTCAGTCAAAGTTGCCTTTGTGTGGAAAAGGAAATTGCAGGGTTTGTGGTGTGGCAGAGTTTAATGCTGAATATAGTCACCTTGAGTTTAGTAAAGCTTTTTATTTCATCTAGTGACATCATAATGAAAACCACATAAGTAGTTGTTACCACAGGAAGAGGAACTTAGGACTCTTCCTTTCTCTGCCCCACCAGCTGAGTGTCATGTTGCTCTAAACATCTTTTCTAAAACCCCCTATATTTGTGTGCCTTCCCAATTTTTGAGGATAGTACACATAGCTAAATGTAGATTAAATGTAATAATTTTGTTCTGTATTTGAGAGAAGAGGGGCATATAAGGAGCTTAAGGATATCTTCCACAGGCATTTTTTTGCCTTGAGTTGTGTTTGTTTTCACTGGTTTTTTTTATGGAGATTTACCTGAGGAGACAGTGAAGCACTGTGAATGATACCATAAGAAAGAGCTGCAAGGAGCTTTTTTTGGATTATTCGGTGAGAGACACAGTTATAAGCAAAGGTATCAGCTGCTATTGTCCTTTTATTCCTTAATTGAGTACAAGTGTGTATGTTCTCTGTAAAGAACTCAGGTTATCTAGATCTCAGTGATGCATTTCACTTATTTACTGATGTGATGCTACCTTTAAATCATTCCCAGTTAATTAATTTTTCAGATATATGCTTCTCCTTTTCACTTCTGTTTTTGAAGTGGAGTGTTGAAGAGTTAGACGCTGTGATCTCTAGGATATCCTCCTGAGATTCATGAAGCAGTTCTTCTCTGTGCATTTATTTGCTTGTCCTTTGCTGTAGAGCTCAAGAACTACCCTGGCTGAGTGCAAGGCTTCTGTCACAGCAGCAAGCCTGTTCCTGCTGCGGGGTTATCACAGCAATACCTCTCAAAGGATCTTGTGGCCAATTTAAACTACTACTGCTTATTCTTTGGCAAGAAATGCTGTTCTGTCTGGATTTATTTCAGTAGGTGGCGTTTATCAGCCGCAGTACAGACCCGGCCTCCCAGCAAGCCAGAGCTGTATGTGCAAATCAACAGGGAGCGTGTGTGTACTTGGTGGTTGTCGTTCCCAAGTGTATCTTATGTTTTGTGCACTTGCAAATAAGTTGGTGGCATGGTTTGGTTCTGTAGACCTCCAGGTCATGTTATCTGGGTATCAGCATCTGGCATCGAAGAAGGCGGGGCACATATTCAGATTATTTGGAGAGGAATCTGAATGTTTCTTCATTATTTATTTGACTGTCTGTTCCTCTCCTGCAAAATTAAGTGTTTCAATTGATGCACATGGAAGAAAGTGCAAGAATTTAAGATAACTTAGGGA
Organism: Chiroxiphia lanceolata; assembly: GCF_009829145.1. NCBI lineage: Eukaryota > Metazoa > Chordata > Aves > Passeriformes > Pipridae > Chiroxiphia > Chiroxiphia lanceolata. The sequence goes on from NC_045640.1 coordinate 31,393,008, forward strand.
AAAACAAAGATACGTATTTCCTGATTGTGCAATTTTCTGTTTTTCAGTTTGAAGTAGTTTGCGATTCTGTTGCCTCAGCAATTTATCTTTCTGCTCTCACTCAAGTTTACAGTATTTGTAATATTTTAGCCGTACAACAAAAGTTAATAACGTCACACAAAATAAATGCTATAAAATATTTTGGCTGGATGGATATGACTTGGTTAAGTATTTCTTTTCTTTTAGGGTTATTTAAGGCATATATTGAAAAATGATGATCATTGCTTTAAAAATTATTTTGAATTTCAAGTTGTTGAAGCAGTAAGGCTGTGTTAGACTGAATCAACAATTTTGAATGCAAGTGGAAGATCCTAAAATTAACTAGAGAAATTGAAAACATGGATTAGTAGCAGATTTAAGAGTCACAGAATAGTAATAATTTATGGAGACATTGACCACATAATCCTATGCAGTTATATTTGCCATCACAATTTTATCAGGACTTTGGTAATTATCTCAAGTTCTTTGCTTTGTGGTGCTCATAGATGCATATGAAACAAAGTCTGCTTTATAGAATGTGAAATTTGAAATTTATGTTCCGTGGTTTTAGAAAGCATTGATTTAACTGGAAATACCGTAGGGGTACCTGTTATTTAGTTAGCTCAGTTGGCAGTGTTTGTAAGTTAGCTGGCAGCAGAAAAGCTTAACAATTACTATCATCTTTGAAAGGGAGTTTAGATCTTCCTCATGGCATATGCAAGACCATGCACCAACCACCAACTGCAACAGGTAAATTTTAAAATGTTATTAATATATTACCTCCATTATTTTAAAACAAAATTATGAATGTAGGACAAAGGGGGGAAATCAGAAAAATAATTATCAAATAACCTACAGCAAAAATTGGTTAATCATCTAGATAGGTGTATGTCCAGTATCTTCTAACATTTTTTGAGTACTTAAATACCAAGTATAAGGTAATCCCTTCGTTACCAGTTAGTGAGTGAGGTGTGGGGTGAAGCCCAAGCTAATTAAGTGGGCTGGGCTTTTTTACCTTGGATTACCATGCAGATCTTGCTGGAGGTGGGGCACCAGGGCAAACCAGAATTGATGGCAGCAGCAAGGCAAAGTGATAGGGTTATGAGGAGGTAATGGAAAATGAAGAAAGAGCAGCTTGGCGTGCCGGATGAAAAATGAGGAAGAGTGACAATGGTGATGAGATCCATGCAATTGCTGGGGACTGATGACTACAATTCTTTCATTCATTTGTACATCCCTATAGCAACAGATACTCAGGCACCCAGTTCCTGTTTTTTCTTTAAATAGTAGGACAGATGTACAAATTCAACTGAATTGGCATTTTGGTTTGCAACTAGTTAAATTTAGCATCCATGAAATATGTTTCCTATAGGTGGTTGCAAAAATAAGTAGAGATAAAAGCCAAATGTTTTGCCTCCATCCCATGCTTACCACATTTTTAACTTAACCATATAGTAAGGAGAATACAGCAACCTGGAAGGCAATATGCCTTTTCTAAGAAGGAAGAATATAATGAAAGAAGCCATTTCTGTAGTATTAGTGGCTATGCTTTCTTTGAATTTGTCTTTGTAGCTATACTTTACAACCTGGTAAGTAAAATATTTTTGCTTGCTGTACTAGAGTGTCTCAGTTTTTAATAGGTCTGGAGCTGTTAACAGATGCTAAAATTACCATATCCAGGGGAGGGAAAGACGCGGAGTGAAAGGAGGAGGAGGACTCTTTGGCTGTTTCTTGTTGAGACAGAGGAGAAATTCTGCCTTTCCACTATTCTAATTGTAGTAAATAACAGTGCACACTGAAATGATTTACTTAGCTTTAGAGACTGCAGCACGCAATGCAACTCTGGGGAGAAAGCTAGAATCGTGCAAACATGGTGCTTGGGTTAAGGATACACACTAGCTTGCTTCATGACTACCTTACATTACCTGTAATGCTCTCTTGCTTTATATAGCATCAATAGACTTTTTGTCTGAAAATCTTGTGTACTGGCTGAACTGGCCAAAAATATCGGTGGTGTTAATGGTCAAAGGTAGCTCATGCACCTCCAGAATGGAAGGGCTGGAATGCTGTTTTGTGAGACTGTACATAACAAATTAATGACTGTAGGCTCACCCAGAAACTGGATCTACAATGCATGAAAGTGATGACAGAAAAAATAAGGGCAAGCACATTTTCCTTTTCCTATGCTTTATAGCAAAAAGGCAGTCTAACTTTACATAATCTTTGCTCTGCCTGACCTGGAGCATGGGTCTCTCACTTGGTGAAGACCAGCTGTATTTATCAGAGAACTTAATCTGATAAATAAAGTCCCACGAAATGGAACTGCTCTAATGGGGGAAGCTGGGGCAAAGAGCTGGACGTACATCACATGTACATTCGTGTAAGCAGAGTGTGTCTGGACAGGAGAGCTCTCAAAAATACTGAGGAAACTGAATGTTGTAGAGGGCAAAGTTACACTGCTTTCAGTGAATGCAGGCTCCTGCTGGCCTAGTGGGACGTTGGCTGTGCTCATGTGTATAACTGAATTTCATTTTGCTGCTTGTGCTTTGAAGTCTGAAAGCTAGGGTTGGAGTTTTTGTGTAAAACAGTAGGATGTTATGTTCTTCTCCTAGTGAGCGTGTGTTTGAGATAAGCTCTCTTTTGTCAGTATGAATGCAGCTGCTTTAGAGGAGTTTGTTAGATGTTGAGTGATGCTGTGTATACTCTCTTTTTATATCTTTTTTTTAGCTTCTAAACGTGGCATAGTTTTCTGGCAAAGATCTTCTGAGCTTCACATGACTAAAGCTTAATAAGATGAATTTATGGAACAAGATTTTGGACTAGTTTTCTGCTTTCTTTAAACAATATTGGAATGTTTGTGTATACAACATTTTTACTTTGTGATATCTACAGCACAGCAAAGTTTTGGCTTTTGAGTCAGATTTCTTTGCATCTAAAATACTAATGAAATAAAAGTTATTCTGGAAATATTGGTCAGCTGCAGGATTTACCATTTGTAATTTACTTTATATGGCCCGTTTTGTCTGCTTAATATGGTCGTGTCACAAGTTTCAACACTTCCCTCTCAGCTGCCAGGTTTCGTTAGTGCATGTTTGTGGATGACTACCTTGCTAGGCTATTTCCATTGATTACTGGATAGCTCGTTTTCACCTAAGCAGAACACAGTGTACAATAATTAATTAACTCTGACCTTATTTTTCTGTCTGTTGGGATTCTGAGCTATAGTTCAGGGTCTGCATTAACAAAAGGAGGCAAAAATGTTCTGGCATAAAGGTTTCTCTGTAATGTTGACATTTAGTACTCCACACTTGCAAAACATTTTATGCTGATGTAGTCATATAGCCTATGAAATGTGAACTGTGAAACTAAATAATAATAATACAGACTAGGACATGTTTTGGATTTCTCTCTTCTTCCTGTTGGGTATGATATACAGCAGGATCTCTTGCAGAAATAGGAATCTCTCAAAACTTATCCATAAACTCCAGATAATTTATAGTGTAAGTAGCGTATGTATTAAAAATGAAAATGCTACTGCACCATAATTACATGATTACATAATTACATGATTCCAAGCAGTGAAATCAGGCAAGGCCATGTAGGACAAGCACATGACCCTGTAGGAAACATGATTTGTCTGGTTCTTTAGGCAGGCTTCAAAAATGCCCTGTGGTGGATCTGTGTAGTAATGGGGTCTGAAGGCTTTAATGGAAAAGATAATTCTCAGCTCTGTTTGGGATGTGTATTTAGTCTGCTTTTAATTTCTAAGCTTCTGGCCTGACTGGAGGCTGAATGTTGGGTTACATGAACCATTGCCTATGATTGCTGATAGTTGTGCAAACTGCTAGCAGAACACCTGGGGAGTCAGAAATTTCGGGAAGCACATGTAGCTGGAAGTGGTAGCCTCCCTGTTTAAGCAGTTATTCTACCTGCAGTGGAGAGTTAACCAAAACAGAGCATTTAGAGAATACAGTACAGTCAGGCAAGTCTACAGTGCTGCTGTTACTCAGTGATGAGGTGTTTTAGAGGTTAAGAATTTCTTCAAAGCATGCTTATCCCAAAAAGAAATGATTCTGTCTTACAGAATAACTGTCACATTAATAAGAAGAAATAAGAGGATAATAAATATTAACAGAATCCACAGCTGAATGAATATGAGAGCTGTTCAGATTTCATGCAAGCTGTGTATTTGTCTAAATCCAATTTGAAACAATAAAAAGAAGTTAGTTATGAAATGCCTAAAATTGGAAAAATCACTCCTGACTTGCTTAGAAAAGAAATGACCTTGTGACTTGATGTCTTGCAAATGAAATAGGGAACCTTTCATGTTCTGGAAGTACTACCATGAAAGGCAGGTGACTGAAGAGAATGTTTGTTTTTTAAGGGTCAGAGCAGCAGTGGAATGCATCAGTACTGCCACATGGCTATGCTGACAGGGTTTCCTGAGAACTGGTTCTGTTGGGACATTGCTTTTGCTAACCATCAAAAGTCAACACAGCAGACTGCCAACTGTAACACCATCTGTCTGGAAGAAAGAGCCAGGAAAGCAAACCTTGAAATATAAAAAAAGAACAAGATAAGGCTGTAGCTGCTGTATTTCACAGATAGGACCTTTAACCCTTAGAAACATTGGCAGTATCTACATATATATCTACTACATATTTATAAATAGTTCTACAATTAAAAATGTCAGTCTATTGAGAGATATACCTGGAAAATTCAAGAGAAAGAGAAAGAGAAAAAAGCAAATGAAGTCTGAAATAATCAGACTGAATTTTGTGTAGTTACTTGATGGCACTGCCAGAACCCATCCAGCACTTCTCAGGGTTGTGCTCTGAAATAGCTGAGGGGTGATGATGAAACTCCAGTGAGAGGATGCCAGTGAGGTGGCTTAGGGAAGAGGAGCAGGTGGTGCAAAATGACTTACTTGCAGTACAAATCCAAGCTGAGATAGAAGCTCTTAAACAATGATGTTTGTAAGTGGAAACTTGGACCAGTATGTTAAAGATTGGTAAAGCGTTCAGCCTGAAAGCAGGCATAAATCATTAAACAAACTCTTATTAAAGTACTTGCTGTTTATTTCTCATGAATTATCTTTGTTAGATGTATTGAAGCAGTGCTATCGTTAATGGTATTAAAAAAGCACTGAGATGCATGCAGGTTAACTTTTAGCATAAAAAAAAGGCTATATGTGGACAAACAGACATAAAACATACAGTCACAGCCCATTTAAAAAATGGGGACTGAAAAGAATCCAAAAGTTAAGTTACAAGACAAAAACACTTACGAGCTCTTGTGTGTAGTTAAAATCATTAAAACTACTCATGTAAACAGGTCTTGGCTGGAGCAAAAGGGGAAGCTGCAACAGAGCTTTGAAAGGTAGGTCAGTTGCAGAGTAGGAATATAAAATCAAAAGTAGAACTGAGCTGACAGAAATGTATAAGGAGATACATCTGTGCTTGTCTATGCCTTTTGTTTTTATTTCTCTGCAGTATAAAGCAGCTTGAAAGGTATGGTCAGCTGATCCTTGCAAACTCCACTGCAGCCGACACAGGTGAATACAGCTGCTGGCTTCAGCTGTGCAATGATAACAAATGTAGGAAGGATGAGACTAAAACAGGCTCAACGTACATCTTTTTCACAGGTAATTAACTCCTGAGGGATTATTAGTGAAAGTATATTTGCTAGTAAGACAGAAATAAAGCTACATCAGCGATTTCACTGTCAAGATTTTACTTCCGCTATGTTCATCTTTTTTTAGTGGATGTTAAGGAAGACAGCAAGAATATACTTGCTTAGTATGATTTATTGGGTCCATTTTCCCTGTGGATTATGCAAAACATATACTCAAAGTAATGCATAATGCAATGCAAAGCAAAAACCTTTGAAAATAGTAAGAGACTTTCAGAGGAGCTTCTATCAAATGAATATAAAAATGTTTAACTTTTGAAAATGGGTCTCAATAAAGAAAATAAATCTGTGCAGAAGATTCATTTTGTCATGGCATTCAGATGACTCCTGCCCTGCCACTTTTTTCCAGTTACCTGCACTGGCTTAAAAGTCTTGACCTCACTGACCTTGGTAAGGCCACAACTTCTCCCAGGAGTCTATATAGCACATTGAGAGACAAAACACTAAGTACATGTGTTGTCCCACAGAGCTTGTGCACAGTTTACTGCTACTTGATACAACAGAGCTGAAATCAAATTGTGAATTTGATCTTCTTATGGAAATCATTTTGGATGTAAAACAACCTTCAATCCCAAGTAGAACCAAAGTATTGTTGGATAGAAAACATTTTAGTACAAAATGTTAAGATAGGATTGTTTGCCATACATTTTAGACCATGACACTGTGCAGAATTATCAGAACTGCTTAATGTTTTTGGGATATATTCCTGTAGAAATTTTGGAATAAATTTTTCAGTCAAGTTACTATATAAATGCTCATGCTAGAAAGAAATTTCATCTTTATATTTCTAAGAAGCATGCAAATTATGGAAATACTCCTTAACTGTCATTCTAAAAGCACTGAATATTTAATCTACTCAGAGCAATAAGTCAAACAGTTTGCCTAAAAGCATACATATAAAAAGACTGTAGCTCCAAAGAGTATCTTTTCCTAGTAGTCCTTATCTTGCCAGGGGTGATGGGATCCAGATAAGTATTTGCAAACTTATTAGAAGGAATTCCAAAGCTTTTCTTAAGATTAAAAAAGTCTGAAGATATAGTAAGGAATACTTTGTTTTTCTTTTTGGTTTAATGTTTTTATTGCAAGCTGTGATTTTTCCTTTTGTGGGTGCATATTAAAAATTAAGCCAAAAAGATTTGCTTTAAATGTTGCTCATAGCTATTTTCTCTTGTTGCATGTACTTTGTTTTCTTTCTGTTATACCAAGAGGTAAATATTTTTTTAACTATATCAACTCTACTGCACAGACAAAGAGGAACTTTTTGTACCTACTCCCAGTTATTTTGAGATTGTCTACCTGAACCCAGATAAACCTGCAGTCATCCCATGCCGTGTTACTACTCCTTCAGCAAAAGTAACTCTACACAGGGAATTTCCAGCAGAAGAAATTGAAACAGATGGAACTGATCTCATTTATGATGCAAAAAAGGGTTTTGTCTACCAGCACCCTACTTCTGATCATAAGGGCATTGTCTACTGCAAAGCAGAGTCACAGGGAGCACCTCAGATTTCCATCAAATATCACCTACTGTATGTGGAAGGTAAAGTGCAGTTTTCTATATGCTTAAACTGACTCTTTTGCTGACATGGCTAAGAAAACAATTAAAAAAAAGTAAAATAAGTAATGTAATCAGATTTTTAACATCTCGAACAAAAGTATATGCGATAAAACATTGTAGGTTTAAATTCCAGCGATTTCCCAGTGCAGTTGCAGGTATAAAACACCTGTTGCATTAAGCAGAGTCAGAAATTGAGTCTCAGTTTTGCCAGTGTATTTAACTTTAGAAGCCAGTTTTCTTTTTCCAAGCACTGTCTTTCTCTCAGTTCCCAAGGGCCCACCCTCAGCCACAATTGCGGTGTCATCCAACAGAGCTGAACTCGGTGACAGTGTTCAGGTGATCTGCACAGTCCTTGGGGAACCAGATGCAGATGTGAACTTCAGCTGGCAGTACCCAGGGCGAGAGGTAAGAGATGCATGCCCTGCTTGAAATGGTTTGTTCTTCATAAAGGCAAGACTTTGCATGCAGTCAGCATCTAGATTTGGAGTAAAAATTCTTTCAGGTTGTGGTGTCTGCCTCTTGCATAAAAGCTGAGGCGTGCTTGGCAGGAGGAGGCAGCATATCCCTTTTGAACTTCAGCCCGTCTTTCCCTGCGAATCTAGGAGCAGCACAGGGATGAAGATGGAGGGCATGTTAGCAAAAATCGAGCTCAGCAAAGCTCACTCCTCCCTCAGGTTTCCATTCCAGAGACACTTGGCCTCTGGCAGCATTTCCAAAGAAAGCCTCAGACAGGGTCAAAGCCAGCTAGCGTCAGGAGGCTGTTCTAGGGCAAGCCACAAAGCCTCACTGATGCCTCTGCATTTGATATCCCTTCCTTCTCTGTGGCTGGGGCACATGAATCATCCCAGCACAGAATTTTTAAGCTTAATTGTTGCCCGCATCCAGAAACAGAATCTCCTTCTGCTCAGCCTCATCTGAAAGACTCCACTGGAAACACAGAGTGAATCTGACGTCTCTTTTCTTGCAATAAGATGTATCTGACTAGCAACACTGATGGTCCACTTTCTTCTCCCTCTAACCACCCCAACCCAGTAGGGGCTTGATTCTTTATCAGCCTCATCCGTCCTGCTGTTTATCCTAAACAGGCTAGGAGCAAAGAAAGGACTGCTGGAAGATGGAACCCTTCGCCATGGGAAAGGGATCCTCTATGACCAAAGGGCTGGCATTGTGTTCCATTTGCCAGCCCTCTTGGTTCTGGGTTGTTAAAGGACAATGCAGAGCTTGATAGTAAGGTACTTTGTCTCTCGATGCAGCATAGAAGTAAGTATTTTAACAGCAGAGACAATGGTTTAAGTGAGTGATTGGAGTTCAGTGTTTACTAGGCTTGAGGAAATCCAAATCTAAGACTCCAGAAGTTTGCAGTAGCCATTAAGATAGAGGCTGTAGTGCTCTACTGTCATGGTAAGGTCTGTGCCTCTGCAGGGGGAAAACCAGAGAGCAAATGAGCACGAAAGGGATTTGAACTGCTGGTGAGGGCATTGGGCATGTAGAACCAGGTCCTTGCTTAGATGTTAATTTGTTCTTTCACTTTTCCCTCTCCTCCTCCACCCATCTTTCCCCCCCAACCCCGACCCCATGATGCTTGTCCTACATTTTCCTACCAAGACTGTTGAAGTGTGAGAGTTTGTGAGCAATTGCCAACTTCTCCTTCCTGCCCTGTCCAAGCTGTAGGTGATCTAAAGAGTAAATACTGGATAGAGCATTGGAAGAGTTTGGCAGAATTCCTGTTTCTGGTGTCCATTTGAATTTAGGAAGGAAAGGAGCAGATGTCAAAATGAGCAGAGAAACTTGCATCTGTCTGTGAAGTAAAAAGCAAAATGTTAAAGGAAAACAGAAGTGCTTCAAAGTTTGGGGAGCTGCAGAGCAATGGTGTTTTTTTGGTTAAAGGCCTGATGTCTTTGGTTAAAGGCCCAATGAATCACTTTGAGGGGGATGCATCAACAAATGGCAGCGTTCTCTATCCTTCAAGGTGATGCTTTAACTCTGACAGTTGTATAACGATTGACTCTGTTGGGTGGGGAAGAGAAGAAGTGCCTGTGCTTGGTCACATTATCTTTGTTGATTGATATGGGTTTCCATTTTTTTGTCTTGTGGGGTCTTTTTTGTTTTTTTTGTATTCAGCTTCCCTTGATATCTGTTTAATGAACTGTAGTAACTGTCTATACAAACCCCATCATTTTGTCTTTTGTAACTAACTATAACTACAAAGAACAATTGAAGGAATTAAAATCCTAGACTCAGCCTGGCCTTCCAAAACTCTGTATCTCCTTAGTGTCCACCCCTTGCTACTTCTGTATCTTTTACAGCCTGATGGCTGCCCCAAGCGTTGTTGCTGGCTGTTCTTGGCCCAGGTGCTCCCAGTGGTCTTACAGCTCCTGATGCACACTGGCATGTGCACTACACCTTTATGCCTCTGTAGCGCTGATGGAATATAAACAGCTAAACACATGCAAATGAACTCCCTTGTTTGCTGTGGATACTGCAGCTGCACTGCAGGGCACATGCACTATCAGCAGAGGACTACACCCTCTCACTGCACCTACCTACTGGGGTGAGAGAGAGACTTTGGCCTGTATCTGCCCTGGAAAGGGCTGATGTGCTTATTATCCACTGGAGTAAACAGTCTCAGCTCCAGCTGTGCCTAAGGACAGGGAGGGAAGAGTTGTGTTGGATGTCTGCCCCGGCAAAGTGATCAAGTAAATGTCAGAGTAGAAGCACTATATGCTTGTTGGGAGAGAAAGTATTCACATTCTGCAAAGAAAAAAGGTGGGGGTGGAGGGAGAAGATAGAGGATCATCAGTGATGCTGGCCAGACAGACCTTCTTTTATGCAAGAAAAAGGACTGACAAGGTTCTAAGATTAATTGGATGATTTTTCATTCATGCTGCTGCTTTCAGTGCAGGAAGCTCAGTGATAGTTTTGTTCACCACCACTACCCCACCCAGCAACTGGGCTGTCACCTACTGCTTGATTCCTGAGCAGAAGCAGCACTTTAATCCATGCTTGTTCCCAGGTGCATTGCATTAGGGAGACCATCATTTCATCTCCGTATTCACTAACCTCTCCCTCTTTTTTTTTCCCCACTCAGTTATTTTTTGTTCTTATTTTTCCCTCAGTTTTTCCACCTCTGACAATTGCACTTGCTCATTCACCTGCTGTAAATGCATACAGATCCACTCCTTAATCTGATTCCATGAAACAGGTTTAAAAAGCAGAAGGCAATAAGTATGAGAAAAACTGGGCTAGCAAGAGCCCAACCAGGCAAACAGTATCCACTTTACATGGCCTTTACCTTCACTTTCAGTAGGGTCAAGGAAGTTCTACTTACTATGTTTAGAGAACTAACTTAGGCTTGAATTAAGTGTGCAGCAGTACGGGATTGTAGGTAGCACTTGATTTTCAGGCTGGGAACTGAAAGCAGTGCTCTGCTAAGTGGCTGGATTACTTTTAAAGGGTTAAGAATTTCTATATGAGATTTACAGCTACCAAGATTTTTTTTTTAAAGCTGGTAATGCCTGCCACTTCTAGGCATTGCCTGACTCCACTGTGACTCATCCCTAAGCTTCAAAAAGACTAGCAGCTGCCTTTGTATGGTCATTTTGCAAGCATGATATTGTAGCTTTGGCTCTAGATACATGAATAACTTACCTTTTTGCTTCTATTATCTTGAGCCTTGTAGCATTCATATTGGTAAATGGTTAATCCATCTATTTTACGAAGCAAGAGGAGATGGTTTCCAAGCAGAAACCTCTCTCTTAGTTTTATCCCACTTACTGATATAGCAGAAGCCAGTGTACTTAAAGCTGTTGACGAGCAGCTGATGGATTTTGGAAGGAAAGAGACTGCTATAGTCTATCTTTGGGCCAGTTTCTCTTATCCAGTCCTTCGTGGCCTTCTGAGGTGCCACGGAGTGTGACCTCATAAACAGCCCATCAGAGAATTTTCTTATAAAAGGGAGGGTAAAGAAAAAGCCTGTTATAACAAAAAAGTCAAAAAGCATCTTTCTATCCAAACATTGATTTTTGTGTTTTGGCTTTGAAGTTACATACACATTTGGAAACCAGAACGTAAGGATTAATTTAGAAGTGTTCAGGAATGTTACTATTTGTTGTATGTTATCTAATACAGGGTTTTTAAAACTAGAGGAGGAATTAGTTTCCAACATGTGCTTGGTCAACTAACTTATGCCACTGCTGCCTTCTTTTTGAGACACTGAAAGTCTGAAAATGAGCTCACACATCCATCCTGACATGTCCCCCAAGCTACCTGATCAGGTACCCAAATGCAGCCTTAGTAAGTGGCCTAAAACTGAGCTCACTCAGAGGCTCCAGGCAGAACTTTGTCAGCCCATCGCTGATCTAAAGATACACAGTACTTGGGCTTAGAGTGGAAGAGCCATTGTATTACCTTTATTTGGCATAACTTATTGGTACATCAGTATTTAATGCAGGAATGTTGCTGCAACTGCCAGACCTTCAGTTTCCTCACTTAGGGCTGACTTAGATATAGGCTCCTACCATCCAGCCTCTTGCATCAGGGTTTGATGGGGTGGTGTTGCTAAGTACACTTTGGAGAATCACGTGTTTTGTGTGGGTGGGTTGTTGGGGTTTTTTTCTTTTTTTTCTCTTTTAAACAGTCTGAGAGGCCTGTGATTATCCAAAACTTCTGGAGATTGATAAACAGAGGAGCTGGACATACTACAAGAATCTCAAAGAGTGTTCTTCTTGTTGAGGATTTTGAAGCCAAAGATGCTGGAAACTACATCTGTATAGCTCAGAACCTACAAGGAGAAACAACAGTAGCTACTAAAATTGAACTAAATTGATAGGAAAGACTTCTGGACCTGGACTGAACTGTATGTTATTTGACATTATAGCCATTAATTTTCTTCATGAATGTTTAAATGAAGCTTCTCTCTCACTGTTTCTTTTTATATGTCAACGCATTCCGTATTCACTAGCTTGACAGGCCACAACAGAGTTCACTGTGCCCAGCAGTAGTTAGTTGTGAGTTAATGAAACTACTATGAAGCATTGAAGTTTAAGCCTGAACACGCATAGGGCGTGTAGTATTTAGGAATGGGTGCTCTTGGGCTTTCCTTTATATATGGGCTTTTCCCTCAGACTCTTGCATAAGGTCAGCCTGCTGTGTGGTGTGTGCAATTTTAATAATGAGAGTACTGTACGTGTTTAAAACAACAACAAAAAAACAAGCAAAAAAACCCCTTGATACAAAATTAACCAATAGCAGATGTTTATTTTGCAAGAAAAATTAAATTTCTGAACATTATAAAAACATAAATATGTGTGTGTGCTCATTTCATATATGTGTAAAGACATAAACACACAAAAATTTCACTCCTGGTAAAGTTAAATATCCTCTAGCACCTAGATCAGTATCTCAAGAGACCTGTAAGCAGTCAGGTGTGCTGTATTTTCCTTATGGTGTTGCATTCTTACAACCTTAAAATACGTAGCTTACTTAGTAGTTCACTCCTCAACAGATGTAGAGCATTATGCTTAGTAACTTATGTAGTAAATTATGGTTGCTAAAGGTAAAACTTGCATTTATACATATATATTATCATTTACAGAAAAAAAAAAAAGCAAATGTAACATTAGAATAATGTTCAATTATACAGCAGAATTTCTTCTTAGGTTCATAAGTTCAACTTGATTGTATTGATTTACTTAGGAGAAAAGGAAAGATGTTTCATTTACACAGAATTATACCCGGAGAAATAAGCCACTGGGTTTAGCAACTAATGCAAGGAAAGAGACATGCCAGAGGAAGAGTTAAGAACCTGGTAACAACATTTTTGGATATTTTGGCAATGCTTTTTCTTCCTAGCCTCGAGCACCAAATTTATGTAAGCTAGAACTTCCAATACAAATCTGCTTCTCAGTAGTGGAATTGAATGACAAGAAAAATTTGATGCATTTTACGTATAAGGCATGTGACAAACAGGTTATTCTGAGCGTATGAAGAACCAAACCAGGAACTGGTCCCTTGCTCACACACTTCAGTCTGTCTCAGCATGCATTTGACTGGAATTCCTAACGCTTTCTTCTGTGAAGGCCTGAGGTAACACTGTGCTCCAGCTAATTCAGACCTTTGAGCAAATGCGTACAGCACTGTTTTGAGCAGTGACAGATGTAAGAGCTAATGTAAAAATGGCAGCTTCTCAGTAAAGTCAGAAGCTTGAATAGTGTAGCTAATGAAAACGTTAAACAAGCTTGCTGAATGCTTTTTCCTCAGCATGCAGGAACCTAAATCAATGTAACTGATAAATACCCGCAGTAAAGACTGAAATGGTTCTATGCAGGTCTCATGTTAACAGGCTTCATGGACAACATTCCCCAGGTGCTTATATTATCTTTGGCCTCTGGAATCAAGGTATCTACAAAAAAAATCTTAAACGTGGTATGCAGCAGGACCAACCTTGAAGGTCTAAGTGGCAGATTCTTGTTAATCTGTTAAAATGTATCAAGAATATTACAGTGTTACCCAAATGACTAAACAGGTTATACAATGTCATACCTGAAAAAGGTCCTTGTACCATTTTTTTAGGGGAAAAATTGGTTTGTTTGTTTTTTTTTTTTTAATCTGACCAAATTAAGAATCCCTTATCTTCTGGAGGAGTCTGTGCAGTGTATTAATTCCTTTTTAGCACTTCCATTTATAAGAACAATGTATTTCCCTTTGAAATTTAGGAAGCTGGCACAACTCCTGTAGTTCAAAGTGCATTTGAGCCTTTAATTCAACAATTGATTTGCTTCAGATATGTAGCAAGTGGGAGATCGTGCCACCTGCCCAGACTTGTTCATAGCACAGCGGTTCATGTGGTGGCATCACTTCATTGAACACATTGTGGCAGGAGAGGAAGAGATGGCTTAAATCCAGTGCTGGAGTAGTCCCCTCAGGTGCAGTTCTCATGACTGATAACAACTTACAGAAGCAGTGCCTTTAAGGAAGAATTTTCACGAGTGTCATGTCCTGTCCATCATCCCCTGTTCTCCCCCCCAAGCATTGAAATAATTCTTATTTAAAACTGTGAGAATTATTTTACTATATATTTTACTAAAAACCTCCTGGGCAGGGCTGATTCTTGTTACGTTGATGCAGTTACACATTTCCACCTAAATGAACAGTGACCCAGGGTAAGAGAATGAAGCCTAGGAAAGGAAATGTAAATGACTTGTCACGGTTACATGCCTAAAGCTGCCAGTACTGTTCTTTCCATTTCCATATACCTGTGTCACTGCTCTTCTAAGGCATGGCAGCAGCAATGGACAGAGGGTATTTGTTTCTTAAACATTCAGTGATTATCCTGACTTTCTAATGACCTTTTTAACTCCAGCTCAGCCCTAAATGATTTCCTGGCTGTTGGGCAACTACAGTTTTAAATATAGTGGTTACTTACTGTCTAGAAGGAATTTCCTGCATGAATTGCATGATACCAGTTTACATGTAAGTGTCTGTGGTGTTCGTAATGAGAAACATCTTCATTTAGCTTAAGGAAATGATTCACCTCAAATTTTACAGCAAATACAGTGCAACTCATACAACGACCTTTAGAGAAAAGTATTGAAGGGTGAATTGAAGGTGAACCATATTAAGGACAGTTTGAATGGCAAGAAACTACTTGGTACAGATACAAATGTCACTGTAACTTCCTTTGAAGCTTATCATTAGAGTTAGAACTACTAGTTAAAGTTCAGTATCTGAAGAAAATCACTTGTTTAATTGCTTGACCTTTGGTCTATGATTATGGTGAGCAGGCTTCTAACTTTATGCTAAAGAAAAAAACCCAAAAATATGTAAAAGTTGCTGCACTGAACAAAGCTTTTGCTAACACATGGTACCCAAGGTAAAGCTTGAAATACTGATACTCAAACAGAAAAACATTAAAACGGTATTTACAGATTAATAGAATTATTTAATTCTTTGAGATCAAAAGGACAAACACTGAACAGGTGTTATTTGTAGTCTGATTTCTATATACAAGCAGTCTTGATTTCTTCATAAAAGCATTAAAGATTTTACTTGCAAGCAGTTTAGAGATGAGAAGTCTCCTGCGTACTGTGGGAAACTATCAACAAATGAAGTCTTTGTGTTATTTACTATACCATACTTACTTTTCTGTACCAGTAGCCTGGAAAAGCTTTCCCTGCTCTTTTACATAAAGGGCTGTGCTATATCTGACCTTCAAACACTTGTATGCAATCTTCCTGCATGTTTTATTTGAGGCATTACTTTGCAACTAATGTAGTAAAGTTCTTACCAGTGGCTGGACAACTGTTCTTGTGACATGACCTCTTAGACTGCTAAACTATAACTGTGGCTTTTCTCACACACAACACTTCCTGAATAAGGTGAGCATTTTAATGAGTTCTGTAGGATGCCTTTACCAGACATATGCACTTTGAGTACCTAATCTACATTCTTTTTTTTTTTTTTGTTAATGGCCAACTCAAACTGAATTGCTAATAATCACAAGCCAGCTCTGTGTAACTTATACTTACATTAGAGTAGCAAGGGTAACATTTTCAAAGGGCTAGCTGAACATTAATTTGTGCAGTGAAGCTTCACTATTGCTGTTCTGCTGTGCTGAGCAGGCACTAAGAGTTTTTAGTAGCTAGAGGAATGTTCCTCCTTAAAGATTATTTGACTAATACAAGCAGAAGAAAAATCCTTAAATTGGTACAAAAATTTTATTGTAAAGCATTCAGCTCAAATACATGCAATCAAATCTCTGACCATAGAAAATAAGAATGTTCCAAGAGATACTTTAAGCCAAGTTGTAGCCAACACAGGATCTTCGTAGTTAAATTTGAAAAACATATTAAGTACTGAAACCACCAGTAAGTGGTATGTACAGTGCCCCCAAAAGGATTAAAAGAAAGCATAATGTTCTATAGAAATGGCACCCTTAACTTGTTTGTTACGAAAGATTAAGTAAATTTAATGATGAAATAGTCAATCACAAGTTTATTACAGATTTACTTACTGTATGAGCACTGTTAAGAGTCTTGTTTCTATGTCTGTATTCCTCAGTACTAGCCAAGGTTTTGCACATCAGGTAAAATGAAGTGGTTCTCCAGTTGAGTTCCCTGAATGCTCTCCTTCCCCCCTGACTCCTGTCCTCAAACTACTAAAAAACACAGGGAAACTCAGCAGATACTGGTAACTGTCATGGCAAATTGTATGTCCAGCTAACAGCATTTGCTAACCAGTACTGTAATAGTGGTCCTGGCCCTACTGTAAAACCCAAGCTACTGTAAACATCGATAGGGTTTTGTAATAACAATTTGAAGTTGAATCTGTGTTTAGCAGGTAAAAAGTAGATATCTTAAACAGGTCTGATCAAGGGTGGAGCAAGGCTAAATGAATACCTTGTTGAAGCTAAAGCTCATCATGTGACATTTCCAGAAACACTGACACCCTTGTCCTCCAGTTCCAGCAGCCAGGACAATTTTCTCCCCCTGCTCTACAGAATCTCTAGTACAGGATCTTTCACCAAACACTAGCAAAAGACCGATATCCTGCAGTCTAAAAGGGAAGGTATGGCAGAATTAGCAAGACGAAATACACAGATACCACCTTTTCCCTCTTCCTCAGGTGAATTTAGCCAACCCTGAGGAATGTTCATACAAATCCTAATGCTTAAAAAGGCAAAGTAAGTGTGTCACCAGCTACACTGAAATTCACCAATTACTTAAGATTCATCTCGAGAACTGAGTTAAGAATGCACCTAGTGACAATTATTGCATTTTTTGCTTTGGCTTTCCAATCTACATCTAGTGTATCCTCAGGAATGGACTTGATGCTTTGGGAAATTAGCAATTCCTTTTCAACTGGTAAGATACTAAAGTCTAGGCTTCTAAACCTGCAGCTCAAATAAGAACTTCTGACCTCAAGGGCTACTGTGGTTCTGACTACAACCCTGTTGACTTGAAAGCCAAAATCACTGTATCCTGCAAAAAATGTCTCCTCATAAAAGGCAGAGTTGTTCATGGACACAAAACCAAGAACCCATGCAAAATATGGCTGCAATTCAGTTTGTTTTTAAAACTAATTCAAAGTTGCATACTTAGGTTGGCCAAGACACTAATGAGTCAGTTGACAAAGCTTTTCATGCCATTCTTTTACTGAACTGAAGCCAGAAAGCTGAAGGAAACTAACCTACAGTACGAGTGGCTGTTTCTCCTCATTGCTGGGCAAGGCTACTCTGCTAAAAGCATGCATACTGTCAACAGTATCAAGGAAGTAAATGAAGTAAAGTCTTCAGCTTTTATCCTTTATTACGTACACAGCAAAGAAGGCAGCATTAGACACACGCACAGTGTGTTACATCCATTCCATCCACAGCACACACACGCGCACACACACACACAGCCTTAAAAAAGTGTCGGTGATAAGGAACATATTATAAAGGTTGTGATCTTTATCTCTAAGCCCCTGAGCTTCTTCTTAGAGTTAGGTGAAAAGGCAACAAACAAGTCTTTCCTTGCTCTTTAAGTGCTTTGTGCAACAATGTCCATAGAGGTCATAAACAAGTCTTTTTGGGAGGAGTGAATGTCTTACTCCCATATTCACAGTCTCTTCTCGCCATTTTTGCACTGAATAGTTTCCAGTTATGTTTAGATGTCATAGTCGGCTAATATAGCTCTTGCTCCTGCGATTAAAATTAAGATTGGTTCTGCAGATCAGAAACGAAATGCAATTCCCTCTTTCTCTCAAGAGATGTCATCTTGGTGACACAGCAGGACTAGAGAAGTTACCAGAATTTCGTGGGGACTGAAGAGGCACAGATGAAGAACTCGGAGACAGTTTTCTTGGGCTGCATAGGTCACCATTGTGCAACTTCCACAGAAGTTCTTCATTTTCCATTGACAGGCGTTTGTTTACTTTTGATTCTTTCTCTAGTGACTCCTGTAAAACAGCTTGCTCTGTAGAAAGTTGCCTGCAAACAGAAGATTTACATAAGAACACATAACCCAAGCTGTAAGCTACAGTATTGAACTTAATTGTAAAGAAAGGTTTGAAAGTGCATAAACCCCTGCTTGGCTCACAACTAAATTCCATTCTTAAAGGGAGGATAGCATGTTCTCATCCTTGCTGGATTTAAACTGGTAGCTTGTAGAAAGCAGAAGTCTCAGTAAGAAACATCCCTAAAGGCTGGAAAAAACTTCTGAAGAGTAAGACTTCTCCTACTTAAAATAATAGATGTTTTTAAGTGGCTGTGCTGGAACCTTTGGGTCTTGTTGGAGTCTCAGCTCTACATAGAAGCTGCGAACTGGAAGAGTCTGACCATCGATTTAAGCAAAAGCTGAAGTTAGGAGAACCTCAGACCTGCTTTGTTCATGATAAATAATACTGTTATTGCTAAATAAAATTTTGGATAAATGTAACACATATTTGTTATATATAACACACTGATCTAAAATGGGGACAAATCACTCACTGAAGTAGTTAAAACACAAGTTTAGCTCACTCAAGAGAGACAATCTTTGTAGAAGGGTATTTCCAAGTTGCTTTTTCTTCCCTGAAATGTTCGTTTTGAGCACTGAAGAACATACTGAGCCTTTACCCCCTTACAATCTGTTCCTGCTTGTTCTTCTACAAAAGAACGCACATTTATAGAGATACAAGTGAGGAAGAAAGGGATGTGTTCTTCTACACAGTACTATAAAACTGCATTCACTAATATTTATACAGAAATTTTTCTCATCACATCTAAAAGTCCACAGATATTTTTCACCTTGAAAGCTCCATGTGTTTGTCCATCCGAGCTTTTAATTCTTCGTTTTCTTGCTGAACCTTCTTTAATTTATCCATTAAAATTGTGTTGTTCTCCACCTTAGAAAGAAGGTCACAGTTTAAAATAAAACCTATACATTCGCTCATCAAAATACTGAGCTATCACAGACATTCGTAATCTGGAGTTTGTAGACCTTGTTAACAGTAGATATAAAAACCTGAAGTAACGTCAGACTGACCTGCTGCCATGGCTTAATGTTCTGTAACGTCAAATAGATCCTACTTGCCTTATCCTTGCGTAACACTGGCACTTGGCCACTTGTGCTGGTTAGATGCCAGCAAAGAGGACTGCATAATGGATCTACTTGTTAACCAGCACATTCTAGTAACTTCTGCCAGTGACAGCCAGCAGTTTTAGAAGCTGTTGCAGACAGAAGACTGTCTAGAAATAACACAGTAACATGACAAATTTAGGAGCTTCCCTGTGTAAACAGCTTTCTCTGTTGCTCTCCTGATTCCACTGCATTTTAAGGAAAAACTGAATAAATGATTGGATAATCCAAGGGCTTCTACACTATGGCCAACATCTCTCAGGAAAGATGACGGTTTGCTAGTAATTTACTAGTAACTGTAGACCAGGGTAACATATGCTGCTGTATAACACTGAGCAACTGACTTGAATGTATTCCTTTGTATCCAAACCTCTTTCTATACTTCCTCATTAAAGTCTTGCTTAAGCAAGTATTACAACAGTGTTTGAAGGCCCCACCCAGAAGAAGGACCCCATTGTGACACAAATAACAGCATGCTGAGTAATTACAAGTTCTGCCCCCAAAATTGTCTTTTCATGTGGAATTACACACCGGTCAGGAGCAAGTCTGCACAGCTGAAGTAGCACCTTAAAGATAACAGCTAAAATGAATGACCTAAGCTAATCAACATTTATTCCATTTCATATTTGATCCCTTCTTATTAAATTAGGATAATTTCCTTGTTAATGTTTTCCTGGCAGTGCAATCTATCTTCCATACCACTCAAGCAAATGTAGCAGGTAAGGATTTTTTCCTCTGGGGACGACGGAGAAGAGAAGGAAGTAAAAAAGAGAACATGGTCATTTACAGCATCAGGGCATTCTTTCCCCCTCTTTACATTACAGCCCAGTGCTGTACCTACAACGTGAGCATGTCCCATTATGATTTCATGTTTCCTGTTAAACAAAAAATATTAATTCTTGTTGAGTCTGACCAGTCCGAGGTCATTATCAGAACACAGAGACATGACCCCAATCTGCCAGACTCCTAGGAACACTCACCAGTTTTTCCATCTTCATTAGCTTTATATCCTGCTGATGGAGTTTCTCATTCTTGATCTCCAGCACTGCTTTCAAACTTTCCAGCTCCTGTTCCAGGTACATAATCTGTGGGTTTTTCTGAAAGATTTCCAGAGACTTTGCTTAGTGCCCTGAATTTCAGGAACAATTTAATTGTTTCTCTGCTATTCAAAACAAGCAAGAAAATAATTAAGGTAACAACTGTTTCTTGTTCTAAGTGAAATCAAGTCAAACAGTTTAGAATAAATAACAAGATCTGATACGACCTTCTTCTCTGACTTTGTTTTTCCTTTGGTGTAGGTGGACAGTTGCAGTTTTCCTCAGAAGCTGTTCAGAAAACACTTCATACACAGACATGAAAAACACTTGTGACTCAAGGCAGTAACGCTGTCACAGCAAAACTTGTTTCACAGGATTGCCCAAAGGTTCCCTTTAAGGCTAGGAGTTCCAAAATTTATTTCATATTACTCATAACCCATCCCAAGAGATAATTAAAGTAAACATTTGAGGAGTCTTCAGACACTGGAATAGTTCAAAAAAGCACCAGAAGTTTAACCTCAGAACCTGACTGATCTTCCCTGGTTTGAGTCCGAAAGTTTATAAGCAGAAATTCAAAATTTTCAGTTTTACATTGTTGCTAAAGCCTGGCAATGCAATTGCACACACAAATCTTGCACTGCTGTACATCCATGACTTGTCTACAATACAGCAAGTTAGGACTTCCTTTTTTATTCTTCCTTTTTGTTGTTTTCTGAGAGGTGGAGGGGAGAGGAGGGAGACAGGGCAGGGTCATATGTGGTTTCCTGAAGGACCTATATTCCAGATGAAGGAACCATTCAAACACTGCATTTGAATAAAACACATTCTCTACTTTTCAAAGGCAAAGTCACAGGCATAAATAAGGAGAAGTAAAGCAAATCTCAGTCCATTTCCAGGTAGTCCAAGTGGAACACAAACCAAACCAATATTTAAGTGCGTTGTGTATCTAAGCAAAACTTGTTTTAGTGTATTTGGGTAAGAATACAGGTGCAGTGCACTGAGTAACAGCTTCACTGCTGCGCCAGAAACCTCATACTGGAGGGCAATGCCTGCAGTTTTATGGGGCACAGTCCCACAGGGACAGGGACAGTACATATTGCAGGTAACATCACCTATGCAGTTCATTCTCCTGCCTGTTTTTAAGGACTGTTGCATCAGTGATTGTTGTTTAACCCCTTTTGAACAGAAGTCCGCGTGAGGGGTGGAGCATGCTGTGCTGCCTCAGTGAAGGCAGCAGACAATTCCTTCCTCCCTCTTGTGACTTTACATGGAAGCCAGGAGCTAGGGAGAAAAGCAATCCTGAGAAGTTTAAATGCAGCTTACAGTATGTTCAATATTCAATTCACTGGAATTGAATTCTTTCCCTCCTCTAGCCCAGTGGTCTTAAAATGTCTTTTTGAAGTTTAATCTGAGCACCCACACGAGCCACTCATAGCAGAACACACAGCCAAATAAAAAGACTGAAAGGTCTACATAAGTTTTTAGAAAAAAAGCTGGGAATATCAAGTGATGCTATCTAAAGGATACCAGGGAGTTGTAAACACATCTCTGTCTTCAAAGGGCTATTGGAAATTCTGATAGTGCAGAATTTTTGCTTAGTACAGAAGAATATGCTGAGTCAAACTGGTACTTCTCCACAGAGAAGCCTCAAGCTTATGATGCATCAGGACGCAAAGTGCATTTGCAGCTCTGTAAAGGCACTTGACTATTGCTCCTTTAACATAAACAAGATCTGAGCATGCCTGTGGAATACAGTTCAAAATCCCACTACCACAGCAACATACTGTGGTTGCATATTCTTCTTGCAGCAGCTCTGTCCTGCCACTAGAATAAGCAGTAAGAAGAAAAAACCCAAACAAATTAAATTCCAGTGAAAACTAGGGCAACTTCTACTGGAGGCATCCTAGGTGAGTTTTTAGGCGTGGAATTTCTCTTTGTGGAATAAACAATACTACTGGTATTCCAGCTATTTCTGGGTAACCAGAAAGATAAGCATGTTTGTATCTAACCCTCCCAGTGCACGAAAAACCTCTCTAAGAGCACATTTCTATCCCAGGAGCATCAATGATAACAGCAGCCTTGAGAGGAAAGGCAGGAAAAAAGTTTATCTGAAGGATAAATCAGCAACAACTACAAATCCATGTCTGAATAAATGCGTTAAAGACTCAAGTACAAGAAAAGAATTTTGTAGTAGTGATGCAAGCCAACACTGATCACAGCACTGTTAGAACAGTTACCAACTGTCCAGAAAAAAGCTGTGGTACAACTTCTGCATAGGTCTTCAATTTAGCTTAGGGTATTATTTACACCCCTGACTTAGATACTCAACAGCTTTATAGATTTATAGTGGTAAAATGCATAGACAGCATCATAATGCTTGCAAAAAAGTGGCGGATGAGCCACTTACATAAAGTAATGGGACTCCCATAAGTATGGGAGTCCTATCAGGCTTGATTGCAACCCTTTCATATTATGGAATAACCCCAGGCAAGATCTGCTCATCCACATTACTTTTGAAGATCAAAACTTACAACACTGGTTTTTTCTTTGGCTATTTGTTTTTGTTCTTCTAATTTCAGCTTCTCACTCAGAGAGTCGTTTTCACTTTTTAGTTCATCAATTTTTTTCTGAAATGAAAACACACGGTATAGTTAGGCCAAGAATTGACTGCACATCTCCAAACTGCCTTTCAAGTTTTAGACTATTGCAATGACCCAGTCTTTAACAAACCTCCAGCAATTCCTGCTTCTCTTTAAAAGAATCTTCAAGTGACTTCCTTTCAGATTCATGGGTGCTCTTGAGCTCTGAAACAAATTATTTTTGCAGATTTTTAATATAAGAAGTGAAAATTCTTTTTGAAAAGAAACAGCCTGTAAAGCCAGCCTATACACATATGCACAGATGCAGAGTCAATGACAATACAGAAAGAACATTTATCATTAATTGATGCAAAGCATGTATGAAGTATCAGATTTATTGCCACTTCAGATTTGTGGATTGTCCCCTTGCATATCCATTTCATTGCATATCCATTTCATCTGAAAAAAGCTGAGTTTCTAAAAGGAAACACAGCAAAAACTGAAATTGTGTTCCTCTACAAGATTCTAGAAAAAATTTCCTTGCCTCCTTCAGAGATGCTATGCAGAGGAGTTTGCTCTTTGACAGCAGCGGAAGCGTCACCAGTTTTGAAGACACAGAAGTGTCACTGGAAATTTGGCTATCAAGTGGAGTTGGAAGGAGGATGGAAATCATCATCACTTAAATTAATGAGATACAATGTCATTTAAACCTAAGCGCACTCACCACCCCCTCCCTGAAGAACCACTTTTGCCCCAGTGTACTGTAGCCAGTGTATAATGTCCATGTCATTCTGGAAAGCATACAACCTACTTATCCTCAGTTTCAATTCTGAGGTGCTCCTTACTGAACTAGGGAGTAGGAGGAATTACCAGTCACTGGAGACACTGAAGGCAATTCAGACATTTTCTACTGAAAGAAAAAGTCACTTCCACTCAAATGGTTTTAAAAGTTTCATTCAACTACAATGGGATCATGGTTATTGCTGTATGTAAAATGAGGCTTGTTAGTTCCAAAGGAAGGAATTCAGCCAATGTTTTTAAAGACAGCTGGACACTAAGAACAATGAAGTGGACATATTGATCAGAAAGCCTGAATATTTTTGTTTGTGACTAGCAATACTATAGCATGTGTATTTGAATACAAAATACTTGCCTGAAAAAGAGGATTCATACTCCTTTTTCAGCTCCTCTACTTTTTCTGAGTGTCTGTTTTCAAGTTCCAGCTTAAAGCTTTCATGTGTGGTATTTAAGTTGTCCACCTGCAATATGACAACATGATTTTTCTCCCCTTACGTGTATCAACCCTTGTTTAAAGCATTGTTTCGATGTCTTTATGTAGTACATTGAGTACATTTTAAATGGTTTAGTAGGATTTAACAGGAGAAGCTAAGCCATGTGCAACACTCAGTAAACGAAAATGATGCATTACAGTTTACCACTACCAACAGGATGACGTGTGCATCTGTCACACACATGGAGTTGTTGCAAAGCAAGGTCAGAGGGCAGGTGTGTTTCTATAAATCTTAAAACTCAAGCTGCCTCAAATATCCAGTGGAGCTCTAGAAGTTACTGAAGCTGGTAGAACACAAGGAATCTCTACCACGTTTAAACATAAGCTTAAGATCTGTAGAGCTTAATGTAATAGTATTTTTATAGGTGCAGTGAAGTAGAGTTTCACATTAAATAAAGAAGCTCTGTTATTAGAAAACTCAGGATTCTCTGAAGACTCATTTGTAGCAGAAATCAATTGCTAGAGAACTTTTCTACTTTGAATATTACAAACCTGCTCCTGGAGTTGTGCTTTGTACTTCTCAGCTTCCTCAATGCAGATACTTTGGAGTTTCTCACATTCTGCTGTGTAAAACTGTTTAAGCCTCTCCTCCAGCTCAGCTAAGTCATCATGATGTTGCTGGTTTAACTTTTGCAAAAACCCTTCATAAGCAACTTGCAGTTCATTCCTGTCTCTCTCCAATTTCTCACAAGCTGCAGAAGTGGTCACTGAAGATGTCAAAAGAAAAAAAGAGAAAAAAAAAGTAACTAGATCAAGTTCAATACTAATGTTACATCTTCATTTAGAGGTATTAAAGACAGTGAACACAGTGCACAGCAACATGGATATACAAAGACAAATATGATTTATCCATGAGATGTGTGCCACCTCCAAGGACACATGAAAAGATCTTTGCAAAAATATTAAATTCAGTGTTTCTTATGCTGCGAATTAATTCAATCTAGTTAAGCCATGAACCCACACAGAAAGCACAAGTGTGACAGTTTGTCATGTCATAGAAGAATGAATGTCTCAAGAGACAGACTGAAGTGCTCCAATAAAAAAATTAATTGCATTTGCTGCTTCACCTAATTTGATCCCATTTCAGTAGCTTATTTGTCAGAGTACTTTATGTTTTTATATATAAACCACTTAGCTAAATTTGAGTCTTAATATCCTGAAAACTACATATGCAATGTTACTCATACTCAGATATACAGCAGAGAAGCAATTCTGGCCTGACATGCACAGCCTGATACAGAACTGCCAACGTGAAAGGTACTGCTAATGTTTGTATGTCTGAGATATTTAAATGTGCAAGATACAGAACAGTTTTAGCCAAAAAGTATAGAGTATTAAGCAAAGAGAAATGCTGTGTAATTCTCTTTACAACTGTATTAACACAGGTATGCTATGAAGACTGCCTAGGCTTGTCTCCCCATATTTGCAGCTGGTTAAAAGGCAAAACAGAAGTTAGTAACTTCTATTTTTTGAGTTTGAAATTTAGCATTCCCATCTCCAGCCAGACAGGCCTGAATAGGAGGAGTCACTTTCTTACTGTTAATATGACTGTAGCAAACACCTTTCGCAGTTCCAGCTGCACCCAAAGCCTGGAAGCAAGGTGAAACAGGATCTCTAACACAAGAGTGTAGTCACTGACCTTGAGCAAAACTGCTTCTATATGGACTCCAGTACTTTGGTTTAAAATAAATTAGTCAGATGAGTGACTGCTCAAGAGAAAAATCAACTAAAATCTTAATGTGATCCTCAAAGACAGGAGACGTCACGCACGCATGCACTTCTCAGCAGTTTGGCACACTGCCCAAACAATGTAAACATAAACTCTGTAAAAGCACAGGAAGATTTAAGGATTTTTGTACAGGCAGTACAGGGCATTTTCATCACAGCTGTGTTTGAGCCTTAAATAAATCAATTACAGCATCTACAAGGACTGATTCCCAAAGCAGTAGTGGGCTCAGCTGGAGGGAAACCAGCCTGCCCCAGCAGAGCACCTTCAGTTACACATCTGATTCCTTCTTTGCTACAGCTCATTAAAAGCATGTGAGTAACTCAATAAATGACACCTGCACTCTCTTTTAAGGAAACTGTAAAGAGTCTTGGCCCTGCTACCATCACTTGGAACCTGCAGTTGAACTAGAGAGCATTAAGAGAGTGAGCTGTATTGCGTGGAAACTGATGTGCACGTGAATTAGGCTTAAACCCAGGCTTAACAGTGCTGGGTCTGTGTGAAAGATCTGCTGATCTGGACAGATTTAAGCCAAGCTCTTCATTCTGGCAATAATGCAACAGAGGCTGAGCTGAAACCTACCACAACATTCCCTGCAACCCAAGCAGATTTCACAGTTTTTGATACTTTCTATACCACCACCAAGAAAAATTTTTACTTCCCTATCTTTATTCCTTCCACAAACTTCTCTTACAACTGCTCCCTTTGGGGGGGGGGGAGAAAGGAAAAATTAGCATTTACACTTCTGTAACATTGCCTTGGCATAAAGTTATTGAATATATATGCACTGCATTGTCATGTTTTTGGGGAAGAGAAAACATCACTGTTAGGGGACATCACTTTATAATGCAAGGAACCAGGCAGCAAGCCAAACCGAGACACTATAGAGCCAAACACATGCACATGGATCTGACCTTCTATAACAAGAGTAAGGGCATAGCTGAGAGGTAGGCAACTTGCATGCCTCAGTTAAGGTAACTGTAGCAAAATGCTTCACATGATCCACTTCATTTAAAAGCAACAGAGGAAAGAGCAAGCATTAAATTCTTTATTTGCAAGGTCAGAGCTATTCATTTGCCTCCATTTAGCTAAAAGAATGTGCTGCCTGTCGTTGCCTTATCTTTAAATGTCAGCACATGGAGCTTCAGATGATGCAAAGCACTTCAGAAAAAAAGCAAATAGCAAACCACACCTTTGTCAAAGAAAATAGATGCATCAGTTCCCCTTCAGGCAGTTTGCAATTCAGATTTATGAGAAGACTAATGTTACAAAGGCAAACAAAAACTTTTAAAACTTACATTGGCAGTTAAATGTTGTTACCTTAAAGGTAATGTCTGGCCTCTACAAAGCTGGAGGCTGCAATGCTTCCTTGCGGATTGCAAGCCTGACTTGAATCTCTGCCATCCAAATAAGGAGCAGAACTACTAAACAACCACTGAGCTCCCAGTATGGTGGTGGCAAGAAACTTAGCATGTGAAGCATGAAGCTTCAGCAAGAGCACCAACTAACGAATTGTTAATTTGAAATTATGAGAAGTCCCATAAACCAAACTTTGTCTCAATACTTGAGACTGAAGTGTCTGCAGCAAATATTTTGCACAGCCCTATCCATCTCCAGAATGAATCATGTATTTTATGACTGTGTTCTGCCTTCTTTTAAGAAAGTTACCTTTTTCATGATTTGTCCCTAATTGCTTAGTTTGGCCATCTATCCACTGGAAGTGCACAAGTCCTGACTAATCAAACTCGACGGCTACTCAGCTTAAGAATCTTCTCATTGAATTGATGCTTAACTTTAAAAAAAAAATTGTAACTGGAACACGTGCTTTTCCAGTAGCACACACACACACACAAATCTCCATTTCAACTTCTCAGCCACTTCAGAGACACCTGAAGGGCATACTTCAGCACTTTTGTGTACTACTACTGAGCTTCCTTTCCCTTCTTAGAAGTGCTTTCCTCTGCAATTCCACATCTTCATTATGCCACACATCAGACCACAAACCTCAAGCAAAAAAAGTCAACAGGGAACAAGTGGTTCAACAGCATTTCAGATAAAAATCAAGCCACAGAGATGAAAAGATGCACTATCCATTTGTTCATGGTCTGTTCAATCTTACCTGTAACACTAAACCGTTTTAAGCTTTAAGGATAGAGCATATGGAATGCTGTACTTGGCAGCCAGAAGCAATATTTACTTCTTTATTCAAATAGTGGAGCCATAAATATTCCCCCCCCCGTTGGTTCAGCCTCTCCTCCCAACCATACAACAGTCTCTCTCTGTATTATTACAACATGGAGCAAAATTATTCTAGTTTTTTAGGCTTCTTAAAACTGTTTGTTAGAAATGAAGAGCCTGGTTCTTTTGGGCAGAACCACGACTTTTGGGAATCACAGGAAGTTTCTGAGATTTGGTAAGAGCATATCTTCAGAGCAGAAATGCTGGTTTTGACACACTCATCTGTAGTAGTTAACAGTGGCCACTTGCATCTTGGGTATTTCATTGTGAAGCTTTTTACATGCCAAAATCATAAAACAAATGCCTGCAAGAGAGAATCGTGGAGAACCAGGCACATGGCAACTCCCTGCAATAGTGCAAACGGCAGCAGATCCAAACCACATCAACACAAGCTCCAGCTGAAGGAGAGGAATACAAAAGTTGCCTTCATATCCCCAAAAAATGTATTTCATGTTTCCACTAGAAGTAGCCAGGAGGTAAAACCTTACAATCATGTAGTATCTCCTGTCAAATTTTTTTTTCTAATTATAAACCATTCATCATGCAATTCAGTCCTTATGGCTAAACTGCTTAGATAAAACATTTTTCACCTTGCATTCCCCTAAAAGTCACCACAACCTAATGCTAAGAGGATAAAATATACTGGATTTTTTTTTTGAACCCTGAATTAAATTGTTTGTAACAAATAGTTATCTTCATAAAATTGTCCAAGTCACTCACTGGCCTAGTTATGATTTATGATAAGGCATTAAACTGACTGCAATTTTGAAACTGAGTTCACTAGGACAGTAAGCTGGCAGCATTTTAATAGATGAGAGGATGTGAAAAGGGGGGTAATAACCACAAAACCCCCCAAGTATTTAGCATTACGTGACATTACACTGCACTAACACTTCATTGCTCGAATGTTGTATTTCAGACTGCAAGATGTATGTTCACTTGACCATAAAGTCTACTGTAGTCACAGAGGCTCATTTTCTTCTCCATACAATATATATTTTTAAATATATCTAATAACTAATTTATGCTTTTGGCAGATTCTCAATATTGAAAATTCTACCCAAACAAGCTTTCAAGTTTCTGACCAAGTTTCTCTGGGTGTTACTTCTATAATGAGGCTAACAATACAGGACGTTAAGCCACATTTTGTATTTTTGTTCTTGGACAACTTGAGATGAGGCAAGTAGACCGAAAAAGCCTGCTGTAAGCTACATTTAAGTAGGTATGATTGAATAAATATGTGAAGCATTCACTTATCAGGAAGTAAGTTCCCACCCCCAATGCTGCAAACGCTACAAGTGTCAGCAAGCAAGTGTATGACATGTGGCAAGTTAGGCCCACCTCAAATAATTGAAAGAATTATTTATTAAGTATTTTTAAGAATCACCTTACCCTGAAAAACAAATCACATTCACTACACCTGTCTGTAAAACACAATAGTCTCTTCCATCCGAACCTCCAAAGCATTCTGAAGATAAATTATTATTAACAAAAAGAGAGTATGAAGGTATTTTGAAAAAAATAGTTCATCAATTTCAATGCAGCAACTGGAGGGGGGAGAGAGGGGATCAGCATCTGTCTGGCTGTACAGGGTACACTCGGGCTGCCCCAGGCCACAGAGAAAGGCTCACGAATGGCAATTTTCAAAGGGCCAAGACGGGCACAGGCTGAGTCAGCTTTGCACCTGCTGTTTTGTAGCAGGACTGAGCTGGATCACATCCAGCATGGTTGCAAAGAGGCTCTGAAACAATTTGGAGAGCAATTAATTTAGAGGAGTAGTTTCGTACCTCTCAAGAAATACGCGGCTCTTGCAATTTCTACTTACGTAATTGAACAAGGAACTAGAAATAATTTATACACTTAGCTTGCTTCTTCAGAAGGGAAACGGGTGACAAGCAGGACATCCCTACCTGCTCCAGGCTCCCAGAACTAAGGCGTTTACATTCAAACCATGAAGTTTAGTCTTTGTAGCTGGAGATTTTAAGGAAACCCAAGTTCAGAACCCAATTGTTAATGAATCTGAACTGCCTTTGGAAAAGCCCATCCCAAATACTTATCATTGCATCCTTGCATGCACTTCCAGCCAGTGAGAGCAGAGAGCACTGTCTGGTAACCATCTGCCCTACGGTCAGCACAGCCACATGGTCACTGCCAAAGGCCCATTCCGGGATGGTAATGCATATTCAAGTCATTAAACAAAGGTATTTTGATAGAAAGGGTCATATGGAATAACCCAGCAAAACAGACCATCTGACAGCAAGCCAAATTGGTTTTACAAGGTAAATCCAGGAGCTTGGGAGTGTGCACAATTAAACTTCAAAGCAAGAAACTGATGAATCCAAACTGTGCAGGGTACAAGCTGCAGGGGCCTTCATGTTCCTCTTAAACTTGGCAACATGCAGGGCATAGAGTACACTGAGCTGGGCACACCAGGTTCCTCTTCTGAGACTGTCCCCAAAGCGCAAACCAACGGGCATTAAAAACATGGAGCTGGGACTCCAGGGAACATGTCCACATCACCAAATAAGATTCAAACTGCACTGTCTGAGACAACCTATGCCTAGATCCTACTGTGAATCAAAATTCATGGTACTTAGGTCAAAACAGCCTATGGAAATGTTAAGTTCAGCTATAGCCATTTAACAGTGTCAATAGAAAGCTGATTAGCAGGTGTGTATTTAAGCTGATTATTTTCAGCTAAAGCTACTGTTACAAGAATATCTTTCTCACACCTTGTCAACAAATGAATAATTTAACTTAAAAAACCCCACAAAACCCAAACCCAGTTATTTTTAAAGCTACATAAAATTGAAGACCTATGTAATTTTTCATTTCTGTAATTAAATCCACTCCCTTTACATGCTGAAGAGAGCAATACAGACAGGCTAGACGTGTGACGTGGTTAAGACAAAGGAGCTGCATGAAGATAAATGCTTCACTGAAACCTTACAAAGGGAAGCGAGCCCAAGGCAGATGTTCCTGCAGAACTGACCCAGGAAAATCATCTCTCCGTGAGACGATTTCGTCCAGCAGCATCCCCTTCTGAGAGCTCTGTGCACTTGAGTGTCACAGATCCACGAGGCACAGTTATATTTGAAGGTTTTTTTCTAGTTATCAACCTACTGAATGGCATATTCATTCTTGCAACGGGAGTTCCATGAATGAGTTCAGCAGGCTGTTAATTAAAGCAGAAAGGTACCTCAACTTCTGCCAAAGCCCCCAAAAATGGTAATGGGTAAAAGTAGCTTTCGGTCCATCCATTTAAGCTAAATTTTCCCTTTCCAGGTAAGTGATAAACATAGTACCTAGACTGATAAAGGAAAAATAATATTGAAGATGCAAGCCTACGGAAGAGATTTTCTTGCTCCGACAGCAATCCTTCTGAAGTCATTTTCACAATGAGGTAAACAAATGGGTTTGCTCAGAAAGTCATGCTAAGTACATTAAGAAAACCCACCTAGTTTTATAATGTTTATAACACAACTTTGTAGTAATGTAAGAAGCCCATTTCCACACTAAAACTCTAGTTCTGTTGTCAGTTTAGGGTAGCAGAAGTGCTGGCTGCAGCTGATGGGGGACACCGCCCTTCACCCTCCTGCTCCTTCCCCTTTCTCTGCTCCAGCACTAGTGCTCCTTCAGGCATATGCTGAGCCAGGCCAGGCAGCTTTGGCAAAATAGCACTTCAAGCCACTGATTTCAGCTGGCTTAGGTCCCCAGGCAGCTAGCTCACTGCATGGCTGGGCACACAGCTGCCCAGGGAGAGAGATGCAAAGGCAGAGGAAGGCCAGGCTCTTTCTAAGCCAGCCCCTATGGAGACCTGCCTGGAACAACAGCAAAACTGCAGTCCAGGTGCTTCATATCAGCAGGAAGATTAAAAAAAAGCTGCAACCTGACAGATGCCAGACAGCACCAAGCTCTAGAAAAGCCTCAGGTTTTTAGTACTAAGGTTCTGAGAAAGGAAACACTACATATTTCTGCAGTGTCTTTGGTACTCTCACCTACCTACTTAGACTACAAGTCTTTCTCTGCTTGTGATACTGCCTCAGTTCACACACTTGCAGCTTTATGTAACAACAAATAAAGCTCTTAGAAAGCTGCATTTTAACATAACCTTCTAAACTGGATGACAGGAACAGTGGCAAGTGGAGAAGCTGTGCTCTGTTGCTTCAGCTGGGGAGACAGGGCGACCACTCCCTCCCCACTGCACTTCCAACTCTGAGCACCTGCCAGGGAACCTCTGCCTTATTAATCAGTGCTAAAAATTAAATCTGAACATTAAACGCACCACTCACATCTAACAAGACCTACACTCACACTTGTTTGGCTGAGACAATGCTCAACTTCCAAAGCATGTGAAAAGAAGTGTTTCCAACTTCTCCATCAATGTCGTATCTGAAACTGCTCCACATGTATTACTTCTGGTTTCAAAGCTTTTTTTTTATTATTTTTTAAAGAGGCTTCATGATAACAGAAGTGTGTTTTTATAGAACACTATCTTTACTTTCAAGTGCTATCATTTTCAATCCAATTACTTTTTACACTTCACAAAATGATCTGGTTTTGAGTTAAATGCAGTTAAATCAAGCTTCAAAGTTGGCTAAACCAGCCCCTGCACATTATAGCTCAATTTCATATTATAGCTGTCCACCAGGATGAGTTCAAAGACTTAATCTCATCAGCCTGAAAGCATTTCCTTAATTTTACGCTCATCCACCTACAAGTCACTACAGCAAAAATGCAGATTTTGCGCAGTATATTTTACAGGTTTATGAATGTTTTGCCAGCAAATCTCTAGAAGACAGCATACAAACAAGTTAGGGATCAAACAGAAGTATACATGCTGTCAGCCATCCTCCCATTTTTAAAAAGCGAGTGCTTGGGTCATCGGATGATTGTTTTGCAAGGAGGCCCCGCTAGGCGCAGTCAGATCAGTGCCAGGAATTCAGTGAACCTGGGGTCACGCTGTCAGGGCTCCACAGCGCTTAAAGCTTCTGAGCGGAATTCAGTCAGGGAATTAAATGGCTGTCATTACAATACCAGGGTATCTGTCTTTCTGGTTTGCTTCATTTTTGTTCTAATGAAGAATACAAAAATAAATTCTTACCTAGTTCTCCTCGAAGGTTAACTAGTTCTTGAGATAACTCTTTACGCTGTTTCAGTGCTTCCTCCCTCTGCAGAGAAAAACAAACAAACAAATGCAAACATTTGGTTACCAGTGATCTGAGCGGGGCACCTTCCAACA
Organism: Chiroxiphia lanceolata; assembly: GCF_009829145.1. Taxonomy (NCBI): domain Eukaryota; kingdom Metazoa; phylum Chordata; class Aves; order Passeriformes; family Pipridae; genus Chiroxiphia; species Chiroxiphia lanceolata. The sequence goes on from NC_045640.1 coordinate 31,426,483, forward strand.
ATTAACTTACATGTGTTCTGCAGGAAAAAAAGAGGCAGGAACAAGAAGCCAAGATATGAATCACGATAACAGTTCATCTGGTACAATATATACAGATGTTCTTCTGTTGTTAAGGAAGTTATACTTTAAAACAAAGAAAAGCTTTTTCCAGGATAACATTGCAATTAAAATCCTACTTTGCAGCAATTAATTACATATTTTATGGTGGGTGTAGCACCACAAGCCTCCAGAACAAATCAACTGATAGCTGTCAAGGGCACAGAAGTATAGTGTATAAGTGAAAGAGACATGCATTAAATATTTATCTTAAGCTTACTCAAACACAAAACCAAAAACTTTGCTAAACACTCAGTCTTCCATGAAGGAAAGGCACAGCCCTGTTCAAAGTTGAATACAACCCACCCTTCTGCTCACAGTTCTTAATGTTAAGATAGACAGTGTTTCTTACACAGAGAGAATCGTAAGGAATCTGTGAACAGATCATAACAAAGCAGAAGCACCCATCTCCCTGCTTTTCCCGAGAGCTGTGCCTCGGCCAGGGAAGGTGGCCGGTCAGGCCCCTGTGCCCCCAGACCTGCAGCCCAGGGAGCGGCACAGGCACAGCCACGGCAGGGCCGCTCCAAGGCTCGGCACCGCCACCCCACACCCATGGCCACGGCGTGGGGGTGACAAGGTCCACGCGTCCTCCTGGCAGGGTGCTTCACCTTGCTCCCTGCCGTCGGCAAAGCTGTGAAACAAACACTCATTACCCTTGCTGCAGCACACTGAGAATAGAGGCACAGCCTGCTGCTAGAGCAGCCCATCTTCCCGCGCCGGCAGCCCCCCGCTCGGCCCCCCGGCCCTCATCGGCGACGGCGGGCGGCGGCACCGCCAAGCCGAGCAGGTCTGGCCGAGCCGCAGGCTGGACCTTGCCTCCGCAGGTTATCCTGCTGCCGCGCCGGTCGCTCCCGACAGCGGCAGATACTGCAGCTTCTGCAATTGGCACAGGCAGCCAGCGATTACTTAAAGCCACAGCCCTTCTTTTATGAAAGGCGAGCCCCAGACATTATTAGACCGATCGATCTCCGCTTGCTCCAGCGGCAGCCGGGATCACAGAGAGAAAGAACACTGTCCTTCTCCGCAGGCGTTTCGAGCTTGCTGTACGCTGCTTTCACACCTAATTTGCTGATGCACAAATAAGCCACAGGAGGCCTGAGCTGAACGGGAGACCCACAGATACAGCGACTTTGCTGCTGTCAATACCCACGCTTGTGTTCATAGGCCCTGTGCGTGCAAAGAGCTTGATACTCATTTTATATGCTTTTCTTTTAGCTAGGATACATTAGGGGAAAGAGAAAAAGAAAAGGCAAAAAAAGAGGGGGGGCAACCCCCCCCCCAAAACACTGGCCCAAAAATCACACAGACTTGTCCACAATTGACCACACTAGAGGAGTTCACAGACTGGCAGGGCCACACCTGCACCCGGTTTTCCCCAGGGAAAACCTCGTCTTTACAACAGATTCCCTGTTTCCTCTTGGTCACTCTCTCTGCAGCCTGACCACAGCCTACTGTCTTAAGAGCACCCTGTTCTGGAGGCAGGGAATACTCACTGCATGCCTGCAGAACAAATAAAGCAGCAGAATACGCCATTCTTAAGAAAAACTACAAAGAATGAGCACCCAGAAACCAGTCACGTATTAAGGTCTGACAGAAGACTAATCAAAATGAGTAATTTTATGCTACACACTCTCATTTGCTGCAAGTTTTATTATTAATTATATTATTATTCTGCAGCTGTAAAGGCTGGTTAGAAGAACCAACCAGGCCTTTACTAAAAATATTTATATTTTTGATCTTGTATGGGAAAGATTCCCTTTCAATTACTCAGTTTAAGCAGTCTTAACAGTTATTTGGACATTGACACATTAGTAGGGCTATTAAGTAGCTGTGCTGCAATTTTATATTAAGCACTTAGAGGCTTTTTACAGTGGCAGTGGGCTACGATTGAAAACCACGCCTAGCTCTCAATGGTAAATCTCAGGATACCACAGAGCTCAGTCATTGAAAGGACTCACCCTGGTCTTCCCTGCTTCTCTGCTCAAAAAGGAGAGATGAGTCATCTCACTCCAGCTTAACACCTGTGTTCTCACTACAGACACAGCATCTGATGATGAAAACGTGAATGCCGCATCCTTACATGCTGGGACACGACCATGTAGTGGATCTATAATCAAGTTAACTACCAAAGCACTTATTTTCATGCTGATGGGATTTTCCAAAGCTTTTGCAGTAACTTAGTCCACTACTGAAGTATGTACAAACACACATAGACGACTTCTTTTCCTTTAGTGTCCCCTCCCCTTGGTTCGCATATTCATTCTTTCTTCTAATTCTCAGTCATCATCCCTGAACCTGCTTTCTTCCTGCCCACACTGCTAGTAAAACATATCACATCTTCCCTAATGACTGGACCACGCTGCAGACCCTTTGGAAAGGGTCTTTCTTGTTTAGTGTTTCCAAAGGGTCTTCTTCTTCATGGTCCACACATTTTGCATTTGCTTTTAGTTAAAGAAATTTGATGAGAAAAGGGCATGTGAGATCAGAATATACTAAGGACTAACAAGAGGCTGAGACTAAAAACTCAATAAAAAATACACTAACATCGCTTTAGTAGATTTTTTTTAATGTTTCTTGCTTTTTACTGGTGGTGTTTAACCTGTTGCCTCAATCTTTAGCTTGCCCATTCATAGTTTCATAAATCCAAGAAATCCAGACAGACATGTATCATCACCTCCTGTTAAAGAATACATTCAGAAAAAGCTAGCCATAGAGACTGCCAGCCTAAAATAAGAAGACTAAGTTGCTAAGCAGCCCCATGAAGTAGTCAGACTGACTAGCAGTTAATCTAGCACACTTTTATCTAAGTTCTCAGAGAACTGAAGCTCTCGGTATAAGGAGGTTTCCCGAAGAAAATATTAAAGTTTCCCAAACCTGAAATCTAAGTGCAGTAAAATACCAAAAGCACTTGAATAGTCCGGTTAGGGCCTGTCTTCAGAATTTAATTTAAAGAAAAGTGTGCATGTGCTTTGAGCTGGAATATCCAGTAACCTGCTAGTTCATGTTCAGTAAGATTCTAGTAGAAAAATCAATACTGGAAATTGAAAGAGCAGAACCAAGTGGAAGCATACGGGATCAAGCAATTTTGGCATTGTTATCCAGATAAATCTGGCAATAGGGATCATTCTCAATTAGTTGTCCGAGACTCAAGAAGGGTCTTCATACTCATTTACAATTGTTTCCAGTACAATTTATGAATTTATGCCAAGATCAGGTAGATTACTGGGTACCTATTTTTCTTATTTAAAAAGAATCTGTTGTAGGTTGAGCTCTAACCAAAATGTTCTCCCTGCTATAACACGGAAGCTATAGGAGGGAACAAGAACAGAGCTTGAGAATAAAAGGTTTGCCACAGGCAATGCATCTCTGCTATTGGATGCTACAAGAGCTCTCAGTATATAAAGAAGACTTGGACATTTCTTGTTATGTGAAAGATTAGCCAGTTAAAAATCCTTCACGTTTTGAAAATTTGACAAGCAAGTTCAGCGCAATGTGTGCCCCATAGCAAGGACACTTGTGAGGGTGTGATATGCTCTGTTACAACATTTTTGAAAAAGATGAGGTCCAAGGTAGGATGTTAAAGAACATGACAGTTTCAAGATGACAAAAATTACCAATTCAGGAATGGAATAAATTATGAAATTTGTCATTCATGTTTGTTTTGTTGGCAGTTATGCAGGCCAATTACAGGCTTAAGAGCATTTTTCCTGGCAACCAGCTGTTTTTGCTACAGCTTGAGATTCAAACAGACCAGCCTAGGGTCATTTTAGATACAAACAAGGGTGAGGACACATCATTGTCTGAACAGTTTCCATCATTCTGCTTTAAAAGCAGGAAGCTCTACAAAAGCTCATATTCCAGAATGAACAAAAGAGATATTTGTACCAAGCACCCAGCCTTCCTGGCTATGTACCTATAAAAAAATCTTCACATAAAACAGAAAAAACATACCTCCAAGATGTCACGTTCTGAGCAGTTCTCAAGCTGGAATAAGTGGGCATTCCTCAACCATCCCACAGTTCCCTGGCAGAGGAGCACACAGTTTTACAGCAAACACGCAACTTTATTTCCTTGAGAGGATGTGCAACTAGTCAGACTATTGATTTCAGGTTTCCCTGCACACTCATACTGTTGGGCAGGTGGAGTGGCACTGGTGTGGAAGCCCCATGCTCTGCCTGCAAATCAAGGCTTTGAGGGCCACAGATAGGCTGTGCCTGGCCAAAAAGTCCTAGTTACCTTTTGCAAGTTTTTCCTCCATGTTAAGAACTGCAAGTCCTCCAAACAGTTACTCAATATAAAAGAGCAAACCATGTCAGAAAACGGATTTCGAGTATGTGTGTCCAAATAAGCTAACACCGCCCATCTGGTAATAATTATCCACACATCACGGTTCCCATTTTAAACAAGCACACTCCTTTGGGAAATGAAATATGTACTGTTTTGGAGCTGTACTAAAGAAGGAAAAATTCAAAAGAACAAACACTGAAAAGTTCACATTTGTATACCAAAATATAAGGAGTTGTTTTCTTTTTAAATTTCAAGCAGCTATGTCACACTGGTATCTATGTGATAAACTACCTGCCACAGTTGCCTAGTCCACCCCATTAACAGATTCAGAAGAAGCATTGTGGACTGCCGCAACCAAAAACTGCAACGCACTAGTACACTGCAAAGGAAGAGACACAACTCACTTCTGTCTGTGAAACACCTCAGGGAATCAGATTGTGTTGTGGACTTTTCCCATGACGCAAACCTATAGTAACTACACTGGAATGCGCATCTCTTAATGCTGGGATGCAACGTGATGCCTGCCCAGAGAAGGCAGAGAAAGGCTCTGACAATGCTGGTCCCAAGCAGTCTGCAGCACATGGACAGGCAGCCACAAGGCCCAGGCAAAGGGCAACAACTGTACCCATCACTAGCATAACTGGCAGGTGGAAACATCTCCAACTGGGAAAGCTGTAGATCAGCCTTCTAATTTTCATCAGCAATACAAAACTTTGCAAACAAGTAATTTCAAGACTCAAAACTTACAGGAGTAGAAAATTAAGTGTTAAATATAAAAGCACTGTGATTTTTTTTAAAGGCATTTTATTAGAACAGACTAAATAAAATTTGTTCAGAGCGCATAAAACAAATCAGTGCAAAGAATGGAAGCACTTATGTGTGTTTTATTATCATATATAGGGCCAAATTAATTTTATTTTGGGAAAAGAAAGCCTGGTTTTTGCAAGCCATTTGCTGTCAAACTAAACCACAAGCACTTTACTCTTAAACTTAAAAGAGAAATGCTGAGCATCTAAAAACATAATAAATTAGTTTTCATGAATTATAAAATTGCAAGCACTTCTGTAACATGTATGTTTAGACCTTACAAGAGATGAGCTTAGGTTGAAAAAGATCATAATTTATATATTATTAATACTGGTACAGTCTCAGTTGTCAACAGGATGAGTCTTCCTCATTCAAGGAGGTACTCCTCTTGGGGACAAAGCATTAGAAATTAGAATCTACTCCATCTTTGTGCAGCAGCAGTCATGAAAAGATGGTGATTATCATTGGCTGTAATGTAGAAATTGAGTCATACCTTTGCATAAACTCCAGTCACTCATGTGTCATCAGCTACAGCCTGGAGGTAATTATCAAGGGGTAACAAAAGGGCCATTCATATCCGCTTTGCAGTATGACATTTGCCTTGATGATTTTGGTCCTTATACCACAGAATTTCTACCAGTCCCGGTTCCTTCTTTCCTGGCAAAACCCAATCCTCTAAATAAATCTTCTAATTAGAAATCAGCAATTTTAGAAATTAGTTTCTTTTAAACTCACCTCCTTCCTACCTCACCTAAATCCCCCTTGAGAAGTCATTTCTCCTGCACCACTCGGTGCAAAAGCAAGCTAAAGAAATGAGCCAACAAAGTAGCACAATAAACAGGATTTACACTCTGCTCCATGTATATTTTTGAAAGGAGCAGCAGACTATTACTGTGATAAAATGAAAATGTCATTAACCATCTCCAGTCAATAAATATACAGGACTACTTCTAATTTACTCTTGGCCTCATTTGTGTAATGCACCGCCTTCTTACTAAGTGAAATAAGCGATCAGTTTTCACCTTGACTTACTACTTCAAACAGAATTAAGACTCAGAAACAACACTTATGTGATTAGCTGATAGAGACTCACTGTAATTTCTAATATTTTACGCCTTTTATTTGCTAGGTACCTTTATGGAGAATCAGATGTTTTTTTCCCCGACGTTTAGTGTGTGAAACACTAAAGCACAGAACCAGTCAAACAGGATTCCCATGAGTCACTATGTATTTAACATGGATTTACTTGTGGGCTCTTCATGCTTTTACAGGCATTACATAGAATTATTAGGCTCATAGGGATCTTTGTTTTCCCATTTAGAAGTGATGTCCACCTTCACCTTGCAGAGTTAGGTCCTGATGTAGTAATACAGGCTATTTAACTTCTCTGTAACTGCCTGGTTTCTACTTTACAGGGCTTCTGAACTCTAATATTAGTTCTCACTTGTCACATAGAATGACTCCTTCCTTCCCTGTAAAACTCATGATCTCTTAAAAAGTAAGTTTACTTTATCTAAGCAACTACTTATTTCTCAGTATTTTCTAAAGTTTTCTGTCTCAGTCCAGCTCATCTGAGTTGGACAGTCTCCATCAGATACCATGCAACTTTGGCAAGTTATACTGTCACAGCTTAAGTTCTCATGTCTATAAAACTGTAATTACCACTACAAAGTTATTAGAAATGTTATGAGAACCAATGCTTGAACATAATACTACACTATTTTCTTCATGTCATTCCATTTTTACGGCTGTTTAGAATTTCACTTGAAACAGTAGTACAGATCAAAAGAGGGAAACAAGATGGAAAGATGTTATTTTCTTTCTTCCATTAACTGCTCCCTTATATTTTGTAATAGCACCTCTAGTTTGCTACTGTCATTAATTCTGCATCTTCTTGAACAAAAGATCATTAGAAAAAATAAAAAGGTAGTCATGAAAATCAGCTGCTTTGTCAAAAGCAACACTGATGGCCTGAAACACCAAGTTTGTTTCAATCAAAGGTGTCTTTTCCCAAGACACCTTTTGCTATGAGTTACTATAGGACAGGACTCCCAATTCTCTCCAGCTGTAGTCCATTCTGAACACCCAGGTGTACCAAATAAATTGCTTAACTGAGGCGTCCTCTAAAAAGTTGTCTCCATCAGAGCCTAGTTTCACAGTAATTAATGGATTAAAATGTTTTTCTGAATGTTAGAGCACACAAATCTTCAGTCTGTTGCCAAAAATATTCTTGTTCATTCACACCACCTTATAGGAGCCTTGAGAATCATCTCAAGCTTCCTTGCTTTCCAACAGCTACCTGTCAGATGGAAGCTGCCAGAGCCTAGACTTGCTCTGCAGGGGGAAGCTACTGTATTATTACTCAAATACTCTCTGTCACTGAACAGAAAATACTTGCATTCCTCAAATTAAAGATATTATATTTTGACTTCTATGTGATTTTTCTTTTTTTAATAAAAAGAAACATAAAAATTATCTGAATTAAATATCCTTATTATCTCTTGGAAAAAGTTATGTCCATATTTTGGAAAGCCAGATTTAAAGAGCAGAAATACACTTGGGATGAAAATTCTAATGAAAACTGGCCAAGTTTGATGTTAGGTTCTAGAAAATCAAAAGTACAGACTGAACTCAAAGATAGCAAATCTAAACAACAGGTCTGCCGATATATTTTGGACTTACAGGTCAAAAGATACAATTGTTCAAAAACTCTTCCTTTTACTACAAACGGTTTGGGGTTTAGTGATGCAATGTGTACTTCTGCTCCTTAAGCAGGATATGCATTTTTCATTTGATAAATATAAACATTTTCTGCTGAACAACCACAAAGGCCAGAACAAGTATTTCTGATACATGTGTTCATGTATTCCAAAATGGAAATAAAACTCTTTAAAGTGCTAAGAAGTTCCCAAGGAAACTAGTATCTCGACTCTTACAGTCATGCACTTGTCAGGAAATGCCAGTTACAGCAGGTCATATACTAATAGTTAATTTCTATTTCCTGCTAGAAATACTGATGCCTGTTTCAGCCACACAATTTCTAGCACATTGCTCATGTTGTTTCCTGTGTCACACTCACAATTAGGTGTTATCCACATATTGTAGTCAAGGCTTTATAGCCTCTCAAAATGCCTTTTCCTTTATGAAGGAAACTTCTTGAAGATTACATCACAGACATTCCCAAGTTTCAGCTGTAAATACCAGTCTTCCCATAACCGTACCAAGAGAAGCTGAACAGCGAAACTAGTTTTCTGTTCATCTCTGTAGTATCCTGTGACACAAACACAAATTTGAAGCTCATTTCTATAGCAGAATCTGTTAAAAGTTCTTGAAATGCTTAGAATTGTTTATTAAACTAGAAGAATAAAAATGGGTGTTTATTATAAACATTTTACCATCTAAAATTTTTAAACAGCTTGAGTAGTTCTGAATGTGGCAGTTTATACATTAAAATGAGAGGATAAAAGGGAATTATCTGTCAAATCATGCTTTGAACAGTTACAAAGCCATTCAAGTAATTCTAACTGTACATTACCTTTTCACTTGAAGGCTGAATCTCTCAGACAAATTTAAAACCGTATTTAAAACCAAACTACTACCACGCTGCTAAAACAAACACCCTCCACCCCCGAAGATGTAAGAGTCTATACACAGCAGTGTTGGAGGTTCAAACACCCCTGCTGCAGGACTCACACAGCCTTGTGGGGGGCAGCCCTGAGGCAGGGAGAGGGGCTGAGCACCCCTCAGGAAGCAAGAAGTAGAGGCTCAGGCAGGAGCTGCCACAGCCTCAACCTCATTAGCTGGTGACCCTTTCTTTTTTTTTAACTTCCCAAGGGAGCATGTGGCTCCTAGCCACAGCTGCAGACCTCTCAGGTACACGTTCCCACCCCAGCACTGGTGGGTGTTCACTCCCACTCCTTCCTGCAGTGAGCCACATATGAGACATACCCATAACACTTTGGACATGGACAGACCTATAAAACTAGACCCATAATAGTTTCTTTTCCCCCTTCCCAAACTAGATGCCTGAACTGGCTTCCCAAAGAAGCCTGTGCATACACGAGGATAAGGGAAGAGACGGCAGAGCTGCAGGCATCCCCAGCCTGACTTACCACAGGCATGCTAACCATATATTTAAAGCCTCGGGGAACGCATCTGCTACTGAAGGGGCAAGAAATAAATTCAAAATTATTAAGCAAAATGAATACTTGGGGAAGTTAAAAGATCAACTCAAAAGCAGTGGTACAAGTTTCAGAGCTCAGTGCAGTTAAAGGTTAACAGAAAACAGCTTTCTTGGCACTTCATGCACTTATTGTAAATGGCCAATTTCACCATTTCCTCTGTACTGCCACTTTTCCTTTCTTGTTTGAATTTAAAAAACAGGAAGATAGTCATGAAGTCACAGGAATTGCCAGTGGACCGGGGGAAGAGCAGTAGTCTAGAAAGACTAAATTTGCTTTTTTAATGATTAGCCCACAGTTTGACACATGTTTCTATCGCTGCCAGCACACACAGAGCTGTCCAACAATGGAAAAACTCGGTGTTCTCATCAGCCACACCGTTCATTGCCATCAAGCATTTTGGATGCCAAGGGAGTTTCCATCTAGCATTAACCCACTGCAACAACAGCTCCTCTGAGGCAGAAATCAGGTTTTTATGATTTTTTTCAGAAGAGTCTTGGTGAAGGTAGTTAAGCAGAGAAACCCACCCCCTCCCCAAAGAAACACTTGACAGCTCAGGTGTGAAGGTTTTATCAGAGGCAGGTGTTACTACTGACAGCTGCAAGGTAACCCTTGCAACAAACAGGTTTGAGCTCAGGCAGTGTTTTGCCAGAGATTCCTGCTTGGCTAGAAACACCACAGCAGCATTGCTCAATCCCATTTAACCATTTGACAGTACCCTCTCAACTTCAAACAGGCTGGCTGCATTTCTGAGAAGTCATTGCAAGCAAGTCCTGATTTCATTCATAGCTATATTCCACTTCAAATGAGCTCATAAGAAGCAACTTGAAACTTTTGTGCAGAAATGGCATTAGGAACTCTTGAAAAAAAAAAAAACAACAACCAAACACAAAAGTAAACCAAACACATCTAGCAGCTGAATCAACTTCCAGGAACTTCAGCTTTGGAGGGAAAGCAGGAGAGGCCAGAGCAGATTTTGCCAAGAGGCTTGGGCTGAGCTGCCCAGCCTCAAAGTACTCCAATTGCTCACTCCAGCTCTTTCTCTGTTTGGCCAGTCCAGTCCTTGACCCCATCTCACCCTTGCACCAGCTCTGACCACACATTAGGACAGTCCACATCACAACCTGGCAAAGAAATGCTTTCTTTGGCTGGTTTAGCTTTCTGCAAACTGAACTGGTCTTTTGTAGGGACCGACCAGCACCACACAAGTCAAGAGCAGGTCCTTCCTCTGGTTCCAGAGCTGTTTCTTAGGTTTACACTGCATTCTGTCACTTCACTTCTTCCCACTTGTTCTAGTGGGAAGAAAGGAAGCACAGCTTTGTTCCTCATGTAATCAGCTAAGCATGATTTTTATTTTTTTTGAAAACCAGAAAAGCTGAAGCTTTTTCTAGGTTGGCTCTGCAGTAGTTAACCTATGAGACCCTGCCTCATGAACTGAAACCTAACTTCAGGTTTCTCCCTGAGTTTATCCAAAGAGTTTGAAAGCTACATCAAAGGGGTCCTGAAGAGATACTTCAGAAAAATAATCATATGGCAAATTGAGATTAAGTTAGCTGTACCAGAGTCCACATCTCACTCTAAAGGAAAAAATCCAAACCAACCAACAAAACCAAAACGACTCTTCACAGTGTTCCCTAAAACATAGAAATCTTTCAGATGTTTCCCCCAGCTAACTAACAGATTCTGAGTATTCCTTACACCACCACGGCAGAAGAGTCCTTCTCATCCCTGTAGTATGTACACAAGAATAAACCAGTGACTCTTCAGCAAGTATTGTCTTATCTCAGGAAAGGAGAGAGCAATCTCAATACCAATTACTGGTATATATCATATTAATTTCATGTGCTCAGACTTAACTGTCCAAGATACTTAATTTTATACAATTTGACAGAAATAATTTTTCTTTCCGTCTGCAAAAGATTAACAAAAGAGGAATAAGGAGCAAATTTACTAGTCTCCTCCATGCAGTTCTCTCTTCCCTCCATCTTCAACACCACATTTTCTTTAATTAAAAACTCCATTATTCTTTAAAAAAAAAAAAAAACAAACTAAAAAAAAATCACATTTAGGCTAAGCAACCTGTAAAATAGCCTGGAAGAAGCAAATTTGTATGACAAGCTTCTTCTCACTAAACATAACACATATAAAGTATTTGTGAACTTTAAAATGTTGCAATACAAAATATTTGAGAGAAAAAACTAGGCCAAGACATTTAATTATAAAAGTTACCAAAAAAATCAGTGTGCTTATTATACAGTAATTAGAAGACTGCACAGAAGTTTAGCAGTGACAATTTCACATATAAATTTCACAATATCATGTTAGATGACAGGCATCCAAAAATAATGTATCAAATTGCTTTGAAGATCTTAAACTAGTTCCTTATCAGAGAAAGGTCTTCCAATCAAGAGTTTTAAAAAACCAGCCAAACCAATCCCAGAAAACTGGCTAAGAGCCACTGCTTTTAGAGTTGAACCAGACTTGGAGTTAAATGTAGCACTTTTAGATTAAATGAAAGCAAGCAGATATTATCCCACAAGAAGAGAATGTTACGTTTCTGGCAGCGTACTAAGACAACCCAGTGCTCTTTTGCATACCAGACTGGAAAATCACTTCATATTGGAACAGCTGAAATTAAATTGACACCAATCTTGGAACATTAGTTATAAATACAGGAGAAACTGCTATTAAAACCTGCATTAGCTGTGCAGTGTAAATTCATAATGTTATCATTTCCTTAACTTCAGATTTTTCTTTTCTCAAAAGTTTTCAAACCAGACCAACAGTTTCTATTGTAGTATCAAAGTGATTACGTTATTAAGTATTTCAAACAGACTAGAACAAATAAAAATTAAACCACATCAGATTATTCCACTCCGTAATTCCAGGTGCATTTCTGTATTTTTTTAATGAAGTACTGATAATTTTAAGACACCACCAACAATAAACAAAACCGTAACAACTCAGAATTTATTCTGAGTAGCTCAAAAACGTATCTACCCCTTATATACTCTTCCATCCAATGTCAGATAACAAAGCAAGGTCATGCAGATAACATGTTGAAACTAATCTTTCCTACAAGGGCAGAACCTGAAGTACATACTTGGAAAGCTACTCAATCCTGAAGGACTCTGACTACAAACTTCTCTTCTAAAAACCATATGAAGCTGCAAAGAGGCCATAAAGTCCAATGTCAGGATTTTCATTTTTTTCTATCCAACTGATGCCAGGAGCATCACCTCTAGAAGAAAACAGAAACGACTGGAATGGAAGCACAGATTTTAGGTATTGGTATATTAATATTTTCTGAAGCCCTTGTTGAGAAGAGTTCAAAAAATTAAAGCCAAAATTGATGAGTTGTGAGTTTTTACCTCAGACTGCAGGTGCTGGATGACAACAGTTAATGCTTCGAACTTCTGGTTACTGGATGCCAGGAATTTTTTCAGCTGCAGGATGATTCCACTTTGAGTTTCACATTTTGTTTTGTACTGTGTCAACTCTGCTGCTTTTGTGCCAGGTGAACGTGCATCTGTGGAGCCTTGAGTCTGTATGCACGAGCTCTTGGGACTCCGCTGCTTGCCCTTGTCAACTAAAACAACAACAACAACAACAACAACAACAACAACTAATCAATATGCATTTTATGTTGAAATCTCACCAAAACTTAAAAGGACAGGTGCAAAAGGAAGTAGTTATAAATTCTTACAAACACTTTCTGAAATACTAACTAGGAGAAAGGGTTATTTCAGTAGCACTGCAGAGCAGGCACTATCATCTGCCAGGTTAATTTCTAGCACCATAACCTTGGATACGCTGTTTTGCACTTTTTCTTCACCTTCATGTACTCTGTGGTATACTTTTCAACATGCTCTTTTCACTGTGCTTTGAACAAATATTTTTAGAAAATGCAAGATCTCTGTCATCCTACCTATCCAGTAACTTACTTCTAACATAAGAATTGTCCACTTTCATTTGCAACACAGATTTCATATTTCCTGCACTTTAAAACACTGCTGAATACAAAATCATTTTTTCTACATTTACTTTGTTATTTTTTTTCCTTTTAAAATTTTATTTGTAAAAACTCCCCTCTCTGCAGTTCAGATCTGAGCTTATTAACTAGAGGTCTTGCAGCATTTCTTAGTGCCAGCAATTTCAGTCACAAGGATAAGACTTTAAAAAGGCTCTAAAATGTAATATATTTCAATATATATTCACAGTCCAAAAAATACATTGTTGATTTAATATTCGTAGTTATGTGGCAACCTCAATTCTTTCACAGTACACAATCATCTCATGTCAGAGGAAGCCACATTACATAATCCAGCACTTGACTCGTAAACACTGTGTAGGTTATAGGTTTCTCTGCTCCCTTCAGACTGGAAAGGGAGTACAGAACTGCTGTGTAGATAGGGCCAGTCTTCCCCGTTTGATCACAAAGGGAATGAACAAACACTTTTGAAATAAAAGGGTGATGCAATAGATAAATATCCCTTGGCAATTTAATGAAGACATCTAAGCAGATTACTTTGTACAGTTTCAACTTAACAAGATTTCTTCACGATAAAGTGAAAAAACCTGAGAGGTGAGATCTGGAGAAAAAAAAAAGTAGGAACATGCAGAAAAATGGGACAAACTAACCAACTAGAGGCAGTCCTTTCTACAGTCCAATCACCTGGTTTGAAGGTTGTCAAGTGACTTTAGAATAGTCCCAGCAGTGTAAGGTTCAATTTCACAACTGGAGACAGTGTTAATGACAAAAGCTTTGATTCTCAGTTAATGTGAGTCTGACTGCCACATCAACTATTGCATTAATACATCAGTCTCCCACAGCCTCCATTTCTTTTCAAAGCCTTTGAAAACAAGATTCCTGTTCAAAATACTAATGTTCTCTGTGTCTTTCTTACTGAGCTGGGTATAAAGTGCCTCCTGAGTCTGTTAATTCTCCAAATAAATCCTCTCTGGGCAAGATTTTCTGCTAGTCAGAGAATTGGCAGCATATTGCATTATCATATTCAAATGCCCTTGGTATTCTTGGAGACTTCCCTACACTTCTGCTTAGAGATGCAGACTGTTTAAGGGTATATTTTCAATTAGAAACATATCATCTTGCAGTTTAATAGCAGAGCTGTTAAAAGGTGCATCAACATAACCTAAATCAAAATACAAATTTGTACAACAAATGCTAAAGCTTGGCTGCCAGTTCTAGATATCTTCTTTTTACCACCATTTTAACTAATGTGACCACTTCTTTTCTCACAGTTCAGATATAACAATGTTCTTTGAGTAGACATCTTTACATGAATGACAGTTCACATTTGAGAACAACCGGATCAAATTTTCAGCAATCTTATGGACAGTATTACATGTAGGAAAATACTGGTTACCTTCTGAAGCTCCTTGAAAAATCACGAGACAACAATCAAGGAGAGAGGGGGAAAAAAAAAGGAGCAGGGACTAGAGAATAAACACATACAGTCAGCTCTTCCCTTCCCTACCGGCTTACGTACTCCTACTCTCTCATATATTCCACCTCCCCTCCTGAATGCTCCACTTATGATAGAGAACCAGAGCATTCATCTTGATTTAAGAGTATTGGGTAAATTCACTGATACACTGAATTTAGTGAATGTCAAAATTTAATTAAATATTTTAAATGAGTTTTACATCAACTTTTAGGACCCTGACAGAGCTGCATTAAACCTGAACAAATGTTTGCAGGTAATTTTTACTCTGGTAAAAAATTACATCACACAGTTACCTAACGAAAATATTTCATTTAAATACAGTGATACACCAGCTAACCACAAATGACAAAAGACTCCAGATATCCCCTGGATCCAGAGTTCAGCCAGCCTTTATCATTATATCAGTTTCATACCACTGCTTTTATTGTGCTGCCCAGACCAACAAGTATTTTCCTAGAAGCTCATTCAAGCATCCAAGCAAGCCAGCCCTTGATACTATACTAAAAAAAAGCTGAACAAAAAAACATGCATGAAGTGAAATTCAGTGACATTCCTGCTGGCAGTTTTATCATAGATGTGTGCTACACACAGCCACTTCAAATGCTGAAAAGCATAAACCCCCTTTAGCATGAACTGCCTTTACAGATTAACACTACCGACACTCCAATGCTTATTTATGGCCTACATACCTCTGGGCAATGACAGATCGTTTCCAGATTTGTATAGTAGAAAGCATGCTGTGGTGTCAGAACAAAAGCCATGCTTTCATCAAAACAAAAGCATCATGAGTCTGATTATTGATACCACCACATCAACGACAGTATTGGTTACCAGCCCAAGTCCCTCTCACTTTGGCCTCTTTACCTGCCACCTTTATACAGTCAGACTTGTAAAACAGAACAAATTCCATTCATAAATTAGGTTCTGGATACCTCTCCAACAAGCTCAAAACCACTGTATCCAATCTAGTTGAAAAGCTCCATTTCTGAAGACTATAAATCAGATTCGCAAGTACTGCATATAGCACAGTAACCGAACAGAATTGCCATCTAAGGTCCTACCCTTCTTCATACCAGGAAAGAAGAAAAAATTTAAAAGTGATTTTGCAAAGACTAAGCCGTTTGATCACTGAACCATTCATAGATTTGATCTAGACCTTGGAAAAGGTCCACAAATCCTCTCACTCCCTCTACAGTCACTACATGGATGGCACAGCAGCCAAGTCTAACTCACTGGGGAGTTAAATTAAACCCATTCCAAGCTTTTCCATAAAGTAAACTGTTTCCCAGACACAGCTTCTGTGGTTAATAGCCATATAATGGCAAGAAATACTCAACTTTCAGTACACAGGGTGTGTTCCATAAAGTTACATTTAAGTGCTGGGGCTCTGTCCTGTACTTGACATAGTATTTGTCTGGCTGGCTACCTCAGGTACCGCTGTGGTTTCCTGAGCCTCCCTATCTTGTGCACTGTTGCTGGATTACCAGATGAAAAATCTATCATGTGCTTTTTTGGTTTGCAGAACCAAATCAAAGCCTTCCTTTGCTTATCATGTATGAGGAAGGTCTATGTACTAAATGTCTACGCTAACTAGAAATCATTTTAAGCAAGACATTCAATTTCTAAAAAAATTACATTTCTTAAAAGCATTCCTAATAGCCTAAACAAGCTTCTGGACAAGCACAAGTGGAAACAACCTCACTTCTCTTTCCACACTTGCAGTCGTAATTGTCTTACCCCCAAGCACCTTCTTTTCACATTCCTCATCCAAACTGTTAGCTTCCACAGGATTTTCAAAACCGATGTGCGTCTGGTGTAAGCATTTTTCAAAGAAAAATCCTTGCTCAACATTTTCTCTTGTGGGAAGGTGCAGGCTGGTAAAAACTTTCTGCCTCTCCTCCATTTTCTGGAAAGCCTTGTCTACACACGTTAAATTAGTGCTCACTTCTTTGATCAGTAAGACCAGATCAGCCTGAGTATTTAACCGAGCTTCCATTTCTTCTCTTACTCGCTGAATTTCCTCAAGCACAGTTCTTATATCCAAGTGACTGGACTTCATCTCTGCTTTGAGATCTTCCTTCACCTGTTGCTGGCTCCTTTGCAATGCTAACACTGTTCTGATTTCCTTCTGAGATGTTTCCACATCGTGCTTTAATTCCTTCTGTCCAGCCTGCATCGCTTCCTGGCTAGCTTTCACTTCGGCCAACAGAGCAGCAATGCACTCCATCCCGATCCCCGGGAGTCGCAGGACCTCTTCCACTGTCACAGCTTCCGAGTGGTCAGGGACATTTGTGAGCTGGTAGCTGATTTCCCCTGATGTCAAGAGAGCTAGCACATAGCCCTGGTACGGTATCCTGCTGCAATCTACAGCGTGCTGCAGTGAAGGTACTAGGTAAAAAGTCTCATACAAGTGAGCCAAAGGCGCTAAATAAAAGCCTTCAACAAGCACGGCTGTAGTCAGAGCTCCTTCTCAGGACTCAGCCAGAGCACTAATCAGTTTAATTGGCAGATTATGCCACACCTGAATTTTTTAAAATCTTTTGCTGACATCACTGTATGTGGGACGTCACCCCAAAAGCCACTCCCAAAAGTCATTTCATCTCTGCATCAATCAAAGTACGCCTGGGCATCAGTAACCAGGTTTGTTGCAATGCAGCCAAACACTCTGCAAGAACACACTGGCCCTTCCTTTCCGACACAAAGGCTCAAAGAGAGGCCGAATTGCCTGCAGGAGCTGAAAGCCAAACAGTTCAACAGTACATACTTATTTCAATTATATATTCAACAAGGTGATTATGCACCTGTCCTTCTGCTAATGTTTGCAGCGAGTGTTCAGAGTACACCTGTGGACACGTTTGACATTGCCGCACTTCTACTGAGTGCCCTCCTTATTCACACAGCTAGCAATACTCTCTTAGCAATCTCTGGAAGAACTCAGATCCGGAGGAAGCCTTGTAGTTCAAAAACAATAAAGAGCTACCAGAGTAATACGGGAAAACTGACTAACAAGATGTTGTTGGCAGGTTAAGGAGGCCAAGCCTTTTAGCTACCAGGTCTGAGTGTTAACTCTTCTCTGTAAAAGCTAAGACTTGTTACTTTTAAGCACAGAACTCTTAATAGGTCTAGGCTCCATGTAAAAACAGGCAGATTAATACACCAGGCTGTTAGCTGTTTTGTTACACAGCAATTTAATTACCCAGTTACTGGACTGAGTTCAGAAAAAATGACCACGTAGGTCTTGGTCTACAGAAGGCATCAGTCTCTGCTTTCAAAGACGTGAGCAAGTATTCGGCACAACACTCAGCAGAACGGGCATCAGAGCAGCACACAATCTGGAACTCAGGAGAACTTCTACACCACTCTTTGGCCCTGTCATGATTCCAGAATGCTTTCAGAGACAGTGATGATCCCACAGATGCCCCAGAGCAGAGACCTATCCATCAAAAACTGCAATAACCCCAACAGCATTGTTTTGGGCTGGGAAGCATCACTAAGAATGCCAATAGCCCATGTGTGTACAGATGCAAGATTTCCAAATCACCACAGTGCTGCCGGCCTCAAAGCCAATCTGGGGAGTCTTGCCTTCAGTGAAAGTTTACCTGCTCACTTGCCAGTTTGCCTCCCATGCTAGTCCAGGCATACTCATGGGACCAGGAAGGTATCAGAGATGCACCCTCCACACAGAGCACCTCACAGCTTACAGGTATTAGCCGAGTGTTTTGCTATCACAGTGGTTATCACAGCCCCTGGTGGACACGGTGTTGATGATGGAGTTTTTTTCTGACTCTCTATATCATGTGCCAGAAAGTCAGACATGGGCTTTCTGATGGGATTTCCCAGCACAGCTACAGATCACAGGTGTAGTTTCTTCCCCTCTCCGCTCCCTTGCACCATTCTTTGCTGGATTGCTATCCTGAGAGCTCCTAAGAATTATTATTCACACGGTCACCACTAAAGACTAGTACACAAGCTGCAGAAGCCCAATCTGAAGTCTGAATCCAGATATCATCTTTGACCTGCTTTAGGCAAGTAACATGGGTCCTGTGCTAATACGAAGAGAAATAGCTCCAAGGGCCATCCTGCCTAAGTCTGATCTTCTGGTGATTTTAAAGGTAGAATTCCATGAAGAGTGCACACAGTGATTTCAGCAAAGTTTAAAAAAAAAAAACAACAAAAAACCCCCAAACAAACAAACAAACAAACAAAGCTTTTGGGAAAAGAAGAGAGTCTACAACTGATACCCCTGGTCCCTTCGTAGAGGAACAGGCTCCTCCAGACAACAACCCAGAGCAGAATCCTAACTGGGACAACAATGAGTGCTTGAGGGAAGCCTTTGTCCATAAGCTACATTGAAAGCCTGCCTGACGAAGCTCACGTGACTGATTAGGTGCTGCAACTGTCATTCCTGTCCAGCATCACCAGATCCAAAAGCTGCAGCCTCCTTTCTACATGTGTGTGCACCCACTCCAATTGCAAAGTGTTCTCTGCTAGAATGTAATATACTGAAGAAAAGCTGTCCTTGGAAACTGGTCTCTTACTTTATATGAATACATTAATTCTACCCAGAATGTAATCTATGTGTTTAGTATGTTCCTCACTTAAACTAAGAGGTCTCATTGATCCTAAGGAATCTGGCAATTTGAGCAAAACAAAAAAGGCCTTATTTAAATAAAATCTGGGATATGTTTGGGTTTTTCTGGGGGGGTCTTTTATTTTGTTTTTAAGGTATTTCTTTTGCATTACAGAAATCTTTTACACAATTACCTAGCAGCAAACATCCCTATTTTTATAGCTCTAGTATTATAGGAATAAAATCCATTAATTTAAAACATCTGAAAAAAGCAATGACACATAGTTTTGATGTCAGGACAAAAATTCACTAAATCACAGTAAACAGTTACACTTTACAGTGTTAAGTAACAGAGCACATTTGAAATATTAAACAAAAGAATTTACACAAACCTTACAGTGAATCATAGAAAAAAATCCATTACTTTGACCTTCAGGGTGGTTTCATGTTCTGTGAGGCTGACCAGTTAGTATAACTAGGACTGAGGTCAGACTTAAAACAGCAACCAGGATAGTTTCATTTCCCAAACATGAAAGAGGAAGCATCTAGTTGCATCTATATATTGACTTTTCCCTTTTTCAAAAATTCTGGTTTAAAACCAATTATAACTGGTAACTGAACATATTCCCCCAATGAAAGAAAAAAAACGGAACAAAACAAAAACCAAACCAAAATAAACACCCCCCCCCCAAAAAAAAACAAACCAAACAACCACCCCACAAACAAAAACATCCCACCCTTGGATTTCTTGTCACTCAGCTTTCCAAGAGTTTGAGAACTAAGGAGAAAGACCAAATTAACAATGAAAATAGAGGATAAAAACTAGAGAGGGCTACAGAACAGAATATCTGTTAAATATAGTAGGAGAGAACACTTGTCCAAGACTATATCCCTGCAAAGTACATATATATATATATATACACACTTATATTTATGAAATCAGCCAACTTACAACTAAAATATTGCAATAAAGGTAAGGAAATGCTGCTAATACATCCCACATCACATACTGAACCAAAAAGCATTACAAAACATCTGTCCTGTAGACATTTATAGCTAATTATGTTCAGCAGAGTTTTGAGCTGGATCAAATTTCTCCAATACACCAATAAGCACTAAAGTAAACTTGAAGGTCCACCTGCTTATTAAAGCCTGAAGAACACAGACCTACACTGCTGACCTCTGGTCTAGATGCTTTATTGTTTCCTCCTCCTCTAATTGAGCTAGTCCTATTGATGCAGTACTGCATGACCTGTGGGTATGATTCTGAAGTTTCTCCTTCAGGAGTCACCAAATCTCAGTCTCACATCTGAACCAGCCCATAAGCGAGTGCGTAACTTCACCCTGTATGTTAATCTTTACACAGCTAGTTCTGAACCCTCAAAAAACCTCTACAACTCTCCTGCCATCCTCCCCCACTGCCTTCCCCCCGCTGCAATGCATGTGAGATATTCAAGCAATGCAAAAGAAAGACTAATCAACCATTTGATCTCACGGCTGTCATTTTAAAGTTTGCCTTTGTGACAAATTGCCTAAGTTATGGCAATTAGGAGAGGGCAACTTAAGAACATCCATACAAATAAGGAAGCTGTTGGGTTTAATCTGCAAAGGTACATAAATTATCATTGAGAGGACCTGGAAATTCAGCTGGCTGTGTATTACCATCCTAAATTCTTTCAAAACTCCTGCTCTGGGCTATAAATGCAGGTCAGGAAAATACACAGGGAAAGCAGTCACAAAACTAAATTAACGGTGTCTGCAGAGAGCCTGACAAGGTTGGATTTGGATGGAAGTCTTCCAACCCTCCAAGCAGCTCCACAGCTTGGTCAACTAATTTTTGCCTGCATCCATCTTCGCAAGTGGCAAATACACACCTTCCTGCTGTGCCTCTCAGAGTCCAGGCTGGTGACTGTACAAATATAGACTCCTGAAGAAGTGGTGTTTTGTTTCTAAGCTCTGCCTCAGGCCTCCCTACATAAGCTGGTGCAGACAGCCCCAGTTTGCTCTGCTCACAGTTCAAGCATGCGAGTCACAAGTCAGTTCTAGTTCACAAAGAGACTTCATTTTTCAGAGTTGCACCTGGATAATCTGCCCAACTGAAATGCTTAAGATGTTGCATGTCAGGAGTTTTTCCAGCAACTTATTTAGTTGGTCTTGTCTCAAAGCAGCTGGGTGAAGAGAAACAGCACTTCTCATCTTGCATCTCCCCCCCACATCAACATGATCTGAAGCTCAAGATGACAACTGAAGGCTTCCTAAAGAAGTACAGCAGCTATCTCTTTGCTTTACTCTTACTGTCACCCATTGAGCTTCCCTTCTTTAAGGTCTGGCACTAGCCTTTGTCCTGGAACAGCAGGTTATTTCAGCTGTCATCAAATCCTTTTCAAGTTGTTCTGAACAAACCAACCAAACACCACAGAGGCTTTTAAGAAGGTTGCAAGTACTGAATAAAATTTAACTGCAGGCAGGTGAAACCTGACCTAGATGCTTAAACTGACTCAGCAGGACTAAGACATACAGCAGAAATCCCTCTGCCTTTTTCTGCAGGGGTACAAAGGTTTTTCAGCACATATTTTTTAAATGCTGTACATCCTGGAGGGGGAGTGCAGAGTTATCACACATTATTCCAGGTATTCAGTTTAAAGTATTGTTTCTGAGGTTTGTGTCTATCCTCTCATGTCAACTCATCTACTGACTTAAGGTTATTACAGCACTGACTTCTAGCCTCAGTGCAGCATTTTAAATCCATCCCTTTTCACTCTCCACTTCTAGCCACAGAACAGGATATTCTCTTTATACGCACAATAATGAAAAGGAAAGGGAAATCTCAGAAGTATTTACATACTTCAAAGAGCTCTATGCCTGTTTAATGTTTTAATCATATGCTTAACACACACATATCTTGCAGCACTGGCCACACAGGGTTTCATGCTGGTAGGAACAAGTCTCTCCTGAAACAAAACCTATTAGCATGTCAAATGCTTCCCCATCTGTTACAATGCTATTAGGTAAGAAACCAAATCTTTATGGACCACAATAGTCCTACAGTCTAAAACTGTTACCTAGTAGTTCCTGTCTTTTGCTGGAACTCAGGGGAAAAAGAAGAGTTTATGACCTCTGGAAGAAGGGGCAGGCAACCCAGGAAGAGTACAAGGATATCGTTAGGGCACGTAGAGAGAAAGTTAGAAAGGTAAAATCTCAGCTAGAACTCAATCTGACCACTGCTGTTAAAGATAATAAAAAGTGGGTTTATAAATACATTGACAACAAAAGAAGGAACAAGGAAAATCTTCATCTTTTATTGGACGCATGGGGGACCATTGTTACCAAGGATGAGGAAAAGGCTGAGATACTTAATGCCTTCTTTGCCTCAGTCTTTAATAGAAAGACTGGATATCCTCAGGGCAACTCGCCCTCTGAGCTAGCAGACAGGGACAGGGAGCAGAACAGACCCCCTGCAATCCAGGGAGAAGCAGTTAGTGTGTTGCTGTGCCACTTAGACACAAGTCTACCACACTAGATGGGATCCACCCAAGGGTACTGAGGGAGCTGGCAGGAGAGTTTCCCAAGCCACTCTCCAACATTTATCGTCAGTCCTGGTTAACCAGGGAGGTCCCAGATGACTGGAGATTGGACAATGTGATGCCCATGTACAAGAAGGGCTGTAAGGAGGATCCAGAGAACTACAGGTCTGTCAGCCTGACCTCGGTGCCAGGAAAGGTTATGGAACAGATCATTTTGAGTGCAATCACACAGCACATGCAGGAAAACCAGGGGATCAGGCCCAGCTAGCATGGGTTTAGGAAAGGCAGGTCCTGCTTGATCAACCTCATTTCCTCTTATGACCAGGTGACCTGCCTAGTGGATGAGGGAAAGGCTGTGGATGATGTCTACCTGGACATCAGTAAACCCTTGGATACTGTCTCCCACAGCATTCTCCTGAAGAAGCTGGCAGCCCATGGCTTGGACAGGTGTACTCACCACTGGGTTAAAAACTGGCTGGACAGCTGAGCCCAGAGAGTGGTGGTGAATGGTGCCACATCCAGTTGGCCTTTTGGCATTCCCAAAGGGATCTGGACAGGCAACAGTATGAGATTCAACAACCCCAAGCAGTGCTACGTTGTGGAGGAAGAGTGGCTGGTAAGCTGCCCAGTGGAAAAAGACCCAGGGGTGCTGGTTGACAGTTGGCTGAACATGAGCCACCAGTGTGCCCAGGTGGCCAAGAAGACCAATGGCATCCTGGCTTGTATCAAAAATAGTGTGGCCAGCGGGACTAGGGAAGGGACTGTCCCTTTGTACTTGACACTGGTGAGACTGCACCTCATGTACTGTGTCCCGTTCCGGGCCTCTCACTACAAGAAAGACATTGAAGTACTGGAGCAAGTCCAGAGAAGGACAACGAAGCTGGTGAAGGGTCTAGGGAGTATGTCATATGAGGAGCAGCTGAGGAAGATGGGGCTGTTCAGCGTGGAGAAAAGGAGGCTCAGGGGAAACCTTACTGCTCTCTACTGTTGCTCCTTTATGTCTGGTGCCCTCTACTGCTACCTGAAAGGAGATTGTAGCAAGGTGGGGGCTGGCCTTTTCTCCCAGACAACTAGCAACAGGACAAGAAGAAAGGGTTTCAAGCTGTGCCGGTGGGGAGTTCAGGTTGGACATCAGGAAGAATTTCTTCCCTGAAAGGGTGGCTAAGCATTGGAATGGGCTGCCCAGGGAAGTGGTGGAGTCACTATCCCTGGAAGTGTTCAAGAAACTATGGGATTTGGCGCTTAGTGCTATGGTTTAGTTGACATGGTAGCGTTCTGTCATAGGTTGGACTCAATCTTGGAGGTCTTTTCTAACTTTAATGATTCTCTGATTCTACCTAGAAACTGAAACACAATAATAAAAGGCATGCAGCTCTATTAGCTTCTCGCTCATTGCACAACAAACGAAGCATGAACCAAGAACACCATTTCATTATGGCATACTTTATACAGAAACATGGGTGGAAGAGGAAACCCGCAAATGCAGAAACCAAGAGATAGCAAGCAAGGGCAGTTTTCCAACTGTATACCTTTCTAAACAAGCTTTTGCACAATTTCCACAACAGGCTCAGCAACCGCAACGAGTCCTTTACTCCTGTAAGAGGTTCTGAAGAGAGATGCCAGCCTACTCCTTGCCAGTTAATCTAACACATACTTCATACTGTTTCAGACTTTGAAATCGATAACCCATGGTGTGTAGCAAACCCTCTGCCCAACAGTGTAATGGTCTGGACTTTTTCTGTTGGTTATAAGCATGCCGCTGCCATCTTTTCATATGGAAGAGAACACTCTCCCTGTAGTTGGGAGACACCAGGGGCAGCCAGGAATGCAAGGCACGTACAAATGTGACACTGCATTGAGGCTCCTAGATAAGCCTCAGTACATCTTTCCAGTCCCTACCCCAATAGACTTTTACCCACATGACAGCCTTTGAACTGGGTTCCCTGAGGGTGCATGCTTATTAAAAGTAACATTCCATTAAAGCCTCAATACTTCTCAACCAAACCCATGCCTTCATCACGCCATTAACTATGATGTGTCTCTATTCCCCTACAATATCACCTGTCCTACTGAAAACAGCACTGGGCTTGTACAACTGTTCTAGGACATTGTCCAAGGCATGACTTATCACCTGGAACACTGCTTTTTCCCCTACAGGAAGCATGTTAATGACACACATTTTCATTTGTCAGTAGTCTGGTAAAATCTGTTACTATGCTGAATCTTCATGCTGATTTAGCCTTGCTCACATTTCTGAAGATTATGTGTGTTAAAACCTCCCTTAACCTTATACTGAAGTTTCACAAGGAGCTAGATGATGATGTTTGTAAAGATACCAAACTACATCTGAGAAAATGCATTACCTTCCAAATTGCTAGTGACTTCCAAAATAAAAGCAAAAAGACGAGAAAAGCAAAATCACTGCTGCAATTGCCTGATCAGCCAGCCTGTGCATTTTTTAAAGGGCAAGTTTTGAAGGAAAGACCAGTGATCAAGACACTATTGAACTGTGTCCTATGCTGTTTTAATGTTACATATTTCTTTATCATTTCACCAGGAACTGTTTCTTTTTCAGTTCTTGACAAAGCTATAGTATTGGGTGAGACAAATGGCCACATATTTTGTCAAGCTGAGTAGTGGTGGATTGGTAAAGTCAGTGATGATGGCAGGAAGGAATGTAAAAAAAACATCTCAAAGCAGCGATGTCCAAATTTTCTAGTAGATTAGAAAATTGAAAGGGATAATCTTTACAAATCACGTTTTGCAAAGGACTTAATATTTAAGTCTGGGACTCCTTTAAGTGTGCAATTAATATATGAGACAGATGTCTGCCTGTTAAGTGCACAGTACACACGCAAGCCTGACTAATACCCTGCAATGTCAGCATGGTGCCCGTAACACTTCTTATGTACTACAGGCCTACCTTACAGAAACACTGGTTGAGTTTTGAACACCTAGTATACAAAGTGATTTTGTCCTACTACTGCATTCACAATACACTTCATCAGTAAGTTTTTATCTAGCTAGTACATATCAAGCATGAATATGAGTCACACATCATCTGCAAGGATAAAAATATCGATAAGCCTACCATGCACCCAGAGATGACTGCAAACTAAACAAACAAATTTGAAATGTAATGCAATTTACAGAAAACAACTCTAACATGCATCAGCTAGACTGCCAGTGCATCAGAGTTATCCAAGTTATTTTCTAAATAATCAAGGCCAATATTGATTCTTGACTTTTTTTGGGATTTTAGCTTATTCTGAATTAGGACAAAGCCTAATACGTTAGTTACACATACAGTGCTGTACACCACTGACTGAGGAAAAACAAAACAAATCGGAAGATGGCAGAACTAGTTTACTGTAATACAAAGCCAAAAGCATAGGTGTTTTGATATGAGAGGGATTGGCTATATACATTAAGGAAACAACTTCATCCGCCTTAAAAACCCCCACTGTCGTCCATTTTTAATGACAAACATAACAATAAGATGGACAATGATTGCATGAGGATTTGTTACAGTGTGCTGATGCCTTGGTCAATGAGGACTGAACTAAAGACTGAACTATATCTCAGTCTATTATCCTCATGTTAGGTATTTGGATTTTGCTACTTAAGTTCATCATATATACCACAGGCAACCTTAAATCTTCAAATTCTCTGCCTTTACAAGGAGAAAAAAAAGACATATTGGAAGCTAGCAATTATTTTACGTAAGGGCTTTACTTTAACTAAGTTTCTAGTTCAGGTATATCTCTGAGTAGGCAAAGAAACACCTGAAGCAGTTCTGTTTTTTCTTAGAGTTGCAGCTGTGCCTTGTCATCCATTAAACACACAACTTACCAAAAAAACAAGCACAGAGTGACGTTGAAGACTGATGTCCCTCACTCCTCTCTGTTCCTATTTCCTCTGCCTGTTCTCTCCATTACTAACTCCTGTACAAGAAGTTGCTCCTTAAAGTCTGGTGCCCTCTACTGCTTCATTGTAAGTACAGGATATGGCCTGGTTTTGCCCTTCTGCAGCCTCTGTCTACACAATCAGGACTCAGAGTCAACTGGGACAGCAAATCGCACCATGATTAGTTCATACTATCTCTAAACCCTTCCCAGATGCAATTAATTGCCTCCTCAGTGCAAATCCCGATCCCTTGGTAACTCCACATTCTTCTTGGATACACTTGGGGGGGGGGGGTGTAGTGTTACAGGAAGAAGCCCATTACATCTCCACACTTGTGTAGAAAACCCTCACATAAGACCAGAATTATACAGCCTTTTTCCTTTTTCAGCCTTTCTGAAGATCCCAGCTCTCACATGCGATCAGGGGTGAAATGTCTGAAACAGCTAGAAAGGAAGAACCATTTGAGCTGCAACACTTGAACATGTTCCTTCCTACATACCATAGTCCACCCTACCATGATCAACATCAGTAACATAGGGTTGGAAGAAGCCTCCAGAAACCATTTACATCACTCCTTGTTGAGGCAAGGTAAACACTACCTAGACACAAAAGGCATTTCACCAGACTGCTCAACTGTTTTAAGTCTTACCACAAAACACACTGCTACATTTTTTCGTGGTACATTTTCTTCCAGCTCAAACCTGATCTGATTTCATGTAGATGAAATCATTGACAATAACCTCTCTACACGCCACATTTCACACAGATACTAACAGTCTAGCTGAGAAGTTTTCTCTTCTGCTCTCATGCATGCACAGCAGTCTCCTACGTTCTGGAAGGTCAGATACAAGGTCATCTTCAACATGTTTCCTTCCAAAAGAGTTGGCCAGAATTATAAGTACGCTAGGGATAAACATCAAGCAACTGGAAGAGACACTGTTACTTACAAATCCAAGTAAGAGAAGTTCAAAAACTTAATTGTTTTGCATCGTAAATTAGTTCTATATCTACATATAAAACTTGGCTCCAATAAGCGTAGGAAGGATTCTTGAAAGAAGAACTTCAAACAAATTCAAACAGGACTCTTACAGCGTATAGAAGTAAGCTTTTAAGTTTGCAAGCCACTTTCTGCTCATATAATAACAGAGGTCCACTCTGTTGGAGGAAAGGCAAAAAAACCCAAACCAAACCAACCCAGAACTAATTTGGAACTTTTAACTGAATCACTGAACTTCATCAATTGTGCTGCCCCTAATTCAACGCAGGAATTCTTTCTTCACTAGTTCATTAGTGAACTGTCAGTACATACATTAGCTCAGACTGTTAGATTCAAGAATTTGATATTTCTATTTTTTTCTCAACTACTCAATGTCCTTCAGAGTAAGAGTGCATGGAAGACTTAGTAATTTGCGAGGAACCACAATCTTTCATTGGAAACAACTATACAAAAGAGACTTGGAAAATATATTTTTGACCACAAGACTAGCACATTAATATGCAACATTTTTTCTTGTGCAGTGTCTGCAGCTATCTTGGATAGAGAGGACAGAATGGCTTTTAGTTTGAACTCAGAAGCTATTTATTTAATCACACTAGTATGAGCTGATGTTACATGACTAACAAATGTCACTGACTTTACCACGGCACTGAAATGCTGCCTAAAGGATATTATGGAAGAAAAAGTAGGGCAGACAGTGGGAATTTTAAGAGCGTCCAGAGCCTTGACTATATTTTCTATTATTGCCTTTGTGCCAAAACTGTTTCTGAAGCTGAAACACAGCTTCCTGTTTATGAAACTCTACATCTATTTAAAGACAAATCCAGATTATACTCAAATTTACTGATGATGTTCTTTAAAAAGCAAAGTGATAGCACTTCCAAGCATGTTGGAAGCACTATAATCAGTGCTAAGCTATCCATAACAATCATACTTTATCTACCAAAAGATCACTAGAAAGTTAAATTCTAATGCTTTTCCTCATAAAAATTGATGATGGCAGTTTGCAATTTCAAGTTACAAAACAAATAGCTAACATCCAAACTCACTTTTTGTTATAAACAGACTCACTTTCTAGAGAAGTCACAAATTTCTGAATATAAATAAGAGCATAAAACAATTCAGAGACCAAGCTTTTTTTCCCCATGGACTAAAAAAAAAAAAATCAAAATCAGTGATGATATAGGCATGATTAACCTTATAGGCTCGAACTGAGAAAAGTAAAGTTTACAATAACGGTTCAACTTGCCAAACGCCTTCAAGAATTCTAGAATTGTACAGTTCTAGAGCTCTTAGGAGCTACGCAGAACATGCTAATGCAGTTGTATCAACACCACTGACTATGGTATCACTCCATGATGTTGCTCCAATCGGTATCGATTGGTTTCAATCACAGCCCCAAATGGCAACCCAGGAGGCTGCTCCTCCCCAGCTACACTGACTTAATGTGATGAGTTCACGTTCAGTCCCAGATCTGGTGTTTTCCCATGACTAAAGAATAACCAAGGAGTTACTGTACAAAAAGTATTAATCTGTACTGTCATTTCCACACAAGAGAGCAGAGCCTTACCTTCACCCTATTGGCAGATGACTACCCTGGCATGTCTAGAAGATAATGTAAGAGAAATTGCATTGCACTTTTCCCATATCTAGGTGGAGGATTATCTATTTCTACAACTGTTTCAAAGCTCTGTTAAGACACTGAGTTACTCTAGATCAGTACTGATATTGTAAGGCACTAGAAATGGTTATTGCACATATCGACCTCCACTGGGCTGGTTCACACAGTGGAAGCTATTTTTCCAATTTACAGTTGTGCTATTCATCCTTTTTGATCACACATATCAACACCATTAACATAAAGTCTCAGCAGAATGAGGAAAATTTAAGCAACTATCAAAATTAGAGATAAGTTCACAACTTTAGGAAGATGTATTTTAGGGTACAACAGCACATTTTAAAGAATACCAGCATAGTTGAATATGTGTTTAAAATTAACCTTGAAACAGTACTTTAAAGCTACCCTAGCAGTGAAACAATTTGCTGGTCAACAGCATATAACAGCATCTTAATATAACCACTTCAGTTGCTGCTGGTTAAAATCATCCATGTGAACTCAGTCTTTTCCATGCTTCACTGAAAGTTCAAGACAGAAAATAGCACATCTCAAGTGCCTCATACCAGCTCTAAGTGCTGCTGGAACATCCTCTTTTCAAAAGACACACAAAATGCACTTATATAAATCTTGGCAGTCACCACATCACAGTTAAGGACCTATTTGTGTATTTCCTGTCAGGTTGAATAGTTTTCCTGCTATTAAGCAGCAAAGATATTTCCCCAGGGACCTGCCTAGGAAATTGCACGCCATTGTTTTGGTAACAGCCTACACACAACCTAACAGCCTATGTGACAACATCTTGCCAAGCTGAAAACATAGAACAGGGCAGCACCCAGCACTTGAATTAGTCACAAGATGCGTCTCCACCCTTCAAGAAGCGCAGTCCTTCTACTGCCCGCTGACCACATATGGAAGATAAGGGATGTCTCTTCCCAGTGACTCCTAACCAAACTGCGCAATGTAAGACTGCTTTGGCAAAGGCTGCCCGACTAGTGCTAGGTATTAGGTACTAGTGCTGTCCTCAGGGAGTGACTGCTTGCCATGCCTGCTGTGGAGACCAAGCAGTTCCTGTGGAGGAAATTTAAAACATTCAGCACATCATTCTTTGCACTTAATGTTCCCTTGAGTCTCTTCTGTTCAAGTTAACAAACAACTACACTGATGGCAGACAGAGTTTTGCTTAGCTGGGTGGTGGGTAGGGAGAGAGAGGGGAAAGTAGGCTACAGAAATTTTCTTGAGGAGCTGGTACCTCAGGCAACTGTGGTGTTCACCAGGGTAACCCACAACTTCCCACAAGGACCAAAACCTATACGTGAGGTTAATTCCTGCGAAAGATCGCCAACTACAAAC
The DNA here is from genome assembly GCF_009829145.1 of Chiroxiphia lanceolata. Taxonomy (NCBI): domain Eukaryota; kingdom Metazoa; phylum Chordata; class Aves; order Passeriformes; family Pipridae; genus Chiroxiphia; species Chiroxiphia lanceolata. Next base: position 31,457,287 of record NC_045640.1, read on the forward strand.
ACCTCTACTTGTGCCACTAACAAAGGCAGCAAGAAAAATATTCACTGCACATTACCCATGCATCTTGCCTTCCTTGACCTTAAATCCCTCCAGAGATAAAGAAACACAGGTTTAACAAGGTTATGCTACTCATTTCATATGGGGACCATTTTTCTTTTAAATTGGCAAAATGTCTTCACTTGATAAACAAATTAAGCAGGTAGCAGATTGTACAGTAACATTTGTAGAAATAAGCAAGCCATGATTTTATATTGGTTATACAAGTGGCCCATGCTCATGGCTAAGAAAAGCAAAGTTTTATAGCCTTCTGTTTTATATGGAATGGAATAATTTGCGAGAGGCTTTGTAAGAAAGTTCACTTATTCTTGTGTTGAAAGCATTTCCAATAATCCTGTTTTACCACTTCAAATATTTGAAAAGGCTTAGCACAAAGTCTATTCTTGTAAAAAATACAAACATAAGATTTTTAATAATTTAGGTGCTTCTAATGTAAGCAATATCTCAGAGTCTTAAATTGTTATTACAGAAGTGAAGTAGTTAATGAGTATTATTTGTAACACTTGACTTTTCTAGTGAAAGACTGTTCATTCTCTTTAAGAAAAAGATGAGCTTTTATTAAAGGAATTTCACCACAGATGTTCCCAGCAGTCCTATTTCCTGCCTAACTAGAAGTATTTCCATAACGTCACATACAGACTGTTTACACAAGTATCCTGAGGAAGATCTTCTACTTGCTATAAATGCACAAGCATCACACTATCATGACAAGAAGTAGCAAAACTACATTTAAAAAGTAGTTGAACACAGGAATCAAGGTTATTAGTACTCTTGCTACAACTACTAGACATCAGTAAAGATTATACCAATGAAAGGCTAATAAATAGCAACTGTAAAGAAACATCACATCCGGATACAACCCAGGTTATTTAAGGTGACTTACTTCTACACTTGAGTACCTGGACAACTAAATTGAATGTGGTTTGTTTTTTTTTTTTTTTACACTATTTAGAGATGTAAGTTACACTGCCAATACATTCATTTTTCAAAAGATCAAATGCTATTTTCTTCTCCCTGTAGGACAGAGAACAGAAACAATACTCCATAACCCATAAAAGTAATGGGAAAGAGCACTGTTGGTGGACATGGTTAGAAAAGTGCTGGTGATACTGCTAATAAATAATTAATAATTCTGCAGCAGTAGTTGACCATATTATCATGTTAAAATTCATTACTTAAACCTCCCCTTAAAAATAAACCTTTCTGATAACAACACTATTCCATTGGGAGTCTGTTTGAAAATAATTTTCTAAATAAGTTAGGTTTTGGCATGATATTTGGTGAAAGAGTCAAAAGCTGTTTGAAACACCAGTACTTTCCTAAAGGCATCAAATCCATCAACTTTGGACTTAGGTTATTCCTATGTATTGCAACACTCAGATTATAATTTTTTGAAATAATAAAAACAGTGGAGATGCTGCTTCATTACACAACACCAAATTAACAGCCAATCTCTATACAGAAATTGTCACCTCCTGACATTCATGGCAGTGAGAGTGGTAAGTGTGGTCCCAATCTATTCAAGATTGCCTCCACATTACTTAACATATGATGAAATCAACTGGAGATGCAAGAAATTTCTTTCATCTTCACACAACACAGTTCTCTGTGCCAACAAAGAAAGTAGGGTAACACAAAACAGCAGTGAGGCAATTGGCTGCAAATACTTGAAACACTGTATTCTAGCAATGAAATTTCATGGTATCATGTTCCTCAAAAAAAGCTATTGCTTTATGTTTTAGAAAGTTCAAATTAGAAGGACTGAATAGGTAGTAATACTTTGTTTATCTGAATCCTGCAAGCCATTTCTACTATGGTAACAGATACATCTGCACAAACTGCAAAACTGGTAGAGGCACCTTTTAAAAGTTTAAGCCTGGTTTTACCACACTGGAAATCCCCCAAAGTAATTTAGAAGCTGTTCAGGTTTTTAAGTGTAATTGTAGCTGCCTATCATTTTCAAACTCTAACCTACTTCACAGCAATAGAACTTGCAGCCAGACCCTTTTCACCTATTAGACATATCAAGTGGGAACAAAAGTACTCATAGAATATGCAATGGTATTAGCACATAATACCATAATTTGTTATGTCTTTTTTATTTACTCTCCAATTAACTTCTCTTCTGTGAAGCTGAGCTGGAAGCAACAATTCTATTTATTTCATATTGGCAAATACTGGAGGCATCCTTCACATATAATTAATCCCTTTAAGTGAAGGAATAACAAAAAACAACATCACTTCCTACAGTGAAACCAGAATGCAAGTTGCCATGCATCTGCTTTCCACAGCACACCAGTTGTTCTTTCTCCAAAGATTTTTGGAGGCAAAGCTCCCCATTTACATTCACTTTCATACTTTATTAAATATATGCACAGTTTAAATGTTAACATCACATGTAAGTTATTGTTTTGACTTTGGTACATTTTTTGTTGGGTTGAGTTGTGGGGTTTCTTTTGGGGTTTTTTTTGGTCGGGTTTGGCAGTTCCTTCCTGCTATCCAGGCTTCCTTTGAAAATACTAGTTATCCTCATTTTATACTTATTGTAAATGCATCCATTGGATGAGACTTGTACAGAGCACAAACTGTACTTACAAACCCCAAAACACAGAGCCCTGACACTTGAAAATAAGAATCTCCATTTAGCTATCACCTACTTGCCTACAGAAACTATGACCTATTAAGACTGAAATCAGGCACATCAGGCAGATCATTTAGTACCCAGTCTTGAAGAGATTAAGTCAGGAGCAGAATTTCATTGACTTAAACAGGAACATGATTAAATTCAAAATCCCCCATTACAAATGGTTTCCAGCTATTCAACTTCTTTTGCTTAGAACAGATAAGCTGGCTTTAGTTCTGAACTATTTTTTTCCTTGGTTGGTGACACAAATATTTAACATACTCGTCCTGTATAAAATTTCTCCATCAGACTTTCAGATTCAGAATACTTAATAGGGTTGAGTGTGTTGGATAACTTTCTATGGTTCTATATTAAACTGTAGTGTCAGACATTAACCAGTTCTTCACTTATTCTTCAGGAGGGAAAAAAAGCGCCATATGAACAGCAACACCCGAGGCTTTTAAAGTCCTTTAAGAGCACTGCTTTGCAAAGCACAGAAGTAATTTTATAGTTCCCAATGTGATCTGAAGGAGGACTTAGGGAAGAAATCATACTGAAACAGGATGTCAAATGCTCAAATAAACACATTTGTGATGTTTCCTTGTTATTAGCAAAGAAATTTTTAAAACTGGTACTGCTGAAATGACAAGTTTAGTAAGCAACAGAAGTCACCAGTGAGATAAAAGCATCAAGTACAGTTTGCTTAGGGGAAGGAAAGAGAGGAAAAGCTGCAAGAAGGGCTGGATGAAAACATTTTGAGACAAAACAGAATACGATCCTTGAAAAACTCTGAACAAAAGGCACAAGAGCTTTGCTCTCCACTTGCAAAACTAATTTCTTGTTTGGAATTTTATCTTTATGCAAAAGAAAAAATAAACAACTCCAAATTACTATTCTGAATTATTCATAAAAGAATGTGTTTCTCTCATGGTTTATACAGAATTACACAGAGATAATTTGCTTGGTCACACCACTGATGCATGAAGAACATAACAGCACTTTAGTCATCCTTTGGTAAGCATCCTAAATGGTTCAATAAAGGAAGCAAATATAATATTTCATCATCACTGAAAGACTGGTTCCCACTTAATTCATATCTGCCATGTTTATGCCATTCTGAAGTGTTTAGATTTTTGCAGTTCCTTGCTACAAGTAAGCTTTAGAAGCCAAAGGATGGGTAAAGTATTTCCTGAAGGTTACAGGATTTTGTTTTGCTGAAGAGGTCACTCATTATATACAGCTAACAATGCAAGTGTACTGTATTTCCAGTCGCTGAGAAAAATGACACTTTGATGTCTGCCTGCATTTAAAGAGAAAAGAAACTTCTGGATATCATGACCTTGAAGCAATGTAGTCATGAAAGTTAGACACAAGACGACAAGCTGAAAGATCTTAAGAAACACTTTGAATTTTACAGCAAATTTCATCTGGATTTATTCCATTCCTAGGAAAAAAAATTATCTAATTTTATTTGGCTTCCCTTGAATTGCTTACTGCATGCTTACACTGCAATGTATCTGAATTACTCTAGTTACATCTCATCCATGTGGAGGTGTCTAAGTGCAAACACATCCAGCCCAAGGACCCATTTAAGTACAATGACTAACCTAGACTAACTTAACCCCAGTGTGAACAACTGTATGCCCAGCCATGCTCCATACTGTGAAGAAACTGCATCAGGCTGCTGCGAAATATCCTGAAGTCAGAATGAAAACCCAAAAGCAAGCTCCATCCTCTTCCTCCCAACAGTGCTTACGTTCTAACTTCACTGAGTTTTTAGTGCACCAAAAACTGTCAGCCAGGATATGGCAACAGAAGAATCCAACTTGATCTGTGCTCAAGATTACTTTAAAACTCTACATTTCTACAACTGCCTTAAGTATCTCAGGGATGCTCTACAGTCATACAAGACAGTTGGTCTATGCTACGATCAAAGGGAGCAAAGAATGAAATCCATGATAATGCTTATTAAAAGTGCAATCTATGTCAAAACCATTACATAACACTCATACATATACATGTTCCTACATGGACCTTGAAGTTCCTTTTTGCAGTTACTCCTTCCCATATTTACTGACACAGTCCCTGGTGTTGCAAAACCAAATATGGCTCCTCCTGGCATTTAACAAACAAACAAACAAACAAAAAAAATTAACCTTTTACGCTTGTGATACACACTGCCTGATGTGCTGCTGCTGAGTTTTATGAACCTGAAATAATCACTAACAAGCTTCAATGCATTCCGCTGTTTCAAAACCCACAGTATTATCTATACATACTTGCATTCTCCATTACAGAATATGACCTGGTTTTCAGATGCCCTACTTTTTTGGTATATTCAGCTCTAGCTAACCAAAGCTCGATATGTCAGCTTTTTGCTAACACACTGACTTCCTACAAGACACAGGGACAAGAAAGGAGAACGGGGAAAGCAGGCAAAAACCTGTCTAAGCTTTCAATCTGGCACCATTAGCCTGTACATACCACACATAGAGAAACACACAGAAGGTCTATTCAGCACTTATTTAATGAAGTGCTGCTTAACTAGAACACAGGGTTTGCAATCTATTTTACATATTGTATTTCACAGAGGCATCCTGCAGACAGGTTTTGCTTTCACATCCACTCAAATGAAATAAAACAACAAATTGGTTCTTATACTTGTTAAATTCCTTTGATATGTGCAGTGAAATCTATTTTTACTTTTCAAAATTACACAAAGTTCAGTAGCAGTTAACGAACATTTGAAAGACTGAACATCATCTCCCCTTGCCTTCTCTCTTAGGAACTTTGTCCCTGGATTATGTATTTCGTGGACATTTCACATTGTTAGCAACATAGGTATGTGCACAAAGACATCCTTTACGTTAGGATTTTTAGCATCAAGGTATTTAAATCCTAGTTTAAAGCCACGCAAGCAACCTGCAAATAGAAGCCTGTATTATGTTTGGACAGTTGTCCTGTATTATGTTCATAAATGAATTTATCATCCAGGAGGAACTCAGAATCTGGATTTACTTTGGCAAGGATAAGTAATGACAAGGCAAATGGTTTAAGCTGCTATGTGAAAAGCCAGGACAGTAAGGAAAGCTGACTGGTAGCACTGAACTCCAAAACAATAAGAGCAGAGAGGGTGGTATTCAAGTGAGAAAGGAAATCCCCAAGAGGAAGAGCTTCTGCAAAACTAGTTTAGTAGCTGCTTGCTCACCTCTAAGTAAAATGCAAGAAAATTACAAACAGTGCAGTAGAGATAATATTATGTAACATGCAACTGCCATCAGTTTCTCTAGGTGTCATATCCCAGCTCAAAGAAACAAACAACTGCCACTCTCCCCCAAGACAACACATGTATATCCTGGAACAAAGCTCAGCTTCCATAATCTTGCTTTATTTGCTTTGCCTGCCATTGAAGATGAAAATCAGGTCAGATGCAGCTGAGAATTTTGTAATTTGTTTGTTTGTTTGTTTGTTGTGTTTTGTGTCTGCATGGGTGTGAAGTAAACACCCCCACACTCATCTTGAATGTCTCAAAACTTTTTACCTTTCAGGTTTGAATCGACACAAGCGGGCACAAAAGTTTGCTTGTTCCACAACATGTATGATGACATATCTACAGGTAAGTATTCAAATATTTCACATAGTCAGAAAGCTACATTGTGACAGCCCATATTCATTCTGCTTCCCTCCCTGTTTCCCCCTTGCATCCCATCACGATATAGAAAAGACAGTGCTCCCAGAAGATAACCATTAAAATGATTAAATAAATATTTAATAGCACAGACTTCCTGATACTATTTTTGGAACTGTGCAAAGAAAGAGCAAATTCCAATTTACATTTCATAAACAGAATAACCATTTTCCAAACAAGCAGCTCAGCACAGGTGCACACACACACACAGTTAGAATATGAAACCACTTCGCTCAAAAGTCAGACTTCTGTATGAAATTTAAAAACTTTCATGCCAACTACAGTTCTTATTTACTAAAAATAAGTCACCATTAAAGTAAACAAGATATTCCCTCAATGCATGCTCTGATCATCATATTAAAAATGCACAAACCTGTATGAAATATAACAGTGCTTTTCTTGTAGCCAGAAGGTAGACGAATGTTTCGGAGCAACCCCTTTGCTGTCAGCCTTACGCGCATGTTGGATAAGGAAAATTTCGGGGACCATAACATGTCTTCAGTGCAATTGGAAGATAAACAAGCAAGAAATAGCCTCCATGTACTGTCACATACTATGTTTTTTAATCGCTACTGGCAGAAGTGAGCAATTCTTGTTAAAGAAAACAGGCTTGAAGAAATAATCAAGTCTCCATTCCTTTGCTCTGATTCCTTATGCACAGACGAGCAAAACATCAGTAAAAGCAGATACCCATCACATAAATGCTGCTGGCAGCTTCTTCTCACCAGATGTTGTGAAAACAAAGCTTGTCCTCAGAATAAAATCGACTTAGTGACTTGGAAAACCAACAGCCTCTGAACTGCATCACAGTGTTGATGCTCAATCTGCTATGGGACTCCGTGGGCTGGGAGCTAGAAAAGGAGAAATGGGAGGAGGAGGAAGTGGGTGGTCTCAGCAGCTGAATATATCATCCAGCAATGTCACAGTCCATGTAATTTTTCTTTGGAGACTGTAAGGGACATTATTTGAATATTCCTGGAGGCATATTTTAGCTTTGCACCCAGAAAGGATTTTTGGAGAGCATTTTTTAAAATAGTTTCTTTCAGTCAAATATTATGTCAACATTTAAAGTCTTAACAAATCCACAAACACATCTATTCTCTAAGAACATCTATTCTCTCAGTGTTTGAGAGCTGCTTAAGGGAAATTCTGTTTAGCTTGGCAGCTCAACACTGCAGATGCTTCCATTTATCAGCAGAGGAGCAAGGAATCAGGCATTAATTCATATTAAAACAGTTCTCTGCCAGCTGGGTTTTGAAGGCACCCAAACAGAGGCAAACAAGCAGTGCTGCAAGAATTCCTACAACATAGATGCTGTTTCCATATTTAATTAGCTCTCATATAAAAATTTCTTCTATTTAATGAGCTCACAAGTTTTGTGTATACTTTGGTGAAGTTCGCTGCCACTGGCAAAAATAAAATTAAAATAAATTTAGAAACTAGAAAACAGAGGAGTAACTGTTTTACCGATTAGAAAATGTCGCATTTTTGCAAACAACCATGACTATAAACACATGCACTGGCCACTTTCCTGTGCAAAAAGAAACATTTCACTACTTTGCCTGAGGTCAGTAGCTGCCTTACTAGGCAGCCACTGAGCAGGGACCACCCAAGTACCTTTCAGCGGATGCAGAAGACAAGACAGTGACATCTCTTACTTCTTTAGAGTTGCTCGAAGAGCTGTTCTCCACAGACTTCGTATCTTTTTAGAGACAACAAAATTAGGTACTTTTCCATTGATTCTGCACTTATTTCACCAAACCACAGCTAATGTTCTCCAGCATCCATCCCTTTGACAGTTTTTCCAGAAACAAGTAATGCAACTCGGTCTGAAGGAGGTATAAGCCAAATCAAATATAATCACACTGACAGGTCTCATCCCAGTGGTGCCTGACCTGTCTTCTCTTTACCGCAAATCTAATTTTTATATTTTAATAGCATGTCTTACTTGTTCAAGATTCATAGCACTTTAAATTCACTAGTTCTTATTTACCAGACAGCCAGAACTAAAAATAGCATGTTGTTGCTGTATCTGGGTATCTCTAACGTCACACAGAGGGCCGGTGCAGTGGCAATGAAGCAGCTCATTGTATGCACAGCAAAGGAGCTGCAGCCCAGCACCGAGACAGACCCATTCGGCCAACCTCCACAGCACACTGCCTGATGACACCGCTGAATGTTTTTGAATCATGTACCAAAGTATTTGTTTCCCAGCACAGTGATGTACCACCAACTCTGAAGTACTATAATACGTCTTCAGTGCACACAAACCCATTCAATATAAGTACAAAGACAGTAAATTAGGGGTTTTTGTTTGGTTCCCAGGGCAGCCTCTGCACACAGCTGGGCATGCATGTCATTACCTCATCTATTCCTTCTAGTCTGAAGAGCTTTGGCACTAGCAATGTGCGTTCATCTGTCTTTCCAAATGCCTGCAGTTCCAGACTCTTTCCTAATCCAACAGTACTATCAAAGACATCGCCTTCTTTCTGGGATGCAAGATGATTATGCTTGGAAACCACACTGAGCAGTAAACCAGAAGGCTTGCTACAGCACACTACAGTAAGCCTTGTGTATTCAGGATAGTTCATTAGCCCATCTTGTCAAATATTAGATCACTGTTGTCAAATCCTTTCTTAATTAAGGCATTTTGAGAACCTGACCAGGCCTACAGTCAGTCTTCAAACACCACTGAATACCCAGCCACACCAAATTTTACCATTTTGCCAGGGCACCCACAAGAATTCCTTTATATTTCCCTCCTGCCCCCACATCTCTCCAAGAGAGGAACTGCTCCATGTAGCAAATATTCTCTCACCATCCCAGTTTGATGCTCTCACAAAGGTGGAGACAGACCAACTGGGTTAAAACAAATCCCAAAACACCACAAACTAACAACAAAATGCCCACACCCAAAAAACCAACCCGCCACCTCTCCCCATCCTTGCAATAGTGCCCAAGAGAAATCAAAAGAACTTCTCATTAGCCTGTAAAACCATAGAAGTTAAAACACCCCACTGAAACCTAACTTTCTTCCTAGGAAAAGGAGCTAGAACAAAGAATCTCTAGAAGGCAAACATCATCTAATGAACCAGTTTGGAAATTGAGGAAGGAATGAATCACCAGGCAAAATATGTGCAGATAAAAGCTCTACATGGACATCAAAATATTTGTAGCACAGACCAAAACTACTCTTACAGAGATACACAAGTAATATTTTTAACACCTCTTCTTTCCATTCTTTGTTTGGATGGAAATAGGCCATGAAGAAACAGATACACCATCATATTATTTGTAACAGATACACTATCATATTATTTGTAAAAAACCTTCTGATTTGACAAAAATGCGTTTCTAGCCTCTAGAGCTGGAATTCTGTTAAATCCCAGAAACCTGAAACAGATCTGCCTTATGCAGAAGTAGACCTGACAGCACTAATCAAAAGCAATAGCTGCATGTCAGTCTTGTCTAGTACCCAATTCCAGTGAGCTCTGACAGCAGCCACCAAGAGGACTGTCCATCCCCATCTAAAGAGCTCCCAGGAGAGACTTAACTTGCAGAGAGGTTCCCCTAGTGTAGTCTTTCCAGAGCTCAGTGTCACACCATGGTACACTCTGCTCCGCTGTGGCTGTGCATCTGCTAGTGTTGTTTCCTTGGCTCAGGAAAACAGAACCTTCCACTGTGTGTCTGTATTCCCACAACAGCCACCTAGTGCCTGGTGCTGGCAGGGTACAAAGCCAGGGCTAATCCTTGGGAGCTTAACACAGCATGCCAGGAATATCCACTGTCTACATTTCACGCCTAACATGAAGATCACAGAGAGGTCTTTTTCTATCTTGACACTGGATAAGGACGACAGAAAATAGCACCAGAAAACAGGAGAATAAATTAGGAAATTATATACAAAGGATAAAAGGACTGACAGATTTTTATTTACTAGCACCTTTCTGCTGGCTTCCCTCAGACTCCAAGGGCAGAACTAGTGATCAACATGGGCAAAGGGGCTCTATCCTGTTACTACCACATAATTCGGTCTGGGTTGCTAAACGTATCAGTACCTGATGACACCATCAGATTGATGGAGGGGCTATACCTGTTTTAACCCTGGCAGATTTAGCATATCTGCACTCCCTGGGAATGTGAGTAATGTGACAAAAACGGATCAAAGTGCATTGGCATCTGTAGGCTCTTCAATTCAGCCTCATGAGGCCAAGTCCACAGTGTCTGCATGTGTTTCTGTTGTCCCTGTCACTCTTGCCAAATCCAACAATCACTGAGAATGCCACCGGAACACAATAAGTATCTCACATATAAAAGTCTAAATCAGAGGCTAAATCTTTAGATCTGAAAAGCCCATGTAAAGGACATCTGGCTCCACGTCACAAGACAGCAAGAGCAGTGAGGAGCAGATGGATTTTACTGGCATGTTTTCCTTCTGGAAGAACTGAAAGGTGATTGCTTATGCAAGGAGACGCAAGAAGCAGGAACCTGCTAAGAGCCAAAGGGTCATCTGTGTCCTCATTTTTATTTCTGGAAAATGACTGCCCCCACTCCACTTTCCTGTGACCACCTTGCTCTATGTGCTCCAGTCTGAAAAACTAACCTTCCTGTAGGCAACAGTACCTGCTGCCACAACAAATGCAAACTGAAGCCTTGAGACTAATTTTAAGCTCAAATCCTCCCCTGAAGAAAAAAGCAAACCTCTTTCTTCCTCAGAGCAGAAACTAAAATCCTAAATAATTGAGGGGGTTTTTTTCTAGTACACAGAAGCTTTTAATCATTATAAATTCAGCAGCCTGTCAAACTGAAGGTAATGCTGCAGTGGATTCCCAGGCAAACAGATACAGGAATCAGCCTGATCTGTGTCTCCCTCATGCAACAGTGGTATTTATATTGTCTGCACTCTTTCAGAATTGAAAATAGTCACAAAACACTGCAAGAGTCATTTAATTTTTAACTTCTGACTTAAGGGAAGGGCATGTGCAGGATGTCCCTTCCAAAATGGCATTTTTGTTAAGACTGACTCAGTCAAAATCCTACAGAGCTGCTACTCTACAACAGTGTAAAATGTCACCAACACTAGGATAACATGCTCTAAAATATGAAGCTTCAATCATCCAGCCAGATGAGACAAAAACTCACAACCTCTTTGCTAGGGACTTCTGCTATTCAGAAATAGGGTAGATGTATGCTTAGTTTCTTGTGAGCTCAAGCCTCAAGGAGTGGAGGAAAAACAAACATTTAAATTAGGGCCACAGCTTATGGATCTGTTAATTATTTATTCACACAATACTGATTTATATTCACAGCGCAACTGTATTTCATCCATGGCCTCGCAACACCACCACTCAGACAGCCTCTGCTGAAGAGCAACTTTGCAAATAAGGTCAATTTAGGCAAGTGTATGTCCTAAGGCATGTTAATGTTTTATCTGGAGAACACAAAGCACATTAAAGATAACTCAACTGCCTTTTGCTTACCTCTGTGGGCTTCGTATGTCCTCCATTACCCCAGACATGCAGACGTATAAGTTGTTTAACCATCTTTGATACAAGATCCATGAGTTGCATGTCTGAGGCAATTTAATGGTCTTTCAAGTATTGTGTCAGCTTTCCCCGTAACAGGATCCAATGACAACAATATGGGCAGCTACTTTATCTGCTGAGAAGTATCTTACAGTATATGAGGAAAGCCTGAAGAAAGCTAGAAGAATCCAGTCAGAGGACTTAAAAGTAACTTAAAAAAATTAAATATTGTAAGAGGACATTAAGAGTCAGCTTTAGAATACCTCATATATCTCACCTCAAAACTAAGAAAAACTCAGTAGAATTGACAACTCAATTACTCACTGTTTACTGAAAATGCATCAAACAACATGCACAATCTGAGGAACTCCAGAGAGACAAAGAAAAAAAAAAACCAAGTCTGACAACATCAGAAGAGATCAATATCTAGATTTAACTGGAGAAAGAAGGGATAAGAAGACAGAGAGAACCAAGTAGTAGGATGGTATATTCAATATAATTTGGCATTGCATACTGCAACTCCCTTGGGAATAACAAAACGAAAAGAGTTTGTTACTGGTATGTGATCCTGATGGTCTGTCAAAGCTCTAAAGTCTCTTAACAAAATAAAAATGTATTGTTCTCTTAATTACTGAAAAAAAAAAAGGAAAGAATTTAGATACCTTAAAATTCATTGAGACAGAACAGTATAAAACCACCAACTGTGGTGAATCCTAACAATGCAATCCTAACAAATGAAAGCCATTAGGACAGACTTCCACACTAGATAAGCCTTGAACTCAGCTTCTGACACCGGGCAATTTTCTTTTGGACTGAGCTGATGCAATCTGTGAATATCCATTTCACCTGACACCTCTAGTCACACAGAGGCTGGCCTATCCAATATTTAGACAAGTGTGAGAAAACCAAAGCTCTGTGTTCTTCTCCTGTGTGGCTTGTTATTGCGAAACACCAAAATAAGTACCATGGAAGAGAGCTACAGACATTCCTCCCCACAACAGGAAAAACACCACAGAAATAAACTACAAATTTCCCTCCATAGGAAGCCTGCATACTTCTGTGTCACCAGGAGTTTGGAGTATGGCTGTGCAGGGCTGGAGAGCAAGTTTCTCACAGAAGTCTGAAACTAAATAATAATAAATATCTCTGAAGTTTCTAACTTGCACTCCAGAAAAGAGATTCTTACTTAAAAGCATTAACAGAAGAAACAGACCTTGTAGTGTGAAGACCATTTGGATTGGGCTACACAAGGCCTTAATAAATGATTGTCTGTTACTACAGGAACACTGGCGGGGCTCATATCAAGTCTTCATTGCTGAGATTTTAAAAATAATCCCAACATTTTCAGTCCACCAATTTGAGAAACTATCAGCAGAATACCACCACCACTTGAATGAGCTGGCCCATGTGTTACTCCATAGCAAGCCTTCAGGTTTCAGAATTCATTGTTTTTTGTAAAGATACCTGTTGAAGGCCCAGGGAACATGTGTTGATTTTCAGCATGGAACAACAGACAACCTTCTCAAATTGTTAATTTTCAGAACGTCAAGTTTGGGAAGAACACTAGGAAGATAAATGCAAATACATTGATAGACTTCCTTGACAGCTGAAGGGACCAACTGGGAATACATTAAGACTCCTCCCCTCGTCATGTACCTCTGCTTTTGCATCCTGTCCTCAATTGTAACAAACATACTACCTCAGGAAAAAAACCCATTTGTTTAAAAATAAAAACAAACAAACAGCACAACCCAAAAACCCCATTCAAAACAGATGAGTTCAGAATTTAGAGTGGCTTTCTCTGAACATCAGCACCAGTCATTTTCCTTGAAGACTTCTGGAGCACAGTGGCTGTCACCCAAGTCATTAAATCCTTAGATCCAGCTGTTGTACTATACTTTATTTGTTAACAGTGGAAAAAATCTGGCCAAGAAAGTAACAGCTATTGTCTTTCAAAGATTATGTCAGGTTTACAGATATTCCCTTAACTCTTCAAAATAAAAATCATTATATGTCCCCAATGAATACATTTATTAAGTAACTGAAATTCACATGCATTTAGATTAATTCTCCATTTATTGATATAGAAATGGCAAAACGAATACCTGCTTTTATAGCTGGTTCACATGCAATAGCTACACTACTTGTAGCTTTGCTGTCTGTTTATAAGAGAATGTTTAAGGCTAGATCATGAGACAATTAAGTCATTCAGACAGTCCTCCTATTTCACATGGATGAAAAAAAAAATCTAAAAAACAGACTATAGCTGGCTTTTTACTGCAGCTAGAAAGGCAACAAAATAATCCAATGCACAGTACAATATCTGCAAAAAGAGGTTTAAGCCTGATCTCACTGTTGCTTTTCAAGGGATAAAGGAAAAATACTAAATTTACATTGTTCAACTCTGGGAATTCCCATGTGTAAAATATTAACTACATTAAATGAATACAGAATCTAATCTTGTTCCTGCATCACCTCAAAGAGTTTACAAAACTGTTCCAAGTTTTTCTGCAGGATTTCCTGACTTTTCTTTTGGAGAGAGGGGGCAGAGACAGAAAAACTGACAAACCCAACTTATTTAGAAATGCTGAAGCTCTTAACAGGAGAGACTGAGAATCCAGTCTCAACACAACTGTATTGAAAATCCTGATTAAAGCTAGTCAGAAATGTTTCTTCTGCAATATGGAAGATCTGGACCTCCTGACTGCCAGGGCACATATGTTCACATACACATCAAGACCTTTTCAGGTTTCCAAGCAACAAGAACACTGCTTGGACAGTGTCTTCTACTACTTGCAAAAACTTTTAGAAGCAATACACACCACCCCCACTCAATAACAAACCCAAAAAGACCTTCTGATCAGATGCAAAAGGAGAAACAGACCCCTAATAAGTCTCTTGACCAGATATCCCTCATCAGTAGGGTAATTTGCCACCATGCTGAAGACTACAGATGATCAGCTAGATGAAAGAATTCACCGAAGACCTAAGTATTTGGCATTCCTAATGATGCTCATCAGCTCTCAGAACAGTCTTCCCAATTTTTAAAGAAAGTTTACAGATTTTGTCATAGTATCATGTACAATTTTAAAATATTAAGTCTTTTTTGTTGTTGTTAAAGCACAAGCAGAGTGTGATGGACATTAATCCTGCGTCTTCCAGACATGGAAAGTGCAAGTATTTTGAAGGTAACCTATTCTACCCAAGAATCTACAATATAAGAACTCTTTCCTCTGAGTTTCAGCAGGGATGACTGAGGGCATGAAAGAAAGTGGTATAAAACGAAACTTAAAGTATGCCTCCAACTTCTGTTTGAACCAGAGTATTTTGTTAGTAAAAGCATCCTATCCCAGTATAAGAGTTTGAGTGAGGAGCCAGCACGCACCTTTAACAACCTGTTCTAAGAGACAGCTTCATGGTCTGTTACATTTATATCTTATTTTTTCATTTAACCTTGATTGGCACAACTACTCACTTTTGCAATAAGCCTCCTGATTGAATTTATTCCCTCTCCCAGTGTTATATTTTCTCACAAATTATTGAACTAAAACAGCCTTTCTTTATGAGAGTAAGGAAACAGAATACCATGACAGAGCATATACCATTTCTTGATAAAGCTTCTTTGGTTTTCATGGCTTCTACAGCCTTTAGTAACTGATTCCACTCTGCATAATCCGTCACAGTATGAGAAGATACAACATACTTAATAACACCTTACACGTGTATCCAGCAGTTGTCCTAGCTGTCCTGATAACAGTCTTGTGCCGCACACACAAGTGGAACCTGTTATCCATAACAGACCATAGATCCCTTTCAGGGTCAGGGAACAAAAGGACAAGTCCTCCTATAAATATTTACGTGCTTTATTCCCAAAGTGATTGCTTTACCTTTGGAACTGCCAAACAGGATATTTGCTTTTGCTTGGCTTACGTAGTTACAGAGATTACTCTATTGTAACTTATCCTTAACACTCAGTCAACAACAGAGACATGAGACATGAATACCCACTGCATTCACCCACACTACACTGTAATATACTGCACAGGTATTAGACATAGACCTCTTTTTCTACAGGGAGGGCTGCGGAGACAAAGGAAACAGCACTAACTTCTACTCATTTTTAGAAGCAGTTTTACATCAGTTTGAAATTCCAATTCACAAGAGGCAACATTTTTATTCATATTTACATTAAGACATTACGGTAAGTGCACATGAACAGTCTTACTTGAAGTTAGCAAGTTAAAAAGTATAATAAAACATATTATTCCCAAGAAGTTAAATTTGCCTCAGCTTTAAAGCCAGTGCTGAAGAAATACACCACAGAACTTGTAAAACTTATTTGATGCACTGAACATCATCCATGAAAGATACACCTTGTGAATGTTTTAACACTAACAAGAAATGAACAGCTGCAAATATACATGTCTCTCCAATTTTACAGGCACACTAACAGTGTGTTGTGGCTTGCTTTTGTCAAGCAGATTCTGGCTTTGCACCACTGCTGCAAATGAATGGAAAATGGAGAAAGAGCACCAAAAGTCAGAGAACAGACACCATATCTAGAAAAGCCTGCTATTTTTCCATCCTTAAAGTGTGAAAAGCAACGTGAACAACTGAGCTAGACATTTAATTAATGCCTTAATGCAATCAACTACCAGAGTCCTGCTGCAAGAAATTAGTCCTGGGCACAGGGGCAAGAAATAGAACTGAGGTTGGAACTCTTCACCGAGTAAGGCTAAAATCCATAGACTTAACTATGGCACTGAAATGAAAGAACAAAAGCTTTATACTAGCTGCAATCACTAGAACAAAGCTCCACTATAATATCAAAGCCACAAAGAAAATAGAAAAAAAAATAAAAAGAAGATAGTGGGCCTCATTCTACATGGTACTGGTTGACATTATTTCAGTTCATTTCAAAAAAGCTCATTTGTCCTTTCTTCAAATGTAAGACATTGTACTGCAGAACATCCAAGCAGTCACACAATATTTTTATTTTGTAAGAACTATCTGCAACTGTTAGGATGGGGGGGAGGAATCTTTCTTAAAAATGCAAAATATGCCATCAGAAAACTGCGTTCATAAATGGTAAATTATAATAATGTTCTGTTTAAGTTAGAAATTTGGTAACTTCAAAGTCTAACATATCCAATTTTGGAAGCTGACTCAGTACAGGAAACAGTTCAGGTTTATTAAGACAAACACTGAAATACAGCCATTCTACTGGCAAAAGTATGATGCTAAAGAGCATTTACTAAAGAATCGCTAACTATTACAGCCAATTTGGAGTTTATGGCTGTGTTTTTAAGGCATCATATCCAGCACTTCAAAGCTATGTAGCTACGTGCTTTATTAGGTTGGAAAAGATTAATCACAAACAGAATTATATTAAACTAGTAAAAAGGGGAGGGAGGCACTACTTTTCTGCATGGAAAATAGAGAGAATGTGTCACAACTAAATTTAAGGGGAAACAAAGTTATATTTTGAGACGACACTAAGCAAGCATAAGAGGAATTTACTTTTTTAATTCGTAGTCCAGAAACAGATTTTGTTGCCTATTGTGAGTTTCCTCAACTGAGCTGATCAAGACATTATGTTGCTAGCTGAATCATCCTCTACATACTTATACAGCAGACTGCATTTGAGCTCTTGAAACGTAGTGTCAGACTTTACCTAAACTAACATTAGTTCAGCCAAATATCAATAAAAGCAACAAACAGAACAAGCACTTTGTGCAAAGTCTTACACTTTATGTATGACAGAAGCCCTGATCCTTAACAGAAGATATCAAAGTACTCAACCACAATTGATATGTACACATTTGACACCCAAGAGAGTAAAAAGACAAAAGCATTGAACTCATGTTATGACTACAGGAAATTAAAAACATACTGCCACAGTACCAGAGTTGCAGGTCAGAACTGATTTGCCTAGTAATTCCAGACTCAAATTTACAACATCTGCTTGGCTGCAGCATCTCTTTCAGAAAGACATCTGCTATTCACTCAGGGGACAAAGGGCTTTCCAGCGATCTTCAGTATCTTTCAAAAAGGGCTTTTCAATGAGTAATTAATTACAAGCAGCATTTAATTCAGTAAATACATGCTGATTCTCGGGAAACTAAATTAGACTGCCAACTCTCTTGAAAAGACCTGGAAATCATTTCAAGTAGAAACATCATCTGAAGACTTTTCTGTCTCCTGGCAGATAGAAATTGGCACCAGGTGTCCTGACTGGTACAAGCACCAAAAACAAACCCAACATGAAGTCCTTAAAACTCTGCCAGATTTTGAAACACCATCTGCCATTTAATCAGCTGTGATTCCCTCCCCCTGCCATATGAGCAGACACACATATCAACATCCTTGGACAGTTTCAACTTCTTATACAAGTGCAGTCTGCAGTGATACACAGAGACAGCTCACACCAAAAGGTTACCTACAATGAACCTTCCAGAAAAGAAAGATTCTGCATGATTCTTCTATTTGTTTTTTTAAAGCCACTACACATGAATTCATTCATTACTTAGCCCACTGTGGCTAAACAGCAAAAACTACAACCAGTTTCATTTCCATGCCTTTTTTGGTTTTTTATACCATTTAAACCTCATTAAGTTTCACTGGAAATAGAGTAACAGATACCACAGACTGCATATTATAAGACATGGGTAGCCTGAAGACACTAAGTAGACAAAACTCAAGACACCTTTTTCCACCTCCTTTAAAACTGGAGTCAGTGATAGTTTCAGAACTATCCCCTGCAAATCTGTTCTTCCAAGAAAAGAACCAATATACTAATATAATGTATAAACCTAATTTGAGTTGCACCACAGAAAATATAAAAATAAATTCAGAAAACTCACCAGGACCCAAACAAGATAGGCTTTGGTGTACACTTCTTCCAGGAGAACCTATGGTGTTCAGGAAGGAGAAAAAAAAATTACACTTCAAGAGAGTAAAGAAAATAAAGGATGCATTTTCATTAAGCCAAACATGTATTTTCCATTACAATTATCATATTTCATTTAAGTCAGGTAGCACTGTTTCACTTTACTTATTCATAGAGGACTACAGATAATAAGGAACTATCATCTATACTGGCATCATAGCAACTTTTTTCCACCTATATGCTCATAAAGCAGTAATAAATTAACAGCATCCTCAAATGTGCTGCTAATCAAGTTAGATACAAATGAAAACACTGAAAAAGTTAATCCACCCTACCTGTATTGGAGTTACGTGAAAATTGACCTAAGAACCTCATTATTTTTAAGGATAATAAATGAAAGCAATCTTTCAGACTGCTAGGCATAAGTGCAAAAGTCATGTGCAGAGTTCATAAAAGGTCTTTTAACACCATCTTTCTTCAGAATTTACAAATAGTGTGTGATCCTACAACAGGTGTTTCAACAGGAAAAAGCTACTTTGTACTGCTACCATACTTGTTTCCCTCACCTCAGCTTTGCAAATGGAACTTCGCTCCCAAGGCGAAAATTTTGTCTTACAAAGCCTTCCTGAAGATTCTTATCTATTCTTTTGATTCACTCTGGCAGAAATTACTAATTGCAATTCAAAGTTAAAGATAAAACAAATGGCTGATACAGAAACATAGAAGTAGAGTAAATAACCTCAACAAAGCTGACCACCATGTTCTCACAAGAATCTTGCTTAACTTAACCCCAAACTTAGACTAGATTTTTCTATCTTGTGTCTTTTGAGCATACAATCTTACAAGCAGACGACAGAACATCACTTAACAGACATTATCCTGTATTTTTGGTCATTACAGGATGCAAGTTTCAAGCAGACAGTAGACAATGAATGTCCCTTAAACAAATACATAAGGAACACTTTGCAGACTCAGACTCCAATACTATGAACTGAAAGGAAAATGGGGAGACTGTCTCAATTACTCTGAAGTCAGAGCACAGCTGCTCTTTCTGAATACAGAGGGATTCAAGAAAAAGTGAGAAACTGACTTTACCCAACAGCTGATTACCTCTAATCTCACTGACTTTTCTTCCTGGGTGCAGTGGCCCAGCTGATTTTGGTGTGCACTGGTTCAGTGAAGCAGATTTGGTCTTGCCTCCTAGAAGTAAAAGTTGAGATGAACTTTAAAGTAGAACTATGTCACCAATTAAAGACATATATAATATTACACACTTACAGTTAAGTACAAGATGCACAAATCTACTCAAACACACAAAGATACACCTTCTAGAACATTTAAGCTATATTTAAACTTAGCTCTGCTATACCAGAACTCATACTGGAATAAAAAGATGGTTTTAGTAAAGTTTCTAAGCAGGAGAAAACTCCCTCAACCTCTCCTCAGCAGACAGAGACCCCAACCATCTTCCTAAGTCTCCAGTTGACCTTTCCAGTTTCAAAACAACCCTTCTGAACTGGGAAGGCCCCAAAACTCAGTACAGTGGTCCAGATAACACTGAACTGAAGGGGGAATACCAGCTTCTTTCGGCCACACTGCTCCTGCAGGTGCTGAAGGCAGGCTTCCAGCACCCAGGCTGCTGATGATGTTAAGTTATGCATAGCTGTGCTGCATGTTTTTTACCCCCACAGAAAGCATCGGCTTGTCAGAGAGACATATGATTTGTGTTTGTTTCAAAGTGATTTATGATTTGTGGCAAATTCTGTTTTTTCTCACTGTTTACTATTTTAAAGCATGTCACTACAGTATGACATTTGGCAGGCATCTCTTACTTATTCTCAATTATGTCAGATACCAGCTTAAGTCTAAAGCAGGAGTACAGTATTTAATTAGGTTTATCCAATTACAATAACCAGTTCATCACAAAGATGGTCAGAAGCAAGCTGATTATAGCTAGGATTTAGGAAAGAGACACAGCAAGCTTGTTTATCTGCTCCCATTATGTCTTTAATTTTGTCTAGGGAATGAGTTGTCAACTGGTGTTTGTGGCTTGAGTGAAAGAAGCACTGCTGGCTGATCAAGAGGTCCTGGCTTGAACAGGAACTGGAACCAGAACAATGTTTAATACAAAGTCAAGGAGTACATTTAATGTTTTCTTTAGCACAAGATGATAAAGCACATCTTATCTCCATCAAAACTTAAAGCTTCCAATTCAGCCAATAAGAGGAATATTAAGAAAAAGCAGCATGAAAAGCTGAACTGTTTCTGAGACTCTTCCCCTGGAAAGATGTGATAATGCCACTGATCTATGAAAGAAGATACTTCATCTAATAACACCTTATTCAAAAAAATATCCCTATCCCCCAAGGCCCTTTCTATGCCAAATGGGGTGAAGATAATGCAAAGTCTGCATGAGGACAAGAACAATTTCATGACAAATTCAGGGTAGGTCTACCCTACAGATTACCAGCAGCCACAGAATCTGAGCCTGAACTTTTTGAAAGAAAAGAACTCTTATTAAAATAATGTAAGCCCCATGTGATGACACCTGCCACGTAGCAAGGTGCATCTAGTCCCTGTACCATGCAAACCTCTGCTGTACCACAGTGCAGACCTGCTCTTCATTTCCCTGAAATACCTCCATCAATTATAACAATTTAAAGAACATTTTAACCTTCCCATGAAGTCTTACAACACTTGAAGCATCACTGACGTGATTTTACTTCCTCACACTGTTTTCCCAGACCATCATTACTAAACACTGCTTCAGAGGCAGACACCCGCAAGTAACGTACGGCAACGGCAGGAACTGTGCTTTCACTCCGTCTGCGAACAAACCCATGTACCTTTCGGAGTTGACTTCAACAAGTGCAGTCTAGGTCTTGACAGTGCTTTCAAAGGGACAGGTCCTGAAGTGCCATTCTGGCAGGCTGGTTTTGAAGGCCATTCTCCATTCTTGATGACTGTGGCACTTGCAGCTGCAATACAGAATGACAAAGAATTTGCTCTAAGCATAAATAGTTTGATGAAGCCAAGCCTGTCTTACCAGAGGCTGAAGGACCTTGAAAGAAGCTTGGGTTTGTTGCCACAATGGAAATTTTTCCTTGAAAAACAAAAACCTGAAATTTTGGGAAAGCATTGTTTCACTTTTCTAGAAAAAAACTGAAAGTACTTCTAAAGTAAGTACACATTGTTTTGGGTACTAAAAAAATTATGTATACTGACACAAAGAATAAGAAGTTGACATGGCATTTACCAGAGACAAGCAAAAACTAAGTCACTCTGGAATAGTTGGTCATACCGTTGCTCTTTTCTCTAGTCATTAAAAAAAAAAAAAAAGAGGGGCAAAGCTTCTGGCATGTATTATCAGGTTTGCATCAGATCAGTATTTTAATGAGGCTGGCTATTTTTAAAGGCTTGTCTAATATTGTTCATCAAAAGATGGAACATATAGTCTTGAGATTCTTTTAGTGGCTTTAAATGCACTAGCGTAAAGCATATAAGTTAACTTCTTCAAAAAGATGGTTTTTGGCCACTAAATACATTTTCAACCACAGAAAGAGGGGTAGAACTTCTTTCCCCTGTAGAAACACAAGCAACTGAAGCCATCTTCTTTTTAAAAGACAAAGAAAGTTGGACCTCCTCAAAAGGCACAAAAGATAAATACTGCAAAAGGATCTATACATGAGGAACAATTTGCATAACACATCAGTAACACAGTAATTCTGTGGGAATCTGACCCTGATCAACATCAGATTAAAACCAATTTGTTTTGGTAAAACATGAGGCCTGACAGTCCTTAACTTTTTCTGTAAATCACTAAATTAAGGATTTTTGCTCAAGAGTTCACTGCAAGGTAACAACTGCCTATAAACTGGTGCGCTACTTGTAAATCAGAAGTAATGCTCTGGGTAAGCAAGCAGCCTTCTGGAGCAGGACTAGTTAGGGCACTGTTTTGCCCTATTAAAAGCTCCAGAGTCAGCTAACCAGGCTGCATATAGGTAGGAAAACAAAAGGCAGAGTTGCAAAGTTTGATCACTATATGATTCAAAGCTGTTTATTCACAGAATTAGGAGCAGCTACTGCAATCCTGATTAAAGATGGACATGTATGAAATGGTCTCACCCCAGTTAAGATATAAAGAGTTTAAAAACTCAACTCATTAAAAGAATTTTAGTGAAGTATTGACTGTTCAGAAATGCAAGCTCAACTGCTAGGATCAGCTTTTTAACTTCTGAAACACTATTTCCTTTATTTGTAATTATTCAATGCAATTAAAATTTGGATTCTTGTTCTTAACCTCAGAGTTTAAAACATTTCAGTACATTCAAATTACAGTATTTTCAGCTCACCACTAAAACTGAGATTTCTCTACTGTTAAAAAAAATTCTATTTTTCAATGCTCAAACTGGCAGCCTGCATGAAAATATGCTTTTATTAACAACAGCATTTCACACCTCATGATTTCTAAACTTCTCAAATAGGAAGTCATTTTAGAGAAAAAAATCATAAAGTTCAAGTGCTCATTAGACCAAAAAAACCCTAATGCTGCCACAGGGAATTACCAATCTAAAGACATCCTATAACAAAGGGCTGAGCTGACACAGCAAGAGAAACACTTCTGTCATTTTTTTCTCTGTTAATACAAGGTAAACTCCTTAAGCAAAACAAACCAGGTGACTTTGTTGAATTAATATTGTTGACAGGACCACAAGTTTGTTATAAATTTCCTGACATTCACAGCGTAAGCCTCCCATTTTTATCTTTGTGTCCCCCACCAAGCTAATAAAAACATTTTACGTTTACAAATACAATTTTTTTCCTGACATTATTGCATAGTAGATTAAATGAAAGAATAAAAAACAAGAACAGCACTGTACTTAATATTAGAGTACAAAGTAAATTCCTTAATTTTTTCCAATTTGATTTAAGGTCATAAAAATTTCACTAACATGAATTCTATGTAATCTAAAGTCCTTATACTCACAAAACCTTACATAAATCCCAACTAAAGAAAAATAATCTCACAGCAAATCAGCAAATCAAAATATTGCATATATTTACCAACCTCCACAAAACAAAATGCATGCTTTAATATAGAAATAAAAAGGAATACAACCTACTTCTTTTCCCAGTAAACGTGGCTAACAAAGGAACAATACAAAAGCTGTAAGACCCCACTACCAGCAGTGTCAGTAAGGTAATATCATAGTGGCTTCCTGAGTCAGTCGGTGGTGTTAGTGTAGAATTGATAAAAATAATAGGAGAAAAATTAGTTTCTGTGCAACTGCGGAGTCCTCCTGGTATAGTCATTTAAAAAGATCAAAGCAAGCTTAAAGTCTAGGAAGCTGCAGCCATGTTCAACCTCTCATATTGCTGTTGCTTGGTCTTCGTGAATCGGAGTGGAAAAAATTGTAAGCTTGAAGGCAGTGGACAAAACAGATTACAGCAGCTAGCAAATCAGGCTAAATAAGGAGTCATCTGTTTGGACGCTTAATCTGAATACACTCCTTTGTTATAAAGCGATGACCCCATCCTTTGTTACATGAGGGAGCAAAACGAAGAGAGGACAAAGCTGCTTAGCAATTCCAGCTACAGTCCTAAACCTGAACAGCAAAAGTCAACATGGCTGTCACAGTATCAGAACCGATCTGACTACAGAGCGACATGCACATGCATATTTTATCACACATACTCTTATTCCTTTAAGGAATATGTTTGGTCTCAGTTTTTTAATGAAGGTACTACGGGGGGAGGGGGGGGGGTAACCAAGGAGAAAATTTATTAAAGTATGTATGCATATGCGCATACATAAACTACAGACGTGTGATAAATCATGGTTCTCTTTTTCAGTCCATTGAAGACTGATTTAGCAGACATCTGGCACAAAGAAAGGCCTTTGCCCAGTCTTCAAGATAGAACAGATGACATGATAGTAACAGAACATTTGAATGTACTCATTTGAATATATACAGTTGGAAATACTAATACTACTGACATATTTTTGCCACCAATTCCTACAACTGCTGTATAGCTTCAAATCACAGCTAGTTCTATTATTTTTCTCCCTATTTTTAATCAAGATGTATTTGGTTAGGTGATACACCAACGGCTGCAGTTACCTTAGAGATTACAGAAGTCTACCTATGCAAAGTTTTACCTTCTAAAACGAATGTCACTTACCAGTCTTTGATTTCTTCTAAACGTTTCGTATTAAAACTCCGAAAGCATATATAATCCAGTTCAAAACAACATTTAGTATCAAAAAACCTGTGATGTGTTTTTCCAAATATTATGACAGGTAAACCATTCTGTTCAGAATTACCTCTTATTACACTACATGTAAACACTAGGAAACTCTTGCTCAAGACACACTGGTTTTGTAATCTTTCAGGAGACAGAAGAGGAGCTGTACCAAAACCTCTGCTCATCAAACCACAACCCAAGGCTCAAAGCTCCTTCAGACAGCATGTCTCAAAGAGGAAAACTCTCAGTTAACAGGCAAAAAACTAAGTCCTAGAACTAATTCTAGGAATTAACACAGGCCTTTGTCAGACAGGACTCCCTTCCAAGGCGATTTTTTCCAACAAGCAGTTGATATTGGCTATCAGTTAAAACCCGCAGCCCTCACAGATACTTACTGCTGAAAAGACTTCGCTCACTCTGAGTGCTGCTGACTGATGAGAGGCTAGGTGTTCTCTCAAGCACTTTCAATTTGGCAAGGGATTTACCAGAGCTAGTCCAGGAGGTTGGGGAATTTTTCACTGAGGCATGCTTCTCTCCTGGCAAAGATCCTATACCTGTCAATTAAGGGGGAAGGAGGAGGGAGAAAGAAGAACAAAAGGAGATGGAAAGAAGCTTAAACAATTGCTTCTTTTACACATATGCCTACAAATAAAAATATTTACACAGTAAAAAGCCATATAAAAAGGCTCAATCTACCTCATATTGACATGGTAAAAAATGCTGTAAATGCAGAAAAACAGTTCCAAGGATTTAAAGCATCATATTTTTCCTAAGAACCAAGTCAAGAGCTTTACAGACTGGCCTTCCAGACAGACATATGCACACAAAAGAAAGTCTTTCTTACATTGTCCTACTTCTGTGTGTTATGGTTTGCTGTACTGGCAATCCCGTAAAAATATAAATAACCTCCACTTCACAGACAATCCAAGAAATGATTCTTTTGTTTGTTCTTGCCCCCAAAACAAAGATTCCCACCCCCATTCCTCTCTAAAAGATGTTCCTGTGTTCCTTTCAAGAACACAGACAGCATGAGAGTACTCACATAATATACTTAAAACTGACTAGTTCTGCAGAACTAATTAAACAGCACTCCCACAACCAAGTTCTTAATGGCCAGCTGGTGCAGACACATTCTTATACTAATTCTGGTTTTCACTTGAGCTTGTTGAATACAAATGCCCAACAGCTAAGTTAATCAAACAGGAAAAGTATTATACAGGAGACAGGTGTGCCATCTTCAGGACAGGAGATTACTCTTGCACTACTAACAAAGCAAATACACTTTCTACAAGAAAATTTGAGTTTAGTCAAATTAAGCTTTTAGTTTATTTCTGAAAAGTGCACACCCAGATTAAAACTTCAATGGCCCAAAGGAAATAATGTACAAACAGACTTGTCTTGGCAGCTCTGAGTTGACACTTGGTAGCTCTGACGACAAAATCTTTATAGAGGCCTCTGAATATGGAGAAGAGGTTTTCATTTTTGTATAAAAACACAGACATTGAAGACAGGCTTATATATTTTTTTAAATATTTTGTTATCTATTATGATGAAATATATCTAAAATAGCTTAATTTCTGATGTCATCGTCATTTTCAAGTCTGACAGTTTATCTTACTTGAAAAGAGACAATTACAGTATTTCAGATTTCACTTTGAACAATCAGATTTCTACGCAAAGGGAATACCCTTCCCTTTATTCTTGTCACTATAAACCACATTTCAATTTTGCTTAAGATAAAATACTGCTGAACTATGACAGAATTAGCTAGTAATTCCACTTTATTCAACATCAGTTTTACTACAGGAACTCCACCCTTTAACACTAATGACTGAGAAACCTTCAATTTGCACCAAGAGCACGAAAGCATGACACTAAGAGGACTGCATTAAGTTTTAGGCAAGAACACACCCAATGTCTGCCTTGCAACAGTAGGTGGTGTGACAGGATTAGATAACCTGTCTCAAAACATCCTGCATCAAGTATGCAACAACAGGAACAGCACTGGTAAAGAAAGGTACGTCCAAGCTATTTTCTTCAGTTCAGATCAATTCAATAACAAAAGAGAACCCCCACATACAACATACACTAAACCTTCATTGGCATATTATGTAATACTGGTTACAGAGTATAACACACAAGCTTCAACGAGTCATTAAACACGCTTTGTGTCAAATCTCTCTTTGGAGGTGCACTTTTACTACTTGTGTAACTTTACTATACAGAACTGTGATTCTGTGTATGGCTTTACTGTAGCCTGCTATTAAACCTCTGAGACAAAATTATCAGCCATATTTCAGAACTTTTTGTAAGTTACTGCAAGGGACGCTTGAATATACACAACTCACTAAAGAGCACACAAGCTTTGCTGTTCTACGAGAACACCACAAACCACAAGCTCACACTTACTGAAAACACCTTTAAAACACAGTACTCCAGAAAACATATCTGAAATAATTTGTGTTTGACAAAAAAAATTTAAAATTTTTGTGACATCTGAACTTCATACAACAAATTAATAGCTTTATAAAACTTTCCACATTGTTTTTTAAAACCTTGTTTCATTATTCTGGTATGTTGATCAATTAATAAGTAATTCAGACCAGTCAGAAGTTCCTTTTCTAAATAGCTTCTCAGCAAAACAAGGCGCAACCCCCAAAAAAACCCAAACCAAACAACAACAAAAAAAACCCATCCCCCCAAACCAAACAAAAACCACAAAACCTCTCAAACAAACCAAAACCAAAAAGCAAACAGGAAAAAAAAGGCCGCTGTACAAACACCGCCTGTTAAGGTTGTATGACTTAGTGAGTTAAAGTTCTACATTTCAAAAGGTAGCTAGAGGAACAAATGCAGTTTATCAGGTGCATTTTATTAAAGATGAAGGCAGCATGTTTGATTGCTACTGTGTCGGACTTGTTCATCCAGTTCTAAACATACAGGAATAAAATCCCATTTCCTTCACCCTGATTTTCACTCAAGAAGGGTCAAAGCACATATGTAAAAATGCTCAGTCTTGTCTCGTACTGCATGTTCCCTACACATGATATGCAGCCAGCCAAACTTCTCTGCAGAAGCTGGAGTATGACAGTGCTCTGAACCAGCTGTGAACCCAAACCCATTCAGTGAGCACAGCAAGCTCTGGGACGTTGTTTCAGAAGCAGGTCAAACAGATGACATTTGCTCTTTCCTTAGTTCTGCTGCTTGGTACTTTCCTGTAAGGCTTCTATTAAAGTAATTACTCAAACACTCAAATACATTTTTCAAAAGCCCTGCTCAAGGGACAATTTCTTTCAGGTCATGACACAAGATCATTAAGCAACTACTCTAGGTGTTACTTCAACTAATAGTTTTACAAAGTACTTTTATAAAACAAATACTTTCCTTCCCTAAGAAAGGAGTTACACAGAACTAAATGCAAAGGTTTTAAAGACAGAAGCAGGAAGATACGGCATATAAACAAAAGTGCTGGAAACAAGCACAGAAGCAGGATATTTAGTGAACCATTATTACAAAGACAACAAGCAATAGCAAAGTAACAGGCTTTCATCAGTTATTTAATCTAGTCGCTGAAGCGGGATACTAGAAATACCACATTCCTCTACAATGAACTAATGAGTTGGCAATTCTTCAGAAAAAAGTCTCCATGCAACAACCATGTTACTTGAAGTGTGTTAAAATATCTCCTGTATTGGAATGGAAATAAGCAAAGAACAAAGCTCATTCTTCAAGAAGCTCTGAAGATAGCTTCCATATCCTTACTAAAATAATAATCCTCTCATATGAATCCCTCATAGGTGATTATTGTCAAGAAAAACTTAAAGCTAAGGCTTCCTTTAAATAGCACTGGAGTCTAAAATACTCAAATTGAGAGAATGTTGACACCAGGTAGATTGTAAAGTCAAAAACACATGCACAAATTCTGAAATTTCATGTCCACCATTTCAAACCAACACATTTCATATCTAGAGCTGAGCACTGAGCAACTGGCATTCACAGAGCCACATTATACCTAGAAATGAACGGTTGGAAGCCTTTCCCAAACATAAACTTTGGGCAGACGAAGTGCAAAAGGAGTTTTTTTTGAAAGATGCTTTTTGTTGTTGCTGGTTTTGTTTAACCCTAAAGCTAGCACTAACAGCTGGTTTGGCCTTACACTGCCTTATGTCTTGAAAATGTTGAATTTTGGATTTTTGCCTTATGCTTTTCAGATTTTTTCTGAGAATGTAAAATACAAAGGGCTCTGTTTTAAAAGTGCTAAACTTCTTAGCTTACAAAAAATAATTTTAAGCATGATGAAAAAGCCCAGTTTAAGCCTATGGTAAAGTCTTTAAAAACCATGAGGAGTAAACCTTCAAGAAAACATGTTGGTTTTTGGCATTTATTGAAAAGAGCAAGTAGATAATGGAAAGACAAACTGGACTTTGATATTGTTTCCAGCAGACTGATTCTAACAGTGTAAGAGTGCTTATGGTTGCCATTTTAAACACTGAAAAGCAGGAGCAATACTAACAGTTTTCTGATGGCTGCAAAGCTTCCGAGTTTGCCTGACTATGCATCCAGCAATATCAACTATACTATATATTATGCTATACACATTCCTTCAGGGAACAAAGAGTGGTTACAGCACATTTCATAATTCTAAAGGTAATGTCTTTCTAATTATCTCTCCCTTTTAAAGTCTCAAATTACTACCAAAATGGCAGGACACAGTTATGTTGCCAGTAATGGTCAACTGTTCAACCTAAACGTGGAAAAAACCAGGGAATGTCAAGTTACTGCTGGGTCTTCAAATATTTACAAAAGAGATTTACTTGTTTAGTGGATAACAGTTGGTCAGAGAACAGGCAAGATTCCATTCTCCATCTGATGGAGACTTCCACAGCATTCTCTCCATTCCTCTACAATCCTTAGACAGCTATCAAGAACCAGCAGCAAGCTAGTGCCAAAACCTTAACTGGGGTGCCAGCAGCCATGCAGGTAGGTATTCCTGTGTTCTTCCTCTTGCAGCTCAATATTCTTGGACTAAAACTGGAAAACTGATCATCAGTACTACAAAGCATTATATTAGCAGTTACCAACAACCAAAACAATCCTTTTTGTTCCCTAAAATGCTCCTATCATCAGAAGAGTGATTGGGTCATTTTCAGTTAAGGGAAGAGAGAGAAGACTAGTCACTCATGTATGCCTACCATTCAACTTCACTTTTCTCCCTTCCTATCTGCTCCAGTTTTGAAATGGGGCAGACTTCCTCACAGTTAAACCCTTCCACAATCAGAGAGACTCCTCCCTTTCCCATCTTCCCGCAGGCTCAACCTCTGTGAGGTTGTATGTGACCTCTCCAGCACCTAGAAACATCTCTTCCCTGGCCTCAAGTGTGAGCTCACACCTGATCTCTCACCTCCAGGGCCATCTGCCCATAATGCTGCCTGCTGGATTTAGTCAGGTTAAGGTTTTTCCTTTTGTAGACTGAACTAGAGCAAGCCCCACGAGAGATCATGTCTGCACAGTCATGCTGCCACCTCCTATGACCCCAGGCAGAGGCAGTCTCTGGACAGCAGGTAGCTTTACACCAGCTTCCCAGGCAGTTGCACAGTGGTGGCAAAGCTTGCTTGCTCTAGCTTTGCCAGGAGACTATTATAAGCTGTTCACATCCTGACAAACAAACCAACCCCAACCACTAGCTTTAACACAGCTATTGGAAAGTTCTGTCTGTTTAGGAATACTGGGCACAAGAAGTTGAATCAACATACTACAAGGGAAGCCGAGGCAAGAGAAGACTACCAACCCCATCCAATTATGCTTTTCATTATTGTCCAGCTCTTTAAGCCACAAACCCCTTCATGTGAGGCTCTGAAATTTGTTTGATAAATTGCAGCTTTTATACTCATGTCTGTGGGCAGGATGAGCTCGTTAGCCTTCTAGCAGTCATCCTAGGAGAAGGACAACTCTAACCCCAAACCCAGGCAGATGGAACTTGCTTAGCCCTGTAAGGCCATCCATCTAAGAGAAGGACACTCTAAACAAACCTACATACTAAGGATCTCGCTGTCAGCGTCCAAGCTCGCTCGGCCCTGACAGATGAACCTTAGGATTAAAGGGTGGGTTCAGTTCCACGCATACTGCGTCTCACCTAAAAATTCCACTGCGCGGGTTCAAAGGCCTTACCCACATTTGCAAAGCCCTGTAGTGACAGGCGAGGGTCAAAATGGCAGGTGAAAGGTGCACTGGCAGCCACATACCCAACCCTGCATGCAGGCGGTTCAGGATATTGGTCGTCAGAGACTGACCAGAGATGACAGTCTCTTTGGGCAGCACCCTGAATGACCAAGCAGCCTTTTCAAGGACAGCACTGCTTGCTCCACTCGGAGAGGGGCCTAGAAAAGGTGGCCTAAACAAAGCTCATCTCCCCTTTCACCTGGTTGGTTAACCGCAGCCAATGGGCATCTTCTACTAATGCGGTCACGCAAAGATCAAAAGACAAAGGCATGCACCTGCCTCCAAAGGTGTACCCAAATTGACTCTAGCATGATGGAACATCAGAACCATGCTTGATTCTGCGGATAGCGGACATCCTGAGTATCAGTCTGCCCTAATTGCTCACGAACTATCATGTCTCAACATCGACATTGCTGCTCTCAGTGAAGTTCGTCTCCATGAGGAAGGCAGCCTCTGAGAAAGGTGGTGTCAGTTACACACTCTTCTGGTCAGGTAAAGCCAGAACCGAAAGGCATCTCTCAGGAGTTGGCTTCATGATTAAAAACTCTGTTGTTCCCAAACTCAAAAATCTGCCGACTGGTCATTCTGATTGCATTATCTCCCTATGCCTTCCACTACACAACAAGCAACACGCTGTCGTCTTTAGTATATATGCCCCAACTCTCCAAGCTGACCCTGTTGAAAAAGATAAATTCTACCCCGACCTGTGCCGCCTTACCCAAAAGGTGCCTGCAGATGATAAGATTGTTATCCTTGGTGATTTCAATGCCAGAGTAGGAAAGAATTTTGAAGCCTGGAAAGGAGTATTAGGCAAGCATGGTGTTGGAAACTGCAACAATAACGGTCGACTTCTGCTAGAATTCTGTGCGGAGCAACAGCTCACCATCACTAACACTATCTTTCAACAGAAAAATAGCCTGAAGACAACCTGGATGCATACTAGATCTAAGCATTGGCACCTCATAGATTATGTCTTGGTGCGACAGAGAGATGTCCGCAATGTCCATCACACCCGCGTGATGCCTAGTGCAGAATGCCAAACAGACCATCGACTTGTGTGCTGTAAACTTAACTTCAACCTTAAGTTCAAGCCTAAAAGGGGCAGTATCCCAAGGAGGAGACTCCAAGTTAACAATCTCCAATCAGTCACAGTGAGAGAGAGATTCCAGGCAAACCTTCAAACTAGGCTCAAAAACCATTCCATAAATTCTATAGATGCCCCCCCCCCCCCCCCCGAAACACTCTGGGCACCATATTAAAAACAGCATCCTGCAGTCCTCTGTAGAATTCCTAGGGTTCTCCCTCAAGAAGAACAAGGACTGGTTTGATGAAAACAACCAAGAGATCCAGGAATTGTTGAAGAAGAAGAGATCCGCTCACCAAGCGCACCTTGCGCTGCCATCTTGTCATGTAAGAAAAGCTGCCTTTCGTCTTGCATGCAGCAAGCTCCAACAGAAACTCCATGACATCCAGAAAAAGTGGTGGATCAATCTAGCTGAAAAAACTCAATTATGTGCAGATACAGGTGATCACAGAGGATTCTATGAGGCCCTGAAAACAGCATACGGGCCTACATACCAAGTCCAAAGCCCTCTACTCAGTGCAGATGGTCAAACACTTCTGACAGATAAAACTTCCATTCTGAATTGATGGTCTGAACACTTTCAGACTCTTTTCAGTACTAGTTGTGTAGTCCAAGACTCAGCAATTCAGTACATCACACAGCAACCAGTGAAGTACGAGCTGGATACTGCCCCCACTTTGGGAGAAACCCTCAAGGCCATACAGCAGGTGAAAATTGGCAAGGCGGCTGGGGTTGATGGAATTCCACCTGAAATCTGGAAACATGGGGGCCTTGCACTCCATGTTAAATTTCACAAATTTGTGGTGCGCTGTTAGGAACTAGGCGAGCTACCATCAGACCTTCATGATGCAGTCATCATCACCTTGTATAAGAAGAAAGGAGATAAATCAGACTGTTCAAATTACCGTGGTATTACTCTGCTCTCCATTGCTGGCAAAATCCTGGCAAGAATACTTTTGAACAGACTAATACCTGCTATAGCAGAAGGAATTCTTCCTGAAAGTCAATGTGGTTTCAGAGCCAACAGGAGTACCACAGACATGGTATTTGTTCTCAGACAACTTCAAGAGAAGTGTAGGGAACAGAACAAAGGTCGCTATGTAACCTTTGTCGACCTCACCAAGGCTTTCGACACTGTGAGCAGAAAAGGTCTGTGGCAGATTTTGGAATGCTTAGGATGTCCCCCCAAGTTCCTTAAAATAATCATCTCACTCCATGAGGATCAGCACGGCCAAGTCAGATATGGCAAGGCACTTTCTGAACCCTTTCTGATAACCAATGGTGTGAAACAAGGCTGCGTTCTCGCACCAACCCTATTCACAATCTTTTTCAGCATGATGCTCCAAAGGGCCACAGTAGACCTCGAGGATCAGGACCGTACCTACATTCGATATCATACTGATGGAAGCCTTTTCAACCGAAGGTGACTGAAGGCCCATACTAAGACCTTAAAACATCTTGTCCAGAAGCTGCTTTATGCTGATGACGCCGCCCTTGTTGCCCACACAGAAGCAGCCCTGCAGCATTTAACATCCTGCTTTGCAGATGCTGCTGACCTCTTCAAGCTGGAAGTCAGCTTAAAGAAGACTGAAGTTCTCTATCAGCCTGCACCTCAGGAAGTCTTCCATCATCCCCATATCACCATTGGCCAATCAGAGCTCAAATCAGTTTAGCAGTTTAATTACCTAGGTAGCCTCATCTCCTCGGATGGTAAGATTGACAGAGAGATAGACAATAGGTTAGCAAAGGCATATAGTGCTTTCAGAAAACTCCACAGAAGAGCGTGGTGAAATAAACACTTAAAGAAAAGTACAAAGATCAGTGTTTACAGAGCCATTGTGCTGTCTACTCTGTTATATGGATCTGAATCATGGGTTATTTACTGCCACCACCTGTGTTTCCTAGAACGCTTCCATCAACGCTGCCTCTGTACAATCCTAAACATTCACTGGTCAGATTATGTGACTAATATGTCTGTTCTAGAACAAGCAGCTGTCACAAGTATTGGGGCCATGTTGCTGAGAACACAGCTGCGCTGGGCAGGGCATGTCTCCAGGATGAAGGTCCACCGCCTCCCTAAGATCTTGCTTTATGGTGAACTTGCCACCGGCTGCTGCATGAGAGGAGCCCCGAAGAGAAGATACAAGGACTCCCTGAAACAACATCTCAGCCTCGGCCATATTGATCAACATAACTGGTCTACTCTGGCCTCCAATTAGGAGGCCTGGAGACACACTATCTATAACACTGCTGATGCTTTTGAAAAAGCACGCAGGATCACTCTTGAGGAGAAAAGACAACGCAGAAAGAATCATACCTTGTAGAATATACCATCTAAGGAGTCTTTCTGCTGTGCCTTTTGCAACCGTCTATCATGTACTGGCCTTTTTAGTCACCAGCGTGCTTGTAACAAATGTGGGTAGAGCCCTTCCCAGATATTCGTTCGTGAAGCCTAGTCATGATGATGTTATCTACAAACCTTTGAAGTTTTCTGTCACAGGAGTTCCTTAGATGAAAGAGGAACCTCACTGTACCAAAACAAATATAAGTTTCTTCTGGAAGATAATTATTCCTATTTCTCTCCTTTACCTCTACCCTGAGAGAATTCAGAACTGAGCAGTACAGGTGAAGAGCTACTTAAGACACACCAGCATGTCCTTGCAAGTAAATGACTAGGTACCAAGAAATTCCCCTGCAGGGAAATTACTGCACACCTCCCTCCTAAAGGAGAATATTCTTATAGATACATCCACATTTCTGATAGCGTCGATATGTTGACTGTTAGTCTCTGCAAGTACAATCACGCTTCTTGCTACAGGTACAACACATTAAAACTTCAATGGGGCTAGTCACAGAATTGCCTGTAAAAAGTCTGGGAACATGGGTGAAAACTTTAATTCCCTAAGTATGATCAGTGACGGCGCCATAAACAAAGCTGACAGGATGATGTGCTACCTTCTGGAAGCCAGTAGAATATATTAAATGCCATGAACTTTGGAATATAAATAATTTAAGTTAATCCTCAAATGTTTCCAACTGCCCCTCTTCTTCTCCACCCCACTAAAACTCAGAGAACCACATCCAAATTATCCAGAGGTAAATCAACCAATTTGCTTTGAAATCATTCATTGCAACAGATCCCATATTGT
This sequence comes from Chiroxiphia lanceolata, assembly GCF_009829145.1. Lineage (NCBI taxonomy): Eukaryota > Metazoa > Chordata > Aves > Passeriformes > Pipridae > Chiroxiphia > Chiroxiphia lanceolata. The sequence goes on from NC_045640.1 coordinate 31,492,767, forward strand.
CAGATACATTATTTCACTTTTACTCGTTTCTCACAGTCAATTTGACTTAAAAAGCTAAATAGGAAGTATTTTATTCCAAAGGGGCATTTTTATGATGAACCCTATGTATGGCTTACAAAAACACAAGCAGCATCTATCTCATAGTAAGAGCTCCTTGTTAATGAAAAGTAATAAAAGAAACTAGGTGCCAAAGTTATATTGAGTTTTTCTGCTAGTGCATGTAGTCAAATTGACAAAGCTGAATTCAGATGACATCATTTTATGTTTTCTTTCAGGCTTCAAATTATGAATTGACCATTCTGTAGCTGAATGACCAACATCTGGGGCAGGGCTTTAGAGATAAGTATTTGGCACAAGGATATATATTGCTCCAGGCAGCTTCCAGCAAACCATTCCTGTTGAGGACAGCCAGGAAGTGAAGGCAAAATGGACTGGAAACATTACCAGCAAGTCTGACTCAAGCAACCAGAAAAATGCTTCTAGGTCCTCACAACTAATGCCGTTTTCTGAATTCTCACAAACTCATCAACTGGACAAAAGTCCTTCTGGATACACTGTGTAAGTTTTCCCCCAGTTTATACTACAAATTAAAAGAGAACTGGTTATGAGATACAGCTATACAGTGGAGCCACTTAGGTGAACATGATGGAAGAGGGGGGTTGTGTCATACTATTAACTACAGACCTTATGCTCCATGGAGACCTATGTATCAGTTTTCTCCTTCCCACACCTCTGAATGGGAATATGTGAGTTTTAAGTTCACTTTTAACACAGGCTTTAATTACCGTAATGAAACCCTACACATGCATTAAAGAAAGAGAAACAGGGATGAAGTAATTTGGACTAAGAAGGACAAATAATGATCTTGGATAAGTTAGTGAATGAGGAACCTGCTTTTAGGATCCATAAAAGAAGCTGGCTGCCCTGCAAAAGAAAAGCATAAAAAGACTGGCTGAAACTATATTTTACACCTTATTTGCAGACCCTGGTGCATTCCAGATTTCTTTATGAGAAAGTATATGGAGACCCTTACTGTCTGCTCCAGGATTTTGAGGCAAGTCCTGACTGTTTCAGTCCAGAGAACCCGGAAGTTATGTTTGCCTTTTAAAATATTTTGTTTCCTCTTGGCAGCATGTCAATCCAACTTTAAAGAGTCACATGGTAGAAAGCAGGAATGATACAAGCTGAAAAATTATTTGCAGTAACTATATTTGGGTTAGCTCCTTGTTCAATATCAGAACAAAGACTCAAGGATTGTGGGAACGCTTCCTGGAACTACATTGTTATGGTTCTGCTTCACAAGTGTTGTGAAAGACTATACCAGAAAGTCCTGAATTACCAAGTTTATACATGTTTCCAGCTGTATGAAAACTGATTGAAACCATTTGGTTTCAATTTTCCATGTGAAAAGCTTTTCTTTGTGCAATAAACAGCAATAACAGTCATTAACAACTGAGTCTTAATCTGTCACTGCTTGTTCTGGTTTTAACTTTGGAAGCTTCTCTCAATTACACATTTAAGTGTAAAGTCAAGCCAAAATTCAACTGCAAGAATTTAGCAATTATGAACAACAAAATCATTTCAGAGTATCACTAAACTTACTGTGGTCTAATGCAACGTAAAAATATGTTCTATAGCATATGGGAAATTATTTTTCCCACACTTCAAACAGTTGCGGAACACAGGAAAAGTCCTTCAGTATGATCAACTTTTTATATGGAAAATGTATCACTTGTCCAAAATCTTCCTTAAGGAAACACAGAATTCATACTCTCAAGCTTCTCTCTATCCAAGCTTTCATTACTCTGGTTAAATGCTATGAAAATACTAGCAAGAGAAAGAGGTAGTACCACTGGATTAAATTAATGAAAATGATAAGTAAAGCACAGGGCCATAACTCTGCTAAAGGGATATCAGTGACTTAAATCAGAGACAAAAGGGTATCCAAAATGCAAAAAACTCTGCCAGAGGGCAAAAGACATTTTTGTTACAAAGATGATTTACATGGTTTCCATTGATTTCTGGAAGTCTTTAACATCAAGTAAGGAATATTATTCATGCTTTCGCATTCCCAAAGAATTTAAATTACAAATAAGGCTTGACAGAGCTGTCGTAGCTAAGACATCAAAAACAACGTGAAATTTCTTGGAGTGAAAAAAAATTTAAAGTAATGGTATCATTTTAAGGTAGAAGTTTTTAAAGATGGAGTTATAGCATATCAAAAATCTTACTTGCAGATAAAACTCCTTTCCTTTACATACATATAGGTAGGTGTTGTCAACAATAGGAGGAAAAAAGGCAGTGGTGAACATATACGCTTTTAGATGTACAGAAAATAATATATATTTCTATTTTATGCTGCTCAAACACAAATCAAACAATTTGCTCAAACAGTGGCTCAGTCACAGTGCTTCTGTTCAACTGCATGGATGGTAACATATGTTTGCTGGGGCAAGTTGACAGTAGATGATCTTGGAGTGATGTTCCATGGGACCACCAAAGCTCCTTGGCTTCTCCACTCCTCCCTTCAAGTGAGGCAAAGACATGACTTCCTAAACAATAATACTTCAACTATTATCAGGCCACTACTCCTCCACAGTGGTTATGGCTACACGATACTAGGTGGCTTTCTGGGAACAAAAACAATAGTTGCTTTCATTTCAAGACTGGTTCGAAGTCCTCAATCAGAGCTCCAGAATTACACACACAATCCAGTAAAAACCAGGTAACTCAAAATGTCTTACTCTGCATCTTGAAATTTAATGAGCATTTTCACTGACAGAAAACAAACATAAACAAAAGACATACTGCCTGCCATCCAGTACTACAAAAATTCACTTGCACTACCATGAAAAGTTAGCTGTACAGAATTAGATTTTTGTTTTAGAATGACTATGTCATCCTGTCTTATGGAGTAACAGAGACAAATAGTTCCAGAAATCATTTTAATAGCTTGCAACTATGACCTGATTTCCAGATTTGCTACAGAAATGAGGCTTTGTCATTTCACAAATCACTTCAGTACATCAAATCAAGATGGGCTTGCCTTTCAGTCAACCAATTTCTAATTCATCAAAAACTCCAAGTCCTGGGTAAGATACACCAATATTGGTGAACAGTCCTCAGCAGCCATTTTGAAATAAACTGGTTATTTCTAGCTTAACATGTTCTGCAAATAACCATGCAAAAATAAAATGTTTGAGTTATGAGCTCTGCTCTCCTTCTGCTGTCTCCTGTTCAAGAGAAAAATTGGGAAATTTCCTTTGAATTCATGCTTTTTATTGGCTAGTTACCACTCAAAACTTAAGTTTTACAAGGAGGAAAAAAAAATTACCAAAATTTCAACTCCTGACAAGTTTCAAGGATCTTATAAATGGTGTTTTATACACGGCACTTCTTCTTTTCTTTCTTGGTTAGAGAGGAGTTCCGAGCTTCCCACTCAAAACAGCCATGTGTGACACAATCCGCTGCTCAAAAGCTCTTGATTATTCTGAGAATAATACATACACTAGTGCTTTTTGGACAGATGCACTGCTTCTCTCCCTCTGTCACTCTGTACACACATGATGACAGAGCTATACTATCATTTCTCTTGTTCAGAGTATTTAATGGACTCACTATACCAACTTCTACTGCTGCCCAACAATCTAAATAGATAGTAACTGGATAAGAATTAGCTCCATATACATTAGTATCTCAGGAAGAAACAAATCTGTTAAGATTTGTACATTTTTAAGACTCAACGTGACAAATGTCTGAACAACCTAGTCTGAACTCAGTGCTGACCCAGTTACAGGCAGGTGGGTTGGACTAGGTGACCTTCATAAATCCTTTCTATTCTGGATTTAGCTAGTCTGTCTGTAGCCTGACGAAATCCCAAGAGCAAACAACTGTGCAGCTACTGAATGATTTATCTGGATGGGCTAAAGTTTAGCACCAGAACGTTCAAATGACTCAACTGGAAACAAAATAGTTATTCCTGCCAGGAATGCTTTAGCTTAAACAGACAATTGGGTTTGGTTCACAAACTACCACTTGGTCACAATAAGTGTATGTACAGTTTTACTTCAAAACCATTATAAACAGACAGGGTAAGCAGCAGGAGATGTGGTTTTACTTGAAAAGTGTGGTCATATAATACTGCAGGGCTTTTGTAGCAGGACACTCCCAGAATCCCACCATGTGCCCGAGAACATTGTCCAAACACTTCTTGAACTCAGACAGGCTTGGTGCTGTGACCACTTCCCTGGGGAGTATGTTCCAGTGCTCAACCACCCTCTGGAGGAGGAAAGGAAGAAACTTTTCCCAATATCCAACCTAAACCTCCCCGAGTCAGCTCCAGCTATTTCCTCGAATCCTATCACTGGTTATGAGACTGAAGAGATCAGTACCTGCCCCTCCGCTGCCCCTTCAGAGGATGTTAAAGACCTCAAGGAGGCCTCCCCTCAGTCTTCTCTTCTTCATGCTGAACAAACCTAATGGTCTCAGCCCCTCCTCATAAGGCTTTCCCTCCAGACCCTTCCTCATCCTCGTGGTCTTCTCTGAACACCATCTAATGGCTTAATGTCTATTTTATACTGTGGTGCCCAGGACTCGAGGTGAGGCCACCCCAGTGCAGAGAAGAGCGGGACAATCCCCTCCCTCGACCGGCTGGTGATGCTTTGCCTGATGCCCTCCCAGGACAGGGCTGGCCCTCCTGGCTGCCAGGGCACTGCTGACTCATATTCAACTTGCCATCGACTGGGACCCCCAGGTCACTTCCCGCAGCTGCTCTCCAGCCTCTCGTACCCCAGTGTATACACACGAGCAGGGATGCCTGGAAGAAGAGGAGGGATGAAGTAGGAGCAGTGCAGCAGGAGGAGGAGCAGCGGGAGGAAGAGGGGTAGAGGAGGAGGACCAGGAAGAGGAGGAGGAGGAAAAAGAGGAAGTTCGCCAGTCCACGGCTCGCTGTATGCTCAAGCCCCCACGAGCATCGCCCTCCAGCATCCCACAGGTGACCGGGGAAGGGGAGCTTGCCACAAATATCTTGGGGGGGGGGGGGGTGTCCCAGGATTTTTCTGGGGGTAGGGTATCTTTGGATCTTGCAGTACTCCAAAGCTGAGGCTCGAATGCCCCTTCGGAAGATAGTAGAGAGTCCCCGGGAGCTGGTTTTTTTTTTGGGGGGGGGGGGGGGGGGCGGCGGGCGGCGGCTGCCGGCATAGCCCCGGCGGTGGGCGGAGGGATGCAGGTTCCGTCACCGCGGTGAGGGTTGGTCTTCCTGGGTCAGGCACCGCCGCCTCCATTGTTAGCCCACTACCGGCGGCAGGTGGGGGACACACACACACTCTCACACATCGGGTTTTGGGACCCACAAGGAGAGCCGGGTTGGGCAGGAACCCCGGGACCCCCAGAGTGGGGAGAGCGGAGAAGGGCGGTACCGGAGCTGGGAGACCCCCGACAGCCTGGAGGTGGGGGGAGCCCGGAGAAGGGGGAGCCCGGAGAGAGGTGACCCCCGGGATTTCCGGGACTCCCAGCAGCCTGCAGGGGGGACTCCAGAGACGGGGCCCCCCAGGGAGCCCAGCATACAGAATCAGAGTCAAGGGAGAAGGGAGCCCTGAAGCCCCCAGAATCCCTAAGCGGGACCCCACAGAGGAGAGACTCCCGATATTCAAGAGACCACCAGCAGCCTAGGCAGGGCAGGGACCCCGAAGCGCCGGCACCCCCAGTACACACGGAACCCCCAGCAGCCCAGACAAAGGGAACCCCCAGAATTCCAAAGTTGAGACCAGAGAGGGAGAACTCCTAGGAGGGCTTTTCGGGGCTGAATCCTGGCATTTTGGAGGTCTTTAGGGACACAAGATAGCTGCTGACTTCTAGATATGAACTTGGGCAAGAGGACCCCCCAATTCAATGCACTCACATATTGTTTTCTCCCCCAAAACAGGATTTCTCATTCCCAAACCTTGACCAGATGGAGGAGGAAGCTGGGAGGAAAAGGAAGATGCTACAGGACACCCAGGTAGGTGAGGAGGAAGTCATTCCACCTTTCCCCCTCTGTTCTCCTTCATCTTCCAGCCAAGCATCACCCCCAGCTGCAGGACAACCCTGGTGCTGATGCCGTCCTGCTCGGGACAGATTTGGGGGGGGCGATCTCCTTCCCCTTCCCTCTGGCACCAAGGGAAATCCCCTTCCTCTTCTTTCTTCCTTCCTCTCCTTGTTCCATTTCTTTTCTTCTTCCTTTTTCTCGTTTCCTTCCTCCCCAGGCAACGAACTGAGGGCAGAGACCATGGAGGACAAATCTGCCTGGCAGAACCTCGCGGAAGAGGCTGTTTTGAATGGCTCCACTGTGCAGGAAGCCAATGGGGAGGAAAAGCCACAAACATTCCCCACAGGAAGCAGTTCCAAACCTAGCACACAGGGCTCTGAGGAGGAGAGCCCCACCTTTTGCCAGGAAGGCGGCCGGAGCTTCAGCCAGAGCTCTGACCTGGTGGTCCACCAGCGGCTTCATGAAGTGGAGAAGCCCTACAAGTGCTTGGAATGCGGGAAGAGCTTCAGGCAGAGCTTCCACCTGATTCGCCACCAGAGCATCCACACCGGGGAAGGGCCCTATAAGTGTTGTGAATGTGGGAAGAGCTTCAGTGATGGCTTCACCTTTGCCGCCCACCACCGGGTGCACACAGGGGAACGGCCTTACAAGTGCTTTGAATGTGCGAAGAGCTTCAGCCAGAGCTCCAACCTCATCACCCACCAGCGCCTGCACACCGGGGAACGACCCTACAAGTGTCCCGACTGTGGGAAGAGCTTCGTCCGCAGCGCTGACCTTGTAATCCATCATCGTATCCACACTGGGGAGAAGCCCTACGAGTGTCCTGAGTGCGGGAAGAGGTTTCGGAGCAGCTCAATTGCCAACAGGCATCAGAGGACGCACACAGAGGAGAGGCCCTATGAGTGTCCTGAGTGTGGGAAGAGGTTTCGGAACAGTTCTCATCTCATCAGGCATCAATGGGCACACACGGGGGAGAGGCCCTACAAGTGTCCCCAATGTGGGAAGAGCTTCAACCAGAGCTTTACCTTGATCAGACACCAACAGACTCATCAAAAAAGGAAGCCCTATAAGTGCCCCAACTTCAGAACTTTGTCCACTGCTCCAACTTCATCACCCATCAGAGAACCGACCTTGGATTATCCACAGTGACCCAGGTTGGGTAGGTCTGGTGACCCCCAATCCAGGTTGTCCATGTTGGGCAGTGTATTGGGTTTGCGTGGATAGGTCTTGGGCTCAGGGGGCTACAGGGGTGACTTCTGTGAGAAGCTGCCAGAAGCTTCCCCCATGTCTGATTTGCATCTGTACAATGTTTATAAAGAAGCAATGGACCATGTTTAAAAATTCCCTTGGCAAGGGATGGAAAAGTTAACCTGTTATAGTTTAACACATCAAATTCTACTTTGTGTTTTGTAGCACAAAAACACTGCATAAGCAAAATAAAGAGAAAGATGTGCTAGGAATAGTGGGCTAAAACAGGGGGCTGTGGAAAGGGCATGGAGAAAAAAAAAAAATTTCTTCTCATGTGCAGCATTAAAGTTCCAGTCTCATCAGATTATAGCGCAAGTTTGAAATGTTAGGGTGATACTTTATGCTTGTAATTTAAGTAGCCTTTTTCCAATAGGAAAAACCTGGAAAATATTCTACAGACTACTGTAATTTCAACATACAATAAATGAGTTATGGAGGGACATATTTAGCTTAGAAAAACCCAGGGGAGTAAAGGTTTTCATTTTCAACAGCAAATGACTTCTGCTTCTTCGGAAAGTGCATCTGATTTTGTTATTTTTTTTTTTCATGAAGTGAAGAAGTTAGTCCTATAACCCAGCTATACTTATATTTATTTCTAGTGACCATGTCATAAATCTAATCTGGATTAATAACCTAAAGGAAAAATATACATCTAGATCTATATCCATCTCAGTTCTTCCTGTCTGTAATTATGGCCTTAGAAAGCTCTATGTTGGTATTTAGAGAGGTGATGAGTTTTCCAAGGAAAGGGTAGCTTACAGTTTGGTACCTAGTTCACTGAGCAAGTGCCTCACATTAGCAAGGCTCAAATCAGAGAATGGACTATATCCACTTTTTTTGAAGGACTCATCCCATAAAGGACTACAAATACAGATTTTATCACACTTCACCACCTGTATATAATTAAGAAGGGTATTTTGGACTGGTTTAAAATCTTAGATTGAGTGGGTTAAAAAAAAAAAAAAAAGAACAGGTTTTACTGGGTATAAATGGGTGTGTACACTTTCCACATTACAGTGCATTGTAGTGTAGCCATTTATAGCCAGGCTACCTTTGCAGCTAGTTACACTGCCACACTTGCTTAAAAAAAAAAACAAAACCAAACAAGCACATAACCTACAAGAGGACTTCTGAATCTCTACAGTTACAGAACATAGTTCCCAGTCATGAGATTTGAGCAGAAGCCTACAGACTAGATGTGAGATTCCTCCCTGCCCTTGGTATTAATCAGTTTGAGATTAATTAGCAGCTCAAGCAGTAGTCTCTCCTTCAATTGCACTCTCTCTTTTCTAGAAACTATAGAGTTGTATTAAAATTAGGTTGAACAAAGTATATTATGACCTGAAATAAGGGCTCACTCCCACTGGAACAGAATACAGTTGCTTATCGTACGAGCTTTGTACCCGAGTCCTGTATTTTCTCCTCTTCTCTTTAAAATAATTTTAGTTGTAATTTAGCAAAGTCCTATTATATAACCAAATTATAAATATTTAAGTATCGATTCTTCTTGTAGCACTACACCCTCTTAAACTCATTCCTTACAAGATGAGATTTTACAGTTATGAGGTGTGACCTGCCTTTTTTTTTGACCCTGTATCCTGCAATTTACAATTTAAACAGAACTGTATTTAGCACCAAAAATACAACTCTGTACCATCCTAAAAGTTCTGTCAGAAAGTACATTAAATATGATACCACTTAACCACTTTCTTAAATGAAGGTAATATTCCAGTGAAAAATTCTCTTACCGGAGCTTGCTGACAAAAGAGCTTCCTTGTGAGAAGGTGTTTTAACAGTGCTGGTAGTTTTATTTTTACATCCTCTATTCAAGGTCAACACAGATGGCACCATTTTAGCCTTGGGAGTGGATACACTTTGTAGTGCGATTGGGTCTTTCTTTGGTATGTTTTTCCCTTGAGTTGTCCCATCTTTCACAGAAGGCATCTGTTTTAAGAAAAAAAAAAGAAAACCCAAAAAACCAGTAACAATACATCCCACTCACCACCACTGTGAGAAACTGAAGATCTCCCTTTGCAGCATCTGTAATGAAATACTGACCACCCAGGCATGGGATATGCTTAGTTAGTCTCCATCACAATGTCCACATCAGCAGTTCAGAACCTCAAGGATCATCTCCTAAATGGCCTTCAGCAACACAAACCTATTAGTTTGAAGCTAATCACTCGTAATGACAAACAGACTAAAAAGAGGTTACAGAGGTGATTTTACATCAGAATTTCTTCCTCTTCCTCCCCAAACTCTAATTAAGCAGTTCCATTACATGACTACACCTAATCTCAAGATCTTTACCAACAAGCTATACATATTTAACACCCTGAGAAGTTAGTTGTCCTGTACTACCTGAAATGTCACAACCATTACAGCAGCCTCTTGATCTAGGTCTTATGTCACAACACAGAAACAGGTTAAAATTTTTCAGGTTGAGGTTCCATAGATAAAAATAAATTCAGGAGTGGACATGGGACAGGTTTAAAATAACTGGTTTATATGTATGAAACATCTACATTTCATACAGAATTCTTGTTACAGCTTATACACTCACTAATTCATGACCACTCTTGATGTACAGTCAAACCTATATAAAGGCAAACTCATAAGACTGTACAGCTCTTTATATGCTTTTCTGTGACTCAAGTCAATATGCAGCAATTTGGTCATCCTGCTGCTCTTTCAACTTTTGACTCCAATCCTCATCTTCATTTTCAGATGTTAATCTATTGTTTTCAGACGACCACTTACTAAGTTTAGTCCAGCTGATTTGTCTACTGTATATCATTTATAGAAATTGCTCTATCGTTTTTCCAGGCACAAGCAGAACAATTAATATCACAAAGGTCTCCATATTGACAATGGGGTGAATGAAAAGCATTCTCTTCAATCCTCAGCACCAAAAATAAGGACGGAAGCAGAATCCAAGCTCTTAAAGACTTTAGAACTAAAACAGACCATTCTTGCTTTCATGCTTATTTAGGTTTTCAAGTTAGATTATTTACTCTAATAAATAGTATTATTTATTAATTTCTGGTGTAACATTTCAAAAATGGATAGCTGCTTCTGTTTTACCTAAGAGCTTCCTCCATATACTGAGCTTTACTGGAATTTTTCTGGCAAATCACTAAAACGTGTCAAAAATTCAGACTACACCAGTTTTACCATTAATAGCTGCTGCCTCCATTTCACCGATTTAACAAAAGCTGTTGAACCCACAAATCAGCAACAGGAGAAACTCCATATAGCACCAAGACTCCAACTCTGTGTCCCTACCATACATTCTGAGATCCTGGGCAACCAAACCCCAACGCTCTGCCCCTTTTCTCACCATTCCTTTTCTTTTATCCTTCTTTCAAGAGTATTTGAAAGCAGCACATTTCTCCTGACAGGCAGCTGACTCATCCAGAAGTATTTCCCAGCCAACCAGCACATGCATACCTCCCGGCCAGGAAGTTTACACCTTCCAGCTGGCTGACTGCCCAAAACCAGGTATATGCCCTCTGCATGAGAAATATTTCCTGGCTACTCTTAACTATTCTAACGAGTCCTGGTTCTACTTCAAACAAACAAACTCCCAAATTATTCAAAGGAGACAGTGAAATAAAATGTTTCACCAAGTCAATGGTCTTTGGGTTTTGTGTGACTTAATGTTAGTGTTAATATATGCACAACATTTACATAAGTAATTTTAAAAAGTGTAATTTAGTTCTAAAGCACATATGGAAGGAAAAGAAAATACTGAAAACAGCAATTTATCTCTAATGTCTATTTAAAGTTACAGCACCACTAGAATTATCTTGAAAAATGTGTGTATTAAAAGCTATATTTAGAAAATCTCACCAAATTAAGCTGTGAAATTTTACAAGTTTGACTAAATTAGGACTTGTTTGCTTTTATTAGGCATCGTGCACCAACTGCATTGTCTGTAAAAGACTTTACTAAAAAAAATTTTACATCATGGAATAAGATGAAGATGGAAGGACACTAAATCACAATTGAGGCCAAGTGCAACCAGTTGAAAGTAAATCAGTATTTCTTAATTTCCTTTATTAGGGAGAGACTTCACCTGGGAAATCAACATTACAGTTACATTTGTAGAAACAAAGGCCATTCCACAGTTTCCATTCAGCACTGTGCAATGCCAAATTTCCTTTTTCCAAATGTACCAAACATACAATAAAGTATGAAAGATAAAAACTTACCAAAGGAACAGAGTGCATGTCAAACGTTTCATTTGCCACATCTTTTACCAAGGTCACTTCCAGAAGCATTCCCATATTGGTGCTTTGCTCTTTTTCACCTCCAGCTGGGTCAATATCTTGAGCACAAGGCTGCATTAAGGAGTCTGAACTTTCCATTTTATCATTTAGCATCTCTTCCGAGCTCCCGACGCATGTTGGAAACACAGCAGAAACCAAGGAGCACGCCGAATGGGTAGCGCTTGCTTTGTCAGTGTCTTCAGGACTTTGCTTTAATGCAGGTGTTTTTGAAGTTTTGTGGGAAGCGTTTCTGGGAGGTGTTGTGGCATGTACAACTTGGTTCGTGAAGAGGCGTTTGTTAAGATGTAGCTTATGGGGCTTATTTACAGGCAATTCCACTTTTGAAACTTTAGCTAGATCTACTGTCTTTTTCAACACTTTTATAGAGGACAATTGCCTTGGGGAAGCAACCCGTGAAGGTGAGGAGACAGCTGACAGCTGGGGGGACTGGGGAGACTGTTTTAATGCTGCGCTGTCTCTTGGCTGTAGCACAGGTCTAGACACAACCTTTGGCTTCACATTCTTGAAATCAGGTTTGGGAAAACTAACAATCTCCGATTTCTTTGCTTTGGTTATTGTTGACACAATAGAAGACCTGCCCACTGGTTTTCTTACAGTTTGATCTGAACTAGCTCTAAACGCAGACCTTTTATTATGTCCTCCTACAAATGTCTCATTTGGTCTTAGTTTAGGAGACTTGTCTCCAAGTTCTTCCAAAGCTGAAACAGAAAAAGTTCTATTTTTTGATCGCTCTTTAGGGGTTGAAGAACATAGAGCAGAAGCACTTTCATCAGCCATAGGACTGAAGACCACAAAAGTTTCTTCACATTTCAGGTCAGGTATAGCAGTCCTCTTTAATTTTGGTACACTGCAAGATACAGAAGGGATGTTGTGCATATCCTGAAGAGCAGCATTTCCAGAGATACTCTGTTCTTTGGTTAAGGGTTCACTGGTTTTCTTTGATACTTGTTCTCCATCCATTTTATCTACTGGGAGAAGGTGCACATTATTTACAAGACTATCTACGCACATTTCAACATTGGAATTCCCAGTTTCATCATGGTCAGAAGTATCCTGCAAGGATTTCACTTGGTCATCTTCATTAATATTAATGCATGGTGACAATGCATCTCGTCTATAAGGACCTATACATTCAGCAGCTAGTTCTACAGACTGTGCTTCTATTTCCTGTGATTCTTTATCAGTCTTGATAGCATTTTTCAGACAGTGTTCGACACCTGCAGAGATGAAATTAGGTGTTCTTTCTGAGCTGGTTCTATCAGATTTCTCTCTTGTACATATTTCAGAAAAGATTAGTGTTTCTCTCAGATGCATATCATCATTTTGATCAGTTCCCAGAGTTTCACCTGTAACATTAGTAACATCCAATGTGCTCAGGTGGCAGCATGCCCTGTCATTTATCAGGGACTGCATGTTCTGCTCTGAAGCAGGAAATGCTACTCCACACTTAGAGTCTGTCTGACTGTAAGGCACTGTGTGTCTGATACTCTGATTTTGCATTTTTACCATAACAGCATCACCTTTCAAGAAGTTTGTTGTTGCTTTCAAGTCACAGTTCAAAGGACACATGCAAGTCTGTTCAGTGACAGAAGACTTGCAAGCAGCATCTGCATCTCCCAACAGATCTCCTGTGCAGTTGTATCTGCCAGGTGTCTTCTGCAGATCAAGTACTTCAATACACTGCTGTTTTAAAAGAATACTTCTGAAGTCACTCGTATTTTCAAAATCATCTTCATGCTCAGCCACTATATTCTGGTCAGTTGAATTGCTGTGTATCTTGGTGGCACAATTCTTTGAGGAAGGTGTAGCTCTGTCACGTGCGTAGTTATTTCTGTTTTCATCCCTTATAAGTAAGGAAGACTTCAAGCCATTCTTTGCTTTGTCATCTGACTTCCCAACATTCATTTTGAAGGCTAAACTTCAAACCGTTTTCATTTTATACTTATTTAAAATCTCAGAGAATGCAGATTCTTCTGAACTTAGCAAAAAAAGCCCCAAACACAACAGCTTTTCCCTAGAATGTGTCAATTGTCCTGAACGATATTTGAAAAGCAGTTCTTTGTTTTCATGTTTCCCAAGAGGATTCAAATGTTCTGGAATTAAAAAGAAATTAAAAACAATTAGCCAATTAGGATTTTAAGACAGTAAACACTTTTAAACTCCTAGTCATTGAATCAAGTGCAGATATTTTGACCAATTTTCTTAAGCAAATAATGATTTTACAAAGGTGTCATCCATGCACACTTACCTTCTCAAGCTGTTTCCACTTCTGTGACTGCCAAGCAACTTTGAAGTCTTTGGTCAGTTGCAGTCAAGTGCAACTTTAGGGCTACATTCTCAAATCTTTGGCTTGCTTGGCTTTCATACAAGAAAAAAAAAACAACCCAAAAGATCTGGCTCCTCAACAGGGAAAAGGTATCCGAAGGACTACATGACAGAATGAACCATCATTTTCCCCTCTTTCAATAGCAGATACCCAACAATAGGGCACGGCTCCCCACATAGTGTGTAGCCAAGCTGTGAAGCGTTTTACTGCAAACTGCTTGGAAGCCAAGAGCTTACGTGGGCTCAAACATAAGCAGTCAAGAGCCATGTTAAAAAACCAACCAAACAAACCAACAAACAAACCAACAAACCTGTCCAAAACTGAACACCAAACTGACTCGAGATGCATTCAGTCTTGAGCTGCAAGCAGCCAGGGAAGAATCACTGCACGCTCATCCTGATCTTACACTCTTCCCTCAGCATTCAGCCCTGGTTACTGCTGCACATGGTTCACAGCGTTAGGCGGATCTTCAGTTTGACCACGTCAGGTTGCATGCATGTTCTTATACACAAGTTCGCGTGAAGACAGGAAATAGAGATCTATATTGTAATGATGATGAAATGCTGCTGTAAAAGCTCAGGTCTACAGCAGAAATAAGAGCAGCAACATAGGAGCAACAATAAGAACTGCAGTGAAGAAAAAGTTCAGTGCTTATCCCTCAATGCAGAGCCCTAACAACCCCAGAGAGCAGTTCTTGTCTGAACTGAAGGTTTTCTTCCTGCCTTTTGAGGAACCAATGCATAGCAGAGGCAGCTCAAGGTCTTCTAAGAGTTAAGACACCTCAGATAAAAAAGAGAGGATAGGGAAGTTCATGATCTGGGGTACACCAGCACACTTCCCACATGCTGCTGGAGTAGCCAACCAGTAGATGCACGACACCCCTGCAGACTCACTTGGAGAGCAATTTCATACCTAGTAGCAGCCTCCATCTTCTATAAAGACAATTAGCCAAGTGAGGAAACAATTCCAGTGTCCTCTCCAGCAGAGCAGAGCCACATTACCTCATCCAAAACCCTACAGGAAGGTGGGGGTGGCAGGATGGACATGGACAGACAATGCAGGACAGTGGACGACACATGGGATGGAGATGCACAAATAAAAAAAACAGTAAAGAAGAGGTCTTGCAACATATAGTGACAAGTTTCTAGCAAGCATTAAGACTGCACAGAAATACCAAAACCACAAGGACATAAATGAGAGATCAAACTGTCCAAAGCAGCTGGATGACCTCCATAGCACAATTCCATATGAAAGACTCCAAGTACCAAAAATGAGACTAGAGATATGGAGAACTTCAGACTTAAAAGATATAGTTGCAGCAGGGTGGAGGATCTGCCAGAAAGAGGGCTCACTTACAAAGCAATAAAGCCTAAATAGGCAGAACGAAGTTCACTGGATCCAGCAAGGGAATCTGGCTGAGGATGTATTCATTGGCAAAGGTCAGCTTCCCAACTGAAGGACAACTGGACAAGTGTTGAACACTATCACACATCTGGAATTAGACTCCACTCTCCAATCAAAGAGCAGGAAGAAGGATATTTGCCATCAAAAACAGTGAGCAAATAGGTCAACGGTGCTTAGCTAAAAATGCAGCCATCAGAGTGTGGCATCCTCAACCAAGGATACTGATGTAATGACATATTTGAAATTTGGTGTGAAGAAAGCAGCAGGACATGAACATCACGATTCAATATACAGCATGGGCAGAATAATTCATAATTCACATAAGAGTTAAAGTCTGAAGTTATTTGACTGTTTGAACTACGGTGACAATACTGGATGCAATACACCAAGACAGGTCAAGGAGATTGCAAGATCAGAAAAGATGTAATAACAATACTAAAAATAGATTTCTGCTAGAGCAACGCTGATTAGGCACGTAGTAGAATAATTCTGTGATCATATTTTTGTAAAATGGAATCAATGACTGCTTTGGAAAACAAGTTTGCCATGAGAAGAGAAGCAACTCTTGATTTGTTCTTTAACAAATAAGTTTAAAGCCTCGCAAACCATATAAGCCATTTTTTAGGAAACCATAGCAGGGGAAAGAAAACAAACTGTTATTGGCAAGTACTTTGGAAAGCATAAAATTAAGCCAGCATGCTAAGTAGTGAAAGGTAAGTTACTAAAAGCAATAATGCATTATTCAAAATCTGTTCTTGCATTATTCAAAATTCACTTTTTTCCTTAAACCTTATTTTCTTCAGCTGAAAACACAGCTTGAGTAACTACATTCAAAATAAATCCTTTTTCATACCAATTAAAAGTATAAAGCTTTTCATACTGGCTGCATGGCCCATGAAATTTTGAGTACAAAAGCAGCACCCAAAGTAAGACTGTTCTAGAACTGCAGGAATGTGCCTGCTCACTATGAACCAAACACAGAGTGGCTTCTGGCCCACAACCTTGTCTTTACATGGTACTTTGAATATCTGATTCCAATTGAGGGTAAAAAGACCATGGAACAAGGAAAACAACAAGCTACTGAGATCAGATAGCACACCCTCCTCTGCTGCTGCTCCACACCCCCAACCCCCCCCCCCCCCCCCCGCAGATGAAATGGCTTATATAGCTAAAAATCTCCTGCTAACTCAAGGCTGATCTAGATCTTTTGCTTACCCACTATTATTCAATCGCTATAAAGACATAAACCGCTGCAGTAGCCTCGTTTTCACCTTCAATTAGGAAACCTAAGGCAGATAGAAGAGTTCTTCCAAAAGTCTTCCCTGAAGGCAGGGCAAGAACCTGCTCTGAATAATTTTCCATTGAGTCAATCACAGAATCAACTGCTGAAAAGTATCTGTGAACTTTACTTTCACTGTTGTTTTGACACATTAAAACTTGTTTGCACTTGCCTAGAGACTAGCCCTTAACACAGCTTGCTCACCTTGTCATGTAACAAAAAGTTAAGATTCCATTTTGATTCAGCATTTGCTCAGATTTAAACAGCAGTTCTACCTCTTTCAAGAGCTTTCTCTCTATGAAAACAGGCAACTTCAATATATCAAGACTTAGTAAGACCAAAATCCCAAGAATTTAAAGAATGGCACATTACCTTACAATATGCATAGCTAACAATGTCAAAACATGGGCAGCTAAGTAAACCTTGATCCAACTGATGCTGAAGGAGCTTCAAGAAAAATAAAAGCAGTTTTGAGACTAAAGAGAGAAATGAGGAAGTGTGTTCAAGTTGCACACGCTAAGGTGTACATGTATGTATAGAAGTCTGCTCACTCACTGCTGTGGAATTTCACATAACCAGAGAACGTACAGCAACAAACTACTGATTCAACTATTTTTTAAGCAAATTTTCACTCTAGTAATCAATACTTTAATGAGCAAATAAACCAACTTCAAATACAGCTTCATATCCACAGAGTCCTGAAGGCATCCTGCATAGAAAGTGAGGTGTTCCTAAAGATAACTATGGTGTATAAAAATCTGTAGCCTAGACAAACATTAAATCCTCAACAACAGAAATTCTGTAACTCTGCATATACCAATATGTTCATTAAGCTTATGAAAACACTTGCTGTTGATGAGAAATTCTTTAATTTCAAGTTTTGCCATAGGAGGGGGTCAATAGCAGATGCGTAGACACAACAGTTGCCCTTGCTGAGAACACACTGTTCCTGGCTACTAGTGACTTAAGGAATACTACTACTAAAACTTGCTTTGACTTTGTCTTACATCAAGTATTATGAATGCCTGGCCTCCACAACACCCTACAGTGCAGTGCAAAACAGTTCAGAGCTCTTAAGCTTTTAAGCTTTCCCTTTCCCCAGTAGATAGAAGAGTGTGAGGTAACTGTAGTTACTTACTTGGGGAAAAAAAAGGGAATGGAGCTTGGCAAGTAGATTCTCCTAAAAAGAGGAGGAATTCACTGCCAGCAGCCCCAGATCCAGGACAAGTACACTACAACATGCAGAACTGGGCTCAGAGCAAGATCTTGCCACTTCTGCTAACCAACAAGGGGTGTCTAGGGATGTGCTGTAAAAGAGTAGAGAGACAGTGACTCGTTCAGTGCTAGGTAAACAGGAATCAAAACCAGATCAATTACAACAGATAATTTAATCGACAACTTGACAAATTATTACAAGAATTCCAGTCAGTTTGTGTTAGTGTCACAATGCAGAAAGTAATAATTTACACTTTTCCTGGTACTCCATCTGGAACTTGATTGTTTTAAGCAAACCATCACACAACATTTACTCACACCCATCAGCTACGTTTGTGCAGCCTGTAGGAAGGGGGACGTAGGGTGGGGAATAAATCTGAAAGGAGAGAGTCTGCCCAGACATGCAGGAAGGCAGTCTAGAAGTGCTCCAATTAACTGAATATGCTTTGATACCAGAAAAAATGCAGCATCAGTATTCCAGCAGAAAACCATGGTATGTGGTCATGATTACCACAGTCACTGAAATCAAAATCCATATAAGGCATTTGATATGTCAATGCATTATGCTATAACCAGTTTACTTGACCACGTTCTGGAACACAACACAGTCGCTGAAGTCTGACTTTTTCAGCATATACACCTGGAGAGATGGCATCATCCAGGAGGGAGTCTGCATGCCAGAACAGGCATCCCTCCCAACATGCAGTTCAGGGTCACTCATACATGTTTCATAAGAAAGCACTAGGAAAATATGCAATTTCAGGTAATGCTGTATTTACACAGAATTGTAAATTTTGGAGCTCTCTGCGTAGATTCAGTAATGTCACATCCTGATGCGAACTAGCCTATTACCAAGCTAATTCAAACTCTTAGAGGGTGAGATAAGCTCCTAGAACAACTTCATCCAAACGTTTATAACATTAAAAGTACAACATACTCCTGGAAGTGAATTACATGAAGTGCTCATATGCTAACAGCATTGCTTGCTTAAGAACACACAGTATCAACCGTGCTGGCACTGTGAAGGTGCTCTGTTTATGAAAAAAAAAAAAGAAAGAAACAACAAAAAACAAACCACCCCTGGGTAGCTAAGCAATATCTCTATGCTTTACTGAAAGCCATTTTAGAAGTCAAAGCTATGGAAAACAGAAATACCGCGCAAGCTATGTTTGCAATCAATCATGCAGGCACATTTGACTGAGGGAGTAGTATCACTTTCACAGCACGAACCATCAGTTTTTACCCTCTCCACTTGGCCGTTTGCCAAACTGCTTCAAGACTTAAGCACCAGTGTAACATACAAGTTACAGTAAGAAAGTAATCAAGGAGCACCGATTTTAAGCAGTTAAGTCTTGGCTCTAAGGTATAGAAGAAGTAGAACGGCAATTGAGCATACAGCTTTAGAAACCAGACTTTGAGAAGTTGTGCCACAGGTATTGACTTCCCATAAGATATTCAAATCATGACACTACCATCAGACTACCACAAAACTTGACTGCTGATGCTTACAGGTACATTTACCGTGGTAGCTTGTCCTACTAATGAACAAATGGATGTCTGAGATGGCAATGGTAGCACTTTCCCCATACTCACAGCCTCCAGTGACTAAGTCCGCAGAGTGTTGGTTCAACTGAAAGCTTCAATGGCTTTTGGACCCTTCTTTTCCTCATTCATAGTCATTGCTTTCCTAGGATGAACAGTCCTTATCTATTGAATTGCTTATGAACTCTGGTTGTCCTTGTGGGCCTATCTCTAAGGACGTTAGGCTGTTCTCTCCATCCTCAATTTCAGACTATTTATAAGCACATAACACACACAAGGCATTCCAATGGATTTATACAGTGTCTTGATAAGACAGTTCTTCTTCCTTTAATAACTGCCAACTTTGGAATTTCATTGTAAGGTAAGTTTAGGGAGAACTCTGTACTCAGAAGTGGAAGACTGGCCCAGCGATTTTTAAGAAGTAAATAAAGCCCATCTTCTACTTAGGTAACCAATATACTCAAGAACATTGTCTAAAACCAGCATCCAGTATTTTTGGGATTTGGAGGAGCATGCAACCCCCTAGACCAGGAAGTTCTGCAAATGCACGTGCCTTTCGCCGCTCTGTTTTACAGCAACCTCCAAGATGAAACTGGCTCAAGTAACAGAGATAAGCACACACAAGCCAGTGACAAATGCTAGCTGTTAACACAGTGCAAATAAGCAAGAGTACTTTATTGTTCGAGATTAAGTGCATGAGCAAACAAAACCAAAGCTACCTATTTGAATGTGCAGAGGAGAACTGCAACAAGCCCCTCACTTGGTTATTCCAGCACGCTCTTATGACTTAATCAGGCTCTCATTTGTATCTTCCTTAAGACAGCATTCATTGCTAAAAGCAGCACAGACTAGTCACGGGGTTTTCACAGCATAGTGCAGTACACAACGGCACACATGGTCACTTTTATACTTAGTTATAATTTATTTATCCATTGCCATCACAAACAAAGCCATGGGTTTGCATTAGATCAACACTCAGCCTGTTTGTCTGCAGAAACTTGGAAGAATCCCATTAAGTTCTTACTTCCTAGTAAATTAGTCATCAACTTTTTAGGAAGGTGCTTTGGGGATATTTATTTGCTGCTTTATCACAACTAAATTTTTTAGCAAAAGCACACGTTCTTGTACAAGGAAAGATAAACTTTCAGATCAAAAGGAAAGTAAGGAGTCGGAACTTAAAAAAACAAACAGTACATTTATTATGGCACTTTCATGGAAGGTCAAGGTTCAAGTCCTTCTTTTTGAAAGACTTGATTGAACAGGTAAGCACAAACAAGACTGAGTCTGTCATATGCAACAATCCTTATCAGTGCTTGAGTTACTTGACTAGATAAGGCTTACAAGCATGGTTTACCTGCTCTGTTTTCTGGAATTGTGCTAAACTGATTTTGTCCCCTGCTACCATTTAAAGGGTACATTCATACATTTTGTTATCTTCAAGTTACAAAACAGGGGGCCAGGATTATTCACAGGAACTTTACCTCTAAGATTGAAATATTACCAGTGTAGGAAGAAAGGTGGTAATGTATCATGAAGAACAAAAATACTTCAAGAATTCCTGCTAGGTCTGCCCAGCCACTTCCATACAGTAAATAAGTAAAACTTTAAAGCTGAGCAAATAAGGTTTGTGCTCCTCAAGAATGTCCTCAATTTTCAAGATAGTTTTCAAATATCTAGCACTATTCCTGAAGTCTCTCATCATACATTCTTGATCATAATTTCTCATTCTTTAAGGAAATTTCAGCCATCAGCACCTCTGCTGCTCATCTTCCTTTAAACAAACTTCAAATATTCAAAGTAGAAGCTGGGCTGACCTGTTCCAAACTAACAGGTCTCGGTAAACTTTCTACTGTCCATTACATGTTTCTCCTCTTTTACAGAGCTGTCAACTCTCTTAACTTGCCCCATACTCTTCTCTTGCTTCCCACCCTAGCTGAGTCAAGTCTAGTAGAGAAGAAAGTACATAGGGAAGCAATGCATTACTCAAGACAAATGGCAGAGTGCTGTTGCTGGTGGTTTTATGGAGGTTTTCTGTTTTGGCTTTTTGATGGCATTTTTTAAATTTTGTTTCAAAATATCCCCTCTGAGTATTTAATAAATAACATTTAAGTGAAATATTTGAGTGAAGACTTTGCTGTTAATATCTTGACTGACAAGTACAAGGCTTTCACAAAACAATAAGTACAAAAAAGGCAGAAATACTCTGCAGAAACAGCACCACACTGCAAAAGTGGTGGCTAAAATGCCAGTTGTAACCCTGGAAAAAAAATTAAAAATAAATAAAAATAGTTTGTTTCCTAACAATGAGCCAACAGCTAGGCAAGTCAGAGCAGAAATGGCTTTAACCATTATCACTGAAATAAATCCTGCATGAAATCTTTGCCTTTACAATCAAGTTTTAATGCCAAGCAACTATACCACAATGTGCCAGGCAGTGTACACTGAAGGTTACGTGCTAACTTGAAACTTCTCGTGTTCCTGAACGGTTTTATGAAGCATCTGTGCCCACAGCCCTAGTATGAGTGCTACACAACTTATAGCTGACATTAGCACTATTCTGGTTAGTACAGTGACTGTGTCAATGGAATCAGATAGTTAAGGCCACAGAAAGACTCATCTGCTCCTGGGCATCGCATG